>NC_052090.1:13785603-15000603 GCF_015852505.1 Tachyglossus aculeatus | reverse complement strand
AAGTGACTTCTTAAACTCCTAAGAGGTGTAAATCTTTGAAACAGAATTAATCTCTGATTGCAATGTAAGTGGTTTCTAGGTATGAAAATACACAAACACACACACACACACACACACACACACACACACACTCTCTCTCTCTCTCTCTCTCTCTCTCTCTCTGAACCTGATTGCTCTTGAAATGAATTCTTGTCCTTATGTGACCCAGAGTATGTGCTGATGAAACTATAGAAATCCAAGTTATCAAAATTGTTTGATATGAAATGAAAAAAAAAGAATAGTTAAATTGAAAGTTTAGCATCATGAAATTCAAAATCCCAAGTGGTATATAAACATTAAAAGAAACTTTGGACTGCTAATCCTAGGAAATGAGTTTTATGGATTGAATTCAACAAGGCTTCAGAAATGGTTCCATCTGCTGCCTAGCAGCTGGTGAAAGGATAAATTTAATTCATTAATTCATTTGGAAAAAAGGATCCAAGTAGTAAAGACTTCATTGCTCATAATGCACATAGGTGGAAATGAAAACTGAAATGTGGTTCAATTGATCATCTTTGATACTGAACAACCTTGTCTCCCCCTTTGAGGTAAAGGGCTTAGCGATTCAATTAGACTGCTTTTATGGCAATAACTAATCATTTTAGTGATAGTAAAAACTCATAAAAGTTGCAAAACTCTGCAGTTCTCTGCCTAAAAGTTATTTTTTTTCAGTTTGATGGCATGAAAGATACCCACTCCTAAATGCTCCGATGTAAATGCCCCTACATTTTTTAAAATAAATACATCAGTGGATGTACCCTATTTGGTAATAAAAATCATTTAAGCTAGAAATGGTAAAAAACATATTTGAGATTCAATGGTCAAAGAAGTCATTTCAGATCAAAATATTTAGAATAAAAGTGAAATTTCTTCTTTTTCCCTTCTCTGTAAACTGCATTTTTATTTCCTGCTTCCCTTCAAACTCGGTTTTTTCACATAAGCGATCAGCTGTACAGAAGGAGTTTTAAAAACAAATGAAAACTCCCCTAATCCTCAGATATTTACAGGTGAGTTTCTTGGGCCTGTGACAGAGATTGGATTGGCCGAATCATGCAGTCTGCTTCAGCCATTTGTAAAGTAGTGTAAATCCCAAACTATAAAGGCAAAGTTATCTTCAGTTTCTAAAAACATAACTACATTTTTCTCAAGAGGGTAAACTCTACTAAGGTAGTGCAAAATGGAAAACCTGAAGTTATTTAAAGGGTAGGTTCTTAGTCAGAATCAGACTTTCTTTAAGACCTGTGCCTCACCTTTCTGGGAAGTTAAAAATGCTCTAAATAGCAGCTAATGAATGTATGATAGAGATCGAACTCTTGATTGGAAAGAAAGGACCCAAATACAGCTGGTGTGCTTTTTAGTGTTTCTTCTTCAGCTGGAGATTTCATGAATGATATTTTGGCTTTACAATTTCTTCTGTAGCCCCTAGCTCACTGTAGTGGGCTGGTTGGATTTACTATAAAGGTTCTGTTCGCACCCTGTGGGTTGGGTTAAGAATTAGGATTTATGCATTTATTTCTACTGTTGCATTGTTTATACAGCTTTGGTTTAGTTTTGATCCCTTTTTTTTTTTTTGCCTTTGAGGCTCTTTCCACAGTGTCAGCTGCTGACTGATAGTAGGAGAACGGCCTCGTGGTGTGAATGAAAGGGACCTAGCGGTTGGTAAACAGAGATAAGGAATAAATAGAGCACAGGCAAAAAGAGATAGTTCTGTGGGAGCCCAGATTGCCGCCAGTCTGTTCAAGTGAGATGCAGAGCCTGTCCTTTTCCCAGATTAAATTAGTGTGCGAAATCTCCAGTGACCTCCTCCCCTTCTCCCCATCCTCTTTAGCCAAGCTGAACAGGCTCTCTACTGCAAAGTATTCATTTTATCCAGGGACAAGCTGGACAATGGAACTATTCCTGATACTTATGGACAGCTGTCGTCATTCATAGGGCTTTCAGCATTTCATTTTTCATAGGAGTTAAAAGGGTTCCTACCTTGTAACTGAAGAGAGGGCAGAGATGTAAGTATGCCAGTCTTGAGGCAGTTTGGGAAAAATATAAACTGCTAAAGGCAGCATTTCTTTTTGTTTAAGGTTTACAAGTAATATCATGATGCTATTGAGAAAGCGCTTGCTCAGAGGACCTGGGTTTTTAAAAAGAATGCCGATCTGAAACACAAAACTCCCCAGGATGGTAAAAGTTCCCCCAAATGAAAGGTCACCAGGGCAAACCCAGAAAGATCATCCTTGCTTTCCTTGCCCTTGTTTTAGTTCACTTGATTACCTGCAAAGAGCTACCAGTAAATATTAAAGCCTTCTGAGATACCTTTGTGGTCCCATATTTTTTTTAGTGATTTACTGCAAATATATTCAGCATTTGACTGATTAAATAGACCTTCCGCAACCTTGAGGGTCACTGTGTAGAGTATGTACATAGAAAATGCATCAGCCCATTGTACCCTGGCAGCTAATGAGATTGGTCGTTAACTAAATGACACAAAGCCTACAAAAAAAGCTTAGCAGCTCACCAGAGTATCACAGAGTGTCCCTGCACACCACACAACGACACAAACAGTGGACTAACCTAGCCCACCCCTGCTTTATTCTACATCACTGCTTCCCTGATGTCAGCGTGAGAGGCAGAACAAAGGCTAAGAGGCACCCGGTAAGTCAGTCTGACAATTATGCCCTGGGGAGAAAGTAGAACAAATCTTAGCCTAACCATGGGGTTGGAAGTCCGATTCTAGACAAGTAGGTCATAATGAAGGGGTTTTTCCATCACGTCAGGAAACATTGTTTCTGGGCTCCGTGGTGTATATTTTTCCATCTAGCAAAAGTTTTGGCCTGAGCCAGGAAAAGCGGACCCGATTTGCAAGTGAAGTTGATTTTGAGAGTTAGACTGCTGTTGGAGAAATGTTGCTTTGTCTTAAGTCGGCACAAAATAGCCATGAGCCAGTGGCACCTTCAGGTCTGATGAACTTTATAATGCATGTAGAAACTTTGCTTTTGGTTGGTCTATGTTAAAAGGTGATGAAACCCGGGGAATGAGGGTGCAGACGGTATCACATTTCATGCCCTAACAGATTGCATCAACTCCCCAAAAATATGCTTTAAATAACAAACACAGGCTTGACTTGATTTGGACAGTGCCATTTTCTGCACCAATACATAATGAAAATGTAAAAGTTGCTCCCTTCCTTGCTTATTTCTTCTGAAACTGAAAATAAAAGACCCAGGTGTGGATATCTTGTTGGACACCTCTAGCAGTAGTGGTTGCCTGCTGAGTAAAGGGGAAAAGCAAATCTAACTGGTATCTATGTAGCACTTCCTTGTGTGTCCTTCAATGACAAATGCACTTGTAATATTTGAATTTGAAACCTCAGGTTCCTTTTTCTCAAATGTGGCAGCAGGAAGTTGCCAGAAAGTCTTGTTTGCCTTTCTGAAATGTTTTCTGTCTGCTTTAGACTTGTGTGCTCAGGGGATGTATGGTTCAAGAGAGAGGATGATATTGTTTCAGAACATTCAGGTAAATTAAACATTTTATTCTAAGATGTCAGATAAATAGATTGCTAACTATTTTAGTGAACTCTTCTCTCCTCATCTAAGGAACATTTAAAATAAGAGCATTATAAGAGTCATGTGGCAATTTGAAATGGACATTATCAGAATATTGGGCCGTTACTAAAGCTCAGGAACGACTGACCACTGAATCTTAGAAGGGCATGTCAGAATAATCCTTTTATTGAATTAAAACTCTACATTGTTTTGAAATCAGTTCACCCAGGTACAGACAGTGCTTACCTAGAAACGTTCTTATTAGGGGTGCTGTAGTTAAACTAGAGTTTAGCATTTCAAAGTGAATGAATGCTTTGGGGGATTTTCTTTTTGGCAGAAGAGCACTTCTAGGATTTAAAAGATTCATAGGAGCACAACAAGACCATTAGACAGTTTGTTTTTCCACCCTTAATCTTATCTTTTTATTACTGAATGTTAAACATGTGAAAGTGAATATGGGTATTAGCTTTATAACAATAGTTTTTGTAGTTTGACAGACTCTTCCGGTAAAGTGATTTGGTGATCGCTATAGTACGGGATCGTAAAGGGTGCTAACAAACTTAATTCAAATAGATGTGGGCAAGTCAGTTGTAGTTTTATTTTTTTTCTACCAGGTGTTCTATAATATATCTTAACACCACATTTTATACTATGGGAGTAATTGAAGCAGCCTAAGGAAAGCATAGTTTTAGTCTTATTTAGTTTAGAGTTTAAATTAGAGTTATGCAATTAGTCATTGTCCACTTGGAGCAAATCCTATTACTGAGCTGTACATTTTCAGTTTCAACCTAGAAAGTTTGTGGCGGCTAGCAGAGTTTTTTCCTCATCAGTGCAGCAAAGAATACTTTTGAAATTTCCACTCAGATCTTAGGGACATATATTTTTGTACACCCTTTCCAGTTCAAATATGTGTTACCTATTCATGAAAAGTTTACTGGAGACGTTACTGTCGTTAAAGTTCAGCAGAAGTTCAGACTAACTGTCCTTCTGAGTATCTGAGTACGATTGTTTCAAAAATTTATAAAGGGCCAGATGAAGCTAGGTGTCTTGCGGTTGAAACAAGAATATATCATCCGTACTGTTCAATTGAGACTGTTTTTGTTTTCATCAGCATGGTGGACTATTTTTGTGGAATTTTTATCACCTGGCAAAACATGTATGTTCAATTGTTCTCTCTACTGGATATGAATTCCTTCTATTTCCATCTGGTTAGTTGGACAATTTTTTGCTCCCAAACTTTTAGCTTCTTGAACTTTATCTTTTCCAAATAAATTGGTGTGCCCAGGGATCCATTTTTCCTTACTCCTTATAGATCCAGTTTAGTCACAAGCATTCTTAGCTTTTAAGTGGTCTTATTTACTTTTTGAAAAAAAAAATGTTTCTTAAAAGACAAAAATTGTTCCATTTCTAGGTAATCTCTGAGATAATCCATATGAAGAACCACATCAATCATCTGTGTCACTGACTGACAGGAACAATTATAATATTGGTAGATATGATCAGGCTATGCATTGTACTTCTGAAGTATATTTTTTAATTTTAAAAGCCTGTCAAACTTTTTTTTAATTTATATATGAATAGCAAAGGATCTTTAGGGTACTCTAGACTTGAAATAAGTGGTCATTTTAGACAAGGTGCAGTTTCCATAATTTAGATCTTATAATAATAAACTCATTGACTGTCCCTGTTTCTATGATACAATACATCTGTTTGTTTCCAGGGGTTTCAAATCATGCATCCCTAAGGTTTGGAATATAAAGCATTGGCTAGATTTTTTGTTTTGCTGTTTTTTGTTTATTGTACTTGGATATGAGATTTTACATGTAGGGTCCTCTCTGTCTCTTGGTAAATATAGATTGAGGCACATATTTGGCACATCACTGGACAGTGACTAGGTTTGTACTTTGCAACCAGAGAAGGAGTTTTGCACCTATTCCTAGCAGAACTCACAGACGCTTCCCATATAAATCTGCCATGCTGTTCCAGGGAAAAGTGGCACATAAAAATGCCAGTGACTTCAAAGGCACAATTATGGATCATCGTGTCGGTAACCTGTTCACTTTTAGGTAGAGATTTGTGTAATGTGAGCTAATGGCCCCTTTGCCTCAAGTCATTATTCTACTTTTTGGAGTTACTGATTTATATACATTGTAAATCAGAGCCAAGCATGGCAGCTGGACTAAAAATGTATGTTCTCTAGATAACCATATCCCAATTTATTTTGCTGATATGTACCTAAAAGCAAGTACAAGGACAAGATTTTGCTGTTGCTCAAGAGAGCAGTTTATCTGAACCTGGGATATTACAATAGGAAGTTATTCTTGGATTTTCTGATTTTTAAAAAATGTGTCAATGAACTTTAAATACAAGGGTAAAACAGGCCCTTAATATTGATTTTATTTCACTAGACTCAGCATCCATCCTTAGCCAAGACATGCTAAATTTAGGAACTGATTTTGTCATTTTTTCCCCACCTGACGGAGAAAATGCCACCCATGTTACATTTTAACCATGACTTTCTAGATAGATGTCACATATGAAACTACCCTGACACTAACTGGGCCAACAGGAATTTCTGATGTATCTAGTGTCAGAACGATCATATTTATCCCAAATCTAACACACACGATACACCTAGTTCTAGGAAAAAGGTAATGTTTTTCTTTCAACAGAACCGAAATTACCATTCTGTGTAGGACATAGGCTAAAAACACTTTAACTAGGAGTGAAAAAATAGAGATACTAGGAAACATACTTGGGCTAAATACTAATTATGAGAAAGTTACCAACCACTGCTTGCTATTTCATTTCCATAGCACGTTCATTGAATATGAAATCAGCATATCTTCTTGTCAGAACCTGCCATTATTCTGAAACACGGTTTGAATCTGAATTAGCCTAACCCTAAAATTAGGGTGTGTGATGGACAGTGGGAAGGTTGGGAGAGCAAGAGGGGAGAGTTGTTTAGGAAAAGCCACACCAGCAAAACGTTTGGTTCAACCACAGGAACCCTATGAATAGCAGACCAAAAGCCCCATCATATTAGAGAGCAGTGAACCTGCTGGGTACAGAGCCCTTGATCATTTTTGTGTGAAAGATAGCAGGGTTTGCAAAAAGGGTTAAAGAAAATGCATTCTGTTGCATCTGCTTACTAAATCCCTTACTTTAGTAGAAATTCAAATTTTGTAAAGATTATTCGTTTTATTGATGCATATAATTATAATCACAAGCCATCTGCTGATTTGGCAGGCATGGTTAAAATTCTCTAACTCTCATAACCTTTCAAGTACAGTGCCCTTGGGACTCTATTTCACTTTTATATTTTGGAAAACATGTAGGGACAAACAAGAGAGGTCATCTGCCGAATGTCAGCGCCCCCCCCCCCGAAAAAAAAAGAGGAAGAATATAAATTGCATTTGTGGTTGTTTTTTAATGGTAGAGGAAGTATTTTCCATTTATGTTTCTGACTTCATGAAGGATTATCCTGGTTTCCATGATGTACTTTGGGAATTTGAATTTTTTTCTAGGGATTAAATCCCTGTCCTTTCACTCCTGGGATGTGGGTTCCAAGTCTAAACCAAAAGAACAAATATGGTTTAGAATGGTTGTCACAGGTAAATCAAACATGTTTTGACCTTGGACTGTTTTTTGGACCAAAGTCCATTCTGCTGTTTGGTTTTGTGAAAAATGTAAATTTCCATGTAGGAACTTTGTAATATTTGGGTTTAAGATGAAATGCATTCCAGAATTTTATTCAGGACATTCCTTTCTGCCCAGAGTTCTGTAATAACCTCCGGGGTATTTCCTGGCCTGGATTACAGCCGTGATCAAACTGAGTCTGGCAGGTGGCCTGCTGTGGTTATCGGCAATTTTTATAATATTCCCTGAATTTTAGCACCTGTAGTCTTCCCCCTTCTATCTTGGATGTACGTCGCTGCAAAACGTGGCCACTTGACTGTTGTGCAAAAGGGAGAATAATTTCCACTAGGACGTCACCAGCGTATTGATGGTGATGCCTCAAGGACCCGATTTTCCCTCAGAACCACAAATGATCAGGGAAAATAGAAGAATCCTGCAGGAAACTTGTGAACAAGCAAAAAAATCCAGAAGTTTTGGAGAAAGCCTGGGTGGTTATAGATAGAGAGCACATTTAAAAAAGCCCAGAAATTCCTGGACCACTGTTGCTCTTCCTTAAGTTCACAGTTCTTTGTTGGCCTTAAGAGATCAACACGAAGCCTAACCTTTCTAAGGACCTTAAACTTGAGGAAAAAGAAGGGCTAGGATATGTGGTGTCAAAACAACAGTCACTTTGAGTCTTGTGCTTCAGCTCAGATGTGTCTTCTAGTTACGTGTTGCAATTTCAGGTTGCAAGAGAAACTCTACTATTATATCAGGATGGAAGATCCTTCATGACAATAGGCAAACCATTCAACAGTGGTTCTGCCCAGCTCAGTGTAGGAAGCTTTATGGTTTGGGCTGAGATTGTGTCTCCAAGTCTAGAGTTATCGCCCAAGAGCTTAGTAAAGTGCTCTGCACAGAGTAAGCACTCAGTAAATTCTATTGGTAGATTAGTAGAGAAGCAGCATGGCTCAGTGGAAAGAGCATGGGCTTTGGAGTCAGAGGTCATGGGTTCAAATCCCGGCTCTGCCAATTGTCAGCTGTGTAACTTTGGGTAAGTCACTTAACTTCTCTGTGGCTCAGTTCCCTCATCTGTAAAATGGAGATTAAGACTGTGAGCCTCAAATAGGACAACCTGATCACCTTGTATTCCCCAGTGCTTAGAACAGTGCTTTGCACATAGTAAGTGCGTGGCTCAGTGGAAAGAGCACGGGCTTTGGAGTCAGAGGTCATGGGTTCAAATCCCGACTCTGCCACATGTCTGCTGTGTGACCTTGGGCAAGTCACTTAACTTCTCTGAGCCTCAGTTACCTCATCTGTAAAATGGGGATTAAGACTGTGAACCCCACATGGGACAACCTGATCACTTTGTATCCCCCCCCAGGGCTTAGAACAGTGCTTTGCACATAGTAAGCGCTTAACAAATGCCAACATTATTATTATTATTATTAACAAATACCATCATTATTATTAGTAGTAGTAGGGTCCTCAGATATCCTTAATATTCAGTATTCTCCTGTAATTCATTATCTTTTTCCATTTTCCTGGAAAAGACTACCAGGAGCAAATGCAGAATTGTTCCACTCTTGAGTAACACAAGTTTCCCTCTCTGGGAACACAGGGTGGGTGAAGCCGTTCAGTAGTCAGAGTCCAGTATTCTCAAGACTGAAATCCGGCAAACTTATTTCCCATTTCTACTTCCTAAACGCATTTAAAGTCCTACATCCACAACAATCTGTACCTTGTTTTTCTTCTTTGGGTAAATGTAATTCTAATGGGGAAACTCAGAGAAAATGCGTTTTCAAAATAGCTTCACAACTGAGCCAAGGGAGCCTGGGAAAACTGAGAATATATTTCTAGTCTATTTCACAAGCAGGTCAGATAGACCTCTGTCAGAGAGAAACCAAGCTCATACTTGGTTTCAAGCACCGTGCTAAGGTCTGGAGTGAATACAAGATGAACAGTTCAAACCCAGCCCTTATCCCTCATGAGGCTCACAGTAGGGATGGCCTATGTCTGGATAGTTTAGACAAGGTCTGAAACGTTTTGTCGTATCTGGTACTGGACCATAAAGTTTCCCAAAAAGGATATCTAGTACCCCCAAATCATAAAAGTTAAAACTGGAAAAGATTCATCAATTTATCTAGCTTCTTAGTCTACTAATTTGGCCAGGATGTTCTGCCCTATTTTTTCTTATGAAGTTTCTTTAACTTTGTTTAATGTTATAAAGGATGAAACACCTTGCAAAAAGGGGGTTCAGTGTCAAATAATTTAAAAGAAAGGACTTTTTCCCGATGACCAATGGTTCCCTTTCTTCAATTTATCCCATTCCTATTTCCACTGAAACTTGCTTTTTCCCATTCTTCTTTGTAAATGATATATGTCTTTCAAGCATCAATAAAATATTTTTGTATTTTCACTATCAAATTATATATCTGATTCCTTCGTCTTTACCCAAGTGTGCATTTCCTTATTATTCAGTCCCCATTCCGAATTTCTGGCAGATTGTTGTAGTCAAATAGCCAAATTATTTTTCAGAAGACCGTTTTGGTCTTTGCTCAAATATGTGCATCTCCAATGTTAGCAATAATTGAGCTGGGGACACATAAATCAACTCTTCATGGAGTCGTGCACCTCTCTGGTTCTAGTCAACTTTGGAGCTTCCTAAAAATCACCCACATTTATCTATAGCATTTCAG
This sequence comes from Tachyglossus aculeatus, assembly GCF_015852505.1. Classification (NCBI taxonomy): domain Eukaryota; kingdom Metazoa; phylum Chordata; class Mammalia; order Monotremata; family Tachyglossidae; genus Tachyglossus; species Tachyglossus aculeatus. The sequence continues at coordinate 14,990,711 of NC_052090.1, read as the reverse complement.
GGTGTAGGACCTTCCATATTCTTGGACATCAGCTGCTAACTGGGCATCCACTAGGCCAGTCAGGAGGTATGCTTGAGGATAGAATCCCTTGGCAAACTACCCTATATCCACAAGCTCAAAGTAACAATTTCCAGCCCAGTTGCACAGGAAAAATTGGTTTCCAGGCCCCCCTTACCTTAGCTGGATGGTGAGTCAAGTCACATTTGCTCTGTTAAGATCAGTCACTTAGTGTTTTGGGTCCTTGGGCAAGTCGGTTAACTTCTCTGTGCCTCAGTTTTCTCATCTGTACAATAGGGATTAAATTCACATTTTTCTTTTCCCTTAAACTGAGTCTCATCTGGACAGTGATGTATAATAATAATAATTATGGTATTTGTTAAGTGATTACTATGTGCCAGGCACTGTACTAAGCGCTGGGATGGATACATGCAAACCGTATTAGACACAGTCTTTTGTCACATGTGGGGCTCATAGTCTCAATCCCCATTTTACAGATGAGGTAACTGAGGCCCAGAGAAATTAAGTGACCTGCCCAAGGTCATACAGCAGACAAGTGGCAGAGTCAGGATCAGAACTGTATCTAATATGATTATCCTGTATCTACCCCAACCCCCAATGCTTGGCACATACTAAGCGCTTAACAAATAACACAACTTTTAGTGTTGTTATTGTCAACAGTGACCCTCAGGTCATCCCCAGGAGACACCATCAATACGTTTTTATTTCGTGTGGGATTTTAGCATTTCCCTCTTCATAAAATACCCTGACCTCCAATCTGCCAAACCAAGTTCCACCTAAAAAGTCACCTTTTTCAAGAGGCATTTCTTGACAAAGTCTCTCCCTCCTTGGTCGTGGCATCCTGTCAAACCCCTTTGCACTTTCATTGCACTTTCACTTGCAATTTATGTTTAAGGTTAATATTTTTCATGGCATCTTACATTTTTATTGTTTGCAACTGTTTTGCTATGTTTTAAGTTTTTGGATAATTGGCAATTTGTGTTCACTTGTTTCCCCTGTTAGATGGAAAGATCCTTGAAGGCAGGGGCCATTTTTTTTATTTCTTTTGTGTGCATTCCAAGTATGGTACTCTGAACACAGAAGGCAGTGAATGAATGAATGCTGTTGATGATGATGATATGGATTGTTAATACCTTGGGCCTTTGATGTTTCCAACTGTTTTCCATTCATTTAAAATCGGTTCCTAATCATGTACATTTGAACTTATTTTGCAAGTAAAGTTGCTCTATTTTATTCATGCAAGTCATCACCCTTATGTGTTTTGAAGGCTCAGGTAATGCAGCAGCAATATCAATCCACCCGTCAATCAGTGGTATTTGTTGAGTGCTTACTGTGTGCCGCATTATACTAAACACTTGGGAACGTACAATGCAATAGTGTTGGTAGACGTGATCCCTGCCCACAGGGAGTTTATAGTCTACAGGAAGAAGCAGACCTTAAAATAAAATACAGATAGGCAAAAGAGTAGACTATAAGGATATGTACACAAGTGCTTTGGGGCTAGGGTGAGTATTAATTTGCTTAAAGTCCAGAGCCATGTGCCTCAGTGATGCAGAGGGGTGGCTGCCCTAATGGAAATGAGGACTTAGGTAGACAAGGTCTCTTAGAGGAGATATTTCAGGAGGGTTTTAAAGGTGGGGAGAAGGGTGGGCTGTCTGACATGAAAGGGGTGGGGGGGAGTTCCAGGCCAGAAGGAGGACATGGGCAAGGGGACTGTGGTGGGCTAGATGAGACCGAGGCCGAGAGAATAGGTTGGTGTTGTATGTCAAACATTAGCAAACTGCATGATGCTACCTCATTGAAAAAGTTTTACAGCATTATTTTTCTCCTTCAAGGCTAGATTATTGCTCCTTTACAGCTTTTTCCTATAAATGTTTATCAGTTTTAGCACTAAGTATTTGTTCTGCTATTTTCCTGAAATCCATAACACATGGGCAGAGCTCTCTTCAAGATGTAAATGTTTTACGTAACTCACTGGTCAACTTTTCAATGGTGGGCCAGACAGCCTAAGCCAGGGCTCTGAACTCTTAAGTTTCTCTGAACTTTGCATTTTCATTCTTTTTAGAAATTTGCTGCCCTTTTGAGAAGTTCAAAAAGAATGTCTTTAAAACATACTCAAAAGTCTTCATTCAAATACCCACTTTTCCATTTAGGCTCTCTTTGGCTACAAAAATATCTGGATTACTACAACAATACCCTGGTCTAGAGCCTGAAAAGTCACTGACAAATTCCTTTCAGTGCTCTGGGCCTAGCTATTTTTGTCTTCTTTGAAATCATAGTTATTTTCTTCTTCTTGTGGGACCAGGTCTGGACTACAGAAATTTTAAACAATTTTCTTGTTAATGGTACGTCTTAAGTGCTTCATATGTGCCAGACACTGTACTAAGTACTGAGGTAAATCAAGACAGTCAAATTGGACAGTCCATGTCCCACATGGGGTTTACAGTCTAATTAAGCAGGGAATGAACACTAGTGTAATTCCAGGACTCATAGAAATGAGCTCTAATAGCCCTTCCTCTCACTATTTTTTCCTCACTCGTTCCTTCTCAACAATCCATTATATTTTGGATATTTTTTATGCTCAAGCCTAGAGGGCACTCCATAAACACTGCTGACTACAGTAGACCTTCACGGGGCCAGAGTCAACCTAATTTTTACTTTCGGTTCCACTGGTCCTCAATTTTCCTTCCATGGGCCTCTATGCATCAATTCCAATTTGAATAAGTGGTCCCTTAGTGATCTGAAAAAAAATAATTTATTTAAAATGAACAAAAAAATTGCCCATCCCACTTCTTAGGCATTGGAGAGATGTGTGTGTGGTCCACGAAAAATGACCCAGTATTGAATTCTTTCTGGGATATTCTGCTAGCCGTACCCATTCTTCATCCCCTGATTAGACAGAGTTCACAGTACATTCCACATCCATGATCAGTTTATTGCCAACATGCCCTTCTTAAAATCTCCACCCTTTATTGCAAAGCACCAAAATACCACTGTAGGATTTCCACTGATTGCATATATGGGTAAGATTATTCCATTACCCCAAAACCCATCAGTTACCTCTACGTGTTAGCAGTGATCAAACATAGCTTTTCTTTCCATACTTTGGCCTGCAGGAAAAAGTTAGTGCGTCACTTGGAATGCCCTCAGAGTTGATTTGTGCTGTTGTGCTATTTGCTTCAAAATGATATATCATGTTGCTTATCATTTAACCTTGATCTTCCTGGTGTATTTTTTAATTAATTTATTCTCTTACTAGTGCTATTTGCTCTTTGAAAGTTCAAATATTGCACAAAGACAGCAATTTATGTACTTAGATTTAATTCATGTGATGAAGCAGCAGGTGATTTCTATTGCACTTCTAACGTAAATGACTTTATCTGAGGGCAAGATTAAGTCCAGTGTGTGGTAAAGAGGGTGCTCATAAAGTGCTTCAGAGCTAGACCAGACATTCGCCCTCTACCAGATCTTTTCCAACACAGAGCTTTAGGAGAGAGTTGCTGATGATTCAGACGCATGTATAAATAGCCGCAAAAGACATTTAGATGTTCAATTTCTATTCCCTCTTCTTGTGCATCTATGGCTGCAGAACGTTTAGCTCTTGGGGGAAATGAAGTACCCCAGGCCATTATCTGTGATGCCACTCACCGGTAAAAGAGGAATTCTTTTGCATTGATAGTCTCTTTCCCTCAGAAGTGCTTTGGGCATAGGTCAGAGTGGGAGCCAGTGGGCTCCTTCAGGCTCTTGAGAGCAACGTGACAGAAACCCTCACCATAGGCCTCCCTCCATAAATGAAAAAAGGGAAAGTCCAGGTGCCTTTCCTGGTGGAATAATTTGAGTAAATGCAAGCCAGAGGCTCACTGATGCTTAGATCACTGCCGTCTTTGGTCTCTTGGCCACACCGTTTTCTAAACAGTTATTTGCTTCAAAGCATGCAGTCTTTTTACGTAGAAATTTTGCAAGAAGTATGGATTCATTACAGACTCCTGAGGGATTTGAAGGTTTTTAGGTTGTATTTTGAATCAACCGAATTTAGCAAAAATATGCTCAAGTGTAACTCGGTTAGTAGCTCTTGATTTTCAGGCCCTTGGTTCATCCTGCAAAATAACCAACCCGTAAAAAGTTGAATCCTGTAAACACGGACGTGAAAAAGAAAGGTTGGATTTATTTTTGAGGGGGGAGGTATTTTTTTTTAAATGCTGTACTAAATCTTTGCACAACAAACATCACCAGTATGTAAACAGGACTCTAGCTACTGTGTTTGTCCACAGCGAGAGCTACAGATGAACACAGTGTAGTTGTGTGATGACAGGAACAGCTGACTCATTAGTAGAGAGCAGTGAAAGGTAATTAACCCTGGGAAACGTACAGCTGCCATGCGAGCTGTTCCTTTCTGTAGGATCTGATTAGAAATTAGTGTTAAACCACTGATTCTTTAAAAAAAAAAGCCTGTCATTGATAATTCACTTTCACTCTCAGGTGTGGGTGAAGAAAGGTTCTCAAATGTACTTACGTACAAAAGACCTACGATCTAAAAGACATTTGTCAAAAGCACACACCTGCCTGCCTTGTTAGGGGAAAAGCTTTTTGTTATGAATATCATATATGACCATTGAATATTTGACTTCCCAATGTGTAAACTGTTTTAATGAATTTTCTTTACACAGTAAATAGACTGTTGGTCATGATTATTTCATTAACATTTTCCCTTTTTTTTGTTTTCTTTTCTGCTTTGGCATCTACAGCAATGCAGATTTTCCTGTTCAAATATCCCAAGTCTCTCATTTTTTAGGGGAGGTAAGTGAAGCCTTCATAAAGGAAAAAAAATAATGTCCTGGCTCTGAAAGTAATCCTCAAGCTATCCTTCTTTCTCAGGAAACTTTGAGGGATTTTTAGTGATGATGGAAATACGTGACTGTCAAAGGAGAGTACCATTGCTAACATTGATTATTTTTATGGAAGCAAAGATTTGTCTGTGGATAGATAGCGTGGTGAGTTTAGATCTCTTTAATATAGCTTATATTAAATAGCTAGCAACTTGAGGCATATGACTCCATCTGATTTGTCACCACCAGCAGTAAGCAAAAATCGAAGGCTGACCATTAGGAAAATGGATTTTGAAATTCAATTCAAGAACATAAACTTCTGTTGAAACTTAAAAGGGAAGAAATTTGAGACTTGGAACCCTCAGGAGGAAATATTCCACCTCAGGAATAACTATGGAAATGGGATCGATCAATCAATCATATCTATGTGGAAATCAGCATGGCTCAGTGGAAAGAGCCCGGGCTTTGGAGTCAGAAGTCATGGATTCAAATCCCGATTCCGCCACTTGTCAGCTGTGTGACTTTGGGCAAGTCACTTAACTTCTCTATGCCTGTTACCTCATCTGTAAAATGGGGATTAAGATTGTGAGCCCCACGTGGGACAACCTGATCACCTTGTAAACTCCCCAGTGCTTAGAACAGTGATGATGATGATGATGATGATGGCATTTATTAAGAACTTACTATGTGCAAAGCACTGTTCTAAGCGCTGGGGTGGTTACAAGGTGATCAGGTTGTCCCACAGGGGGCTCACAGTCTTAATCCCCATTTTACAGATGAGATAACTGGGGCAAAGAGAAGTTAAGTGACTTGCTCAAAGTCACACAGCTGACAAGTGGTGGAGCCGGGATTTGAGCTCAGACTCCAAAGCCCGTGCTCTTTCCACGGAGCCACGCTGCTTCTCAGTTGCTTTCCCATCCTTGAGTGAACCATCCCAAAACTGTCCCTCCCTTAAACTCCTGAAAATTGGAACAAACAGGCATTTAACCTTCCCATTTTGCCAGTTTGTGGAGTAGTTTTTTTCTTTATAGCACTAACTGACCATTAATCAAAGTTTTATCACTAATACATCTCTTCCCTTACAACTGTTGCCACTTCCATGAGCTTGGCAATTCCATGCTGACACACACCTTGCTTTCGGATGGGGAATTAAAGAAGTATATATACACATACGTACATAGACATGCAAAGAGAACAAATTCCAGAATGTTATTAGTGCAGTTTTCAATAAAACTCTAGATCCTTGAGGGATGCAGCATCACACGAATTCTGTGACCAATAGCCTTGGCAGGCAGGTTGCTGTGAAACTTGGCACAAACCATGCCGCTGTTGCCATGAGCCCGCATCACCTTGCCCCAGATCACTTGCGTCCTATTGGGCCTGCCACCAGGATTAACTGTATTGTTCTTTGCTTTGTAGACATAGGCACATCTCTTGCCTAAATAGAATTCAGTTTCATCTCAAGCATAGTCACCTTCAATTTTCAGAAGAGCAGTATGCTCCCTCAGGTTTTGGAGACCACATTTGTAGCCAGCAAAAATGGCCTTGGACCACAGTCTTACAGACATTTTGCTGTCTTGAAATCCTGCTCCTGGGAGGCAAGTTCCAAGGTGGTGGAAGAGAAGGAAGAGAAGGAAAGGGGCTGGCCACGAGGCCTTCTGGGATAACAGTGCTTTGCACATAGTAAGCACTTAATAAATGCCATTATTATTATTATTATTATTATTATTATTATCACTAAGTGCTTAGGAGAATATGATATAACAGAGTTGGAAGACATTCATTCATTCATTCAATTGTGTTTATTGAGCTCTTACTGTGTGCAGAGCACTGTACTAAGCGCTTGGGAAGTACAAGTTGGCAACATATAGAGACGGTCCCTACCCAACAACAGGCTCAGAGTCTAGAAGGGAACAGTCTAGAAGACCTGTTTCCTGCCCACAGTGAGCTTACTGACTACATGTAGAGACAGACATTAATATAAATAAGCAAATTACAGATCTGTAAATAAATTGCTGTGGGACTGGGGGGGGGGCGGGGGCGGTGAATTAAGGGTGAAAATCTAAGAGAAAGGGCAATGCAGAAGGAAGTAGAAGAGGAAATGAAGGCTTAGTTGGGGAAGGCCTTTTGGAGATGTTCCTGCTACCTTTCCTTTTAAGAAGTGGGAGAGGTGGAAAGTGATCTCTCAGATCATCAGAGCCCAACTCAAATATTGTTTTCACATATGCTGTTTCTCTAACTCAGGGCACATTATTAACAATTTATCTATAAAATAAACTCTCAGCTCTTTAAACTTTAAAGTGACCCAATCAAAAGACTATGCTTATGTTAGGAAATAGAGTAATAGGCTGTCTTACTGTTTAACTCCGAAACCTCATCCTGGAAGTAAGAGCTGTGTATGCCCTCTTCAGTCAAACTGCCTTATGAGCCTGCACTTTGAAATGTATTTATACTATTCTACTTGTCTTTCATTTATAAAACAATTATATATATATATATACATATATATATATATAGGCACCATAATTGGATGAGGGGGAACATAGAAATGAGTAAAAATAAATGGCAGAAAAATTACCATGTACTATTTTCAAAAAAACATTACCAACATATGTCAAAGTGACATTTTCCCTTACTTTTTTGAACAGTGAGGACTAGTGGAAAGGGCACAATACTGGGAGTCAGAGGACTTGGGTTCTAATCCTGTCTCTGCCACTTTCCTGCAGTGTGATCCTGAGCAACTCATTTAGCTTCTCTGTGCCTTAGTTTCCTTATCTGTAAAGTGGGGATAAAATACCTGTTCTCCCCCTCCCTTAGACTGAGCCCCACGTGTTTGATAGGGACTGTGTGATCCAGTTATCTTGTATTTACCCCAGTGTTTGGCACAGTGTAGGTGCTTAATACATTCCACAATTATTATTGTTTCAATTCAATTTAAAGTGGCATACTTTTCCTTCTCATGGGTGAATGGTAATTGGGACTAAAATCTCTTCAGAAGATCTCTGGTATGTTAGTTCTTTATTATGTTTTGGGGAAAAATATACTTTCCATCTTATAGAAGTTAATCATCATTGGTATTGAGCGCTTACTGTGTGCAGAGCACTGCACTAAGTTCTTGGGAGAGTTCAATACAACAGAATTGATAGACACAGTTCCTGCCCACAATGAGCTTACCCTGTAGAGGACTACAGTCTAGTTCAGATGATTCATTTTCAAAAGTGGGTTTGTCCGAGTAGGCATCCCTGATGCTGGTTTCCTAACACGTTATGTGCATTTTCCCATTACTGGTATATCTTACCTTACAGGAAGCCTTATGTCTTTTAAAAGCCCAGTAGATTAATAAGATTCAAGGATAAAACTTTCTTCTGTGAGGTGAAAACCAACATTGCAGAAATGTAATGCAAGCAGGTCCTTGAGCATAGAAACTTAACATTACTGGAATTATCAAAATGGTGGTGGATGCTTTTTTCACATCATATTTTCAAAGTCAGTGAAAGTTCATGAATGATCCACCATTCTCTTTATATTCCATTACATCTGGAAGGATGCCATATCCCTCGTGACATGCAAGGTAGCTACTTGGAAAAAGTAAATTCAGTGGAGCTAACAGCTGAGAATTTCCACTTTATAAGGAAGTGAAGAGAATATAACGCTATTGTGAGCATTTTTCAGTCTGAATTAGCAATAAGATAGCTTAAAATTTTTTCTTAAAAAATTTAAAATTCATGGTTTTGAATCAACAAGTGCTCTTTGAACTTTATTAAAAATGTTTTGACATTAGAAAGCTGTTTTGGGTAATTTTACTCCAAGTAGTGCATTTAGTTGTAACTCAGGCCTTGAAGTTAAGTGGTTAGTTTAATGAAATAGTTTCCATAGCTACGGTAGGACACAGAATAACTTTATGTCTCTTGAAGCTATGAAGCAGGCTGGAAAAGGAAAGACTAAACAAACAAACGTGAGTAGATTTATTACTTGGAGTTTTATACCTGGTGTACTCTAAAGCATGCGATAAAAGAGGACATTAAGGTTTTCCAACTGAAAGCCATAAAAGCATATTCAGAAGTAGGAAATTATCGGGTATTCCTTTTCTTGAACATTTCAGAGTGTGGTAGAAAAGCAGTGTTGCTTAGTGGAAAGAGGATGAACCTGGGAGTCAGAGGACTTGGGTTCTAATCCCAGCTCTGCCACTTGTCTGCTGTGTGACTTTGGGCAAGTCACCTCACCTCTCTGTGCCACAATTTCCTCATCTGTAAATGGGGATTAAATCCTAATTCCTCCTACCTAGACTGTGACCCCCATGCAGAAATGGGATTGGGTCCAATCTAATAACCTTGCACCTACCTCAGTGCTTAGAACAGTGCTTGGCACATAGTAATCACTTAAAAATGCTACAATAATAATTATTTTTTTGATTCTTGGGCCAGGAAAGGGACTGACTTCCTAAGATACCTACACGAACTGTATGCTGTTTAGAGCATTTTCTTAATAAACAGAGCCGTATCTAAGGTGTTAAAAAATAGCATAGTAAAGACAGTAATACATTGCTAAACATAATAACTCCTGCAACCTAAGGCCTAACTTTATTATTCATTATAAACATTCTCTTTTTAAAGGCCTGATGGAAGGGAAATGGGGATCTATCATAGTGAAGATGTCTTCTAGTGCCAGCTTCATTGTTTTTCAGTTTAGCATTGAGATGTGTTCTCTGTGGAGTGTTAATGGAGGTCACTGTTGTTGCTCTCCTCTGCTGTGTCTCACCAAAAGAGTTCTTACACAGTTGACTGTTGAGAAAGAAAATGATGTACTTTCCAGTATATCACCTTCAGCTTGTGAGCCTTTAAAGCAGCAGTGATTAACAGGACTTTTACAAAGTTTCTGTGTAGTTACAAGGACAGCTTCAATCTTCTGTCATTTTTTTGCATTAGCTATGATTATGCTTTTACCACCAAAATGCATTTGTTTTAAAGGTAACAATACAGACTGGGAGAATAGCTTATGTTTCATCTATATTTATCAGCACTCACTGTACATTTGTGTCTTCATTACCAGGAAATATTAAGGGACATTGTGCCATCTATTCCTGTTTACAGTTTATTATGCAGAGATAGGAAACACTTAGCATGTAAAATGAATGTAGAAATTATTCCTGGATAGAAACACGGACATTTCCCACTCGTTGGCTCTTTCTCCTCCATCACCGGATCAGAGTGTAATTGTCAGTAATCAGGCCTGCTTGCTGCTGATAAAACCACTCTGAATGCTAGCAGCCTTCTTTGTGTGATGACTCAATTATTCCAGAAGTGCCTCATCAAATCTGCCCCATCAGCTGGGCTAATAAATAAGGAGAAGAAACTGGCCCCCCAAAGCAAATTATAAATCCATTTGCATTAACCATTTCGCTGGTCCGTGATCTAGGCAGAAATAAGCATGGCAGATTGTGTTAAGCTTATTTGAATATGTTTATAATGTTTACAGCATGCAACCCCTTTTTTTGTAGCGCAAGGTGTTGGAATTATCAGTCCTGAATAGCATCTAAATGCAGTTATGTTAATTACAGCAAGGCCTTAGGCATCTTTGAGGGATATTTTGTTGCTTAAATCAGGTGAAAGTTAAATCCTTCTGCTGGGAGAAATATGATCTAGCTCATGTTATTAGAACTGCCACAGAGTTTAAGGAGAGAAGGCCACTGCTGTGTTTTTACAGGTATTCCAAGGACAAATGCTGATATGGTGATGCTTCCCAATTGCTTCATCCATCTTTCAATGCAGAGGGCAGAGGGAAAAGAAATAAAGTTATTCTCGTACTAGGAATGACCTCAGTGGCCCGTAAAGCAAAAACTGTCTTGCAACAGAAAACAGAATTTCTCTCTCTCTCTGTCTCTCTCTCTCTCTCTCTCAAATTGAGAATCCTAGAATTCTCTGCTATTGTTGCTAGAGGAAAAGGAGATCCAGCCAATGGCACCCATGCAGCACAGAAATTATTGTTTTTTTATTTATTGACAAATCTTCGTGTTTTTTTGTTGGCCTTTGAATGATACAAACTGAACTGAATGGCAGTTGATTGGGTAGTTCTGCATTTGCTCAGAGAAACTGAGCTTTAGAAAAAAGCCATCTGATTGCTGTTCAATTGAGAGGATAGTTTAGAGGCATATCTTTAATGGCATTATTATAGTACCTGTTCCCATGGTATTATAGGGATAGGGGACATATTTTCAACCTCCTCATTACAGTAGAATCCTACTCATTTGAATTTGGGAACATTCAGATTTTTAAGGGAATGGGTATGAGAACGAAGGAACAAATCAATTAACTTCTTGTGTTGAGACTTAGGGTTTGGGGCAATAGAAACTTTCCTTAGAATAAAATCCATGTGAACTGAGGAACCTGTAGTTAAAAATCAGGCTATTTGGGCCCATCTACTTAGCCAAAGTGACACCGCATCTTGATGCAACCACTTGGGGAAGGTTTTGCTTGCATGTTCTGCATTATTCTGGGGAAAAAAGTTTTCAAGCCACACACTTGAGAACTGTTCATTCCTTCCAGGTGTACATATTGTCTTTCCAACACCGTGCCCCCAGCTCTTTTTGATTCTGCAAAACCTTCTCTGGAATTATAGAAATAATCAGAATGGAATGTAACTCCCAGAGAAACAAGGTGAGAGACTCCAGGATGCAAAAACTGTTGCAGGTACTTGGTCGTGGAGCTGTAGAACATGAGACAAATTCCCTGCCCCCTTGAAGCTACTTAGCTCCTTGGCCTGCTTACTAGCATGGCCAAAGTTGGGGAGGTAATAGGGTTTGTAAAGAAACTCATCGCAATAGAGCTCTGCTTGCAGTTTTTTTTTTATTTTTTTGCCTCTGTTACACTTTATTCACTGTAAAAATGATTCGTTCAGTACAGTTTGGTTTGTGAGGAAGGGAAACCCCAAATCCGTCCTGTTTATGCAGTCACTGCCAGATTCTTATGGTACTGGATAGCTGCATTTGACATATTCCTAGTGGTTCTTCAGGTGGGTGTCACAACCAGCGTACATCAATCAATCAATTGTATTTACAGACCACTTACTATGTTCAGAGCACTATACTAAGCACTTGGGAGAGTACGATATACTCATCACTGTACATTAGGGCACATCACTTTCCGTGCCCCAAGATAATTGGATGGACTCGGTTTACAACATGACAGCTGCTGTTCCTTGTAGCACAGATTTCAAGAACTCCCACATCTTGTCAGAAGTGGCTATTCACCCACAAACCCTCTATAGGAACAGTAATTCCCTCACTATCCTCAGGTAGAAGACAAGGCAAATATAACATTTCACAGAAAGTCCTTTCAACTCAGAAGAACCATTTGGTAATTATGTAGTAGTACATTTTAGAAGTGGTGTGCCCATCATGGGCATCTGCATTGTAGCCTTTCGTTCATCGTAAGCTATAAAATGGATGTTTCATCAAAGCTGAGTGCTAGTTTGAGTAGGTCTTAGTCAGAAGAGATTGAATGCTAAACCCAGTCCTAACACTCGTTTTTGACGTGTACTTGGTCAAGCTACCTTATTACTCTAGCTTTCTGTACCCATCTGTAGGGAAATCTAGCTAGCAGGGTCATCGAAGAACCCAATTAAGGTATGTGAAGTACTTGGAGACTCTCAGTTAAAATTAATTATTGAAGAATTTGTTCTAAAATTGGTGTCAAATGAATGTCCTTGATGTAACATTCCAAATTTGGAATCAATCAATCAATGAATTGTATTTATTGAGCGCTTACTATGTGCAGAGCACTGTACTAAGCACTTGGGAAGTACAAGTTGTCCTACCCAACAGTGGGCCCACAGTCTAGAAGGGGGAGACAGAGAACAAAACAAAACATATTAACAAAATAAAATAAATAGAATAAAATGCATTTTGCCCTTTCTGTTCATTCTGCCTTCCCACTGAAGCTGGAGCATAATATGGTCACATCTACAGTGCATCACATGCAAGTACAGTGCTGCATATAAGTACTGGAGAAGTAGTGTGGCCTAGTGAATAGAGCACGAGTCTGTGAGTCAGAAGGACCTGGGTTCTAATCCTGGTTCTGCCACTTGTCTGCTGTGTGACCTTGGGCATGTCACTTCACTTCTCTGTGCTTCAGTTCCCTCATCTGTAAAATGGGCATTAAGACTGTTAACCCATGGGGAACATGAACTGTGTCCAACTCCATTCCCTTGTATAATGATGGCATTTATTAAGCGCTTACTGTGTGCCAAGCACTGTTCTAAGCCATCCCAGTGCTTAGAACAGTGCCTGGCACGTAATAAGCGTTTAACAAATAGCACAAAGAAAATAAAAAATACCACTGTCAAACAGGAAAATGCGCTCTCACTTTTGATTTTCCTTTCCACGTCTATGCAATTCATTCATTCATTCATTCAATCGTATTTATTGAGCGCTTACTGTGTGCAGAGCACTGTATTAAGCACTTGGGAAGTACAAGTTGGCAACATATAGAGAGAGTCCCTACCCAAACAGTCTAGAAGGGGGAGACAAACAACAAAACATATTAACAAAATAAAATAGAATAAATATGTACAAGTAAAATAAAGAGTAATAAATATGTACAAACATATATGCAGACAGCACAGAGACCCCGAATCCATTCAAACGGGACTCTTCAAGACAAGAGTATGTGCACTTGTTATGTAAAAAAAAATAGATTTCCAAAAGTTATATTTTGTGTTTGCCCTCTGTGCACTTTTCCAAGTGGATCTCAGCTGTGCTGTCTTAACTCTCAGTCCCCAGGGAAGGGAGAGACGGCAGATGGGGTTAGAGCAGAGGGCTGATACATCTGACAGCAAACGGCCTGGTTGTTGAGTGGAAGCTGTGAGCGTCAGGAAGCTACTTTTCCCCTGAGAACCAACTAACCACTGAAGAAAGTTGAAAATGAGCCCTTTGAGAAACGCTATTAAAAGTAGTAAAAAATTGCAATCGTGCAGATGATGTGCTGCTGTGTGCTTATTCGGATGCTAATGAGTTTGACATTAGGGAACTCGGAGGGTTTACAGCTAGTCCCTTATGTGATTCAATTCTTTATTGGCAATCTTTGAGAAAATAAATGGAAAATGTATTGCTAATAAATACATAACACGATAGGGCATTAGACAAAAAGCTGCGAGTTTCAGGATTTGGAAGGAGCTTTGTTCCCAAGCGTGACTGTTTTCTTTTGTTTTAAATTAGTTGGCTGCAAACAAAGAGGAAGGACCAGGCAGGTGGAAAGCCGCAAAACTCTTTTCTGAAGGTGATATATGACTGGAGAAGGTGAAATGGATATTTGAAGGAAAAACAAACAAAAAAACATTTTTGCTGGTGCAGATGGGCTTGAGTAGGGAGGGAAGTCCAAGGCTTGCAAAATAACTTTTAGATTCTCATGTCCCATGTAGTCGTGTGCTTCTCTGCTAGAGAATAATTTTTCCTTTTCTCCAGGCAGCCGGGGCTACTATTTGAACTAAAGAAGTCAAAGTGCTTAAGAAATTCGTGATCAAATAGAAAAGTCAATCCTTGGCAATTTATATTGCAAGATTAGCAGGTTTAGAAAATACTATTTGTAAGGTGCTGTGGGCTTTTCCTCACTTAAAAAAAAAAACCCTCATCTGATTGAATTTTAGGTCGTAAGGGTGATGTACAGTGAATGTATGCTGAAGTTTGATTTCCCCAATGCGGCTGGGTGCATTGGTATACCGTAGTACATGTATGACATGTCTAATATACTGTTTTCAGAGTTCTCTCTCAAGTGGCAAATGAACTGAAAGCTGATTCCAGCTTCAGTCCCTGGGGCAAAGCTAGAAGTGATATGCTATGTACATATTATGACTGAATGCTAAGTAAACACAGGGTTAATAATCTCTTCGCAGGTCACATCAGCACATCAACTATATATTTAAAAACGTACTGAAAGCATTACTCTGAAAGCTGTGAAAATTAAAGGAAAACTTTTCTATTGGCCTAGTGTTGACTCCTCTATTGAAAGCCTATTCTAACCGGAGACAAACTTTGGGGAACTGAATATTATAATTAAAATATGATGGGGAGGAAATTAGCACCTTTCCAGTTCAATATTATTGAGAATTTGAAATGAATCATATCATTTTTATCATAGACCCCATGAATAAAGTTGTAAATTATTTTGCGACTAGTATATTTGTGACACCTTGGTGTATTTAGAGGGTAACTCAGCGAAGATAGAACTGGGCAAACCCCTCCTACCCCCACACTGCAGCTGAAGTCTTGCCGTATTGTTTCATCTCTATTTGCTTAATCTAATATCTCTTTCTCCTCCCCCCTTTTTTTTTTTTTTTAAGATAATGAATTTCAGGATTTTTCATTAAATCAGACAAGGAATCTGAGTTGCCAGGGTGGATCTGGGCTTTCAAAACTGGCATATATTTTCATCGACAAGCAGGAAAAGGTAAGAACACATTTATTAAAAAAGTGTTTTTTTTTGTTTTTATAAGAAAACCTCAAATAACACATCACCATAATAGACCTGCCAATCATTCTGTAAGATTTGTAGAGAGTTTTTATTTTTATTTTTATTTTTTGCTTCTGAAGAATTATGTAGCTGTTAGGTTTATATTTGGAAACAGTGGTAGACATTAGCAAAATCACACAAATTTGCATCTTCTGGTTGTACAAACTGTTTCACATATTTCTTAAAATGTGGTAACGCCGGTAAATATTGCACACAGAGACATTTCCCATCAGAGGTTTTAATAATGTAATTTGAAATGAATTTGCATCAGAGAAGGCAGTACCACAATTCAGTGATTAAACACCACTCTACTCAGAGTAGCACTGTTGACCATGTGACCCTGTCATTAAAAAAAAAGTTATTTTCACCACATTAGGTAATGTTTTTTAGCGAGGATACGTTGTGTAAAATGAAAGTTCAGGAACCATTAATAAGCCCATCTCAAACTTTTCTACTGCAGCTTCCCCCCCGCCCACCAAATAAAAAAGAGAGATATTGAAGAGTTGCTTGTTTTAAGCTACTCTTTTACAAGATTCATTTTAAACTATCGCTCTATAAATAAAGTCCTGGCAATTGCCCCTTCATTTTAAAAAGCTGTGACTCTGCCCTCTGATGCCTTGGTAAAGCAGACTAATAGAAATCCTTGGCACGCATCACTTACCTAAGGGAATAATGGAACTATTTGCTGGAGTCGTTTGGCAAAAGGACATAAACATATGGCTGTGGTTTGTATTCAGCACTGCCAGTTGTGCAAAGTTGCATGGATGAAGTATACAACAGCAGTGACAAGTCCCAAAATCAGAAGTGAGAATCAAAATAAATTATCCTCATTACCAAGGTATCCAAGCTATCCATCCTTGGCTAAGTTTTCTTGATTACAGTGTGTTTTCAAGAGTCTCTGTAGTAAATTCTCTCTGAAAAACATCTCACTTGTTTTACTTACTTACTCACTCACTTACATACCCAACACTTTGCCCTTGGGGGTAGCCGATTTGCGGATGGATAATATTTTACATAGCTTCAAACCAAATGCCTTTAGATTTCATAGCTGTGCTCCTTTTCTTTGGAGAGAGAATATGCAGGATTGGGGGAAGGTCCTAAGTCTTTAAAATAATTGCATTTACTAGGTCTTGCAACATCCTGATGAAGGAACCAAGGGCTGTAGAAGAGGAAACAGAAACACAGTGTCAATCAGTCAATTAATTGTATTTATTGAGTGCTTACTGTGTGCAGAGCCAACATCAAGGGTGGCAAGCCAGAAAGGAATGATCAAGTTTTTAAAGTTATGAATTTGGATTCATGAATGATGCTGAGAAAGCATCCTGCTTTTTAAGGAGTGGAGGAATTTGGGAACTCTTTTTCTGCCATTAAAATGCTTCTGGTTATCCAAAGTCATTGGTTATTGTAGAGGAATAAAAATAGAAAGAAAATGAGATGGCAAAGAACAAAAAAAAGATTGAGATATAACAGCTTTCATGATCTTATTATCTTCTTATAAACTATTTTGAATTTATGAAAATATTCTCCATCACCCCTAATTCCAAAGATTTTTTTTAACTCTTTTGAAGAGCTGGTACATTATTTTGGCTGAGTTTTTTTTCCTCTTGGTAACTTTTAAAATGTTTTTTTCCTACCATTGGTGACCCAGCCAAACTATGCTTAAGCAATAGTGATTCTCAAACATATAAAAAATTAGAGGTTGTTTCTTTGCTCCCTAGGCTTGCTTGATCTTTATGCTTAGTAATTGGCAGCAATTTCCTGTGTTCCATTCAAGTTCTTGTGGATGTCTCTTGGTTTCCAAATAGCCCACTGAGGGCATAGAAATAATGGTCAAGGATTGAGGGCCATCTCTTCTCTTATTGAAAGTAATAATAATAATAATAATAATGGCATTTATTAAGCACTTACTCTTTCACTCTGAAACTATGCCCTCCCATGGTAGAAACAACAGCAGGTAGGAGAAGCATAATTTCAAGATATGAGCTGAGCACAATTATAAAGGATTCTTACAATGAATACGATTATTTTTTGTGAATGTTTTATTTTTCCATTCATTTGTCAGCTCTGGGATTAATTGTGTAAATAATTTTGAAAAGTGTCCCCCAAATCCTGTGCCCTTACTGAATAGCTTCTTGAAGATTTTACAAACAAATCAGCTTGGGCTCTGAAGAGCCTAGTGTTTTGAGGAGAAACAGCCCTTCTAAATCACTAGAGCTCAAAGATATTCATTCTCTCCTGTCCTTTCAAAACTTTAAGGAAATGATTTGAGGTCTTCCAGACAAAATCTGGATTTTGTGGTGAAAAGCATGGGGCTGAATACCTCTCTCCTATCAGCTAAGAGAACATGTCTCTCGTAAGTAGCATGTGGGAAGAGAAGTTAGAGCATGAACCGTTTGTTGTCCCAAGAAGCCTATCTTCCTTCCCTCCCTCCCCCACAGTAACTCTGTAACCCTACAGTCTCTTCTACATCCTCAGGTGAGATCACATCAGATATGAAGCTATCTCAAAGGTAATGTACAGGTATGAAGAGCCAGGAAATGCATTTTCCAGCAAAGTCATTTTTCCCAATGTAGTTCAGGTATTAATTCATCCAAATGTAATGCATTGTTTAATTCTATTTTTGAAACCATCATCGTCAGTGTTTTTTCCAGTGTTAATTTTGTGTGGAATGCTACACTAAACAATATGGGGTATGAAAACAGTTAAGCTTGGTCTTTGTCCACAAAGACATTTCAGCTGTCTTTTTGAATTGTACTTTCACCTGACCACACATTTTTCTTTCCTCCATCAACCCCTCCGTTCTGTACCCTCATTTCTCCTTCCTTTCCATCTTTGCTTCATTCTTTCTCTTTCTTTTCACCTTCTTCCCTTTTCTGTAGATCTTTTTCCTTTACCTTCTTTAGCTATTTCCTGCTCTTCATTACCCATCTCCTTTCTCTCACCTCCCTTTCTTCCCCTCCCTTCAAAAGATAGAGATCCCCCCATAGCAGTGAAATTGGGTGTATGAGTTTCTGGCGGGCAGCAAACTCAGTGAGGAGAGGGTAATAGTAATAATAATAATAATAATAATGGCATTTATTAAGCGCTTACTATGTGCAAAGCACTGTTCTAAATGCTGGGGAGGTTACAAGGTGATCAGGTTGTCCCATGGAGGGCTCACAGTCTTAATCCCCATTTTACAGATGAGGTAACTGAGGCACAGAGAAGTTAAGTGACTTGCCCAAAGTCACACAGCTGACAATTGGCAAAGTTGGGATTTGAACCCTTAATCTCTGATTCCCAAACCCGGGCTCTTTCCACTGAGCCACCCTGCATCTCACAGCATGGGTAGCTTACAGCTTGCCACACTTTTTCAAAATTTAAGGAATTGGAGGAAAATCTTCCTTGGGGAAGCATCACCCAGTGGCCATAATAATAATAATAATAACAATAATAATAATGGCATTTAATAAGCACTTACTATGTGCAAAGCACTGTTCTAAGTGTTGGGGAGGTTACAAGGTGATCAGGTTGTTCCATGAACCTATTTTTATGATGGCCAGATTTTATTTTTCTGTCCTGTTTAAATGGAACATTACATAAGGCCATGGAAACAATCCAAGAATAAAATTCCTGGGTGATGGAATTTCTGGATTTGGAATGCTGGAGAATAGAGACTGACTTCTGAATGGAAGTAGAGCTCCTATTTTTGCATGTTCATTCAGATTTGTATGGTAATAGGGGAGCAGTGCAACACCAGAATGCAATTAAGAAGCCATCATTTCACACACAATTCAAAAGATTAATTCATTCAGTCATATTTATTGAGCACTTACTGTGTGCAGGGCACTGTACTAAGCACTTGGAAAGTACAATTTAGCAATAAGGAGAGACAATCCCTGCCCACACAGGGCTTACAGTCTAGAAGGGGGAAAGCAGACATCAAAACAAGTTAACAGGCATCAATATAAAAAAATAAAATTATAGATACGTACACATCAAAGCAAGTATACAGGCATCAATATAAATAAATAGAATTATTCATATATTCATAAATACATAAGTGCTGTGGGGTAGGGAAGGGGGGAAGAGCAAAGGGAATTGAGGTGATGCGGATGGGAGGGGGAGCTGAGGAAAAGGGGGGCATAGTCTGGGAAGGCTTCTTGGAGGAGGTGAGCCTTCAGTAGGGCTTTGAAGTGGGGAAGAGTGATATTTTAGTGAATTTCAGGAGGAAGGGCATTCCGGGCCAGAGGTAGGATGTTTGCCAGGGGTCAATGATGGGCCAGGTGAGATCGAGGCATGGTGAGAAGGTTAGCCCCAGAAGAGTGGAGTGTGCAGGCTGGGTTGTAGAAGGAGAGAAGACCTGAAGGAAGAAGGGGCGAGGTGATAAAAAGCGTTGAAGCCAATAGTAAAGAGATTTTGTTTGATATGGAGGTTTATAGACACACTGCTTGACACGTGGTTCTCCTCCTGACATACAGTCCCAGAAGCCATGCAATTTCTAATACAATATCTGCCTTCTGTCCTCCCAGCCCACACCCCTGTTGACTTGATCTCAGGCAGGAGTGTGTACACTCTGCTTTTCAGAGAAAAGTAGGGTAGAAACACTGATAGACACTCTATCCTCTTGCTGACATTAGATTCATTCATTCATTCAATCAATCATATTTATTGAGCGCTTACTGTGTGCAGAGCACTGTACTAAGCACTGGGGAGAGAACAGTATAACAACAGACACATTCCTGCCCATGACGAGCTCACAGTCTAGAGGGGGAGACAGACATTAATATAAATAAATGACAGATATATACAACTGTGCTCTGGGGATGGGAGGGAGGATGAATGTAGGAGAAGTAAGAGCGGTGCAGAAGGGAGTGGGAGAAGGGAGTCGGAGAAGAGGGGAGGAGGGCTTAGTCAGGGAAGCCTTCTTGGAACAGATGTGCCTTCAATAAGGCTTTGAAGTGGGGGAACAGCAATTATCCATCTAATATGAGGAGGGAGGGCATTCCAGGCCAGGGGTAGGATATGGGTGAGAGGTCCGAGGTGAGATAGACAAGGTTGAAGTACAGTGAGAAGTTTAGTATTAGAAAACATGTCACAATAGTGCTTAGGACAGTACCTGTCACTTAAAAAAATACCATATTTTTAAAAAAACAATACAGGCACACTTTCAAGAAACATATTATGACTGTATTGTGGGATATGCCTGTATTTACATGTTTGTGTTGGTTATAGTAGCCATTAAAGACTTACTATGCATCTAGTGCTATTCTAAGAGCAAGGGTAGATAATAGGTAGCCAGGTTGTCACAGTCCCAGACCTACGTCGGGGGTGGAGAGGGAAGTCACATTCTAAGTAATTTAGCTACTGACACCTCTATATTCTCCCCTTGGTTTTAGAAACTAGGTTTAGATAAACTAGGATATTGATGCGGGCCTCCCCTGATTTAATGGGGAGAACTCCAAGTGGGATGGAGAGAATTATTTAGCTTCTTAATGACTGAAAGGGGGAAAAAAATGGGATTTTTAAACAGTTGGAAAAGAGGCATCTCAAATGTATTGATTTTTGTTTTCTTCATATGTTTGAGGCTTGAGTGTCCTATTGTGCCCCATTGTAGACACCAAACTCCTGGGACTTAATCTTTCTGTGGCTTTTAGGGAATTGCAAAGAGGACTTTTGGAGAGGCAGTAACACCATTGTGATTTTAGAAACACACAATGTTGATTCTCTCCCATGGGGATCATTTGCTCAGAAAAATATTTTGTGGTTCTCAAGTTTTGAACCCTCAGTTCAGATATCTCTTAATAATTCTGTTGGCATATGGAGGCTTGTACGAGTTGAGCCACTTGATATGCAACAAAGATGCTCATGGAAGGAGAATGATTTTACAATGCAATGCTCACTGTCCTGGGTAAACCCAGCCATTTTAATCCCAACATCTGTCATAAATTTATGTGATTTTCAAAGAGAAAAAGTCGATAGGAGATAATCACCTACATTGCTTTTGTTGTCGTGTTTTTCTCATTGTGTGGTTTTTAAAATATTCATCATAATGAGCCATGTTATTTAGAATAAAGTAACTGCTATTGAATGAAAGCAATGGACACTTTTGGGTTTATAATTAAAAAAGAAGCACAATGATTGGTGTGGTATTTATTATGAAATGATGACAAAGGAGTACCAGTGGTTTTAATAGTTCTAGCTTACAAGAGCTGTTGTTAATTTTGTCTGTAGAGTTGCAGGTGAAATAATGCACAATGGATAAATAGTCTATATTGGTTTAACTGAACATAATATATAGTGTGTTCTGGAGTTGTTTGTCTCAATAGACTATAGTAATCAAAAGTAATGAACCTATTATGTGCAGGACCTTGGAGAGCATAGAATGGCAGTAAAAGTGTGCCACATAAAAGGTTTATTAAAGGAAATTAAAGTCCATCATTGCCACACCTGCTCCCCTATTATAAGTCTATGGCAGGTCAGTGCCTTCAATCACAACTCAGCATCAGAGAACAGAGACATGTTTCGCATTACCAGTACAGTCACATTAGCTCTAGACCATTCTCAGGTTTTAAGGATGGTATCAACCGAAGTGAACCTACCACCTCTGGTTTCAAAAAAAAAAAAAAAAAAAGCCCTACAGAAGAACTAACTCGCGTTTAAGAATTTCAGCTGAAAATAAATGCTCAGCTATCAGTTAACCTGCTAAAAATGGAAGCTCGTTTCTCAGCATGTGAACACTGGTCCAGTGCCATTTTGCATTTCACTGAGGCATGGATAAGAAAACAATTGTTAAAGTCTTGGCAGAAGGTTCATATGTTCTAGTCTAGTCGATGTAATTTCTAACATGTAAAGAGACATATTTTGAAGTGATGTTAAAAATCCCATTGCTGTTATATGTGGCTGTGATTCCTCTGGTATTTGCTATGGATATTTGAGTTGAAATGCTCATTAACTAGCGATGATGAAAACTTCCCAAAACTTTGGGCATTAATTTTGCTTTTTCTACATTGCAAATGACAGCATGCTTTCCATGAGGGTCAGGCTGGGTGAAGGATATAGGTTTTGGTGAAGCAATGAATAAACCCTACTGTGGAGGCATCTTGACAGTGGTTGCCATCACCTATTTTATTTTCAGCTTACATTTTACCCTTTGTCTCGTCTGTGTGAAATTAGAAGGCTTCGGGCCTTCCCTTAAGCATGTATAGACCTCTGCAGTGGCCCGTTGAAAACAGTTTTTCTTTATTCTTGCTTCTATTGCCACCTCACCATGATTTTTAGATTGCTAGACCACTCATAGATGGAGTCCCACGTCATAGTGCCAGAATATATCACGAGAGCTCAATCTTTCTCATCTCTTCTCTAGCCTTGGCAGCTTCCCAATATGTGATGGGGGGATTGATCAGTGGCAAGAAGAGTGAACTTAAGACTTTATGTTCATGTTACAGATGGATGCAGATGGTGAAGATAAAAAGCTGCGAACTCGCTCAAAAGGAAGCAAGGGTGAGTTAGCCAGCCGGGCTCAATGACACTTTGTCCATCACACCATGAAATATGATCCACCTGAGGCTCAGTCTCTAGAGTGGATCACAACTTCCATGGCTCCTTCAGAGCTACTTCTGAAAAAAAAGAATCAAGCAAAGTCACAGGCTGCTGTCATTAAGAGTAAAAATATTATTAGCCAGGAATTAAAAGAAAACAGGAAAGGCCATGCCAATAAGGACATTTTCACATGGATGTTTGTAAGAGGTCAGAAAGGATACAGAGGAGAATCATGCAGAATGAGGTGAGGTGGCTTCAGAATATCTTCCGTCCTTCTATAATGTGAGGGTTACTTCTTGCAAAATTCTGCATTAAAAAAAAACTTGCACAATCATATTCTCCCATTTGAGGCCACACACATATGCCCGAGAAGTGTCTTCCAACATTCCAGCATGCCATATCCAAACAGGTTCCTGTTTTTCTCCAAGCATTCCCTAATTCCCTAACCACGGTCTAACCAGAGTGTGGGGTGTGGACCTGCATTATGTAGAAGTGAGTATTCCAGATTGTCCTCTGCCAGTTAAACAAATGGGCAGAATTTATTGCATGCTTTAGTAATATTTGGGTTAAAATTTAATCCCAGTAAAAGGAAAGTACTTGTGATTTGACTTTCCCCAATGGGGTTTTTCTACAGCTCCACAAAGTGGTGTTTGAAAGGTTTAACTTGTGGTTATCCTTCTCTTGGTAAGCAACAGATGGTAATGTTGTATTGAAATATAAACAGTCCCTTGCTGGTCTGACATCTGGAATGTACGATTGACATCTGATATTACCCCTCAAGGCAAATAATTTTTTATTATAATTAGTAATAGTTTTGTGATTCTTAATCTTAAGTGGAAAACTAGATGTTCATCATGGCATCTTAAAGTAAATAAAAAACGTTGCTTACTTTTCTCTGCAGGTTCTACTAATAAAACAGTCTGAGTGAAAATATAATTTAAGTTCCTCAAATGCAAGCTGCTAAATGAATGCAGAATGTTTTTTGTAAAGCCATTGAAATTGAAAGAAAAGTAAGCAACCCTTCTCTAATAAAGATGAAAATAGCCATTGAACTCTCTGTAAAAAGGTTTTGCCTGTTTTAAAGGACTTGCCATGTTTATCAGTGTCTAAGATTCCCAATGTAAAAGTCAGAAGACTTTATATTTACAGCAGACCCAAATTAGATCTAGACTGTTTGAATTTCAGAAGCCAGAGGTGGATACTAGACACTGCAGCTTTTCCTAAGCATGAGAATTTTAATCAGCAGACCTTCTCTCACCGTGTAATGCAATTCAAGAAAAAAATGTTGGATGCTCCAAATGTTAGGCTGGGCTTCCGCCATCAATGCCAGCCTGCAGCAGACTGCAGAAGGATTAGCTGAGCTTCATGTAGTGGTTTTTGAAAAGTGTATGCTATTCCATGCTTCCTGGAGAAGTGAACTGCTCCATCTACAAAACAAACTGCCCATTCTGGGACTTTAGATTTCATTCATTCATTCAATTGTATTTATTGAGCGCTTACTGTGTGCAGAGCACTGTACTAAGCGCTTGGGAAGTACAAGTTTGCAACATATAGAGACGGTCTCTACCCAGCAGTGGGCTCACAGTCTAGAAGGGGGAGACAGACAACAAAGCAGAACATATAAACCAAATGAAATAAATAGAATAAAAATGTACAAGTGAAATATATACAGTAATAAATATGTACAAGCATATATACATATATACAGGTGCTGTGGGGAGGGGAAGGAGGTAAGGCTGGGGGATGGGGAGGGGGAGTATGGAGAGAGGAAGGAGGAGGCTCAGTCTGGGAAGGCCTCCTGGAGGAGGTGATCTCTCAGTAGGACTTTGAAGGGATTTCTGTCTCTCTCTTTCTGTCTCTGCCTCTCTCTCACACATATTTCATAGAGCAAGAATATTCTTCCTGAGGTGGAAGAACCGATGTTGCAATTGGGATATGAATAATCTTTGTAATCACCTGTTGTCTGTTTCAGCACGTTGTCTATCTTTGTGGATACAAGCATTCAGCTCCATCCACTTTCCTTGCTATTGGTTCAGGCTAGCAGTCAGGAAAGCCAAGATTTGCCTTTAAACTTTTGATTTAGAATGAGAAAGTCAGAGCAGTGTTTCCCTGCTGAACTTCATTTCCTTCCTCTATTATTTGCAGACTTTGAGTGCAATCCTGGGAAAGGCTCATTCAGTCAAGCTTTCCCAGACCCCACTGTGAAACTGGTGTACCCCAAGGTAGTCACATAGGTTAGCTAGCAATGCCCCTGTCATCAGAGGGAGATGGGTGCAAGATCATGGCCATGTGAATGTGAAATGAAAACTAATTCATTCTTTCCTTCTGTTTTTTTGTTTGTTGTTGTTTTGGCAGTACAAGTGGACACTCTAGTGAAGGAGCTCAGGTAAAAGCTCACATAGACTGCTTATTTTTGTCTCCATTTATCCAAGGTTAACTTATAACTCTCAAGAATGTTTGTTAAAAGGATGAAATACAATTTTATGACAAATAGCCTCGGCACCTACAGTAGATTGCATCTTGGTTCATTTTGGTCCTGTGAAAAATTCCTGCTACAGTATAGGAACAATGGATACAATTGAGCTTGTAAAATATGAAATCGTTATCTCTGGTAAGATAGTGTTGCTGTGGTTCACTATTAATCTTTATCCCCTAGTTCTGCGCTACTAAAAATGTTTTCAATTATATTCTAAACATTTTCAGTAACTGGGCTTGGGAATCATTCAATAAGCTATTCTAAAAGTCCAGTAACCTCAGTTTTAGGTAGCTATAAGAACGTTATTTGTTTATCTTCAGTGTAAAGTTGGTGTGATGTGTTATATTAAAGATAGGTCGATCAATGGTATTAATTGAGTGCTTACTGTGTATGGAGCACTGCACTAAGCACTTGGACGAGCACAATACATTAGAGTTGGTAAACAAGACATGCTGTCAAGGAGCTAACCATTAGACTATGACAAAGGGATGCCAGAAATTCTTAGTCTAGAATTGGTGAAGTCATCTAGTGAGATAGTTTCATTTTGCTACCCACTTGGAATCCTGTAGTCTTCAGAATGTGCTACTCAGTAGAGTCAAAGCAAGGACTTAGGTTGGGCTTCTGATTCTCTGTCTCTTCAGCAATCCTGTACAATCTGCTGTGCCACTCTTCACCATATCTTTTCATGGTAGGTCATTTATCCAGTGAAAGTGATTAAATGTGTAGAAAATTGAAAACCTCAGGCCCCAGACCCTTCTTTTTCAAACTGCAGCAGGTGACATTGGGTGTGAATTATCTGGGTAACTTTAGTGTTGGAGTACGGACACTGGTGGATATCCTGGCATTTCTATACTCAGATATTCCATTCTGGAAAGAACCTCTCTAAAATTAGAGTCTGTAACAGTAGTAAGTGTTGAACACCCATGGGTACGAGCCACTAAAGTGAGTGATGGTCTGTAGAATATTTAATGAAGGTTTCAAGAGAGCTCTGAGAGGTTGTTTTGTTCTTGCCCAGACTTGGCTTGAAGGCTTATTTCAACATAAAAGTGCCACCCTACAAGGGAAATGTAGTGCAGTAATCATCATCATCAATCGTATTTATTGAGCACTTACTATGTGCAGAGCACTGTACTAAGCGCTTGGGAAGTACAAATTGGCAACATATAGAGACAGTCCCTACCCAACAGTGGGCTCACAGTCTAAAATGGACCTCAGTAATGGACCTCATTTCTCAAAACTTCTGCTAGAATGACAAGGCCTCTAACATATGCACTGCTTCCTAGTTCCAACATGGCTGTTCCACATCCTCTGCTTCTCCCTCGTTTACATGACAGAAGAATGTCCAGCAAGAGACTCAGTCTTCCAGAATTAGGGAAGGCCTATGGATGTATATTGGGGAAACTGTTTTAGAAATGGAAGATGTTTAAGTGTTTAGATCACGATGAAAGTAATCACTCATGCATTAGCATTTTGCATGGGTTTTTTCAGGTAATTTTACTTTCCTTTTAATGAAACACATTATCTCAGGAAGTGCCATGTTGTGGGTTGCTCAATCTGCCAAACTATAATGTGCATATTTAATTAAACATGCATTTTCTTGGTAAATAAACTTGAGGGCTGATGTTCTTATCTGTTAGAGTTAGTGCAGGAAATTACTTCTATGTCTTCAGTTCTTAAGTTTGCTCCCTTGATTTTTTTTCTTTTGTCCACATTTTTGCCCATTTTATTTGAGGGATTTTTTTAAAGATAACTAGGGGTATTTCTATATGAACATATAACTCAAGTTTCCAATTTCATACTGTATTGCTATTGATTACAAGATATTATTTGGATTTAAATGAGCAACCATCTTTTTACCCACCAATCTGGTGAGTTAAACCTTGTGACTATAAAAGAAATCAAAGGGAGTTGTCAAAACCAGCAGATTTCAGAGCACAAGTTCAACTAAATGTGGGACTATGATGCATTGCTTTGTGGTTTGGTGTGTACCATTTTCTCCAGAGGGGAGAACTCACTTTCTTTATGATCCCCTTGGTGAGCATGTACAGAGCAGTTTATCCCAGAGTAGCCCCCAAAGGGCAAAGAGACAAACGGCATCTAGCAGACAGTGTCAATCTTCAGTCAGTTGAGCCATTTGTGTATATTCTCCCCTCTAACTCGATGAAAAGGCAAGTAGACTACAAAAATGGACTATAATCATTTGCCTCTTGAGCTAGCAGCAGATCTTAATCCTACTCAGTAGTTGTGACTTGTTGGAAAAAGGTCCATTTAACACTACCGACTTGGGCAAAGTATGCCTGGGATTCACCAATTGCCAATCCAGGGCTGGTCTCTTTTGAATACTTAGAAGTCGGTAAGATGTGTAATTTAGCAGTGAAGAACTGAAAGCCGAGGGCTGGATTGTTGAATTTGACATGGTGGGTAAAGAGGAATGATTAAAAATCAAAGAGCTTATAAAGAGATAGGTCTTGAGAAGGGGTTGGCGAGAGAAAAAAGAAATAAAAGAAAAATTTGTATTTAGGCCTGTATTTCACTGTTTTTAGAAAGAGAAGGAAGAGGAAGAGTTAGGTTCTGTGAACCATCTGTGTGAAGGTGACAGCCGAAACCATGAAAATGGATGAAATGGATAAGGTTTCTCAGTAGCAGTACATAAGGAGGAGGAAATTATTTCGGGACTTAGGGATCATAAAAATTTTGTGTTAAAAAGTTTATTAAAGTGCTCAGTGTTCAGAACATGCAAACGACGTGGTGTCTGTTTGCAAGTAGCTTGCCCCTTACATGTATATTGCAAATTTTATTCAGTGGTTTTCATTACTGTTAACACTTTAAAGAAAATAACATTTCCTGTCACTTTATGCCTATAAAAGGAAAACTACTACATTCCAATATTGTATTGCCTACTTTAATTGTGGTAGATTGTGATTTATCAGTGTCCAGATAGCTTGTGATGATTGCAAGCAAATAAATCAATACAATTAATTCTTTCTTACTCCTTCATCAGCCCCAAGATTCAAGTCATTTCAGTTTTTTCTGCCTGGATTTCCCTTTCTGGATTGTAGTTGTCTATCGGTTCTATTTCTACATCTCAGATAATAACTTAGGGAGAACAACAATAATCGGAGGACTTAACATGAATTTAAATTCCCCTTACCTACAATTCTTTAGGGGATTTTGTTTCTGATTTTCTAGGACTCATCCTTTTTATGTCTACCATCATCCTGCATCTTTTCTTAACCCCTTCAATTTCTTGCCCCATAATACTATCCCAAGATATTGACCGACTCTGCTACTAGGGTCTCAAAGACAAAACCGAGTCTGAAGATATTCACAAATTTGCAGAGTTTCACATGGTGCTAAACATGCATTAGCTACTTAGATTGCATTTGAAATATGCAGCGTACATTATTGTTCCCAGAGCCACTGTTTCCCAAAATAGAAATACAGATGATGTTAATTTAAGCATACTGTATGTTGTTCACTGTGCTAATAAAAATTGATGCTGACATTCCCATCCCCTTCCTATACTATATGTCAGCCACTCTCATGACCATTAAGAAAGTAATTTATAACCACAGGTCCACCCTTAATTATGCCCCCTTATTAGTGTTTCCAATCTTCCCGCTACCACAAATCAGGTTTACAGGTGGTGTCTAGAATACTCCCTTGTTTCTTTAAGTATGAGTACTGCATCATGTGTCCCTCTGCTTTTTATTACCCCTACCCTCAATCTGAACCTTCTGCTAGAGCATCTATTAATACAGGTAATTACTACATGCATTGCCAAAATGTTTTACGCATGTGGTTCATCCCCTTTTCACCAATTAGGAAAATATTGTCCAAGCTTGGAGGAGTCATTCTGTGTTCCTGTTTATGACTACTCGAGAGAAATGGATTCAGGCTCTTACTAGTATTAACTTCAGCTCTTACTTATGCAGCTGTCCATTACTGGCCTCAGTGTCCTTTTGCCAAATTATTGGCACAATCACAGAAATCTAAGTTTTCTCTCAGCTGGTCTTTTCCAGTTTCATTTCACGCTCCTTCAATTATTCATTGTTCATATGTTTTAATATCTTCATACAATCCAGTATCCTGGTTGAACATTTGTGGATCTTTGTGGCATGCGTCTTTATTTTTTTCTTATTTCATACAGAGCATCCTCCCTGTTGAGACTTTGTCTTTGAATATTAATTTGGTTTTCAACTGCTTTTCTGTTACTTTACAATTTCACAAATTTTTTACACAAAAATTAATGTTGGTACTTTTTATTTGAGAGCACCATTTGTAGAGTGACCTCTGGAAACAGACAAAAATGTAAAGAAAATCAATTTCAACCGCAACGTCTCTGTCAGCTGATCATGAAGGCTCTCTCCATTATGGTGAATATTCTCAGAAATATAAATTAGAGGAGAGGTGTTCCTTCCTCCTTTGGACCTGCTCTGAGTCAAGAAACTCCATGCTGTTCAGTGATTACTGTTGACTGACTGACTCTTAGTGCCTTTACCTTAATTCTTTGTGTAGGTAGAATGTTACCTACTTTCACTGTGTAGGTTAGTGTTCTATTTTGCTGTCCATTTTGCTGTCACAGGATGCCAAACAAGTCATGATAAAAGGCAGGCAGCCATTTTATGAGCACATAGCTTCACCTCATTGGCTTCTCATATATGCTCTGAAGCATCTGCCAGACATTGGTATAGGCGGTTGTAGAGGGCCTGTTGATCTCGGCCTTCAAATGATGCTTCAGGAAAGACTGCCACTGATCTCAGTGATACCAAGAAAATAGCAAAAGTGGAGTCCTCTTTATTTTTTCTTTTAGGAGGCTACCTCCTAATATGCTCTGGGCCCTGCCCTCTTAGAAGCCATTGGCCATTAGTGGGTAGTACAAATCACTCAGCCTTCACCTGAGGCCAGTAGTAATGATTTGGAAATGAGCCTCCGGTTGGATCACATAACTGAATTATGCAATAGGTCTGATGAACCCAGAAGGCTAAATGGTCAATAATTGTTCCAATTCATCCACTGTATGTGCCTCATTATGACCACAAGGGATGGGGTTCGACCCCTAATTGCCTTTTCTCTGTTTTTATTAAGAGTAGGGCACATGCCAGGACAAAGGATTCTACCCGGCCAGTTGCATCAGAGAGGGAGTAAGTTGTCTCATACCAATTTGCCCATCAAAGATTAGAGAGGGAAATTGGGCATTTTCTGGATTCTTTCCTGTATTCTTTCGAAAATGAAATCACAAAGGCCTTCATGGCCTGAGTTAGTCAGTGGCCATGTTTTTCTGGTTAGTTAGGTCATGATCCAATTTGGAAATCCAGGAGGCAAGGGGACTTCAGAACATGGGCACAGACTAATGGCCTGAGAAAATGTTGGGATGGCTGCTTCCAGATAGCATCTGGAACCAGTCTGTCCCCTCTTTCCCTCCAACCTCTCCCAGTCAGTTTCATTAATGAGTACTGGGTTGCTGTTCTTTCCATTTTCTCCGGTTATACCTTCCTGAAGAAAAAATCTTTCTAGTTTGTGATGAAGTGAAACCCGGCTAGGGCCTGGGATGCTCTTCTGGGAGCTCTATAGAGGACCCAAGAGGACTTCTATCCGCGCCGATGCTCTCTTGTCCCTGAAAGCATCTAGAGTTGGGATTGAAGGGTAATGCAGAGGCCTGGTTTCCACACAATTTTCTCATACTTTAAGATCCTTTAGGGCTTCACAGTTTAGGCTGTTGCCCATTGCCCCGCAAATAACTGAAATAATCACTGTAGTCGTTAATGCTCTTCTGATATTTTTTGAAAAGAAATTGTATTGAAGATCTGGAGAAGAGGTCATATTTGAATGGGCAAAACATGCCAGGTTGAAACCTTGACAGTATTTGGGTGACTCTTATGGCTCCAGTGAAATCTGCCTTATCAGGAGGTCAAGGGGATCTAATATTAGTATTTTTTGTCACAGCTCACCTGGGAAGAAAAGTTAAGTGTTAGGTCAAGTCCAGCCCAACTGGGTATACTGTATACTGCAGAATACTGTACTTGGGAAAGTATAGTGCAACAGAGTTAGCAGGAGTGTTCCCTGCCCACAACGAGTTTACAGTGTAGATGGGGAGACAGACATCAATATAAGTAATTTATAATATATAATAAATAGATATGTACATAAGTGCTGTGGGATTGAGGGTAGGGAAAATATCGAATGCCCAAAGGTCACAGATTCAAGTGCATAGATGATGCAGAAGGGAGAGGAAGCCAGGGAAGAGGGCTTATTCAGGGAAGACCTCTAGAAGGAGATGTGACCTTAAGATATATAGTCTCCTTCTGATAGTTCTCTAAGCTTTTTTCTCAAGTGAACTGTGTAGTTTAAAGATATTCTGCCTCTTTAAGATCACTAGATTAATCAATTGTATGTATTGAGCACTGACGGTGTGCAGAGCACTTGGGAGAGTTCCATATAACAGAGTTGGTCAACATGTCCCCTGCCTACAAGGAGCTTACAGAATCTAGAGAGTAAATCTGGCAATAAAATAAATTACAGATATATACAAATCCAAATGCAAGAGTGACAAAGAAGGGAAAAGGAGTAAGGGAAGTGAGAACTTAGTTGGGGAACCTTTCTAGACTTTGGTTTAGTAACTGTAGGATGAGGCTCTTAAATGCACCTCATATTAATACACCTATAATAATAATTGTGGCACTTGTTAAATGCTTTCTAGTCGCCAAACACTGTACTAAGTACTGGGGTAGGTACAGCATTATGAGATCAGACCCAGTTACTGTCCCACATGGGGCTTACAGGCTCTCCCCACACTCAAAACGTTACCAAATCCCAGTGCCTTTTACTCTTCAACATTCCTCCAAATTGTCCATTCACCAATAACTCCTTTGCCAAAACCTCATTCAGATTTTGGTCAACTCCCCTCTTAATTAATATTGGAAGGTTGTTTTTTTATTCAACTCCCCTTTCTCTAGATTATCCTTCCCTTTGTCAATTTAGAAACCACAGTTTAAATTGTCCCATTATTAGCCTGTAGGTCCCATTCCACTCCACAATCCCCCACTTGTTCCCGTTGCCAACTGCACTTGTTCTTCGTCCCTCTGCTGCCCACCCCAACTGTATTTCTTGTCTCGAATCTTCTCCACCTTACTGCCTATGCATCACTTTTTTGTTCTGTACTCCCCCAGCAACCCCAGTGCACTGCACCAGGTGTTCAATAAATGCTATTACCACTACTAGCCAAGAACACCTTTTTTCTACCCCTGTCCTATTCCCCTGTCTTTGCTATGCCTTTTCCCACATCCCCTTTTAGCCCAAAAGCAATCTCTCTACTTAGTGACACACAACCTGCCCCCATTCCCACCAAATGCCTCCAAAGAATCGTGTCTCTTCTGAACTGCTTAAAGGCCCTTATTCAAACCAGTTGAGTGTCCCTGGTTCCCCCAATAGTCACTCCATACTCTGTATTCTATCTCCCCCCTTCTCCTTAGAAAGCTTTATCAGTGATACCTCCTTCTTCTCCTATTTTCACTCCTCCTCTCCTTTTCCCCAAATCCTTAGGTTAATTAAGGGATAACCAAGATCTGCTTCTGCAGCAAAGAGCTTTCCCCTGAAATCATAGATAATAATAATAATTATTATTATGGTATTTGTGCCAGGCACTGTATTAAGTGCCAGGGTGGGTACAAGCAAATTGGGTTGGACACAGTTCCTGTCCCACATGGGGCTCACAGTCTCAATTCCCATTTTACAGATGAGGTGACCGAGGCAAAGAGAAGTGAAGTGACTTGTCCAAGGTCCCACAACAGACAAGTGGGGGAGCTGGGATAAGAACCCACGAACAAAAAAACCCCTCAAAACCTACAACCCAAAGCCTGCAACTCAAAGACAAATAACAGATCCCTACTACTTCAGCAGCCTGTTTAGTGTATTATCTTTTCATCATCAGTGGTATTTATTGACTGTGTACTGATTGTAGAGCATTGTATTAAGCACTTGGGAGAGTCCAGTGCAACAGAGTGGTAGACATATTCCCAGCCAAATTCTTCTGTGACTTAGTCTGTCAGGTGAGCCATGGAGTGGAGGCTGACAAGTGGAGATATTCCTAATTTAGAGAGGATTTTTTATGTTCGCGTCCTTTTGTTCATTTATAGGTGTTGGTCCTTTTGTTGGTGAGACCCACTACTTGAATAAGGGAGAACACTGATTAAGGTTGTGCCTTCACAGAGAATAAGAAGTGGAGACTTCAATTTTCTATTAAATTTGGTCAGTGTAAATGGCCAGTCTGGACCATTCAGATCCATTTGCCTCCTTTACTTCAATGCCCTTTTAAAAAATCATCTCCTTGACTTGAAGAAGCATTCTCTGGCAAGTCATCCACTCCCCTGGTCATGTCGTCTTATCAACTGCCCGAATAATCATGCAGGGGAAGCAGTGTGGTTTAGTGGGTAGAACACGGGCCTGGTTTCTAATACCGGCTCTACTACCTGTCTGCTTTGTGACCTTGGGCAGGTCACTTCACTTCTCTGGGCCTCAGTTACCTCATCTGTAAAATGGGGATTAAGAATGTGAGTCCCATGTGGGACAAGGAACTGTGTCCAACCTGATTAACTTGCATCTACCCCAGTGCTTAGAACAGTCCATGGCACATAGTAAGCACTTTACAAGACCCATAATCATCGTTATAACTCTTGATTTGTTGTTTCTCTACTTGGCACATAGTAAGCACTTAACAAATACTATAATTATTATTGTTATAATTATCATTATTCAGTTGCTTACTTGTGCTTATCATTTATATTTACTTTCACTCTCAACTATTGTATTATTTGGCAATTTGTAGTTAATTAGTATTCAATCAGTGGTATTTATTGAGTGCTTACTGTGTTCAGAACACTGCAAAGCACATGGGAGACTACAATGCAGTTCATAGATGATACTGGCTCTTAAGGAACTGTCTACTGTGTGACCTTGGGCAGGTCGCTTTACTTCTCTGTGCCTCATTTACCTCATCTGTAAAATAGGGATTGAGACTGGGAGCCCCATGTGGGGCAGGGACTGTTTCCAACACAATTTGCTTGTATCCACCCCAGTGCTTAGCTCAGTGCCTGGCACACAGTAAGTGTTTAACAAATACCACAATTATTATTATTATTATTATTATTGCCATATAATATCTAACCTCATTAGATTATAAATTACTTGAGTATAGGGACTGCATCTCTATTGCATATTCCTCAAGCACCCAGTACAGTGTACTTCACACAGCGGTTGCCCAGTAAATGCTGTTGGTGATGATGATATACAACCTGCATGATTTCATACTCTTAACTTGTCTAAAATATATCTTATCACAGTTACCTTGGTCTATATTCCGTATTTACATTATGGAACAAATATTTTATATTCCAATTATGAAAAATAATATGTCTTTGTTTTGATTATGTAACTCTCTTCAGATAACCACTGGGCTTAGTTGTCTGCAACTGTGATTCTGACTGAATTCTATATCTATATTATTGGAACTTCTGACTTCTTCCTTAGCTTATTTAACTGATAACTTCTAATCCCATGGTATTATAATACAACATGCTTTTAAAAATCTTAATTATTTTATATGAGAAAAATCAGCTCGTTGTGGAAATTTTACAAAGTATTTGTCATTCATAAAACTTCAGTAGAACTAAGTGAGAAAAAAAGCATCTATTAGATCTTTGATCTTCCAGAAAAAGAGCCTCCCATTTTATGAACCTCAGATTATCAAATAACCTTGGCAGCTGAATCAGTGTTCCATGACAGCAAGCCGACCATTGATAAATAGCAACAAAACTATTAGATGCTGAATTTATGAGATGAGTAATAGGAGAAGCTAAATTATAGGTTTACTGTTTGACAAACTATAGCTTGACATATCTCTATAAGCGTGTGTGTGTGTGTGTGTTTATGTATGTATGTATGAAAGAGGGAATGAGAATGGGAGAGAGTCAGTAGATAGATGTCAAGGAGGGTAGTTGTCATATGGTTCCTTCAGGCATCATGTTGCCACTGGCAGAGACAGACTACTGGGCTGAATGGACCCTGGGTCTGACCATTATGCTTGCTTTTTTATTTTCTGTAACTACAGACATTAGCTGAGGTGAAGTAATATAGGGAGTGTTTCCTAGATAGGGTGTGTCTCCTTGATGATTTGCTTCCCTTATTACCCAGAGAATGGCAAGCCCAAAGCTGTCACTATTAAAGTATATGTGTAAGTACAAATATAATAAATATATGTGTTTGTGCAAACACACACACACACACACACACACACATGCATACATGCTTGTGGCCTCCTCTCTTTTGCAGCCTGGCTTAGTGGATAGAGCACTGGATTGGGAATCAGGAGAGCTGACTTCTAATCCTGACTCTGCCTCTTGACTACTGTGTGATCTTGGACAAGTCACTCCTTTGGACTTCCATTTCCTTATCTCTGAAACAAAATTACATGCCTGTTCTTCTCCCACTCCTTTTGCGTTGCCCTTGCATTTGGATTTGCTCCCTTTATTCACCCCACTATCTGCCCCACAGGACCTATGTACATATCCATAATTTATTCATTTGTGTTAATATCTGCCTCCACCTCTAGACTGTAAGCATGATGTGGGCAAGGAATGTGTCTACCACCTCTGTTATACTGTTATATTGTATTCTCCCAAGCACTTAGTACAGTGCTCTCTGCACACGGTAAGTGCTCAATAAATATGATTGATTTATTGATTGTTCTCCCTCTCCTTAGCCTTTGAGCCCCATTGGCACAGGAACTGCATGCAGTCTGATTATCTTATGTCTACCCCAGTGCTCGGCAACATCGTAAACCTTTTACAAATACCACAATTATTATTATTACTATTTTTGTCATTGTAGCAGCTGATTCTATTCAGCCCTACAAGGCCATGTTACAGCCACCATACCTCCAGAACTAGTAAACTGACTCCCTTTCAGGAAATCTCCTTTTTTGCCATTTAGTTTTGAGTGCAGTCCATAGGTGATATTGATGAATCAGCTAATAGCCATCCGCATCGCCTGTGACAGGTCTATAAGAATCAGCCATATAAAACTGTGGCCCCTACCATTATTCTGTAGACTTTGTTTGATTTGGCGCTCGTTACCACATAGGTACCATAAGCTATCCGTCAGTTTCCAATAGGTAATGATGAACTTCTGAACTTTGTCTTCTACTTTTTTTAATCTCATCATTAAACAACGTGGTGCCCAGATAGAAGAATTCAGGGAATAGCTTCCAGTTCTGAATTGTTGATGTAATTTTCTGCCAGGAACAGGGTGTGAGCCGGATCTTGGATTCCAACTTCAAATTTTTTGTTGGTCCATGATCTCTGGCACAGTCATCAGGTAACAGTACCTTCTGGTGAACTAGAATCTTCCTCACTGCCAACAGCATTTTTCAAACATTCCCATAGAAAATGCATAATACTGAATTCATGGGAGATATACAAAAAATGTTTAAAAAGTGATCCCTGACTTTGGGGAGCTTAAAGTCTATTGTGAGCTGTATGTTTATAATGCAATCCCATAATATTCATCTGGATTCCCAAATTTGGACATCTCAATGTCTACAAATGGTTTGATTGAAGTAATGCTTTAAGGCAGGGGATTGGACTAGCTGAGCTTACCACAGTCACCCTTTAAGGGACATTTGTTATGATGACTTGCCAAAAGGAATGATATTGAATTTTAGGCTCAGAAATCACAATGAACAGCAATGTCCAAACAAGGTCCCTGGGAATAAAGTGGAATTGACCAGGAAGGATGAATTTATGTTCTCCCACTTTCTCAAATGTGTAACCAAAAGTATACTGTCAAGTGAAATACATGGAGTTTTACAGATCTTTCTAAGAAAGCAGATCCGCAACTATGAAATTGGGTACTGAGGCATTTTGTATATTGGTAAAGTTCCCTGGAGGACTCTGGATGCGGAAAGCAACAATTTGATTGACTAGATCAATAACTGCAGGAACGTGTTTTTTTCTTATCTGCTAGGAAATATAGATAATAGAGTTCATTTCATTTCAGCATTTCAGAATTCCACATATGGGAAAACACAGCCCAGTGGAAATTATTTCTGGCAAACATGAGAAGAGATTTTAACATTTTGTGGCATTTCTTTTAGTGACATGTAAAGCAGAGCTTTTCCTCTGTTCCGTATCCTCCTGTCATAATCACACCAAAATAGCAGAACCCCGGGGAAGGGCTGGAGCTCCTATCACAGGAAAACTCATCTGTGCTACTCAGTGCTTTAACTCTTACCCAAATAGCGCATCTATGGGTTGTACTCGTGGGCTTCAACTACTTTACGACTATACGCACTATAATCGAGATGTGTTATTTGGAGCCAGTTGGGTAATGACTAAAAACTTAAGAGGTTGAAGTTAGGATGCAGAAACTAGATGAGATATAGGTTGGGGGATATGAATTGGCACAGTGGTAGCCTTAAGAGTGACCTGGAATTCCAAGGATATTCCCTGAAGGGCCCAGTGTGAACCACGTGCTCTCGGGGAGGCAAGTTCTAGCAGGGACTGGGAAAATATCTCCACCTCACGGTCCAGGGAACAAGTACGGCTAACTCCCTAAAAACATCACTCTCCCCTCTGCTTCTGGCACAGAATCAGGCATGCCATTTCCCTATGACCATGGGGGCTCAGTATTTTTCTCCAAGGCAGGGAAAAAAGTTATGTATGCATTTGTCATGTGTGCGTGCGTGTGTGTGTGTGTATGTATGTTAGGGGAGGGTCGTCCTCTTTCCTTCTCTCATCATCCCCTTTCCTTCTCTTTCTTTCATCATCCTCTGCATTTCTGTTTTCCATCTCTCTCTTTCTCATCTAGTTCCTGTCCCCCCCCCCACCACTCACTTTTTTCAGATCTCTCTCTGATTGTCTCAGTCTTTCTCTTCCTGTATATCCCTATTTCCATCAGTCTCTTTCCCTGTGTTTCTTACCTAATGCCTCCTCTTAGATCAGCTTCCAGTAGGCTCCAAGCGTGATACACAAGTACACAAAAAGGATAAATCATGTCACTTAAAGAAAAAATAAAAAGATAAAAATCACCAGAAGGGTGACAACTCAGGAAGGCGATAAACATCAGGTGCACACCAGAAATGTGGAACAAGGTGAAGGAAAGAGTGAATTATTTGTCTCTTCTTAAGCACCAGATTTTAGCCATTCAAATCCAGGGTCATTTTGGGTTTTGGAGCAATGTGTTACTGTGTATGTTGTCCCAGGAACTCCATCAGGGTGACAGTAATGGAAATGTCTATGCATTTTCCTGAATGCATAGAATAGAAAATTATATCTTTAAAATAGATTCTGTCAGCTAAGGAAATAAAGTTTGTCACCCGCATCTCTCATTAGTGATCAGGCATTCACAGGTTATAAAAGGAGAACCATAAACAGCAAGAATAGTTTGTATAGCCAGTCAATAAAGAGGCAAGAATAGACCCAGGTTTCCTGGTGCTCAGTTCACCGTTTTGCCCTCGGGCCACGGTAAAGTCTCCCCTTTTTGAAGCCAGCAGACCCTGCCAAAGGGATCATCATCAACAGTATTTATTGAGCACTTACCATATGAAGAACACTGTACTAAGCACTTGGGATAGTGCAGTGCAACAGAGTTGATAGACATATTCCCTACCCACAACAAACTAGGATATTTACTTTAACTGAAGATAATAGGCAGGCTTGGGTTCTCTTTGCTAGAGATATGATTAGGAAGTGTTTCTGATTTCTCAATATGCATGGGACAAATGACTGCCCTGAAAACATTAAAGCAAAAATCCATAAAAGGCACAGGTAAGCACTAATCATTTAGGGTAGTCCAACTCCGCTCTCCCCCGACTGCTCATTAGAGCTGGGTGCCAGGAGTTTGAAAATACAAGCAGAGAATTTGGTGCCGATTCATTCCATTTTTTCTACAGTGACTAGAGAAGAAATATATAAAACAGGTTCTCCTTAACTTTTCTCTGAGCACTTTACTGCATCTGGAGCTGGTCACACCGTGGTGTCAGAGATAAGCAGTTTTTCTAGCACACAGGTAGGCCTAACTGACTTGCCCTCTCACCCTCCCCCGTGACACACACACAGACACACACACACACAGAGTACACACAAAACTCAATCAGCCTTCTGTAACCATACTGAGAGCAATCCATAATGGATCTAAAGTGCTTCTAGATCTAAATGGTGATATATTTTTCACATTAGCTGTTTCCCAGGATTCATAAACCAGAATTAATCTGCCTCATCCCTTCATGGGTGTATTTAGTCTAATGCCGAGTGGAGTTCAGATTACCATATGCTTATTTGGGATTAAGGGTGATTTCAAAACTATGTATTGATAGAGAATCAGTTTATTCCTGCTGCAGCTTTTCTTTTTTTTGTCTCAAAAACTAAATATAAGCCACCACTCGCAGCTAAGTTTAAAGTAGTTTCATTTTCTGATAGTTTGGGGGGACTGATCCAAAATCAAATAAAGCACAGTAAAATTTACCCAGACTGTTGTCATTGTTGCCGTCTTCCCTGATTTCTGCAGTGCTGCATGTGGTTGCCCCATGGCTAGGAAGAGGAGAGCTGAAGAGCCGGCTTCAGGAGTGCCAATCAACAAAAGAAAGTCCCTTCTAATGAAGCCTCGACACTATAGCCCCAATATGGGATGCAAAGAAGAAACTGAGGAGCGAATTGAGCTGGAAGAGGACAACAGCCTTTTGGAAACAAACGGCCATTCCATGCCAGGTAGCAAGGAAGATGGGTTCAAGCACGGTGTGACCGCCCCCCTACTTCAAGGGAGGTCAAGATGTTAAAGTCTTTGGGCTCTGTAGGGAGAAGAGGGTTTCAAACGGAAGGCACAGTCAATGCTTTGGAGCCGTGGGTTTTAAGATGCTATGTTTTCTTGTTCCTGGTATCAGTGCAGCAGCAGAAACCTAAAGAAATCCCTTCCTGGCCCCGTGAGTTCATATCACCCAGTGTCTTTCAGGGACATATGGGTAGAGGCTGGAAAGAATCCCATTTTCCCACCTGATTCCTGCAAATGCTGAGAACAGTTTATGGGAGAAAGCAGAAATCTGAACCCCCGAACCTTTTCCGTATTCAGAAGGGAAATTGTACACAGACAAATTTCTCCTAAGAGTACAGGATACTCTTTTCTCCCTTAAGCAAGAGCGCTTTTGAATTAGAAAAACAAAAACAGGAGGCTACACATATCTGCTGAAAAAACAACAAGCAGCCATGAGTTTAACAAATCATCCACATTTCTCAAAGTAATAAATATTATTTATTTTCATAGCTGGTGGTTTAACAAATCATAAAACAAATGTGGCCTAAGAAGTCTCAGGATGGGGCAAATTAACCCTAGTAAATCTCAACCTGCAGAAAACTAGAAATGTTCATATTAAGTCGAGGCTGTGCAAACCACTATTTTCTGATTTGGCAGAAAGAAGATGAATTAGCTACTTGCTCATGCCCGCCTGGCTGCTTTTCAGGTTAAAAGCATGCAGATGTATCTGGGATTGGACTACTTCCATCCAGCAGGCCATCATGTTCCTGGAATGCCAGGCTACTGGGCAGAACTTCCAGCCTCTGGGGATTGGTGGTATTCTTTATGAAATTATTAGAGGCCGGGGTTAGGAGCAGGAAACTGCTGTTCCCCATCTTCTAGACAAGCTTACCTCAGTGGTCTCATAATAATAATAATAATGGCTTTTAAGCACTTACTATGTGCAAAGCACTGTTCTAAGCCCTGGGGGGGATACAAGGTGATCAGGTTGTCCCACGTGGGGCTCATAGTCTTAATCCCCATTTTACAGATGAGGTAACTGAGGCTTAGAGAAGTTCAGTGACTTGCCCAAGGTCACACAGCAGACATGTGGCAGAGCTGGGGTTAGAACCCATGACCTCTGACTCCCAAGCCTGGACTCTTTCCACTGAGCCACGATGTATCACGCACCCAATGTGTGGTGGCCTGAGGCCTAGGCAAAAATCTGGTGGAGTGAAAACTTTAGTGACTCAAGCTTGTAATAATAATGATGGTATTTGTTAAGCACTGTGCCAAGCACTGTTGTAAGCACAGGGCTGCCCATGCTAGCTCGAAGCAGTCATGTAAACTGTACTAGTTGCTTACAATCCCATTCTAATATCCCTTCCTTCCTCCTTCCATCTCTCTCTCCCTCCCTCCCTTTCTCTTTCTCTCTCTCTCTCTCTTTCACACACACACACATTCATTCATTCATTCAATTCATTCAATCGTATTTTTTGAGCGCTTACTGTGTGCAGAGCACTGTACTAAGCGCGCTTGGGAAGTACAAGTCGGCAACGTATAGAGGCAGTCCCTTCCCAACAAGGGGCTCACACACACATTTTAGTCCTAGTAAAAATCAGCACATTAATTTACCAAAAATTGGCTAGCTGAGGAATATGAAAGAGTGGGTCAGAGTCCATTGGTTAAGGGAAACAGTGGCAGAGGGGTGTTCATTCTTTCTGAGATCCGATTAGTGCCTGGGACAATAATTTGCCCCAGTGACTGAGAGAAAAAATACTCCTCTTAAATAGGTCCATCCTCCGGATTTGACTCCAGCAAATAGGCATGCCCTGAGCTTATACAACCTTGCCCCACCAGCCATCTAATCCTTTGAGAGAGGTGGGTTCATGTTTTTTGCTCTTGAAGAAGCACTGGGCAGCGGAGTGCCTCGCATAACCACTCATTATCAATCAATCAATCGTATTTATTGAGTGCTTACTATGTGCAGAGCACTGTACTAAGCACTTGGGAAGTACAAATTGGCAACATATAGAGACAGTCCCTACCCAACAGTGGGCTCACAGTCTAAAAGGGGAAGACAGAGAACAAAACCAAACATACTAACAAAATAAAATAAATAGAATAGATATGTACAAGTAAAATAAATAAATAGAGTAATAAATATGTACAAACATATATACATATATACAGGTGCTGTGGGGAAGGGAAGGAGGTAAGGAGGGGATGGAGAGGGGGACGAGGGGGAGGGGTTGTCCCAGGGGTTCCCCCCCAGCCAGGAGTTTTTTTGTGGGAGGGGAAGGGGGCAATTGATATCAGTTCCCTGTTTCGGGGCCTCCGTGGCACCAATGTCCCTGACTTCTTGCTTACCCCAGGAGACTCTCAAACTTGCCCAAGCCAGGCCCTGTTCACAGAGATGCCACCCAAGTCTAATCTACACCCGTGGGGTATCTGAGGCATTCTAGCTCCTAGGTTCTCTGGTCCTTGCAACTCTAAGTCCTCCAGGGCTTGTGTGACCCAGAGGCACACCCGTTGAAGGTGTGCAGGGGTAATATTCCCCCAGCAACCCATTGTCAGACACCCTGCCCAGTAATGGCTACTTACCAGCATCAGAGACATTCAGAGGGTTAAGCAGGTGGGGGCTTGAGGAGCAAGGATGACCCTTCTCTCAACTTGCAAAACTGCCAAGCATTTAAACACCTTATCCTCCCACCCTTTGCCAGGAGCTTCAAAGGGGCTCAAGTCTTTCAGAGACTTTTCAGTTGAATTGATGTTATTTTCCCTGATTTTTCATGATCACTGGCTTCTCCATTTTTTGGTTCTGCCCTGGCCTGGATCCAGAATCCCCAGAGTGTTGAAAAGAACCACAGGGAGTGAATTAACTTGGTTATTACAGATAATCGAGCCTGTCCAAGTAGCTCAGTTGTCACAGAGAAGCTTCCAACCTAGAGTTGCTCATTGCAAATATCCGATGAATATTTCAAGCCCTAACCCTCACTAATGAGTAGTTTCCATTTGACTTTGTAGTAAAAAGAACCTTTCTAATTGCACTTCTGAGAAGTTTTTAGGACAGGAAAAAGTACAGTGGACGAAGCTGTGTGCTTCACTGCCACCTCAGGAGATGGTAATTGCATCCTACAGTTTTATGTTCTTGAACTGAGAAAAAGACTCCTTTTTTGTTCAATAGATCTTTATTGGAAAGAGCCAATATCTTGAAATTTAGTTTCCATTGAAATTGAACTGGTCTTGGAATAGCGATTCTAATTATCTTTGTTGTCTTTCAACAGAGGAAATAAAGATCAGGCATAGTACATTAATATCCTTGAAACTATTTTCTAAAGAGGAAAGAAAAGAGACTGTAGTCCATTGGTGGTGCCACAGCATGTATTTTCAGGGAAACAGAGAAGCAGCGGATGAAAAAAAATTAAAGCCCTTCACTTTCCTTGTGACTGTTGTTATATTACAAAGAAGTAACTCACTCTTCTTCTTCCAAAATACAGTGGAGGTTGAAATCATAGGGGAGTTTCTGGAAAGTTGGGTTGAGTTTGCAGACTCTCTGTTTGGAAACCCTAACCTGAAATGCATACAGGCACCGCTCGCTGTCTGAGTCCCATTTTCAGAAGAATAATTAATAAATATTTTCTTTTAACATATAACAAACAGTTGAACCAAACAATTATGTAAACTGGAAATGACCCAAAATGCTAACGGTTTGGCAGCAGTAAACTAAAATGCGTTGTGGTGCACATGTGCATTTTTGTCTGTGCTCCCCCCTACCCCCAGTAATCTGCACTTAATAGG
The DNA here is from genome assembly GCF_015852505.1 of Tachyglossus aculeatus. Taxonomy (NCBI): domain Eukaryota; kingdom Metazoa; phylum Chordata; class Mammalia; order Monotremata; family Tachyglossidae; genus Tachyglossus; species Tachyglossus aculeatus. Next base: position 14,946,789 of record NC_052090.1, on the reverse strand, counting down.
AATATTTTAAACTATGTAGCTAAGCAACAGAGGTAATTGTTGCTTTCTAGAGCTTTTGTTAGGCACTCTAACACAGCCCAAATATGCATAATTAGGTATAATGTCTATAAATCATTATTGTACACATGTGGGTAGTTAAGTGGATTGAGAGAATAGTTCAGTGAATTGAGCATATTCACTGAAAATGCTTTTTATTTGTTTTCTGTAGTTCATAATACTTTAAAATTGTCATAACCCTTTACACTTTCTCTTAATAGCCAACCGCGTTATTGAGAAAAACTTCATCTGCATTTTAGACTCTGTTTAATTTATTATTTAAACCTGGATTTCTTGTGATATGAATTCAGGAGATGATAGACCAGCTTATCAAATGTTATGTGCTTGTTTATCCAGTCTCTTTTCTAGGAAGCAAAATGTTAAATTTTTCAGTTTATGTTGAATAGATCCCAACAAAAGAATGCACCCTATAATCAGCATTATTAAAGGGGCCAGTGTTGTGACTAAATTCTTCCCTTCATCCAAAAATGCTTTTAGTTACTATGGCAATATTTACTTGATCCTGACAGTCCAGTGTTGATTTAGAGAGATAATTACCAGAAAGGAAGATGATGGAGATGTATTTTTGAGTGTCCTTGTCAGAGACAATGTTTATAAAAAATTAAATGAGACGCAAAAAGCATATTGTCTTCTAACACAGACACCCTTTCCTGCGGCCCTTACTACCTGGTGTTGTAGCTTTTCTTCCTTAGAGAGATGTTTAGAAGCACAGGGTGTACTTGAGTGGTGCTTTTAACAGTCTTTCAAAGCGGTGCAACCATGAGGCACAGAAAGGTCCCAGCGATGGGGATTGTTTCGAATGCTAGAATGATGGCCTCCAGTCTGTCAGTCACCTGGCATGCCTGGTGTAAAGTTATGTGGGTGCCCGGTGTGCTGGGCATGGCTGCTGTGCCCGGGAGGCACCTGTCGGATGCTGTCGGAGCTTGGTCCTGTCTGGTGGCCGGCTGTGCTCAGTGATGGGAACGCTGATGTGGGGAGCCAGAAGGGCGCGTTAGTTCTGGAGTGGAACCGGGAGTCCCAATCTGCTGGAACAGGACCCCTTTGAAAACTTACTTTGTCATCCTGTCAGTCTCTTTCAGTCACGCCCATGTAAATAACAATAAGAATAGTAATAGTCTTTGGTAAGCGCTTACTATGTGCCAGGCACTGTTCTAAGTGCCGGGGATTGTGGGGGATACCAGATTATCAGGTTGGTTACAGTCCCTCTCCCACACACAGTCATAATCCCCATTTTACAGATGAGGGAACTGAGGCACAGAGATGTGAAGTGACTTGCCCGAGGTCACACAGCAGACAAGTGGCGGGGCCTGGATTAGAACCCAGGACCTGCTGACTCCCAGGCCTGTGCTCCATCCACTGGGCCGTGACTGAAACCATATAACTGAATGCCACACGCTTTGCTTGGCAAGTGAGACAGCGCCAGCAATTCAGATCTCCAGAGCTTCAGCGTCTTCCCAATAAGCATCTTTGCGATCGTTTGTTATATCATTCGGGATCCATTTTGTGAAAACCCTGGAGAATATGATGGAAGTGAGCAATCGAAAGGAATGGCCAGATAACAGCCCCCCAAAATAATTCAGTTTTGCTGAGTGAGAAGCCAGGTCCACCTCCACTTTACAAGGAGTCCTTATCGTCTTATCATAATTTGTTTGATCTCTCCGTGACTATGTGGGGTGATTGGAGTCATAGACGTGAGGAGGCTGACCAGGCCAATTAGGATTAGGTTTTACATTCTCCATGTAATGACAGTGTTATTAATTAGTAGTCCTACAGAATCAGTCCACATGTGTGCACCCCTTGTCTTCCAAAAAATGATTCCCTAAGTACTCCAAATTTATTCAGGTCAGGAAAACAAGATTCTTAAGGAGATGTTGGATAAACCTCTCTTCTGGGCACGAAGCGGACTAGATTTTGGTTAGGTTGTCCTACCTAAAGGTCATGCCATTATACCTTTTTCTTAATGCTTCTTTATTATTGGTTTGCTTCCCTGACAGAAGATAGTGTTAGGACATCAACCAATGGGCCTTTACATTCCAATGGACAAGAAAGTTCAACCCGAAGCCAAGAAGGGTATGCCTGCTACCAAGATGTGGGGGTCACATCTAGTCTAATGAATTTGGGAAAGCTAGAGAAAGATGCAGCTGCTCAAACGGTGACTGAAAACCTAAATGACAGCGGCATTCAGCCGCTCAAAACCGAAAGCGATGGTGTAGACGAGCGCTACCTGATCCGTCCACCTGAAAGGAAAGGCAAGATGGACAACCTTTGCCCGCCATACGGTTCATCTGATGACAACGAAAGCAACTCCGAAGTCATGGAAAATGGCTGGGACACTTCCTCCACCTTCTCAGAAGAAACACCGGTCAGACCCCATGCAGGGCAACAGTATCTTCAAGGGAGTCATCAGAAAGACCAGTTGGATATCCCAGAAATTAAAACCGAAGGGGAAAAATTTGTCCTCCGTAAAACCGTGTGTGACTCGAAAAGTGAATTGAGGCATTCTCAAGATTTGCACCTTGAATCCTTTGAAAAAAGAGTCCAGAATCCATTCCCAGAGAGTGAGGAAGATGACAGTGAGAGCCTGTCGGTAACCACAGAAGAGTCCACTGACTTGGATAAAACAAAAGGGAACTTGAGTTTGCTGGAACAGGCCATAGCTCTGCAGGCAGAGCCCGGCCACGGATTTCATAGCACCTACAAAGAACTGGACAGGTTTCTTCTGGAGCACCTGGTTGGGGAAAGACGGCAAACCAAAGTGATGGACATTGGTGGGAGGCAGATGTATCACAGCAAACGTAAGACCCATTTTGCTTTGCTTAGAGGATTAACTTTGTGAAAGCTTATTTCCTTCAGACGTTTTATTGAAGGATCACTCAGTTTTAAAAGAAAGCCCTTCCCCCAAAAGAGATGCATTTTTAAAAAATTCCCTCAAGACCCTACTTGAGTTTAACTGTATGATACACAAAAATATTCCTACCAGTCTACTAATTTCACTTTTGTATGTTAAGGCATTGGATGTGATAGCACTTCTTAAGGTATATAACGGAAACAGATGATCCATTGAGGAGGATAGTTAGAATAACTAAGCACATTTGGAAATATTGTTGAGAAAACCATGCCCCATTCTACTTGATTATCCACATTTTCAGTTATCTTCATGGTCTTGGGCCTATTTAATTTAGATCTTTGACTTTCAGTCGTCTACAGCTAGGTATTCAGCTTCGCCGATTAAGTTGTGAGAGAATTCAGCATTATTCAGCTTTAGTCTTTAGAGAGCCCTTTTTAAACTTTCATCATTGTAGAATCACTTTAAATAGTTGCATCCACTCCAGAACCTTCCTGCTTTTCTCTGTCAGCTCCACTTGAGAGCCAGCAGCTAACCCAATCACCCAACTGCACCTCGTTGCCAACTTGGTGGTATTCCACATGCCCAAAAGACACCAGTTATTTAACTTTTGCCATACTCCTTGGGGAAAAAGATGACTGTGATGGAAGAGGAGTTTAGTAGTTGCACACATCATCTCCCAACACCGAGCTTTAACCAGTAACTTGTTAGGGAGGACCAGAATCCTTTACTGGAGTGATTTTGTACAGGCTCTGAGGGCGTACCAGATCCCTTTAGAGCCTATTTCCATCTTCCCCCCAAAGCAAGCTGGGAGGGGGAAACCTATATTCATTTAGAAAAGCAGTAAGTGCATTCTTTGTAGGTTGTTGTCCTGAATTCTCCCTCACTTAGGAATGATGCTGTCCCCCCATGTGTCCAAGGGAGCACCAAAGTGAGTGTTGAAATGCGAGGTTTTGGACCGAAGAGAGTTGTGAAGATGGCACATTATAAGAGGTTAAACTCATTATCTAGCTCCCTTGTGTCTCCAAGCTGTGAGCAGCAAGCAGAAGATCTGTCAGGGAGTGTGGGGGAGTGATACGAATTGAAACAACAAAACAGAAAATTCAGTCTTGGTTATTTCTTAGCAAACCACCAAGTTTGTGGCATAATATAGGGGTGAAGGAGGTGAGGTGGGGAGAAGAGAGATAATGAGCTCTGACTAACCTCTCCATCTCTTTTGTGAATCCCACTGAGCAGTCTAATGCTTAGTATATGAGGCAAGGGCCCCACACTGACACTAACTTGTCTGAAACCGTGCCTAGAACTCATCAGATTTGTTTTTCCCATCGATAAAATGGAGAAGGTTGGACTCATTTTGCAGCAATAATGGGAAATTTCCGATTTCTAATACACTCCAAATTCTTTAAATACCACTGTAGTAGAAATTTAAAGCTTTATAATTAAATCTACTTATTTGCAGCTTGAGTAAGTCTCTTCAGTGCTAAAGGAACAGAGGTGGTATAAACTGTGGCAGTGTTAAGTGTTAACCATTATAGAGTCAGGTGTCTGACACGCCTTTGAATGCTAAGTGTCTCATATATCTGTTACATCATGATAAATTATGTCATTAAGTGTATGTCTTTGACCCGAACAGTGGAGATGTCCAGAGAGTTCAAGTGTGGTACAGGGTACAATCAGATTACCACCACCCAGCAGCTAATTTCCCAGGATGCCAAGTCACTGGAGCAACATTTCCAGGGTAAAGTTTTGGTTCTTGGCAACATGTTGCACGATACGATGTAGGCACGGGATTAAGAACTTTCCTCTCCCCACCTGAAAGGGTGCCGTTTATCCCAGGCTACTGGGCACATGCCCAGCTTTCCTTTCGGATAGTCTAGCCTGCCCATTTTTGCCTCTAGTGGCAGAAGTTCCTTCAGAGATCTAGTCAATCAATCAATCAATCAATCGTATTTATTGAGCACTTATTATGTGCAGAGCACTGTATTAAGCGCTTGGGAAGTACAAGTTGGCAACATATAGAGACGGTCCCTACCCAACAGTGGGCTCACAGTCTAGAAGTGGGGGGAAGTCCATTCTTGTGGCAAAAAACTGAAAAATGAAACTGTGCTAGCTCCCCAATGTCACCCCAGGCTGAGCCTCTTTGGAGGCCACGGGGAGACTATAGTAGGAATTTTCAGCTGTCCCATGCCCTAGTTGCTAGTGGCACCCATTTTAACATTCCTTTCCAGGTGCCACACTCTCACCATACTTGGGTGAAGAACAGAATACCTAAATTTCTTTGAACTTGCTTTGTGACGACTTCTGGAGAAAACGGAAGGAGCTATTGTTTGCTGAAATTTAGTTTCTTTCAACTTCCCAAGTGGCGACAGTTTAATCGGGAGTGAGGTTTGCTCACCCCTCGGTTTAAAAGAAAACCCTAGGTGGGGGGTGGAAATCCTAAAATACTATATCGCTAAAACTGATGAGTCAGGTGATGGCAATGGGAGGCCAGAAAAATCTATCTCCGGTAGTTGTCTGAACTCAGGAGACTGTGATGACTTCCTTATCCCCATCCCAGAATTTTGTGGCATATGTGCTTTGCTTCCTCCAAAATACATTTCCTTCTTTTGGCTTATGTTTTGTATATCTCAGTACACCTTCACTCCAATTGCTGCTGAGTTCATAACCAAAAGGAAACTGACAAAAACCAATTCTACTCTCTATTCCCCTATTCCTTGCACCTCAACTGGAATTTGCCTACCTATTAGAGAAGGTCAGGATTAGCAGATATGTTTTTCACTGGCCTCACTTTGGACTAAGCAGAAAAGGAAATTTTAAAGACCTGTTCAAGTCTCACCTACTGTAATTAACTCCCATATGTCACAACATTTTTCTCCCATAGCTTCCAAACTACTTCTGTGACTGTGAATGACATTAAACAAACACTTGTGAAATTAGCTGCTAAAAGACCTTTGAAAGTGCAGATGATATACAGCACCTCAAAAATAAGTGTTTTTACCAAGTAACGTAAATACACATAGGTATAGGCACAGAATTACAGTATTCAAAAACTTGGCTGAATCCTTTAATTACGTGCTACTGCTAAAATAATCTTATGTTGAGTCATTTCCTCTCTCTGACTCTCGTTTTGTAGGTAAGGTGGCATTTTGTGACATAAGTCATCCGGGCACTCCCTCTTTAGCTGAAACTCTGCCCCCGTGTAATTGTATTACACATAACCCACCGTGCTCCATCTGCTGAAGACCATTGCTAATCCAACAACTGACACTCCATCCTATCACGTAGCCACGTTTACTCATCGCAATACTCGGTCCCTAGAGATGTCTGTCGCATCTTGCGACATTGCCCTTCTCTCTGTGCCACCCGTTCTATGGGAGCATATGGTCCTCCACGTCGACACTCGGCAGGGTGCTCTCCTGTCTTCCATCTCTGACAGCTTTTTGCTGCAGGATCATACATATTATTTATTTACACTCCCAGCATCAAGTGCACTCAGTATTCCCGATACTGAATGTTCCGGGAATCCTGCAGCTTTCTCAGTGTCTACGTGTCTCTTCCTTTCTCCTTTGACTCATGCGGCCACTCAAGTGTGCCTTTTTCCATACACACACTACTTGATCCCGTGTCATAGATTTTTTTCCCTCGGGATAATTTTTGTCTACCATCATTAAAGGTCTGAGAAAGCCGTTTGCCTTTAGAATAGCATCTCCATTCTTAAAACCACCCTTCCCACCCTTCTTAGCTTTGAATGCCAATATGGAAGTGTCTACCAACCCGATAAGGATTGGCCCTTGCCCCGCTCTTTTACTTGATCTGTTTATTCCTTCTCTATCTAACCTTATTGGAGGGTGTTCCCAAAAGATTAAGCCTTCTACTTATCCCCAACCACCCTGCTCTAGGTCCGTGCCATGCCGCTGCCTGACAAAATGTGTAACAAGGTGTCTCTTTCCTGTGCTTGGCTGCAGCTGTTATCTTTTTTCACCCCCTAATGTTTTTGGCAGCCTGCTGCACGCCATTCTAGGTCCAGCCTCCACTCTTTGTGCTGCTATTTTCTGTGAGTCTGCCGCAAGAGAGTTTCCTTTCCAAGCCTCCTCCCCAACCCACCCAGTTCTCAGCTTCTGCATTCAGAGTGAAACAACCAGACCTTTCCCCCACAGTCACCGCAGGCGGATATTAAATGAAGCACCATCAGGGCTTTGAGATTTTCATTCTCTGAGTCGGGGAAGGTCGACTGGGAGAGAGGATGAGGCAGTGGCACAAGAAAAGATGGGATGATTCCCTGACTCCTGTCCCCTCCTCAGCTTTTCCACAGAGAGGTGTCTTGGCATGTGGACGGGAAGAGTGGGTTATGGCCCCTCTGAATCAAAATCACTGTGTACCGCCAATCACTTGTCCCAGGACAATGTCCTTCTGAGCCATCTCAGAGAGTCCTGATTTTGCTTTTTTGTCTTTATCCTTTTGTCTGACGATCTCAGGTTCCTGATATAAAGGAGCTAGTTTTTTGAATATGCTGTGTTTCCCCCTAAGGTGTTTCTTTTTTTTTTTTATCAAGGCTGCACATTCCCTGGTTTAATGGATTTGGATTTAGTTCCGGGTGTGGTTAGAAGTGTGCGATGTGATACACAGGGCCAACTAAAACAAGGTCAGTGCTCCCTGCCAGCTTCCGCTTTGGAAGATGTGAAAACTGGAGGGAGAGAGAGAGTGAGAGAGAGACCCATTCTGAGGATGTGCAAAATATTTGTTTCTGATTCATTCATTCATTCAGTCATATTTATTGAGCACTTACTGTGTGCAGGGCACTGTACTAAGCGCTTGGGAAGTACAAGTTGGCAACATATAGAGACGGTCCCTACCCAACAGTGGACTCACAGTCTAGAGGGGGGAGACAGACAACAAAACAAAACATATTAACAAAATAAAATAAATATGTATAAGTAAAATAAATAGAGTAATAAATATGTACAAACATATATACGTACATACAGGTGCTGTGGGGAGGGGAAAGAGGTAAGGCGGGGGATGGGGAGAGGGAGGAGGGAGAGAAGAAGGAGGGGGCTCATTCTGGGAAGGCCTCCTGGAGGAGGTGAGTTCTCAGTAGGGCTTTGATGGGAGGAAGAGAGCTAGCTTGGTGGATGTTCGGAGGGAGGGCATTCCAGGCCATGGGGAGGATGTGGGCTGGGGGTTGACAGCAGGACAGGCGAGAACGAGGCACAGTGAGGAGGTTAGCGGCAGAGGAGAGGAGGGTGCAGGCCGGGCTGTAGAAGGAAAGAAAGGAGGTGAGGTAGGAGGGGGCGAGGTGATGGAGAGCCTTGAAGCCGAGAGTGAGGAGTTTTTGCCTGATGCATAGGTTGATTGGTAGCCACTGGAGATTTTTGAGGAGGGGAGTAACATGCCCAGAGCGTTTCTACACAAAGATGATCCAGGCAGCAGCGTGAAGTATAGACTGAAGTGGGGAGAGACAGGAGGATGGGAGATCAGAGAGGAGGCTGATGCAGTAATCCAGTCGGGATAGGAAGAGAGATTGCTCAGTGGTGGCTAAGGGAGACCTTTTGGATAGGAAGGGAAAGGAAGAAGAACCATCTCAAATGCCCCACTTAATTTCTCTGCAGATTCACCTAGGTCTGAAAAGAGAGAGACCAAATGTCCTATCCCAGGATGTGATGGCACAGGTCACGTGACCGGACTCTATCCACACCACCGCAGTCTCTCAGGCTGCCCTCACAAAGTCAGAGTGCCTCTAGAAAGTGAGTATTTAATTACCGCCATCATCATAATTGTGGTATTTGTTAAGTGCTTACTGTGGGCCAAGCACTGTGCCAAGCCAGGGGTAGATATAAACCAATCTAGCCAGATGCAGCTTTTGCCCCACATGGGGCTGGCTGTCTAAGGAGAAGGGAGGACAGGTATTGAACCCCCATTTTACAGATGAGGAAACTGAGACAGAAATCAAGCGATTTGCCCAAGGCCACACAGCAAGCAAATGGTGGAGCCTGGATTAGAACCCAGGTCTCCCAACTCTCAATACTGTGTATTTTTCCATTAGACCATGCTGCCTCTCATTCTACCATCAGTACCAAGCAATCTCTAGGGAATATAGTGTCTACTTGACGGGTAGGCAAAATCACTTGCAATAATCAACACAAAATTTTGTCTCTCAAATTTGGGGACAGGGAGGTGCTTATGCATATGCAATCTTTATTCAAAAGACCCTGGAGAGGAAAACTGTGAGTTTTCTCAGCCTGGATTCCCAACCAACCACATGCTGTGCCATAGGAGGCCAAACCAGTTAGGAACAGTCTTTTCAATCCTTCCCAGGCCTCTTAAGTCACACCACTGTGTGCAGTGATATATCATCCTGGGACATGGTGCAATAATGCACAATGAGCTTAAAATGTGAGTGCAAAATGGGACCTTAACCCCACAGTCTTTTGAACAGCCAGTGCTCTCCTAGTTCTTTTTTGCAATGGGTTGCCTAGAGCTGAGACAAAAGGGAACTCGTGGCTTTCCAGTTTCCAATTCATACGGCCGATCTATTGTGAATCGGGTATTATTCCAGTATATTTATGGAACACCTGTTGTGCTCTCCAGGTTGTGGTGGTTGGATTGCTTTAACACCGTTAATGCCCTTAAAAAGCAAAAGTTTGAGAATCACCACACATCTAATTAGGTCAGTACTGCTTGGATGGATTAGCAGTTCCTCCAAGTGATTGTTTGATTGTTTAGTCAAACCCGTTCTTCTGCCCACAAGCCAAATGGCAGAAAAAGACAAAGCCTCAAAATGATATTACTCACGGTGTAACGGAGGCTGAATTAGGAAATTCAGGGGTTACGTTGACTTTGTACTCACCCAAGAGCTTAGTACAGTGCTCTGCACCTGGTAAGTGCTCCATAAATACCATTGATTGGTTGATTCAATCTGAGAAAAGGAGGGGGGAAAATCTTAGCAAGTGTAGTATTTGATAAGAAAAGAGAGGAGACAAATTCTTGGGTATTAAAATTGGAATAGAATTGTGAAAAACACAAAGGATTCTTTAAAGCTTATTTTGATAAATTCCAGACGTGTGGGGAAGTTAGAGAAATGGAAATTCTTTAGACTCCCTGTAGTGTGTCGTTTTAAATGCTTGGATTCTTCACCGCAAATTTTTTTTCCTCTTTTAGAAAATGTTGACCATAAGAGGGATGAATTTTACGTGTGTGAATGTGAGATAGATGCACTTTTCATTTAAGTATGTATTTGGGGGAAGGGCATGTGAATTGGTTATGTGTTCATAACAGGTGAATATTTCTTTTTTAATCATTCTGTGTTTAGTTCTTGCTATGCATGAAAATGTACTCAAGTGTCCCACCCCAGGATGCACCGGGAGAGGCCATGTCAACAGCAACCGCAACACACACAGAAGGTAATAAAGTTTAGTTGCTAGTCACTTAAAAGGAAATTGAGGCAAAATTCTGCATCAGTGATATTTTATGAATAGTGTGGCACCACAATAACTGATACTGAGGATGATGACTTTTATATCAGCATGTGCAAAAATATTGGAAATGCTTTATTTTTTCTGATGGAATTTCATTCACATTGGCAAATTCTTTTATTTCTGTATGTTTCTCCAACTACTGTGAGAGCTGTTTTTGCATACAAACATACGTATTAAAACCGTATGTATATATGTACATATGCCTTAAAACTGCCTTCCAGCCTACCTTGTCCCACTCCCCTTTCTGTTTTACAAACAAATTCCTAAATCCCGAATCAGAGATTCTCAAGGTATGCTTCAGGGGAGCCAAGGGCAGGTTCGTTCCCGAGCCCTCACCAAATTATAAATTGAGTGATTGAATTTGGCTTTCTCCGTCATCTGCTGAGTTTCCACTGAGAGAGTTGGGGTGGCTTCCCAGCATGACAGGCTTGGCTGTTTCGGGTGATAGAGTGCACTGGGGACCCTCAACTTTCTTCTCCCCAAGAGTTGAGGGAAAGTCGACACCGTGGTTTGTAAAACGCTCTGGGACCCTGCGGAATGAGACTGGTGCTATGTGACCTGTGTGTATTTACTTAGCATTTCTCGTGAGCCAGTTAAGTGCGAGGCGCATGTAAGTGAAAGCGGCCGGTATTATTTTAACTCCGATCCTCCCACTTCTTTTTAAAACAGTCTTTCTGGTTGTCCAATTGCTGCAGCTGAAAAATTGGCAATGTCCCAGGATAAAAATCAGCTTGATTCTCCCAAAACCGGGCAGTGTCCTGACCAGGTTCACAGGTATGAACCTCACGTGATATTCCTGACACTGTATTTTACATTACTGCTCATACACTATTGGGTCTCTTTAATCCTCCACGCACCAGTGCTTCTTGGCCTGCCCTTAATTTGTAGCTCCCGGTAAAACTCCTCTGTGTGGCTTACCCAGTACAACGATTGGTGCGGTTAATCGTAGCATGCTGCTTCATATTAACTGAGCTGCCGTATGCAAGCAGAAGATTATAAGGATGAGCACCAAAAAACTAGAAAACTTGTCATTAAAAAAAAATGTCTGGTGTACACTAAAATGAACCAAATCCATTGGTTGTCAGGTCCAGGTAAATAGTTGAATGAACTTTTTGACATTTTTCTCCTAGTGTAATTCTCTTGTAGAGCATTGGTGGCCACTGGAAATTCTTTAATGAAACCCACTGGTGTTATGCTGTCATTGGGTTCCTCCTTATAGATCCTTTAAAAGAATCTCACCACAAACCAGTGATAATTGTTATAACTCAAGCTGGTCCCAGGAACCATTCGATTACACACTTACACAATTCTCCTATACAGTGACATAGTAACCTCTGTTCCGGAGAATTCACAATTATACAAAAAAGCATGTGAAAAAGACCATTCTTCCCTGAGATCACAATTACAAAAACAAGGTTCTTTTGGGTAGGGATAACGGGTTCGGGATTAAATGGAGACAATCAGATTCCATCATTTGTTAATCAGGAGATACTGAAATTCAAACTAGTTGCAGGGAATTTTCCATGTTTCAGAGACTAATTAACCCATGTCCTTAACCCCAATTCATATTACTGAACTGGACATGGTGATTATAATAAAGTCTCTCTTTCAGAGACTGAAGAGACAGATCTATGGCAGTGCTATCCCTATGAAAGGGATAAAGATAATTTGTTTCTAAATGGGGGCCAATGAAGTCAGGGAAGGGATTCAGCATGTTCCCTAACTTTAGTCTTAGATCTGCCACTGCTGTGATGCTTTGAAAGAAAACTAGTGTTTTAAATTTCCCAGTAGTTCTGTGCATCCACCTTCATGTCTGTTAAAAAAAAAAAATTGGAAGGTAAGGAAATTGAAAATTTATGCCCACTAAGCTACTCTAGAATATTTAATAAAAGGTTTAGTGGAAAATACTGAGAGAATTATCAGTGGGACTGAAAAGTATTGTGACAATAGTAAGATTTCAGTTGCTGAAGAGTCAGGCATACAAGTGCAAAATCAAAGTCAAAGTAGATTCAAATGTTTTATGTTAGCAGATTGCCAAAGCAGATAGCACTAGTAGTCCATGTGTCTCTCATGCTGTGCTCCCAGAGTGTCGTGGACACTTTCTTCCTTTGTGGATTAAGCCCTGCCCCTTCTCTGCTTTGCCTCTGCCAATTTTTGGAGCCCAGGGTTCAGTTCAATCTCAGCCATTTCAATAACAGATGCACCAGCCAATCTAATGAATGCTCGCTTTGACTTAATGTCCCTCAAAAATGGCCCTGCACACCTGGTGGGCAATACCAAGTAAAATACCTCCAAATTACCATAGCGCCTTTCTCTGAGGAACTCAAAGCGCTTAACAAACACTGTTACTCAATTTTCACAGTATCCCTGTAAGGTCAATAGAAGGCATTACTGTACCCATTTTGCAGGTGGCATTTTGAAACCATGAATGTCTGGGTGATCTGATCAGGGCCACAGACATTTCAGAGTTAGCACTATAAACAGAAGTCTGAGTTCCAGCATTCTACTAGGCTGCTCTCCAGTAGCCCATCCAAAGCCAGTCACCCTGAGAAAATTCAGGGAATACCTGTTGACTGACAGCTACTCTCTTTGTTTTGCCCATTGTTTTGCCCATTATTGTTATGAAAGTGCTCACCAATAGTTCTCTGTCTTTCTTTCTTCCTTCTCTCTCCCTCATCTGTACAGGACAAACTTAGTCAAGCAGCTGGAGTTATCACAGTTCAGTTTCAGATCTTCACAAGTGGTCACCTCTCCCAGAGCCCATCTGACAAAAGAACAAGAGAAATTTGGGAAAGTACCATTTGATTATGCCAGTTTTGATGCTCAGGTTTTTGGCAAGCACACATTAGGACCTACGGGACCAGGAAGAAAGACACCACAGTTTCCTGAATGTAAGTTTGAAATGCTAACGTTTGTTGAAATGTGGATACTTTATGTAAGCTTCCTACACATAGACTCATGCAACCAACACATATTCAGCACAGTCCTGTGAGATTATTATCATTTTTTTTTAACTGGATGGAGTGGGGGACAAAAAAAAAACCCCGTAATGGGTGATGTGATCATGATGTGGCACTCCAGAGAGAAACATTTCACATTAGCTATTTTTTCTTCTTAAAGATGGTGCGCACCTCAAATACTTGAAAGTCAAACTCGGCAAATATCTAGAGAGGTGCACCAAAGACGTCTTTGTTTCTGAGGGAGTGAAAGAATCCTCTGGGTCTTTTCATTCACATCTTTCTGGGGCACCAGAATCCCAGAACCCTTGCTGTGCTCTAATGACAGAGTTAGGAAGTAAATGAGGCCAGTCAACACAGAGGGGCAGGGAGAATGGGTTCAGTAGAAGCAAAATAAGAACTAAACAAATCCCATCATTAGTCATTGTTGGAACTAGATTCCCACCAATTGGCTCTCTGTCCACATGTTCTGCAAAGGGAATTGTGAGGAAAAAACACTTTCTTGAGCCGCAGGATTCACCCACATGGTGCCCTTGAACTTTTTCGGGAACCAGGGTGTCTTGAAATACCCTGAAAGCACTAAACTGTTAATTCATCTCATCTGGGTGAGACTCAGGGTGTGAACGGAATGACAGCTAGTCCCAACCTGATCGGTCCAGCATAGTTCAAAGGTTGTGAAATCAGGAAGTAAAAGGTGGGAGTGCAAAATAACTTTGCAAAGTGAAAAAAGGACTCAATTCTCCTAATCCAGTTTTGAATTTGAAAATGGCAGTGGCAGTATAGAATTGTACCAAAAATTTAGCTTTTTTAGTATGGGTCTTTTTTTTTTGTTCTCACATATTTAATGTAATCACAGGCAAACTGAAGCTTCAGAGAGTTTGGAAGCTATAGAGATACACGTGAAGGGTAATCTGGAGCCGAATGATAGCAGATAATGTTGCATTAGGTGGATATTAATTAGCATAAGCTTTGGTTACACTTCATTCATTCAATCGTATTTATTGAGTGCTTACTGTGTGCAGAGCACTGTACTAAGCGCTTGGGAAGTACAAGTTGGCAACATATAGAGACGGTCCCTACCCAACAGTGGGCTCACAGTCTGGAGAGGTAGTCCCTCCAGCATTATTACTCAACCAAGTAAAATCTGAGAAAAGTGGAAAGGGCACTGGAAGAGGTAGTGGGGAGAGTTCAGAGTTGTGCTTGGGGCAGCAGCCCAGCTGCTTGGAGCTCCCAAGAGCTTAGCCATTGTCTCTTAGAAGCAGGCCTTGGGGTGAGAATGGTGCAGTCACCCAGAAAGTAGGCTGGAAGTAGTGTTGGGAGAGCTTCAGGTTGTCATGCTGAGGGTGGAGGCGCCTTGCCAATCAATCAGTGGTACTTACTGAGTACATCTTGTGTGCAGAAAGCACTGTACTAACTGCTTAGGAGAGCACAGTACAATAGTTGGTAGATGTGATCCCTGCCTAACGCCCTCCCAAGTCGTGCTGCTTCCTAGGGGCCCCGAGAGAAGCCACATGGCTTCCTGAAGTGGGTCCACTTCCAGTTGTCCTTCAGTTGGGCAATGGCTTAAGGAACCTCCAGGGCCATCCAGGAGGCAGCAGGTAAGCCCTCCACCATCCCTCAAGGACACAGGCAGAAGACAGTCTGAGGGAACTCCAGGAATGGCCATGTTTTGGAGGGATGAGCTCTCCCGAGACCTATAACACTGTGGTATAACTGGAGAGTTCTAGTCACTGATGTTTTCTAGTGCAGATAAAAGTAAATCAGACAGTTTAATAATAATGATAATGTTGGCATTTGTTAAGCCACTGTTCTAAGCGCTGGGGTAGATACAAGATAATCCGGTTGTCCCACATGGGGCTCACAGTCTTCATCCACATTTTACAGATGAGGGAACTGGGGCCCAGAGAATTTAAGTGACTTGCCCAAAGTCACACAGCTGACAAGTGGCGGAGCCAGGATTTGAACCCATGACCTCTGACTCCAAAGCCCAGGCTCTTTCCACTGAGCCATGCTGCTTCCCGTAATAATAACAATTCCCCTGTTTAAGCAATAACATCAGTGGTATCTTTTGATCCCTAGTTAGGAGTTTTGTGTATTTCCTGAAATGTTTATGTCTCACAGTGGAGAAATAAATGCTGTCCGCATACATGGAAATATCATTTAGGTGTTACAGCAGAAACACAAAACCAGAACTAAAGCTCGGCACCCAAAGGTCTTTTCTGGTCACCTTGAAGACTCCTCCACACGATTCTAAACTCACCTCAGGACTCCAGGCATTATTGGGCCTCAGCATGTTGAATTAAAGGAAGCTGGAATTTAGCATCGTCTATTTGGTTTAAGACAAAAATACAGTCATTAGTCTGGCATTAGTCTTCTGGGGTAAAAATGCACTCTCACCAGGTGATCCATGCTAGGATTTTGTAACAACTCCAGTAAACAGGACCGTGTCACTTTTAAGCATTGGTGCCTCAGTCCTTTCTATCATCTTTTATGAATGTTGCTTGTATTTTTTCCAAGTGCTTGCTAATGAATGTTGCCAGTGCACCTGCCCCACGAATACAGTACTACAGAGTTTCTGTAGTTGGAAGTGTAAATACTCAAATAATACGAGAAAAGGCATCTTTTGGAAGCAGTCAAATAATTTGATCCCTGGAACCTTTGTTAAAGCGAATCTGAATAACCTGAATTTAAAATACTGATGAAAAGTGGACTGTGTTTTAATTTATTCTTCACATATTTTAATGTATGAAATTATAACCTGAAAAACAAATCTATTTAATGACTAAAACACATACATGCAATTGCTAATCAAATCTCTCTTCAACAGCAAAGCATTTTTCAAATCCAGTGAAATTTTCTAATCGACTGCCTAGTGGTAGCGCCCACACACAGAGCCCGTGCCATGCCAACTCTTATAGCTACGGTCAATGTAGTGAAGACACCCACATAGCAGCAGCTGCTGCAATCCTGAACCTTTCCACCCGCTGCAGGGAAGCAGCAGAGATTCTCTCCAACAAACCACAGAGTCTGTCTGCCAAGGTAGGGTAGTCCAAGAACCTAGAGGGTGGCTAGCTACTGAACTGTGAGAATAAACTGCTTTGCGTGTGAGTGGTTGGTCCCTCTCCCTCCCCTCTCCCCACCCTTCCTGAAGGGCCCTTCCCTTTCCATGTTCCTTTGAAGAGAGTCAGAGAAAAACTAGTAATGGGCTTGACTGGTTCATGGGAGGAAAAAAAAAGAACAAATTAACTATTCTGTAATCGTCGTCAGAACGAAAGAAGGGAAAGAGTGGGGCGGGGAGGAGCGTGTAAGGGAGTCAGAGGGAGGAGGGTGTGGGAAGAGCCACCAGATCTCAAAAAATGGTTTTGGTGAAAGGAAAGCTGCAAGGCAGCTTTCTTTCTTGAACCTTTGCTTTTCTCTAACTCTCTGAGAGCTCTTGATGGTTGGAGATATCTAAGCTGGGGGAATGGAATGAGGGAAAATGTTTTGCGTGAAGCACTCGGGTATGTCATTCTGATGTCGAGAAGGGTGGGATGATTGCAGAAAGGCATCACTGTAATTCCTAGAGAGAAGGGAAATTGGGGGAACTAGGAGAAGATGTGTTTTACCCGGGTATTCAAGAATGATGCCTATGATTTTATGAGAAGTTTAGTAGGGACAACTCTGGATTTCTGGCCTCTGAAAGTTCAGTTGGACTCCAGCACTCTGAGCCATAAAGATTATTCATAATTGCTAATCTCATTTATTCAATAGCAGTGAGAAGTCTGATTCTGGGACAGATTTTAGCCTATGTGACTCAGTGGAAATTGATCAGATTTCAAGTAAATCCCAATCTTGTGCAACGGCTACTACCCCATTAGAATGAATGGCACGACACCCATTTTGGTTCGGTGCTTCAAAAGCTAGTGTCTCCTTTTCTTGTGTCTGACATACTGGTCTGAAGTAGATAGCAAGTTCTAGCCCTGGAGCCAGCTAGTAGCCTGCAAATCCCACACCATTAGCTGTTTGTTGATTTTGGGAACAGATTTGCCTCAGTAGGAAAGAGGAAAAAAGGAATTCTGTGCTCCTTGTATATTTTCTAATTTACAAGAACTGGAATATTGAAGTGGTGGGGAGGTCAGGCAAAAACCTCAGCCCTGAGAGACGTTTGGGATGCACAGATGATTCTTTTATGTGGTTTTGAATAAAGCCTTTCGAAAGTGACTTAATACCCTACCTGGGCATCTGCTTTCCTTCCTCTTTGCCAGTCTTTTAGGTGAGCAGGGTGACGACTCAGTGCCACATAACATTTGACAGAAGAATCAGAATTAGCTCTGGACAAAACCTAGCCAAGTAAGCTGCGTGAAGGCTCACTCAGTGGCCAGAAACCACACAAATGCAATTTATAAGCAAACAGAGCTCTTAAACAAAGACTACCGAAAATGTTCAAGCTGCCCTTACTCACACTAATCCAGTAACTCAGAAGCAATTGCTTTGACATTTAATTCTTTTAATTTGTTTTTGAAATGTAGAGTTTTTCTCTCATTTTCAAAAGAATATTTGAAGGCATCTATTTAATAATGATGGTATTTTGTTCAGCGCTTACCCCAAGCACTGTTTTAAGTGCAGGGGTAAATACAAGGTAATCAGGTTGTTCCACATGGGGCTCACAGTCTTCATCCCCATTTTACAGATGAGGTAACTGAGGGCACAGAGAAGTTAAGTGACGTGCCCAAAGTCACACAGCTGATAAATGGCGGAGCTGGGATTAGAACCGCAACCTCTGACTCCCATGCTCTTGCCACTAAGCCAGGCTGCCTCTCTAAATTGTGTTTCTAGGTGGTGCTTTTATTACCAAAGTGCCTTACATTTCTTAGTTATTTTCTCCTCACAACCCCCTGTGAAGTAGGGTTTAGGTATTATTACCCCAATTAACAGCTGGGGAAACTGAGGCATGGGGAGGTTAAGTGACTTGCCCAAGGCCACATAGGGAACACGCGTCAGAGCCGGGACTCAAACCCAGGCTCGTGCTCAGGCTCGTGGCCATCATGCCACACTGCCTCCCCATTTTCATATTTCTCTCTCCCTCATTCTCTCCCTCTCTCTCTCTCCTCACCTTTCCCCTCCTTATTTTGCTCCCCGCATTTTCATGCTTAATTTGGACTTGAAATTTCAACCTTTCTGCTGCATCCATTTTTCAGAGCAAAATTTAATTTTGTTCTTTTTCATACACAGCCATGTACAGGTGTTAACACTTGTAATAAGTATATATGTCCCACAGTTACTGTTCTTCTTTTCCTCATCTTCTTTTGGCCTGACATGTTGGTCTTTAATCTGTTAGTCCTGCCTGTTTGGGAGTGAATCCATAAGATCCCAATGCTCAGCTGCATCATCTCACATAGAAAGATGATTGTTCTTGCTGTCATCTCATTTTGGTCTCTTCCAAAGTGCATTTATAGACTATAAGAAGGCTCTAAAATCAGTTCCTCTTTTTCTGTGAAATCTCTCCTTCCCAGGCTACCTTTTCCGCCAAAGATACAATCAAATCTGCCCTGGTGTTAGCCCATTTGTCCTTTAAATGGGGGAGGCAAACTCCATTGCTTCAAGTCTTGGCTCCATTTTATGACCCAGTTTTATTCCATCAATGATTCATTCATTTGATCGTATTTATTGAGTGCTTACTGTGTGCAGAGCACTGTACTAAGCACTTGGGGAAGTGCACAAGAAGATAGTATCTAAATTCTTTATCAAGCTCTAAGATGATGAGCTGGGACCTGCTATGGAAGGATCATGGAATTCCTATAAGTTATTCCTAGGTCTGATCCCAGACAAGGGTATTTGTAGTGATGTTATCTAGAGAGGCTAAGCCTAGTGGTTGGAAGAGCCTCGTTTGATATCTTACCGCAACAGCCTTCTTATCAGGTGAAGGTTCCCTGATGCTGGATTCTAGTCTCAACAAAGAGGACTTAAACCTCCAGTTGGTTAGTTCAACGTGTGCTTAGTTCAACCCAATAAAAGCCAGTTTCGGATGGAAATGACATCAGAAAAAAAGTACACGGCTTTATTTTAGATGAGTCTTCTGTGCTGTCAGTTAAGAAAAATGTCCTTTTCTATGAAAACAGTTTAATTTGATTATTATTTAGGGCTTAAATATGACCTCCTGACCCTGCCACTTTTACAGATTCTATTTTTCATCCCAGATAGAATTTCTCCATCGTGCAAAGAAGCAAAGTTTTGTCTATATTTTTATCCCATTTATCCAAAAATGAGGGGAAGAGAAAAGCCAAAGTTTAAATGACTTAAATTATCAAGGCAATGAAAAAGGTTTCTAAGCAAAGGGCAGAAATAAAATAAAAATCCTTAAGCCTGAAAAACGATCTGGGATCAGAACAGAGCTGGTAAAGTATGTAGAATTTTGTCCCAACCTCAGACCCTATTCAGGATAACTATTTTCTTCCACAAATCCTCCAAGGGAAGGTGTTTAGTCCTGGCCTCAGTTCTGTCTGTAATTAACCAAATATTCACTAGGGCCTCCTTGACTATTTTGTGTTAGAAGGAAACTGAGATTCTGGATGTGTTTACACCACCATTCCGGAATTTTTTGATGATTAGCATAGCCACTTAATCTGTCACTGTGATGACCGAAGTCCTGGATTTGTATGAATCCTCATTGTTAAGAGGCCCTGACTGGAGTCAAGAAGATTTCTCTTCATGCAGGTGATCCACAGCTGCAACAAAAATATCTGAACTGGCAGCTAGTCATGTTTGAGTAGGGCCTCTTCTAAAAAGGTTTCTTCTGATTGCATTAGGTACGTTGCTCTTGTGTGGTTTTCCCAGGGAAAGCAGGAATTCCCGGTGGGATAGTCTGCCGTTCCAGCAACTCACCTCCCCTCCACACTAACAATTAGCACTGTCCTTCAGTTAGGACACCCTAGGACTGAGGGGAAAGTTCCCGTCTTTACTCTGACACCTGGTAAATTCTTAATCTGGGTGGTTTAAACTACCGCTAGAGAATAGGTTTCTACCGTTATTTGCACAGAGCAGGCCCTGGATTTCAACCATTCACTGGAGCTGTTTGCAAAAACTCCACTGGTGCCTCATGACAGCAAGCAAATGCCAGCCCATGGCAGAGTTTTACCCTCCTTTAATCCCCTTCCCTCCCCTTGACCACCGAGGTGGAAACAAGCTTCCCAGTCTATCTTTAGTCTCATCCCTGTTGCTTGCCAGATATTTTGTTTAATGTTTTGGTGTTTCCCCCACCTGTTTAGACGAAATGGCATATGCACAGTGTGCCTTGAAAGAAAACAAAAAATTGACACTTGCTTGAAATGTTTAAAGTTCAAAGTCTGTTTTGGGTTTTGCTCAAAACCTAAAAACCAAAATGATGTTCTATCTTAATTCTTCACACTTACAGAAAAAAGCCAGCTACTATCTCAGACTGTAAGCTTGTTCAGGGTAGGGAATGTTTTTTATATTGTTATATTGTACTCTCCCAAGTGCTTAGTACAGTGCTCTGCACACAGTAAGTGCTCAATAAATACCATTGATTGATTAGGAACAAAAGGCATATCGTCTCTTTTAATAGCTCTACCGCTAATTGCAAGTAGGCAGCATCTTGAAGTCCAGAACAAGGTCAGTGGACCAAGAAATTTGGTGGTCCAAATGACATCTGTGTAGGAAGAATAAATGTTTGATGATTTTACATATTTGCTGGACTCCAGCACAAAGCATTCCCTCATTTGCTCTTTGAAGACTGAGCCGGAACTGTTAAAATATGCCTATCCCCAAAGAAAGCTGTCCTCTGCCATTGTTTTGCTTCCATTTTCACTTCATTTGCAGTCACTTATCTCTAGGAATTCTGTTTTGTCAAAGAACTGCAAAAGTTTGAGAAACTGCCCCTTTTCCAAATTTCAAGTGCCGATGTATTTATTACCTTTTAAGAGTTAACATCTGCCAAAGATGCAGGATCTTTTTCCAAGCCAAAGTCTGAGGTAAAATTGTTTCTATTTTAACCTCATATCCATCTTTGAATTCATTTTCTCTGCCAGTGTTTGACCAAGAAGCAAGGTAAAGTAGCATATTGAGAGGTGGGGAGATGGTGAGATGTGGAACATATACATCGGCTGTAGTTGTCCCCAAAAAAGTATGCTGCCATTTGGAATTTGCAGCACTTGGAGCAAAGTGATGGGTAGTTATACTGTTCTGAATAAAAATCCATGCTGTAAACGGGTGATCTAGCCTTCTATGAGCAGAAAGGGATATTTTTCCGTGACTATGTTTTAATTGTTGAGTGCATCTGTGCGCTCACTTAAAGCCCATCTGTACACTGCTTTAAAAATGTATGGCCGGTGTTCTTTGCCCAACTAAACTTCAGTATGCTATTTAGGAAAGTGCAGAAAACTTTC
Organism: Tachyglossus aculeatus; assembly: GCF_015852505.1. Lineage (NCBI taxonomy): Eukaryota > Metazoa > Chordata > Mammalia > Monotremata > Tachyglossidae > Tachyglossus > Tachyglossus aculeatus. The sequence continues at coordinate 14,925,074 of NC_052090.1, read as the reverse complement.
CTTCTGGATTCTATTTTTTCCCCTCCTCAGTCAAATTTTATACACCAGAATCTAAGACGAAAATGTCTTTAGTCTATCTAGAACTTTTGGGGGTCTGCAATTGCTCAGGGAGAACTTCAAGTCATTTTTATAACTTGTTGTTGTTGATGTTGCCTTGGAGTAGTTAGTATTTTTTTCAGTGAGAGAAAATCTGCACTATTTATGGGTTTTGCACTATAAAACTACTGCAGCCCCTGTCACATGGCTTCTTTTCCTAAGCCATCTGTCACAGAGGTCTGGAATTTTATGTGAATGCTGGTTGTGCAGTCTTAACCCAAGTTTTTTTTTATTACAAAAAAAATGTTAGCAACTACAATATTTAGCATTTTACTTTACATTGGTCATTAAATTTGATGACTGAAGCTCTGTTTCATTGCTATAGTTACATATCAGTTGTGAAGCCAAAGGACACTGATGCAATCATGGCAACACTCTATTGCCATATCCTGGGGAGTGCACTTGGCACTGATATAGTTAATATCTTGGGTTTTGGTAACTAAGGTTTATTAATGCTGGTATAAAAATGTATTTGATATTATACAGATGGCATAAGATGCTGTGGTTACTAAGTTATTATCCAGGATAAGCCGTTCTGTCAAATTTGGGGCTTAAAACTATCACAGGAGATTAAACTATTTACTAGAAAGGGGCAGAAAGATAGAGCCAAAGCATCTTAGTACGCACATATTAGAAGTGTATTTACTTCCCATAAACACAATAAAGCATATCTAGCTTTTAATCTGAGCAACTGGAAATGTGAACTTTGTCAGGCAAAGACCAGCAGCCCAGACAAGAGGTGCCTTTCAGTTTCAGGAACCCCAGAGAAGCAGCTGTGTCGTTGGCCTTTGGAACCGGACTAGTGTGTCCCTTCCACCCATGGATAGCAAGTGGGGAGGAGGAAGAGAAGACATAGGTGAAGTCCCCAGTGAGGAAACCGACCTCTCGTCTCCTGCCAACAGATTCACGGAAGGCAGCTCTGCCAGCCAAAGAAAGGAGTAGAGGGTTTGCGGTGGAGAAGGGAGCTAGTTGTGAATGGATGGATGATGGTTTAATGTCTAGGAGTGTCAGAAAGGTGTTAATTTGGCCCAATTAGTAGAGGGACAAGAGCAGCACGTTCCTGGGTTCCTCATCGGGAAAGTTAGAGCATAGTCATATTCACAGTTCTCCACATGGATCCTCACTAGCCAATGCTACTCATCAGTTTAAAAGTCCTAAGCACTAAGACAGTGGCCTCTGGACTGAATGCACCATTAGATTCGGTCCCTTAGGGTAATTCAGCAAAAGCCAAGTTGTCCCCAGTGGGGGCACAGGACACAGCTACTGGGGTCAACACAAGATGATATTTCCCTGCAGATATTTCCTTCATTATCTCTGCCGCAGTATAGCAATCTGTGGCAGCTCGTCTCTAGTTGGAAATTACAGCTTAAAACTCCTGTGCCTGTCCTTAATGCAGAAAGGCCCCAAATGCTGAACGCCTTCAATAGACGGAAGTAGTCTTTGTTCTTCCTCCCTTTCCTTGTGCAGCTGAAAAAATACTTTCCAAATGGAGCAACCAAATAGGGTGAAATGCCACTTTCAGCTTCACCACGAACTTCATTTGAGCCTTCTCCAGCTGCTTCTTTTTGCACATTTTCCCTACAAGACAGATATGGTAATATCTGAGAAGTAGGAGCATATAATAAGCCTGTTGATATCAATCAATCATGTTCATTGAGCACTTACTGTGTGCAGAGCACTGTACCAAGTGTAACGTAGGGTTTTAACTGTACCTTGAGACCCATAAATTCTCCCTAAAGGATCAAGAAGATTTAAAGGCTAAACTTTAAAAAAACAACACCTGGATTAGGATATGTAGGTTATACTTTTGAAGAATCTTATTTAAATTATACATCCTTTGGTTAAGCTTGGAAGCTTGGCGTGTATTACTGAGGTTACTCTTAAGTCTGCCTAAGAATGAAACGTTAGCTCATGCAAATCGGAAAGCGGGGTTTAAAAACAGATGAATTTAAATAAAACCTTGCATTTAACTTTATCCTTTAAAAGCCTCCTGTTATTAGGTTATGGCCACAAATTGTCCACTGCTTACACATTTCTCTGTTTCCTGTTGTATATCAGGGAGCCGAGATAGAAGTGGACGAAAATGGCACGTTGGACTTGAGCATGAAAAAGAATCGAGTCCAGGAGAAGGCCACAACTCTAACTCCTTCTGATACTTCCGCTCCGACTCCCTCCTCGTCCCCATTCAAAACCAGCAACATCTTGGTAAATGCAGCCTTCTATCAAGCCCTGTGTGAGCAGGAGGGCTGGGACACCCCTATCAACTATAGCAAGACACATGCAAAGACAGAGGAGGAGAAAGAGGTAGCTTTTTAACTTATCGATGAGCACCAGGCGTGGTGCATTTTGCAGAGTGTCACTGGGTTTTAATTCCTTTTGCTCAAAGTTAAGACTTTAAATTTACACGCAGAGAGATTTACCTCTTTAATTTGTTTTGGGGAAAATGATTACAATAGGAGCCGTTTAAAAGAATCCTCCTTTAGTGGTCACAATCCTGACATAAGTCAATTTTTAGACTATCTTGGCTCTTTCCATGGATGGAAATCCACTCGCTGCAGAAGTGAAGGTAGTGTCTCTCCTTGCAATACTCAGTGAGCTGTACAAGACTAATGGACCAACAAGCACATTTTCCGAGGGATTGGGTAGAAGTGGAACTCAGAAGCCTTCAGAAGCTGGCTTCTCTAGCAGCGGCTTCTATCTTGTGTCAAGCCAGTTGAACTTCTTGGGTCTCCTTTTACTGATTGGAGCTGAGCAGTTTCTGAGAGGTCCTCATTTTTGGAACTCCTTTCATGTTTTTGACTAGCATGGGAAAGGACAAAATTGATTTGGTGAAACGAATTTGGTTGTCATTATATGTTTTTTCCATTTTTGTGATATTGTGTGGCCTGACTTCAGGTCCTGATCCAGCATCTTCCTGGATCAATCAATCAATAAATCAGTGGTATTTTTTGAGAGCATTCTGTGTGCAGTGCGCTATAGTAGCACTTGGAAGAGTGTAACACGACTGAGTTGGTAGATAAGATCCCTTCCTACTAGGAGCTTACAGTCTAGAGAGGGAGACAGACATTAAAATAAAGCACAGAAGGGATCAGCTCATCTCGGAGAAAGAGAGGAAGGAGGTGGGGGGGGCGATAACAGTATGCAGGTATTAGACCTGTGCTACGAAGTTTTTCAGCCATTTTTATGTGCAGCTGATAGGAAAAGGTAAACAGGATGTTCAGTTGCCTGTTCCGAGTGCCACTCTGGTGGGGAGTCTTGCCCACTGAAATTCCTTCTTTATCATTGCAGAGATCCTTCTTTTAATTCACCTTCATCCCTGGCTTTTCCCCATGTATCCTCACTTCTAGGTTAGCAGACAGAAGAGGTAAACTAGAGGGGATTGGCTAGAAAGGTAATGGGTGAACAATTCATTGGTTTTCTGTTTGTACCCCTGATTTAGATAGAAATGAGAGACACATTTAAATTGACTGCTTTTTCGAAGACACTTTTTCAGCCTTGAGATTTTCTTTCTAATATGTTTCTCTTTGGCTTTTAAGTCTGAGTTACTAGGGTAGGATGTCTTAAAGTCACTACGTTAATTTTCTGTGCTTCTCATCCAAAGTCTGTGATTCCAGAAGCCTCTGAGTTGCCCTGGAAACTTTATAGGATAGGCTTACTGTTTACTGTGCCCAAGAATGTACACATGTGTTTTGCATATCTGAGGTGTTAATTTCCGTTCCTGGGAGTCAACATCATTATCATCTGGGGTATTTATTTAGCCCTAAAATTATGCAAAACACCTGTACCAATTGCCTGGGAGATTACAAAGCTTGCAAAAGAAAAAGACCTTGACCTTTAAGAGACAATTACGCCAGAAATTCAATTCACCCAAATTCATACTTCAAAAACTCACCACAGTCCACTTTCTCCACCCCTGCTCCATATCAAATGACAAAAGGCAAGATATGAAAGGGCTGGTGGGGGGGCGGTGGTGGAGTGCACTATGCCTTTCTACTAGTGGGTTTCCAGTGGTCAATCAGTGGTATTTATCAAGTGCTTACTGTGTGCAGAGCACTGTACTAAGCACCCCTGTGGTCAGACCGTTCCCCTTTGACCCTTGTAGCTGTGGTGAAGGGGGAGGAGGGTGGTTCTGGGGCCAATAGTTTCAGCTTCTCCCATCCATGAGAGAGCCTTCACTGAGGGATAGCTCATTTGTTCAGATGCTCTTACCTCCCAGTTCCGTGTGCTGCCTAAACTTTACCAGAATGTCAGCTATTCATACCATTCAGAAAGAAGAGGGCTGTTGTAGATGTAAGCGTATCCTCAGAGTTTGGTCGGCTAATTTCTTGAATTGAAAATGCAGAAAATGGGAAAAATGTTTGTACAGTTTTCGTGAATCATTGTCTTGGGAAGAAACAAGAGTCAGTTTGGGCCTGACACCACACAGATTTGGCTAGCATTCATTTCTGATCTGAGTCTCCATAAGGCCAGTAAAATGCAGAAAGAACCGACATTTTTGGTAACATCAAAAGTGCCAACTTTCCATTTTGAGCACGGTGACAAACGAGGGGCAGGGATTTTAGGGGGATGAGGAGTGGGAGAGACAGGCTAAAATCAGCCAGAAAGCCACCATCTTGAGTCTTTCCAGGATTGATTGGAAATTCTAAGTCTTGTTTGAGACCCGGAATGAGCAAGTCTGGAAGTACAGCCGATATGGTATTGGGGACCAGTGACAAATTCACCCCCATGAAGTTGGCATCCCCTCCACCAGAGCTCCACCGGGCTTCCCGGATCAGAATGGCCACTAGATCAGGGGGTAGAATTTCAGTCTTTTCCAGCTTCCCTTCTGTCTCCTCATAGCAGTTCCCGGATTTCATGAGGTTTCGTAGGGCTGTAGGGGGAGGAGCGGGAGGAGAGTTGCAATACAGACACCATTTTGCCTAGTGGATAAAGCACAGGCCTGGGATCCAGAGGACCTGGGCTCCACCACTTAACTGCTGTGTGATCTTGGGCAAATCACTTCACTTCCCTGTGCCTCATTTTTCTCAACTGCCAAATGGGGATTCAATATCTGTTCTCTCTCCTATTTGAGTGTGAACCCCATGTGGGATAGTGACTGTGTCTGTCCTGATCAGCTTGTATCTACCCCAGCACTTAGGGCGGTGCTTGGCACATAGTAAGCACTTAACAAAAACCATTATTAAAAAAAGTGGAGTCCTGCATCTCCAATCATCTCAAGTTCCTCTGCAACTTAAGGATAAGCACATATGATGCAGAAAGAGACTTCATGGCATAAATTTGACTAAATCAATGAAACTGCCTTTGGGCTTCTGGTTGTAAAGTGCCCTGATCTTAGAGCACATGGATATGATAGGGGGCTTTACATCCCTTCCTCTCATGCAAGTTGAAGACTGGCAGGTTGTTCTTTCTCCCTCAAGCAAAGAAAATGAATGATTATATCTATTTCTAATTCATTGTTATCTAGTTCATATGCACAACAGTTGCTTAATTTTTGTGGTAATTTCCAGAAAATATTGTGTGTGTCTCTCAGTGAAATAGCCTGTCCAGATGCCCCCTTTAGAAAAAAAATCCCAAGTCTGGAAAAAACTCAAAATCCCTCTGAAAGGAAAGCATCGAGAAATAACTAGGGCTGTCAGTTTAGTTCAACTGTCAGTTCTCCAAAGATTTCAGGGCTTAAAAATGTTAAAAGTGCCAGATGCTATTATCTGTTATTCATGTTACCATTATGTTCTGGTCTTTACTGAAATCAATATAAACTTCCATCTGTACATTAATGGAATTTCATTGCATACACCACCCTTTTCTTTTTTAGACACAAACTCACGCACAAACACCAGAGAAGACATAAAAGATGTTATTACGGAAATTAGTGGTTGAAGAGTTTTCAGTCCAAATTAAATGTATTGCATTTTAGGAACTTAATTGACATCTTTTTCTCTTAATTTTTATCTGAAAGAGTTTTATTGCTGTGCCATTCTAAGTAGTAGAATATATGGAAAAACAACAGTTTTGGTAATCGTGAGATTTCATAACTTCAAAATGAAATAATTGCAAATTTTGATCTTTGAAACAAACAGCAGCAAGATTCTAAATTACCGGCAAAAATGACCTGTTGAGACATTAGTTTTATCTCTATCTTACCTGGGAGAGATTTCCTTTTTCAGAGGAATAATAAAAGGTGCTGATGAGACATATTAGTACAGTGCTCTGCATATAGTAAGCGCTCAATAAATACGATTGAATGAATTAATATTAGCTTTTCAGTTTTCTACCTTTTCTAGATTTTAGTTCAAAACAATTTAAACTTCCATGCCATATTCTTCTCCATTGGCTTTGAAATACATTCTTTTCTCCCACAAGCAAAGAAAATGAATGATTATACCCATTTCTAATTTATTGTTATCTAGTTCATATGCACAATAGTTGCTTAATTTTGGTGGTTATTTCCAGAAAATTGTGTGTGTGTGTGTTTGTGTGTGTAATATTTTCTGGAAATTACCACCAAAATCAATTTATATTAAATTATATATCTCCACAATTTTATATATAAAAACTCTAACCCTAATTTTTTTCCAGGGATAAACACACACACAGCAGGAAAACAACAGATGGTAGCCTTTACATTTTTATTTTTAAATGAATGGGTCATGTTAGACTTAAGACTCATCTATTGAAAGGATATTAATGTATGCTTAATCTATTTTTAAAATGTAGAATTTGGTATTTGAACAGTCTGGAAAAAAATCCCTTAGAATGATAAGAATTTGGTATTCTCATCTCATTGATTTGTGTATTGGATCTATAAGAGAGGAAGAACCTTTTATATAATCTTTTCTATGGATCGTAATGTTCAGTTGCTGGCCAACCCACATTTGCTTCATTATTTTTCTGCTGTTAGCAATAGTCTTTGCTGTAATTATTCCCTGGCTCTATTATCAATGCTGTGTTCAGATTAAAATAATGAAAAACAAAATAGGGAAAAAATTGTCTTTGCTCAGGTTTGCTTGATCTCAACTAAATGCCACTTGAGATAGCTTACTGTTCAAAAAGAGCATCGTGTGAAGGTTACTTTGCAGGAGAATGCTATTGAAAACATTAGAAATCAAATTGCTTTCATCTTGGAAAATTAGAGGTAGATTATTGGTCGAGAATTGGAGTTTTCCTTAAATTCATTTTTTCTGTGTTATCCCCCCCTCCCCCTGCCTGCAATTTACTTCCATAAATTACTTTTATGTGACTTTTTAAGGAAATATGTCTAGCAATTCTAATTTGGCTAACAATAACATTCAATTTAAAATTCTTATTTTTGAAATGTGCTATAATAAGAAAGGGTCTTATTAAAAAACAATTTTCAGCACAGAGATCGTCACGTTGTTATTAATCAGAAATTGCCTGAGCTATAAAATACATTTTATTTAGATTCAATCAATAATGGTATTTATTGTGCACTTGCTTTGTGCAGAGTACTGCACTAAGTGCTTGGGAGAATATGATCCAATTGGTAGTAACAATCCCTGCCCTCAAAGAGCTTAGAGTTGAATAGGATGACTCTTGCTACCAGATTGGCAGATGTCCTTTAGCCAAGACACACTCTCCTTTCTTCTTCACCTTTCTGCTGCTTTTCACTCTTTCCTGCCTGAAGTTTCAGTTGAGGAGAATGGTTCTGAATACTGATGTCTAATAAGAAGATCAGACGCCTAAGCTAAAACCAAGTACCTTAGAAGATCTAACAAGTTTTGAAGCAGGGAATTAAGACTCATGTAGTCTGTCATGGTACTTTGAAAATAAGCTCCTTTCCTGTTGGAATTCATTTGTTTGTGATCACTGGTTTAAGAGAATGGCTTGGGAGTTAGCAATCTGAATAACCTTGACCTTGAGCGTGCTTCTAAACTTCATTCAGATTCTCCATCTGTTAAAAGTCCACCTGGGTATAACTCAGTGGCCAAACATTCTGTGAAACAGGGCTGTGAACATGGGGATGGAGCGTCCCGGGTAACCTGGGAGGTGGAGGAAAAGGAGGTGATGGAAGGGGCCTTCGCTGTAATAATAATAATGATGGCATTTATTAAGTGCTTACTATGTGCAAAGCACTGTTCTAAGCGCTGGGGAAGTTACAAGATGATCAGGTTGTCCCACATGGAGCTCACAGTCTTAATCCCCATTTTACAGATGAGGTAACTGAGGCCCAGAGAAGTGAAGCGACTTGCCCAAAGTCGCACAGCTGACAAGTGGCGGAGCTGGGATTTGAACCCATGACCTCTGACTCCAAAGCCCGTGCTCTTTCCACTGAGCCACGCTGCTTCTCACTGCTGTAGTGTCTCCTCCTTAGCCTCTGCCATTCTTGCCCACCTCAGTGGGCTTTAAGGTTGAGTATGAGTGGCTTCTCTTACTCCGAGCCCCAAAGTCCTGTGAGGAGGAGCTGCCTGCCTTACTCCACCTGAGCCACCCAGGAATCCCCGGGGGGATCCACTGGAATGGGGCCAGGAGCCAGAAGCAGAGTGGCTTTAGTGTTCATCCCCTTGCTCGGATAATCAGCCGGGATCCGCTGGCCTGGGAAGTACGCAACAGTGAAGCCCAATTACTCATTCTGCAGCCAATGGCCACAGGTTCTGGCCGAGAAACAGCAGAACGATAGTTAAGTCCAAAGTGCCAGCCCACACCCCATCCTCAGCACCCAGACTGCTTACAGACCAGACCAGAAGAAATTGTTTAGGGCCAATCCTGGAGCCCAGAAAGGAGTCGTCAAGTGGTGACAGAGGCCATAGCAATAACATCCTCCCCTCCTTCCTTCTCTTCCTCCAGACTGCTTACAGACCAGACCAGAAGAAATTGTTTAGGGCCAATCCTGGAGCCCAGAAAGGAGTCGTCAAGTGGTGACAGAGGCCATAGCAATAACATCCTCCCCTCCTTCCTTCTCTTCCTCTTTTTCCTGCAGGGAGGGAGCAAGAGGTGAAGCCACCACCACAGCCCCACCTCGAGTCTCTTTCTGGCTCTAAGATGGCTAGGACATTTAGAGAAGTTACATCTGCTACCTTGCTCAGAAAGCTATGGAGGTGATGTTAATGGCTTCCACCCCTCAGGATCCCCTTTTTGGGGGTGATTGCCCCCTGTGATGTTGAAAGCAAGTTATAGAAATGTGTTCAATTGGAAGGATACTAACTTTCAGGTGCCAGTGTGCCACTTATTGAGTTGCCATTTGCTAAATCAATCAGTGGTATTTGGTGAGCATTTACTGTGTGCAGAGCACTGAACTGAGCACTTAGGAGAGTACAGTTCTGCAGATTTGGTAGACACTCTCCCTGCCCACAATTATTTCTTCTATGGTTCTCTCTGAAAGGTACCCTAACCACTTCATATTGGAGTTTATTTCTGTTTAATTTATAGACCAATCTTCATATTAAGAGGTACAAAGAGCAATAGTGAGATAATGGGCCAGGCCGTTCTACGATAAGTGAATATTAATTTTGAATGGCACTGGGATTGCAGTTAGGGTTCTCACCACCAAGTAAGCCATCAACAATGAAGGGAGGGGAATTCCTCAACCAGAAAATGATAAAGGGAAGAGGAAATTTTAAAAGTTTCTAACAGTTTTCCCCAATCACTTCCAGCTACCTCTTGAGAGTCCCTAATTCCAATCACCAGAACCAGCATAGTGATGAATCTTTTTAGAAAAAAATATATTTTTATTTGGGTTGATAATAAAAAGGATAAATTATCAAACCTACTGTAAGAGAAATATATTAAGCCAAAATGGATGAGGAAAAAAATAAGATTAAAATTTTGAGTGCTTATAAATGTTGGAAATGGACAAGTACAATTTTAGTTCAAGCTGGGGCAAACAGGATGTTTAATAACTAGACTGATTAATACATTTATAACTAGATATAAGCTAAACTCCAGGATTCAATGATTTCCATGTGAGAGTTCAGAAGGAACTGTTAGAATTTGCCAACTCCTGGTAGGACTGTGAAACTTTTATAAATGGTCACTACATTAAAAGTTTGATCACCCCCAACTATGAAAAACAAATAACCTTGGAAATTACCGTGTTCCCCTTCTAAACAAGTAAACTGGTGGAATCTATAATAAAGGGTAATATTATTCAGACCCTAAATACATACAACACATTGGGGGGAAAGCACATTTTCTGTAAGGTGAAATCATGTCTGTCTAATCTTAGTATTGGGGTTTTTATTGAAGTAGTCACTAAGCATGTAAGGGAGTGGAGAATTGGAACAGAATGGATTTAGGTTTTCAAAAGGCCTTGGCAAAGTTCCACCCAAGAGCTTAAAAAAAAAACCTCAGTTGTCACTGGGTTAAAAGGGATGTTCTATCATGAATAGAAATCTGGCTGCAGATAGAAAGCAAAGGGAAGAAAGAAAAGATCACATTCCAGATGGCAAAATTTATGTAATGATGTCTCCCAGAACTTGGTGCGGAGACCAATTTTGTTCACAGTTTTCATGGAGATGGGATATACAGTGAAATCTCTGGGATCTCACATTGTGCATGGCTCAGTGGAAAGAGCACGGGCTTTGGAGTCAGAGGTCCTGGGTTCAAATTCTGGCTCCGCCACATGTCTGCTGTGTGACATTGGGCAAGTCACTTAACTTCTCTGAGCCTCAGTTACCTCATCTGTGAAATGGGGATTAAGACTGTGAGCCCACGTGGGACAACCTGATCACCTTGTATTCCCCCCAGTGCTTAGAACAGTGCTTTGCACATAGTAAGTGCTTAATAAATGCCATCATTATTATTATTATTACATTCTTCCAGGTGTTGAACTGCTGTGCTGATGGGGATAAACTTCAGGAAAATCTCAAAAAGGAGAGTGAGTAGCCAGAAAGGGATAGATGAACTCAGTCATGATTGAGAAAGATCTCTTAGTGTTATTGCGAACTGCTGCCACCAGTCATCTGCCAAACATGTGGTAGTAACTAAAAAAGGTTATAATGATCTGATCACAGGTTATATAAAATACAAAAAAAAAACAGTTCTACTACAAGGTGACACCCCACGGACAATACCGGTTTCTGACTGTGAGGAAAGTCAGAATAGAACTAGAAAAGCACAGAAAAGACACCCTGACCAAGTGGATGGAGGAGCTTCTTTATGAAGATGCCCTAAAAAATTAGGAAGCTATCAAGGCCAAGAAAGTTTGCAAAATCATAAAAGTTCTGGACAAAATGGACACAGAATTTGTTCCTTAAATCCTACAACACCAGGGGAACCTTCTGAAGCTTCAAGCTGTAGCTTCACAGCCCAAAGACACAATGAATGATAAACAGGAAATTTGGTATACCAGGACGTCTTATAGGTCAAACATAATCAGTATATTCGAGAAAGGAGTGGATAAATTCATGGTCAGAGGACCGTAATGGGTAGAGGAAATGGTTTAAAGATGTGGGAAGTTTCAAGAAGGTAAGCACACATTAATAGATCCATAAAGGACTACAAGGGGAAAAGGTAGAGATGTTGACAAATACCTCTCTAGACATGAAGATGGAGATCAACAAAGCAAACATCCCACTGTTTTTCCAAGTATTTGGTGGTGCCACTGTTCAAAGAAGATGTCTAGGCTGGGTGAAACATTGGTCTAACCCATTATTACATTTCTTATGATCCAATGTATTATTCCTTTTGTTTTTAATGATGATGATGATGGTAGTTGGTAAGTGCTTACTATGTGCCAAGCACTGTTCTAAGCACTGGGGGGGATACATTGTAATCAGGTTGCCCCCCATGGGGCTCACAGTCTGAATCCCCATTTCACAGATGAGGTAACTGAGGCACAGAGAAGTTAAGTGACTTGCCCAAAGTCACACAGCTGACAAGTGACGGAGCCAGAATTAGAACCCATGACCTCTGACTCCCAAACCCGTGCTCTTTCTAGTGAGCCACATTGCTTCTCTTTTTACTATCCCAAGTCTTTGCTATACTACTAAATTCTTTCATCTCTTTCAGAAAGATGCTACGAGGTCTCCAGAAAACCTAGAAGAAAAAAAGTATCCTGGAGAAGTCTCTATTCCAAGCCCTAAACCCAGGATCCATGCAAGAGATCTCAAAAAGGAACTCATCACGTGAGTGATATAACTTCAACTTCATGATGTTTTCAAGAAATCTGAAGTTCAAGGAAACAATTGTTAGAGATGATCGAAATCAGTTGTGTGTCTGTTTTGCTAGTTATTTTAAGAAGACTTTCCTAGTACTCCTCTAATGCCTTAATTGTGTTCCTCAAGAGCTAGCTGATATGGGAAAAAAAATCATGCTACAGAAGCCATTCATTCAGTGGGAATTAGTAGATCAGGTTCAAATATAATATACTACCACAACTGATGTTTTTGTATGATATGTTCTTTTCTAATAATAGTCAGTGTTGTTTTACTGCTGAAAAGTGAAAAAAAAAACTCAAAACCACACTGACACAGTATAGTAAGGCTGATGTGGTAAAGGAAGACTAGTGTGCTACAGTAAGGGTAGTGTAGTTGTGTAATAATAATGGCTTTTGTTAAGTGCTTACTATGTGCAAAGCACTGTTCTAAGCACTGGGCACTGTTCTAAGCATGTAAACCTCTAATGCCACAATATCTTTGGCTCGCATAAATGCTTAATTTGACTCTGCACATGCATGATTTGATAAATCTTTGATGCATATACATTTTGATATCAGGTATACTAATTAGAATTGTATTTGGCAAACTAATGCATGGATGACATTGCACACTAGTTTGCAATGTGTATCTAAAACAGAATCTACCTGAGAGGCAGTGTCCACATGGAGAACGTTCCACATTTCTGCCCGGAGAGTGACATTTAGGTCCGTGGGATATTTATTCAGCAACCTGAATGAGTTAGTGGTTGGAGCAAAAACTCAGCTAGTTCTCATGGAGAAACTTCTGAATGGACAATTGTTCTATAAATGTACATTTCGCTTTCAGTGACTTGTTTCCTTTATAATTGTATCCTCCCCAAAGAAATGAGGTGATTCAGACTGAATTGAATCATACAAATGAGCACATACACACAAACCCCAACCCCCGCCCCCCCGCCCCTCCTTTAAGAGTCAGAAAGGTCTTGACTCTATTTTCTCTGATTACCTGACTGCAGAAGCAGAGCAAACCTATAGAGGAAATTTCACTGGGAAGGTGTTAATTTACAGGAGGACAAAAAGCTATACTCTATCATTTCATCCCAAATCCATCAATTCATCCCAAATCCAAAACTGGAAGTCTTTTACTTACATGGGGTAAAGGCTTACACTGCAGACATACAAAGGGAAAAGGCACAGAATGTTATAAGAACGTTATCACTGATTCTTCCCTCTAATTATTAGCAACTGCACAAAGAGCACTGAGTAGTAGAGGCGTGATTCCATGTACTCCCAATGGGTAACTTCTGTGCAGTATTAAAGAAAACTAATGGGTTAGAAACTAAGGATTCCAAAAATCACATAGGGAAATTTACTAGGAGTAAATGAACTATGGTTTTTTACATTGATGGCAATCATAAGATAGATTTTTGTTCTAATGTTTTTTAAACAATGCATGGACATGAAAAGGGGTGAACTGCTAATAGGGGATCAACCTAACAAAGATTATAGAGCTCATTTTTCTGAACTTTGCTTTGGTATCCCAGCTTTGAAATGGCCCACCTACTGATTTGGTTAAACCAATCAAGCAGTGGTAATTGAGCTCAGAATGTGTTCAAATCAGTGACCTAAGTGCTTGGGAGAGCCAAACGGAAGCAAAAGCCATATGATTTGCTCTCATTTTTGAAAGAGCTTACTATCTAAAAGACAGAACTAAAGAAAATAATTTATAAATAGTATGTGTAAGAGGACATAACAGGAAGTTGTTCAAGTATATCAGGATGAAGTAGCAAGGTAAGTAATGGAATGTTCAAATGAAATCCAAATAAAATATACATATGCAGAAGTGGTGAGAAAAGGAAAGAAAAACAAAATGCTAAGTAAAGGTTGCTGTTGCAGCTTGGGTGTGGTGAAATAGAAGGAGGTGGGATTTGGGGAAGATAGGAAGAACTTGGGTCTGGTGGATTTGGACGGAAAAGTAGTTCCAGGCTTAGTAAGCAGCAGGAATCAGTGGATGGAGATGTAAACTGAAGGGCAAGGTACAGTTAGAAGATGAGCCTGGAGGGCTGAAAGATTACACACTGGTTAAGTATCAGGGAGAAAGAGCCAATATGTAGAATGGGAGAATTTGGGGGAAGAGCCTTGAAGCCAGTTGTAACGAGCTTTTGCTTGGTGTGGGGGAAAATGGGAAGCCACTGGAAGTTTTTGAGAGATAAAGGATGTGATCCCAGCAAACCTTGAGATACGTGATGTGAACAGCAATATGTAGTATAGATTTCAGTGGGAGAGAGGCTTGGAGCAGGGAGACTAGGGAGGAAGCTGATAAATAGGATATAGTGTTAAGAAATTGTTGAACTCTTCAGAGCAGCCTCAATTACCTAGAACTCACCCAAGCCCCATTCAACTACTGGTGTCAAATATTTTTCAGCCGTCTATTGATATGGTATAAAAGTCATGTGCCGCTGTCTACATGTTTCGTTGTCTGTCTCCCCCTTCTAGACTGTGAGCCCGTTGTTGGGTAGGGACCGTCTCTATATGTTGCCGACTTGGACTTCCCAAGCGCTTAGTACAGTGCTCTGCACACAGTAAGCGCTCAATAAATACAATGGAATGAATGAAATAGTCTATCCTGAATATGAAAAAAACAGGATGGTAGCTGGTTGGTTGGAGAGGAAAAGACAGATTTGAGAAACGTAGTGTCAGAAGAACCAGTAAGATTTCCAAGTGGAGAGGTCAGAGAGGCAAGGAAAAATGCAAGATATTGGGTAAAATGAGAAGTCATGGCTGAAAAAGTAGATATGGGAGTCGTCATCCACCTAGCACTTGTAGCTGAAACCACGTGAGCAGATAAGCTGCCCAAGACAGTGGGCATAGAATGAAAAGAGCAGGAGACCTAGAACAGATATTCAGTGCAGGGCAGCTTAAGTAATGAAAGATGGAAAAGATGTTAATGAATGAAACTGAGAAAGGGCTTCAAGGGAAGGAGAACCAGGTGAATACTTTGTTGGAAAAATCAAATTCTGATAGCATTTCATTTCCAGGAGGAAGGAGTGGGTCCACAGAGAGTGGTCAAAGACGAGTAAGAGGTTACGGAGGATTTTGACAAAGTTGTCCGTTGAATTTGACTATAAAGAGGTTTTTGGCGACCTTGAAGAGTTCCGTCTCAAGGGTCGAGAAGGGTGAAGGGAGAGGAAGTGGAGCCAGCAAGTGTTTACAACCTATTCCAGGAATTTGGATAGGAATGGGAACAAGGAGATGAGGCAAGCCCTGGAAAGGGGACCCAGGATGCAGAAAAGGGTTTTTTTAGTATAGAGAAACACCAACAGGAATGAAGGTAGCATTGCCTAATGGAAAGACCATGGGCTTGGAAGTCAGAGGACCTGGGTTCTAATTCCAGCTCCACCACTTGCTTGCTGTGTGACCTTGGGAAGTCACTGAACTTCTCTGTGCCTCAGTTTCTTCAACTGTAAAATGGAATAAAACACCTGTTCTCCCTCCTACTTAGACTGTGTGCCCCATCAACAAGACTGATGGATGGGGTGATGGGTCGAGGTCCTGACATAAGCAAATCCCACACCGGCAAAGGATACCACTGCCTGACATGGAATGCCTCTGGCTCTTCCCTGCTGCCGTGAGGCAGCCCAGTCCTGGGGCCAGGAAAGACCGCTGACAGGCAGCAGTGCTCACTTCACTTCTCTGGGCTTCAGTTACCTCATCTGTGAAATGGGGATTGAGATTGTGAGCCCCACGTGGGACAGGGACTGTGTCCAACTTGATTTGCCTTTATCCACCCCAATGCTTAGTACCATGCCCGGGACACAGTAAGTGTTTAACAAGTACCACAACTATTATTATTATTTTACTGAGACTGGTTTAGACACCATTCCACCGTCACTGGGGCCTGGCTGGAGTTCCTGCTGGGAGGCTGCTCTGCTCTCCTAGTTGGAAAAGACCTTTCTGGTCTTTATCTTAGACTCATCTGGCAGCCTGCCTGCATAGAGATATCAGCTTTTCCCTGGGATCCCCTGTGATATCACTGTGGTGCTAGGGGGCCATTTCCAGTGCTCTGAATTATTTCATTAATCTTTGGAAGGCATTCACTAACATCAGCACCTTATTTGCTGAAGTGAAAAATCAATCCAAGCCACCAGGACAATGGAATTTAATGTAGAATTGAAAATAAATTTCTAAGGATTGTAATCCTGATCATTTTCTGACTGGGGATCTTTTAGATAATCCACTCCATCTCAGCAGTACACAGTAAATACCCCCCCTGGATCATCAGAATGAGGTTTTAGGATCAAATGATTGAGAGTTTGCCCAGGGTTGGAAGTGAAGAAACCTTATCAGGGAAGGCGAATTGGCACCTGCTCACCTTTGAAATGCTCCCATGTCTATCTTTTGTTCACCCAGCTGCCCCACTCCAGGATGTGATGGAAGTGGCCACGTAACCGGAAACTACGCATCACATCGCAGGTACTGCTAAGAGATTGGGCAGTGGGGCCTAGCTTCAGGGCCTTCAGAGCTCATCAGGTGGCTATTCTGCTTTTAATATTTGTTCTTGATTACATTAGTAAGGTTTTGTCTTGGTGGGCTGGCTCTTTTTGTTATTTGAAGTCAGTGGTACTTATTGAATGCTTATGGTGTGCACAGCACTGTATTAAGTGGTTGGGAGAGTACAGTATCCCAAAGTGAAAGAAATGAGTTTGCTTTAAATTGTCTTTCTAGATATGTGTTTTCCCAGGACTGATCATTTTTGACTAAGATAAAGAGTTCTGCTTTTTTTGACCGCAGCTTTGCAGAGTAGCTGAAATTTGTATTTGCAGTGTATTCACTATAAAATATTTTGGTGCTTCCTAGAGAGTAAAAATAAGATAAGGTGTGGGACTTAAAATAATTACCCAAGTAAGCTTTGCATAAAGTGTTATACTCTTTTTCTTTTATTTGCATATCAAAGCTGAGAACGTAGCTCATCGTTTTGGATATTTTCTTTAGTCTTTTTAGTGGGACTACTCTCTTGGTCTGAATCACGTCCTTTCTCTGAGAAGAATAGTTCTGTGTTAACTCACTACATACAGACAGTTTTGCACAGATTCATTATTACTGAGTTTAAATGTCTCCAAACACAAATGAGTTAGACCATTTTGTTGATTTTTAATTATTTTCACTTTTGAAATATTGTCTTTTGTAGCGTTTCTGGATGCCCATTAGCTGACAAGACACTAAAATCCCTAATGGCTGCCAACTCTCAGGAGCTTAAGTAAGTGTTTGATTAGAACATAATGTGGCGGCAATTTTTCTCATTGTCGGTATATTTATTCCCAGTTCAGAATTGCAGTTTCATTATTGATGGATAAATATGTTGCAGTTAATTTAGAGAAGCAGCATGGCCCAGTAGGAAAAGCATGAGCATGGGAGTCAGAGGACCTGGGTTCTAATCCCTGTATGGTCTGTGGAAAGAGCACGGGCTTTGGAGTCAGAGGTCATGGGTTCAAATCCCAGCTCCGCCAAGTGTCAGCTGTGTGACTTTGGGCAAGTCACTTCACTTCTCTGGGCCTCAGTTCCTCATCTGTAAAATGGGGATTAAGACTGTGAGCCCCCTTGTGGGACAACCTGATCACCTTGTAACCTCCCCAGCGCTTAGAACAGTGCTCTGCACATAGTAAGTGCTTAATAAATGCCATTATTATTATTATTATTAACAACCCTGGAAAAGTTACTGATTCTCTAATACCTCAGTGGGACATGGACTGTGTCTGACCTTATTAACTTGTATCTACTCCAGTGCTCAGTGCAGCGCTTAACACATAGTAAGCATTTAGCAAAATCCACAATTATTGTTAATTAAATGTGAGATAGAGACTGTATCCAATCTGCTTATACCTACTCCAGTACTTCAGTGCTTGGCACAGAGAAAGCACTTAACTAATACCACAGTTATTCTCAATTATAGCTTCCATGCCAGAGTGATATTTTGATGGAACCATAGAGAATTCCAGAATTTCTGGTAGATTTAGCCTAGCTAGGGTTATAGTTTTGGTGAATTGGCAACTCTACCCTCATTTTGAATAAAAATTGCAGAATTTTTGAAACTGGAGTCGTAAGCTAAAAGACACAAAACATTTACGAAGACACAAAGTACCTTTCTGCTTTACAAGTTTATTATCAATTAATTGAATTTACTGAGCAAGCACTATATTCAGGGCACTGTACTCAGTGTTTGAGAGAGTACATTATAACAGAGTTGGTAGGCTTATTCCCTGCCCACAAGGAGCTTAAAGTATAGAGTGACTTAGAGGTGTGACTAGTATAGAGCATATAAAAATACATAAGGATTGAAGCATAGTACTTTTTAGAATACTGGTTTTAAATAGAATTATGTTTTTTCTGCTTTTTATAATAATAATGATGGCATTTATTAAGCACTTACTATGTGCAAAGCACTGTTCTAAGCGCTGGGGGGGTTACAAGGTGATCAGGTTGTCCCACGGGGGGCTCACAGTCAATCCCCATTTTACAGGTGAGGGAACTGAGGCACAGAGAAGCAAAGTGACTTGCCCAAAGTCACACAGCTGACAGTTGGCAGAGCTGGGATTTGAATCCATGACCACTGACTCCAAAGCCCAGGCTCTTTTCCACTGAGCCACGCTGCTTTTTCATATCTATTCTCAAGTATTTTCATTCCCTTAAATCTCCTATTTATAAGTGTGAAAGCCATAATTTGATGATAAATGTTTAGGCCAGAATCCAGAAAAATAGAAGATTTTTGGTACAGGGGCAGGTAATAATAATTATGGCATTTATTAAGCACTTGCTCTGTGCCAGTGATACAGGGTTTTGGGCTGGGAAACCCAGGGCTCACACTACATCTTATCTCCATTTTGTAGGTGAGAAACTAGGGACCAGAGAGGTTGTGATTTACTTAAAATCATCTAGTGGGCCAGTGGTGGGGCTAGTTCTCAACCTGGAGTCTCCTGACTTCCAATCTCATGCTCTTTCCACTAGACCAAAATAATAATTATGGTGTTTGTTAAGCACCTCTCTAGGTGCCGTCTCAAAGGGTCAAGAAGGGTAAAGGGAGAGGAAGTAGAACCAGCAGGAAATGATAGGGCTAAGCTGGCAGACCCTCTGCCGCTAGAATGCTAGTTTGACCAAGTTGAGGGGTAGAGGGTACTGGGAATATGATGGCAGCCTTCTCCCTAGCCAGCCCTCAGTAGGGAGCGGTGCTCTTTTCCTCCCCTTTCACTATCCTCCAGCCACCCAAAAACACACTGTTGGCAGCCTCTTCTGGTCATTGGTGTGGGGCCCAAGTCTGACATTTTCTGGGAGCCAAAAGACCTCCACCTCAGTTGTGCCATTTCAGGTTTACTTATGCGCTCTCTGCGGTGCTTACACATTGGCTAGGAAAACAGACAACCACAGAAAAGAGATTTTGAAAGTGATGATAATAATAATAATGGTATTTAAGTGCTTACTGTGTGCCAAGCCCTGAACTAAGCACTACATTAGATACGTTTAGATACAAGATAATCAGATTGGACACAGTCACTGTTTCACATGGGACTTAAAGTTTAAGGGGGAGGAAGAACAAGTATTGGATCACCATGTTACAGATGAGGAAACTGAGGTACAGAGAAGCTAAATGGCTTGCTCAAAGTCACACAGCCGTCAGGTGGCAGAGCTGGGATTAGAACCCAGGATGCTCTTTCCAGTAGGCCATGCTGCTTCCCTTTTAACTTTTCCCCTTTTAACACCAGAACAACCACAGCCTTCAGAATATCTGCAAATGTTGAGGACAAATCTCCAGCAGTAAGTTATGGGCCCATTTTCAGCATTCAGTGGCCATTATGCAAAATTGTAGGCTGCCTGCCATTTCAAAAAAGTCATTTTCTTAGCAGGAAAATTCAGCAAGAGCCAGTTTAAAGTGCATGAGTCTACTCCTCCATAGATGAAAAGGCTTAATTTTTCTAGACTTTGAACATCCACATTTCTGTTTTGTCACTCAACTCATTTTTTTCATTTGCTTGTGTAATGCAGGTGCCCAACCCCTGGTTGTGATGGCTCAGGTCATGTGACTGGAAATTATGCTTCCCACAGAAGGTAGGAGAAGTTCCCATACGGCAGGGAAAGAGTCCGGAGAACCAGCAGGAATCAGCATGTTTCAGTTGTTTTCTGTTGGGTGTTTCTTTCAGCTTGTCTGGCTGTCCTCGTGCCAGGAAAGGGAGTATCAAAGTGACTCCTACCAAGGAAGACAAGGAAGACCCTGAACTTAAGTAAGTGCAGGGGCTGGGGTGAAGTCAGCCCATCAAGCCGGCTCTCACAGGCTCACAGATCTGGTACCTTTTCTTTTAGATCTCCTAGTTAGCTCCTTAAGCACAGGGATCATGTATACTAAATCTGTTATACTCTCCCAAGTGCTTAGTACATTGCTCTGCACACAGTAAGCACTCAATAAAAACGATCGACTAGTTAATCGCGAATGTTGCAAGAGTCTACAAGGTTAAAAGGGCTAGAAGTGATAGACCTGGATAGGTGAAATGAGGCATCCAGCATTCTCTCTCCCTCTGAATCATTCTGGAGGGCTGGGAGGATTTAGGGACTCTTGAGACTTAGGGTTACCGCTTGCTCTCAAATATATCAGATTAAATGTATATACACATTTCAGTATAGGTTTGCGCTGAGAAAAACTCCCTTCCAATTAACTACAGTCTTTGAACCATTTTCCCGATGGTGCAGAAAATTGTTAGAGGTTGCTTCTGGAAAGTTAAACGCAATAAACTACCATATCCCTAGTAGTAGTATTTATGGAGCACTCAGAGTGCAATTCACTATACTACGTGGTTGGGGAAATATAAAACCAACAAGTGATCCTACCCACAGAAAGCTTTAAAAAATAACCT
The DNA here is from genome assembly GCF_015852505.1 of Tachyglossus aculeatus. Lineage (NCBI taxonomy): Eukaryota > Metazoa > Chordata > Mammalia > Monotremata > Tachyglossidae > Tachyglossus > Tachyglossus aculeatus. The sequence continues at coordinate 14,903,990 of NC_052090.1, read as the reverse complement.
CCAATTATATCAAGTTGGAATTAAACCGTGTGCTCACATAATTTCTTTAAAATGTGGGGCTTTAAGTACCATCACTTGTACACCGTTACTCACTAGTTGTTTGTTATTATGGGTTTTGTTAAATGCTAAGCAGTGGCATAGATAGAAGTTAATCAGGTCAGTCACTGTGCTTGTTACACATAGGACGCACAGTTTAAATACAGTCTGCCACCTGCAGGAAGATGGTTTTAAGCCACAGAGTTATCAAAGGAAAGGCACCTCGTCTCTGAAAAACAGATTTAGACAATTTCCTTTTCCTCTCATTTGACACTACCTCTCCCTCTCGTTTTCCTTTTCCTCTCTCTGCCCTTCCTTTGTCTCTCCACATTCTCACAGCCCGGTGTTTGCCAACCCCATGGCCATCTCTACACATCTCCCCGCAGTTCGTGCATCCTTTCTGAAACTCTCCATCCTTTTAATCCCAAACCTCTCACGAGATCTAGAGTCAAACTCTAACTGCAATTTCATGCCCCTAATAACCGCCAAACGTCCAGAAAACACAAAAGCACTTCTCAAAGGGTTAGGTGCTTGGTATAGGGGGAAGTAATCACAACACTCTACCGGTAGAGTGGAACAGTGCAGTCCAGGCCTGAAATTATCAGTAAAAATGTCATGTTTCTTCCAACTTGAAATACTGGAGTTGCAAAATAACTTATCTCCATGGCCAGATCTGGATGACTGAAAGGAGTGAGAGAGGATAAGATTCATTCATTCAGTAGTATTTGAGCATCTACTGGAAGCTCATTAAGGGAAGGGAACATTTCTGCTAATACTGTTGTACTCTCCCAATAATAATTGTGGTATTTGTTAAATGCTTACAATTTGCCAGACACTGTACTAAATGCTAGGGTAGACACAAGGTAATTGGGTTGGACACAGTCTCTGTCCCACATTGGGCTCACAGTCTTAGTCCCTATTTTACAGATGAGGCAGGGGCACAGATTAGTAAAGTGACTTGTCCAAGGTCACACAGCAGACTCAGCAGAGCTGGGATTAGAACCCAGATCCTTTTGTCTCCCAGGCCCGTGCTCTAGCCACTAGACCCCTCTGCTTCCTGTAAACACTGAACTAAGCCCTGGGGGAAGGTAAGGATAACAACTCAGACCAGGTTTCTGACCTGCAGAGACCTCAGAATATACAACCTCAAGGGCTGGGAATAGCTGTGACTGGGTGGTTCAGAAAGTTTAGAAACTATACTAATGTACTTCTTTGAGGGGGGGAAAAAAGATGATACAGGTTTCTAACCCCTTAGCCACCTAAGCTGTCTTTACTTAGTGACTGGAAAGGAGAATAAGCACAAGTAATATATACAGTTAGCATCTCCTAATATTAAAATGTTCTATATTTGCAAGAAAACTCTTTTTTTACCAAATAGAGATAGTGATATTTTTATGGGCTATCATCCCAAATTTTCAAATGGCTTTCTTAACCGCTAGTTATTTTTCATACCACTAGACCATGAGCTCGCTGTGGCCTCGGATTGTGTCTGTTATATGGTTATGTTGTAAACTCCCACGTGCTTTGAGTGCCCTGCTCACAGTAAGCACTCAAATATGATTGACTGATTGATTGATATCACTACCTGGGGGGCTGGTGAGCAGCACTTTGCACTAAAGAAATCAGAAACTGAGATGCGAAATGGTTTGATCAGGGCCAGCAGCATGGTGAGGGCTTGGAACTCTGAGAATCTTTGTCAGTCCCAGTCTACCTTTCCGTGTTCCCCATTCAAATGGAGGAAAAAACACGTACTCCTCATTCTTGCTGCAGCTGAGACTCTGCCCTGCAGAGCTGAATTTTAAGTTTGGCATCCTCTACCTTTTCTTGGTTAATATGGTGCAAACTTCAAGAATGTGCGCAGTGGGGCCGCCCCCAAATAAGGATGGTTTTTGCTTTATTTCTCTAGATGTCCTGTGATAGGATGTGATGGCCAAGGTCACATATCAGGTAAATACACTTCTCACCGCACTGCTTCTGGTTGTCCTTTGGCTGCCAAGAGACAGAAGGAGAATCCTCTCAATGGGTCTTCGCTATCCTGGAAACTGAACAAACAAGAACTGCCACATTGTCCTTTGCCAGGATGCAACGGGCTGGGTCATGTAAATAATGTTTTTGTCACCCACAGAAGGTATCATTTTGTTTTCTGTCTTTTTGTTGTTGTCGTTTACTCACCTGAAAAATAAGCCTAGTAAAATGTTAAAGTAGTTCTTAAAGATTGGAAAGATAAAACAAGCTGTGCAGCCTTTAGCCGGAAAGGAACGTAAATCTTGGGAGGATTGTCCAATAGGCCTTGGACTAATTCTACATATAAAATGTATTGTGTTTTACAGATTTTCTCTCATCCCACATGCTCTTTCAAAATCAGTATTTCCATCTCCTGTACTAAAATGTGGTGATGTTTCCTAACTCTCACTTTGTAAATTGTTCTCAATCCTCCAACCACCACCCCCCTCAAATTTTGTAAAAGTCATATAAGCGTGTCACGTACCATCGAGAGAAAATTGCACAAAATCGAATCCTGGGGCCTGAAGTCCCACAAGGAACAGGGCAATGAGCAGAAAAGCCTCTGTGGATTAGGTCTCATTGCCTCATGCTTTAGCCTGCTAAATGCCAGGAACTAGACTATTTCCCTCCTAACACTTTATAAGGCAAGAAAACAATAGGCTGAGCAAACTGCAATAGGGAACACGACTATCAACTCTGTTATATTGTACTCTTCCAAACACTTAGTACTCGTGCTCTGGACACAGTAAGAGCTCCATAAATATGATTGATTGGATAAAAGACCGACTACAAGTTCCATCAATCAGTCGTGCTACTCACGGCTCCAATGGGCATTATATGCATACAACTGGCAGTGTGTTCATTTAAATCCAAAAGATGCTTTAGTAAAACATTCAGGTGAAATGCCGTGCTCATTAGCATTTCACAAATACTGCAGAGCTCTGGCTTTTTGACATTTCGTTTGGCTCTAAAGCTTCATTGATAGTATCAAAAAAATGAATCCCACCAGAATTTGTTAAATCTAGCCGATGTATTTAGAAATACAAACCAAAAAGGAAAAACATAACAAAATATTGAATGAAGCATTGCAGGGCCATGGTCCTTTTGCTAATCAAATCCATTGCCTCAGAATTCTCAAGTAAGAAGTGTTTGAAAGTGGCAAAATGACATCAGTAACTTTTTAAATTAATAAAGAGGTCAAAACAGAAGCCAAAGGGAGGCAGGAAATGCAAGGCTCAGGCTGATGGGCTATGCTTCTTTCAAGCAATTACTGAACGGAAGAGATTGTCTAGTCTTCAATCTGTCTGTTACAGATTTGAGACCACCTACAGTCACTGATAGGATCTAGTCATGTAGGTCAACCGATCATTAATTAAATCAGTGGTATTTATTAAGTGCTTACTATGTGCAGAGCACTGTACTAAGTACTTGGGAGAGTACAATACAACAGTTAACAGACACATTCCCTGCCTATAAGGAGCTTTAAGTAAACATCTATTCCTCAATATTAAATTTTGTCAATTTTAAAGTAATCAAGACCACCTTCTGCAGGAAGAGTATATGAAGAATGGGACAATCTTTGCCCTTAAGGATCTTACAATTGAAAGGATTAAGGGCAATAAGTAAGAAAAAATACTAGTTTTTTCATTAAATTAAGCATAGAATACATAAACATAGTATGGTTAGGTGGTTTGACCAGTCCCCTTTGCTCATAAAGCTATAGTATTATCAAATGGCATTAGTTCAGAGTTAAAATTTTGGAATCCATGCTTTTAACAGTTCTAATGATACCTGGCTAAACCTGTTTTGTTCCCTGATGTTGAATTTCCAGGAAAAATAATAAGTGGGAGAAAAATGAATAAGGTATTATGGACAGATTTTAGATTTTTCTGTTGGTGCCTCCTGGTTATCACAGGACTATGTCCAATGATTAGCAACCCGAGGTGTCTGGATGCAAAGTAGCAGTTGGGTTCCTCCTCCCTCCCCTTCCAGATGGGTGAGGAGACAGTGTTGGAACTGAAAAGGCCAACACGGTTATATCTGTCATTTGGGGGGAACTGCAGGCAGCATTGTTTCTAAAGTAGTACTAGAATACTTTGTTCTCCAGTAATGTGGGATTGCATTCTCGCATATCACTGCCTTAAGGGAAACCCTCACCATAGCATATAACGCTCTGTCTGCCGCTTCATACAAGCACGCAAACTTTTCTACTTACTCCGCACTGCGATATATCCAGACGGGTGTGAGTTGACATTCATTCATTCAATCGTATTTATTGAGCGCTTACTGTGTGCAAAGCACTGTACTAAGCTCTTGACAGAAGAAACTCCCCTAATTCTGCCATCGAGTTCTATCCAAGCCTGAAAACATACACTCTGGTAGAACCAAGGGTACCACATACCTCCAGAAATATCAGTCTCCTCAGTCAGGGATAACCCTTAGCAAGTGTGGCCTTGTCCAAAAAAAACGTTTTTCATCCATAGTCCCGGTCCTGTTCTGTTACAGCCACTGTCATAGGTTTCTGAAAAATAAAATATTTTACAGGTTACAGAATAAATCTAAAATTAACGATCAAAATATTGCTATAAATTTTCATAGTATACTTCCAAGGCAGTTATTCATCTTGTAAAATGAATAAAGGGCACTATATCAAAAAATGCTCATCTCACCGCTTATTAAAGATATGTATAACCCTTTAGATTAACTACGTAATCCATAATGTGCGCTGTCTTGTAGAAAATGAAGATTGGAGTCAATATTCATATACTTCTGTCAAAATATGTAAGCCTAAGTGCAATAATCACTTCAACTGAACACATTGATGCATATTCTCTACTTTCAGTACCTTCAGTACAGTATCGTTCTACCTTAGGTGTAGTGTAAAAAGTATTAAAGGCAAAACTAAGTGTTTCTCTTTATGACGGTCCTTACATTGAAAAATAAAATTACACAAAATATTGCAGGATTTTCACTGATATTCTCATCTTTTGAATTACTCCTTTGCGATGGAAAGTGTGATTTTCTGTGTAATTGAATCATTTTATACATTAATATTAAATTATCTGACACCAAAGTAACATATTTAAACAAGAATAAAAGCTTTAACATTTAAAGAAACCATTAATTTTAGGATGTAATCAATTGCTATTTTGAATACATCACTGTAATATCTAAGGATGACTGGTTTTGCTTAGATAAGTAAAATGTGAATCTTTTTATTACTAAAAACAGATTTTTTTTTAAGATTTTCTTGAAGTACAGTATTCCCAGTCTTTCTTTTGCAAGGCAGTTATCTAGGCTGGTGCAGGATTATGAGCAATGAGATGAAAGCAGCAATTGTATCTTCTGATTGAAGGTCTTAATTTTCTAGATTTACTAATTTTCAAATGCACAGCTATTTTAATAAATATTGGAGTAAGAGTTAATGGATATTTATAACAATGATTACCTTATTCATTCATGAGAAACCAGGTTTTGCTTAGATTGGGGAACTGATACCATTTGTCTAAACAGATAAAATTGCAGGATAAATTGAGTACTTAATCATTTTTTTACAAGGACAATTAATGAGAAGACAATTGGCCCTATTGGTAGTCTGGGATACAAATAAAGCGGGATAATTTCTGAATATTTCTAGCAGTCTTCTTTTTTCCTTTCTTTCTATATGAAGACCAAATGGTGTTTTTCAAAAATATACAAGTGTTTTACACTTAAAATAAATTCCAAGTGAAGGGTTTGTCTTTGATATAAATAACTAAAATGAATTGGAAGGTAGTGCTTATATAGAACCATGCAAAGTGACTCTACGGTGTTGCCCATCAAATGATGGGATATGCAGTGTGGTTTAGTGGAAAGAGCACAAGCTTGGGAGTCAGAGGTCATGGGTTCTAATCCCAGCTCTGCTACTTGTCAGCTGTGTGACTTTGGGTGGGCATGTCACTTAAATTCTCTGTGCCTCAGTTACCTCATCTGTAAAATGGGGTGAAGACTGTGAGCCCCCACGTGGGACAACCTGACAACCCTGTACCTATCCCAGCGCTTAGGATGGTACTCGATAAATCGTAAGCCCTTAACACATACCATCATTTAATACCAAAATATACCCAAAAGAGAGTCATATTGAAATGCAGAATTTTTTTAGCCAGCAATTAAAAAGAAAAACTATCAATCTTCAGCAAGTAGGTAACCACTAGCTTTTTCTATGAGGGTATTACTTGTGCATATAATTCCAGCAAAATGTTTCACAGATTTTGTGGCCTTCTCCTCTAAGTTTTGGTATAGAGTTAACTATGATGAAAATAGGGCTACAGTGTCGATTGCAAAATGCTTTAAGAGCTGAGATGTGAATAAGGTAGTTGTAACTCCAGTGAACGTTAACTCAATTTTCAAACCCAATAATATTTTTCTCTGTTTTACAGCTTGTCTGGTTGCCCTCTTAATGCACAGGCCATAAAAAAGGGAAAGATCTCAGAAGAATTAATGACTATCAAGCTTAAAGCAAGTGGTGGTAAGAAGATTATACTAAATAAGCTTGAATATAGCATATTCCTATAGGGTACCTCCTACCCAGGAATATCCCATTTGTTTTATAAGACAATCTTTTTTTATTTCTTTACACAAACTCTAATTTTAATTCTTCAATTAATGCTTTCATTATACCAGAATGGGGAAATGTACACTGTGAACCTCATAGATCTGGTCTCTATTTAAAAAGTTAGATTCCATGTTGCAACCTACCCTTAATAAATGGGTTTCTGATCGTTTGATTTCCTTGGATGCAAGGTCTTATAATGTCCTGGAAAATTAGGGATCTTTGAGCGAGAGTTCGATGGCAATGCCTGTACACCAGGTAATCCAGAAAAATGTGGCCAGCCTCTGAATTTTGGGAATGTGGGGCCAGCATGGCAATGCCACAGGTAGAGTTTTTCTAAAAGTCGCCTGAGAGGTGATTGCAAGTAATGGTGTGTTTGAATTCACCAAATTCTTGGGGTTCGGAATAGGGGAGCCCAGATGATATGGATACATAGGCCAAATAAGAAAAAAGTCAGATTCTTTCTGACCCTTATTTGTGAAAGATCGCTCTTTAAGGGCCTAATTTTCGAGTCTGTCCAAGTCTTCATTCAGTTGTCCCCATTATCCCTTCCAGAATGTTGCAGCAAAGTGCAGTTTAAACTCACAAGTACCAGAGAAGAGCTGTGGGTTTTTCATGATATTTAAATACTTCTGCCATCCCAACCCTTCTCAAACATGGGCTTTTTTCACCAGGGACCATTTATTATAAAATATTGAAAAATCAATACAAGGCATATTTTGCAAAAGGCATTTTCCTTAATTGTCTCCTTTTTTGATCAGTGCTTGGTATCAAGCAAGGGAATTATTCAGTTTGTGGAAATAAATTATTTTAAATGCCTCATCTTATTTTCTTAGACTCCATCTTTCATCCCTTCAATTTTTACATGATTTTTTTTAAAAAAACAAACCTCCAAGAAAAGCTCCATCAAGGGGTTGGATACCTAATGTTCTTAAGTTTCCTTCTGAGACTTTTCTTTATTCTATTAAATAATTTAACAAAGCATTTACTGTATGCTGATGGGAGGTAGTTCTCTCCTTGTTCTCATGATAGTATTATTCAGGGGGATTATGTACACACATTAAGCAGATAATGAATACAGGGGTATTTAAATAAGCATTTGTAATAGCCTCTAAACCCCCAGAATGACCAAAGCAAAGCTTGCCCACATGGGCTGACCTGGAACTAAGTCATACCCAACTCTTCCCTCCCTAGCTCATACTGTGATCTTTTAGAGGGTAACACACACAAAAATAATTAACTAGAAGGACACGTGTGATGTGAATAATTTTTCCTCTTACTCTTCCCTTTAGAAGAATTCTCCTCTCAAAAGTCTCAAGTGTTAAAAAATATCACAGAGTTCCATTGAAATTTACAATTCATTCATTCATTCAATCATTTATTAAGCACTTACTGTGTGCAAAGCACTGTACTAAGCACTTGGGAAAGTACAATAAAGAGTGACAATCCCTGCCCATTCCTAGCAGGAAGTAAATCTGAAGGAACCAAGTTATGAACCAGCCCAAAACATGGAAATCCTAGTCACAACTGAAAATTTTCACAGGCAACCCAAATCCTTCAATCAATGGTATTTATTGAGTGCTAGAGCACTATACTAAGACTTGGGAGAGTACAAAACAACAGAGTTGGTAGACACGTCCCATGACCATAATAAGGATGGTGCCATTATTTTTTGCTCCTTAACCAAATGCTAACCAGTGAGACACAAATAGGCAAGACCTATGTAATGTGTATTAGAACATAACATTACTACTAGCGAGGTGAATCTGTAAATGCATTATTGGACTACAGTGTAAAATTTAAGTATTAAGCTCTGTGGTAATGATGGCAATATGTATAACTTCTCTCACCAAAAAACTTCGGGTCTTTTAAATGATTAATCCCTTCTCACATCAACTCTACTGCCCTCAACTCCATCCCCTAACTCACACTGTTTCACTGGTCCTGGGATAACCCCTCCCTACTAAAGTGATAAACCACAGGCCTCGTCCCCTTTTCAAAGCACTCCTAAAATCCCACCTCCAACAAGGCTTCTTTGATCAACTCTCAACACTTCCAGTCACATCAACCATTTAGCCACCTCTCACACATCTTTATAATTTACCTCCTCTCTCACCAACTCTATGTTTAATTGATTCTAAAGAGTGGATTTCTTTATTCTGATTACCCTATTTTTAATTATGATGTTTGGCTTCCCCCATTTGAGTGAAAGGGCCCTGTGGGCTGGAAATGTCTTATGCCTCTGTTGTCCTTTCCAAATACTTGGTACACAGTGCACGGAACCCAATGGGGGTTCAATAAATACTGTTTTTACTAAGACTTAGGCATTTGTTTTTCTGAAAAAAATTCACTTTACCTTATTAACAGAGAATGCAACTCACTATGATAAATTGGAGACAAAAATAATTTATGAATAGAAGGACTTTGGAAATCAGGTTATGAGAGTTACTAAGAGCTTTTAAAAGGAAGTAACCACAAAAATGCAATTTCTGGAATAGTTTTAAAATAGTTTCATAACACCTGACTTTTCATATTTTGATTCCAGATTTCAAATTATTCAAGATAATGGACTCTTAGCACTCTCTTCTCTATTTCCTAACTCATCCTTCCCCCACAATTAGTCACACTTATCTTGTATGGATTTAACTTTCTTTTAGGGTCAAAATTTTGAGATTGGGACCTTACTTCCTTGGAGTCCCGTAGAGGGCAATGAAAAGTGTTCTGAAAAATGACTCCTCAAGCAGATTGGCTATTAAATCAATATTTAAATCTAGCCAAAGAAAATTAGAATCCTATTCATTCTGCAATCTTTATCCATATCTGCCATCACTATACCCTCATGTACAGCTCAAGTCTAGGTGAACTATGTAGGGAGGGGCAGCGAGCATCAGGAGGGCCACACATCACTCTGGCAATGATTCATTGGGTGGCTCCAAGGGTCAGAGCCCTTGGTGTAGTTTCCAGGCATTAAGCAACATACATCAGTACCCTACCAATATTTTTTATGGCGTTCATTAAGTGCTTACTATATGCCAAACACTGGAGTAGATACAAGGTAATTGGGTTAGGCAAAATCCCTGACCCACATTGAGCTCACAGTCTTAGTTCACATTTTGGAAATGAGGTAATTGAGTCACAGAGAAGTTAAGTGACTTGCCCAAGATCATGTAGCAGTCAAGTGATGGAGCAGGGATTAGAACACAGGTCCTTGTGCCTTCTACTAAGCCATGCTACTTCTACTTTGGCCAATTCATCTCATTTGGTTCATTATCCTGAAGAACTCTCTACCTCTAAGATGGAAACATAATCAACACATTGGTGGAAGGAGTCTTCTGAAATTTACCTAGTTATCCTGTACCATGGGGGTTGTGTTCTTACAGAACCTTTGCGTTAAGGAAAATACTCGTGTGGCAGTCCTCACTGTGCCCAACATTACACACTTGGACACATGAGCACGCTTACAACAGTTTCTTGCGACAACAAACACGCTATAGCCAGACAGGCTTGTCCTTAACTCTGGTGCCATATTCTAGCCAAAACGTGTAGTGAGGACACCTCATTTGACAGAACTGAGTGTACTGGCATTGTGTTACAGCACTTTACCTAAACAAAACTTATGAAATTTACCTTTACAAAATTGAGGGAGCGGGGCTTGCAGGGTCTGGATTGGTGAAGGGGGTCAAAGATCCTGCAACTTTTTCCTGGAAAATCCCATCCAAGCCACAGGAAATTTTGATCCGAGGCCATACAGCTAATGATGCCAGTTTGGCTTCAGCAGGGGCAGCTAAAGGAGAGGAGCTGAGTGGTGACAGAGGGTTTGGCTGGGTTGATATGAGGCAAAGGAGCCCTGAGGACATCATGGCAGTTGTGGGAAACCCACCCAGGACACACACAGACCCACTTGCTTGAGAATGCTTGGACTGGGGAGGGGAAAACAGGAAGAATGAAGGGCCATCCACATCAAGCGCTTAGTACAGTGCTCTGCACACAGTAAGTGCTCAATAAATATGGTTGAATGAATTACCAGAATGGGAAAACAAGTGTGACAAGCTCTTGAGACTTTGTGCCCATCAGAGGGATCTCACCAGGGGAAGATTTATCTCACAAGTACAACTTCCTTCCCCAAAACTACCACTTTAAGAAACTCAGCAAATCCAGCTCCCTCCCTTAGATTTTCAGCCCAAACATTCCAGGAAGAAAGTTGGGAGAGGTAGATATAAGACCTGACAACCGTTTCTCTACCCCAGCGTTTAGCACAAGGTGCTTAATGAATGCCATTGTTAGGATTATGGACTTTCTGAATTGAGAAATGAGTCATTCAGGCCACGCTGGCATCACCAAATGATTTCAGTTCAAGAAACATAGAGCATGTGTCTCCATATATAGGAACACTTCTCCTAACGAATGGATTAAACCATATAGATGACATTTAATTTTGTTTCCAAGATCCTGGCAGAGATTACACTCTGTTGTGCTTAGTATAAAGTTGCATATCTCTTCCTCTGTCATTTCCATAGACTATAGTGAGAGACTGAGTGAGAAAGAAAGAGAGAGAAAGAGAGAGAGAGTTTGACCCCCGCAAAAATTCATCCATAAGCTTAATAGGCAACAATTCACTTAGCAAGTTTACTGCTTAGATTTGTATGCTAATCAGCATCTCTTCACATTTGGGTGCATTGCCAGCCTCACCTTAAGATGTCTGACTTTTTTCAGGTATAGAAAGTGATGAGGAAATCAGGCATTTGGATGAGGAGATAAAAGAACTGAATGAATCCAACCTTAAAATTGAAGCAGACATGATGAAACTTCAGACCCAGGTAAATAACACAGCTCTGCTTCTGTGTCCCCTAGGCCTTAACCCTTTCAAATATCAGGCAAGTGATAAGACCATTCTGGGAGGAGGAAGAACAATTATTCCCCCTCCTTCACTGCCCCTCTCTCTTCCCCATCACCCAACAGAACTCACCATTGGGCAAGTATACCATGTGAAGGAACTGAACCCCAAAATCACCAAATGAAACAAGCTTTTACAGATTTAGGAGCCAGAATGGCCTAGCTGTGTGACCTTGGACAAGTCATTTGACTCACAGTGCCTCAGTTCCCTCATCTGCAACATGAAGATAACTATTCTTCCATCTTAGACTGTGAGCACCAAGTGGAACACGGACTACATCCTCTCCAACTAGCTTTGTATCTGCCCCAGTGCTCTTAATACTATAATCATTATTTTTATTATGGGTTTGCTTAGTTGGCACCAAATATTTTAAGGGACAATCTTTCAAATTCATTCAAAGTATCTGAGGGAGTCCTGTATCTCTCAGCCATATATTTACTGAGCACTTACTGTTTACAGAGCACTGTACTAAGAACTTGGGAGAGTACAATGTAACAGAGTTGATAGACATGTTCCCCGCCTACAAGGAGCTCATACTCTAGAGTATTCCTATAGCATGGACCTGTGTTCTTAAAGAATCTCAGGATATGGGAAAATTATTATAGTCCGCCACAATTCAGTGGGAATTAGCATATCGGGAGTAGGTGGTTTGAAGATGCCATTGACATTTTTCAATACAAATTCCAATGTTACTGTTGTCTGTCACTAGCAGAATGCTCCTACAGATTTTCCACCCATTATGATTTTAGTGTATTCAATTCTGTAATTGCAAAAACACCAGGAAACACAAAGTACTGTTTGGTACAGTAAAGTGGAGTTGGGAAATGCAGCATCACAAACAACCAACACTATATGCACATTTGTTTCTCCCCTCACCTTTATTTACCTACTTGTACCAACTTGAGGATTGTGTTCAACCAAGAGCTGTTTCATGCTGGGGGGAAGAGTGTTCCTTAATTCTTTCATTGTGTTATATCCAAATTGAGTAAATGGAAATAAGTGAGTAGCATAATTTGGAATCCAGAGGAATAATTAATAATAATAATAATGGTATCGGTTAACCACTACTCTGTGCCAATCATTGTACTAAGTGCTGGGGTAGATACATTGATCCTACAGGCCTTCCTTAGTTATAAAGAATGCTTCCTATTGTTAGAAAGACAAAGAATCATAGAATCCTGGAGCTGGAAAAAGTTCTAAAAAAGGCCATTTCTCCTAGTAAAGAGGACACTTATCACATTAAAATGCAGCAATATTTAGGTAACGTTTAGCTTTCCTGGCTCTAAGGGTCATGCCAATTGCTAAATACATTCTGCAGTTTCCCTCGGGAATGGGATCTCATCCTGTAATGCAGATCATTTTTCTGAGGTGGCCCATCTTGGCCTCAGAACCTGATTCTGACCGTACAAATGAGCCCCAACTTAGTTTACCTAACTAAACTACTTATGGTTTCTGAAGAAAAGCAATGACCCAAGAGACCCCTCGAGTATGAGGATTCTTGTGCTGTTCAACCCATAGCTGCCCACTTTACAGGGGCAATGGAGGTGATGGCCCCCGTAGTCTTCTGAACTGGACCCCAGGCCTCTGACAAGATCTGAGAGTTTATAGTGAGGGCTGAAAAGTCCCCAAATTTTGGCTTTCTTACTAGCTTTTTGAAATTGGTCCCCTTCCAATCTTCATTTTCCCAATAAAATCCCTTTTCACCCCCATGTTCAAAATGAAAACTTGCCACTTAGAGGTAAAAGGAATCTGCAGGGGCCCAAGAAATTTCACAGATCATGGTATCTGGCCACTTGAGCCACATCAACTTTCCAAAGAGAAATGAGAGATGAGGAAGAAAAACAGTGGTTTCCATCAGGGCATTTTGGCAACCCTAGTCTTGGGCAGGACAGGAAGAATGATGCTGGAAAACCAATACAATGCTTCCTTCTTTTAGATCAGTCTCTGTCAGCAAGCTAGCATCCCTGAAGTCAGATATTGGGTCTACTAACTCTATTATATTCTCCCAAGCACAGAATAAATGCTCAATAAATACCATTGATTGATTCTTAGCACTGTACTAGGTTCCAAATTCGAATGAAGTCTCTACTTTCTTTTATTTGATAAATTTAATTTCCAAAGTGGATTTTTGCCAAGATTTCTCATCTTCCGGTTTCGTTCACACCCCATCCATGCAGATTAAAACTTTGGCCTTTCAAATGCGCTACCCTCTAATTGCACTCTGTGCCCTATATCTAAGTTCATTGAGCTGGGAACTAGAACTCCCTCCTCAAGAGCAGGAAACCAGCCCAAGAACTAGTTCAAAATTATTTCTAACACAGCTCAGTCGTGCCACTAAAAACAGCTCCTCCTCTTCCAACTCCACAGGCTGGTGGCTCTATTGTATATTTCCCTGACCCTCTCCCCAGCCCCTGCTGTGTCCAGCAGTTTGAACCCTGGAGTTTTCCATTCATTTCCTCAACCTGGATTATGAATCTATACAATAGGGCCACTGGCCTGATGCTCTGGTACACGGGTTTTCATTTGCAACTTCTAGAGTTCAATGGTTTAGAAATAATGTGACTGGGAAGCCCATCAGTCTGCCAAAGGAGCATGAGGCAACCAGCGAGGGGCGTGGAATGTACAGCTGGCCGTGGGCCTGGAGTCCTGAAACTTTGCAACACAAAAGACGGGGGAAGACATGGCAGGAGAAAGGCGAGGGAAGAAAGAACAATAAGAATAATGATGATGATAGAGGCATTTGGTCAATTGTTGCTGTGTGCCAAGCACTGGGATGGCTGTAAGATAATCAGGTTGATCACAGTCCTTGTTCCACAGAGAGTTCACAGTCCAAGGGGGAAGGAGAAAAGGTATCGAAACCCCATTTTACAGATGAGGAAACTGAGGCACAGAGAAGCTAAATGACTCGCCCCAGGTCACAAAGTCGGCAGGTGGCAGATCCAGGATTAGCAAGGATGCTTTCTGGGGCTGGAAATTGAAGGGAAAATTTGGGGACTGAAATCCTGTCCAAGAAACAGGAGATGCACTTTGGGGGAATTCACAGCTGGTCTGTCGTTAGATGGGCCTTCCCATGCAGTGGCACGAGCACCTTACAGCAATGTGATGTGAATCACCCAATAATCTGAAAAGTTAGCTGAGGTTTAAATCTACTCTGGATACTCTCAACATCCAACTTATCTGTCTTTGGACTAGAACCCTTTGTATTCCCCTCTAACTCCTGTCTTCACATTGCTGATGGTTTCAATTTTAGATCACATCTATGGAGAGCAATTTAAAAACTATAGAAGAGGAGAACAAACTGATAGAGCAAAACAATGAGAGCCTTTTGAAGGAGCTAGCAGGGTTAAGCCAAGCCCTCATCTCGAGCCTTGCCGACATTCAGCTCCCACAGATGGTAAGTCTAGAGCCCAAACTTGGGGATTGTCTCTGGTGGCCTCTGCAGGGCTTGTCTGTGGCTGCCAACAGGTACTTCTGTTAGAAGGGTTCTCACTTCATCGAGGGCGAGGATAGTGTCTCACTCACTCTGTGATACTCTCCCAAGCTCTTAGTACAGTGCTCTGCCCACTGTACAAGCTCAGTAAATACTCTCAATTGATTGATTTCTGGTTAGAAGTCAGAGGGCTAACTTCAAAGTGCTTCAAAATCTCACTGCTCATTGATCTCAGTGTGACCCGTAAAGATGCACTGTTGTAACTATTTTCAGTGGTCATCAGAGGAACAAGAAGCAATGAGCAACTGGGCAGGGATTGTCTGTATTTGTTGCTGAATTGTACTTCCCGAGCGCTTAAATCCAGTGCTCTGCACACAGTAAGTGCTCAATAAATATGATTGAATGAATGAATGAATTAGAGTCATGAGAGACCATTTAAAGTGTCTGATGGAAACATCTGAAGGCCAGAGAAGACGACTAAAACAAATTCTGAGAGGGAGATGGAGCCCCCACCCTAGAAGCAATCCTTAATGAGTTACCACTATTAATTCACTTGCAGAATGGAAACGGGGGTGAAGCTCAAACCCACACTAGAGTCAAATCTTCATAAACTTCCATAATTGTTAAGACATTTATTAAGCACTTACTATGTGCTAAGTACTGGAGTAAATAAAAGGCTATCCGATCCAGTCCAGGCTCCAAATGGAACTCAAAATCTAATATCATCTGCATTTTACAGATTCAGAAATTGAGGCCCAGAGAGATTAAGTGACTCTCCCAGAGTCCCACAGGAGGCCGGTGGTTGTGCTGGGTCTCAAACCCAGATCTCCTAGATTCCCAGTCCTCTGCTCTTTCCAGAAGAATGCCCAATGGGGCAACTATTTCCATATTTAGAGAGGCAGCGTGGCTCAGTGGAAAGAGCACAGGCTTGGGAGTCAGAGGTCATGGGTTCAAATCCCTGCTCTGCCACTTGTCAGCCATGTGACCTTGGGCAAGCCACTTAACTTCTCTGTGCCTCAGTTACCTCATCTGTAAAATGGGGATTAAGATTGAGCCCCACATGGGACAACCTGATCACCTTATATCCCCCCCCAGTGCTTAGAACAGTGCTTTGCATATAGTAAGCGCTTCAATACCAATATTATTATTATTATTATTATTATTATTATTATTATTAGACCTGAAGGGAAAACTTCTTCTTAAGTTTCCCATTCATGAGCCCTTCCCCTCCTGGATTTCCCCAGTGGAACCCCAACAGTAGACTTTCTGGATGGAAAATGACCTACAAAACTTGAACGGACCGCAATTAATCAAATAAAACCTAAGCCTTTGATCTCACGGGCTCTGCTCTTTCTTCACATCTGATGGGGTTTTTTTATATATTACATAGTGGAGGTAAATTGACTAGTCAGATCCCTTCTCTATGAAGATGAGTTACTTCTTATACTTAGGGATTACTGTTCTTAGCCACCTATAACCAGTTAAAGCCATCCGCCTGAGATGTAGCCCTCCCACTGGATCAATTCACAGCAGGATGCCCCTGGCATCCAGAGGGAATAAGATGATGGGAAATGGTTAGGAGTAGGAGGGGGAGGAAAAAGTAGAAAGTATCTGTGTGCTGACCAGTTTAACACCACATCACAGTTTATATTTTTAGAGAAGCAGCATGGCTGAGTGTAAAGAACACAGGCCCGGGAGTCGGGGGACCTGAGTTCTAATCCCAGCTCCATCACTTGCCTGTTGGTTGACATTGGTCAAGTCACTGCATTTATCTGTACCTCAGTTTCCTCATCTGTAAAATGGGAATTAAAGACCTGGTCCCCCTCTCCCCCTTAGACCGTGAACCTCACAAGGGACAAGCACAGTTTCTGAACCGACCATGCTTGACACACATCACACACTTAAGTACCACAGTTATCATCATATTTAGATCCTCAAAGTTTTTTGTTTAAGTCCTTCTCCATCAGTGTGAATTATCTATACACTAGGTGGGACATTTCACCTCTGAAGTGCTTACTATGTTGCCAATCAATCAGTGGTCTGTATTGAGCGGTTACATCATGCAGAGCACTACACTAAGTTCTTAAATCGTACTGTTCTGCTTTTGGAAACTCAGGTGTGGAGAGGTCAGGTAGATGTTCCCAAATCACCAAAGAAGCATCAGTAGTAGAGGCTAGAGAAGCACTCAGAACTCATGATTGCCCATGTCCTTAGACCGTTAGACCACTGCTACTGACGCTTCCGTCTCCTGCTGTCCTCAGGCCACTGCCACCCTCTCTAAAGCCAAGGAAAGCTTCATTTCTCTGAATTGGACACCAAGGTACAATAAAATGTCCCCTCGGTAGAGGATGACCAGATGAATCTCATGGCACACCCCACCTTTCCTCAGCTTCCCCCAAACCCAGCACTAGTTTAGATGGCAGCCTCTTGGGCTATCACCTTTGCCTTCCCACAGGGTAAAAGTAGAACTTTACAGTGCCTTTGCTCTTCAGTTTTGTGGAATGGGTCACTTGCCTCCCTCCGCCTGGGCTACTGTGATTGGTGGAATATGTTTTGTCTTCATTTAGGGGCCGATCAGTGAGCAGAATTTCGAAGCATATGTAAATACACTCACAGACATGTACAGCAATCTGGAACGGAACTATTCCCCGGAATGCAAGGCTCTGCTGGAAAGTATCAAACAGGCAGTGAAGGGTATCCACGTGTAGGATGGGAATGTTGCTGGGCATCCGAAATTACTTAACAGCGGTAAACTCCAGATGGATCTGTTAGGAGTCATGTTCTGCTAAGGGCCGTAGCTTGCCGGGCTGCATTTACAACTGCAACATTGCACTGACGTAAAAAAGACAGAAAAAAACCCAAGATAGACTATTTGGATTTACAGAAATGCACTCAATTAGTACGTCTTATTTATTTTAATACATTTCTCTTTGGTTTCTCCGTGTGCACTGGGTTTTTGTAAAGTGTATGTAAAAAGGGTGGGGAGGGGTGTGTGTGTGTGACTATTTTTTATACTTTTTATTTATTTCTAATCAGAGGTTTTTTTATCTTTTAACAGCATTTTTGCAACCTTGCCATATTTTTACAAGTGTGTTCATTTATTTGCCAGTGGGATTTTAAATAGACAGAAAAAGTTGTTCTATAAACTATCTTGCTGGGTTTGTATGAAAAAACAAAAAGCCTGAAAGAAAGCTATCTAGAAGGGTGGACTAGTTGGCTTTTGATTGCATCCTGCTTTTTTTTTTTTTCGTTTTCCTCCCCCAATAGGGTTGCATCCATGGGAATTTGCAGTAATTTGGGATTCGGGGCGCTACTAAAGAAAGGGTGGATGGCGCTCCCTCGTGGGAACTAGCACTCAAAGCACAGTACGCTGATCAGCAGCATTGTCAAGAATTTGTTAGCAATAATAGAAATAAACCATTTGACTTGGCTGTACGGGTTTAGCCCAGGAAAGCTATATCACTTTAAGTGTTTTAAAGGAACCGAAATTATTTTAACAATGCAGTTTTGTGCAGAGAAGCAGCGTGGCTCAAGGGAAAGAGCCCGGGCTTTGGAGTAAGAGGTCACGAGTTCAAACCCCGGCTCCGCCAACTGTCAGCTGTGTGACTTTGGGCAAGCCACTTCACTTCTCTGGGCCTCAGTTCTGTAAAATGTGGATTAAGACTGTGAGCCCCCCATGGGACAAGCTGATCGCCTTGTAACCTCCCCAGCACTTAGAACAGTGCTTTTCAATCAATCAGTCAATCGTATTTATTGAGTGCTTACTGTGTGCAGAGCACTGTACTAAGCACTTGGGAAGTACAAGTTGGCAACATATAGAGACTAAGCGCTTGGGAAGTACAAGTTGGCAACGTATAGAGACAGTCCCTACCCAACAGTGGGCTCACAGTCTAGAAGGACTTTTCACATAGTAAGCGCTTAATAAATGCCATTATTATTAAGTCATATCAGAGCTGATTCCCACATCCCCCAGAAGAAGCAAGAAGACTTGATACAGACAGCCAGGTTTTAGGACCAGATGTTGGTACGGTAAATAAGGGGCACTATTGCTGTAGATTTGTACGTAGAAAATACAAGCACAGCCTAAAGGAAGATTCTGTAGATACCTGACGCTCCCATGAAATACCCCTGAAATAGCATGTCATCACACTGGCTTGAGTTGAAAGAGGAAAAAAAAAATGCAGCAACACAGGTTAAGAATCTTACTCCATTCAAGCGGCAGTTGGGATTTTCCGTTCTCAATATGAACCGTAGCAACGCAGTGAGTGGTATCACCCAAATTTAGAGATTACAGTAACCTAGAATTGACCACCAGTCTTTCTATAGGACAACTGGGTCTGCAGCCCAGCTGGACGCATGCCACTAACGTGTGTATTCCACGAGCCTGGGCTTTGAATTTCCGAATGGATCAGAGTTTAGTAAGTTGCTATAACTGAGGCAATGTCTATTTCAGGGATTGTAAGTAATTAAACATTGTTTCAAAAGTTTTTTTATATTTATTTTTTTTAAGAAAAAAAGGTATAGACAACCAGCTAAACTGCCTTTTTGGTATGCACACACACCTCACGTGCATACGTGCCTCAGTGTAAATGTATACATGAATTTAGTGTGTGCTTAACTTTCCGTGCTACAACAAAAAGTGTTTATTTTTTTTAGCCTCATTTATACTTAGATTGAATGTGTGGTGGCATTCATGGGCTTGATATTTACCACTATTATTACCGTCAATGGCACCAAACAAAGTAATATAATACTCAAAGATAATTCAACTCTCATGCACTGTGGTCACTGTTCTGCATCAAGTGGGGCTTTTTTCGTTTGGTTGGGGTCATTTGGACCTTGAATCTTAGTTTAGTGAAAATGAGATGTACGTTCTTAGGTAGGAGCTGTGTTTATTTTAAAATCAAGTTGAAGAAAAGCTACCATAATGTGCTGTCTAATATAAATAGGACACCAAACAAAATTTGCTATTAAAGTTATTGTACTTGCAAACGTTTCTACAGAGTACTTGTTGATGCATACAAAATGAGTTCACTCATGACAGAAAAATTTAATTTACTAAATATTATAACAAATCTGTTTTATATTTTATTTAATTTCAAAGAAATCTCTTACCAACCTATGTATTTATTATTTTGATTTCTATGGCTTCAGGTTCCTTTCTCTCTGTTCGGACTGTTTGCTCAGGATGTTCTGTGAAGTATCTTTGTATTTATTTGCTTCCTTTGTATTGGATGTTTGGTCATGTGAACTGAATTTTTCTTTCTGTTGAATGGCATTGATGAGCTATACTGTAAATTAGGCCTTTTGTAAAGAGCAATGACGTATGCATTTTTTAATTTGGAGTAGTTTGTATACTGTTTCTTCATACAGTTAATATTTCTTACATCAAAGCAACAAAACTGTGTTCTGTGCTGTACATTTGGTGTATGGTAGGAAATAAAAATTGATAATGAAACTTGGCTGCAACTTTTTTCTGGGTTTCATTCAACAGAAACTCTGGAGCATTATGGGGGAAGCATGATCATATGTCACCGATCAACTGTGACTGGGGTCATGTACCTTCATAACAAAATAATAATAATAATGGCATTTATTAAGTGCTTACTATGTGCAAAGCACTGTTCTAAGCACTGGGGAGGTTACAAGGTGATCAGGTTCTCCTTATATTCTTAAATTGCAAGCCTCCTGGGGGATACGGACTGTGTCTAATAATTCCCACCTCTGTATCCTTTCCCAGGGCTTAGTACAGTGCTTGGCACAGAGTAAGTGCTTAATTTATACAACTATGCCTAACTACTGCCATATTGTTTGGCACATATAGGCAAGTGCTTAACAATTATCCCAATTATTTATTATTATGCTAAATGGATTGGGGACGGCCTCGTGGATAAGTACCAGAGTTTTAGGATGTGGTGAGGAGAAGGGGAGTAGAGGTGAAATCCAAGTACCTTCCCACCTGCAACGAAGGAGAGGTGACTGTGTCTACTGCAGTTGCACAGAGAGTGATGGAGAATTGGCCTTTTGATCCATTAGGAATGAGGAAACCTTGAATTTGTTGAAGCCCTGGGAAGGCTTTTACAATTCGAACTTGTACTTGTACTTAACTTGTACTTCCCAAGCGCTTAGTACAGTGCTCTGCACACAGTAAGTGCTCAATAAATACGATTGAATGAATGAATGAATCAGGTTGTCCCGCGGGGGGCTCACAGTCTTAATCCCCATTTTACAGATGAGGTAACAGGCACAGAGAAGTGAAGTGACTTGCCCAAAGTCACACATCTGACAATTGGCAGAGCCAGGATTTGAACCCATGACCTCTGACTCCACAGCCCGTGCTCTTGATGTCTGGGAGGGGGCACAGCCAACTCAACATTGAAGTCGTGTCCATCCAGCTTGGAGTAAAAGAAAAGCCTTGTGACTAACCGGATCATGGATCAAAGATGGATAAATTGGATCCCAAAATAGACCTTTTTGTGGCCTGGGTAATCTGGGGTGACCATTTCCTGATTCATTGGCTCACGCCTTCATTTCACATTGTGCCGGTAAGTGCAGCCTAAATCCTTAACTGATACACAGCAAAAAAAACCAGCACCTCTAAAAGTGTACAAGAAGGTGGTGCAACTTGAGCCTGGAAGGAAACAGAGCACTTCTTGGGTGGAGAAGAGAGGGTGAACAGAAGAAAATGGGAGAGGAGGAGGAGGATTCAGGCTGCAGAAACAGCATTTGCATTATGGATCATACCACGCACCCCTGAATCTCAATCCTGATCATCTGATCTGTCAGGGCCACTGTTACAAAAATCAGTACTTTCTATCAACAACTCACCATGCTTCATAGCTCTGCCATGACTCATTCAATGACCTTCCTCAGTTAGGTCAATCCATTATCGCCCCGCCTGACCCTAACATTTCCCTTCTCTACACAGCATTATCAGCCACAGCAGGCAGACAGTGGATTTCTGAGGTTCCTACCTGCAGCAGCCTAAGCAGGTAAGTGGGATTCTGACTGTGAGGCTTGCACTCCTGCTTGCCACTGATGAACCACCTTCCGGAACTTTCACCAAAACATTTCTGCACAATTCTTGGGATCAAAATTCACTGGTGTAAATGGCCACCGACTTGTTCACCTCTTTTTCCCTTCATGATGGAACCTAACATCGTCACCGAACCCATCCTCTTTTTTTTTTAATGGCATTTATATATAATATATATAAATGTATATGTATAAATGTATATACATATGTATATATGCTTGTACATATTTATTACTCTGTTTATTTTACTTGTACATATCTATCCTATTTATTTTATTTTGTTAGTATGTTTGGTTTTGTTCTCTGTCTCCCCCTTTTAGACTGTGAGCCCACTGTTGGGTAGGGACTGTCTCTAGATGTTGCCAATTTGTACTTCCCAAGCGCTTAGTACAGTGCTCTGCACATAGTAAGCGCTCAATAAATACGATTGATTGATTGATTTATTAAGCGCTTACTGTGTGCAAAGCAACGTTCTATGCCCTGGGGAGGTTACAAGGTGATCAGGCTATCCCGCGTGGGGCTCACAGTCTTCATCCCCATTTTACAGATGAGGTCACTGAGGCCCAGAGAAGTGAAGTGACTTGCCCAAAGTCACACAGCTGACAATTGGCAGAGCCGGGATTTGAACCCATGACCTCTGACTCCAAAGTCCGTGCTCTTTTCCACTGAGCCACGCTGCTTCTCACGCTGCTTCTCCCATATTTCACTGAAACTTTTGCCAACTGCTTACTCAGAATCATCACAAACCCTTCTTTCCCTTCCAACACACACACACCCACTCCCTCAACAGAGACTGTGATTAGCTGCAGTACTTGATAAGCACTACTATGTGCCAGACACTGTACTAAGCACTGGGGTGGATACAAGCAAATTGGGGTTGGACATAGTCCCTGCCCACTGTGGGGCTCACAGTCTCAATCCCCATGTTGCAGATGAGGTAACAGGCCCAGAGAAGTGAGGTGACTTGCCCAAGGTCACACAGCAGCCAAGTGTCAGAACTGGGATTAGAACCCATGACCTTCTGACCCAGGCCCACGCTCTATCGACTACACCACGCTGATTCCTAGTAACTTTGAGCCTTATTTTCCCAGCCAGCCGTGTGGCAGAATGGAAGCAACATGGTATAATGGATCCATCATGGACCTGCGGGGGGTCAGAAGGTCATGGGTTCTAATCCCAGCTCTGCCACTTGTCCGCTGTGTGACCTTGGGGAAGTCGCTTCACTTCTCTGGGCCTCAGTTAACTCATCTGTAAAATGGGGATTAAGACGGTGAGCCCAGGACAGGGACTGAGTCCAACCCAATTTGCTTGTATCCACCCCAGTGCCTAGTACAGTGCCTGTCACATGCTCATTCTCATTAAACAAATACCATAATTATCATTATTAATTGGAGGTGTGATGGGGAGCTCTGCTCCTGTCCCCGATCTGCACAGAGGGACAGAAGCCATGCCTGGGGCAGAGAGCAGCCAGTCAGTCCCAACCAGCAGGCACCCCTGGGGCTTCAGGACAGTGGTAGACCTTCCATTCCTGTAATACCCGGGATCTTCCTTCTCCCTTTAATAGCTCTCTTTCTCTTTGGCTGCTCACATTTCCCACCTTCGGTTTTCTTCCTGGACAAGCTCCACCTCCTGGGAATAGGGCATCCTGTGCTCAAGGGCCTTAAATACCTTACTACTAAAAGGGGGTTACTGAGTGCCCACTGGGAGTCACGCACTGAACTGAGCAGTTGTAAGACTACAGCAGATGGCAAAGATGAATTCCCTGCCTGCAAGGAGCTTTCACTAATGCTTTAGCGTGGGGAAAAGTTCCTGTTTCCTCCACCAGCCATTTCACTCTCTGTCAGGGGCTGTCCCTACCACCCCCACCTCTTCCTCACCTTGTTCTTTTTGGCTCTTTTTTCATTGTATTTGTTAAGCACTATGTGCCAGGCACTGTCCTAAGCACTGGGGTTGAACAGAGTCTCTGACCCATGTAGTCTCTGACCCATTTTACTGATGAGGTAACTGAGGCCCAGAGAAGTGAAGTGACTTGCCCAAAATCACATAAGCAGACAAGTGATGGAGCCTGGACTAGATTCCAGGTCTTCTGATTCCCACACCTATGTTTTTTCTACTAGGCCAGGCTGGTTCTCATTAGCCACGTTGCTCTGCCCTTCCCTAAGCGTATGGAGGTGTCACGCTCCGGAGACATTCAAAGATTCCCAGCTATTTGGAGAGAGACAGAGCCTAGTGGGAGGAAACAGCAGCCTGCATCCCTCAACCGCTTTGTGGGGAGGCAGGGGCAGAGAGAAGGTGAGAAAGAGGTTGATTAGAACCCATGTCTTCTGACTCCCAAGCTGCTTCTCTCCTTTCGGTTGATAACTGGTCACTGATGGTTACTCCCTGCATGCGGCCCATTAACCAGTTCTGTTTTCATCTTTAATTCTATTTGTTCTGACGACTTGACACCTGTCTACATGTTTTGTTTTGTTGTCTGTCTCCCCCTTCTAGACTGTGAGTCCATTGTCAGGTAGGGACCGTCTCTATATGTTGCCAACTTGTACTTCCCAAGCGCTTAGTACAGCGCTCTGCACACAGTAAGCAAATACGATTGAATCTAATGTCAAATTTCCCCTGTTGATTGGTGATGTGTCATGAGGAATTGACTCAAAAGTCACCTTAACGCCATTACTTTCAAGCAGACTATGTCTCTGGCCTCTCCCTGTTCTAAGGAATTACCTACCCGAGGGTCTTAGAAAAGAAATCAAATGAGTCGGACAGGATTTGTTTTCAATAAAGTCAGGTTGGTTTACACGCAACTCACCACTTTCTATTAGATGTATATAGTTGGTCTTAATATCCCCGGACACTCAGGCATGATATACTCCTTGAATAAAATCACTTTTATGTCCCAAGGGGACTCATAGGGTTTTACATAACCATTAAACATTAGATGACAGATTATTAATTGTTTTTACAGTTTAAGGGGTGAGATTCATTGGCTCAGAGTACACTAGTATATTTTACTTAACCCCTTGGCCAATCCAAAAATGTACTGCCTTTCTGGAGACATCCACCACTGAACCTGATTTTGAAGCTCTATGAAAATCAAATGATTACCATTGTCCTGGGCTGCAAAGAAGTGGTTAATAGATGAACATCTGTGTACAGCTCACACATACTTGCTGTTTCACCCACAAGCAGCTGTGGAGTGCACAGGCAAAAAATTATCTGTATGGTGATAATTACAGAGTGCTTTACAAAGAAGGCACAATCACGAAAGCATGCAATCAGCATATGCTTTTTATTTTCCCCAAAACTGGGCTGGTTTGCCAGTTTGAGGGCTAATAAACATAAAACGTGTTTCTTGGCCAAAATAAGAGAACATTCAATCAAATCTGAGCAAGTTTGGGAAAGCTGCCTGATTCACAAGGCTACTTTTTTAGGGGAAGGTCAAATCCGCCCGGCTTAGTCAAAGAAAGAGGGAGGACTATATATTTCCAAATGCCACCCTGGCCACACATATTTTGCAAATTTATGGAAAATATGAAATATTTAATTATCCAGAGCTTCCTGATTCACAATTTGTTCACTTGTGTTCCTCCCTGGCTGACAAACTTGAGGAAATATGTGAAGGGCTACTTTAGGAGGGAATATGCATGTTCTTTATTTCCATCTAATCACCAACTCTTTCCAATTTAAGGGCCTGGCCCATACCAATGTGATTTAGGGGGGTGGAGGGGGCTTGGGGGGAGCGAGGGGAGACCCAGATGCACTACACTGTTGCTTGGTTGCTGTGGCCTACGGATATTTCCCCCCAAATTCTGCACAATCTGATTTATGATCAGGATGTCAAAAGTTACTGATAGTCCTATTGCTCTAATTTTGCTTTTTAATCAAGCAATGGTGTTCACTGAGTGCTTACTGTGTGCAGAGCAGTACTAGGAGCTTGGTAGAGTACACTACAACAGAGTTGGTAGATACAATCTAATTTACCAAATTTGTGAATTACAACTCAGGCTTGGTTTATTTTTAAGACAATAATAATCAATCAGCAGTTATTTATTGAGTGCTTAGTGTTTGCAGAATACTGCACAACATCATCATCATCAATCGTATTTATTGAGCACTTACTGTGTGCAGAGCACTGTACTAAGCGCTTGGGAAGTACAAGTTGGCAACATATAGAGACAATCCCTACCCAGCAGTGGGCTCACAGTCTAAAAGGGGGAGACAGAGAACAAAACCAAACATACTAACAAAAGATATGCTTAGAAGAGTACAACAGGGTTCATGCACATATTCCCTGCCCAAAATGAGTTTACAGTCTAATAAGAGCCATATGGTATTTGTTAAACATTTACTATTTGCCAAGCACTGTTCTAAGTGCTGGGGTAGATACAAATCATTCCGGTTGGACATAGTCCCTGTCCTACACAGGATTTACAATTTAAGTAGGAGGGAGAAAGGTATTAAATTCCCATTTTACAGATGAGGAAACTGAGACACAGAGAAGTTAAGTTATTTACTGAGGGTCATACTACAGGCACATAGCAGAGCTGGATTTAGACTCTAGGTCCTCTGATTCCCAGGGTCATGCTCCTCCCACAGTGCAACCCTGCTCCTCTGGTCCTCTCAATCAATGACTGACTCATTGATTGTCCTTTGTCCTCTGGTAGTAAAAATGTTTATACTTTTCTAGTGTGAGACCTCACTACTTGCACCTCCACCTGTTAATTTAGAAATTAATCAGGGAGAAATTAATCTCCCATTTTATATAGTCACAACCGCCACTTCAGCACTTGTGCCATTCATAATCTCCAGTTGCACTCATATATAGCGTACGTTCTGTGTTGCTTTAGCATTAATGTAGGTACAGATCTCCTTTCCCATTTCCTTCCTTGTGTAAATTATTTTAGTATCTATTGCCCTCACCAGTTCATGCCCAGTGCTTAGAGCACTTAGAACAGTGCTTTGCACATAGTATGCGCTTAACAAATGCCATCATTATTATTATTATGAGCTCCTTGAGGGCAGGAATTATGCCTACTAATTCTATTATCATTAATTCATTCAATCGTATCTATTGAGCACTTACTGTATGCAGAGCACTGTACTAAGCGCTTGGGAAGTACAAGTTGGCAACATATAGAGACAGTCCCTACCCAACAGCGGGCTCACAGTTTATTATCCTCTCTCAAGTCCTTAAGTGCTCAGTTTAAGTGCTATTGATTGATTCACTGACCTAGAAAAATTGCCATTTATCCTTTCGGTTGCCTGTCTATCTTTTTTATCACCCGTTTTTCGGATGAAAAGAAAAAATTGAGGCTCCGAGAGCTTACATGGATTACCCAGAATCACACAGTAGGCTATCAACAAGGCTGGAACTCAAACCCAAGTTTCCTTAACTCCCAATTCCGTGCTCTCTCCACTAGGCTACTGTTTCCCACCTTAGGTCATGAGCAGCTAGTGAGCTAGGGACTGTGCTTTAATTGATTGTCATCTTTTTATTTTACACTTTGCAGATTTTAGGCCCATAAATGTTAGAGTGCCAGAGCATGTTTTTTAGGTACCTGTTCAGACTAGGATGCTGTTAGGAAATTAAGCTGCCCTTGTGGAAGAAGTTTCCCTGTTTGGATACAGCATGTCGTGGTATCGGAAGAAAGTGTTTATATGCTTGCATATGGCAGAATAACTGAATACTGCAGCAGGAGATACTGTAGAGGGTGATAATAATAATAATAATAATAATAATAATAATAATAATAATAATAATAATAATAAATGGCATTTATTAAGTGCTTACTATGTGCAAAGCACTGTTCTAAGCGCTGGGGAGGTTACAAGATGATCAGGTTGTCCCCCGGGGGGCTTACAGTCTTAATCCCCATTTTGCAGGTGAGGTAACAGGCACAGAGAAGTTAAGTGACTTGCCCAAAGTCACACAGTTGACAATGATCAACACCACATCTCTCATTAGATTCTTTTCCTCAGTCAGTCGTCTTTCTGAACCCAGTGACCATTTAGTCTCATTTTTTATGAATTTTTCCTTTTTTTCTTAAGTACTTATTATAATAATAATTGTGGTATTTGTTAAGTGCTTACTATGCACCAGGCCCCGTGCTAAGTGGTAATACAACCAAATCAGGTTGGACACAATCCCTGTCTCACATCGGGCTCACAGTCTTCTCCCCATTTTACAGGTGAGGTAAGAGAGGCATAGAAAAATGAAGTGATGTATCCAAGGTCACACAGCAGACAAGTGGCAGAGCTGGGATTAAAATAATAATAATAATAATAATTTTAGTATTTGTTAAGTGCTTACTATGTGCAAAGCACTGTTCTAAGCACTGAATGTGCCAGGCACTGTACTAAGTTGTGGGGTAGATGCAAACTAATCAAGTTGCACACAGTCCCACATGGGGCTCACAGTCTTAATCATCATTTTAATGAGAATTGAGGCACAGAAAGCAAATTGACTTGCCCAAGGTCACACAGCAGACAAGTGTTGGAGCCAGAATTAGAACCCAGGTCCTTTGGACTCCCAGGACCTGCTCTATTCACTCAGTCATGCTGCTTCTCTCAGGGTACTGAATGTACCCTGGACTTTAATGAGTGAGGGCTTCTTTTCAAATGAGTGAGATTCCACTTTAGGTGAATAGCCCAGGCTAGTATCAGTTGAATAAATTGGATGGTACCCAAGATAAGGTACCTTTGCCCAAGTGAAAAAGAGGTGGAGACATTAGGGCTCCTGGAAATGTCACCAAGGGAGTAGTGCCAGAGATTTCGGGTGGGAGAAGATGGGCTTTCCAACAGAGGGTTTTGGATGTGTTTTTGTGTTTTTAAGAATTAAAAAGGTGCTTCTTTGGGATTTCCTCAACCAGTTTTCCCTAGAGCAGTGGCTCCATAAGAGAGCTCTCTGAGAAGAACCTTTCAAGCTTCGCCACAAGCAGAAATTCAGCCTTCCCTTCTGTCCCTTTACACGGGGACAGTATTATAAATCAACAAATGAGTTACAGATAGCTATTCTCTAGGCAACAATTGGTCACAGTGGGAAAGGGATTTTAGGCTCTGTCCATATTCTATTTCCTCAAGAAACACTCAGCCCAGACAAATTCCCTGAGAAAATAGAAAACCGCAATGGGGACAGCATAAACCTAGCTTTATCTAAACCTCACTACTTCAGTCAATGGTATTTATTGAGTGAGGGCTTACTGTGTGCTGAGCAGTATACTAAGCACTTGGGAGAGTACAATAAATAGAGAAGGTAAACAAGATCCCTACCTACAGAGAGCTTACAGACTGGAGGGGGAAAACAGACCTTAAAATAAATTACGGGTGTATATGTACCTAAGCGTTGTGGGGCACATTATCTTGCTTGAATTCTGGAATGGAAAATTTAGCCTTGTGACAGACACCAGCTGAGGATACTAATGACTTGGGCTTGATTTATGATCACTTAATAAAAACTTGAGGACTATTTCCAATAGCCAACTAGTATAAATGGGAAAGTGTTTATATCTCCCCAAATTTGTTATCTCAACTAGGGAAAGACCAAAATGCTACAACTACACTAACTTAACCTTGCCCCATTGTCCCCAAATTTTTCCATTCTGCTGCTCCTCTCTACAGCACTTTCTCCTGGTCAAACTCTTTAGCCCTTTAGTTGCCTTTTGAATTAGCGAGTGATTTTATTATTTCAATAGCTCCTGGCTAGGTAACCTCTTCTTTAGGGAAAGCTCCTTTAATGCTAAGCATTAGCATTGCAGTGTGGCCTGTTAGAGCATGGGCTACGGAGTCAGAAGAATGTGGGTTCTAATCCTAGCTCTGGTACGTGTTTGCTGTGTGACCTTGGATAAGTCGCTTGACTTCTCTGGGCCTCAGTTACCTCATCTGTAAAATGGGGGTTAAGAGTGTAAGCCCCATGTGGGACAGGGACTGTGTCCAACCTGATCAGTTTGTATCTACCCCAGCACTTAGAACAGTGCTTGACAACTAGTAAGGGCTTAACAAATTATCATTATTAATAATAATGAAAAAATGCATAGACTATCTAGTTAATCAGCTCAAGGTAATGGGAATCGAAAATGGAAAAGGAAGTGGAAAGAGGAATTAGGGATTGATTGGTTTGTTTTATGAAGATAATCACAAAGAACAAAAGAAATGCCAAGCCCATCTAGAACAATGCTCTGGAAATATTAAGCTTCATTGAATCCAATGGGTCTAACTGGTGTTTCATTTTCAATTTAGGAGTGAGCTGAATGCAATTTTGTTTACGCATGAGAAGAGCAAATCATCACCTTTTTTGCTACATTATTCACCAGACTGCTAGTGTGTCTTAGGTGATGAATTATTGGGGGAATATGGAGAAGGATATGAATGGCCAGTAGGAAATGAGAAATACAAAAACAAACACTCTGTGTCTTGATCTCATCTCTCTCAATATCAACCTCTTGTTTACACCCTCCTTTCTGCCTGGAATTCCCAGCTCCTTCATATCCAAAGGGCCTGGGTTGTAATCCTCATTCTGCCACATGTCTGCCCTTTGACCTTGGGCAAGTCACAACTTCTCTGGGCCTCAGTTACTTCATCTGTAAAATGGGGATTATGACTGTGAGCCCCATGTGGGACAGAGACTATGTCTAACATAACTTGTATCTACTCCAGCGCTTAGAACAGTGCTTGGCACATAGTAAGCACTTAACAAGTACCATTAATAGTAAAGCCATTCTCCCCATCTCCAAAGCCCGGCTAAATCATATATGCTCCAAGAAGACTCCCTGATTAATCTCTCAGCTCTCCCTGCTATATTCCCCCCCTTCTGCATCACCTATGTGCCTGAGTCCACAACTCCCTAGAAACCTGGACACTTGCTCCATTCCTACAGCACTTATTTACATATCCTTAGGCTCTGTTGCTTCTCTTACCTGTAATTCATTTTATTGTCTGTCTCTCCTGCTAGACTGTAAGCTCCTAGAAGGCAGGAATCATGTCCACACGGTCTACTACAGTACTCTCCCCAGTGCTTAGTACAGTGCTCTGTACATGGTAAACATTCAATGAAAATATTGATGAAAATGATCACTTTGAAACTGTTTAAAAAGAAGTAGCTTTGGAATTCCATAGGAAAGGAAACGACTTGTTTTTATAAGTCAGATAATTTATCTCTATGCAAAATCCCCATGATACAATTCTGATGTTTACAAACTAAGCCTCAAAAATTCAGATTATATGGTGGCTGCCATGAAGTAAGAATATTTACTCTTATTTGCTACTAAAAAGACTATAACATACTAATTCTAGTTGTCTAGACTGTGAGCCCACTGTTGGGTAGGGACTGTCTCTATATGTTGCCAACTTGTACTTCCCAAGCGCTTAGTACAGTGCTGTGCACACAGTAAGCGCTCAATAAATACGATTGATTGATTGATTAATTCATATAAACTCTTGGATATAAATTGTGCAGAATATTCACAGGGGAGAAAATCCCAACTCATGATTGAAGCAATGCAACAAGAGAGTCAACTATTGAATTGCTCTAAAATTTCCCTCTCATTGTGAATTCTATTGAAAAAATAGGGTGAGAAATATTTCCACTAAAGTTCAGTTGTGTGTGATGCTTTCACTCTCCTCTTGAGCAGCAATCCTGGGGAATTTCAAGCTCCGCATCAATGATCTCTTTGTTCAAAGGCAACCCACTACCCTTCCCCGACCCTGCAGATGTCCCCTT
This sequence comes from Tachyglossus aculeatus, assembly GCF_015852505.1. Classification (NCBI taxonomy): domain Eukaryota; kingdom Metazoa; phylum Chordata; class Mammalia; order Monotremata; family Tachyglossidae; genus Tachyglossus; species Tachyglossus aculeatus. Next base: position 14,872,290 of record NC_052090.1, on the reverse strand, counting down.
TATCCAGTGCTACCTCATCTGCTCCAAACTTTTGAGCCTCTGTTCTCACACATCACACTCTGACCCCTAGCTTCTGGATCCACTCAATCTGATCTGCCCACGAGGAATTTACACAACGAAGGATAGAAGCACAAACCTATTTATGTAGTTATGTTGAGTATTCAGAGGCAACACTGATGGCGAAGGTCACCTATCATATTCACTGAGTGCTTACTATTTTCAGAGTACTGTACTAGGCACTTGGGAGAGTACAGTGTACATACTTGGTAGGAAGCTACCCTGCCCGCAAGGGGCTATGAGTGTGTTTATGGCTGAGAAAACCAAGTGGGATTAACAGTCCTGGCTACATTTGCACACACAAGAAGGCAACACCCCAAAGAGGAAATGCACACACAGACATGCCTCCACCAGTCATCTTGGCTCCAGTAGAGATTTCTGACTTTCCATTTCATCTAATCCCCAAACCAAACCTACATTTCCCCTCACTGTTCACTATCTTCTAAAGACCTCTTCCAACCCAGCTATCAACAAGATTCCTCCTGGAGGCATTGAGATGAATAGTTAGTTGTGTTAATTACTGGCCCTCATGGGTGGGCTAACTGAAAAGTAAGAGGAGGAGGCTGAGGCAGTGGAGATTTTCAAGCAAGAACCCACAGTCCCAGACCCTTCTGGGATGAACTCTGGGACATGTAGACTCCTCTCTCATACTGCTCATTCCTTGCATCATCCCCTTTAAGGTTAGACTCATCCACCCAGAGTACTTCAGGGAGGTTATCTTGGGAAGGTCTATTTAGAGAAACATCTTCATAATGGCCCAACAAGTCACCATATTGGTAAGGTCAACCAAGGCCCCACTGCTCCCATCAAGCCTGAGATCCCTGGGCCCACTAGCCCTGCATTAATCCAGACCTGCCTGCTTGGGCACATTTTGGGTAACCTCAGGCTAAATGTTTCACCTCATGTGCTGCTTATGAGTACATACGAGCTCAGAACTTTATATCTAAGACGTTTGGTTGTATTAGTGTCCACATAAAAGCCTTTAGAGCTATGCTTTAAAGCTAGACTATAGCTAGGGGTGAGTAGGCATTTGAATCTAGTTTGGCTTTCTTATTTTTTTCCCCCTCCCTGGGCACTAACTCAATTGCTGAACCTAATGAACTTTTCTCCAGTTCCTCCCCCAATTCAGCTGCTAGACCATCTTTCACTAAATGCCAGCCCAATATCTTGGACTCAAAACAACGAGAGACAATGTAAAAAACTCCAAGACCTCCCACTGGACACCATGAAAAATTTCTCTTTCTGCAGGAGCAAAGGATGGATAGGAGCTAGGATGCACTTGGCTAAAGTAATGTCACTGCCATGACTTTTAAGTGCTTACTATGCGCTAGGCACTGCACTAAATTCTGGGGTACATGCAAGCTAATCAGGTGGGACACAGGCCATTTCCTATGTGGGGTTCACAGTGTTTATCCCCATTTACAGATGAGGTAACCAAGGCACAGAGAAATTAAGTGACTTGTTCAAGTTCACGCAACAGGCGAGTGGCAGAACCGGGATTAGAACTCAAGTCCTCTGATTCCCAGACTCATGCCCTTTCCACTAGGCCAAGCTACTTCTCCCAGGGCATGAGTTGAATTCTTCAACTTGTTTTATTCTTAATTTACTTTTGTCATCATCTTTGTGTCTGTCCTCCCCACTTAGTTGTGAGTGCTTTGTGGGACAGGGAGACATCTCCTGAATCTACCCCAGCGCTACCTATTAAATTCCAACACAAAGTAAGGACTAAATATAATAATGATAATAATAATAATAATAATAATAATAATAATAATAATAGCAGCAGCAACCAGAACACAAGGCTAATAAGATGATTTCCTGGCCTCTAGGGGCTCGCAGTCTCAAGTGGAAGGATACCCAGAAAATAGCCACTAGTTGGAATACAAAATTTAACATTCCAAAAGTTAAGATGAAACATTCAAAGATTCAACAAAGGCTGGGCATGGGCGCTCCAGCTGCGGGGCTCCTCAGTCCCAGAATTTTCAATGCCAGCCTGGGTCTGCAATCTGCCCTTCAGCAAGTCCATGGACATTTGGCTGGCGGCTAATATTATCATTAATAATAAGCGGACAATCTGGCTGTAGATGTTTTCCTGGCAAGAGAAGTGATGATCTTAGGCCCCTTTTCATAATATTGCCATGCGGCTGAGCCTTTGATTTCTTCCATTTAACTTAATGAATTGACAATGGCAATAATATTGTGGGCTATCATCCCTATCAACACTATGTCTGGGGAGGCAGTTCATGGTTTTCCCAGGAACAGAAGGAAGAAAAATATTGAACCCATCCCCACACAATGCTAATATGGATATGAACATGGGTGCTCTGGGGCTGGAGGCTGGAAAATATTAAAGTGCTTAAGGAGACTAGACCCAAGTGCATAGGCAGTGCAGAAGGGGGCAAACCGGAGAAGTGAAAACTTAGGGGAGCCCTCTTGACTTTGAAGATGGCTAGAGTGGTGGTCTGTCAGCTATGAAGGGAAAGAGTTCAAAGCCAGAGGGAAAATGCGAGCAAGGGGTTGGCAAAGAGAAAGATGAGATCAAGGTACAGTGAGTTGGTTGGCGCTACAGGAGTGAAGTGTTTGGGCTGACTTGAGGTAGGAGATCAGTAAGGAGTGATACTGATAGTAGGGGGAGAGCTGATTGAGTGCCTTAAAACCAATGGAAAGGAGTTTTCTGTTTGTTGCAAAGATGGATGAGAAACAATTGGAGGCCTGTGAGGAGTGGGGAGATGTAGAGGGAGATGTGGATGGAGTGACATTTTTGAAAACCAAAAGCTGAGTTTTGAAAACAGAGAGAAGTATGGAATGGAGAACTGAGAGACAGGAGGCGAGAAGGTTAGTGAGGAGTCAAGGTGGAAAATGATAAGTGCTTGGGTCAGTGTGATAGTAGTTTGGATGGTGAGGAAGGGTTGGAGTCTAGAGATGTCATGAAGGTAAATTTAGTGACAGACCGAAGAGTTTGCAGGGGGGTGGGAGGGGGAACAGTCTCCTGGCAGCAGGGCAGCCCATTCCCTACCAATCACAGCCTTTTGGGACTGCAATAGCACTGGGGGGACCGAAAGGGCATGTTATGTTGTCAGGTTGCGCTGTGAATATGATTTCAAAGTCATCTGTAAGCACCAATCAGAAGCAGCATAGCTTAGGGGATAGAGCACAGGCCTGGGAGTAAAACAGGCCTGGGTTCTAATCCCACCTCCAACACATGGCTGCTGTGTGACCTTGGCCAAGTCACTTAACTTCTCTGGCCTCAGTTACCTCATCTTTAAAATGGGGATTAAGACTGTAAGTCCCATGTAAGACAGAGACTGTGTCCAACCTGATTAACTTGTATCTACCCTAGCACTTAGCATAGTGTTTGGCATCTAGTAAGCACTTAACAAGTACCATAATTATTATTATGAGCCCCTGAGCAGGCATAAATTCAGTTTGATAAGACACAAACATGTTTCAATAGCCAAAAGTAAAGCAAGTTTTTCCATTCAAAGATTTTTTGGCTACACAGAAACAAAGATACATTACTTTCCCATTTGATGGCTCTTCTTTTAGCACAATTGAATTGTAATGCCAGTACTTCTTAGAGTGCTCTCTCACTTCCTGATAACTCTGGTTCAATCAATGGTATTTACTGAGTACTTAACTTTGTGCAGAGCACTGTACTTGGGAGAGTATAATAGTGGACAAGATTGCTGCCTTCAAGGACGGTAGCATGCTCAAAGTCATCACTGCACATTCAAATACCCCTCTCTTTTCACTGTCTCCATCCCCCCATCAGTCCTTGGTATTCATTGAATGGTTACTGTGTGCAGGACACTGTACTAAGCGCTTGGGAAAGTACAGTACACCTGAGTTGGTAGACATGTTCCCTGCTCACTATGAGCTTGTCTAGCAGAAAAGACAGACATCAATATCCCCAACTTTTAAAGCATTATGACTTGAATTAGTGATTGAAAGTCCCTTTCAAAAGCTGTTTGTTCTTTCTGACATTACTTTTGTGCAAGATCTTTAGTTATCAGTACCAGGTTTTCTTTTGCCAATGGGACGTGAATTATTTAAATATGCACTTAACTATATCTAATCTGTAATTTTTAATTATTGGTATATATTTACTTTGTTATCTGATCATATGACATTTTTGTTGCTTATATTTACTGCTTAGATATTAGTTATCACTTTTTCAAAAACATTCAGATGGTTTTAGAAGACTTTTGAACTTGAAAATGCATGCTGTACTAAATCTTCTGCTGCTATAAGCATTCATTCATTCAACTGTATTTATTGAGCACTTACTGTGTGCAGAGCACTGTACTAAGCACTTGGGAAGTACAAGTTGACAACATATAGAGACGGTCCCTACCTAACAGTGGGCTCACAGTCTAGAAGGGGGGAGACAGAGAACAAAACAAACATATTAACCTCAAAAACCTCCAATGGCTACCGATCAATCTGCGCATCAGGCAGAAACTCCTCACCCTGGGCTTCAGGGCTGTCCATCGCCTCGCCCCCTCCTACCTCACCTCCCTTCTCTCCTTCTACTGCCCAGCCCGCACCCTCCGCTCCTCCACCACTAATCTCCTCACTGTACCTCGCTCTCGCCTGTCCCGCCATCGACCCCCGGCCCACGTCATCCCCCGGGCCTGGAATGCCCTCCCTCTGCCCATCCGCCAAGCTAGCTCTCTTCCTCCCTTCAAGGCCCTGCTGAGAGCTCACCTCCTCCAGGAGGCCTTCCCAGACTGAGCCCCTTCTTTCCTCTCCCCCTCGTCCCCCTCTCCATCCCCCCGTCTTACCTCCTTCCCTTCCCCACAGCACCTGTATATATGTATATATGGTTGTACATATTTATTACTCTATTTATTTATTTATTTATTTATTTATTTTACTTGTACATTTCTATCCTACTTATTTTATTTTGTTGGTATGTTTGGTTCTGTTCTCTGTCTCCCCCTTTTAGACTGTGAGCCCACTGTTGGGTAGGGACTGTCTCTATGTGATGCCAATTTGTACTTCCCAAGCGCTTAGTACAGTGCTCTGCACATAGTAAGCGCTCAATAAATACGATTGATTGATTGATTGATATTAACAAAATAAAATAAATAGAATAAATATGTACAAATAAAATACAGTAAGCATTATTTTCATGGAACCAATTAAGAGCACTAACTGGGAAATCCCTATATAAAGCTAAGTACAATCACTCAGCCTCCTCATAAGTGAGCTCTCAACTTCCAGAAACCCATATTGGGAAACAAAAATTGTGTACATTGTACACATAAAAGGTTTAGCACTCAAAATACAGACTGTTGTCTTAACCTCAGTAATTTGAGTTCATTGGAAAATACAGTTGTATTTTCAGATATGAGAGAAAGTGTTTTTAATCCCTGATTTAGGAAGCCTAATAAAATGTTTAGAAACTCTTATGTGATGAGGCTGGTCACTACTGGAACACAATGTCACCCGTGTTAGTTCATCTTTTAATTCATTCAATCATTTATTGAGCACCTACTGTGTGCAGAGCAATGTACTAAGCACTTGGAAAGTTCAATACAGCAATAGAGAGGGACAATCCCCACCCACAATGGGCTCACTGTCTAGAGTGGTGGAGACAGACATTAATACAATAAACAGGCATCATCATAAATAAATGGAATTATAGATCTATGCATATACACATAAGTTCTGTGGGGCGGGGAGACGGGGGAAAAGCAAAGGGAGCAAGCTATGGTGACACAGAAGGGAGGTGTTTACCCAGCACTTATTGTATGCAGCAAACTGTACTTAGCACTTGGGAGAGTGTAATACAACAGAATTGGTAAACATGTTCTCTACCCACAGTGAGTTTACCGTCTTGAGGCATGGGACCAGCTGGGATCCCTCAGCCCTGCCAATTCAGTGGCCAACCCTTTCCTGGCCTTTCAACCCAGCAGCCAACATCCCTTACCAACTATACCCAACTTCTAAAGCCTTCACCTGTGGTGGCTGGGGAAGAGCACCAGAAGCAGCATAATGCAGCCCTCTTCGTTACCACTAACAAACACTAATTCAGCCAGCTCTTGGCCCTTGGGTTGGGGAACAGTTATAAATTTGGATGTCTAGAGTCCAGAACCTGCACAATCTGTCTCATGTTCTTAGGGCCCCTTTGCTCTCTAGAAAGAAACAGGAGCCTATTTCACTGCTGGTAAAGCTTTCCCCTACATCTTCACGGGTTAGGCAACTTCAAGATATGCTTTTAAAGTACTCATTGTTATTTTCACCTTTGCGTAAAATTGTATCCCAATCACCAACTTATTATGAAATTACAGCTCCTGGAAACCGTTAATACACTTCATTTTCTCCTCCTGACTGCTCTTCTACAAAGTTATACTCACCTGTGTTGGCATTCACATTGGCTTCATTAACACCTGATAAGTCTAATTGTAAGCCTGAAGTTATTCTGTTTCCAGCTCTGCCAAATTAATTTATCACCTCTCCTCTGGTCACAGTCTTCCTGTACTTTATCAATAAATGGTCTCTTCAGATCCCCATAACACCTGACAATCATTATGGTCCACAACCCAAGGTACCTACCAAAAAGGGTTGACTGAAAAGTCAAACAAAATGACAGTCTGGGGGAAGATATGAAAAAAATAGTTAGGCAGTGCTACTGTCTCAAACCCTGGATTACGACTTTTTTTAAAGATATTTGTGCCAGTGTGGCTCAGTGGAAAGAGCCCGGGCTTTGGAGTGAGAGATCATGGGTTCAAATCCTCACTCTGCCAACCGTCAGCTGTGTTACTTTGGGCAAGTCACTTAACTTCTCTGTGCCTCAGTTACCTCATCTGGAAATGGGGATTAAGACTGTGAGGAGCCCCCCTGGGACAACCTGATCACCTTGTAACCTCCCCAGTGCTTAGAACAGTGTTTTGCACATAGTAAGCGCTTAACAAATATCATTATTATTATTATTAGAAACAATATAATCAGGTTGTTCACAGTTCATGTCCCACCATGGGGCTCATTGTCAATCAATCAATTGTATTTATTGAGCGCTTACTGTGTGCAGAGCATTGTACTAAGCGCTTGGGAAGTACAAGTTGGCAACATATAGAGACAGTCCCTACCCAACAGTGGGCTCACAGTCATAATCCCCATTTTACAGATGAGATAGCTGTGGCACAGAAAAGTTAAGTGACTTGCCCAAGGTCACACAGCAGACAAGTGTCAGAGCTGGAATTAGAGTCCTTTTGACCCCCAGGCCCATGCTCTATCCACTAGGCCACACTGCTTCTGTAAGATCAATGTGGGCAGGAAAAATGTCTATAAGCTCTGTTATATTGTGATTTCCCAAGTGCTTAATACAGTGCCCTGCACACAGTAAGTGCTCCATAAATTCAATTGATTGATTCCCAAACTGTCCTATCCTCAGTTGCCACTCATTGCTCCCACTATGAATTATGGATTGTAACTGCCCTTAAAGGGCATTTATTCCCTTTATTCACTCCCCACTCAGCCCCACAACACTTAGGTATGTAACCATAATTTATTTATATCTGCCTCCCTGTCTAGACTGTAAGCTTATTGTGGGCAAGGAATGTATCTACCAATTCTTTTATATTGTACTCTCCCAAGCTCTTAGTACAAGACCCTGAACACAGTAAATATAATTCTTGATTATTCAGTCCTGTTGTTGAAACCAAGTTATTGCTAGTCTGTCTAGCTATTATCTACAGAGCCAGCTTCCATTCAGACATTTTTTTTTTTTTTTTTGGAAAAGAATGTTTTATTTGCCTCAATTCTGAGGCTCTGCAGTTTATATAACACCCAACATAGTGCTGTACACATATGAGTGTGGAACAAAGAGCAGATGCTGAAATGCAGTAAAACCATCATGGAGAGACTCTACAGAGAACAAAAATCCTTCCCTATGTGGTAAATCAATTTCAAGTCTAGCCATTAGGTCCGAAACACTTAAAACCAGTCAAATCTACTTCTAACAAGATGCTGTGAGGTAAAATCCTACATTCACTAAAACACTGTTTAAGTTATTGCCAAAAAAATTTTAATTCTCTTCACCTCAAATTAGAATAAACATTACTTTCTCTTTCCCTCTGCTTAGACCTTTTCTCTTTAAAGGAAATCCTGGGAGTGTTAGAAAACAACAGCTTTCACATCTGCAGGTGAAGACCCAAAGGAAACAGACAAACCCTAGAAGAAATAAACATTAAGGAGTAGCCCAGCTCTTTTCTTACCTTATCTGCCACACAGAAAGATTCTTCAAGCCCTGGCTTACCTCCTAGCCTGTGAGGGAAGGAGCAAAGAGTTTGAATAAAGCCATTTGGGACCAGGTGAGTATAAAAATCAGGTGAAGCAGTGTCCATTGATTGGCTGAGCTAGGTCAGAGGAGCTAGGTGATATTGCTACCTAGTTAATAAGCACTTGTAGCAGCTTCCTTACCATGCCTTGGGGACTAGAAGCTTGATAAGTGCCATTACTGACTCTTAATAAGATTAATCCTGAAGCTAGGAAAATGGTTGCAAAAACAGTCCTAAAATTGAGGTCAAAATAACACCATTATAGCATTACCTGATCTACATAGAACACCATGCTAACCCTGCATCTGATACTGTAGAAAATGATCATGCTATAGACCACTAATCTTTCAATTTAGGTTTCGTAGACAGTACCTGAATTCGAAGGTCACATTTAGATCATCTTTCTGGTGGTATTGACTATGTTACTACTCAGAAAAAAAGACACTAATGTTCTCTATACTTTTTCCCTTCCTCCTCTCTCCTATCCTATCCCTTCCCTAATTCCCCTTTCTTCACTCACCCTTTTAACTTCCCTCCTCTTACCTCTTCTTTTCCCCACTCTGCTCCCATTCTATTCCCCCCTCCTTTCTCTTGCTCCGTTACCTAATTTCTTATCCTTTCTACCCCAATTCCAACTGTTTTTCAAGTAGAAAATTAGGTTTAAACAAAAACAGGAAGAGGAAGCAACAGAAAAGCAAGGAATATAATGGAAAGATCTTGTCCTGGTCAATGCTTAATTGATGGGAAAGTAGTTAACAGAAATGCAAACACAGGTTGCCTATCTGCCTCTCTCCCTCTAACCAACCCTAAGGTAATTTCCTCTCGCTAATCCCTGTCATATACTGGGAGACTTGTTTTTCAGTAGCTCCATAAAGAGGTTTTAAAAGGGTTTTTGAAAAAGCTCCTGCTACAGATCATTTTATGACCTTTCTGGTATTTTGAAATTGCTGCCAATTAAAAGGGTCTTAGGCCACCGTTGGCTAATACAACATTTTGTTTAGATTTTATTTTTTTATGCTTCTTTGCACTGGGCATATTTTAAACTATTGATGACTGCGCCATCTGGCAATTTCCTATTAATATATGTAAAATGAGCCTGGAAGACAGTCATTTTTTTCCACTGCCTTTGGCAATTTTTAGGACTTCCATGCAAGAGATACTTTGAAAAGAATTGATTATTTTCCCAAGATAGAAACCTAGGGACAGCAAGAGGAAAGAGGATTTTCCCAACAACCAAGCTAGTGGAAAGGGTAGAAGAACCTCTAATGGAGGATTCTATTAAGACCTGAAAGATTCAAAGGCATTTCTGTGATTAGGCATTTTAAGTAGTTTGGCAAAGCTAATTAAGTCTTCAGGTTAGTAGAACTAGTTTTCATCCACTGATGTGGAATATATGGATTCCACTAACTCATTTGCAAAGTATTTCAGGAAGTGGGGGACAGGAGGGGGATTAAGGGTGGGTGTTGGTGAGGAGGGTGGGCCTGCCTGTGCTGTTACTGATGCAGCTGTAAGGATTGCAACAATGTGTACATCACTGTGCCTCTTTTGTGCACACTACGCCTATGAAACAAATAGCAGGGCCCCCTTTAATACGAGTGGTACTTGTTAAGATCCTATTATTTGCCACACACTGTGCTAAATCCTGGAGATGGTACATGGTAATCAGATTGGACTCAGTCCCTGTCCCACATAAGGCTCACAGTTTAAGGGGGAGGGAGGCAAGGTATTTAATCCCCATTTTCAGAAGAGAAAACTGAGGCACAGAGAAGTCCAGTCACTCATCCGAGGACACACAAAGAGTCAAGTGGCAGAGCTGACATTAGCAACCAGGTCTCCTGCCTTCCATTCATTCATTCAATTGTATTTATTGAGCACTTACTGTGTGCAGAGCACTGTACTAAGTGCTTGGGAAGTACAATGCTCTTTCCAAAGGACTCCTTGTCATTTGGGGTGACATCTATGGGGCTGTGGAATGACCTTGCTATCTCTTCCCCTCAGCAAGAGGCCAGCATGAAGTTGCAGATGTTTCATGGGACTGGCCTTTTGGATCAGCAGAGGGGAAAGATAGTGCCTACTGCCTGCGGAAGGGCATTTAAGCTGAGCCATCCACACATTCTCCTGGCCAACAGGCTCCCCTACTCAGCAGTTCCAATTTCAAGCTGGCTGGAGAGGAGAGCCAACGCGGCCTGTGACTGTGGAACAGAACGTCCCTGAGCCCTCACCAAGGAATAAGAAAGCACCAGGGAGATCTTGCCATCTGTACCGCTGCCTCATCTTTCATGCTCAGTGCTTTTGTGCCATGGTGATTTTTAAAGAAAATCATGGATGAGTCATATGGAACCATCTTTAAATGCTGAAATGTTTCCAAAAATATGACTCATGTCTGTTGTCTCTACAGATAACAAGTCGACCAAAGGAAAAAGGATTCGGAGAAGAAAACTGGTGGCGGTTTTTCCAGGTATGTTTCCTGAGGTGTTGCCCTTATAGGAAGACCTAAATCTGGATTACTGTTGCTCTGGGTATGGAAATCCAATCAATCTATAGTATTTACTGAGCACCAGCTATGTGCAGAGCACCGAATGAAGGACTTGAGAGAGCACGATAGAGTTGGTAGATATGAACTCTTCCCTCAAGGAGTTTACAATCTAATGGGCAAGACACATGCTTTATTAAGTTACAGGGAGGAAGAGGTAGCACAGTATAATAATATGTATGTAAGGTTTGTGAAATCCAAGCTTATTAAAACCTACTAGACCTTGGGGAAAACAGAAGGGAGTGGGGGATTTTTTTTGAAGATTAAAGTAGAGTGGATCTGCACAATGAGCGAAAAAGAAGAGTTCTGGGAGAACTTGAAATAATTATGTCTATCATTAGTCAGATGCACCCTTTCGTTCATTCAATTGTATATTTATTGAGTGGTGACTGTGTGCAAAGCGCTTTACTAAGCATTTGGGAAAGTACAATACAGCAGGCCCATCCCTGACTTCCATGGAGTTCCAGTGGATAAAAATTCATTCATTCAGTCAGTCAATAAGTTGTATTTATTGAGCACTTACTGTGTTCAGAGCACTGTACTAAGCACTTGGCAAGTACAATTTGGCAATAGATGTTTGGGGGAGGCCTCTAGGGGACAGGAGGGTGGCCTAGACTGGCTAAACTATGATCATTAATGGTGAAGGGGAGCCAGTTTCGTGAGGCCATGGGCAGGGAGAAGGCAGGGCGCTTGGGCCAGAACGAGGAAAGAGGGGGAGATGCAGAGGGAGCCAGACCCATGACTGGGTGCGGCCGGGCCTGCAGAGTGTAGATTGCCTTTCGGGGGGACTGAACCAGACCTGAGAGTCCACAGGAGGCAGCCTGATGTTGGGGTTGGAGCTACCAGGGGGAGGCTGGAAGCAAGGGACAGAACTGCTCTACAATCTGTCCAGCAGCAGCTATCATTCATTTAAGTATTCTTATTGAGTGCTTACCATGTGAAGAGAGCACTATACTAAGCACTTGGGAGAGTACAATAAACAGTAAGCAGACACATTCGACAATGAAACCAGAACACCATGGGGAGGGGCAACTGTGGACCAGCTTGAGAAAGCAGGTGGGGGGGACGAGCACTTTCCCACCTCCGTCCCCTCTCCTGCATGATCTGGTCCCAGTGTGTTGCCCAGAGATCCCTTTCAGGATTCAAACCGGGGATGGCTCTCCCTTAAAGGGCTCACTTCCTACCTATTCCCAAATCCCTTCTTAGGATAACTGTAGGAATCTAAAAGAGGTAACGCCCTCCCTGAGCCGCAATTTATGATCCAAATTCATCTTAGGCTCCAAGGAGGATCTGGATCATTGTGATAGTGAGAGAAAGCCGTGGTTGAGAATAAGCTCTCCTCCGTGCATCCTCAGTACGCCTGCATTGTCAGCGATGAATGCGAAACACATGAGTTGCCAGCTTATGCCTGCTTTCTGAATGAGGCTTTTTATATTTACTCCCAGAAATTATTTTTATCTTCATTTGCACATCACTCGATTTAATTTGGTAAATGCTACCGTGGAATCAAAGAATCTGCAAAATATTTACAGAGAGACAAGGCATTTACTGGGTACTCCATTGAAGACAGAAGAACCACATTAGCTTCCCAACCCTGGCAAGTTTCAGGTTTCAATACAGGCCTTCTGGCTTTTCTAAAAATCTGCCGGTGGCATGTGTGTTGTTGTGGGGACTGTTTTCGGCAGCAAACATTTACCATGACATCGATGGCTTTTTGTAAGTCAAAATTGGAGCAAGGCATTGCAGTGGACAGATGAGAGAGAAGAGCAACTCTCCGGTTGGACCCTCCTGATGCCTCTGGGAAACCCAGAACCCCAACCAAGCAGGGACTCTTGGCTCTACTTTATGCTTTGCTGCATCCTCCATCTGTGGAAGAACCCCAGCTTGGTGCTACCCACCCACCCTCCAAACCAAATTCCCTTCCGGACTAATAAACTACAGGAAGGAGTAAGCAATAGAGTGTCGATAAGGAAGGAGAAGGAGTGTTACTGAGAGGAGGAGAGTTGACAGATCAGAGGTCTCTGTGGGGAGAGAATGGTTTTGCGGGGAAGCAGAGTGTGGGAGAGAAGGGAGGTTGGGAGGTTGAGGTCAGGGAGTGAGATCTCAGAGTTGGCGAGGTTAGAGATTTTACCGTGATCTAGTGGTTCTAAGTTCCAGCACACATCCTAATGGGCTAGGAGAGGTGGAGCTGGTGGGCTGAGTTGACCACTCCGGTGATTCCACCTCACGATCCGGTAATACTGAGCTCTTCCCAGTCCCCTCAGCCTTTCCCGCTCTAGCCCTCTGCTGCTCTTTAAACTTTCCTCCTCCCTCCCCCGGCATCATATTGGGACCAGGCCTGGCAGGAGAGGAGACCTAGGAGGAAAAGCGCTAATCCCCACCACCCGTTTTCCCAGCCATGTCCGGGCGGCTGTGCCAGCCCCAGGACTGCAATTAGGGAAGGACCAGATGGTGGCAACGGGGGGTGAAATACAAGAGGGCAGGGTTACCCGATTGCCAGGCAGAGTCCCCAGGTAGCGTCGACATGTCCATCTTACCTTCAATGACATATCATAGTGTAGGAGGTAAATGAGGTAGTGTCCTAAGGGAGGCTGATGCCGTAAACTTGAAACCAGTGTGGATAATTACTTTTCCTAGCAATCGTATTTACTGAGCACCCACAGAGAACAGTGCACTGTATTAAGTGTTTGAGAAGAAGAAAACATAGGCCTACAGAAAAATGCTGGACTGGGTGGCAGGAGACCCGGATTTGAGTTCCAGCTCCACCACTGGTTATTGCGTGACCTTGGGCCACTTGTTCAATCTCTCTGGGCCTCAGTTTCCTGATCTGTGAAATGGGGATAAGATAGATTGCGAACTCTGTGAGGTTCATTGAGACTGTGTGCAATCTCATAACCTTGATTCCACTCCAGGGTTTTGCACTCAGTATATACTTAATGCCATACTTAAGTTGTACTGTACTCTCCCAAGCGCTTTGCACACAGTCAGTGCTCAATAGATATGATTGAATGAATGAAGTGACACATTTCCTGTCAGCAAGGAACTTACAATTTTACAAGGGAGATAAACATAAAAATATTTACAGTTGGTGCTACATGTGCTGTTATTACATGTGCCCATGTAATTACTGGACTGGTATAAAGAATGTGGTCTAGTGAAAAGAGCCCAGTACAGGAACTCAAAAGACCTGGGTTCCAATCCCTACTCTGCTGCTTGCCTGCTTTGTGACCTTAAGCAAGTCAGTTAACTTCTCTGTGCCTGAGTTTCCTCCTTAGTAAAATGGGAATTAAATGTGAGTTCTTCATCCCCCTTAAATTGGGATCTCCTATCAGACAGAGACTGTGTCCTGCATGATTATTTTCTATCTACCCCAGTGCTTAGCACATAATAGGCCTTAAATTCCACAATTAAGCACTGATCTTTGGAAGACTTTACCAACAGAGTTGGGATGGAGGAGATGTAAAGGGGTCTTTTATTGAGGGGTCTCTGTAATAAACCTGCACTCTCTGTTTCTCTTTTCTCCAGCCTGAGGGTGAAGCCATCTTCAGGATCTGAACTGGTTTGGAGAATTTGGGAATTTTGGATTTACTGTTGGATCCAAAACACCTCTGACTCTGGAGCACTTCACCGGTGTGGAGAACCAGTGATAAAGAGAACCTCCAAGTGATCCCAGAGGGCAGGGATCATTTCTACCAATAGTACAGTGTTCCTCAAACAGTAAGCACTCAATAGATACCATTGATTGAAGCCCCGGAATCCCCTTCTGCCCATTCCAGGAGCTTCCACAAAGCGATGGAGAAGAGTTCCAAATGGGAGTGCTAAATCACGGGAAAAGCAATCTTTGAGGGAAGGTTATGTTTCAAGGGAATGGAAGAGGCTTTCAGCCTTGTGAGAAAGATGACATTTCTGTTATTCCGAGTCATGGCAGAGAGAGCCTGGTTATACTTCCTGGTGAGTCACCTTTGCTTGCCAATCTCAGAGAATCAACCAGGTGTCCTGCCTTGAGGCATCAGGCTCACACTGTCACAGATGCGAGGAGAGATCCTGCAGGTTTGGAGAACTTCCTACTCTACTGTAGGTTTGTGGCCATTAGGGAACTTGGAAATGAATTAAAGGACACAGCCAGATTCCATCTCTTCTGTGAGAAGTCAGGGCTGAATTCTGTGGCAGGCCCTTACAGGGTCACTATTCCACCTTTAGAGCAGCTTAATTAATTAATGTTGCTGTTTATAAAGCACTTAGAATAACAATAGCATTTTTAAGCCCGATGTGCCAAAGAACTGTCCTATGCACGGGGTAGAAACAATGTTATGAGATTGAACTCAGTCCTTGTCCCATACAGTGTTCACAATCTAATTCATCCTCATTTCCACATTTGAGGAACTTCAAGCCCAGAGAAGTTAACTGACTTGCTCAAGGTCATACAGCAAGCCAGTAACACATCTGGGGTTCAAACACAAATCTTCTGATTCCCAGTCCCAAGATATTTCCACTAAACTACACTCATTAGATGCCGAAGCCCTGTGCTCAGCACTGGAGTAGATACAAAATCACACTGAACACAATCCTTGTCCCACTTGAGGCAGGTATAATAATAATAATAATAACAATAATAATTTTGGTATTTGTTAAGTGCTTACTATGTGCAAAGCACTGTTCTAAGCACTGGGGAGGATTCAAGGTGATCGGGCCGTCCTATATGGGGCTCACAATCTTAATCCCCATTTTACAGATGAGGTAACTGAGGCACAGAGAAGTTAAGAGACTTGCCCAAAGTGACACAGCTGACAAGTGGCGGAGCCAGGATTTGAACCCATAACCTCTGACTCCCAAGACCGTGCTCTTTCCACTGAGCCACGCTGCTTCTCTAAGGTATATTATCTTCATTTTACAGATGAGTAAACTGAAGCCCAGAACAGATAAGTGACTTGTCCATTGTCACACAGCAGATGAGGGGCAGACCTAGGACGAGAACCCAGGTCTCCTGACTCAGTAGACCATGCTGTCTTGAATTGATTTCAATGGATTCCTGCACCTCCCTTTCCAGAAGTGAAATATATGTGTACGTTTGTGTGAAATGGAAGGTGGGGGTTGCTTCTTAGTCATAAAGACTGCAAAGGAGAAATTCCAATCATTGCTATATGTCTGTGGGACTTGTCTACTAGCATGCAAACATAGCTTCGATGTCATATGCAATATATAATCATTGGTCATAAGGTCATAAGGCAGGGGAAGTGTTGATAAATGAAATCCCCAGATAATGCGCTTAGTACAGTGCTCTGCACATAGTAAGTGCACAATAATACCATTGATGGATAATGCCAAACTTCATTGTAGCTATTAGCTTCAACATTCATCTTAACCCCAACAATGGTGCAAGAAGTAGAGGAATCAACAGGTGTTTTTTGTTTCTTTTTAAGTTTCACATCTTAACCCTTTCCCTGGCAGGGTAAAGTCGTTCCCCAAAGCAAGCAGTCAGGTGGAATATGCAAGAGGCCTGGATAATACACAGATCTGGATAATCATCTTCTGAATAATCCAGAATTGGCTATCCCAATCAGTGAATTTGCCTCATATTGAAGCATAACAGGAAACATAATGCTAGATTTGAATGACTTTATCAGAAATGATACTACTTCCTGTGTCAACTTTAAGACATCAGTATGGTCTAACCTTCCATCAACTTGGTTTCACAGTTTAAATTATATTATTTTAATGGTCTTTGCTTTAGTTGAAGATATAGTAAAATCTCACAAAAATCAGACTATACAGTAGGATGCCCTGCCTGAATTAATGGAAAATTCGAATCACAGAAGTATTTTAAAAATGTAGTTGTACTGCCTGACTGAGGATGTTGTGCCTCCCTTGAGTTTGTGTATGGACTAAGAATAGGATAAGTATATTTTTGTCTGTACTAATCTCCCCTCTTATACTTTGAACTCCTTGTGGGCAGGCAACCTGTCTTTTGCTTCTATTGTATCTTTTCAAGTATTTAGTACAGTGCTAGCACTACTTTCTGTTGGTTTTCTCTTTAAAACTGCCTAGGATATATAGAGATTTAGAATGGTGTGGTCTAGTGGAAAGAGCATGGACTTGGGAGTTAGAAGACCTGGGTTCTAATCTCATCATTGCCACTTGCCTGTTATGTTATGTGACACTGGGCAAGTCATTAACTTCTCTGTGCTTTAGATTCCTTATCTGAAAATTGGGATTCATTATCTGTTCTCCCTTCTTCTTAGACTGTGAGCCCCACGTGGGAGAGGGGCTGCCCAACCTGATCATCTTATATCTGCACCAGTGCTTAGTATAGTGCTTGACAAATAATGAGTACTTAAATACCACAATTATTATTATTATTATTATTATTATTCCCTCTTCTTCCTACCACCCTAACCCCTTTCCCTTCCTGTTACTTCTTAGTGCCTTCAATGTCAGTAGAGAAGGCAAAGAGAAGAAGCAAGGGGGAAGATCATGGATTCTGAATTAGTAGGGTTCAAATTTCGAAGAGTTTGGTACTTAGGTACTGAGGTTTTTACTAATAAAAAAACAGGTTGAGAACTTGCTGGA
This sequence comes from Tachyglossus aculeatus, assembly GCF_015852505.1. Classification (NCBI taxonomy): domain Eukaryota; kingdom Metazoa; phylum Chordata; class Mammalia; order Monotremata; family Tachyglossidae; genus Tachyglossus; species Tachyglossus aculeatus. Next base: position 14,854,848 of record NC_052090.1, on the reverse strand, counting down.
GCAAACACCCATGCAGTTTGTGTCACAAAAAAATGTCACTTTTGTGCAATATGGACCAGCAGGAGATTTAGCAAGTCTCATTTTAATGAAAACCTTTGATCTGAAAAACAATTCACAGCTTTTGGGTGGCAAGGAATGATTTCTAAGGTGTGAAGATACAACAGTAACTTTGAGTTCTTTTCCATTTTATCCTTTTCCCCAAGTTCACCTGGAGCTGTCTTGCTTCCCTTAGAAAGTGCCTGATATTCTTTTAAGGGACAAAAGGTAAGTTGTGGATTCACTGAGGGACATTCTCTCCCCCACTAGATTGTAAACTCCTTGGTGGCAAAGAACGTGTCTACTATATTGTACACTTCCAAGTGCTTAGTATTGCGCTCTGCACAGAATAAGTGCTCAACAAATAAAACAAAATGAAAGAAAATTTTCACTACATAGATGAGAGACTATTAGAAACCTCAATAAAATCAATTCTATTTATTGAGTACTTACTGTGGCGCAGAACACTGTACTAAGCACTTAGGGGAGTACCATAGAGTTAGTAGGCACAGCCCATGCCCACAAGGAGTTTACAGTGGGAATGAGGATCTTGAAAGTTCCTACTATGCTACTCTCTTAAAGGAGAAAATTAATGTCAGAACCTGTATACCATAGGTTTCGGGATTTCACTAAATTTCTTAGGGAGGGAATGTAATTAGTTCATAAACCCAATTTGGAAGCTGATGATTGTTACTTACATGAATCTGCCCACTAAATGACCAGGTTCCCGTCTACCTTTTCCACTACCATCTGCCTCACAACAAAGTTGGCATTGTAGTCCTTTGAGAGGGGGCCGAGGGAGGGCCATTATTTAAAAGCTGATTATCCACCATGTCATTTTACACAGTCATTTCCCAGCTTCTCGTTGCCCACCAGGTGTAAAGACTCATTTAATTGAACCAAACGGAAAGTTTAATATGCGAGAGTAGCTGACTCCCCCACAGAGAGACACAGCCTATGGGAATCGAGGGGCTTTCAGCCTGGGCACTCGGCACTAGGACCATTGGCCCTGCCGCGCTACTCCTGGTAAATGGAAAGATGGCAGGCTGCGTTTCCAGGACTTGCTCTCGGAATGGTCTCTCCCAACTCTTGTGATCTGTGAAATCTCTCATGACTGTCACGCTGAATAATCACATCCCTTTTCTCTGCCCAGTCAGGCCACCTGGCATGCTTTGCCAGGCAGGATGCTTGTTAGGGAGGGGTGTCCACAGCCAAGCTAATGCTTCAGCCAAAATTTAAACCTGACCCTAATGGGATCTAGAGCCCTCCCCTTCCCCAAAGACCCATACTGATCTTTACACAACCTTGACTTTAAAAAGCCCAAAATAAACAAGGGAACGAATGTGAGAAAATAATTAAGCAGGGGTGAACTAGATTTGTGTAGAATTGGCAGAATGTAAGCTAAATCCAAAATCAATCCACCGATAGTATTTATTGAGTGCCTAATATGTGCAGAGCACTGTACGAAGCACTTGGGAGGGTACAACTGATTAATTAGGAGGCATGGTCCCTTCCCTCAAGAACCTTACAATGTAAAGGAGAGATTGACTGACACAAGTTATTCGCAGATACTTCGAGAAGGATAAAAAAGCACAACTGTAAAAGGTGGAATAAATGTTTAAGGAAAATTAAGAATATGCCTAAGTGCTAAGGGTGACATTAACAGTAATGGAAATGGGTTGAGAGGAAACAAGATTCTGGTTGCCTTGTTCCCACATATTTGTAATCACGAAACCATTTTCTAAAATAAGATAGACACGCTCCATCGCTCATGCCTCTTATTCATAAAATACAAACAAGGTGACTGGAACTTTATGGTACACAGAGAAAACCCAGGATCTTACCAGTGACTGTGTTATCTAAGACTCAAGCTGAGAAAATAAAAAGTGAAGGGAGGATGGCAACAGTAGTTACCTGATGAGGGACTGGAAAAAAGAAGGGCAGTTAACTTGGTGGACAGAGAGGAAGAGGGGATGGTTCCAAGAGTAAGGACTGTGAAAAGAGTCCCAGGAGGGTTTGGAGCTGAAAAGAAAGCAGATAGTGCATCTACAAATAGTACGTATTAGGCATTCACTTTGGGTAGCTTTAAGGCAAAAGAAAATTAAGGAGGAAGTATAAACAGAAAGAATTCCCCCGAGACCGTAAGCTCGTACGGGGCAGGGAATCTGTCTACCAACTCTATTGTATTGTACTCTCCCAAGGGGTTAGTACAATGCTCTGCATATAGTACGGGCTGAATAAATACAGTTGATTGCATGATTGATTGAAGGTGAGGTCCAGGAGCTTACATTTTATGTGGTAGCCAGTTGGGGTAGATGAAAGAAACTAAAAAAGTGGGAGGTTTTACCTCTTTGAAAACACACAGTGGCTTCATTAACTGGCATGGAGTGAAGTGAGGTGGAAGGAAGAGTGACCAGCACAAAAGGTACCAATCATGTGACCCCAACAATAGCAGGAATAAAGGAAGATCATTTTGACATGGCAGCCAGGACCAGTTGAAGCATCAAACCGCATAATTCCATTTGGATGATGCCATTCTGCCAAAGGTGATTTCAAACAAGTCATCCATAGAGATAAAATGGGGTCTCTGATTTATTTGGCACAGGGCCTGGCCCACTAAAGATGCTCAATCTTTTTTTAGTAATGATAATCCAAGTGATTGGAATTTGACACAAAAACCACATCTGCACAAGAAAGGCCTTTCCCAAAAGGTCTAATATTGTTTGACGATAATCTCCCTCTTTCCCCACCCCCATTAACATTTTTACTTAAGGAGGTAGAGAGGAGTTTAAGATCAGCTACGGTGGGAGTTTTACCATTGATAGCTTTTCAGAGATCTGTTTAAACTGTAAACAAGAAGTTTTGATTGACTCAGAATAAAGAAGTGGTAAGGAAAGAGGAGACACCCAAGAAGGGAAATCAGCAGATGAATCAAGTTCTGTTCACTTCTCCGGAAAAATCCTTTGCTCCCCTAAATTACTTTACACTGTGATCTCAGCCACCAACTCCAATGTGTGGACAATGATTTCAGCCAATTTTTACCTTGAATCAATGGCAGCGTTGTACAAGGGAAGGTGATATGAAATAGGACAGCTTAGAAGAGCATGGGCCTGGGAAGCAGAAGGCTGTGGGTTTTAATCCTGCCTTGGCCACTTGTCTTCTGTGTGACCTTAGGCAAATCACTGAACATCTCTATGCTTCAGTTTCCTCATCTGTAAAATGGGAATTAAAACTATGAGCCCCGTATCGTACAGAGAATGTGTCCAACTTGATTAACTTTATCTAACCCAGTGCTTAGAACAGTACCTAGCACAAAGTAAATGCTTAACAAATACCATTATTATTATTATTATTATTTTTGTCATTATTGCCTGGGAATCAGCCTTTAAATAATTTTAAAATTAAAAGTCCGTTGTTCAAAAAATATATCTTTTTCATTTTTCTTAATGGTAAATTTCATTACATGATTTGTAGGTAACAGTAGATAAATCTAGCTATTGGAGCATAAAAAAATTATACTTTTATTTTAGTACTCTAAAGAGTACTTTCCCCAGTATTATTGGCTTTCACAGTGGTCTTAATGGTTAAAAAACAATTTAAAGGAATTATCTGTTTCAGGATTTGAGTTTTGTATCTTTGACATCCCTCAAATGATTTCTTTTCCTTAAGAATAAAAAGTATTTAACTTGAGAATGCCATTGTAATGAAATCAGCATATCGTTTGAGGAGTTGGCAGTGTGCCTCAATCATACATCATTTCCATTTCCAAGTCAAAGTTGATTTGGTTTTTCTTAGGAAACAACCTTCCACATGTATCACTGCTGCTTCCCAAATGAGAGACCTTCTTCCCCAAACTGAAAACTCCGAATTCCTTTCAGAATTTAATCTTTTTTTAAAAAAATTTGTTTTTCTCTAACCTGGAGAATTTCACAATGGCAAAATCTAATTTTCCATATTCAGATTTCCATTTTCCAGATCAAAGCTTTTGCTTCTCAGATCTGAATTTTTCCTGATCTCTCTAATTCTATCATTCCCTTTGTTTAGCTTCTCCAGTTCCCATCCCCCACTATTAATTTGGCTCATTAATATTTGCTCTCTTTCATTTCTTCCTGTAATTAGACCTTCTTGTCTAATGTCCCCCCATCTTACCTCCTTCCCTTCCCCATAGCACCTGTTTATATGTATATATGTTTGTACATGTTACTCTATTTGTTTATTTATGTTACTTGTACATATCTATTCTATTTATTTTGTTTTGTTAGTATGTTTGGTTTTGTTCTCTGTCTCCCCCTTTTAGGCTGTGAGCCCACTGTTGGGTAGGGACTGTCTCTATATGTTGCCAACATGTACTTCCCAAGCGCTTAGTACAGTGCTCTGCACACAGTAAGTGCTCAATAAATACGATTGATGATGATGATGATGATAATATGAGGTAATATATATATATATATTTATTTTTGTATATGTCTTTACATATGTCCTCATATATGTCCTCACATATATCCTCACACTTGCCTTTGTCGTAGTCTTTCTACTATTTTTACAAAATACCAATGATCATTTATTAGAATCATATATTTAAAAGAAAACCCTATAAAATTGAGTCATAAAATGTTGATAAAGAATTGGATTACTGCATCAGCCTCCTTTCTGATCTCCCATCCTCCTGTCTCTCCCTGCTTCAGTCTATACTTCACTCTGCTGCCTGGATTATCTTTGTACAGAAACGCTCTGGGCATGCCACTCCCCTCCTCAAAAATCTCCAGCGGTTGCCTATCAACCTTCGAATCGAGGAGGAACTCTTCACTCTCAGCTTCAAGGCTCTCCATCACCTCACCCCCTCCTACCTCACCTCACTTCTCTCCTTCTACAGCCCAGCCCGCACACTCCACTCCTCTGCCACTAATCTCCTCACTATGCTTCGTTCTCACCTGTCCCGCCATCGATACCTGACCCAAATCCTACTTCTGCCCTCCCTCCGCACATCCGCCAGACTAGCTCTCTTCCTCCCTTCAAATCCTTATTGAGAGCTCACCTCCTCCAGGAGGCCTTCCCAGACTGAGCCCCTCCTTTTTCCTCTCCTTCTCCCCTTCCCATCGCCCTCCCTCCCTCCGCCCTATCCCCTTCCTCTTCCCCATAGCACTTGTACATATTTATACATATTGATTACTCTATTTTATTTGTACATATTTATTACTCTATTTTATTAGTGATGTGTATATAGCTATAATTCTATTTATTCTGATGGTATTAACGCCTGTCTACTTGTGTTGTTCTGTTGTCTGTCTCCCCCTTCTAGACTGTGAGCCCGTTGTTGCGTAGGGACCACCTCTATATGCTGACGATTTGTACTTCCCAATTGCTTAGTACAGTGCTCTGCACACAGTAAGCTCTCAATAAATATGATTGAATGAGTGAATGATAGCAAAATTATATGAATGTCTACATCATTTAATCTATTGTTACCTGATTTTTGTAGTGTAATGCACACTGATTAACTGGGAAGTGTTGAAGGTCTTGAAATGGGATTTGCATTTCTAACAGAGATGAAAACATAAAAGCTAGTCAACCGGCAAGGGGTTTTTAATGCTGAAAGCAAAATCAATCTGGCAGAAAGTTGTCAGCAAGTGTCACAGAAAGTTTAAGGCAATTTGATATTTTATTGAGAGCCAGGGGTACCTGGAGAATTGCACATTCATCACTGGAATCTTCACCGGTCATTCTAGACCAATGCTATTTAAATTAAATTCTATTGCTCACCCAGTATGATAATAGGATTAGAGAGGTTGAATTCTGTTTTTTCTTCTAGAGTGAAAAAACACAATTCCCCATACACATCAGCTTCAAACCTGGGCTTAGACAGTGGTTCCAGAATCCCGTGGCCTGTCCTGAATTCAATTCTCCATGGCACTCTGAACAAACAGGGGTGACACATTGATCTTCTTTCATTCACATTTCATTAATTATAAAAGTAGATCTGCATAAAGAAGGCATAAAAGATGCCCAGAGGGATGATGTTTTGGGAGTTTGGTTTCAGGATCTCTGAAGACTCTTTTCAGGGGAAATTTTTTTTCGAAGCACAAAACGCAAATGCTGGTCCTTCATAAACACTGTGTTGGTGTAAGTAAAACTATGAATATGTAAGCTTGCAGGTTTCAAGGCATGGGAGTGTGATGAGGCTAAGGAGTGAGGAAGAGAGCTCGTGAATGCCTATGGGTTTTGGTAAGTGACTTTGCATTGCACGGTTGGCTACAGTATCATTCAATTAATCGATCAGTGGTATTTATTGAGCATTTCCTGTGTATAGAGCACTGCATGAAGTGTTTGGGTGAATCCAATACCAAAGAGTTTGTATAAATGATCCCTGTAAATAAGGAATTTAACAGACTAGAGGGGGAGACAGACATTAAAGTAAATTACAGATGGATATGTACATTCATTCAATCATATTTACTGAGTGCTTACATTTGTGGTAGGGCTTTGGGGGAGAGATGAATATCAGAGTGCTTATGGGAAACCAGACCCACATAAGTAGGTGTTGCATAAGGGAGGGCTAAAATAAGGAAGTGAGGGCTTAGTCGGGGAAGGCCTCTTGGAGGAGATGTGATTTTAGCAGGGTTTTGAAGATGAGGATAGAGGTGATCTGTCAAATACAAACCGGGAGGGAGTTTCCAGTCAGAGAGAGGATGTGGGTAAGGAGTTGGTGCCAAGAAAGACATGACAGGAACAGTGAAAAGGTTGGTGATAGGGGAGTGAAGGATGCAGGTTAGGTTGTAATAGGAAATCAGGAAAGTGAGGTAGGAGAAGCAGCCTGGCGTAGCGGGTAGAGCACAGACCTCGGAGTAAGAAGGTCATGGGTTCTAAACCTAGCTCTGCTGTGTGATTTTGGGCAAGCCACTTCGCTTCTCTGTGCCTCAGTTACCTCATCTGAAAAATGAGGATTGAGCCTGTGAGCCCCATGTAGGACAGGGACTGTGTGTCCGACCCGATTTGTTTGTATTTACCCCAGCACTTAGTACAGTGCTTGGAACATAGTAAATGCTTAACAAATACCATAACAATAATTATTATTATTAGGACGGGGAATGATGATTGAGTGCCCTTAAGCCAGTGGTAAGATGTTTCTATTTGAGTCAGTCAGTCATCCAAACTATTTATTGAGTGCTTACAGTGTGTAGAGCACTTTACTAAGCACTTGGGTAAGTAGAATAAAGCCATTATAACAGACACATTCTAGGGGAGGCAGTACTACAGACTCCATGGCAATCGGGGCCCTGCCATGATGAATGGCCTGGAATTTCCACGGGTCCCAAGCAGTAAGCATTCAATCAGTCATATTTATTGAGCACTTACTGTGTGCAGAGCACTATATTAAGCACTTAGGAGAGTACGAACAATATAACAGACACATTCCCTGCCCACAAGGAGAGTACAGTCTAGAGGACTGTACGCAGCAGTAATACCAGCCTCTCTTTTGGAGTTAGAGTAAGTGGACAGGGGCAGAGCAAAGCAGAGCCCCTCCCAGCCCCAGGGCAGCATGTCTTCAGAATGTCATGGCTTCTAATCCTGCTCTGCCACTTGTCTGCCGTGTGACCTTGGGCAAGTCACTTAACTTCTCTGTGTCTCTGTTACCTCATCTGTAAAATGGGGATGGAGGCTATGAGCCCCACGTGGGACAAGGGACTTTGTCCAACCCACTTTGCTTGTTTTGACCCCAGCGCTTAGTACAGTGCCTGGCACAAAGTAAGTGCTTAACAAATACCACCATTAGTATTTCTTACTGACAGGAACACCAGGCCCGCACTGGGGACATCTCTGGGGCCAGCCGTGCTGCTGCAAATCTGGGAGCCAAACTCACCCTGAGAGGGAGCAGTGTCACAACACTACAATGGTGAGACACCACAACAATGGTACCGTGGCTAAAATCCAGCCGGATTGCACCAGAAGGGATCAAAAGTTTCCTTGTCAAGGTTGGAGGGTGTAAAGAACCAATAGTTGGCTAATGAGTTGCTGGAGATTGGCAAGAGGAAGGGAAACCTAAGGTTTACTCCAACCTCAACAGCTTCTTCTCCTCCTCATGATTGTGTTTCCCTTCGCACTGCTAATCACCTCCCTTTTCCTCCCCCTCTCTCCATTTCCATTCCCTCTGAGTTTTATCGTATACCTTCTCTCTTCCCACTCCACCCTTTCCCGCCATCTTTCTATGCCAAGGGGGATTTTCTGCCAGATCCCGCTGAATCACTGACCCCCAGAACTTCTTTCAGTTGAAAGAAAGATAAGACCCTTCTTGTTAACTTTCTGCTAAAGTTCATAAACTATATCAGAGCTAAAAAAAAATAGATCTTTGGAGACAGAAATCAGTTGACGGCACTTATTTTAATACCTGAAACATATGAGGAGCACGTATCATGCCAAACCCATCTGGTTTAGTTTTCTCTTGTCTACGAACACTGCCCACACATTCATTCATTCATTCAATCGTATTTATTGAGCGCTTACTGTGTGCAGAGCACTGTACTAAGTGCTTGGGAAGTACAGGTTGGCAACATATAGAGATGGTCCCTACCCAACAATGGGCTCACAGTCTAGAAGGGGGAGACAGACAACAAAACAAAACATGTAGACAGGTGTCAAAGTCGTCAGAACAAATAGAATTAAAGCTATATGCACCTCATTAACAAAATAAATAGAATAGTAAATATGTACAAGTAAAATAAATAGCATAATAAATCCATACAAATATATATACAAGTGCTGAGGGGAAGGAGGTAGGGCGGGGAGGATGGAGAGGAGGAGAGGAAAAAGGGGGCTCAGTCTGGGAAGGCCTCTTGGAGGAGGTGAGCTCTCAGTAGGGCTTTGAAGGGAGGAAGAGAGCTATCTTGGCGGATGTGCGGAGGGAGGGCATTCCAGGCCAGGGGAAGGACGTGGGCTGGGGGTCAACGGCGGGACAGGCGAGAACGAGGTACAGTGAGGAGGTTAGTGGTGGCAGAGGAGCGGAGGGTGTGGGCTGAGCTGGAAAAGGAGAGAAGGGAGGTGAGGTAGGAGGGGGCGAGGTGATGGACAGCCTTGAAGCTGAGAGTGAGGAGTTTTTGCTTGATTCGTAGGTTGACAGGCAGCCACTGGAGATTTTTGAGGAGGGGAGTAACATGCCCTGAGTCTTGGTGATAACCCTGTTTTAGATTAACAAGAGCCTTTTCCATTTTTAAACCCTTTCACTGCTTAGCCGTTTGAGGGAATATTGAGATCATACATATTTTGCCCTACTAAAATCACGTTTCTTTCGAGAGGCCTTCCCTGGCTAACTTTTCATTTCCCCACCCTATTTGTCTTCCCTTGTGTAACACCTATGCGCTTGGGTCTGTATCTCTTAAGCACTCTGATACTCACCCTACCCCATCCACATAGCATTCATGTACATATGTATCATGTACATATGTTGCCAACTTGTACTTTCCAAGCGCTTAGTACAGTGCTCTGCACACAGTAAGTGTTCAATAAATATGATTGATGATGATGATATCCTTATACTCTGCCATGTTCCATATCTTTATTTTAATGTCTGTCTCCCCACTAGACTATAAACTCTATAGTCCATAGGACAGGGATCATATCTACCACCCTTATTGTATTGTACTTTCCCAAGTGCTCAATACAGTGTTCTGCACCCAGTCAGTGCTCAATAAATACCATGGATTGATTGAGTTTTATACATTTAAAAAAAGTTCTAGGGGGAAAAAATCTAACAGTCTTAATACGTGATTGCCACATTAGTAGTGCTCAACTACCAGACCGACTAATGATTTTATTAATCTTGCATAACAAGGGCCTCTTCCCAACTTCACTCAGCCTATTTGTCTTCCCAGTCAGAAGGGAAACTTCCTTCATCACCTAGAAGTCTCGGAGCCTCGTATTCAAGTCAACTGAAACTAAGAGGATTTGACACGCTCCAAGTGAAGACTTCTGTGTTTCTTTCTGTTCCAAAAGCCTCTGTGGTTAAATAATTATTATTTTTCCTTTTATATTGTGCGATTCTCTTTTGTGTGGACCAATTTTTTGAAACAGTGTAAAAGAGTCCACAGAGAGAACTAGCCTGAGGCAGGTCCCCATGTATAAATAGCTCAGTTGAAAACACAACAAAGGCTCCGTTGGGCTGTCACACAAAAGAGCCAAAAGCTGACAGTCATGTTAAATAAAACTTTTGTCTTAATGTCTGAATATGAATAGCATTGCTATTTCTGCTGCTAAAGATTTCTCCCAAGCCCTCGCCATTCAGACGGTTGAGGAGAACTTTTCAACATGAAGCACAAGGTTTTAGTTCCACATTCTGCATGGCTAAGAGAAGTAGTTTGGCATAGTGAATAAAGCACAGGCCTGAGAGTCAAAGGGTCATGGGTTCTAATCCCTGCTCTGCCACTTGTCTGCTGTGTGACCTTGGGCAAATCACTTTATTTCTCTGTGCCTCAGTTGCCTCATCTGTAAAATGGGGATTGAGACTGTGAGCCCCACCTGGGACAGGAACTGTGTCCTACCTGATTTGCATGTAATAATTATGGTATTTGTTAAGCGCTTACTATGTGCCAAGCACTGTTCTAAGCGCTGGGGGAGATACAGGGAAATCAGGTTGTCCCATGTGGGGCTCACAGTCTTAATCCCCATTTTACAGATGAGGTAACTGAGGTGCAGAGAAGTTAAGTGACTTGCCCAAAGTCACACAGCTGACAAGCGGTGGAGCCGGGATTAGAATCTATGACCTCTGGCTCCCAAACCCATGCTCTTGCATTAAGCCCCACTGCTTCTCGTAAGCATTTAACAAATACCACAATTATGATTATTATTACTAAGGGATGTGCAGTTAAATGCTTACATACTAAAATGGATTTCTAACAACCACCTTAGGGAATAACTTGTAGCTTGGCGTAATAAACCCCTCCCCACTTTCCCCAGACCACCGAACATTTCCTCTTGTTTTTTAAATGGTATCTGTTAAGCACTTACTATGTGCCAGGAACTATACTAAGCAAATGGGTGAATACAAGCCGGTCACGTTGGACACAAACCATGTCCACATGGGGCTCATAGTCTTACTCCCCATTTTATAGATGAGATAACTGAGGCACAGATAAGTTAAGTGACTTGCCCAAGGTCACACAGCAGACAAGTGGCATTAAAACCCAGAACCTTCTGACTCTCAGGACTGGTCTCTATCCACTAGGCCATGCTACTTCCTCTTTACAATGAGCCCCAAACTCCAAAAGTGAGACCCCAACTTTCCTTGAACCACATCCAAAAACAAACAATAATTAACCAAAAAAAGATAGGAATTGGAATCCCCTTTCTAGGCCTCCAGGAAGGTCCTGTTTGGAAGGCTATCCACCCGCTCTCCTTTCCAGTAAGATGGCCACTGATTTGCTTGCCACCCCCATACTGCCATCTCAGCACTTCGTTGTCATTGTAAGCACTTGGTTTCTCACATTTTCCCCCCCCGTCTCTCACTGTGTCCAGTCTTACGGCTTTAGCCACAAGCTGGGAAGGATGAGAGTGTTGAGGCAGAGAGGGGAAGTAGCTGAGACCGTGCCCTCAACAACAACTGTTACTATGATTAACGTTCACATAAAAAAAAAAAGACGACACTAGAACATGGTCAGGCAAGGAGAGACTGGAGTAGCACCATGTTTGGATATGGGGGAACGGGAATTCAGAAAAGGCACTGGGAACAGGGGAGGGCAGGGAAGGGGCAGGGCTAAGGGAGAAGGGATCGTGAGGGAAAGACTTGTCTACTAAATTGTGTGTAACATTGAGGCAGGGCATGCGAATGCTAAGGTAAGTCAGCAAATAGCGGAGGACGTATATTCATTCAATCATATTTATTGAGCGCTTACTGTGTGCAGAGCACTGTACTAAGCGCTTGTATATGAGTTGCATGGTATTGTGATGGTTCTAACTCAGGGTTTTCTCTATGTCTGAGCAGCATTAACTGATGATTGCATTCTTACCCAACTATGTGGGGGGAAAGAAAGAATGAAAATGTATTTAAAACACACAGCAAGGCTCTTTCATCATGCTTTTGAGAAGCACTCTAAATAGTAATAATAATTGTGGTATTATGTGCATACTATGTGCTATGTACTTAATACTGTAGCTTGGAATGTACTTAGTATATACTTGGTATGTAGTACTATGTGCTTAGTATTCTGGTCTCTAGTGCTGCAGTAAATACAAGATAATTGGGTTGGACACATTCCCTGTCCCACCTGGGGCTTGTTTTCTAAATAGGAGGGAGTATAATATAATCCCCATTTTACAAATGAGGTAACTGAGGAACAGAGAAATGCAGTGACTTGTCCAAGGTCTCATAGCAGGCAAGGCTGGGATAAGAACCCATGTCTTCTGACTCTCACGCCCATGCTCTTTCCACTAGGCCAAACTGCTTCTCTAGAGAGCTTTACAGATTTTCCTATCGCTAATCTCCTCAAAGTATCTTCAAGAGCATTGGGAGCGTATGCTATGAAAGTGGAAGTTGTAAGGCCTAGGTGGGACTGTTCTCTCAAGGTGCAGAATATAAGAAGAAAAGTGTGGGTAGAACCTGTCCAGCAGCTTGGTCATGGGCCTGGACATCAGGAGACCAGGGTACCAACTCTGCCATTTGCCTGCTGTTCAATCTAGGGCAAGTGACCTCACTTCTCTGTGATTGCTTACTCATCTGTAAAATGAAGGTTAAATACCTGTTCTACCACCTCCTTAGGTTGTAAAGGGGAAAGGACTATATCCGACCTGATTAATGTGTATCTACTCCAGCACTTAGTATGGCATTTAGCACATAGCAAATATTTAATAAATGGCACAATTATTATTATTACAGGTGTGTGTGTTTGTGTAGGTGTGCACGTATGTGAGAAGGGCAAAATATAGGGATGAGACCACCTCCTTTAACTTTATTTCCCAAGAGACAACTACATGTGGTACCACTGTGGATGTGGTACTGCATTTTTCTCAGGGATGGTACAAGTATAATTACGTGTAGGGTGGCCAATTTTATACTGAGCAGTACAATTTCCAGCTGCCTCCAATCAATCAACCCCAACTGATAATAATGATAATAATTGTGGGATTTGTAAAGTGCTGACTATGTGCCATGACCTTCTGAATCCCAGGCCTGTGCTCTATGCAATACATTCACTCATTCATTCATTCAATCGTATTTATTGAGCGCTGTGTGCAGAGCACTGTACTAAGCACTTGGGAAGTACAAGTTGGCAACATATAGAGATGGTCCCTACCCAACAGTGGGCTCACAGTCTACTTTGTCCATGGTTCAATTAAGTGTCTATACCCCAATCAAGGAGGCGTCAATAAATATTACTACTCTGAATCATCTCTGCTTACTCTACTGGAGTTGCGTTATTGGTTATTAATAATAATAATGGTATTTGTTAAGCGCTTACTATGTACCAAGCACTGTTCTAAGCGCTGAAGGGGGATACCAGGTGAGCAGGTTGTCCCCCATGGGGCTCACAGTCTTCACCATGCTGCTTTTTACCACCACCAATATCCTCTGACAGACACTGCCGTGGTAGATTAACCCCGAACCCTAGCATGGAACCAAATGTAGTATCAGTAAGGGATTGATGTTAGCAGGCACGTGTTCAGCTGGGATTCTTCCATTAGTAAATCCAACCACAAAAGCCCCACTCTGGCAAAGAACAGTCCCCTCCCAGGGGCCGCTTGTTGGTAGATACACTGGAATGTTTATGCTATTTTAATTTAATGTCTCTATTCAGAGGAGGAAGGTGTTGGTGTAGAATTGCTGAATTTTTTTCGTTTGACAGGGCATGTTGCAAGTCAGTCTGGAGCAATCACCATGGGAACCTTGAAAATGTGCCACAGACTTTGCAGCATATGGACTACGGTTCCCAGGAGTCGTCAGACTACAGCATATAGACAGTGTTGCCTATTCTGTGGGTGCAGGATCCGAGAGACCTGAAATCTTGTTTGAGGAGACCCAGTGTGGTGGTTTAGGCCTAAGCCCAGCCTGTCTTTTCACTGCTTGGACTAAGCTTCTGTTGGGCCATGACTCTTCAGATGTCTCAGGTCATGCAGTGCGTGTATGTGTGTGTATCTGCAAATGAGTGTTTGTGTGAGTGTGCGTGTGTATGTGTGTGCGTAAATAATTTTTAGTCCTTTGTAAAGATCAATTTGAGTTCCTCCTTGTTCAAATTGTTTTTTCTCCTTGAATTTTGGTTTTTTCCCCCCGTTCCAATTAGAAACCTCTTTTTCCCAGGCAAAAGACACTTTTCCAGCATTTTCATTCAATCTGATATCTTTGCAATATGAAATGGATAGTGAAACCCCTTCAGCACTCTGGGATAATAATAATAATGATGATGGCATTTGTTAAGCGCTTACTGTGTGCAAAGCACTGTTCTAAGCCATGGGGGGATACAAGGTAATCAAGGTTGTCCCACGTGGGGCTCACAGTCTTAATCCCCATTTTACAGTTGAGGTAACTGAGGCTAGAGAAGTTAAGTGACTTGCCCAAGGTCACACAGCAGATGTGGTGGACTCAGAATTCAAACCCATGTCATCTGACTCCCAAGCCTGTGCTCTTTCCACTGAGCCATGCTGCTTCGTATGGCTGGCAGGCTGCCCTGTCAAACGAAAAAAATTCAGCAATTCTACACCAACACCTTCCTCCTCTGAATAGGGACATTAAAAAAGCATAAACATTGCATAAAAGATATTTCAGCTGATAATCAGGCAAACAAGGGTATTTACTGAGTGCTTACTATGCACTAAGCACTTGGGAGAGTGCAATACAACAGAATTAACTTCTGTTGTATTAACTTCTTAACAAGAAGAATATTTAACTTCTTAATTAACAGAATTAAGTCACTTAATTTCTCTGTGCCTCAGTTCCCTCATCTGTAAAATGGTGATTAAGACCGTGAGCCCCCCGTGGGACAACCTGATCAATCAATCAATCAATCGTATTTATTGAGTGCTTACTGTGTGCAGAGCACTGTACTAAGTGCTTGGGAAGTACAAGTTGTCAACATATAGAGATGGTCCCTACCCAACAGTGGGCTCATAGTCTAGAAGACTGATCATCTTGTAACCTCCCCAGCACTTAGAACAGTGCTTTGCACATAGTAAGTGCTTAATAAATGCTATCATTATTATCATTATTATTAATTAGCAAACATATCACCTTCCCATAATCAGCTTACACTCTAGAAGATGAGCTACAGGATAGCTGTTCCAGGAGATTGTGTGCAAAGCTGCTCACAGCATATTGGCCTGCAAATCCAAAGAAATGCATCGAACTGTCAGAGCTCAGAAAGCCCTCTCCCCCTGCATACCCTCCCACCCAACACACAGAGGAAGTAGTAACCTCCAGTTATAGGCAATAAAATCAGCGTAGGGAGAAAGTGGACATATTGTTAATTACATTGAATTGTGTTTCCCTCTGTTTCCACCTGAGTTTTGGGTTGTATTCTTACATTAATCTTATTTATACATTACAAACCTTTGGTTAACATTTATGTAATCTCCTGCATTTCATGTCGTAAAGGAAACTTATATGAAAAATACTAATTAGAATACCATTGAAAATTGCCTGATCTCATTCAAGTCAATTCTACCTTTCAATTTCAAAATCAGGAATCAAGGGCTTCTAATTCCCTCTCCCTACATTTCAATTGAGATGTTTGTGCAAACACATATTCATTGATGAATGCTTGTTTGCATCTTGAAGAGAGAATAAGTACATTTGACATTTTCTCATTTGTATTCTCCCTTCTTCTCTTTTTACTAAGTACAAAAGTGTAAAAAGGCAGGGACCATGCCTGTTCTTTAATAGGTCCCATACACAAGTAATATAGTAAAGCCTGTAGATTTTTTGACTAGCTGCCTGACTATAGGAATCATTTTTAAACATGAGCTAGAGGGCATATTCTGTAAAGAACTAGAGATTTTAAAATTACTATATACTCTCACGCTCATCCCTAAGTTCACTTGTTTTAGACAAGGAGAACACTTGATCAGGGTTTTGCCAATAACAAATAAGAAGATCTCCTCCAGAAACTTATGACTTGAAAATCTTGATCTGTTAAGGAAAAAAGTCAAATCAGAGGAATGGCCAAGAAACAGAGAAACCTAAAAAGAGACTAAAACATATACTCTTAAAAATGCTTATTTATAGCCACAGGAAAATGTTTTCTGTCCTAAAAGAAACAAAAATAAACCCTTTGCCAAAAGATGCTAATGCCAGTTTTCAACATACACAATTGAAGCTATGCAAAAAAACCCAAAACCCAACCACCTCCCTCTTCCCCTTCACTCCCTCTACACCTATCTGAAATTGTCATGCCTGCCACTACAGAAGGCAAATGTCCTAAGAGGAGAAAGGGCTTAATCCTCAAGAGTTTTTTAAGGATAGCTACAGCTGAGACATTCAGGTTGACTGTCACCTCCCTTCTGTGACTGTCCCAAGATTTGTCCTTGTGAACAGGTAGGAGATTTTCTCCAAGACACTGAATGATGCTCTTGCTGCCTTCCCTCAGAATGCAGTCTCAAGAAAGAGCTTGGCCTTGGGTAGAGACGGATAATATGGTCAGTAATTTTGTTTATGAGAAGAGTCTGCATGATTCCTACATGACCTGGAAAAAAGAATGTTTCTCTGCTGTCTGTGAAGAGGCTGTAAAAACACCTCTCCTGGTGGCTGGGAAATGATTCTCCCCACACTTGCTGGCATGCTCTCCCTCCTTCCAACCTCCGAGGTTATTTCCAGATACATCTCAGCTTGACTGGAGTGGAGAACTGCTTCCCCAACCCAGGCAGCCTGGGTGGTTGCAGAGAGAGAGAGGAATGCTACATTCCCTTTAAAGTGAACATAATTACACACACACACACACACACACACACACACACACACACACACACACACTGGCAGCTCTTCTCTATTCTACTTCCTGACTCCCTTCCCCACCCCACCCCACCCCATTCCCCTCATCTTGGTTTTCTTCTCAATCATATTTATTGAGGAATTATTCTGTGCAGAGCACTGTTTAAGTGCTTGGGAGGATACACTGTAACAGAGTTGGTAGATACGTTCCCTGACCACAGTGGTTTCCCTCCACCACTCCATCTCTCCCGTCCCCCACAATTTCCCCCGGCCCTTCGCCATAAAATACCCTGTTCCCTCTCCATGTTCCCTGACCCATCCCCCCAACCTTCACAATTAAATACGGCCTCCATCATCATCATCATCATCCATCGTATTTATTGAGCGCTTACTATGTGCAGAGCACTGTACTAAGCGCTTGGGAAGTACAAATTGGCAACATATAGAGACAGTCCCTACCCAACAGTGGGCTCACAGTCTAAAAGGGGGAGACAGAGAACAAAACCAAACATACTAACAAAATAAAATAAATCGAGGGCGGCGGCCACTACTCAGCCTCCTCACTGATGCTCCTGCCTCCAGCCTCTCCCTTCTCCAGTCCATAGTTGACTCTGCTGCTCAGATTAGCTTTCTAAAACATCATTCTGCACAAGTTTCTCCACTCTTCAAAAGCCTTTAATGATTACTCATTCCCTTCCAAATTAAACAGAAATTCCCACCTAATTTGCTCTAAGACACTCCCATTAGTTTTCTTTCTCTTGCCTATCCCCTCTCTTCCCACTGCTCCCCAGCTCACACTCTTCAGGAACCTTTTTCTATCATAAGCAAACTCCACTTCCCTGCTCATCTTCAGCCTACACCCTAAACTCCACCCAAGCAAGCCTTCTCAATGTCCTTCATTCTTACGTCTCCCACCAGCTCTGGCCCTTTGTCGGGAACTCTCTCCTCTTTCCAATCTGTCCCACCACAGCGCTGCCAATCTTCAAAGCCCCCCTGAAATCCACCCTCCACCAGGAGGCATTCTCTGATTACCTTTCTCTTCGCAGTCACATTTTCTCAATTCCACCCCCAAGGGTCTCATTCATTCATTCATTCAATCGTATTTATTGAGCGCTTACTGTGTGCAGAGCGCTGTAGTAAGTGCTTGGGAAGTGCAAGTTGGCAACATACACACACACACGCACATCTTGAAGAGAGAATAAGTACATTCGAATAAGTACTCATACTTAAACATCTATTTATCCATCAATCAACCAATCAATCATATTTAATGAGCACTTACGACGTGCAAAGCACCTCACTAAGCATTTGGGAAAGTACGATATAATTGACTAGGTAGACATGTTCCCTGCCCACAACAAGCCTACAGTCTAGAGAGTAGATTATTCATCTCCTCATCTTTCCAACTTCTTTTCATAGCTGAAAATTATTTTAGTGCCTGGCTCACCCGCTGAACTGTAAACTCTTCAAGGGCAGGGATCACGTAGACTAACTGTACTGTACTTGCCACAGTGCTTACTATAGTGTTTTGCATAGACAGGTGTTCAATAAATAGCACTGATTAAATGCCTCATATCTGCTTACATTTTATCTAAAACCAGTGCTTAGGTACAGTTTTGGGCACAAAACAAATACCTCAATTGTATTATTACTATTATTATTACTATTATTATTAGAGAAGCAGCGGGGCTCAGTGGAAAGAGCACGTGCTTTGGAGTCAGAGGTCGTGGTTCGAATCCGGCTCCGCCACATGTCTGCTGTTTGACCTTGGGCAAGTCACTCTACTGAGCGCTCACCTCCTCCAGGAGGTCTTCCCAGACTGAGCCCCCTCCTTCCTCTCCCCCTCCTCCCCCTCTCCACCCCCCCGCCTTACCTCCTTCCCTTCCCCACAGCACCTGTATATATGTATATACGTTTGTATGTATTTATTACTCTATTTATTTATTTATTTTACTTGTACATATCTATTCTATTTATTTTATTTTGTTAATATGTTTTGTTTTGTTCTCGGTCTCCCCCTTCTAGACTGTGAGCCCACTGTTGGGGAGGGACCGTCTCTATATGTTGCCAACTTGTACTTCCCAAGCGCTTAGTACAGTGCTCTGCACACAGTAAGCACTCAATAAATACGATTGATTGATTGACTTCTTAGAGCTTCAGTTAC
The DNA here is from genome assembly GCF_015852505.1 of Tachyglossus aculeatus. NCBI lineage: Eukaryota > Metazoa > Chordata > Mammalia > Monotremata > Tachyglossidae > Tachyglossus > Tachyglossus aculeatus. The sequence continues at coordinate 14,835,748 of NC_052090.1, read as the reverse complement.
CTCATCTGTAAAATGGGGATGACGACTGCGAGTCCCGCGCGGGACAACCTGGTCACCTTGTATCCCCCCAGAGCTTAGAATAGTGCTTTGCACATAGTAAGTGCTTAACAAATGCCATTATTATTATTATTGCTATTAACATTACAATATAATGATATCACATTATTATATATTATTATACAATAATATTATATTAATAATAATAAAGGGAAGGCTTAGGGAAAACATCTATGCCTACCTGTGCAGAAAAAGAGTGCCACTACCTTTATGTCTTCGGCTTTTCCCTCATAGTTCCTAAAATGCTAACAGATTCTAGTTTATTTAAATGCGTATCATATTTGGAAATAAGACATCTTGTCAGGTTCATGGAAAGCTGCGGGCTGCATGACATAGTCACAGAGCTCCTCCTAGAGGAGACTACCAAGTAAATGTGTTGAAAATCCCCGTAAATTGTTGCCTTGCTGCAGAATATTATCAGTTCTCGATTGACTGCGGCTACTTTTCAATCGTAACATTATACCAGATAACAGACAGTCTTCCCATAGATAAAACGATGTGCGTGATTTGCGGGGGGATAAATTCATATTCCTTTAGATGTAATGTTTCCTAGGTCTAAAGGACGTAGTGGAAGTTATCAGGGTGTCTTGGTAATAATAATAATAATGATGGTATTTGTTAAGCACTTACTATGTGCAAAACACTGTTCTAAGCACTGGAAGGGGGGGCTTCAAGGTGATCAGGTTGTTCCACGTGGGGCTCACAGTCTTAATCCCCATTTTACAGAGGAGGTAACTGAGGCCCAGAGAAGTCACTTGTCCAAAGTCACACAGCTGACAAGTGGTGGAGCCGGGATTAGAACCCATTCATTCATTCAATCATATTTATTGAGCGCCTACTGTGTGCAGAGCACTGTATTAAGCGATTAGAACCCTTGACCTCTGGCTCCCAAGCCCATACTCTTCCCACTGAGCCACACTGCTTCTTGGTACTAAATAGGCGGTAGAAAAACTTCCTAGACTTCTTCTTCTTCTAGACTGTTAAAACTTCTTCTAGACTGTTGGGTAGGGACCGCCTCTATACGTTGCCAACTTGTACCTCCCAGGTGCTTAGTACAGTGCTCCACACACAGTAAGCGCTCAATAAATACGATTGAATGAATGAAAAAAGCCTCTCTCCTTATCCTAAAATCAGATTCTGACAGAAATGAATACAATAGGGGATTTGAGATAAGGTAAATCCCATCCACTTGGGCTGCTCTTGGGGCTGGAGGGGAAATCATCAGCTTGGTGTGTTGGCTGCTAGTTAAGGCCTTGCTGGGGAAGCCAGGTAGGGTATGAAAGGAGCCACCTTCATCTTGACTCAGGATTGGGGCCAAAGGGTGCCTGTCATGGCTAGAAAAATGGCTGACCAAAGTTGTTCCAGCTAGCTGTCACATTCCAGGTTTAAATTAGTTGAGTGTCAGTGAAACATTCCGTTGGCATAAAGCATTAAATCATCATCATCATCAATCGTATTTATTGAGCGCTTACTGTGTGCAGAGCACTGTACTAAGCTCTTGGGAAGTACAAGTTGGCAACATATAGAGACAGTCCCTACCCAACAGTGGGCTCAGTCTAAAAGTGGGCTCACAAATGCGCTGCAGTTGCCTAACAAACTGCTTATGATAACGTTATTGGGTTGTAATTTACCTTGCTGCAGAGATTTACCAAAATTTTAATAGCTTCCTAAAAGCAATGGCAGCAAATCAGCTAAAGTGGCTTTGAAATGTTTTCCGTGTCAAATATGTCAAAACAACTAACTATATAACTATAACTTGAACCCTGTGGAGAGACTGCTGTTCACACAACTCTATCCATGCACCAACTTTATACATCCCACAACCGATGCCCTTTAAGCAAGGTTGTATAGGGCCAATGCACCCATAAGAGTGTAAGCTCTTGGTGGGCAGGTAATGTTCTGTGCTACAGATGGACTTTACCAAGTACTTAGTGTTTGGCACATAGCAAGCACTTAACAAATACCATCATCATCATATACTGCTCCCAGGAGGTGATTAGTAAGTACCATTAATGCTACTACTACAACTATACTGTGAGGGAAAGTTGTGCCTCTTCTGTCTCTTCAAAAATCCACAACGTAATCTCAGTCTGGACAGAAATTTGCCATTATTGAGCACTGCTTGTTTAAATGGCAATGTGTGTTCCATTCCGTGGAATTGCTATAGCTGTGCAGGATTTGTTTAACTTGAAGTTTTCCGGATTTTCTGTTGGATCCACCTTCCCCCTTTCTGATGCTTTCTCACAGTTATACACAACACTTAGGAGAGTTAGTAGCCAGATTTCCTGCTCTCAAATATCTTACAGTCTACCATGTGGCTTAGTGGAAAGAGCACTGGCTTGGAAGCCAGAGGTCATGGGTTCTAATCCCAGCTCCACCACTTGTCAAGTCACTTAACTTCTCTGAGCCTCAGTTATGTCACCTGTAAAATGGGGATTAAAGACTGTAAGGCCCATGTGGGACAGCCTGACAACCTTGTTTCTGTCCCAGCACTTAGAACAGTGCTTGGCACATAGTAAGTGCTTAACAAATACCATCAGTATTATTATTGTGTGCAGAATACCGTACCAAGCATTTGACAGAGTACAGTAGAGTTAGTAGTCATGATCCCTGCCTTCCGGAAGCTTACACTGAGGAACTTGCTCAATCTGTTGAAGGGCAGAAGTGTATGCCTGCACGGGTGTGCTGAAGTTGCCTTTTGCTGTGGAAAGTGCTTATTTATTTGTTTCCTATCATTGCTGATATATTTCTAACCAGATCATTGGTAACCCCTTCCTTCCTTATCCCCACCAACCCGGTGATGAGCGAGCTTTAAGCCGGGGAGAAGGGCTAGCCATGGAAGAAGATAATAATAATTTTGGTATTTTGTTAAGCGCTTACTATGTGCAAAGCACTGTTCTAAGCACTTGGGAGGATACAAGGTGATCAGGTTGTCCCATGTGGGGCTCACAATCTTATTCCCCATTTTACAGATGAGGTAACTGAGGCCCAGAGAAGTGAAGTCACTTGTCCAAAGTCACACAGCTGACAAGCGGCAGAGCAGGGATTTGAACCCATGACCTCTGACTCCTAAGCCCGGGCTCTTTCCACTGAGCCGCGCTGATACTGGACACCCCACCCTGGACCTTGGAGAGGTTGAACAGCACTAATAGTGACCAAAGAAAGTGCAGCCAGAAAGGGCTAAGGCCGGGGCCAAATGGCTCAGCCCCTCTGCAGCCCAGCCCCACAGGGACAGGTGCACTGATCCCACCCCCCACCATTCTCCAGTCACTCTGGAAACACCCTGTCATATTGTACTCTTCCAAGTGCTCTGCACATAGTAAGCGCTCAATAAATGCCATTGATTAATCAATTAACTTTTTCTTTCATGAAGTTGTGGCTTACTTCCAGCATTCATTCCTACCCCGACAACTTAGGTTCACGTGTATATTTCTAGCTGCAGTTTCATTTGTAGATATAGTTACTTATTCTGCTACTTCATCCTGGGGCAGACCACTGTACTTAGATCTCTGGAGAGTACAAGAGAGTTGGTAGGCAAGATCCCTGCCCTCAAGGAGCTTACAAACTACCTCCTTTTAAATCGTCTCATGTACACCATTTGCATTTAATCCTCCTGTCTTTCTCATTAGATTGTAAGCCCCTTAGAGATAGGAAATATGATTCTTGCTCTGTCGTTCCCTTCCAAGCACTTAGTACGCACCTTTGCACTTTTAGATATTGACCTTCATTAATCCTCCCTCCTAGCCCCACAGCACTTATGTATGTATACTTATTTTTGTTAACATGTAAGCTATTGTTTGGCAAGTTTCTCAGCTGTCAGGTCTCATTTCAAAATTGTGACTACCTTTTCAAAGCCAGGTTCAACCAATATTTCGAGGCCGAAAGCTTACGTTCTGCATTCCTTAATGGTCATTGAAATGGCTGTACTTTCAATTTGCATGTGTTACAATACCATTCAAGTCACTTAAGTTCTCTGTGCCTCAGTTTCCTCTTGTGAAAACTGAGGATAAAATAATCCTTCTCCTTCCCTTTAAAACTGCGCCCCATATCTGTGATTTGATTATCTTGTGTACACCCAGTGCTTAGCACAGAGCTCGGCACTAGGCTGTAAGCTGGTTGTGGGCAGGGAATGTGTCTTTTTATTGTTATAGCATACTCTCCCTCGCGCTTAGTACAGTGCTTTGCACATAGTAAGTGCTCAATAAATGAATGAATGAATGAATGGCCAAATGATTGACTGGAAGAAAGTAGCAGGAGACTATAGTCATGGTGTATAGTATTATAGACCATAGAATATAGTCATAGACTAAAGGAGACTATAGTCATGGTCTGGGGTTCTAATCCTGGCTCCTCACTTGTCTGCTGTGTGACCTTGGGCAAGTCACTTCACTTCTCTGGGCCTCAGTTACCTCATCTGTAAACTGGGGATTGAGACTGCGAGCTCCAACCCGATCTGCTTGTATTCACTCTCCACTTAGTAGAGTGCCTGGCACATAGTTAAGAGTTTAACAAATACCATAATTATTATAGTAAAGAAAGGGGCATAGAACTAGAACCAGGAATGTGGCAGAAATATTATCCCAACGCAGATACAGAAACACCTAGGCACAGCCCTTGTTTTAGGCCAGTTAGAGGAAGAGGTGGCTACTGCATTTTGCTGTTGGGGAAGTTCATTTTGTTCAGTGGGCTGCACTGAAGTGTCATCCTCATTTCTCCTCACAGGGAAATTAATAAAGAGACCTACTTCAGAACTGCACTTTTCTGAAAGGGTTCTTGTGCAAATTCATCTTCTCCATGTATGGAGAACCATAAAACGTCAATTAAGGAAGTGAACTGGAGGCCAGGCAGATGCGTTTCCTTCGAGCTTCATAGACAATCAAGTCGGATAGCTTATGTTCTGCATTCCTTAATGCTCATTGAAAATGATATTAAAAAAGAAATGATTGTGTTATTTGCCAAGCTCTGTGCTGAGCACTGGGGTAGACACAAGATAATCAAATCAGAGACATGGGGCTCAGTTTTAAAGGGAAGGAGAAGGATTATTTTATCCTCAGTTTTCGGATGAGGAAACTGAGGCACAGAGAACTTAAGTGACTTGAATGGTATTGTAACACATGCAAATTGAAACTACAGCAGTTAACAAAACCCTTTCAGCCTCGAAATATTGGATGAGCCTGGCTTTGAAAAGGAAGTCACAATTTTGAAATGAGACTGGACAGCTGAGAAATTTGGGGAAATTCTATTTACCAAACAGTAGCTTATATGTTAGCAAAAATAATGAGATGGGGAGACTTCTGGCAGACATATAAGACTTGTTTACATTTTGATTGCAATTTAATAATTTGCTGATTGCATTATAATCACAACAATATTGCAGTTTAATCACATGCATATATTTAGTTAACTAAATTAATGCCTTGAAATCTCAGTTTGATTTTCTCTTATACATAGCCGATCTCTCTCTGTCTCTGTGCACCAATAAGAATGCTAATCTGTTTCCACTATTTCTGCTCATTTCCTCTTGGTAAACTCCCTAGCCACATTTTGATTCTTGCTTTCTGAAAGACATTATATTTCAAGCTAATGTATAATGATTAATACTTTGTGGTATGCTGCGCAATGAATATAAAACAAGAGCTCATTTAGCAGAAGCCTGCAACATTCATTTCTGTCGCTAACAACCGCAATTAGCAGGATAGAGAATTGGCTTGAACTTCTTATTGGTTCGCCATTTCCTCATATCATCTCTGAGGCACACTGACTGCACAGCACAAGCTATATTATCAGTTTGGAAGCCAGGAAAAGGAAGTCATGATGGTATTTATTGAGTGCTTACTAGGTGCCAAGCACAGTGTGAAGTGCTGGGGAAGACATAAGACAAATAATCAGATTAAACACATTTCCCGTCCCACCCAGGGCTCACAATCTAAGAGGAATTTCATCTCCATTTTAGGCATAAGGGTACTGAGACCCAGAAAAGTTAGAGGACTATTCCAAGGTCACACAGAAGGCAAATTGCAGAGCCAGAATTTGATGACATGTCTCTTGACTCTTAGGCCTCTGCTCTTTCTACTAGGCCATGCTGCTTTTCTGCTTTTCTGACCTTTTTTTAGCTCTTCAAGACCTGCTGGAACTCCCAAACCCAACCCCTCCTACTCAGCATAAAAGCCCTGCATCTCCTTTTGGTTCTCATACTCAAAATGAAAAATTGGTACGTAAATATTAGATTTTCAAATCCATAACCAAATCCCTCAGGTATGTATATCCTTGACAAATGACTTGCCAAATCTGGCTACGATTTTCCTTCCTGACATTTCTAGAACTGATTTATTTTATTTCAATCCCGGAGTCCTAAACATTTTCAATCTGCAGAATGTCTATAGGTTTATATGGATTCCAATGAAGTACAGCATCAAGACAGCTGTGCTTCATTCTGAAGAAACTTGGAAGAGGGCAACAGTGTTGCCTTGAAGGGGGAACTTTCCTCAGACTGGGACCCAAAGCTGTTATTCTTTGAAGTAAGCACCATCACAGAACAAGAACAATTGTTCTTGAAAGAGCAATTTCTATAAGCCTACTGGTCTTCTGGGTAACAGAGGGTGTTGCTACTTTGTCTAGGTGATAAGTTTAAGTCTTGTTGCTCTTTTTGGGCAGCGAATGTCCAACTCTATCATACTGTATTCTTCCAAGAGCTTAGCTCAGTTCTCTGCACACAGTAAGTGCTCAATAGATATGACTGACTGATTGGTTTCATTTCTCCCTGACTGGAAGAGCCTGGAGAAACTATCAAGTGCTTAGTTTAGTGCTCTGCACACAGTAAGCACTCAATAATAATGATGGTATTTGTTAGTCACTTACTATGTGCCAGGCAAAATTAATTGATAACCATAGACCTGAGCATGGAAGTGAAGGAATGGCTGCAAACCAAGGGGGAGCAATCCTGGGGAAACAGAAAGATGACACAATTAATATGACTAAGAAAATAGGAAAATGGGAAAAAAGATGGAAAGCACAAGATTAACATTCCACAGAAGTATAGGGAATACTAGATTAAGGGATAAATTCAAGATACAACTAAATAATTCATGTCTTAAAAGAATTTAAGGGTCAGTGTTTTAAATTTTATAGAAAATGGAATAGGCACCGTTTAGAACTACAAAAGTTATAAAAAAAAATTGCTCACTGTTGTCCACCATCTGAGGAAATAACAGATAATGGAAAAAACACAGCACATCCTAGAATAATAGACTTGTAAGTACATTTATTATTATTATAATAATAATTGTTAAGCACCTACTATGTGCCAAGAACTGTAACTGTACTAAGCACTGGGGTCGATAGAAGATAATTAGGTCAGATCCAATTAAGTGGCACGTGACAGAGCCAGGAATAGAACACAGGTCTCTCTGATGCCCCGGCCCATGCTCTTTCCGCTAGACCATGCAGATTATGAGATAGCACTAGAAGATGGTCCCCATTGGATCCCAGGCAGAATTTGTGGAGGGGGGGGTGGGTTGCTTCAAAATCATGCATCATGTGCACAGTGTCAATGTTGTGGTGGGAATAAGCAGGAAGAAAGGAACAGAAGTATTGTAGTCCCAGCCCTTCTGGAACTTGAAGTTTTGAGTTTAGAGTTATGTGAATTGGGGATGTCAGTCAATCATATTTATTGAGCGCTTACTGGGTACCTACCACTGTACTAAGAGCTTGGGAGAGTACAATATAACAATAAAGACACATTCCCTGCCTACCACTGAGCTTACAGTCTAGCGGGAGTTTATAGTTCGGGGGAAAGTAAAAGGGTACACTATAACTCTCCAGTATGGAAGGTTGGAAGTTTCTAGAGCAGCTCCGATCCTATTCGTGGTGGTGGGGAGGCCCATCTCTAGCCTCTTGAAAGACATAGATCCCTATTATGAAGAATGGCACCCTGGAGTTCTAGGACGGCTGATGCATCTGCTCAAATGCTTATCCACCACTCTGGCCTCCCTGTGACAGTCAGAACAAAATTGATAACCATAAATAGATCTTCAACAAATCATCAAATACAAGATTGCCATGACCTTTGTGTTACAATAAAACATGATGTCCCAGTACAACTTGGCCCTTCTCTTCAATCTGTGAGACCCATTTAATAATACATGCTTCAGATTTATCGGAGAGAAAACAACATTTTCTAAAGACACAATTCTTTCTTTGTGGGGGAAAAGTGTCCCTAAATACAGTGAAAATTCTATGCCTTCCTGATATCTGAATTCAAAGGAAAATATCCAACAGAAAGAGTGCCACGGATTATTTCATGGAGACATTTTCTTTTTTTCTTTAAAGCAGCCTGATGCACAGCCTCTTGGATAACAGCATAAAATGAAAGACCAGTGGGGACCCATAAAATATTTCATCAGACATGGTGCCATAATTAGGGGCACTTCAGTCCCCATCCTCCCCGTTTGTTCCCTAGACACTTCAGTTGTTTAGAGTCCCCCCATCACAGCCCATTCCATCACCTCCTTCTATCCCCAAGAGGCCGAGAAGTTCATTGCTGCAAGCAGGAGTCAGCTAAAGTCTGAAATCCTTTTCCTCCTTCAGGAGTTGTCAATGTGTCTCTGAGACTATTGACTGCCCAGTGCTGTGCCAGCTTAATAGAAACACAAGCACATGCAGCAGCCCTCTTCCTCCTTGGAAAGGATGCGTCTTGATGATACCATTCATTGGAGTATCTTATTCATTACCCGTTGCCATGCCAACCAGACAGCCAACCCTCTCTCCCTTCTCACCCACATATACACCTAGACAAAGATGAACAGTAAAGAGTTGATTGCTGGCCGCTGTCTCAGAGTGATTGAGTTTTAAAAAGGGGTCTGATTATATCCAAAAATTCCAGTCCGAATTGGCGGGGCATTTGCCTCCTATGGTGACTAGCCTTCCTTTAGGAAATTGTCTTTCCCAGTGTAGGTGGTTTCCCAAAGTAGCTTCTGATCTCCATTTCATCAGAAGAATCCTATCCTTTCGTTTCAATCAGTCCCAGGACTCCCTTCAGAAGAATGCTGTCCATTTTTCCCAACCAATTCTAATCTCCTTTACCTAGTGAATATCCAAGTCCCTCGGAGGAAGCCAGGAACCAAACATGACTATTCGTGGTTTGCAGATAAGGAGATGGAGATGCAGACACAGACCTGAAGTTGAAAGGAGGGAGAGCAAAGAGAAGAGAAAGACAATGGTAATTTTCACGAGGGGAAAAAATGATGTAGGACAAACAAGGCCTGCCCTGTTCTGCTGCAGAAGTTCCAGGCTGTCTCCTGAGACTTCCTCAGTGACAGAATTGGGTGTGGGGGCTGCAGAGCCCTTAGAGTACATTGGGTTTGCAGACAGAAGCCCTGTTCTGTCTCAGATGGGCTGGGTTGGATGTTGGAGAGGTGGTAGGGAAAGTGAACTGCTTGGGGAATGGAGCCCTGTTGGTTATCCTCATTTCCAGCCTGTCAATTCGTTTGCATTATGCAGAGCCAGACAATAATGACCTGTGGCCTGTTTCCAACAAGCAGGAAGGAGGCAGATTTGGGACTAAACAGAAGTCTCCTAACAGCCAGCCTGGTCTTCAATCCAAGCTTGTTGGGGAGCCTATCCTTTGGCCTGAATGTTTTAATTTTTCTGCCCAGACTTTGTGGGGTGTCACCCAACCATTTACACCTGCTGCTGGAAAAAAAACCTCCACAATCCTTTCTTCTTCCCTATTCCCTTCAAGATGATATTTCGCACAAGTCCCAAGTCGGCTCATTCAGGTGAAAATTAACTTTCCACAGTTGAAACTGCATGGTTTCACATAAAAGTGTTACAGTCTCAACACTGTCACTAACAAAGAAATCAAGGTACAGGCTTCATTTCTGTAATGTCCAGAATCATTTGAATGATGTAACGTCACCATTTTCTTTCTTCCTATGGTGACAAAGCTGGTTTCAAACTAGAATAGCCATCCCCAACTAACCCCACAGCATTAAGACACACTTACTTTAACAAGTAACTGTAAGAGGTCAATACTGTAGTTCATGCCCCTTTGAATTGGAAAAGATGTGTCCCTTTTGAAGTTGAATTCAATTTCCAAATATGAACTCCACTCCCACTAAACAGGATGAATGGGGTATGCATCATGAGCAGGAAAGCATTCACTGGGAATAGGATTTCCCTTCCCTGAGTCGAGTAGGGATGCTTCAGGGACCAGAAAAGAAATGATTAAAAGAGATCACACTGGCTTTAAATAGCTTCAAACAGAATCCTATTTACTTCTCATCTGGAAGAACCACAGAGAGGCCCCTGCTGTTGAAGAGTGGAGGAGAATTAAAGTGAGGAAGGTGAGGCATTTCCTTTTCACAGATTTAAAAAAGAAGAAATCTGCAATTCATTCCATCGAAGTTCAGCTCTGAGAGCAGAAGAGATTGCTTTCATAGACACACCCACACTCAACCCTGCCCATCCAACCACCCCCACCCCCACCCCCCCCCACACACAGAGATGTCCTTTGGTTTAAAAGATGTCACTTCAGGTGACAATGAGATTTTAATTTATATGCAGGAATGTGACCGATAGACAAAAACATGGTGAACAATCTTTTCCATATTGTGTGCTGATATGGTTTAGGTTTTGTTTTTGCAACTTCAGGGCAAGGCTCACCCATAGCAATCCTCTGCTGAAACTAATTTGGGTGAGACAGGCAATTTTTAGGGACACCTTTACTGTTCCCCCTCTCTATTTGGAATGAGAAGTATAACTTCTGTCTGTCGGTATATACCGGCCTACAGAGAAAAAGATTGTCTAGCTTTCTGGAAGTATGATATTCAGTATTCTGAAACAGGCAGTACAAAAACTGAGCCCACTATAGTTTCAATTAAAAACTTAGAACTTAAAGCAGTCAGAGTCTGCATACTCAGTACTCAGCACTGCGGTATCTAGGTGGATTTTTTTACTGGCAAAAATATTTGAAATGGAAATCACAATTTCCTTAAGAAAGGACATAGACAAGCAATGAAACCAGCTTTTTTCGATAACTATTAGCTCTTTCGTAATACCTCACAAATATTCTAAACCTCAGATAACTTCCTGGTCTTCCTTTCTTCATACTAGTGCACACATTTTCAATAGTTCACTACTCTTACCCATCCATTTTACAAAGGGAAGGAAACAGAAAGTTGGTGAAACCGAATCAATCCATTTGGCTACTTGTTGGGCCATCTGGTCAAAGGTTGGAAGCAGGAGGAGCTGAATGAGATAAAATAAGGTTTTTGGATTACTTCTAATCAAATTATCTTCCTGAATCCCATTTCATTTGGGTAATTGGAGGCCAACTGCATTAATAATGATTAATAAAAATGTCTATCAGGGAACACAGTCCAAGCTTGTAAAAGTTGCCCTCATTTCATTATTTGCCCAAGGGAGGTAGGAGAACATAGACCACAAACATTTTGAAAGCATCAAATTGGGAAAAATTGCGGGTGCCAAAATCCTAGGTGAAGATCTTTATTGAATTGCATAAATGAATTATCTTCATTTCTAGGATATTCGTTCATTCATTCAATTGTATTTATTGAGCGCTTACTGTGTGCAGAGCACTTTCTAAGCTCTTGGAAGCATAATTCAGCAATAGAGACAACCCCTGCCCACACCAGGATTACAGTCTAGAAGATAGTGACATTCTAGAATTGGACATTAACAAAACTCAATTTTCATTCATCTAACACGTGAAAGAAAGCCTTGGTTACTTCTGAATAAATACTAATCCTGGAATAAGTTCATTTTGGCCTATTTAATCAGCTGGAAGCCATGGAATGTGCACTTAACTCTATAGTAGTGATCAGATACCCTAAGTGGGTAGGCGAGTCCCCAAATTCACCCCCCCTCCCACAGTTAGCTCCTCCCAGTCAGCTCCTAAGAGGTCCACGTCCTGTATAGCAAGTAGGGATGGTGCTCTGAGCTATCACTGCCAAAGCACTAGTTTCTCCACCTCAGTCTTATGTACCTGCCACTCTTTCTCTCTGCCTCTATGTCTGCCTGTCACTCGTTTCTCTGAGTCTTTGTCTGGGTCCTGTTCCTTCTTTCCTCTCCCACTTTTTTCTCTCTCCCACCTTTTTCTCTCCATTCAATTCAATCATATTTATTACGCACCTACTGTGTGCAGAGCACTGTACTAAGCACTTGGGAAAGTACAATACAGCAATAAAGAGTGACAATCCCTGCCCACCATGAGCATTCCTTTGGTCCTTTGGCTCCACATGCTGAGGACACTTACCCTCTCTTTCCCCCTTGCCCGTGACCACTCTGAGCTCTAATAAACAATCACTTTTGTCTAACTGGAGTGCACGTTCCTGTCATGTCTATTCCAGGATTCAAATGAAGCTCAGTGAACTAGAAGGAGAGTCAGTATGTCAGCATATAGCTTTCTTTCCAGAGCAAGCCCCAACAAGTTGGCATCCCTCGGAGGAAACTTCCAGCTCTGCCTTGCCCCATCTCTCCCTGACAACCAGAAAGGGAACACAACAATACAGAGAATTTGGCAGGAAAACTAAGATAAACTAGGCCTTTCTTTTTGGGATCAGGCTGCTAGAGAAGCAACATGGCCTAGTGGAAACCGCAAAGGCCTGATAGTCAGAGAACCTGAGTTCTAATACCAGCCCTGCTACTTCTCTGATGTGTGACCTTGGGTTGCTCCGTACCTCCGTGTCCTTAACTGTAAAATGGGGATTAAATCCTACTCCTACTTAAATGGTGAGCCCCATATAGGACAGAGACTGTGTCCAACCTGATTATCTTATATCTACCCCAGTGCTTAGTAGAGTGCTCAGAATATAGTAAGCATTTAACAAGTACCATAATTATTATTATTAGACTGATTAGCCACTGAGAAGCAGCGTGGCTCAGTGGAAAGAGCATGGGCTTTGGAGTCAGAGGTCATGGGTTCAAATCCCAGCTCTGCCAATTGTCAGCTGTGTGACTTTGGGCAAGTCACTTCACTTCTCTGGGCCTCAATTACCTCATCTGTAAAATGGGGATTAAGACTGTGAGTCCCCCGTGGGACAACCTGATCACCTTGTAATCTCCCCAGTGCTTAGAACAGTGCTTTGCACATAGTAAGCACTTAATAAATGCCATCATCATCACATACTCTCCTCCCTGCTCCCAATCAACCAGCCAGCCACTCGCCATAATTTCTGGGCACCCAAAGCTGAAGAAAGAGTACTGCTGTAATATGAAATAGTACTTAATGAAATAGTACGTAACTTTTTGACAATCCATTGTCTCATGTGGTAAACATAGCAGATTCCATTACATTGTAAACTCCTTGAGGTCTTTATCTCTGTTATATTTTCCCAGTGTTAGGGGCAGCATTGGATACTCCAGAGCACTCAATAAATAGAATTCCAGAAAATTATATTCTTATTCCCTCAGGATAGAAACCAGCTTGTTCAAGAAGCGGGATGTGACATCTATGGTAGGTCTAAATCTCACACCCATAAATAACAACACTTTATTCACTAGCAGTTTTGAATGATATTTAGAGACAGCATGGCTCAGTGAAGAGAAATGGACTGGGAGTTAGGAGATTTGGCTTCCCAGCACTGCCATTGGCTTACTGTGTGACCTTGGACAAGTCACTTAACCTCTCTGGGCCTCAATCTCCTCATTTGTAATATGGGATAAAATAGATTTAGAGTCCTGCGAGGGACAGGGACTGCCTCCAGTTTCATAGCCTTGTATTTACTCCAGCCCTTAAGTGATGATAAGCACTTAATATATGCCATAATTATTAGTTTTAGTATCTAATTTTGTTAATGAATATGCAGTGAATCATCATTATGTATGGCTAAGTCCAATTTAAGATTTTTCGCTCTGTGCCTTTTCTCTAACCCATTAACCCTGTTTCTTATCTGTAATGATGCTACAAAAGTTCATTATTTTACATCTTTAAATTTTTTGTATTCAATTAGGCAATGTCATTCATTTGGCTTGAGTTCGCCCTCCCTAAGGTCACCAATGATCTCCTTCTCACCAAATCCAATGGCCTTTACTCCAATCTAATCCTCCTCCTATTCTCAGCAGCCTTAGACATCGTGGATTCCCTCCTTCTCCTGGAAATATTATCTCTAACCTTGGCTTTAATGACACTGTCTTCTCCTGGTTCTCCTCATATCTCTTCCTCATCCTCAGTCTATTTCATAGTCTCCCCCTCTGCCTTCCACCTCCTAATTATGGGAGTCCCTCAAGGCTCAGTTCCCCATCAACACCCACGTCCCTGGGGAATTCGTTTGCTCCCATGGTTTCTACTACCATCTCTATGAGGATGATTCCCAAATCTACATCTCCAGTCCTGATCTCTCTCCTCTGCAGTCTTGTATTTCCTCATGACTTCAGGACATCTCTACATGGATGTCCTGCTGACACCTCAAACTTAGCATTTCTCAAAGAGAATTCCTCATATTCCCACTCAAACCCTGTCCTCTCTCTGACTTTCCCATCACTCTAGCCAGCACCACCAAGCTCCCTATCTCACAAGCCTGTAACCTTGGCATTACCCTTGACTCATCTCTTTGATTCAACCCATATATTCAATCTATCACCAAATCCTGTCGGTCCAACCTTCACAGCATCACTAAAATTCACCCTCCTCTCTCCAACCAAACTACTACGATGTTAATCCAAGCACTTAGCCTTCCCACCCTGATTTCTGCATCAGCTATCCTTGCTGAACTCTTTTACTCCTGTCTCTCCCCACTTCAGTCCATAATTTACTCTGCTGCCTGGATTATTTTTCTACACAACCATTCAGTCCATGTTTCCCCAGTCCTCGAGAACCTCCAATGGTTGCTCATCTCTCTCCATAGCAAACAAAAACTCCTTAACATAGGCTTTAAAACATCCAATCACCTTTCCCCTTCCTAGGTTACTTCCATCATTTCCTAATACAGCCCAGCCCAGCCCACACATTTTTGTCCTCTAATGGCAACCATCTCACTAAACCTCGATATCACCACTGATCCCTCACTCCCATCCTGCTTCTGACCTCCCTCTTCATATCTGACAGACATTAACCCTCCCCACCTTCAAAGCCTTATTTAAAATACAGCTCCTCCAAGTCTCCTTCCCCAACTAAGCCCTGGTTTTCCCTTCTCCACTCCCTTCTGTGTTGCCCTTGCACTAGGATTTACACACTTTACTTACCCCTCCCTCAGCCCA
Organism: Tachyglossus aculeatus; assembly: GCF_015852505.1. Lineage (NCBI taxonomy): Eukaryota > Metazoa > Chordata > Mammalia > Monotremata > Tachyglossidae > Tachyglossus > Tachyglossus aculeatus. Next base: position 14,820,475 of record NC_052090.1, on the reverse strand, counting down.
TGACACTAATTACATATCAGTAATTCAATCTATTCACTTACATTAATGTCTATCGCCTCTCTAGACTGTGAGATTATGTGGGCAGGGTACATTTCTGCCCATTCTACTGTACTCTCCCCAGCACTCTGCACACAATGTTCTGCACACAGTATGCACTCAATAAATATGACGGATTGCTTGATTAATTAAAAAAAGTGTTACCACTTCCTATTCCATTTCTTTACTGTTGTGAACAATGAGACTCTAGATCTAAGTTTTCAGAAAAGAACTTACTTGGGTTTTTTGCAACTCCACATACCTTGAAAACCAGAAGCACTTCTCCTGTTCAGTTCTAAGAAGTTATCAGGAGATGGAATCAAGCTACTAGAGAGGCAGCAGATGTTCCCCTATTACCATATATTCAGTCATTTTATCCAGGTTATCAAAGCACTTTTGGGCAGCATTTTTATTTAATGTCTTAAATCTTATTTTTGGCAAACTGAAATTAATTAACAATTAGGCCTCCTGATTTCTGAATTTGATTATGTGCTTCCCAATATCAGTGTTAATAATGTACTGTGGGGCAGAAATTGGTTTTTAAAAAATTAATTAGACCAAATCACTCCATCCTGGCACTGCCTGAATCTGATTGAAGGGAACTTGTCTGTGAAATGGTTCCTGCAAAAAGACAATTATGAGGAGGAGAAACAAAGCCTGGGGCAATCATAACATTTGCAGGTTTTATAGTCATTGAGAAAAATGGGTAAGACTCCTTCCCTCCCCCCTCCCTGTCAATGTTGGAAAGAAACAGCATGGTCTAATGGATAGAGCATGGGCCTTGGAGCCAGAAGGACCTGAGTTCTAATCCTGGCTCTGCCACATATCTGTTGTGTGACCCTGGGCAAGGCACTTAACTTTTCTGTGCCTCAGGTACCTCATCTGTAATACGGTGACTTAGTCAATTACCCCAATGTGGGACATGCACTGTGTTCAACTTGATTAGCTAGTGTCTATCCCAGTGCTTAGTACAGCGCCTGGTACATAGTAATACTTAACAAATATCATAAAAAAGGAGGACACTGCTGAAAGCCGAGCCACGACATCTCTTCAGCCAATCCTAACACTAATTAATGTATTTATTCCTTCACAGAACCCAGTATGTATGAATACCCAGTATTTATTTTGACTGCTCGTTATAATTTTTTTTCTGTAAGTTTGTCTCCCCAATTAGAGCATATGCTCACTCTTGTGGGTATTTCTTTATTTGGTTCTCCCCAATTGGGGAGCTTCTTGTCGCACACAAACTACTGAGTGGTCTGCTTTCAACAGGATTATTGGTTTTAAGTTTTTAAATTCATTTTACTATTTTTTTTCCTTCCTGACCCTCTTCCACCATTACCAAGGGGTACAAAGGTACAGGTATTGTAATCCCGGGGAATTTTTCAATTCCTGTCAGCTTCAGGCCCAGGTCATAATGCAGAGTCCCCCTCAGATGGTTGAGTTGAGTCTCAAAAATTCAGCCCATGTTGAGTGTTACTGTGGCCCTCAAGTCAAATACCCTAAATACTGTGCCTGAAATATTTTCAGGTTACTGGGTCATTTTCAATCAGCAAGAGCTGGTAGCTATAATACCTCATCATATCTCCATTTCTTTAAACAAAATGGGATATAAATGACTCCTCCCCTTCCTCTTTTCAAGAAACTTTGCAGACTAGACAATAAACAGACTTTATAGGATAAAGGTAATAGAGAAATTCAGAGGTATTCTTCAATGAGGCTGCAGCTACATAATTGAGTATGACAGGAAGCTCTGTATTAAAGTGACTTCAGCTTCACTATCACCTCTGGCTCACTATCATTATCATTATTATTACTATTACTAGAGAAGTAGTGTGGTCTAGTGGATAGAGCATGGGCCTCAGAGTCAGAAGGACCTGGGTTCTAATCCTCTCCCCCTTAATTGCCTTCATTCATTCAATCGTATTAATTGAGCGCTTACTGTGTGCAGAGCACTGTACTAAGCGCTTGGGAAGTACAAGTCGGCAACATATAGAGACGGTCCCTACCCCACAACAGGCTCACAGTCTAGAACGGACTCCAGCTGAGTCTAGAATCTGCTCTTAAGGAGTCTGCACTGTATCCCACAATTTGTTCTACTCACTGTTTAAAAAGTATTTTCTTCCCAATCAGAATTAGAAAGTGCTACAATCATAGGGCCGTTTATGTGTTTCCAAATCCCAAATCTCTAATGTTCTTTATCTTCATCTAAAATGCAGTCATTACCCATGCTCACAAACATAAAGAGTTATGCAAGGAAATAAAGGCTTATTTTTCTAGGGTCTTCCTCTGAAAAGCAGGAAGAGCCTTACAGACCCTTCCTTTGAGTTTGGTAGAGCGTAAGCAATGGGCTCCCTCTGGATTTGAAAAAGGGATAGATATCCCTCGTTCTGACTTTCTCCCATACTTCCAATGAAGCTAAGCCATTGGAGAATCAATCAATCGATCGTATTTATTGAGCACTTACTGTGTGCAGAGCACTGTACTAAGTGCTTGGGAAGTACAAGTTGGCAACATGGAGAAGCAGTGAGGCTCAGAGGAAAGAGCACGGGCTTGGGAGACAGAGGTCATGAGTTCTAATCCCGGCTCTGCCACTTGTCAGCTGTGTGACTTTGGGCAAGTCACTTATCTTCTCAGTGCCTCAGTTCCCTCATCTGGAAAATGGGGATTAAGCCTGTGAACCCCATGTGGGACAACCTGATTAACTTGTATCTGTCCCAGCACTTAGAATTGTGCTTGGCACATAGTAAGCGCTTAACAAATGCCATCATTATTTGGCTCAGCAATAGGGGTCTGAAGGCAATGCATTTTCATTCCCTAGTTTTCACAGACCAGGCTGGAAATGCCAGCAATGGCCTCTCACAGCCAAGCCCAGAATTCTCCATGAATGGAGGCTGGTTTCAACCCTTCTCTTCAGCGAAGGTTGCACCAGTAATGATGTATTGGAGATTATAACCCTCTCAAAGATAGGAATGGCACCATGTAATCACATCATCCTGAATCCAATCCTTGTCTTTCCTCTAGAAAACAAGCACATTCCTTACTGTGCCCCTTAGGGCGCTTTCGTATAGACAATTTTTGATCAAGATTTTAAACTGCTATGCTTTTTTGAAAAAATAACCAACCATCATCCACTTAATGGCTAAAGGAAGAAGGAAGATGTGATGAGGTGCCCACTCTACTCTCCTTGGCCAGGGGAACATCCAAGTGCATCCAACTGAAAAATTGAAAACTCAGATGCAACCGAAGTTTTCCCATGGCAAAATTACCAACGTAGCAGTGTGAAAATTGATGAGCTGCAAACAGACTGTGCACTAATAGGAAAGCCAATGTTTTATTTATGGAAACAGAAGAAAAGAGGAAGGAGGAAGGAGACTTTTCGAAATGGTTTGTTGCTGTGAAGAAAAAAAACAGGGAACAACTTTAAGGAAATGCCTCCTCCAGTTCATGCAAGACGGTCAAATGAGAAATCCTTAAATAACCATGCTGACCCATAACTTGGTTTCTCAGCTCACCATAGAACTTTTCAACTGTGCTTTTTGGCAATAAATACATCTGCAAGGGTCTGAACAATCTCTGCCATTCCCCCCAGGACCTGGGGTGCAAATTAGTATAAGTTGCTAATATTTTGACATAGGGTTATCTTAAAACTGAATTTATAAAACAATAGCATAAAACAGAGTGAAATTTAATCTACATGGTCTATTTTACGTACTAACATCATTAGTAGAAATACAACTCCTTAGCCAAAACTTTGCCTTCCAGTGTTGACATAACAATAATGATAATACTACTACTAATAGCAATGCTTGACACATAGTAAGCACTTAACAAATACCATCATTAATAATAATAATAATAATGGAGAAGCAGCGTGGCTCAGTGAAAAGAGCCCGGGCTTTGGAGTCAGAGGTCATGGGTTCAAATCCCGGCTCCGCCAATTGTCAGCTGTGTGGCTTTGGGCAAGTCACTTAATTTCTCCATGCCTCAGTTACCTCATCTGTAAAATGGGGATGAAGACTGTAAGCCCCCCGTGGAACAACCTCATCACCTTGTAACCTCCCCAGTGCTTAGAACAGTGCTTTGCACACAGTAAGTGCTCAATAAATGCCATTAATAATAATAATAATAATAATAATAACAATAATTGCATTTTTTATTCAGCTGTACTGTATGCTAAGCACTGTACTACTTTTCACTGGGAAAAATATAAGATAATTAGGTTTCATATGGGGCTCACAGTCTAAGTAGGAGGGAGATGAGGTAATGAATTTCCATTTTGCAAATGAAGGAACTAAAGCACAAGATGTTAAATAATTTGCCCAAGGTCACACAGCAACGGTGCAGTTTAAGTATTATAATGCAGGTCCTCTGACTCTGTGCTCTTTCTTTCCACTAGACCACAAGCCTTCTTTATTGGATACAGGTATTGGGCACTTTTCCTACTACCAGGGAGAACACGCTGTGTGTTTGACCAGGAATTTTACACACAAGTGCCACACACAGAGCGATGCTCACTGGCAAGAAATACTGAACACGAGAAGCAGAGTGGTCTAGTGGATAGAACACGGACCTGGGTTAAGCACTTAGTACTGTGCTCTGCCCACAGTAAATGCATAATAAATATGATTGAATGAATCGTAAGGTCCTGGATTCTAATTCTGGCTCCGCCACTTGTGTGAACTTGGGTAAGTCACTTCACTTCTCTGTGCCTCAGTTACCTCATCTGTAAAATAAGGATTAAGACTGTGAGTCCCAAGTAGGACTGTATCCAACCAGCTTGTCGGAAGAAGGTAAGCACAAGCTGGGGGCTAGACTCCCGGCTTCTGCCAGGGTGCCTGGTACCACAGTTGGAGCCCGTGGTCACCTCGTGAGAAGGGAACCCCATTCGGGTCAAAGCTTCATCATAAAATAGAGAGGAGCGCCCCAGTGACCCTTTGGCATGGACATTCAAGTCCCTCGCCTTGAGGGTCTTAAGTAGTAGTGGGGCCTGTAGTGGAAAGTGGTAAGTGCTTCCCCCTCTCTCCCCCTCCCCTTCTCCCCCTCCTCCTCCTCTCCATCCCCCCCACCTTACCTCCTTCCCCTCCCCACAGCACCTGTATATATGTATATATGGTTGTATGTATTTATTACTTTATTTTATTTGTACATATTTATTCTATTCATTTTATTTTGCTAATATGTTTTGTTTTGTTCTCTGTCTCCCCCTTCCAGACTGTGAGCCCACTGTTGGGTAGGGACCATCTCTATATGTTGCCAACCTGTACTTCCCAAGTGCTTAGTCCAGTGCTCTGCACACAGTAAGCGCTCAATAAATACGATTGAATGAATGAATGAACCTGACTAGCTTGTAGTTGCCCCAGCACTTCGTACAGTTCCTGGTACATAGTAAGCGCTTAGCAGATACCATAAAATATATTCTAATGAAAGTCTTTACTTGACCTCGATCTTCCTGGGAACACCCTTTGACTCACTCTCCCTCAGCAGGGTTTACCCCTTTATAGTTTCCTGAAACATGCACTTGTAGTCCCACCTGAGAGTGACTCCCACCTTAAAGCAACAAATCCTACAAATCTTAACATGGCCTGCTGAATTTCACACCACCTCCCAGCCTCGTTCCTCTGCCACGCTGCCCTGCAGGTGCCTTGGTTCAGTGACTAAAGTCCAAAGAAGATGATGGGAAATCTTCTTCTTAGCCACCTGCATTGTGTGGACTCAAACAAGACATGAGGCTGGGCTAGTTTGCTAGAGCTGTTGTTGCTTCTGCTCTTTCTCTTTGTTTTAAATAGCAGTGTTGCAAAGAGCTTCCTCTCCCTCTCCATCCTTTCCTAGGCTCTGGACAAAATAAAGACCTCATATAAACCACAAATCTTTAGCACGTCAGAGCAAAAGAATGCGGACCTTTGTGCAACACCTGCCAATCCAGTAGTCCTTGAACCAGTCAGAAGTTTGAGAAGGCAGGCTGTGAGTATAAGGACAAAAAAAAAGCTAAATCTGCCAATACAGTTGTTCCATGACAGAAAGTAATCCCTCTTTTGTTAAGACTTCTAATGCTAGGTCTGCTAGGAAGGAGGTGGGTTCTCTCTTTTAAAAGATATTGTTTTTACTTTATGCAGACTCAAATGCTGAATTTTGTTTTTTCATCTTCAGAAACAGCTACAAGTTCTGTTTCAGTGATCTAAGAACTTCCTGAATGGTACCCCAGTGACCTGTAGAAATAAAAGCTTCTCCAAACATGCCCCACTTCCTTCCCACTGGCAGGATAGGGCCAATTCATGTCAGAAAGGGTTTCCTCTGCCAGATCAATTCCACTATTCTGATACATCAGGTTGAAGAGCTAGGCGAATTAACAGTAGGTTCTGTTCCTAAATCTTTTCTGCTTGAAATCAGAAAGAGAACAGAGATGAGCTGGAAAAACAGCCTCTCTCAGAACTTAGGGGTGAAACACTGATATTCATGCAGGCAATGAGATTAGACAGGCTCATGGAGGGCCAGGAAAAGAATCTAAGAAATTCCTAGATCTATGCTATTCTGCTGTCTGACCTAATCAGAGGAGGCCCGCAGGTCCTCAAAGTTACAGTCAAGAGGCTCAAGGGAAATGAAAAATGGCCTGGCAATAGCAAGATCTGTCCTAGGAAGTCATTTAAGTTGTTGAGGAGCTTTAAATTGTAAGCCAGGATCTAAGTTTAGTAAAACTCCACATCTGAATTGGTGTGGAACATTTTTGCATGTGCTGGTCTTCACAGTTTTATTTCTTTGGGTGTTTTCTCTTTTTCTCCATAAAGTTACAAAAATAAACAGTGATCCACCACAGCCCTTAACCTAGCATTTGTCATCAACAAAATGTGAGACAAAAACTCTCTCTCTCCACCACCCCCAAGCAAGAAAAACAAACAGTTCTAACTATTCTCCACCTAGAAATCCTTCGAATTGTCCTCAAGGAAACTATCAAGCTGATGGTGTCATTAGAGGATTGGGGACTTTGAAACCAGCAGGAGGGAGGGACAGGAAAGCACTATTGCTTCATCTACTCTGCTAGGATCAAATTGTTAGGATTGTGACCAACATGTGTTTAGGCTGAAATGTCCTGGGTTAAAGGGCTTCCATTACTTAACTGAGAAAGTACAAAATAATTACTACAGCCAGCAATCATTTCCCACATGCCAGGCCTATAAGTAGTTCCTCAAAACTCTGACAAAAAGAAGATAGGGCAGCGGTAGACACTAGTGGAAAGATCCTGGGTCTGGGAATCAGAGGACCTGAGTTCTACTCCAGCCAGAATATACTTTTACATAAAAGCATCTGGTTCCTCATCGATACTGGATAAGGGACAGATCAGTAGAAAACTGGTAATCTGTGGTTACCTCGTCTTCTCAGCATCAAGCAGAAAATCCTGCTGTTAAACAGGTACTCAATCAGCTCTTTTCCTCTTCTTATTCATTAATTCATTCATTCAATCAATCATATTTATTGAGCACTTACTGTGGGCAGAGCACTGTTCTAAGTGTTTGGGAAGTACAGGTTGGCAACATATAGAGACAGTCCCTACCCAACAATGGGCTCACAGTCTGGAAGGGGGAGGCAGACAACAAAACATGTGGACAGGTGTGAAGTTGTCAGAACAAATAGAATTAAAGCTAAAGGCACATCATTAACAAAATAAATAGAATAGTAAACATGTACAAGTAAAATAGAGTAATAAATCTGTACAAACATATATTCTTATCATATAACATATTCTTATCTACTCCCTCCTCCCATTACAGCCCAGATCACATTCGTCTATCCTTTTAAGCTAACCCATTCACTGTACCTGATTCTCTCTCCCTTCTGCGACTCCTTGCTCACATCCATCCTCCCGCTTAGGACTCTCCTTTCAATTCCACCAAACCACAACTCTCCCCATCTTCACAAGCCCTCTACAACCATACCTCCTCAAGGAGGCCTTCCCTGGTTACTTCTCCTCAGGACACATTCACCCAGGCACCACCTAGGCACTTCTGCATCAACTATATACTTAACACTGACACCTACCCATAGCAATTCTGTACATAAGATTTACATACCCTATGTAAGCACTTACTCATCTGATACAGGGCACACTGCCTTTATGAACTATCTATATCCGGGTTTATCAGTGTAAGGCAATTGATTCCAGGGAAACCTTGTGGAGTCTTAAATGTCCAATCCATTCTGCTGTATTTAGAGCGTTTGGATCTATAAATTTCTCTTTGGTAAAGGGAACTGGCATCCTCACATACTAAATTGTTAATAGCCTTCCTAGGGCTGGATGCTTTTTGAAGGCCTTTGCAAGAGAAAGGCGAGACAGCTAATCCCTTCCTGCTTAAACTCACCACTCCCTGCTAGTCTCTCACAATCCCCATGACTCCAATTAAACAAGAGAAATTTAGTCCAAGAATTTTCAAACTGGACTGAGATTGAAGAGTCCAAGATTCCAGTATTAGTGCCCTTCCAAGTTGGTATCCCGGCTGGTGAACTAAACCCAGTGATAGTAACTACTCCACTGAGAAGAATTCAGTCTGGATCATTTGTTTCCTAAACAACCTGACATGCTAGGTATGTCCAACGTTTAAGCACGCTCTTCCCTCGAGTCATAAGCAAAGGTAGAATTTTAAATCATGTCATTGTCTCTCCTGAAACCCGCCATTGGGTAATCAGAATCAATTTGAATATGAAATATTAGAAGTCAAATATGCACTTGATCATTTCAAGTAGAAGAATAAGGGCTTGCTAATTATCACTATGAAAAATTACTATCAATAAATTTTAACAACTTGTATAATATCTTGAATAAAATTAATTTGCTGTGTGTAACCTTTTCATGAAAGTATTAGAGTAATTGTAATTGAAAAAGTTAATTATAAACTAATAGCTAGGTAGTTTAACCTTTTCTCAACTTTTTTATTTACAATTGGACAGAGAGCAGATAAAGCGTTTAAATCGATTATTACAAGCAAATAAGAACCAAGTTACCTGAGTTGAAGTATTAAATTGGATTTGGGTTTTGACATTCTTGTGTCCTTGATAGTTTCTTTCCATTCTATTGTATGTCTGTTTTTCAGGGGGGAAATATACACCAACTGCTTTCCATCTAAGTGAATCTGTAATTCCATTTGACAAGAATTTGGCCATTCTCAGTTAAATTCTAGCTTTCCTACCTTGGTGCTCTCCCATTTTTGCTGATTCAGAAACCTGGGAGAAAAAACTAATAAATCAATCCTTGATCCATAAATTTCCCATGAGTTACATTTCGTGACAGAGAAAAGGAAAGCTACGCTAATTTAGCACTACTAGCTGAACATATAAAAGGACACTGCTTACCTGAAAAATATTCTTAATGATTCTTTTCAAAATAGACCACACACTTTTCTTGCCTCTTTCATTAACTGGTGGGACCCATTCTGAATTACCAGTTGAGCAGCACACTAATAACCTAAAACACTCTTTTAGCAGGAAGGGAAAGCAGCAGTAGAAAACTGATGTAATAAAATAAACTTTAAAAGTGAATAACTCTTTACATCAAGAGACCCAAATGTTATATAAAGTGAATAAGTATGAAACTAGCTTACCCACCTCCTCCCTTATTAAAGCAAATAATATAGTAGTTTTTCCAAAGCAATTAGGCAGAATTCCACTAAAAATAGTAATAATGATAATATTTATTAAGTGCTTACCGTGGGTCAAGTACTATGCTAAGCATGGAGGGAGAGTCAAGAAAACTAAGTCAGACACAGTCCCTATCCCACATGGGGTAGAGAAGCAGCGTGGCTCAGTGGGAAGGAGCCTGGGCTTTGCAGCCAGAGGTCATGGGTTCAAATCCTGGCTCCGCCACATGTCTGCTGTGTGACCTTGGGCAAGTCACTTCACTTCTCTGAGCCTCAGTGACCTCATCTGTAAAATGGGGATTACGACTGTGAGCCCCACGTGGGACAACTTGATCACCTTGTATCTCCCCCCCAGTGCTTAGAACAGTGCTGTGCACATAGTAAGTGCTTAACAAATGCCATTATTATTATTATTATTATGGGGCTCCCAGGCTAAGGCTGAGAAGTACCACTGCAATATGGTAAATTAACAGTCCAAACTTAAGCAGCATGTTTTAGTAGAAAGAACCCGGGCTTGAGATTCAGGTTGCGGGTTCTAATCCCAGCTCTGCCACTTATCAGCTGTGTGATTTTGGGCAAGTCACTTAACTTCTCTGTGCCTCAGTTACCTCATCTATAAAATGGGGATTAAGACTGGGAGCCCCACATGGGACAACCTGATTACCTTGTATCTACCCCAGTGCTTAGAACAGTGCTTGGCACATAGTAAGTGCTTAACAAATATTCATTCATTCATTCAATTGTATTTATTGAGCGCTTACTGTGCTCTTGGGAAGTACAAGTCGGCAACATATAGAGATGGTCACTACCCAGTAACAGGCTCACAGTCTAGAATAATACCATTATTATCATTATTATTATTTTAATAGCTCCTATAGATACCACTTCTTTTGAGTGTGAAGAAGAGAAGGGGCTGTTCAAGGGGGATGGGGTTTAAGAGTGGCAAGCAGGCTGATTCTGGATCTTTTCAGCCTGGTTATTGGAAGTTTGTAATTCCTTTTCAGCCTCATGGGCTAAAAGTTCTTGAAGCTCTCAGGTCTTGTTGGGATGAAGGTCCAGCCCAAAAAGCCCGTGGGGTTGAAAACATTGGCTAGTAACCTAAGAGAGTGATGGCTCCAATCACTTCAGGGAGTTCACATCTGTGGTAATAACCGAAACACAAAATGCTAATGTTCAAATCGCTCTAATCCAGGATTACTCAGTTTAAAGTGTTAAAACATCAACACTTTCTGAGAGTTGAATTGCAGTAAACAAGACAGCAACTGGCCCATAAAAACTCATGGGGTTCCCACCCAAAAGATATTCCCAATGAAAGACCCAGAAGTGCAATTGGTGATTTAAAGCAAGTTTCCTCCAAGACATTTCTCAGAATCTTCGTATTAAAGAAAGGCTTCAAACTTTAGACTGTGAGCTCATTGTAGGCAGAAAATGTGTCACCCAGCTCTGTTGTATTGTACTCTCCCAAGTGCTTAGTACAGTGCTCTGCACAGAATAAATGCTCAATAAATATTATTGAAAAAAAAGCCATAGTCTGCTGATTCCTATGACTTCAATTTACAGCCCCAATTACTATATCGATAAAATGATAGGGAGAATCTGCACAGTCTGAAAGTGTACCTGTAATCAATCAACCCATAGTATTTGAATGCTTACTGTGTACAGACCACTGTACTAGGTGTTTGGGAGAGTACAATGCAACTCTGCTGGTAGACACAGTCCCTGCCCACAAGGAACTTACAGTCCAGAGGGGGAAATTGACACTAAAATAAATTATGGATATGTACATAAGTGATGAGGGTGGGGTGAATATCAAGTGCCTAAAGGGTAGAGTTCCAAGTGCATAGGTGATGCAGAAGGGAGAGGGAAGCTGAGATGGAGGTAAGCTGGCATTAGACCAAAGTGTGTGGGCTAGGCTGTAGTAGAAAATCAACAACATAAGGTAGGAAGAGGAGAGGCTGTTTGAGATGATATGGACAGGGACCAAATATTTAAGTGCCAAAGGTTGTCATGGGCTCACATGGCTGGGGTGTCGTGAATTAAAAGGGGAAGAAATCACCGAGAGGGGTGATTTCAGGAGGCTTTTGGGAATGGGAAGACCTTATTCTGGTAGATATTAGGAGGGTGAAGAGGCAGTTTCAAGCTGGAGAAACTGCATTTGCCTTCCAGAGGCAGGAGAATAATGAATGAGGTACAGTTAGAAAGTGAGTTTGTGAAAGTTCTTTCCCCCTCCCAGCCACACAGCACTTATGTATATACCTGTAATTTATTTATTTGTATTAATGTCTGTCTCCCCTGTCCCTCTAGATGGTAAACTGTTGTAGGCAGGGAATGTGTCTGTTTATTGTTGTATTGTACTCACCCAAGCGCTTAGTACAGTGTTCTGCAAACAGTAGGTGCTCGGTAAATACTATTGAATGAATGAATGAATGAAAAGTAGAGTGCAAAGCTGGGAAGTAGTGGTCAAACAAGATGATATGTAAATTGGAAAAAGCTGGTAGAAAACCATGAAGTCCATGACGAAGGATTTTTGCAAGATGTAACCATTGGAAGGTTTTGAGGAATGGAGAGATGTGTGCCAACTAACTTCTTGGTACATTTCTAGAGGATCTGTACAGCAGGTGCTGATTAATATGCATAATAAAAATACATATTGCTCAGAGTAGAGCACAAAGAAGAAAAAATATATTTCAGAGATGTAGCTATTTCACAAGATCTTTGGAAACTGACCTTTCTAAATATAACTTTGGAAAATATTTTTGTTTTTTCCTCATCTCACTAGTCATGATTCCACCATGACTTAGTAGGTGGGGAACTTCATTTCCATAACTACCATTAATAATGCAATGATAGCATCCCAAAGAGTGTTATGATTAATTCAGGCTACCTCAGTGAAAAGAATATCATTCCCTGGAATTTTTCTGAATTATTTTCCATTCTAAAGAAATCATTATTGGTTACTTTATCTAAAGAAGACCTAATAAAAGGCTAGATATTTAAGGAATGAAGTTGGGTCTTGTTATACTAAAGTGAACTACTTAAAATACCAAATATTCTCACATCCATTTATTTAAAAAGTCAGAACACATTTTCCACAACATACACACTCTCTTTTGCTGAAGCACTTCTTTCTTAAACAAATACCTCAAAAGAAACAGTCACATTAAACCTCTTCATTACTGCAAAAAATACTGAATTTGATCATTAAAAATCCTCATCTATTAATATGGCTCTTTAGATCATTCATTCTTCCCCTTAAACAAGATATTCAGTACAATTAAATCCTGCGGAGGATGATGAAGTACAACTTTGTGTATGACCATTTCTGTTTGGAGAATGTCTATGTGAGCAGGTCTCTATGTGGACAAGGAAATAAAAATTTAAAAAAACTGCTGAGGAAAAACAAATTTAGAAAGTAGGAGAGAAGATCACCATTGGGTAGATGCTTCAGTTCAGCATCCTCAGCACATATGTATATATACTTATTCAATTGTACATTCAAATTTTTATTTTGACTATGCTTATAAATACACTTAATGTCTGTCTTCTCCGTTAGAGTATAAGCTCCTTGGGGACAGGGAATGTCATTCATTCATTCAATCACATTTATTAAGCGCTTACTGCGTGCAGAGCACTACACTAACGTTTGGGAAAGTACAATGCAACAATAAACAGTGACAATCCCTGCCCACAATGTTTAGTACTTCTCTAGGTTTTAGTACAATGCATTGCAACCAGTGGACAGTCAATAAACACTATTTTTACCACTACTCTTACTACTGCTACTACTGCCAGTCACAACATTGATCATTCAAAAGCATAGTAGCTATTTCTGCCACAGAGTACGCTTCTCCAAGCATTTTAGAGACCAGAGTGTCATGAGCAAGGGTTGTGCTTGCTGATGATGATTTAGTGTATCAACATGATGATGTGTCTAGAGATCCTTTGAAAAGGACTACAGAAGCACAAAATATTCATGTGCTGAAGAGATTGGGAAGAGACCACCTAAAATATCTTCCTATCTTGTATCTGTGTATATAGCTATAATTCTATTTATTCTGATAATATTGACACCTGTCTACTTGTTTTGTTGTCTGTCTCCCCCATCTAGACTGTGAGCCCGTTGTTGGGTAGGGACCGTCTCTATATGTTGCCAATTTGTACTTCCCAAGTGCTTAGTACAGTGCTCTGCACACTGAGTGCTCAATAAGTATGATCGAATGAATCTGGTAACAGAAACATTAAAAAGTCTCAAAAGGGAGCCTGATGTGGCATTTTAGATCTATTCCAATATGAGCCTGTACTTTCTGTTAGTTTTAAAAAGCTAAACCTCTTTCTCCCCCTGTAGATTGTAAACTCCACGTGGGTGGGGATGATCTCTATCCACAATATTATATTGCACTTTCCCAAGCACTTAAGAACAGTGCTCTGTATACAGTAGTTGCTCAGGAAATGCCATTGACTGACAGATTACAACTACCTCACTTCCTCTTGCTCTATCCTCAGTGGGACAACTCTTTTAGGATTATTTTTCAATCATCTAAAAGAAGCTTCATATTCAGAGGCTGGGGAATTAACTAGACATTTTCATTGTATTTGAAAATATGCTACAGAAGGCAACCACTTAATCACAGGATATAAGTAGTCTCATTTTCTTCAGGGAGAGAGAAAAAACAATTGAAGTTCACTCAATATGTATTTCCTGAGATGGACGTTTTGCAATGTCAAGCTTTGGCTAGAATCGAGTCACAGAAGTCTAGTTAAATCCTGATGAAAATAGTCAAGACACCAAAGACCACCTGCTCTTTGCTTAATGCTCATGACTGGGGTGGTGGAGGGTTTTTTTGACATATTTAATTAAGAAATGTATTATCGTTTCTATAGCCTGTCTTGCATTTAGTCATGAAGGGCCATTGCTTAATGTGCTGTATCACAAAGTTAATAAAAGCTTCACAGGAAAATTCATTATTATTAATGCAATTCTCATAAATATTCGGCTCCATAAATGCTTAATCTAATTTTCATTAGTTTTCTGTATATATCAGGAATGTACTTAGGTGAGCAAAGTGTAAACAGTCTTGAAATAAAAATGTGTAGAAAAGACAAAGTAATACATTATAGTAAAAGCTATTTCCAGGAATTCTGCTTCTGATTCATTAAAGATATTGAGTAAAATATTACATAAGCATGTTTGTTGGAAAAAAAGTTCTAAAACGTGTGCAACTTCTTTATAAACTTATTTGAAGAGCAAATCAGTATACATGTGGCTGATTTTCATATAAAGTAATTTTAGAAGAGCTAATTCTAGATAAAGCTTTAACTAGCCCATACTTTATTTTTATTATTTGCCAGCTTATCAGAAATTGATAAGGTTTAATTTTTTTCAGTGACTTCAAACTATTCAGTCTCCGCAACCTCTCTTTTCACTCTACTTTCTCTAGTTTGCATAAGTGTCTTGGATGAAACCTATATTTTGGAGAACTGGCTTTTTTCCTATGAGTTATGGGGATTGGGGGGTGGGAGGGAGGGAAAGAGAGAGAGAGAGAGAGAGAGTTGCCTGATGGTTTCTGTTGGCTTCTGAGAAACTCAGTCTCTTCAATTCCCTAAACTGACACTGGAGAGCTGTAATCTCCCACTTGTGTTTGCAAGAGTACTCTTTCTCTCTCTCTCCCTCTTGCTCTCTCCTTCCCCAACCACCTCCTCTCTCCCCCTCCTCTCCAGGACCCCTGACACTACACAAAGAAGGCTCTCCAGCTGCAGCCCAGCTGCTGTCTCTACTGGGTATCCGCCGGAGAGGCACACTTAAAGAGAAATCTGAGCCATGCCACTCTGCATGTCTGGAGCTCAAATGCCAAAATTGTTCACAGATATAATTCATCCTGACATCTACAACCACACTCACACTTTTCAATTCAAGATGATGGATACACATGCTGAACTTTTCATACAGTTTAACTCGGTTGCCAAGAGCAGCCTTCCTGTCTAAATAGTCTTCCCCACAGTGTGTTTCAATCAGTCAATCTTATTCAATCATATTTATTGAGTACTTCCTGTGTGCAGAGCACTGTACTAAGCGCTTGGGAGAATACACTACAACAATAAACAGACATTCCCAGCCCACAATGAGCTTATAGTCTAGCGCACACAGTGTGTGCAGAACACTGTACTAAGCACCTGGGAGAGTACAACAGAGTAAGTAGGACAATTCCCTGTCCACAATGAGCTCATAGCACTTTCTTTGGGCCCTTGGTTGAAATAACTAAACTTTTGTTAGATTTCTTTCAGTAGGGTTGAGATGAATGTAAAAGAAAGCTGCACGTACTGTAACACTCTGGAGAGTTCATTCATCATATCTCAGCTATACTCACACCTGTTGGGGATTTGTTTCCAATAGCAGAGTAATGGTGCAATTTACATGCCACCTTCACTTGGAGTCCAGGAATTTGAATGTTGGAAGTTCCTTCATAAAGCAATAAAATAATCTGATCCTAAGCAGCGTGGCCTAGTGGAAGGATCACGGGCCTAAGAGTCAGAGGATCTAGGTTCTAATCCCGGCTCTGTCACATACCTGCTGTGTGACCTTGGGCAAGTCTCCTAACTTCTCTGTGTTTCAGTTACCTCATCTGCAAAATGGGAATTCAATACCTGCTCCCCCTCCTACTTAGACTGTGAGCCTCATTAGGTACCTGATTATCTTGTATCTATTCCAGGGTTTAGTATAGTGCTTGGCACATAATAGGCACTTAACAATACCACAACTATTACTAAGAATCAGGTGAGACTATTGAATGAACTATGAATAATTTAAATAACTATAAAAGCTACTGAGGAAAGATGCCAGCACAAAAAGCTATTAAAAGTTGAATGATGATCGAGACTCCTGTCACAAATAAGGGACAAGCTTCAGTCCAGTCATGAAGACTTTTGGCCTGAGAGCCTGTGCTAGGGAGCATATCTGTCGTGCTAATGGTTTGTGCAGTGTCACTCTCACTCTCTCATTCGATTCAGCTTGGAAGTCTCAAAAGTCGTTTTTAAGTGTGAAACCATCAAAGCTTGAAATACCAAACAGAACACTAGGCCACAAATGCCACCTCCTGACTAATAGTCTCGGAGAAAGAGGGACACTAAGTGAGAACAAAGACAACCGATGTCATAAACTGGCATGAAGAATCCCAACACTTCAGGACAGACTGTGCCATTTGGGGTGTGCTAAATTATCTTGAGCAAGAGTTTCTGGGCAGTTTAGTTCCAAAATATGTTTGGAGTCCAGAGTTTACAATTGCCAGAAACACTGAAAGATATTCCAGACCAATTTAAAGTTCTACAGAACTACAGGGCTTCCAAATTTCTCTACTGTTGTGAGACCTGGACTTCACACACTGATCCTTGAGCAGTACCATCGGAATTATTTACAAACCTTATGCACTAACAAATGGTAAGACATAATCATGAACAACAAAGTTCCGGAATGTAGTCAGATTTCTAGCTTCAAAGCTTCACCTTAGCACATTACGCTCGGTGAACACCTAAACAACTGCTGTGTGGAGAGCTGAAACTGGAAAATCAAAAGCAAGGAGAACTAAGAAAACATTTTAAGGACACGGTAAAACAAATCTTCAGGAAATGCAGCATCCCTGCTGAAAACTGGGAGTTCATTGCCAAAGATAGACCTGTGTATTATACTGGCATCAAGAAAGAAGTGGCTTATTTTGATCAAAAGCCTCATAAAGAATAAGGGTTAAGGAAGCAAAAAGACATTACAACACCAAGGACAGCAAACATTAAATCTAGCCACATAACAAAGGATAGCCTTTTGGTGTGTAAATTGTGGGCTAGGACTGTGAGTCCTGTATTGACCTTTTTAGTCACACACTCTCTCTTTCTCTCTGTCTGTCTCTCTCCCTCTGGTCAATTTCATCATCATCAGTGTCTTCTTTGAATACAGAGGACGATTATATAAAAATATATAGGATACAAGCGCTGAATTATTAACTTCCTTTGACTCCCATGCTCATTGTGGGAGGGATGGAAAGACACATGGGGCTCATGATGTCTAACTGCAGGACAGGGAAGCATTTCTGGATCAACAATTCCCTGTTTCTCACTCTATTTCGATCACTCTACATAAGCATCTACTGTGTGCAGAGCCATTTTAGGCACCTTGGAGTATACGATAAAAGTAGAAGACACAGTTCCTGCCTTTAAGGATCTTACACTCTAACACAGGGAGGCAGGCAGAAAGATTATGAGTCTTTGCATGGTGTAGTGGATAGCGCATAGGAGTGGGAGTCAGAAGATCATGGGTTCTAATCCCGGCTCTGCCACTTGTCTGCTCTGTGACTTTGGACAAGTCACTTTGCTTCTTTGTGCCTCAGTTACCTCATCTGTAAAATGGGGATTGAGACTGTGAGCCCCACATGGGAAAGGGACGGTGTCCAACCCGATTTGTTTGTATCCACCCCAGCCCTTAGTACGATGCCTGGCACATAGTAAGTGCTTAACAAATATTATTATTATTATTATTATTATTATTATGTCAGTGGCTGACCAGAGGCAAGCATCCAGGTCTTCTGACTCACTGCTTCATGTTCTTTCCGTTAATAAGAATCACTACTTACATGTTATCATGGAAGAGGCAAAAAATAGTAAAAAGCAAATAGCACTTAATTAGATGCAATCCACAGAATGGAACAGGAGCTCTCTAAAAAGTTAAATGGCCTGGAGAAAAAAAAAAACTAGCCACCAAGTATCAGTTCATGGAGTTTCAGATATAGTGGCTTGACTGGCAATTTCCATAACCAAGACACACCAGGCTAAAGTGTGTTTCTCCTTATGGAGTGAAGCCTTTTATTGATGATTTCAGCTAGTTAAAGCATTCTCAGATGACACCTAGGAAAATATTTTCCTTCTATGATCAATTCTTTCATCGGAATTTCCAAGACCAGAGCCAGTGTAAGACATTTAGGTATTTTTTAAAAATAACTTTTTATCAGATAGGAGTTCAGCGGGTGTTGCTTGTGAGACTGAGGCAAACAAGGATGCCACCACAGGGTAATTCGATCAGACTCTCATTCACTTTGTCCAGACATGGTTGTAGGAAGGCTTTTTGTACTGGAAATATCTGAATCTCCTTGGAACATTTCTAGCCCTCAGAGCGAGCTTATTAGAAAAATGCCCTGAAAAG
The DNA here is from genome assembly GCF_015852505.1 of Tachyglossus aculeatus. Lineage (NCBI taxonomy): Eukaryota > Metazoa > Chordata > Mammalia > Monotremata > Tachyglossidae > Tachyglossus > Tachyglossus aculeatus. Next base: position 14,801,632 of record NC_052090.1, on the reverse strand, counting down.
CTGCTAGTGGTTCAGGAGGTAGTAGTAATCATACTCGTGATAATTATCAAGGTTCTGCTGAATGTAATGCAATGGTCTAAGTGCTAAAGTACAATAGTAATAACGGATATATTCCCTGTCCACAAGAAGCTCACAATCTAATAGGGGAGGTAGACTTACAGTGGTCCATATCACATGGCCCACTTCCGAGTCTAACCTCAAAATCAATACCATCTGGCTGACCAAAATCATTTGTCCTGTTCCAGTCCCCAACCCTTTCTCCCTATTACTCCTCCTCTAAGGTAATTAATAACGGCAGTTCCCAGGATTCCAGGAGGCTAGAAGTGGAATGAAGAGGGCAGCATGGTATCACCAGTATCCCCCATCTAACTGTTGTCAATCAGAAAGAACCAGTCCTCTCACAGTCCAGGCTCACAGCCAATGCTCCTTGTCAAAATGACCTAAAACCTTAACCTGTTTTCATCACATCAAAAATAACCCAAACCAGTCAATTATATAACCCCCTTTTGTTTGATATAAAATGAGGTCTTTGTCTGTGCCATTAAGAAGTATGCAGTTGGGGGATTTTTTTTTAAAACAAATGTAAGTTTTTCCCTGTTTGGACCTGCCTGTCTCTTTTGGTCCCTTGTCTCTCTGGTCCTTCTCGCTCCCTCTCTCTCTCTCAATTTAGACACTCAATTGAGCAAGGTGGGTGTCAAATAGTTTAAAGTGGATTATAGTGTAGCGGCTGCTTTCTGCTCTTACCCTCTTGCCCCACCAGAAGGAGGTGATATAACTATAGAAGAGGGAGGAGGGATCAGACTGAAATGGATTAGTGGGGAAAATGAGTCTCCACTATTTCAGCTTTCCACTCTGTCAGGACTCCAACCACATGAAGCCACCCTTCAACCCTCTCAACATCTCCACTGACCACGACTACCACCCTCCAGAAGTGGATCTCTGCTGCCCAGGCCCAAGGTACCAGGCCCAACTAAGACCCTCCTTGGAGAATGCTGGGGATACAGACTGTTTTTTGCTCTTTTAACAAAAGGCATATTCCACATAAGCAACAGTATTGGAAATTCGGGCGTGGCCAGCTTTCAGGAAATAGCATGGCTTCGAGTTCATAATGGAATTGTTGTCACTCCTCCTATTAAGGCTTTATTTTTAGTAAATCCATTACCATTTGGAGGAGGGTTTATTTCCACCTGTCCTTGCAGACCAATTGGCTCTTGCCAGCCCTTGATAATGACCATGGTTGAGATTATCAATCTATTTAGGTCAGGAAGAATCCACAAATACTACTTGTCACGTTAGTGCCTGAATTCATTACTGTTGTTCAGCATCTGATCAAGAAAGTCACCCATACTGACCAAGCTGTGCATTTGTCAGACTTGATTTCCAAATGTAAATGTAGGAGCTGTATACTTGAAATGCAAAACATAGTAGCTTCATTTGCATAACACATCACTCAGACACTCACAAATTGCTTGACCTCAGGGCAATAATTAGATTCCCTATTATTTTTGCTTGACTCTATAATGCGGGTCTGGAAATCAATCAACATTATAAATATCATTCTAGGGGGGAGATTAATTTTAAATGGACAATTGAATGTTTTATTTTGGATTTGGTGTCAGTTAAAGCATTAAAAAGGGGTTATGAGATGTATGCTTCTAGTTTACAATTGGTAATTTTGGAAAGGAAAACAGCTCTGGAAAGCCATTTTGTGCATGCAAAATACATTTCTAGATCCTTAATTTTAGCCTTTTGCTAAAACTCATTCATTCATTCAATCGTATTTATTGAGCACTTACTGTGTGCAGAACACTGTACTGCAACATAAGGAGACAGTCCCTACCCAACAATGGGCTCACAGTCTAGAAGTGGGAGACAGACAACAAAACAAAACATGTGGACAGGTGTCAAGTCATCAGAACAAATAGAATTAAAGCTAAATGCACATCATTAACAAAATAGAATAGTAAATATGTACAAGTAAAATAAATAGAGTAACAAATCTATACAAACATATATTTAGGTGCTGTGAGGAGGGGAAGGAGGTAGGGTGGGGGGGATGGGGAGGAGATAAAAGGGGGCTCAGTCTGGGAAGGCCTCTTGGAGGAGGTGAGCTCTCAGTATAAACCCTTACTAAAACCTGTTTTCCTTCTCTGCAAAACTCAGCAATCCTCACTAAAGTAAATGGGAAACCATCTTCCACTTGGAAGAATTGGGGTTAGAAATACAAAGCAATCATAAAGGGTAATTTTGAATACATTTACAGCAGAGTTTATTGAGGAATACAAAGAGTTCTAGCAGTAAGATTCCAAGTAATGCCAAGTCGAGTTAGTGGAAGAGCTGCCTTTCACCTCACCAGCAGAATTAATGCCACGCAGTCATGGAAAAACTTCCATCCATCTGGCTGCCCCAGTGGTATTTGAAGGAGACAGATCAATTTGGCCGTACCTCATTATGCAATCGGCCAAGGGTGCAGAGCACAGTTCTTGCAACCGCCTGGAATGCTGTAAGATTGTAATACCAAGACAAGGGTTCGCTGGACCTGGAAATTATTTTTGGAATTTTTTCCCCTATAACTCTTGCCCAGGCGACAGATGAATCCTGCTTGGCTAATAGATGACCTTTGGAGGTTTGAAGCTGAGTTGGGCTACATTTCCCAACCTGTTGTGCCCTCACCATCTTATCATGGCTGTACATTTGTCGCTTTTTGAAAAAAACAGACTATGGGAAAACTTGATCTGGATAATCAAGAACAGACAGGTGGTGGATTTTTTTTTTAGTAGATACCCTGGGACCAACCTTTGGCAGCAAATTTGGCTGGAGGAAAGAGATGGCAATTTTTTTGTGGGTTTTTTTTTCCGATTGCAGTTATCACCCTACAAACTCTAGATACTCACTGCAGCAAAGTAAAGAACATGGCACGGAGCCTTTTGTTCATTTATTCATTCAATCATATTTATTGAGCACGTACTGTGTGCAGAGCACTGTACTAAGCGCTTGGGAAGTACAAGTTGGCAATATATAGAGATGGTCCCTACCCAACAACGGGCTCACAGCCTAGAAGGGGGAGACAGACAACAAAACAAAACATGTGGACAGGTTCTATGACCATGGTGACCCATATGTGAACCCACCTCAAGAGCACATTAGATGGAATTCTATTTTTAGAAATGAGTTTTGGAAGGCAAAGGTGGAGTGGAGCTCAATATGTTCTAAAATACAATAAAGACTAGTTCAGCTGGAATTAACGGAATCAATTATTTTGCTGAAAGGTGACGGGTACTGTATTAATTTCAATAATCATATTTTTATCACAATTTCATCATTAGTAGACTAAGGGCACAGGAATAAATATGGTATCCACAAATGGAAAAAGGAGAAATCCCCCCCTGGAGATGATGGTAGCTGTGGGATTGGTGGCTGGGATCTTTTCAGGGCAGATAACCATTCCAAACTAAACTGCTCCCTGAGGGAAGTGCACACAGGTTGCAGAAGTCATGTTTGATGAAACCCATTCTTCAGCTTTTTTGTTTGTTTGTTTAAATGGTATTTGTTAAGAACTTACTTTGTTTCAGGCACTGTATAATCTCCCTGTTACAAATGAGGTAACTGAAGCACAGAGAAGTTACGTGATTGCCCAAAGCTACAGAGACAAATGGCGAAGTGCGGTTTAGAACCCAGGTCCACCGACTCCCAAACCTGTGTCCTTTCTACTAGGCCATGTAGTTTCCCCTAAAAGCCCAATGAGGGCTTCTTTCTTATTTTTTTTTTTTTGTGGTATCTGTTAAGTGCTTACTATGTGCCAGGCACTGTACTAAATTCTGGGGTAGATACAAGTTAGGTTGGACACAATTCACGTCTAATGTGCGGCTCACAATCTTAATCCCTATTTTACAAATGAGGTAACTGTAGCACAACTTTAAGTGACTTGCCCAAGGTCACTCAGCCGTCAAGTGGCAGATCATCATCATCATCATCAATTGTATTTATTGAGCGCTTACTATGTGCAGAGCACTGTACTAAGTGCTTGGGAAGTACAAATTGGCAACACATAGAGACAGTCCCTACCCAACAGGGGGCTCACAGTCTAAAAGGGGGAGACAGAGAACAAAACCAAACATACTAACAAAATAAAATGAATAGAATAGATATGTACAAGTAAAATAAATAAGATCCAGGATTAGAACTCAGGTCCTTCTGATTCCCAGGGCCGTGGCTTTATCCACTAGACCATGCTGCTTCTCATCAAAAGGTGGCCTGCTCTTCCCCTGTCCTAGTGTACTTTCTGTGCAGAAGGAAAGCCACTCTTTTTACGGAACTTTAAATAACTTACTGACTCCCAAGTGCCAACGGGCTTAGGAACTTTAATAGAGCATAAATTATTCACTCCCCACTAAGCTCTTCATTCTGCCACACTCTAAATCAGAACAGTACCAGTAGTGCCTGACAGTTGAAAATGAGATGCCATCAGACTTCTCCATCTGTACATTCATTTATTCAACTGTATTTATTGAACGCTTACTGTGTGCAGAGCAGTGTACTAAGCGCTTGGGAAGTACAAGTTGGCAACATATAGAGACGGTCCCTACCCAACAGTGGGATCACAGTCTAGAAGGGGGAGGCAGACAACAAAACAAAACATATTAACAAAATAAAATAAATGGAATAGGAAATATGTACAAATAAAATAGAGTAATAATAGAGTACATGTATATAAGACCCATAGTCACTGCCCCAGGGCATTTGCATAGTGGCAAGAACACTGGAGAGGGAGAAAATTAGGGGCAAAGGTAGAATTCAGTTAGGCAACGAAGACTATTGGACACATTAGCTGTAAACGGAGGGAAATATTGATGGAATTGTTGCCCAAGATATTTGACTTGTTGGAATGGCTCTGTGAAGTCAACACTGGTCTCCGGGAAGAGGCACATTGCCAAGAACAAACCCTTTCCTGAACCCGAGTTTCCAATGATGTGAGCCTCAAGTGGGACAGGGACTGTGTCCAACCTAATTAACTCGTTTCTATCCCAGCACTTAGAACAGAAGCAGCATGGCCTAGTGGATCGAACATGGGCCTGGGCGTCAGAAGGTCATGGGTTCTAATCCCAGCTCTGCCGCTTATCTGCTGTGTGACCTTAGTCAAGTCACTTAACTTCTCTGTGCCTCAGTTCCCTCATCTGTAAAATGGGAAATAAGACTGTGAGCCCCAAGTGGGGCGGGGACTGTGTCCAATCCAATTATCTCATATCTACCCTATTCATTCAATCGTATTTATTGAGCGCTTACTCTGTGCAGAGCGCTGTACTAAGCGCTTGGGCAGTACAAGTTGGCAACATATACAGATGGTCCCTACCCAACGGTGGGCTCAGTCTAGGAGGGAGAGACAGAGAACAAAACAAAACATGTTAACAAAATAAAATAAGTACAATAAATATGTACAAATAAAATAGAGTAATAAATACATACAAACATATATACATATATACAGGTGCTTTGGGGAGGGGAAGAAGGTAAGGCGGGGGGATGTGGGGAGGGGGAGAGGAAGGAGGGGGCTCAGTCTGGGAAGGCCTCCTAATTAATTGAGCACACAGTAAATGCTCAATTAATATAATTGATTGATGGATTGATTGATTAAAACATAAATTCATTCATTCATTCAATCATATTTATTGAGCGCTTACCGTGTGCAGAGCACTGTACTAAGCACTTGGGAAGTACAAGTTGGCAATATATAGAGATGGTCCCTACCGAACAGTGGGCTCACAGTCTAGAAGAGGAAGACAGACAACAAAACAAAACATATTAACAAAATAAAATAAATAGAATAGTAGATATGTACAAGCAAAATAGAGTAATAAATATGTACAAACATATATACAGGTGCTGTGGGGAGGGAAAGGAGGGGGAGAGGAAGGAGGGGGCTCAGTGTGGGAAGGCCTCCTGGAGGAGGTGAGCTCTCAGTAGGGCTTTGAAGGGAGGAAGAGAGCTAGCTTGGCGCATGTGTGGAGGGAGGGCATTCCAGGCCAGGGGTCGACGGTGGGACAGGTGAAAACGAGGCATAAATGAATGGGATCAACAGAGTACCCAGACACTATGAAACCTACCCTCAATTTAGTTGTGAAATTTCACGTGTGGAGTATCTAGGGTTTTTTTTGTCATAAACAATTTAGCATGGGTTACTCTGGGCAAACTTTGAGAAGCAGCATGGCTTAGTGGAAAGAGCACGGGCTTGGGAGTCGGAGTACGTGGGTTTTAATCCTGGCTCCGCCATTTGTCTGCTGTGTGACCTTGGGCAAGCCACTTAACTTCTCTGAGCCTCAGTTCCCTCATCTGTAAAGTGGGGATTTAGACTGTGAGCCCCACGTGGTACAAATTGATTACCTTGTATCTACCCCAGCGTTTACAACAGTGCTTGCACATAGTAAGCGCTTAACAAATACCATAATCATTATTGTTATTATTTGAGCCCCCTCCCCGAAAACACTCCGCCTGATAATACTGTTTTATCTCATCATTTTGGTAAAATGGATTTTCGTCTTATCTAGGGGCTGGGGCATTACTATAGTCTTCTTATCCTCACTGATTGATTATTTCCACTTACTAATTAGAGTACTAACTTACAAATTCTTAGAATGAGCATTACACCTCCCCATTTGGCAATTCACTGTGCCATGAATATGCAAGTGATCATAAAAGCAAATGGTATAAGATAAGTAGACCTTGAAATAGCTTCCCTCTTCAAATATTGACATCTTGTCTGTTTCCTTTGTGTGGGCAGTCATCGAAGCATCTCTCACATTAGCCAGTTTTACAAAGAAGTGAGAAAGAGCTGAAGTGAGAATTAGGGGCACTTAAGAATCATTAGAAGACGAGCTTTCGTTTGAAATTCATCTGCTTTGGAAGAGGTGAGAAAAGGGGCCTCCTCTATGAGCCACCTCACTTGAAGATTTTTATTGTTTACCCTCAAATGTTATCTAGGCACTTCGGAAGAAGATAATCCGTTTTCAGTCGAATCACTGCTAAATACGTTTCTTATTATATGAATTCTGTGCTAAGTAGATGGTTTCTGTGGTGACTACAGAAGGAATACTGTCCAAATTCCATTCATTTTGACACCGTGGGAATTCTACCCCATGCAAAATTAGCTAGGGAAGATGTAAGTTAAAGATCAGATACATTATTTTGCCCCCTCTCAGGATATCAGAGAAACAGTGGAAAGAGTGTGGGCTTGGGAGTCAGAGGTCATGGGTTCTAATCCCAGCTCCGCCACTTGTCAGCTGTGTGACTTTGGGCAAATCACTTAACTTCTCTATGCCTCAGTTACCTGATTAAGACTGTGGACTCCATGTGGGACAGGAAATGTATCCAACTTGATTAGCTTGTATCTAGTCAAGTGCTTAGTGCAGTGCCTGGCATACAACAAGGGTTTAACATACCATAAAAAATGTGAGGTATAATAAGTGTGTGGATCAGTATAGGAGCGGTTTGGAGTAGAACAGATTGATTATAGATTGGTCCCTTGCTATTTAGCTATTGAGAACCATTCAGACACCAATGGTTAAGAGGTCCCTCTATGCTCATAAGCTCCCTTTCATGGGTCAGACCAGTGGGTGAACAAATATCTCTCCCAAGCACTTAACACAGGGCTCTGAACACAGAGAGCACTCAGTGGCACTGATTGATTGCTATAAAGAGAAATGGCTTATTCTACTTCCTGCCCTTCCGTTTCTCAATCTGGTCAGTACTTTTCCTGTGAGTGACACTCTCGCTACTGAAGTACAAAGTATTGGCACTTGGAAGGAATTCAGTAGTGGAAGTAATGAAATAGCAGGAGGGAAAAGAATGGGAAAGAAACCTAAAATAAAAATATAGGTAGTCTGCACAAGCTTATTCTTCTCCTTGTTAGCCAAGAGAAAAAGCTTCTAGGGGAGGGAAACCAAAACCACGTGATCCCAGAAGCTCCTTTTTCTGGGCTAAGCCATTTTAAGGACAAGGAGGGCAAATAAAAAACAGAGAGGTGGTGAGACATTTCCTGCACTCCCACTTCCTGGTCCTTTATATGCACATGCACACTAACAGAAATCAGGAAGATTCTTCTGGGAAAAAAAAGGAGAGCGACATAGTAGGAGATTTGTGCCATGTGTAAGTTCTATTCCGTCTGGTTTCTATTTTCCCTCACCTCAAAAATTCAATTATCACCTCAAAATTTGGTTATCACCTGAAAAATTGGATTCTCATTATACCATATTTCTCAAAAAGCAGGCTTTTTATTGTACTGTTCCTGGCTAATAATAAATTATAACAATATTTAAGTGCTAATTATGTGTCGAGCTCTGGGGAAGATACAGGATGATCAGGTAAGACATAGTCCCTGTCCCACACAAGGCTCACAGTTGAAGTAGGAGGGAGAACAGGTATTTATTCCCCATTTTACAGATGAGGTCACAAGCACAGAGAAGTTAAGTGACTCATTTAAGGTCACAGAGCAGGCTTGTGGCAGGGTTGGGATTAGAACGCAGGTCCTCTGACTTCAAAGCCCATGCTCTTTCCTCTAGGCCATGCTCTTCCTTATTCATTCATTCATTCATTCAATCGCATTTATTGAGCGCTTACTGTGTGCAGAGCACTGTACTAAGTGCTTGGGAAGTACAAGTTTGCAACAGAGACGGTCCCTACCCAACAGTGGGCTCACAGTCTAGAAGACTGTGTATGCTGTGTATGCTATGTATTATTTTGTGTTATGTGTTAATTATGTTTTACATAATTTTGAGGCAATAGACCGGCTATTTACAGCAAATTAATCATATTTATTAAGCTCTTACTGTGTGCAGAGCACAGAACTAAGAGCTTGGCACAGCAATATGACAGAGTTGGTATATCCATGAGAGTATCTTTGGAGCAGCAGTATGTCCTAGTGGAAAGAACACAGGACTGGGAGTCGGGAGACTGAGTTCTAATCCTAGCTCTGCCACTTACCTGCAGTATGACCCTGGGCATGTCACTTCACTTTTCTGTGTCTTTCTGTGAAATAGTGACACATTTTCCTTTTCCCCTTAGGCTGTGAGTCCCATGTGGGACAGGGACTGGGTCTGATCTGATTGTACTGTATCTACTCCTGTGCTTAACAAATGTAGTATGTACTTAACAAATACCATAAAAAATGTGCAGCACCTCTCATGGCTAGAAATAACCACCCTCCCCACACCTCCATTTTCCCATCTCCTCTTCCCAGCTACTCCTGGTAGACACGTTCACTGCCCACATGGTGCTCGCAGTCTATTGTGTATGTGTGTGTCCCCCTTCTAGACTGTGAGCCCGTCGTTGGGTAGGGATTGTCTCTATCTGTTGCCTAATTGTACTTTCCAAGTGCTTAGTACAGTGCTCTGCACATAGTAAGCGCTCAGGAAATATGATTGAATGATTGAATGAATGAATTCATCCCCATTTCCCCTTTTTCTTGTGTATCCGGAAAACTTGAGCCTTGGGCCTTTAGTCTGCTGGGCCTGGCAGTACTCAGGCTTGGCTCTACTTTAGAGCATTTCAGTATCTTTTAACAGCAGCAACTGTCAAAGTTTGATTACCGCTACAACAGGAAAAAAGGCAAGTTTTTTTCTTAAAACAAAAACCTGGAGAGAAATAATAATGGGAGGGTTGAAAGACCCAGAATTGGAGAAGTGAGTCTGTGCTTATTTGGGAGGCTTAGTAATCGTCCAGTGATGTGTAGGACAAAACAACAACTACAACAAAAACTCATATCCAATATACTTGTAAAGAAGTGCATTTTACAATTGGATATTAGGTTGGCTGCCTTAATTTCTGGATCTTCCCATGTCCCATAAAAATAGAATTGGGTGGAGATGGAGGGAGGAAGTTTTTCAGTTTTGAAATCAAGGGAGGTCCAGTGAAATTTATTTTCACTGAAACTCTGTACTTCTTATCCAAGAAAAGTTTAGCATTACCATCAACAGCATTTACTGAGTCCCTATTTAGGTGTAGGGGTCTTGTGAACCTTACAATCTAATGAGGGAAACAAGCAGATGTGAATTGATAAATATGCAACAGTTAAGAGTAAGATTAACTTGCCTGTAACACACTCCACATTACTGTTGTTAAAATGTTATGTCATCCACAAGGAGCTAGGGCAAAAGGAAACAAGTTTGCAATTTGGCCTTCTCATTCGATTTCGCTTTCATTCTTTCCCTACCCTGAAGAGTTTGAAGCTTTGTGTTAACTTGGGGGTAGGGGGAAACAGCTGTCCAAACATACTCTAGAGAGAGGGAAATTCCTCCTATAAATGAAGCCACTTTCCTCTAAGTGAATTCACAACTCTATTTTTCTCCCAAATATTTCCAGTGGGAATGTGTCAGTGAGAAACATTTTGGGGGCACAGGTACCCCACTTTTTTTTAAGTCCCGAGAAAGAGATCCTTTGAATCTTGTACTACTGGCTCTATGAGGACTGTCTTCACTGACTAATCCTGCCACCATGATCATCATCTCATCCCCTAAATTAATAGAGTAGCTACTTTCTGTTAGGTACTTTATTAGGTGCTGGGAGAATATTACAAAAATTACAAAATAACCTGTTCCAAGCATTCAAGATATTGCAATACTGCAATGATTGAATCTGACACATCAGGCTGTTTTTGGAACTGTGTTATGAAGTCAACTTCTTAAAACTTTGGAAATTAGAAAGCTGAAAACTTTTTTACTCTGCATCTTGCACACTACAGCATGTTTACAAACCTATCAGGGATGTACACATTTTTGTACCTCCCTGTGAAGATCCGGAAGGCCCAAGCAGAAACGGGTGAGAGTTATCTTTCTGGCCAGAGCACCCAAGGCTCCTGCTCATGAGCTCTTGTTAGTTGAAAAGTTCACCTTAGGTTACACTCATTTTAATGGTGCTCATTTGACCTGACTCATTAGTCAGCTAATGAAAAAAGCCTTGGTCAACTAGCCTAATTTATTTAATTAAATCCAGTTAGTGACAAGGTGGGATAGATAGCACCTTATACTTGTCTCCTCCTGATTGGCCTATGGTAACATGCGACTGGCAGCTGTCAGACAGTGCTCTAACCCTAGAGCCCTTTCCTTCATCAAATCTCCAGCCTGCATGGATTCTTAAAGAGGCCCTGAGGCTCCCTTAGCTTGGCAGTGAGAGAGAAAAATGTGTGTAAGTGGAAGTGTTTGAGAGAGTTGAATAGCTCTACTATGTTTTCTGTAATTCAGCAGCACATACTGAAATTAAGATTCCTGGGATGGGCTTGAGGTGTGACAATGGCTGCCGCAAGCCTCTACTAGTGCAGATTTGCCAGCATGACTCAAGCACTGCTAATTCATTCATTCAATCGTATTTATTGAGCTCTTACTGTGTGCAGAGCACCGTACTAAGCGCTTGGGAAGTACAAGTTGGCAACATATAGAGATGGTCCCTACCCAACAACAGGCTCACAGTCTAGAAATGTTACTTAGTAATAAATAAACGACAATCGTGGTCTTTAAATATTTACAGTGTGCCAAGCACTATGCGAGGTGATGGGGTAGATCCAAGAGAAGTATATAGGACAAAGTCTTTGTCCCACATGGGACTCACAGTCTGAGGGAGAGGGAGAACAGGTCTTTAATCCCCATTTGACAGATAAAAAACCGAGGCACAGAGAAGTAGTGACTTGTCCAAGGTCACACAGCAGGAAAATAGCAGACTCCAGTTCTTCTGCTTTTGCAACCAAACTGTGCTGCTACCTCAACCTCAAAGGCCATACGGCTTCACTGTCGTCTACCAGCTCTATTATACTCTCCAAAGTGCTTAGAACAGTGCTCTGCACACTGTGGGCACTCAGTAAATACTGTTATTTGATTGATTTTGGCTCCCTGTCTGTCTCCATATAGTCCACCACATCATGCACTTAGTAGCTGTGACCTCACCCCTGCTGTTTAGAAACCTGTTTGAACTCCAAACTCTTTAAGATATTTTCAAGTACGCTTACTCATATGTTCATCTATATTATACTCACTGTTAGATGGTCTGTTGGGAATATCGGGAGCTGGGCCCTGAAAAATTCAGGGTACCCCTAGATATTCCCAAATAATCAAGACAGAGACACATACAAAGTTTAATTTAATGTATAGGCGAAACAGCATGACATAGTGGGTAGAGCACAGACCTGGGAATCAGAAGGTCATGGATTCTAATCCTAGCTCTACCACTTGTCTGCTGTGTGACCTTGGGCAAGTCGCTTCTCTTCTCTATGCCTCAGTTAACTCATCTGTAAAATGGAGGGCTCTGTGTGGGAGAGGGACTGTGTCCAACCCAATTTGCTTGAACCCACTATAGCGCCTGGCACATAGTAAGCACTTAAATACCATAATAATAATAATAATGTGTTATTATTATTATTATTAATTAAATTAAATTCCAGACACCCCCTTTTCTCAACCTTGCATTTTTTCCCAGTATTCGGTACCATATTTTGCACACAGTAGGCTGTCAATGAACACCATTACTAACCAAGCTCCATTCAATACACGAGTTCCTACATCTTTAAAGTTCCTTTAACAGCCCAAGTTCTAAGAGGGTTTATCTGATAGGTTCCATCATTAATATTAACCACTATTTCATCTCCAAAGACCAACCCTACAAAACAGCATACGACAAGATCTTCCACTACAATATCAGCATGCTCAGCAGAAATGCAGGCAGAGAAAAACCAAAGAAGGTTCTGTCCAACTTGATTGATTCTCATTCTCCAGGAGATTCTGGGAAATTTAAGCCTTTTACTTTCTGGGAAACACACTTCCTGAAGACCTTCCTACTTCCTTTTGGCCCCTTGATCTCAGTTCTTCCCACAGAAGCTTGAAAACATATCTTTCTGAAAAATTGCTTGGCCTGCATCTCTCCTCTTCTCAAAACTCTACACTGTCTTCCCATCTGCTCGCCACATCAAACAAAAATTGCCTCTCAATTGACTTCAAGGCTCTCCCCCATCTGGCCCCATCTTACCTATTTATCCTACAGGGAAGCAGCATGGCACAGTGGATAGAGCAATGGCCTAGGAGTCAGAAGTTCATGGGTTTTAATCCTGCCTCTACCACTTGTTTGCTGTGTGACCTTGGACAAGTCACTTCACTTCTCTGTGCCTCAATTATCTCATCTGTAAAATGAGGATTGAGACTGTCAGCCCCCTGTGGGACAGGGACTGTGTCCAATCTGATTTGCTTCTATCTGCCCCAGTGCTTAGTACAGTGCTTGACACATAGTAAGTGCTTAACAAATACCACAGTTGTTATTGACCACTATTCTCCAATTTGCTGTTTTGGCTTCTTCCAAGCCAATCTTCCAGATCTATCTCACTATCAACTCTTCTGCCTCCATCCCTCAGTCAATCCATCATATTTATTGAGCTCTTAGCATTGTACTAAGCACTTGGCAGAATACAATATAGGAGAGTTGGCAGACACTTTTCCTGCCCATAGTGAGCTTACAGTCTTCCCGTACACTGTTTCCGCAGCTTGGAACTCTCTCCCTCCCCAAACCAAACAGACCACAGCTCTCTCCACATTCTAAGTCCTCCTAAAATCCCACTTCTTCCAACAAACATTCTCCCATTTAACTTTCCAACAGCCTTGAGCCATATTTCCCAAGCCCTTACATGTACATATGTACCGTCATTTATTTTGGCTACTGTTGTGGCCACCGAGACTAGTGTCTCTCACTATTCTCTCAGGATGCTCAACCAGCTTCCTGTGGTGGAGTGAGTTGCTCAGAGTAGCCTTGCCTCTAGGTACCCTCCCATTTGGAGGTTGTTGGTGCCAAAAATCTTAGTTTTTAAAACGTTCAATTCATATCCAATTTCAAAGCACTTTGTAAGAGAGGCTTGTAGACCAAAGAACTCCAAACCCGAGAAAGTACAGATTAAAAACAAGTGCCTTAGGCTAGCCAAAGATAATGTACCTCAACTTACTTTTAAACCTATAAACCTATCTGAGTACTTCTGGAGTCTGCAGCAATGAAGATAAGTCACTACAACCTTTTATTTCTTTTTATTTTCAGGGCTCTCTGGGCTCTCCCAGCTGAAACATCCTCCACCTCTCTCTCTTCGGGGACTTTCTATTTCTCTTCTCTCCCACTTGTCCCACTGAGCAACCAGAACCCCTCATTTGAAGCACTCTGGCTTCTCAGAAAGAGCACGTACCTGGAAGTCAGAGGACCTGGGTTTTAATTCTGCCTCCATCACTTGAATGCTGTGTGACAGTGGGCAAGTCATTTAACTTCTCTGCACCTCAGTTCATCTGTAAATTGGGGAGTCAATGCCTGTCCTTGTTTACTTTTACCACTTTTATTTAGACAGTAAGTGAGTTTTACCTTTTACCTAGACAGTGAGCTTCATGTGGCAACTGATTATCTTTGTATCTAACCCCCTGTGCTCGGTACATGATAAGTGCTTAATAAATACCTCGATTATTAGTCTCAGCTCTGCCACTGCAGGCTCAGCCTCTTCTGCTCATGAAGTAACCCCCTCACCCAAACTACAGAACACCTGATGGCATCACTGGCTCCTTCTGAGGAACAAGGAGGTGAGAGGATTTGGAGAGAACTCGTACCTCGGCTGTTACCTGATAAAGCATTTGAGTGTACCCTTCTTTGTCTCGGGGAACATGAGAATGGAGAACTATATTTTTGGCTTATATCCACATCCCCCTGCAGATACACACATACTGTCACCTGCTGCTGATATCCTTTAAGTACTTATATCCACATCCCCCTGCAGATACACACATACTGTCACCTGCTGCTGATATCCTTTAACTATTTCATCAGGAGTCATGGGGGGGGGGGGGGCTGTCCCTCACGTTTTTTTGCCTTGTCCCATTTCCCTGGAAAGACTAGAAGAGAAAAAATGCAGTTTTCCCCTATTTGATTGTCCTCCTCTGCTGAAATGGAGGATGGGTAGTAATAATTAAGATAATAATGTGATTGGAATATTTTAAAGCACTTACTATGGTCCAAGCACTGATACAAGATAACACAATTATCCCACCTGGCGCTCATAGTCTAAAAGGGAGAGCAAATAATAATGTAGTCTCTATTTTACAGATGAGAAAATTGAGCTCAGTTCACTGCCCCATAGTGGAAAAAGCATGACCTCGGGAGTCAGGAAATCTGGGTTCTAATCTCAGCTCCACCACTTGTCCTTGGGCAAGCCACTTCACTTCCCTGTACCTCAGTCTCCTCATCTGCAAAATGGGATGGGATCCCTTTAAAAGTGTAAACCCCAGTTGAGACAAGGGACTGTGTTTGATCTGATCATCTTGCATCTACCCCAGTACTAGTCCAGTGTTTGGCACATATTAATAAATACCATAATTATTATTATTAAGTACCTTACCCAAGATCACATAGCAGACAAAAGATGGAGCCAGGATTAGAACCTGGGTCTGCCGTCTCCTAGTCTCTCACTCTTTCCACTTATCCTCAAAGCAGGTCTTTAGCCTGTGTCCCTTATTCTCAAAGGTGAAACCTGCCAACTCCAGTAGCATTAGACTAAGCCCTATCTGATTGGTGTGTTGAATGATAAGAATAATATTCCTAGTTACATATATTCTAAGGGGCAGGGTGAAAAACTCCACAGAATTGTTAGTTGCTGGGAATACTGGACAAATGACCAAGTGTGTAGCAGGGCTATTTTTTTTTGTTATAGGGTATCCGTTCAGTGCTTGTTATAATAATAATAATTGCGGTATTTGTTAAATTCCTTCCTCCAGGATGCCTTCCCTGATTAACCTCCTGCCTTCCTGGGCATGTCACCCCACTGACCATTTTAGCACCTATGAGTGCCTACTTTCCTGTTGATCATCTATTGCATTGCCATCTTTTGTGTTTCTTAGTTATTTCTTAGTTATCTAGTTTCTAACTTACTCTGAGTTGGGCAATTTGTGTCTGCCTTGCCAATGAATCACAATAATAGGCACATGATAGGCACTCAACAAATGTTGTTATCAATAAATCATCAGTGGAATTTACTGAACATTTACTTTGTGCAGAGCATGGGAGAGTACAATAGATTTGTTCAACATGATCCCTGCCCTCAGGGAATTTGCAATCTAGTGGGGATGGTACAGTATTTTGATGATTGAGATATCGATAAACCCTCTTTAGAAATGTGATGGTTCTTTATTTTAACCAAGCAATGCACTGCTCTTGGCCGTTCTCCCTCCACAGACCAAACTAGATTAATTTCTGCATCAGCCCTAATAAGAAAGTCCTGCTACACTGTAGTAGAATCAGCATAGCCTAGTGGCTTAGAAGCACAGGCCTGGACCTCAGAGGACCTGGATTCTAATCCCAGCTCCATCACTTGTCTGCTGAGTGACCTTGGGTAAGTCAGTTAACTTCCATGTGTCTCAGTTACTTCATCTGCAAAATGGGGATTGAGACTGTGAGCTACATGTGAGACTTGGACTTTATCCAACCTGATTATCTTATATCTAGCCAGTAGTTGGCACATAGTAACAACAAATACCATTATAAAAAAAATAAAAAAAGGTTGGGCCCCCAGCTCTGATTATGTCATCTATAATGGAATCATTATTAGTCCTTGATTGGGCACTGACTTGCAAGAAATATGACTGAGGATCTTTGTCAAGGATTTAGGTACACTCTTAAGAAAAGACAGGACATTGGACGCCGACAGTGTGCACTGGAAGTCTGTCAGTGGTAAATCTTCTGCTTGGATATAGGGAGTTAAAATAGAAAACTCTCCTGAAGCTTTGCTGAAGAGAGAAAAGGAAAAAACTCCAGATTATTCTAAATGTGAGTTCTTTACTTCCATCACAGAGAGACAAAGTCTTTGTTGTAATGTAAATTCTAGCTGGGAAAAATGTGTGGGTATCTGGCCTTAGTTTTTTTCAATGGTATTATTAGTAGTAATAATCATAATAATGGCATTTGTTAAGTGCTTACTATGTGTCAAGCACTGTTGATGGGGTAGGTATAAGCTAAACATGTTGGACACAGTTCCTGTCCCACATGAGGCTCACGGCCTTAATCTCCATTTTACAGATGAGGTAACTGAGGCACAGAGAAGTGCAGTGATTTGCCCAAGCTCACACAGCAGACAGGTGGCAGAATTGGATTAGAACCCAAGTCCTTCTGACTCCAAGGCCTGGCCTCTATCCACTAGGTCACGCTCCTTTTCAAGTTAAATGCATCTGTTCAGGGCACGTTGTGTCAAGCACTATTCAAAGTGCTGGAGTAGATGCAAGGTAATCAGGTTGGACACAATCCCTGTCCTACATGAGGCTCAGAGTCTAGGACATTGGTATTTGCCAGCAACCAGATGTTTCTGGTTCTGACTTTCCAAGTATATAATTATCACCAGCAAAATCCTATTAATAAACTTCTGGGCATGAAGCTTTCTGGTTATATTCACATTTTTCAGTTCCAGCTGTAGTATTCACAATTTTCCATTTCTTTCCCGGGAAAGTGGCACTAGGGGAAGAAACAGTACAGATTTGAGAAACTAGCGTGGGCAGACTCTGTATTAAAACATTGAAATTAGGTATTTTTCAATATTTTCTGTACATATGGGCTTTCCCTGCTCTTTATGTTTTCATTTGCCATGGAGAATTAAAAATAAAATCAATATCCTTTCCTCCGGATGAGTGTTAGTGTGTGATGCTGGGGTGATTGCTCTTTTTTCACTCATCATCTTAGATTCATTCATTCAGTCAAATGTATTTATTGAGTGCTTACTGAATGCAGAGCACTGTACTAAGCACTTGGAAGTACAGTTTGGCAACAGATAGAGACAGTCCCTACACAACAACGGGCTCACAGTCTGGATGGACTAGAGGTTTCAGCAACAGGAGAAAATTTGCCTTTTCTGTTAAGATTCATATCACTCTGACTTCATGTTCTGAGTCTGCCTCACCTTGGACTACAACCTAGACTGTCAGGCTGAATACACTGCACATCAGACACAAGAAAGAGGCTCACCTGTTGTTAAGTTTTAGTTTATAGTCTCAGTGTTAGCAGTCGACCAGTCATATTCATTGAGTGTTTACTGTGTGCAGAGCACTGTACTAAGCTCTTGGGAGAGTACAATATAACGGAATTGGTAGGCATGTTCCCTGACCACAAGGAGCTTACAGACATTAATATAAATAAATTGTCGATTTGTACACGTGTAACGTGGAGTTAATAAAGAGTGCAAATCCAAAAGCAAGGGTGATGCAGAGAGTGAGAAAAGAGGAAATGAGGGTTTAGTCAGTGAAGACATCCTGGCAGACATATGCTTTTAATAAGGCTTTGAAGGGGGGAGAGTGATCGTCTGTTGAATATGAGCAGGGAGGGCGTTCCAGGCCAGAGGCAGGATGTGGCTGAGGGGTTGGCAGTGAGACAGACATGATCAAGATATAGTGTAGTCGGTTGGCAGCAGAGTAGTGAAGTGTATGGGCTGAGGTATAGTAGTAAATCAGAGAGGTAAGATAAGAGGGGGTAAGGTGATTGAGTGCATTAAAGTGGATGACGGGAAGGAGTTTCTTTTTGATGCGGAGGTGGATGGGCAACCACTGGAGGTACTTGGGGAGTCAGGAAACAGGGGCTGAATGGTTGTGTAGAAAAATAATCTGGTCAGCAGAGGAAAGTACAGACTGAAGTGAAGAGAGACAGGTGATTCGATGTGACTTGGAAAGAAATATGCTTGTATTCAAATTAAGAGTTCAATTGGGCATGCTCTACTATTCTTCATTGTCTTAAGGCTCTGTTCCTTTCGTGTCTGGCTCCCAGCTTTATTCAGACGCCAGAGAACACTCACTAGTTGCAGTTATCAGAGCCTGAAGTTGCAGTTATCAGAGCCAGAGCAAGCCTGGCAGTAGTAATACTATTATTGCATCGGGGTCAGCGCAGTGATATCAATATGATATCACAATGGCCCACCTATCATAGTTGGAAGTGAAAATAATTACCCGTCCGTGTTTCAATTTTATGGGGAGTGAGAAGAAGGCCTTAAAAGGCATTAAACTGTCTAAGCTTCTAGCATTCTACTTAGTGCTCTGAAGTAGTAATTTACCAAATTACTGCAGGAGCCGGTGTTTATCCCTCAAAATGCCTGACACAGTCATACAGAAACTTCCTCACCTGGAGGACCTAACCAGTGTTCTGCTCTTGGCCTGCAATAAGGTACTTGTTTGATCTTGCCAACATTTTTGATGGTGGTAGCTTTCATATTGCTCCAGAAAAAATGATTACTTGGAGAAGGTGTAACGCGGCACAGATCATTAACTCGCCTGAAGAATATTTAATAAATAGGGTGTAAAGCCGATGACCATTTATGAAATTGAATTTTGGTCATTTATGGGTTTTGGAGACCTTAATTTCTGAACTTTGTTTAGCATCCCTTTAGTTAGCATAGGTAGCATTGACTAATACTATTTAATTTAGTTCTCACAGAGTTTGCCCTTTAAATTGAAAGCTACTAATGCGTCAAATATGTGGCACTAGTCTGAGGTTTCCAATGTCAGGAATGTACTCTTCTACTATTTTTAATCTTGACCTCACTTGGATTTCTTTTTGCCAGGGTAGCTGTGGTATACGGTATAAACAATCCTAAATTCATACCCAAAAGAGGAGCACCGATAAGAATACAAATTGTTAGGTGGGCACATAATCTAAGAAAAATCTAGTCTCTGAATTATTCAAGTCTTTAAAATTATGGGTTATCTCAGGCATGGATTTTAGCACACGTCTCAAGTATGTTTGGGATTTTGCCAACGTCCATCAGTACTTACTTCATGTTTTGTCATGTTTACCAGACGGTGTGGAATACTTTTAACATTTGTCCTTAGCTCCTCTCCCCTGGGAGATGGAGGAGGAAGGAGGGGAGAAAATGAAACTTCCTTGTTTCAGAGCTGGGTTTTGCTGGATTAACAGCATTCAAAATTTCATAATCACTCCATATAATTCAAGGTTGTTAGAGACTAGAGTCATCCCTGGAATTAAGTTAATTTAAAATTCAAGTAAAATTGTTGATTTTAGGATTTAGAATCCTCTTTCTGCTGAAATGTAGCTCTCCAGAAAATACCAGATTAAATTAAAACACTTCAAGTTTTACCTTGGGATGAATGGCATAGTAGTTTATTGTCATGTTTTATTTATTTTGTTTTTAAATCTTATGATGGGACGGTATGTCTCTCACCGTTGTGCAGATAGCCTTAGGCTGAGGTTGCAAGTTTAGAAATCAGGGATCTACACACAATTATTTGATAAATTAATCTTGCTTTCTGCTTTACTCCAGTGCTGACCACTGGCTTTAAGCACTCCGTCAGCCAAATTCATTTCTCCCCCCACTCCCCCATTTGTACTTTTTATTCTCCACAAGATCACTTCTCACCTTCTTGACTCTCCTGCCTTCAGCCCCTTGCTCACAGCCTTCCTCCTGCCCAAACTCCCTTCCTTTTGAAATCAGTCTGACCTTAGCCTATCCCATCTCCCAAGTCCTTCCAAAATCCCACCGCATCCAAGAGGTGGATATCCACCTATTCATCTCCAGTTTCTTTTTCCTCCTCTGGGTCATGATGTTACAGGATAGCAGTCGGCATCGCGCCATGTCACGTTAATCAAATATGGGACCTGCACATTAAAATAAATAGATAAAACAGGTTTTTTTTTTGGGGGGTCACCTAACTGCACCCCTACCTGCCAATTTGTTCATTTCCCTCTGGACCCCAGTGGCCGGGAAGAGAGTGCAAATGGGATTACGTAAACCACTATCACCACAATCAATTTCTTCATGCAGGTTTTTTGGTTCTTAATCATCAAGGCCAAGGCTCAGCCATCGTCCTGATGGAAGATTCCATCATCAAATTATGTTGTGCTTGTCTACTCTGTTAGCTTGAAACTCTTATGGGTAAGGATCATATTTTCTATCTCTATTGTACTGTCTTCAGTGCTGATGTATGGGGCTCTGCCCAGATAAGATGCATTAAGATTCATTCATGTCCCTTGCAAGAAAGAGCGGGGAGGTTATAGTGAACTTGGGAAAATGGACTTGTAAGAATGAGAGAATAGAGAACCTTGGTTTTTCTCTACTTCAGTCCAAATCAGTCCCTGAGGCACAGCTAGTAATATGATGGAGAACAGGAAGTGGAAATCCTGGGGTAGCTCTACCTATTCACTGACTTCCCATAAGGGACTTGGAAAGGGATTCCTTCCTGGCCAGATTGGAGTTAACATTTTCTGGCAAGTTTCCCTAAGCGAGACTGCTGCTCCAGAGAAAAAGTGACCCATTGGTTGAAATAAGGAGAGGCAGACCTTCAGAAATACACTGGGGAAGGGAAGTCAGTGGGGAAGCTGATAAAGAAGACAAGGTGGGCTCGGATACGAACTAGGATCAATGTGGTAGCAGTTTGGAGGGAGAGAAATGGCTGGATTCTAGAGTTGTTATTCATATATACCAGACATAGAATGTGATTAGGAGATGCAGTTGCTATTACAAACGTTGTAATATCTCTCTCTAAGCTCAGATCTCCTTTCTTTTTCCCAGTGCATGTCTCAAGAAGGCCTGCCTCTCCTTCTTCCAACCAAAGGGTCCCTTTTTCTCTGGAGTTGCAATCTTGTTTAAAGAAAAGTTGCCAGAGAATTAGTGCTCTGCACATAGTAAGCGCTCAATAAATACGGTTGATGATGATGATGATGATGATACCCAATTTGGCCAGGAAGGAATCCCTTGGTATGGTGCTCTGCACATAGTAAGTGCTCAATAAATACAATTGAGTGATTGGCTGATTGCCTCCTAACTCTGCCTCTTTAATGGCCTCTTATAAGACAGGGAAGCAATGTGGCCTAGCGGAGAGAGCCCAGGCTTGGGAGTCAGAAGGACCTGGATTCTAATTCTGACTCTGCCGATTGTCTGATGAGTGACCTTGGGCAAGTCACTTCACTTCTCTGTGGCTCAGTTACCTCATCTGTAAAATGAGGATAAAGACTGTGAGCCCCATGCAGGACAGGGACTATGTCCAAACGTGATGATCTTGTATCTCCAACCTGACAATCTTGTATCTACCCCAGCACTTAGAACATGCCTGGCACATAGGAAGCGCATAACAAATACCCCACCAAAACAAAAAATGCATTGGTCTTCTCTCTATCCCTTCAGCCCTGCCCCATACATTTTTACTTCTTGCATTAAGCAACAGTTGAAAGCACAAGAAACTGGAGGCAATAATGGATTCCTTTATTCAACTAAGTACTTCTGATCTTTGTTTCAGAAAATTGGAGGACTGCAGGGGATAATCCTGCAGACACGGAAGCAGAAAGCACCTATTCCCAAAAGGAACTTTTTTCTGCCTCACAAAATAATGGAGTTATTGGGTTAAGGAGAGCTGGGCTGGAAAAACAAAAGATTGATGATTTAAAAAAGAATCTTTATTACATCTTCTTCGGAATGAAATACTGAAATTTGAGGAAATCCAAGAAATAAAGAAGTCCCCCATGGATTAGTGGAAACACAGAGTAAAAGCAAACATGGTCTGTAGCTGCAAGCCAAGATGGGAAATTCAGGAGCTCAGTTTTTATATTTTTTATTCTTGGCACTGGCACTAATTTGATGGGTGACTGCCTAAATCATTTAATCTTTCTTGGATTCCCTAATGAAAAGGAAAGAAAATTATAGCATCTTTCTGAATATAACGATGATAACATAATTGATTATATTCTCATCACTGAAAGCCTTCCCTAATTGCCTATTTGCAAGCGATTCTGCTCAAGAAAGAGTTAAACACTGATGCAGAGATATTATGACCCTCCAGACTCATGAATAAACAATGATCAGATACATTAATTAATAAGTGCATTTCTATTATTCACAAACAATGAGATAAATAAACCCAGGGGTTCTCCTCTATTGGAGGCCCAGGGTCCCATCAGCATCTCCCCACTCTGCCATTGCTGCATTGAAATGTCATTTTGCTGGGATGGGAAAGACAGAAGTTATACCTGTTAGTATTTTGGTAAAGTTGTGACCTGTTATTATGAGGGTCAACTCAGCCTGAGAATCTGTTCCCAGACCTCCGCCCCTTTACTTCCCCAGTTTTTTCGATTGTTAACTTCTTGTAGGCCTGGGGACTCAGAATTATTATCCGCATACCTTTCCCCAGTAAAGTACTGCTCACATAAAAATAATTTACTAAATGCGAATAACTATAAAACATAATAATAATGAACTAGTGAGTAGGGGAGTCAGGTATGAGGAAATCAGTGACCTCTTCCAATGAAATTGGAGTGCGAAGCATTTTGGTAAAGCATACTGTCTAGCATTTTCATTGTAAAATCCCCTTATCCAAAAACAAAAATGAAGCTGTGTGTCTATGGTTTTAATTCTTTCACTGTAAACAAGTATCTTAAGAAATTTCCACTGCCAATTTAACACCCTGGAAATTGAATAGATCAGCTTTTGTGAGATCGGTGACAATTTAGTAAATCTGCTACTTTATTAAGCAGTCTTATTTAACTTTGATTTCTCTGTTCAGCCCTTTACAGAAATGCTTTCAAGATTCACTTCCTTTAGGTTCAGATCCCAGTATTTCAATGCATTTTCAGATTATATTCATAATTGGAAGCAGTGAGGCCTAGTGGAAATAATAACAATAATAATAATTGTGGTATATGTTAAGCACTTGACAAATACCATTAGTATTATTATTATTAGTCTTACAACCAAATTGGGTTGGATATAGTCCCTGTCCTACATGGGGCTGACAGTCTTAATGCCCATTTTACAGATGAGGGAACTGAAAAGAGAAGTGAAGTGATTTGCCCAAGGCCACACAGCAGACAAGTGGCAGAGCTGGAAAGAAGATGGGGCTGAGAGTCAGAGGACCTGGGTTCTAATCCTCGCTCTGTCACAGGCCTGCTGTGTGACCATGAACAGGTAGTTTAATTTCTCTGTGCCTCAGTTTCCTCATCTGTTAGATGAGAATGAAATGCCAGTTCTTCTTAGGGACTGAGAGTCCCATGTGGGACAGGGACTGCAACCAACCTGATTATCTTGTATCTACCTTTCCGGTTAGTACACTGATGGCACAGAGTATGCACTTAATCAATCAACGGAATTTATTGAATGTCTACTTTACGCAGGCCAGGGTACTACAAAAAACTCTTGGGGCAAGCACAGTAAAGGAGAGGTGCTAGATACAGTCCTCTCCTATAAAAAACACTATTATTATTATTTTTAAATAGGATTCTAATCATCTGATGAAAGCTGTGAATAAACCTGGTGGATGCTGCGATTCCCTTTAAATAAATCTGAAAAATATTCAAGGAATTTTAATTTGTATAATTTTTTAGGAAATAACGACCCAAATATTCAATCTTATTAGAATAGTTTTAGTAGCTGAAGTAATCCCATTCAAAGTCCATAATGAATGCTTGTCGAATACTGCATGCCAGAGAGACGGAGTTTTTGTATTGAACAGTTGCTAGACCTGTTACATTTGGGGAGTGGTTTTATGTTGGGTAAGGACTGTCTCTATATGTCACCAACTTGTACTTCCCAAGCGCTTTGAACAGTGCTTTGCACACAGCAAGCACTCAATAAATACGATTGAATGAATGAATGAAATGGTGGAGCACTATGTTGATGAGGGGCTATCGATTTCATCGGCTGAATTTTTACCAGAATCTGCTTTTCTATTCTTTTGTTGTTTTCCTTGCCCACATTCCTCAAGAAACCAAAGCACAACAACTCTCTGTGTTTAAAAATGAACTCGAGTTTATTAGTAGAAGTTAAAGCAGCCAGTAGCTCCAGCCACATCAAAGGAATGATTCCAGTGATTAAAAGGACAACTCACAGGAACACCCTTTTAAATTGTATCCTTAGCAGAAATGTGCCTCTGTAGTCAGCGTCATTCCAGCGGTCATGGCTAGGGATGTGGGTGGGAGAGGAGAGGTTAAATGTAAGAAAAAGGCAAAAGTAATCAGTCAGTTGAAATCCTGCTGTAATGTGGGTTAAGGGGTCTGGTCCCCTCTTCATGTTAGAATTCAGCCATGGGTGGGGGAAACCGAACTTCCCCACACTTGTGCTGCTGTTCCCAAAAGCAGCCCAAGAAGCAGCATTGCCCATCATCATCAATCGTATTTATTGAGCGCTTACTATGTGCAGAGCACTGTACTAAGCGCTTGGGAAGTACAAATTGGCAACATATAGAGAGAGTCCCTACCCAACAGTGGGCTCACAGTCTAAGCGGATAGAGCACAGGCCCGAGAGTCAGGAGGTCATAGGTTCTAATCCCGCCTCCACCACTTGTCTCCTGCGTGACCTTGGGCAAGTCACTTCACTTTTCTGTGCCTCAGTTATGTCATCTGTAAAATGGGGGTTGAGACTGTGAGCTCACAGCACTTATGTATATATCTGTAACTTCATTTATTTATATTTATATCATATATAATATATTTAAATTTATTTATATTTATATCAGCGCTTAGAACAGTGCTTTGCACATAGTAAGCACTTAATAAATGCTATTATTATTATTATTATTATTATTATTATTATTATTTTATTGATGTCTGCCTCCTCCCCTCAGCCCTCTCCACCAGACTGTGAGCTCGTGGTGGACAGGGATTGTCTCTATTACTATATTGTACTTTCCCAAGTGCTTAGTACACTGCTTTGCACAAAGTAAGTGCTCAATAAATACGATTGAATGAATTAGTTTGGAGGTGGATGGGCAACCACTGGAGGTTCTTGAGGAGTGGGCCCCATTTCTGGGAGGGTGAGGTCCCGGGAAAGCCCGCAGAACTCCCAAAGGTTGGAAATGGGAATCAGACACACTCTTCCTTTCCCTGCAGCCTTGAACTCTGAGATTGGGTAGGGCTATAAACGGAAGTGGAGGGTGCATGAGTCTTGTTTCTGCTCCAGGGCTGACTTAAATATCTTGTTTTTTTCACTACTTATTAATACTGTGAGTTAGTGTGCTCAGAGTATTTTGATTTTGACATAGCTATACACTGAGGGGCAATTATTTCACCTTGCATTAGATTCACATTAAGAAAAGATTATGGAAGTATGCACAGAATGTATGAACAGAACATAGGGATACGAAGGAACACTACCTTCCTCCTTGAGATATGGTTGGGATGTGGGAGGGAGGATAAGAAAAGGAAGATATATCTTCCTCTTTCACTGAGAGGGATCTCTGCTGTCAGCCTGTCTCTCCCCTTTGTGACAATATTAATACTTCTTATCATCACCAGTGTTCATTAAGCAACTAAGTGCTGAAGAAACTAACAAAAAGAGGAAAACATATAAGAACTCTGCTCTGGAGAAAATTATAGCTAAAAACAGGGGATGGAGTAAAGGCACGTAATTCGAGCCCGACGTAGGACAGGGACTGTGTCCAACCCAATTTGCCGGTACCATCCCAGTATTTACTACAGTACTTAGTACACATAGTAAGTGCTTAATAATTATTAGTTATTATTATTATTATGAACAGAAGGGATGTGTGCGGAGGGGGCTCTGTGTGTGTGAAAGTTTTATGTGTGCGGGGGGGATGTGTGTGGAGATGGGGTGTGCAAAAGAGATCTGTGGAAGGACCGAGTTCACAACCCACTCATTCATTCATTTGATTGTATTTATTGAGCGCTTACTGTGTGCAGGGCACTGTACTAAGCGCTTGGAAAGTACAATTCAGCAACAAAGAGAGACAATCCCTGCCCACAACGGGCTCGCAGTCTAGAAGGGGGGAGACGGACACCAAAATAAGAAAACAGGCATCAACAGCTACAATATAAATAAATAGAATGAGACATATATGTAGATATATATAGAGAGATATAGATAATAGATATAGATCTATCTATCTATATATGCATAGATATATAAAATATATACACATCTGAACAAATAAAACAGGTGTTAATATACACGCATAGAATAATAATAGACTGTGAGCCTTTTAGACTGTGAGCCCACCGTTGGGTAGGGACTGTCTCTATATGTTGCCAATTTGTACTTCCCAAGCGCTTAGTACAGTGCTCTGCACATAGTAAGCGCTCAATAAATATGATTGATGATGATAATAATAATAATAATAATAATGATAATGATGATGGTATTTGTTAAGTGCTTAACTATGTGCCAGGCACTATACTACATACAGAGTAGAAGCAGCGTAGCTCAGTGGAAAGAGCCTGGGCTTGGGAGTCAGAGGTCATGGGTTCTAATCCTGGCTCTACCACTTGTCAGCTGTGTGACTTTGGGCAAGTCACTTCACTTCTCTGGGCCTCAGTTCCCTCATCTGTAAAATGAGGATTAAGATTGTGAGTCCCGCGTGGGACAACCTGAAGACCTTGTATCCTCCCCAGTGCTTAGAATGGTGCTTGGCACATAGTAAGCGCTTGTCAGAGGTCATGGGTTCAAATCATAGGTTCAAATCCCAGCTCCACCACTTGTCTGCTGTGTGACTTTGAGCAAGTCACTTCACTTCTCTGGGCCTCAGTTACCTCATCTGTAAAATGGGGATGAAGACTGTGAGTCCCGCGTGGGACAACCTGATCACCTTGTATCCTCCCCAGTGCTTAGAACGGTGCTTGGCACATAGTAAGCGTTTAACAAATGCCATCATTATTATTATTACTTGGCTCGGTGGAAAGAGCACGGGCTTTGGAGTCAGAGGTCATGGGTTCAAATCCTGACTTTGCCGCTTGTCAGCTGTGTGACTTTGGGCAAGTCACTTAACTTCTCTGTGCCTCAGTTCCCTCATCTGTAAAATGGGGATGAAGACTGTGAGCCCCGCGTGGGACCACCCGATCACCTTGTATCCTCCCCAGTGCTTAGAACGGTGCTTGTACTTCCCAAGTGCTTAGTACAGTGCTCTGCACACAGTAAGCGCTCAATGAATACGATTGATGATGAACTTCCCAAGCGCTTCGTCCAGTGCGCTGCACACAGTGAGCGCTCAATAAATACGATTGATTGATTGATTGATTGTGAGCCCCACGGGGGACAACTGTGAGCCCGCTGTTGGGGAGGGACCGTCTCTCTATGTTGCCAACTTGGACTTCCCAAGCGCTTCGTCCAGCGCTCTGCACACCGTGAGCGCTCAATAAATACGATTGATTGATTGATTGATTGTGAGCCCCATGGGGGACAACTGTGACAGTGCACAGTGACAACTGTGCACACAGTGAGTGCTCAATAAATACGATTGATTGATTGATTGTGAGCCCCATGGGGGACAACTGTGAGCCCGCTGTTGGGGAGGGACTCTCTCTCTATGTTGCCAACTTGGACTTCCCAAGCGCTTAGTGCAGTGCTCTGCACACGGTGAGCGCTCAATAAATACGATTGATTGATTGATTGATTGTGAGCCCCATGGGGGACAACTGTGCGCCCACTGTTGGGGAGGGACCGTCTCTCTATGTTGCCAACTTGGACTTCCCTAGCGCTTCGTCCAGAGCTCTGCACACAGTAAGCGCTCAATAAATACGATTGATTGATTGATTGATTGACTGTGAGCCCCACGGGGGACAACTGTGACACAGTGCCCAGTGACAACTGTGCACACAGTGAGCGCTCAATAAATACGATTGATTGATTGATTGATTGATTGATTGTGAGCCCCATGGGGGACAACTGTGCGCCCACTGTTGGGGAGGGACCGTCTCTCTATGTTGCCAACTTGGACTTCCCTAGCGCTTCTTCCAGAGCTCTGCACGCAGTAAGCGCTCAATAAATACGATTGATTGATTGATTGATTGATTGATTGTGAGCCCCACGGGGGACAACCGTGAGCCCGCCGTTGGGTAGGGGCCGTCTCTCTATGTTGCCAACTTGGACTTCCCAAGCGCTTCGCCCAGCGCGCTGCACACGGTGAGCGCTCCATAAATACGATTGATCGATCGTCACCCTGATCGCCTTGTAACCCCCCAGCGCTTAGAACGGTGCTTTGCACGTAGTAAGCGCTTAATCATCATCATCAATCATTTATTGAGCGCTTACTGTGTGCAGAGCGCTGTACTAAGCGCTTGGGAAGGACAACTTGGCAACATATAGAGACAGCCCCTACCCAACAGTGGGTAATTAATTAATTATTATTAATTAATAAATGTCATTATTATTGTTGTTGTTGTCCCCCCCCGCCCTCGTCGCCTCAGGGGCTGGCCAAAGTGTGGACTTCCGGTGGCGGGGAGAGCAGGCCGCGGCCTACTGCGCATGCGCCGGCGTGCCGACTCCCAGAGGCCTTTGCGCCGCCCGGAAGCCCTCACGGGCCGGGTGGGCCGCCTGAGGGGCGGTCGGGCCTTCGCTCAGACAGTCGTCGGGCAGTGTGATGGACGCACACACGGACGGACGAGGGACGGGATGCGGGGGCCAGGTAGGAGAGGGATGGGTCCCGGGGGTGGGGGAGGCACCCCCCGAGGAGCAGGTGCTCATTCATTCAATCACTCAACCCTACTTATTGAGCGCCTGCCGTGCGCAGAGCACTGTACTAAGCGCTTGGGAAGTCCAAGTTGAAGGGAGGAAGATGATGACGGCATTTACTAAGCGCTTACCAGGTGCAAAGCCCTGTTCTAAGCACGGGGGAGTTTCCAAGGCGATCAGGTTGTCCCATGGGGGCAGTCTTCATCCCCATTTTCCAGATGAGGGAACTGAGGCCCAGTGAAGTGACTTGCCCAAAGTCACCCTGCTGACAATGGGCAGAGCCGGGATTTGAACCCGTGAACTCCGACTCCAAAGCCCGGGCTCTCTCCAGTGAACCACGCTGATGAAAGTCAATCAATAAAATCGTACTTATTGAGCGCTTACTGTGCGCAGAGCACTGTACTAAGCGCTTGGGAAGTCCAAGTTGAAGGGAGGAAGGTGATGACGGCATTTATTAAGCGCTTACTAGGTGCAAAGCACTGTTCTAAGCACAGGGCAGTTTACAAGGCGATCAGGTTGTCCCATAGGGGCAGTCTTCATCCCCATTTTCCAGATGAGGGAACTGAGGCCCAGTGAAGTGACTTGCCCAAAGTCACCCGGCTGACAATGGGCAGAGCCGGGATTTGAACCCGTGAACTC
This sequence comes from Tachyglossus aculeatus, assembly GCF_015852505.1. Classification (NCBI taxonomy): domain Eukaryota; kingdom Metazoa; phylum Chordata; class Mammalia; order Monotremata; family Tachyglossidae; genus Tachyglossus; species Tachyglossus aculeatus. Next base: position 14,771,574 of record NC_052090.1, on the reverse strand, counting down.
CGACTCCAGAGCCCGTGGTCTTTCCAGTGAGCCACGCTGATGAAAATCAATCAATCAGTCGTACTTATTGAGCGCTTGCTGTGCGCAGAGCGCTGCACTAAGCGCTCGGGAAGTCCAAGTTGAAGGGAGGAAGGTGATGATGGCATTTACTAAGCGCTTACTAGGTGCAAAGCCCTGTTCTAAGCACAGGGGAGTTTACAGGGTGATGAGGTTGTCCCATGGGGACAGTCTTCATCCCCATTTTCCAGATGAGGGAACTGAGGCCCAGTGAAGTGACTTGCCCAAAGTCACCCTGCTGACAATGGGCAGAGCCGGGATTTGAACCCGTGAACTCCGACTCCAAAGCCCGGGCTCTTTCCAGTGAGCCACGCTGATGAAAATCAATCAATCAGTCGTACTTATTGAGCGCTTGCTGTGCGCAGAGCGCTGCACTAAGCGCTCGGGAAGTCCAAGTTGAAGGGAGGAAGGTGATGATGGCATTTACTAAGCGCTTACTAGGTGCAAAGCCCTGTTCTAAGCACAGGGGAGTTTACAGGGTGATGAGGTTGTCCCATGGGGACAGTCTTCATCCCCATTTTCCAGATGAGGGAACTGAGGCCCAGTGAAGTGACTTGCCCAAAGTCACCCGGCTGACAATGGGCAGAGCCGGGATTTGAACCCGTGAACTCCGACTCCAAAGCCCGGGCTCTTTCCAGTGAGCCACGCTGATGAAAATCAATCAATCAGTCGTACTTATTGAGCGCTTGCTGTGCGCAGAGCGCTGCACTAAGCGCTCGGGAAGTCCAAGTTGAAGGGAGGAAGGTGATGATGGCATTTACTAAGCGCTTACTAGGTGCAAAGCCCTGTTCTAAGCACAGGGGAGTTTACAGGGTGATGAGGTTGTCCCATGGGGACAGTCTTCATCCCCATTTTCCAGATGAGGGAACTGAGGCCCAGTGAAGTGACTTGCCCAAAGTCACCCGGCTGACAATGGGCAGAGCCGGGATTTGAACCCGTGAACTCCGACTCCAAAGCCCGGGCTCTTTCCAGTGAGCCACGCTGATGAAAATCAATCAGTCGTACTTATTGAGCGCTTACTGTGTGCAGAGCACTGCACTAAGCGCTTGGGCAGTCCAAGTTAAAGGGAGGAAGATGATGACGGCATTTACTAAGCGCTTACTAGGTGCAAAGCACTGTTCTAAGCACGGGGGAGTTTACAAGGTGATCAGGTTGTCCCATGGGGGGCTCGCAGTCTTCATCCCCATTTTCCAGATGAGGGAACTGAGGCCCAGAGAAGTGACTTGCCCAAAGTCACCCGGCTGACAATGGGCAGAGCCGGGATTTGAACCCGTGAACTCCGACTCCAAAGCCCGGGCTCTTTCCAGTGAGCCACGCTGATGAAAATCAATCAATCAGTCGTACTTATTGAGCGCTTGCTGTGCGCAGAGCGCTGCACTAAGCGCTCGGGAAGTCCAAGTTGAAGGGAGGAAGGTGATGATGGCATTTACTAAGCGCTTACTAGGTGCAAAGCACTGTTCTAAGCACGGGGGAGTTTACAAGGCGATCAGGTTGTCCCGTGGGGGCAGTCTTCATCCCCATTTTCCAGATGAGGGAACTGAGGCCCAGAGAAGTGACTTGCCCAGAGTCACCCGGCTGACAATGGGCAGAGCCGGGATTTGAACCCGTGAACTCTGACTCCAAAGCCCGGGCTGTTTCTAGTGAGCCACAGTGATGAAAATCAATCAATCAGTCGTACTTATTGAGCGCTTGCTGTGCGCAGAGCGCTGCACTAGGCGCTTGGGCAGTCCAAGTTAAAGGGAGGAAGATGATGACGGCATTTACTAAGCGCTTACTAGGTGCAAAGCACTGTTCTAAGCACGGGGGAGTTTACAAGGTGATCACGTTGTCCCATGGGGGGCTCGCAGTCTTCATCCCCATTTTCCAGATGAGGGAACTGAGGCCCAGTGAAGTGACTTGCCCAAAGTCACCCTGCTGACAATGGGCAGAGCCGGGATTTGAACCCGTGAACTCCGACTCCAGAGCCCGTGCTCTTTCCAGTGAGCCACGCTGATGAAAATCAATCAATCAGTCGTACTTATTGAGCGCTTGCTGTGCGCAGAGCGCCGCCCTAAGCGCTCGGGAAGTCCAAGTTGAAGGGAGGAAGGTGATGACGGCATTTACTAAGCGCTTACTACGTGCAAAGCCCTGTTCTAAGCACAGGGGAGTTTACAGGGTGATGAGGTTGTCCCATGGGGACAGTCTTCATCCCCATTTTCCAGATGAGGGAACTGAGGCCCAGTGAAGTGACTTGCCCAAAGTCACCCTGCTGACAATGGGCAGAGCCGGGATTTGAACCCGTGAACTCCGACTCCAGAGCCCGTGCTCTTTCCAGTGAGCCACGCTGATGAAAATCAATCAATCAGTCGTACTTATTGAGCGCTTGCTGTGTGCAGAGCGCCGCACTAAGCGCTTGGGCAGTCCAAGTTAAAGGGAGGAAGATGATGACGGCATTTACTAAGCGCTTACTAGGTGCAAAGCACTGTTCTAAGCACGGGGGAGTTTACAAGGTGATCAGGTTGTCCCATGGGGGCAGTCTTCATCCCCATTTTCCAGATGAGGGAACTGAGGCCCAGAGAAGTGACTTGCCCAGAGTCACCCGGCTGACAATGGGCAGAGCCGGGATTTGAACCCATGAACTCCGACTCCAAAGCCCGGGCTCTTTCCAGTGAGCCACGCCGATGAAAATCAATCAATCAGTCGTACTTATTGAGCGCTTACTGTGCGCAGAGCGCCACACTAAGCGCTTGGGCAGTCCAAGTTGAAGGGAGGAAGATGATGATGGCATTTACTAAGCGCTTACTAGGTGCAAAGCACTGTTCTAAGCACGGGGGAGTTTACAGGGTGATCAGGTTGTCCCATGGGGAGCTCGCAGTCTTCATCCCCATTTTCCAGATGAGGGAACTGAGGCCCAGAGAAGTGACTTGCCCAGAGTCACCCGGCTGACAATGGGCAGAGCCGGGATTTGAACCCGTGAACTCTGACTCCAAAGCCCGGGTTCTTTCCAGTGAGCCACGCTGATGAAAATCAATCAATCAGTCGTACTTATTGAGTGCTTACTGTGTGCAGAGCACTGCACTAAGCGCTTGGGAATCTCATGTTGAAGGGAGGAAGATGAAAATCAATCAATCGTATTTATTGAGCGCTTACTGTGTGCAGAGCAATGCACTAAGCGCTTGGGAAGCCCAAGTTGAAGGGAGGAAGATGAAAATCAATCAATCGTACTTATTGAGCGCTTACTGTGCGCAGACCACTGCACTAAGCGCTTGGGAAGCCCAAGTTGAAGGGAGGAAGATGAAAATCAGTCAATGGTACTTATTGAGCGCTTACTGTGCGCAGAGCACTGCACTAAGCGTTTGGGAAGCCCAAGTTGAAGGGAGGAAGATGAAAATCAATCAATCAATCGTATTTATTGAGCGCTTACTGTGTGCAGAGCACCGGACTAAGCGCTTGGGAAGTACAAGTCGGCAACACATAGAGACGGTCCCTACCCAACAGCGGGCTCACGGTCTAGAAGCGGGAGACAGAGAACAAAACCAAACGTACTAACAAAATAAAATAAATAGAATAGATATGTGCAAGTAAGATAAATAAATAAATAGAGTAATAAATCTGTACATACAAATGACTGCCGGCCCCCCGGTAGCCCCCCCAGAGTGCCCCTTAGCCAGGGAGCCCGCCCCCTTCTTCTTTCCGGCCTCCTTCTCCCCGCCCCCTGGCTTCTCCTCCCCCTCCTGTCGGAGCCCCGGCCTCGGTGGGCAACGGTAAGGAGGGCCGGCAGAGCTGGGGAGGCATTGATTCCTTCATTCAGTCCTATTTATTGAGCGCTTCCCGTGTGCACAACACTGGACTGGGGAAGTACAAGTTGGCAACATATAGAGACGCCCCCCCCCCCCCCCCCCCAACACGGCCTTACTATGTTTTGTCTGTCTCCCCCTTCTAGACTTGTGAGCCTGCTGTTGGGGAGGGACCGGTTCTGTCTGGTGCCGACTTGTATTCATTCCTTCATTCAGTCGTATTTATTGAGCGCTTACTGTGTGCGGAGCACTGGACTAAGCGCCAGTTGGCAACATATAGAGACGGTCCCCCCAGCCCCCAACCACGGCCTTACTATGTTTTGTTGTCTGTCTCCTCCTTCTAGACTTGTGAGCCCGCTGTTGGGGAGGGACCGGCTCTTTCTGGTGTCGACATGTATTTATTCCTTCATTCAGTCGTATTTATTGAGCGCTTACTGTGTGCGGAGTACTGGACTAAGCGCCAGTTGGCAACATATAGGGACGGTCCCTCCCCAGCCACGGCCTTACTATGTTTTGTTGCCTGTCTCCTCCTTCTAGACTTGTGAGCCCGCTTTTGGGGAGGGACCGGCACTGTCTGGTGCCGACATGTATTTATTCCTTCATTCAGTCGTATTTATTCATTCATTCATTCAATCGTATTTACTGAGCGCTCACTGTGTGCAGAGAACTGGACTAAGCGCCAGTTGGCAACATATAGGGACGGTCCCTCCCCAACCACGGCCTTACTATGTTTTGTTGTCTGTCTCCCCCTTCTAGACTTGTGAGCCCGCTGTTGGGGAGGGACCGGCTGTACCTGGTGCCGATTTGTATTCATTCCTTCATTCAGTCGTATTTATTTATTTATTCATTCATTCAATCGTATTTATTGAGCGCTTACTGTGTGCAGAGCACTGGACTAAGCGCCAGTTGGCAACATATAGAGACGGACCCTCCCCAACAACGGCCTTACTATGTTTTGTTGCCTGTCTCCCCCTTCTAGACTTGTGAGCCTGCTGTTGGGTAGGGACCGTCTCTATTATGTTGCCAATTTGTACTTCCCAAGCGCTTAGTACAGTGCTCTGCACACAGTAAGCGCTCAATAAATACGATTGAATGAATGGAGGGCGAGCAGCCTGGATAATAATAATAATAACGCTGGGATCTGTGAAGTGCTTACTATGTTTTGTTGTCTGTCTCCCCCCTTCTAGACTTGTGAGCCTGCTGTTGGGGAGGGACCGTCTCCATCTGGTGCCGACTTGTATTTATTCCTTCATTCAGTCGTATTTATTGAGCGCTTACTGTGTGCAGAGCACTGTACTAAGCGCTTGGGAAGTACAAGTTGGCAACATATAGAGACGGTCCCTACCCAACACGAGTGGTCGGGGCTTCCCTGCAGCTGGTGGGGGTGGAGGGCGAGTGGCCTGGAGAATAGTATTTATTTATTTTACTTGTACATATCTATTCTATTTATTTTATTTTGTTAGTATGTTTGGTTTTGTTCTCTGTCTCCCCCTTATAGACTGTGAGCCCACTATTGGGTAGGGACTGTCTCTATATGTTGCCAACTTGTACTTCCCAAGCGCTTAGTACAGTGCTCTGCACACAGTAAGCGCTCAATAAATACGATTGGTGATGATGATGATAGTAATAATAACGATGGCATCTGTGAAGCCCTTACTATGTTTTGTTGTCTGTCTCCCCCTTCTAGACTTGTGAGCCCGTTGTTGGGGAGGGACCGGCTCTATCTTGTGCCGACTTGTATTCATTCCTTCATTCAGTCGTATTTATTGAGCGCTTCCTGTGTGCAGAGCACTGGACTAAGCGCTTGGAAAGTACAAGTTGGCAAAATGTAGAGACGGTCCCTCCCCAACAGCGGGCTCACAGTCTAGAAGGGGGAGACTGACAACAAAACATAGTAAGCGCTTCCCAAGCGCTTAGTACGGTGTTCTGCACACAGTAAGTGCTCAATAAATGCGATTGAATGAATGAATGTGGGAAGCACTGTTCTAAGCACTGGGGGGATACAAGGTGATCAGGTGGTCCCCCCAGTCTTCATTCCTATACATGTTTTGTTGTCCGTCTCCCTCTTCTAGACTGTGAGCCCGTTGTTGGGTAGGGACCGGCTCTATATGATGCCGACTTGTACTTCCCAAGCGCTTAGTACAGTGCTCTGCACACAGTAAGCGCTCAGTAAATGCGATTGAATGAATGAATGGACAGATCATCATCATTATCATCAATCGTATTTATTGAGCGCTTACTATGTGAAGAGCACTGTACTAAGCGCTTGGGAAATACAAATTGGCAACACATAGAGACAGTCCCTACCCAACAGTGGGCTCACAGTATAAAAGGGATATGTACAAGTAAAATAAATAAATAAATAAATAAATAAATAAATAGAGTAACAAATATGTACAAATGAGGGAACCAAGGCCCAGAGAAGCGAAGCGACTTGCCCCAAGTCACACAGCGGATGTGTGGGGGTGGCGGGATTAGAACCCATGACTTCTGGCTCCACAGCCCGGGCTGTTGCCACTGAGCCAGCTGCCTTCTTCTAACACCCACTCGGGCTTTCCCAACCCCGCCTCGTGAAAATGCCACAATCCTTGGTGGGGCTCAGGGCGATTTTTAAAACTAAGAACGCTTATTTCTCCCCCGCCCCGCTGGAAAACCAGAGGGTATTTACTCAGAAGGAAACTTCCTGATTCCAGGACCCCCACATTCGTTGGACGATCGAATCTGATCCTTGTTTAGTGCAGGCTCCGTCTAGGCTGCTTGAAGCGGATTTCTGAACGAGAGAAGGAATGTCCGTCTCTGTTGCCCCTAAAATAAATAAATTTCAAAAAGATGAATAGTAGGACTCGGGGGATTTTTTTTCCCGAGCAGTTTATGTAAGAAGCCCTGGGGTGGATACCGGCCAGTCAGATTGGACGGTCCTTGCTCTCCGTTGGTGAACTATTGGTTGTTTGTAGCACAGCCCACATTGTTTTTGGGTTCCGTGAGATTTGTGCTGGGGTTTTAATTCTGCGACGAGCAGTCACGACATTTGTTGATAGTATAACGTGAAGTTACAGAATGCGTTTTTGCCCGGTTAACTTCCTGAAAAGGATACCAGCATGTATCTTGTAGGTATGTTGTAGCTTGGTATTTTTCATTGCTAGTGGATTTACTGGCTGCTTTGCTTTTGTTTTGAAGTTGCTGTTTAAAGGTCATTATGTAATAAACAGATGAGACCAAGAGTTTGGTATGTAGAAAGACTGGTGTTAGATTTTGACTTTGGGTATACGTGAGCCAACTATATGTGCTCTTGGTTTATCTGCATTGCAAATTAACTCTTTCTCCTCGGGCTGATTCTCCTTTACTTTCTTAATGTGTTAATCCAGTTTCTGCTGATTTCTCCTCTTTTTCAATCCACCCAGAAGCCATAACCTCCAACTCCTGCCTCCCTGCATCTATGAAGCTGCCTTCCTTACCAACAAACCCGGTGGGGGTGGGGGTGATGGTGGTTGGCTTTCGCTTTAAAATCCCCTTCCAAACTTTTTTTTTCAGTGAGCTACTAATGGGAGAGTAGGGACATGGACCCGGGGGGTGAATACATGGGATGGGAAATGTCATTAAATCTGACTGGGTGATGGGGAGAGCTGGCCCATAAGCCTTATAAGAAGGGAATCCGATCCTGGGGCCAGCTGAGCATGTCTGGTGATGCTAGTAGCCATTAAAAAAAAAAAAATCCAGTATTCATACTATGTTCTTTTCAGTGGCACGGATAATTGTGTGCTCTGTCAACATGTCCTTTTGAAGCAGATCACTTGGCAAAACTCCCCCACCTTCGTGGATCCCCTCTGCCTATTAATGACCCATCCGTTTGTGACTTCATTTTCAGCCTCTCGCAGCAGGCCTTGGCCAATGGTGACATTCACTGCCTTTCATTCTGCTTCCCAGTCAAGTCCTGTGGGCTTGGTAACACAAGAAAGTTAGTTTTGTGCCACCACTTCTTTATTTTTCCCCAAACACGCTTCCTGATTGGACCGGGAGCATATATGACTTACCGCTGATTTTACCCGATGGGGTGGTACAGGTAAAGGGGTGCTAAGTGTCCGGTCCTCTCCCTCTCCACCATGCTGCCAGTTTGCCCAGGCTCTAGGTATTGTTCAGAAGCTTTTCAGATTTGGTGGAGTTACCCAAGACAGTGGCAGAGCCTGAGATGCCCTTCTGTCAAACCGTGTGGTGGTGTCAGGGTTCCTTGGGTGGGCTTGCAAGAGGAGGATTGAAGCATGAGGTTAACCCATGTGGTTTGCATGTGGCATGTAGTTATGGCCTTCCTTTGTAAAATTTTGTCGAAAACTTTGTGCTCACCGGGAAGTGTAATGCAGGTGAACACTTGTCTGACCCTAATCCAGTTTCTGTGGAGTGTATATGTGGCTCAGGGTGTATATGAAAGCATCTTTTGCCTCTGTTGCTGTATTGTACTTGCCAAGTGCTTAGTACAGTGCTCTGCACACAGAAAGCGCTCAGTAAATTCAATTGAATGAGTGATCTTACACTTCAGATGTTCGTAGTCGTCCTTTAGGTCCTTTTAGAGGGTTGGCGAAACCAGGTATCTGGTTCATCCAACGATGGGAAATAGGTCAGAACAGTTCCTAACCCTTGTGTCTTTTCTCAAGGCCAGATTAGTAGGCAGAGCCGCCGTGTCCTGGATTCACTGCCTACTATGTTCTGCCTGTTCCCCCACATCCTCCACTCCTCCAGAGTCTCCAAACTGTCCTCTGCTGTCTTTTCCACTCCTCCAAGGGAGGAGGAATGAGGAAAAGGGTGTCAGAGATCAACCGAAGGAGCAGTGAGATGGGCCCACTCTGGAGCCATAGGTTTGCAGGTTATCATTGTAGTCAAAATATCAAAGAACAAGATGCATCATAAAAACTGGAAGCCTTTTGAAGGGTTTTCGTATTTAGAAGTATTGATCACATTCGTGTTTGTGGGAGGGTAAAAAAAAAATTACCCATCAGTCTGAGCTGACTTGCCTGCCTCTGAGTTACCAGAAAGAGTCAAATATTCCATACCCCAGTCTTTTCAAAAACACCCGGAGGATGAGAGAGCCACCCGCTGATAGGGGAGGTACCGAGGGCCCTTCTCCTCCTCTCCCCCCACAAAAAAATGAGCAGGAACTGAATCTGCCTCTTTCAGTTATCAGCAGGTAGCATGGGTCATTAAGTGTGTCTCATCTGTCATGCATCCTACTCTTCTAGAATTTAGGAGAGATCAGTGAACAGCATTTTATTTTGTCAAGCTAGGGAGTCTTCTTAGACATATTTATTGGACAGTTAAAGGCTCCATTGGATATTTGTTCAAACCAACTAGTTGCATAGCTTTTTATACGGGGAATATATTATATATGGAGGCACATCTCTTCCAAGAGGCCTTCCCAGACTAAACTCCACTTTTCCTCATCTCCCACTCTCTTCTGCATCACCCTGATGTGCTTCTTTTGTTCTTTCTCCCTCCCAGGCCCAAAGCACTTTTATACTTATTTGTAATTTTATTTACTTGCATTGATGTCTGTCTCTCCTACTCCAGACTGTGAGCTCGTTGTGGGCGGGAATGTGTCTTGTTATATTGTATTCTCCCAAGTGCTTAGGGCAGTGCTTTGCACACAGTAAGCAGTCAATAAATACCATTAAATGAATGAATGTTTGGGTAGTTAGGCTTTTTATTAAGCTCTTATGATGTTTCAGGGCTGTGCTGAGAGCTGGGGGTAGATAAAAGCTAGTCAGATCAGTCATGTATTCATTCATATGGGATTCATAATCTAAGAGATCGGGAGAGCAAGGATTTTATCCCCATTTTATGGAGGAAGGAACTGAGACACATCATTTAGTGTCTTGTCCAGGGTTAAACTTCAGGTTAGTGTCTGAAGAAGGGCCAGAACTCAGGTCTCCTGACTTCCACTGCTCATGCATCTTCCACAAAGCCACAACTGTGGAAAGATGCATTTGGGCCTTTTATATGATAAAGATGCATCAGGGTGTGTGTATATGTCTGTATGTGTGTATGTTCATTCTTATTCCCTCTACAGTGTAAGACACCAAGGGTTTGTAATTCAGGTATCAGTGGATTTCAGATCTGATGGATTTTTTTCATTATTTAGATCAGGCACTTAACCGAGAAGCTGGAAGAATGCATCTTTGATAGATATGCGTGAGAGAGTTCATTTAAAAATGGAAAAAAACCCCACGCGATTAAAGACTAAGTGTTTTTTTCCAGAGTGGTAATATACCACTGCCTTCCGTTTCAGTGGTGGAGACCTGCAGAGCAATAGTTCTGCTTTTGATTCTAAGAGAATGTTACATTTCCTTTTTAATATTTTTAATGCATGCATTTAGTTGAGCATATTTCCTTTCCTTCTGTTAGTGACTACTTGGATTCTCCCCATTATCCCTGTTCAGGGTCATGTTTATATGGTGTATAAAAACTTATATAGCTTCCTTTAAGGTGCTGCCATGCTTCTTGTTAAGATTGTTACTTGGCATGGTTGAATAAGTGCGTTTTGTGGGCATGTGATTATATATAAGGGCTTTACTTACATTCAGCATTGTGGCACCAGTGCTCAATAAATAAATAATTAGGTTGGTAAAGCATAGTAAAGCTCTTTTGATAATTTGGTGAAATTATTGAAGATTTTAGTGTGATAGGATTCTTTTTTGCTAAAATGAAAATGTTATTTCATGCAGTGAATAGAAGTTTCACTGTTCATTGTAGATACAGTATGGCTTTTTAAGGATTTAGCTGATGTAACTTTTCTACCCTTTGTGCCCCAGTTTTTTCCTGAAATTTGAGGTTAAACCCCCCCCAAGCTTGAAAAATAATTTTTAAAAAGTTTAATATAACTCTTTCACTGCCAGACTGACCATGATCACTCTAATTCTGCCGTGATCCATTAGTTATCATCATCTCCACCTGCAGTAGATTCAGCAAGTGTTCTTTGTAATATCTGGGGGATTTAGTCATTGTTATTCTAGGGGTATTTATTAAGCATCCACTGAGTACGGTGCACTTGGGTGAGTTCAGTCAGTGGTATTTCTTGAGCACTCACTGTGCAGAGCTCTGTATTGAGTGCTTGGGAAAGTACAATACAATAGAGCTGGTAGACCTGATCTCTGACCACAAGGAGATGCGATTTTAGGAGGGTTTTGAAGATGGGGAGAGTGATGGGCTGTTGAATATGAAGGGGGAGGAGGACATGTCAAGGGGTCGGTGGTGGGATAGACAAGATTGAGGAATGGAGAGTAGGTTGGTGTTAGAGGAGCAGAGTGTGTGGGTTGAGTTATAGGAAGATATCAGTGAGATGAGGTAAGAGAGAGCAGACTGAGTGCCTTAAAGCAGATGGTTAGGAATTCGATGTGGAGGTAGATGGAGTAGATTGGAGGTTTTTAAGGAGTGGGGAGACATAGACTGAAGGTTTTTTAGAAAAAAATGATCCAGGCAGCTGAGTGAAGTACGGACTGGAGAGGGGAGAGACAGGAGTCAGAGAGGTCAGTGGGGAGGCTGGTGCAATAGTTAAGGTGGGATAGGATAAATGCTTGGATCAGCATGGTAGTAGTTGCCGTGGAGAAGAAAGGGTGGATTCTAGAGATGTCATGAAAGTAGATTTCATGACAGATTTCATGTGTGGGTTGAATGAGAGATGAGTTGTGGGTAATGCTGAAGTTGTGGACCTGTGGGACAGGGAGGATGATGGTTTTATCTAGGGTGACATAAAAATCAAGTGGAGGACACGGTTTGGGTGGAAAGATGAGTTCCATTTTGGCCATCTTAAGATTGATGCTGGTAAGTCATCCAAGTAGGTGAGAGGAAATGTGAGACTCCATTCTGTTCATTCAGTCATACTTATTGAGCGCTAGAAGGAGAGAGGTCAGGGCTGGAGAGGTAGAATTGGGAATCATCTTGTCCGACTCCAGTAGAGAATCTGCCGTTCAAAACCAAAATTTAATACCTGTTCTCCCACCTATTTAGACTGTGAGTCTCATGTGGGTCAGGGACTCTATCCAATCTGATAAATTAACCCCAGTGCTTAGAATGGTGCTCAACACATAGTAAGTGCTTAACAAATATATATATATATATATATATATATATATATATATATATTTAAATGTGGATTACTACTGGAATCTGAATCCTTAAATTAAGCAAGCTGTGATTCAGGGATTTCTTTGGTCACATGTCATTTGGAAGGACTGAAAAGGAGTGAAAGAGTAACAGCATTTGTTGAGTGCCCTCTGGATGCAACGCAGTGAATGAACTAATATTACCAAAAAAATGCTCACAGTTGATGGTGGAAGTGAATTATAAAAATAAAAGCTAGTGGTCAAGTTGACCTATTTGTCCATGTAAGGCCAGTGTGGGACCCTTAGCTGTAGCTGCAGAGTGTACACAAGAACTGTGCCTTGCTGTTTGATGTCTCCAACCTTCGGCACTATTTTTACTTTTGTCATATTTTCTTATTCTTACAAAACTCCTGTTCCAGAGGAGCCACTCCTTTTTTTTTTTAATTGCAATGCTCATGCTTATCTGCCTTGGCTCCTTTAATGCTTACTCAGGTACTCACTGTACTTCAGTCTAGTCTCTCTCTCTCTGCATACTCCTTGCGCTCTGGCCTGGAACTCTCTCCCCTTTTATATAGGACAGCCACCACTTTCCCCACCTTCGAAGCCCTACTGAAATCGTATCTCTTCCAAGAGGACTAACCTGACTGAATCGTCATTTGCCCTCCCTTCTGCATCGCCTGTGCACTTGGCTCTGTACCCCTTGAGGGCTTTGCTATTTACCTCACCTTCCCCTGCACCACACTTATGTACATATCAATATATGCTGCCACTTCCTCTATCTGTGATACATTTTTTTTAATGTCGCTCTTCCCCTCTAGGCTGTAAGTTTCTTGTGGTCAGGGATCACATCTAGCAACTCTATCGTTTTCTCCCAAATGCTTAGTAAAGTGTTCGGCACACGGTGTGCTCAGGGAACATCATTGATTGATGTGATCGATTTTGGCAGTTGACTCCCAACTTTCAGTTAATATGCTATATCGCATGAGGCGTTTTTACAGCCTCCTTCAAAACTTTCTTCTGCCCTTCCGAATTTCAGCCACCATACAGCAGCCGTATGGGTGTCCCACTGTCATCCATTCTCATCACATGCCCCATTCAGAGCAGATGTGTTGGAAGTGAGCAAAGTTACAGTGCTAGGAGACAGCCTTCCTTCTAGATCTTTGTTGTTTGTGCCATTTGATGTTAAGTGTAGCCTGTCAGTGACGTTGGTGGGGCTGCTCAGAGAGTCAGATGTGGCTTCTGTGGGGAGACCAGGTCTCCCAGCTGCAGGGAAAGTTGAACAGCAGCGCAGTTCCATACTGCTTTCATTTGATCTGCCACTTAATGCCATATGGCTGCCACACTCTTGTTGGATGGTTTCCCAAAGGATGCGCTAGCCTCCTTGATTGATTTTTTTCCATTTTCCCGCCTTTCTTGTCTACCGTTTTTGTCCGTCTCATACCCCGCACACCCACATCTCTGAGCCCTCTTTGTTTTGAAGTCAGCAGCAGTCCACACGGGTCTCTCGGACTCTTCCAGGGCCTGGCTAAAGAGGGAAGGGGTGCTCTGCTCCGGGGCTGGTCTGATTCACAGGTCTTTCAGCTTCTCTACTCTGGTTTTTGAGCTCCACCATGGCAGAGGGCCATAAAGGATAAAAATAGCCCCAGAGTAGCCTTAGGACACTGAGACAGCAGAAATCTGCACAGACCAAAATAGCCCCGGAAAATGGGCCCCGAGAGCCGACTGGGGCAACCAGACCTGGAGAGACTCGGGGAGAGAGGTGGTAGCGGGAGGTTGTCAGCGGTGGTGGTGGGTGGCAGATTGTATGGCTGGTGCTCGAGCTGAAGTTGGGCTAATTTCTCAGACACTGTTTTTAAGATGAGGGGCAGTTTGGGAAGGTCCGAGTAGCACCAAGATTTTGCCTTATTTCAGACAATGTAGTGGTTTTTATAGGTTCTGTCATGGCTTGGATTTTAAAATGCATCGACTGATGAAAATTAGGGAGACATTTGCCCCGGAGGCCCCCACTCAAAAGTAGCAAATCCTGGTCTTATTGCAAAGCAGTGTGATATTGGTCTTTTGGATTCCTCCATAGTTGCGTTTTAAAATATAATGAAAATTAAGGAGTGTCCCGGATTTCAAAAATCCTAGTAAATGAAAAGATTTACAACAAGCTCAACTCATTATGTTTTTTATGTGAAATATTTTTGTGTGAATTAATGAAACAGTGATATTCCTTTGAAATTTAAACTTATTCCTTTTTTTTCTACCAGGATTAATTTATTTGTGCTGATCTGATGCCCTCTTGAAAGGAAAACAATCACTTCATCGTTTTACACTGCCTTTGGGACAGATCTCTGCTAATGACTTTTCCAAATTAATTGCCACATTTGAATATCACCATGGGAGGAGCTGTGAGTGCTGGGGAAGACAATGACGATTTAATCGATAACTTGAAAGAGGCTCAGTACATTCGCACTGAGAGAGTGGAGCAAGCCTTCAGAGCTATTGATCGAGGCGATTACTATCTGGAGGGTTACAGGGACAATGCATATAAAGACTTGGCGTGGAAGCATGGAAACATACATTTATCAGCACCTTGCATTTATTCAGAAGTCATGGAGGCATTGAAACTTCAACCAGGATTGTCCTTCCTTAATCTGGGAAGTGGAACCGGATATTTGAGTACAATGGTGGGCTTAATTTTAGGTAATTTCATTTTTTTTTTAGAAATTAATTTGAAATATATACTTATATTTAAAAATTTTAGAGATCTCTCCTCTCTTCTCTTTCTCTCTCTCTCTCTCTCTCTCTCTCTCTCCCTCTCTCCCTCTCTCTCTCAGAGAAAGAGATCCCTAAAAGATGAAATTGTATTTCAATTTTGGGGGACTTGATGGGTGTTAATACTGGAGTGTTTCCCTACCTGAGTGAAGTGTTAAAAGTGCATCAGTATCTAAGAACTCTTACCAGATGACCGTTTCATGGGGTCTTCTCATGGGCTTTGTACCTCTCTGTCAGGGACAGCGGGGGTCAAGAAGGGTTTGTGTCCCCAGGAAGGCGATCCCAAGGGCGGCAGTGGCCGGATTTTGAATTCATCCTTCATCCGGGGGCTGCCACTCCACTCCTTCCAGGGCTCCTGGTGAAGGTGGGGTTCGGGGGAGCCCCGGGGTGGGCGGGGAGGGGAATCCACAGTCACCTGAGCTGGTGAGGGAGAGCAGCTGCAGCCCCCTGGGACTGTGCCCCACCTCTGCTTTGAACGGGGGTGGACGAGGCGGCTCTGTGGTGACATGGCAGCAGCTCTTTTCCTCTCTTCTGCTGCTGCTGCAGCTTCTCAAGGACTTCCCTTTGGTGAGTATCTGTTGACCCCTTGTCTACTTCAGTTGCCTCCAAACCCCCCCTCCCTCCCCCAACCACCATGTCCTTGAAACCCTGCAAAGTGTGGGAAATCCCGCTAGTAGGAAATCCAAACAGAATTTGGTAGTGAGCATTTCAGGATATTGAAACTCACTGAAGTTGTTGGAGTAAATAGCACTTCATGAAGCAAATTGGAGACTATCCCTCACAGAAATGCAACTCCTGCTTTTTCCCCTTTCTCTTTATTTGAACTAAAGTTTGTTGGTTTTATGAACACGCCACCAGGAGTAGCTACTTAAACTGTATCTGGTTTCCTTTTCCACATCATTTAAACTCGCCTCACAGGCATTTGCGGTATTTCTCAAAACGTTCTAGTCCTTGGGTGTGTGGTTATTTGTCTTAATAGTTAATGGCACCTGTTCAGAAGAAGTCCAAGAAATGTCAAAAAATAGATTTCCTTACTTTCAGGGTGATTCTGTATGTAGGAGATAAATCTTTGACCCTCCTGTTTTCCACTACAGTATCACCTAGAAATTTGAGATCACTGACTGACTTTTACGTGATAAAACCAATGGAAAATACCAGCCAGGAAGCCAAGAGTTTGGGGGTAGATTTTAAGAAGATGATAAACATAAAACAGTTCTCCCTTGTAAATGATCTAAAGAAAATTTTAGATATCAAACTGGGCATTTTAAATAATGGGTAGAGAAGTGTCCTGTGCCATATTAGTACCAGACAGGGGTCAAGCTACCTGAAAACCAGAGTGACCAGGATTAAACCAGGTGAATGACCTGGATATGGAGTTCGGTGTGGCTCGTTAGCATAATATCCCTATTACCATGTCAACCCTATTAGCACTACTCTCCTCTTTCTTCCCAAGTACCTTCTACTGTTTAGTGGAGTCCCAAGCTGGTAGGAATTCTAAAAGTGAAATCAAACCCTGACGTAAGGTTACACTTGGCTGGTCCTAAGGCCACTAATGGTTGGAAGCGGGGGGCAGAAGGAAAATTAAGGTGGCCACCTTCCTGGGGCTCCTGTAGTCTTCTGAAATTTATAGGTCCAATGAGCACATGAGAACTGAACAACTTCCGTGTGTAGTGGCACCATGCTCTCTGGATCTGCTGGGGGGGGTCATGGTCCCCCTTCCAAACTTGTGCCCAGAGGATGCTCAGAATATGAGATTCTGCCCACTTGATCTATTCCTAGTCAAGTCTAGCTCTCCTGATTTGTTTACTCGATTTTAGAATACAACATAGCTCCCTATCTACCCCTACCTCTTGAGTCTCTGTTTGCCATTCACCCTTCCTGTAATAACTTCTCTTTCCACCTTACACGGACCAAACCAACCTTAAAGGAGAACCAGCATATTATTAAAATAGGCAACGCAAAGGAAAGGTCTTACTGTGACCTTCTGCTTCTCAGCAGCAAGTTATTTTGAGTGTGTGTGTGTGTGTGTGTGTGTGTGTGTGTGTGTGTGTGTGTGTGTGAGAGAGAGAGAGAGAGAGAGAGAGAGAGAGAGAGTGCAAACACGAACGCGTGAACACCAACAGGTGTTGTGGGGTCTTGAGTATTTTAGGAGTAGGAGGAAAAGATTTCAGAACCACTGCTGTAGGACCTGGAGGTTGGGCTGCAAAATTAATGAGGTTTACCAAAAGACAATTGCAGACATCTTGGTCATCACACCTTTTAGAGTGTGCCTTCAAACCAGCGTGGTGACGATTTGTACTTAGTCCTGCGTCTGAAACAAGGATTTCATGTCTCGGTACAAAAAGAGCATTGTTAGCGAAGCAGTTTTAGGTGCAGAGAATAGTGATACCTGACAAATTCGCATCCAGCACTCTTATGTCTATTTTCTCAACGTTCAATAATGCAGCTCCTTGGAGAAATGGTAAAAGACTATTGGGTTTCAGTAACAGTTGTGTGGATCCAAATCTTTTTTCATCTGCTGCACTCAGCCCAGTCACCATAATATCTAGTTTATTGCTGAGTTGAGGTCATGGCCAGAAGCCAACTCGTAGAGGTCCAATTTGAAGAAGTATTGTTGGTACACAGGGGGAAGCATTTGCGTTTGGCAGTCAGGTCACTTGAGGCTAAAATAAAGAGGCCTTGTTTTATGCTTTCTCCTGCAACTGATAATTGACAGTTATGTACTCTTGGATTTTGAGGGACTACCTGTGTTTACCACAAATGCTTTGACATTTCAGTGGATGTTTGTCTCAGCTGTGGGTATCTGGGGGCAACTCTTGGTTGTATCATTGCAATAGATGCTTTCATTTTTTTGTTGGCAATACAACCTAAGGTTATTAGTTGTAGGAAGCATGCCTTTGTATTTCTCTGTAAGGTGTCACCTGCTTTTTTACAGGTCCTATTTAAAAGGCTCTTTGCAATCTATCATACCCTATGGGATTGATTAGCCTAGATATTAGAAAACACCCTTGAAGCAATTAAGAGGTCCTGGAGATGCTTCTTAGAAATGGTAAATGGTTTTCTTGATGTAGTTCTTACAACCTCCTTATTTAGTTTATATGGCCGTCAAAGCCTATTTAAGTCCTGTACAAAATCAACTAAAAATGAGATTGTTAAAGATTACTCTGAAATTGGATGGAAAATATTTTCAGTGAAATAATCACTGAGTTTCCGGGGAAGGTAGAGAAGCAAAAAGGTATTTTTACATTCTTTAATATATTTGCTACACATTTACTCTAGTTTCTAGCTGCCAATGCAGATGCAGTATAACTTCCCAGTATGTTCTGAGAGAATGTTAAAGGGTGTGATTAGGTAGTGGGCAGTGAGCATGTCTCATTTTTATGTGTCCTTTCACGGGTCTAACCCAGGGAGCTTTGGGGGAAATCATGGTTCATTCACTCCTGGCTGGGGAGGTGCAAAATGTGGATTTTTAACTTTTTCCACTCTGCTCCTTCACTGTTGATCAGTGTCATTTCCATATCTTACCCGCTCTGACCAGGGCATGACATGATGATAAGAATTCATCACCCAGAAACTATAACATCACTTACTGCTCTGGTTTTCCCTCCTGCCGGCAGAAGATGCCCCTGATGATATCATCTCTGACTGGAAAAAGTCCGTGCAGGACCCTGAGTTCCAGTCGTATTGTAGGCACTCAAAGCTTGATCTTTGTAGGGCTGTTATGTTTGTCACTTGGCTTTTGCCTTCATGTGCCCCAGTCCTTTTAGAGCTCCTTCTCCAGCAAAACCATTCCTTTCCAGATTCATTGTGACAACTCTCAACTTTCAGCTGGGGTGCGGGACTGTCTGAGTCTTCGTTTCACTGAAGGCTTAAAGTGTTTCTTCTAGCCTCCTTGTTTTAGGTTTCCTCATTTCAGTGTGCAATACAGAAGCTGTTTGGGTATCTTGCCGTCATCCATTCTTGTCAGATGTCACACCCAGGGCAGCTGCGTTGTGATGATTTTGTCCAGGCATTTGATGTTGAGCATAGCCCGAAATTGATGTTGATGCGACAGGTGGGATGAGTGACACGTCTGCATGCTGGTTGGTTTTGGATGTTTTATAGGGTCTTGTCCTCAAAAGTACAACAAAAATAATAATAATAATTAATATTTATAATAATTGTGGTATTTGTTAAGAGCTTACTTTGTCCCAAGTCCTGTACTAAGGGCTGGGGTAGATACCAGATAAATATATCCCACATGAGGCAAACGGTCTAGTAGGAAAGAGAACAGGTACTGACTTCCCAGTTTGCAAATGAGGGAACTGAGGCCCAGTGAAATTAAGTGACTTGTCCAAGGTCACACATTAAGCCAGGAAGGTGTGATGAAGAGAAAATTGAAATACTCTTGCCAATTCTTCAGGATTCCCTTTATCACGTGACATTTTCCCCATGATTAAAAGTTAATTTCTTATATATATATGCATATGCCAGTTATCTACATTTTCCCCCTCCCCCTTTCCTTTTTTATTCTTAGAGAATAAAAACTGTTGGACAGTGTCTTCTAAAAATGTGTTTGAAAAAGCTTTGTTTTGGTGGACTCAGTTGTAGATTTCCTTTCTTTCAACCGACAGACATTCTTTTTTCTGTTTCTCCAAGATTTTTCTGATTGAAACGTTCATAGAATTATTGTCATGGATTTGCAATGCTATTTTCATATTTTTGTTTCCACTGTGTCTTTTATTATTTATTTCAGATTTTTAGTTGCTGTTCTTGATTGAATTCCTTACGTAGCTACTCACCAGGAAGCTGTGCTGATAGGGATGGGTAAGGTGGGGATGGATGGGTAAGGAGTCTGTTAATTTCTAGGCAGACATGTGTCGGGGAAGGTTGCAAGGTAAATATTTTCTTCCTCACCAGAGCACCATACTTCGGTATCCTACTGCCTGTAGCATCATCTTTGAAACAAACAGCTATATACTTAGTCCTTTTTATTTCTAATTAGGTATTGGTGTGTTCTCACTGACTTTTAGTTTTAAAGATGGCATTAACCCTTCCATGCACTTGGCTGTTTTATGTCACATGCTAAGCAAAAAAGGTAAAGAAAAAGATTTTTCAAAGCTAAGAAAAATGGTAGAAATATATACATAATATAAATTTTTTCCACCATTTTCTTTTTTTCCCTTTTCGATTAGCATATACCACACTTTCTGTTAATTTTTTTTGCGTAGTCAGTCTCATCTTTCCACCATATTCCCTTGATGATGTGACATTTTGCTGTGATTAATAACCAATTTCTTATCCACTTCACTAAAATGTATTGACCTCTTTACTATTAATGCAGGATTTCCTGTATCTTCATTTTTCCCTCTTCAGCATTTTTACTTCCCTTAGAGAATTTTGTTTGTTCCCATGCAAGATTCTGTGCTAGAACAACATGGTTTCATGGTCCATCTGGTGTATTATTCTTCATTATGGTGTGCCACACAATAATCCTTCCAGAGCTTTGGAAGAAAAATCACCTGCCACTACTGCCCTCTCCTTATTCCGCATTTGAAGAGTGTCTGCTCTAAGTGGAGAATTACTTACCGGGTGGCAGCTCTTTCCTCTTCCACCCCGCTGCTTGACCTGGGTAGCTCTTTAAGTTGCATTGTATGGGCATTGTAGTTGTCGCGGGGATTACATCAGCAGCGGGGTTCCTGAGAGCCATGGGTGCCCGCTTCGTGGAGATGCCAGGGTATTCCTGCTTGCAGATAATCCACCTTGCCTCTGACAAGACCTGAGAGCTTCCAGGCAGGGCTGAAAACCCCCAGCAAGGAAGTCTGGCCGATTAGCTCTTGAAAAGCCTGCCCGGCCTATCTTGTCCCCTGTAGTCCTCCCTCTGTCGAGTCCCCTCCCGCTTTCCATCCCACATTCAAAATGAAAAGTCGGCACCTCTACTGACAGCGTGATTGCCCACAGACAGCCCAGACACTCCATTTCGATTTGCCTCTGGGCACACTCCTAAATGAGGCTGTGCATTCTTGGTTGCACACCCCGTTAATGTGTGTCATGTGTTGTCCTTATGCAATGCCCACGACTTCAGTTAACATGGGCACCACTCATGAATTATAGCACCCTATCATCCATTTGCAGAGGATAGAGTTAGGTTCTCCTCACCTTTCCCATTGGCCGCAGCTAGACAATCTGAGGGTGAAATACAAAGGAGGATAAGTTCTAATTTGCCATGATCTGTCCAAGTCCTAGCATGTTAAAAGCATTTCACCCTCTTGCAATTTGGGCAAAGTAGCAGCACTCACGTCACTGTGTTCTGGACAGTCTGGAAATTCCAGAGTATCGCAGGAGTGAAAGTTGCTGCTGTTAAATTTCCAAGCTGTAATGAGCTGACTCTAGTTTCTGAATAATGCCTTGCTTTCCACCCTATCTGGATCCATATTGGCTGGGGGATAGCCATAAGGTATCTGGAGCCTGATTCTGCTATATTTCAAAGGATATTTTCAGCTCTGTGTAACCACAGGTAAATGGCAGCTGTTTCCTTATCCAACCCCGTGTATGCAAATTTTCACTTTAAAATGTTAGTCTTAACATTTAAACAATAGTCTCCTTAGCTGTCTTATTGTTTTAGTATTCTCTACCCTTTTAAGATGCTTTAGTTTTATGTTATCCTAGATGAATGTTTAGAAAGACTTGATAATTGTGTCATTTGTTAAACACAGTATTACTATGTGCCCAGCATTGTACTAGGCACTGGAGTACGTACAGACTTGGCCCCTGTTCCACATGGGGCTCACAGTATAAGTAGAAGGGAGGACACCTGTTAAATCTCCATTTTACAGATGAGGAAACTGAGGCATAGAGAAGTTTATTTGACTTGCCCAAGTTCACATAGCAGGCAGTTGGCAGAGCTGGGATTATAATCCAGGTCCACTGACTCCCATGCTCTTTCCACTAGGCCGTGCTGCTTCTCAGAGCCTTGTTGTAAGCTTGACATATTTGCTAGTGCTCTCTACTGATGAACGTATGATTCTAAAAGCTAAACGGAAATCTGGTCAGACTTCAGAAACATTTAAAATATCCATAATATTTCGTAGTTTATCTCTTAATTTCAGCGAGCACATGCTGTTCGCCCCTTTCAGGGTCGCACCTGGAGAGTTTCCAGTACTCTACCAGTCTCAACTATGGGAGGGAGAGTCAAACAGATGCATGCCCATTCCCTTCCTAGCTTGGGCAGTGGCTAGTGAGTGGAAGGCAATCTGCTACAAGTCAAAACTCCCCTGTGCTGGGCAACAGCAGCTTGGGAGAGATTCGGGGATGGAGACTCAAGTTTACTGCATGGAAAGAGGCAATGCTAAACCGCTTCCGTATTTTTACCAAGAAAACTCTGTGGATGCACTACCACAACGATTGCAGATGGAGGTGGGGCGTTCTGGAAGAGATGTGTCCATGGTGTCGCTGTGGGTCGAGGACAACTTGACAGCATAACACAAGACATGCTGTTCATTAAATGAGTAGTATTTAGCTTTGAAATGTTTTAATATAAAAATAATCCATCTATATCTAGCCATCCTCAATCTAACTTATGAATCAAGTAATCAGTCAGGGGACGAATCATAGGAATTTGTTTAGTGTAGGATCACAAAGAAGCAACTGTGATATCAATATGAAATTACTGAATGATTGAATTTATGAGTCCTTAAAAATACAACTCAAGAAATAGTAGTGCTCACAATCAGGATATAAAACACTGTTTAGAAAGCTGGTCATCAGCCAGTCAATCAATAGAATTTATGAGTGCCTACTGTGTGCAGAGG
This sequence comes from Tachyglossus aculeatus, assembly GCF_015852505.1. Lineage (NCBI taxonomy): Eukaryota > Metazoa > Chordata > Mammalia > Monotremata > Tachyglossidae > Tachyglossus > Tachyglossus aculeatus. The sequence continues at coordinate 14,749,104 of NC_052090.1, read as the reverse complement.
ATTATACTAGGCACTTGGGGAGTTCAATAAAACAATAAACATGGACATTTCTTGCCCACAACAAGCTTACAGCTTAAAGGGGGAGAGTCAGTTGACTTCCTAGTTAGTGGTGTAAAATATAATAATGGCTCTCAGCTCCCATATTTTGAAGGGTGTATCAGTTCAGTGCAACAGAACTACACAGGACAGAAATGCAGAAAATTCGTGCAAATCATTTTTTTGTTGTTGTATCTTTGAAATTTGCCATGCACCACTCCCCATCATTAGTCTCATTTGCTCTTCAAAGTCTGGGAGGTGTGTGCTCTGGGCATAGTAGAAAAATTCTTCCCTTTTCCTTTCTTTGGATAGAAATCAGAGATAATGCCAGAACTGATTGTGTGGGAGATTGGGGTGAACAGGACACTTGATTTGCATCGGTACTAGTGGAAGGTGGAGTGGGGGGAAACCTAGCATTAAAACAGTAGGAAGAAGACCTAGAGGAGCAGGTATTGTTTATTGGGACCAAAGCAGCCCCAGGAACAAAGAACTGCAAATCAATATTGATGTCAAAGAATCAAATGAAAAGGCATTTGTATGGATTACCATGATCCTTTAAAAGTGTGGAAAGTTACTCTCCCAAGGTCTATATAGGCAAACCAGTTTTTAGGACTATATCTTTATTGGTATCTAATATATTGTGGATTTGTCTTAGTTACTAGGTTTTAATGAAAGCCCATTTTTTGACCCCAAATGAGCACCGTAACCCAGAGGAATAGAGAGGATCGGCCAACTATGAAATCAAGTAAAATGTAACCAAGAGAGAGTGAGGTCGTCCTCCACTCTCCTGATTCTGGCTTCGGGCCTCGCCCTGGTTTGTGGGGTTATAAAGCAAATAACCCAGGGCTAAACATGTTTTTAATGGTGAAAAATAGGGCTTGGAGTGGTGAGGGAGGTCTAAGAGATATTCGCAGCCCAAATTGCTCATGAAATTTTGCTGTTTAGCTTCATATTTCAGTTTCAACTTCTAATGGCCTTGAAGCAGACTTCTTGTAAATTTGGGCAAAACCTTTATTATCAGCATTTCCAATGTATAACCAAGATTCTAGGCCTTCTTAAGTGAGCAATTTTAGTTAACTGGAACAGTAATAATAATACTTATGCTATTTGTTAAGCACTTACTATGTGTGAGACTCTGTACTAAGCGCTGGAATGGAGACGAGCAAATCAGGTTGGGTGCAGTCCCTGTCCCATGTGTGGCTCGCAGTCTCAGTCCCCATTTTAAAAATGAGGTAACTGAGGCCCAGTGAAGTTCATTCATTCATTCAGTCGTATTTATTGAGCGCTTACTGTGTGCAGAACACTGTACTAAGCGCTTGGGAAGTACAAGTCGGCAACATATAGAGACGGTCCCTACCCAACAACGGGCTCACAGTTTAGAAGGGGGAGTGAAGTGACTTGCCCAAGGTCACACAGCAGACAAGTGGTGGAGCCGGGATTAGGACCCACGACCTTCGGACTCCGGTGCTCATTCGTGCTCTATCAACTACACCATGATGTTTCTCAGTAGAATGAGGAGCCAAATTTCTCAAACCAGCTTGATATTTACTGTACACCTGGCACACACTTTCCCAGGCAGATCATCCAAAACTTCCAAAAGGGATTGGAAATTTGTTCATTCAATCGTATTTATTGAGCGCTTACTGTGTGCAGAGCACTGAAAGCCATTTTTTGAACCTAATACCCCTGTGTGGCTAGGGATGTTTGTACAATTTTTGTATAGCACTAAAGCAGAGGCTTAGAGATTGTTACCCAGAGCTCTTAATCTTCTCCTCAGTGATAATCACTGTATATATCAATCAATCAGTGGTATTTTTTGAGTGCTTACTGTGTGCAGAGCACTGTGCTAAGCACTTGGGAGAGTTCAGAGCAAGAGTTAGACACGTTCCCTGCCCACAATGAGTCTACAGTCTAGATCAATGTGTATTTTAAGCTCTGCTCATAACTCACGAGGAGTATCACGAAATCATTGTAGGTTAAAAGGGCTGTGGAAAGAAATGCACATTGTGACTTTTTTATGACACCACTGCTGCTACAATTGCAGGTCCTTTTGGAATAAATCATGGAATTGAGCTTCATTCAGATGTGGTGGAATATGCCAAGGAAAAACTGGAGAGCTTCATCAAAAATAGTGATAGCTTTGATAAGTAAGTATTGAAATCTGCAGCACTGGTTTGGAGGTCATCCATTGCTAAGTGCTTCTGTCCAAATTATTTTCATAAAAACATGTCTGTGTGTTTTTCAATACTTTTTAGTTTTTGGTGGTATTGAAATCAGTTTCTCAGGTTCTTTGGAAGTCCCCAAACGGATGATTTGAAAGTGAAGGACAGCAGAAGCCACTGAAATAGGTTTCAGACAATCATTCTTACTTTTCATCATTTTATTTTTGCTTCAGAATTAAATTTAGATGTGAGTAGAAAGTAATTGAAGAAATAATGTCTGTTATTGTTATTTTATTCAGAGTGTGAATAGAGATAGGTCTATTTTGGCTTAAAACATCTTTGATTTTTAGTTGAACTGTAGTTGCCTTTGATGTTCTTAGAGAGATGATAGGATGACTTTCTGGAAAAAAAAACATGGCAAGATGAGAAGAGAGCTGAAATTTGATCTTTGTTGGGAATTGTACAAATTTAGGATGTCACCCAATCTCTCCAGCCCTCACTTTTCACACCAGTAAAAGGCAAATAGCAATTACAGTTCCATTAAGCTCTACTGTGTGCTGCCAATATTTGCTAATTAGCAACATTCAGATCATTTTTTTAGAATAAGCGAATTCATTTATGTAGAGGTTTTTGAGGAACTCCAAAGAAAGCTAAACTAGAAAATTAAAGGAGTTTTCATTTACCAAAGTAGAATTAATGTTTCAGTTGTTGACTCTGGTTTTGGTTGTCACAGATTCTTTACCAGAGATTTTCTAATTCTGAAAAAGAGAAGTATTTTTTATCTCCCCTTATCTAAATGGTTCTGTTTATAAGCATTTATCACTTCGTTTCTGGTTTGAATTACTTTTTAAACACAAAAGTGTTCATTCATATGGCTTCTCTGAGGGTAGTTAAATGTTGCTGAATAGAGATTAGGTATTTATCTCAGACCACAACCAGACTTATAACTGGTCACAGATATCAGTAAATGCAATAAGGTAAGTATTTACTGTTAGACCTGTACTCTGCTTGATGGCCTTTTTTGTCCTTAATTTCTCAGCCTTTTTGCATTGTTTGAATAGTTTGTATAACTTTTAAACTTTTTTTAAAATAAGAAATAAAACGACTTCCTAAAGTCACTTCCTTGCCTTCTTTACCATCTCACATTTGGCACACAGGGTTTTTAATCGATATCTAGACTTTGAAATTTAATGAACCCACATGTGAGATTAATGTGAACAGACTAATGATGATGTGGGATATTTCAGGATAGGTCACATAATAAGTAATACCAAATATATTATCAGTAACTCTTCAAAGTTCTATAGGCCAATTCTACTTAGGTTTATAATGAGAGTAAAATAGCTTGGTTTTTCCACTGGAAATTGTTAGAATTTTCTTTGAATATTTTCATTGAACCAAACTTTGAAACCGGGGATCATCCTAAGAGAACAGTGTTGTCTCATATTCAGCCACAGGCACTGCATGCAGTGACTGGATAATTTTACACAAGCTAAAATGTATTTCACTAGTCAAGCTCAAAATGACAGCTTAACCTGCAACTGTTTCAAAAAACTATATTTGAGGTAAAACTTTCATTTTATCTTTCACCATCCATAAATATGTTGAGGAGATCATTTTTAATTTGTATGGATATGCAGACTTTCCCACGGGTGTTTATTGTTAATATTCAGTTTTTAGAAGTCACACCCAAATATTTTTTCAAGTTTATAATTAGGCATGCATTTAAAGCAGAATTAAATCAATCAGATCACTTCCTATTCTATTGCCGGACTACCTCTGAGATCCTTTTCAGCCCTTTGAGTTTATGATTATAACATTTTGAAAGATATCCAATTTCTTTTTTTTTTTTTTTTTTACCATACTCTCTTACCCTTGAGTATTTTTCAGGATTCACAGGATATCTGGAGAGTTTGCCTACTAATTTTTTATATTATGTCCAAGGCCTTCAACTAAAGAGGTAGAATATTTTCTTTAAGGCTTGCAAACCCTATGCAGTATGATCTTCCTGATCCCATACGCCAAGCCTGTTTGGACCTTTGATTCAGTCCTTTGTTATTAACAGTTGTTTTTAGAGAGTCCAATCTTCTATTTGGACTGTATTTTCCTCAAGCATTGGATGGATGGATCATTTAATCTTTTTCTGTGGATTTAACATGTGTAGGGATTTATTTACTATACAAAATAAGATTAATTAAATGAACTTTATCAACAGTGTAGGTATTTTAATTGACTAAAGAAACTCAAGAATAAAAATGACAACTTCGACCTCAGTGTTAATTTTGGTATGAACAGATTTCAGTTGGTTGATGAAGTGGGATCAGAGGGTCTTTTATAAGCTTTTGGCTTCATACTATGGCTGTTCCAGGTGTATTCTTAGAGAGGGAAATATGCATTTGATTTGATTCCGTGGCACACTCTGGAGTATGCTTCTTGAGTTGCTTTGGACCAAGCCCTGGTGATATTGTGCAAGAGCATTCCCCTTAGCTGAACAGAGGAATTCATCATCATCATCATCATCAATCGTATTTATTGAGCGCTTACTATGTGCAGAGCACTGTACTAAGCGCTTGGGAAGTACAAATTGGCAACATATATAGACAGTCCCTACCCAGCAGTGGGCTCACAGTCTAAAAGGGGGAAACAGAGAACAAAACCAAACATACTAACAAAATAAAATAAATAGAATAGATATGTACCAATAAAATAAATAAATAGATTAATAAATATGTACAAACATATATACATATATACAGGTGCTGTGGGGAAGGGAAGGAGGTAAGATGGGGGGGATGGAGAGGGGGACGAGGGGGAGAGGAAGGAAGGGGCACCCAGCACTTGGATGCTACCCTCCTCTGTGTTCCTTGTCAGAACATAGCCTGTAGTGTTAGCATATGGAGGAGAAAAGGGAGAGTAAGGATAGAAGGTTGAAATAAGTAATATAAAAGAAAGGCTGGAGTTGGGGTGAAAGAAGGAGTGAGGTGGGGGAAAGGTTTAGGTGTAGGGAAGTCAGCTTTTTCATTCTCTGCCTCTGGGTTCCCTTTATTTCCCTGGTTGTGCTCCTGTCTTTCCCTTCCTTCTCCCCTCTCTCTCCACCCCAACCTTTCACTTACCACCTGGTTTTGCCCTTGCTATCAAACAGTCCTACCTCTTCCCCTCCTGACAGGCTGCAGGCTCCTGGCCCCCCAGCAGCTACTTGGTTTCTATGGCCAATAGCCCATCCTGGAGCATAATTCAACTCACCTCCTGCAGACAGCCTTCCGTCTGCACTATCATCCTCATTCTCCGAAAGAAAAATAGATGGAGAATTCCAAATGGAAAATGAGTAGCCGTAAATACTATGTCACTCCGATAAAGTGTTTAATAAAAGCTTCCCGGAGTGGCAGATATCGTACTACACTCCAGGGTAGATTCAGGAGTCAAAAGGACCTGGGTTTTAATCTTGGCTCTGTGACTTATCTGCTGTGTGACCTTGGGTAAGTCACTTCTTTGTACCTCAGTTACCTCATCTGTAAAATGGGGATTAAGATGGTGAGCCCCATGTAGGACCCAAACTGTGTCCAACCTAATTAGCTGGTATGTATCCCATTGTTTAGTACAATGCCTGGTACATAATGGAGTGCTTAATATAATACCATAAGAAAGTACAAGATGATCGTCAGTTGCAGCCCCTGTCCTTCATTGAGGTCACAATCTGAGAGGTAGGGAGAATTTTTCTTGAGAATAATTTGATCGAAAGAGCCAAGAAATCCAAGCAATAGATTTGATTGGAGAAGAACAGAAGAGGAAATCTTTGTAGAGATCGTTGGTGGTAAGGTTTTAGGCAGACCATCAGTTCAGCAGGAAGTATTGCCTTAATCCACTTCTTTCTGAAATGAACATGTTTAAAATGCAGTAAATCTGCAAGAGAAGGAGTGTGGCCTAGTGGAAAGAGCATGGGCTCGGGAGTCAGGGCCTAGGTTCTAATCCCAGCTGTGCCACTTTGTTGTATGACCTTGGGCAAGTCACTAAATTTTCTGTGCCTGTTACCTCATCTCTAAATTGCGGATTAAGACTGTGAGCCCTATGTGGGATAGGAACTGTGTCCAATCTGATTACCTTGATTTGATTTGCCCCAGCACTTAGTACAGTGCTTGCCTGCAACATAGTAAACGTTTCACAAATACCATTTCAAAAAAAAAGTAAGTGCCAGACAGCCATGTCATTATCTTCGTTAATCTTCAAATATTTACTGAGGGCCACTGTATTTGTAGTACTATTTAACTCCTGCTGTGCTGACTTAAACCCTAGTCTGCTAGTTCTTCTGCTTGGTTCCTTTCTGCTTTATTTGAGGGGAATAGTCTAGCATAGTCTTGATTCATATTCTATGCTGACTTAAACCCTAGTCTGTTAGTTCTTCTGCTTGGTTCCTTTCCGCTTTATTTGAGGGGAATAGTCTAGCATAGTCTAGATTCATATTCTAGCCACACCATTTGTGCATTCTAGTCCTCTCAGGCTTCAGGAAAGGTGCTATTTCTTTAGACCATTTCTTTCATGTTAGGGTACGAGAATTATTCAAAGGTGAGTAAACTTGTGTTCAGTGTATTGTACCTATTTTAAATATGCCTTAAGACTCCTGAAGTATTAATGTTACATTTTTCAAGACCAGTAATTCAGTTAAAATAGCTACCTAATTCAGATGACTATTGAATAGTTTTGCACTGAATTCTCAATGGATGCCCTTTGTTGATTTAAAAAAAAAGTTAAAGTGATTGGTGTTTGTGCTCCAATTACCTGAATTGTTCATATTTAAATTGGAGTCTCATTTCTTTTGGTCTTCAATTCTTCTTGAGTTTTTAGGGATGTGATTGGCAACTGTGCATGATTCTATTTCCATTTTCTGAAAACTGAGGGTTTTGATTTATTCATTCCTGGTACAATTCAAAAGTACTAGTTCAGAAACAGTAATCATAAGAGGATTCCTCACATAAAGCATCTTACACCTTTTTATAGATATTAAAATGTAGAACCTCAGATTTCTTGAATACAATAATTGCCTAGGCAGTTGAGAGGGAGGAAAAGGGCTAAATAAAACCTAAAGCCAGTGGTGAATCTGAAAATAAAATCCCCCACCCCCACCCCTTTTGCTGAATGTATGAAGCTGAGCAATCAGAAGTTTTCAGAAAATAAAGTGAGATCTGCTGGAAAAGAGGAGCAACCGGTGGAATATCTCGTATCTCTCTGCCAAATTTTAGTAATTGGTAGAGATAGAAATCTGTGAGGTTGGAGGCTTCTTCTGGCTATTTCAGAGTCTCCGGGCGTAATTCATTCTGAAATCAGCATGTTTCACTGCAGTGGAACGTGATCACTTTCTTTCAATAATGCCATTAGTGTATTCTGGTGAATGTTCCAAGTATTGGCATCACTCCTCTTTCGGAAAACCGAGACTATACCTCAACCCTCTTCTCCCCTCGCCCAACGTTATTTTAATTATTTCCTCACTTGTATCCACCAATCTCCTGGTTATATGTAAATACAATGGAGAATCTTATGTTCATTCTTCCTCTCCGCCCCGAGCTTTTTCCAACTAGAAGTGGTACCTTTACAAGTACCTTCCATTCCATTTAAGTATGTCCATAGGTAAATTGTTATGAGGGAATTGAAAGTTTGATGTAAATCAGTTGGCAGTTTCTTGGCTTGATTTGACATAGTAGCATTCTGTTCCATGTCTCTGAAACCGCCTTCTTCATTTGAAATAATTGTCAAAATTTTCAATTTGGTTGATTCCTATAGCACATTGTGCAAAGTGTCCGAGCCCACATTAGCAGCTTATTGAAGGGGAATGTTGTTTTTTCTACTCTCAGTCAGCTCCTAGACCTAGAGTATCCGTCTAAGAGGGAGAGCTACAGGGCAAGGCTAGGTCACCCCGGTCTCCTAGCTGCTTATCAAAAGACTTATATGGGCAAGTTGGCAAGGTCCCTGCTGTGAAAGACACCAACAGTCTACCTACCCGTCTCAAGACCAAGAGATTACAACATTCACCTCTAATGGAAATCACTATGAAGGTAAGTGGCCACTACCCTAGTGTCCATTTCAGGGTAACTGTTTCTTCTGAACGTCTTCATCAAATTATGCATTCATTTGTTCATTTCCTCAAAATTATTTTTAATGCATTATTTTAAGGAGAATATTGCAAACAGGTTTTCCTGTAGTTAAAAAAAGTTTTTGTAAGAATGGATCACGAAGAGACTCCAGCAACTAGTCTAGCCACAGAATTTCCCCTTTTGAAGTCATTTCTTCATGGGTGCCACAAGTGAACGTGTCAGGAAGGATTCTTAAAACTGAACTTGAGATATCAACTGGACTAGATCCTCTTGATCGAAAAAGTCAAACTATGTCTTGATTTTTGAGAGTGTAAGCAGTTATGAAAGAAGTGAAAATTTGCTACAGTATTTTTCCCCTTAAATAGGAAACGATCACTTTGATTACAGTGCTTTATAAACTCTTCCAAATCAAGTGAAATGGCACGAAGAATCAGGACTTTTGAAAATCAAGGCTTCATGAGGGAGATTATAAACTTGTGCAACACTGGCAACTCTTTTTTTGCCAAATTTAGCTTCCCTTCAGAACTGCAGCATTGCAAATGTCATATACTGCAAGAAATTTCAGAAGATGGAACCTTCTTTTCTAAATTATTGCTGTCTTCAAGACTTGCAAGTGCAGTATTATATTTGCAGTCAGCTGCATGAAGCCATTGGCCAAAGGGCTAAATTTTTTTGGTAAAACTACTTAAGGATTCACTGATATAGAAAAAAATTGTACCGAAGGTAATTGTAATGATGCTTTGGAAATCAGTCGTATTTATAGTGTTTACTGTGTTCAGAGCACTGTACTAAGTGCTTAGAGAGTGCAGTACTATAGAGTTGATAGAAGAGGAGCTTACACCTAGAGGGAAAGTACTGAAAACCTGTGTAGATTTATTTTGTGAAATTGTTGATATACTTTAGAATTCCTTGGGCTAAGGAACATATTATAAAATCCTCAACCTTCCATGTAAAAGCTGCCTATAGGTCTACAAATGATTCTCTCAAATATTCCTACAGAAATCTACTGGAACATAGTAATAAGCAGTAAAGTTTTTCAGAAATGCTCCTTGGATGAATAGTTTTTATGTATGTAACCACTGTCTCTTGTCAGATAATTCTGTTAACTTCTTAAATATGTTTCTTCCGAGTCCTTTGACTGAGATTCTTCAGTAATGGTAAGGGACTTTCTCATGCCCCAAAAGAACCCCTGAAGCTTTGAGGCTGATTTCCTTCCATGATACCTTCCTTTAAGCTGAACCCAGACCCTGGTGAAGTTACCTGAAAGTCATGTATCTGTCACTTTGTAATTGTCCTTGGAGGTTGGATGGGTTTTTACAAAACTTTAAAATACTAGTTAGTGATAAAGAGTTGTAAGAAAGCACCTAGTTTAGCCAAATGAACCCTTTAAGGAACAGACTAGCATTTTGGGGAGGTCAGTACTTCCTGGAGGTAGAGGGGTAGTTCAGTACTGTGCTGAGTTCTCAGAAGTCCCCTTTTCCCAGTAGATTTTCCTCTGTGAAATTGTGGAGAACATGAAGTATGAAACTTTCAGTTGATGCCTTGCAAGAGAATTTCTGGGTTATTAAACTCAACCCCTCGTTCTCCAGAACTCCAAGCAGTGAAAAACCCCAACCCATCCCATCCCCATTAGCGCACAGTTCTTTAGCGTGGTTTGCCCAGGGGCAAATCTAGTGGTTTGAAATTTTTTCCTGGCTTCTGTTTATAGCTTAATGACACAAACAATTTCTGACTCATCTAGAGAACCTTAAGTGGATTTGGCAATAGTATGGTGAGGTGAGTATGGTGGATAGATCATGGGCCTGGGAGTTAGAAGGTCATGAGTTTGAATCCTGTGTCTGCCACTTGTTTGCTGTGTGGCCTTGGGCAGGTCACTTCACTTCTCTGGGCCTCAGTTCCCTCATCTGTAAAATGGGGATTAAGACTGTGAGCCACATGTGGGACAGGGACTGTGTCCAACCACATTTGCTTATAACCTCCCCAGTGCTTAGTACAGTGCCTGGCACACAGTAGCACTTAACAAATACCGTAATAATAGTAATAATAATTATTATATTTTGTTGCAATTCAGCAAAAGGATGAAAAGCAATTGATTAAAGTGGTACAGGTGGTATATTTTCCAAGAATCTCGAGGTGGACTTTCTGATTAGTCTCTTATGTTCACCCAACTGATGGCTAATATCAGGGTTGGCAGTGGCTCTGTAATGCCCTTTCTGCTTGCTGCCAGTTGACCCAAGCAGTGGGGACTGCACCGATTTCCCCTGTGGATAGTGTTACACAGTATCAAAAAGCCCCAAATTATCTATTAATTATGACTGTGAGTTCACAATAGTGTTACAAAGGTTCGATAGTCCAGGCACGTTGCTGGCATTAGATTCCCTACTGTCACCCGAGGAAATATTGCCAGACTGACATATGCTTCCTGTTGTTTTCACCTGAGTTTGGAGATGAGAAAACTTTTATCAGCTCTGTCTGACGTGGCATCATCACTAAGGTACACTTACCCTTGAGCAGTATTCTCTAAGAGTATTAATCCTACGAGTAATCCTTTATGTTGCATTTCTTTGATGATAAAGGTATTTAAATTGTATTCACGGAAATTGGTATTAAGCAGAAAGCAGAGAAAAGCATGAAGGCATTTAAACTTCTTGGATCATTGACCTTGCAGATGTCTGTTTTCTCTAGAAAAGTTTAAATGCAATTGTAATGGACTACCCAGTGCCCAATATTGATTAAAATATATACATCTTTTAAGATATAGGCTTGTGATTAAAATGAGGACCCTCTCAAAATTTTAAAATCTGCAAAGTAATCGTGCCTCTTAATTACATGTGCTGTGTGCATCAGACAGATGTTCATTTTAAACCAAGGAATTTATCTTAACTGCTGCTTTATAGATAACTAAATGTTTACTATCTCGTCATTCATCTAAGATGATACTAAAGCACTCTGATGCCTGGAAGGAAATGGTTTTAATTATGTACAATATGTCAACATTCACAGTTAAATTTTGCCTTTCTTAGCAGCTTTATTTTTTTCGATGGAGAATTCTCTAAGAACTTTCATATGTTTAGATGCCAGTAATATTCATGGGTGTTACTAAGAGGTGCTTCATGTTTGGCATTTGTCTAAAACAGAACATTTTTTCAGTTCCATTTCACTTAACCTAGTAAAATCTGCTTCCTTTTGATATTTGTGCACCCATTAGGCCAGTTGCCTTAAAAATTCTGAATTCTCTTAAGCAAGTTATTTTTTTGGGTAGGTTAAAAGAGATCCTTTAACATTTCAGAAGACTGGAAATTGAATTACCAGTCCATTTTCATGGATATGAGGCAGTATGATTGGAGTTAATCAAAGGTGACATCCTAGAGCGCAAGTATGATTAAAGAAAGAATGCTAAATTGAGTTGAAATTCATATGAAAGTACTTCAGTGTATATGAATCTTGTGGCATTAAAGAGTGATTGAAAATATGTGGCATGTTGATGACCTTTACAAAAATACATTAACGGAGTACGTTGTAGCAAAATGTGTTTGCTGTATTACTAAATCAAATATTGTAATTATTCTTGTGTAATTTTTAGCCCATCTAAGCTCCCAAACACTCCTATTATATACTGGAAGCTGATTCTTTTATATAAATGGTGGTGGCTCCTCCCCAAGCCTGATCTGAGCTAGTCTGGCAACAAATAGAATTTTTTTGTGGTGGCTGACCATTTTGTCCAGGAATGGATCGCCGCTTGGAGGCCTGGTTTTAACAGAGTCTGGAGGGTGCCAGGGGCCCGGGGTGGGGGGGGAAACAGTGAAACAATCAATTGATCAGTGGTATTTATAGAGCACATATTGTGTGCAGAGCACTTAGTACAGTGCTTGGGAAAGCATAGTCCATAAAGTAGCTTTGTCTAGTGGATAAAGCATGGTCCCGGGAATCAGAAGGGTTTGTGTTCAAATTCTGGCTCTGCCATATGTTTTTGCCTGACTTGGGCAAGTTATTTCACTTCTGTGTCTCAGTAACCTCATCTTTAAAATGGGGATTAAAACTGTGAGCCCTATGTGGGATAGGGATTGTGTCCAACATGATTAGCTTGATTCAACCCCAGCACTTAGTACAGTGACTGGCACATAGTAGGTGCTTAACAAATATCATAAAAAAACAAAAAAAGTACGTTGGAGATTACTATTTTCTTACTGTGTACTAAGGTTTTTTTCCCCAGTTTTTCTAGTGTTTCTTTAGCTTTTGTTCAAAATTCAATGTTACAGAAAGTCTAAAATTGCCACTACCCCACTACCCCATTTGTTCAGTTCCAGCTCCTGTCCATTTCAGCATGGTTTAGTGGAAAAAGCACCAGCCTGGGAGTCAGAGGACTTGGGTTCTAGTCCAAGCTCTGATACTCGTCTGCTCTGCACCTTGGGCGGGTCACTTCTCTATGCCTTAGTTTCCTCATCTGTAAAATGGGGAGTCGATACCTGTTCTTCCACTTAGACTGTGCAGCCCATGATGGGCAGAGACTGGGTCTAACGTGATTATATTGCATTCACCCCAAGGCTTGGCACAGAGTAAGCACTTAAAAATACCACTGTTATTGTTATTATTATTATTATTATTATTTCTAGTTTCTCCCCCTCATTCATTCCTTAATTCTCAGGCAAAGAACCCAATAGTGTGCTGTCCATCAACTATGCTTTATGGGGTTTTATGGGTTGATTTCCAGCCAAAGAAAATATTGGAAGGAGGTAAAAAGCATGAAGATACTGAGGTATATGCACATGCATCATCAGAAAAAGAGAGAGTGAATGAGGAGGAGGAGAACCCAGGTTGGGACAGCCCAGTGACACACTGTTTAAGAATATGATGTGTGCAGTGCACACCGACAGCTAAATAATTGCGGGGCCCATTTCTAGATTGGAGTAGTCATGTTGGTCTGAGCAGCTTCTGAATGTTCTCCAGCTGCAGCACGCTGCTACTTTTCTACCTGGCTCTTGGTCTTCTTGAGACCAAGAAGAGTGGCAAAGGGAAGTAACACAATTTCTGCTTCTCAAGCACTCTCTTTTACACACCTCCTTTTGGTCTCTCTAGTCCACCCCTAAAAACCTGATCCTTAATTCACAGTGGCCTTTTCAGGGACTTGGACATTCGTACCCGTGAAACATGCTATGTTATAGAGGAGATTATTATTATTATAGAGGAGATTATTAAAATCTTCAGCAAACAATTGTGTGATTTTTATGTGGGATCTGTATGACGTCCCCTAGTCCCAGCGTAGTGTGCGTACTTGATCTAAAAATCATAAAATTAGGGACTTGTTAAAATTTATGTATTATTGTAGAAGCACAGTACTTTGTACCATAACTCAATCTTGAGGATTAGTGAGTGGAGGATGGAAGGCAAGTAAGTGCCGGATTTTCCAAATGTATAAGAGAAGCAGCATGGCTTAGTGGAAAGAGCATGGGCTTGGGAGTCAGAGGTTGTGGGTTCTAATCCCGACACCGCCACTTGTCAGCTGTGTGACTTTGGGCAAGTCACTTAACTTTTTCACTTAATTTTTCTGTACCTCAGTTACCTCATCTGCAAAATGGGGATTAAGACTGAGCCCCACATGGACAACCTGATTACCTTCTATCTACCCTAGTGTTTAGAACAGTGCTTGGCACATAGTAAGCACTTAACAGATACCATCATTACCGTTATTATATTCTCTCAAAGTTAACACTTTTGATGGCTGCATTAACTCTTTCAGGGCCTGGGACATTTTATTAGTAAGTTATTGTTCCATATTTCCAAGTATTGCCCCAAAGGACTGAAAGAGTTAATGCAGCTTCCAAGGAAGCTTGACGTCTAGGAAAGTGTATCTTAGGCAGGAGAAACAATTTAAATGAGAACAAGTCTTGGTAGAAAGGCCTGGCAGTCTGCTGTGTAACCTTGGGCAAGTCACTTAATATTTCTGTGCCTTAGTTCCCTCATCTGTAAAATGGGGTTTAGGACTGTGAGCCCCATGGGGGCCACAGACTGTGTTGAACCTGTTTAGCTTGTATCTAACCCAGAGTTTAGAGCAGTGCCTGGCACATAGTAAGCGCTTAACAAATACCATTTAAAAAAAAAAAAAGAGACCACCCTGGCCTGGGTTCTTGGCATTCTCCTGCTATTCTGGTATCTTAAGTAGGAGCAAAGGCAATAGCAATTAGGCATGCAGAGGGGAGAGATTTTCAGTTTCCTGGTCATTGCCCTGCCTTTGAAGTTTGCCAGCCAGGAGTAGGGAAGGAGGGATATATCCCTCACCTCAGCGAGGTCACACTCTGTAGGCCGTACATGAGTGGGAGTGGGGATGTGGGTGGGATTCCTCCATGCTCAGGGTGAGTGGGAATCCTGCCTACTAAAAAAGCTTTCGCTGGCAGCAGGAATAAGCCTGAGAAGCCCAAGGATGAGGTAAGTACTGCTGTGTCTCTCTCCTGAACTCATTTCCCTTTCTTGAGGAGAACCGTTGGAGCTGAACATTTTTCGTACTCTTTACACCCTGAAATATCCTCCCACTACCCTACTGGCAGGCACCAAGACAAGTTCTTTTAGACCTATGTTATGGTTTGCTTTTCTTAGTATTCAGTTATTGGCTTTGAGAATGAGAATTTTTTAAGGGCCGAGCGTAGGTTCCTGTTTTGACAAAATAAATATTCTCTTCGGAACAGTACACATTCAAGCAGTGCAGATGTCCACATAGGCCAAAGTTTGCAAATCAAATTTTATATGCTATTCCACCCTCATACATTGTTAATTCTTCAACTGCGCTAAAGTGTGAGACTTGCAAGTTTAATTTCCCGTTATTTGAACTTGTACAGTTGATTCTTCCTTTTTTTCTCAAAATAGCGTTTCTGTCTTGAAGTGTTTTAATTTTGTTTCTCATTTCAGATTTGAGTTTTGTGAACCTGCTTTTGTAGTTGGTAACTGCCTTGAGATATCATCTGACAGTCATCAATATGACCGGATTTATTGTGGAGCAGGTGTCCAGAAAGACCATGAAAACTACATGAAAATTTTATTGAAAGTTGGAGGCATTCTAGTCATGCCTATAGAAGATCAGGTGATTGCTGCTCTCTTCCCTTGCTACCTTTTTTTTCTTTAAATGGTACTTGTTAAGCGCTTACCATGTGCTAGGCACTCTGCTAAGCTCTAGGGTAGGTACAGATTAATCAGGTTGGAACAGTCCTTGTACCACATGGGACTCGGTCTTTATCCCCGTTTTACAGATGAGGTAACTGAGGCACAGAGAAGTTAAGTGACTTGCCCATGGCCACGCAGCAGACAAGTGGCAGAGTTGGGATAAGAACCCAGGTCCTTCAGACTCCCAACCCTGTGCTCTACCGTGTTTCGCTTTTAGGAAGGACACAAGTTAGTTTTCCTTCATTTCCTTGTTTTTTCTCTTAAGTCTAGAGTGAGCTTTCATATTTTGTTATGATGGAAGACACGGGAGCAGAGGAGCCCATGGGAGAGAGAGCAAGAGTGAGAATTCTGATATTCCATCCCCCACTACTAAGAATTCTGTGAGGAAAGGGAGAGCTAATAGAGGCTGCCAATGTTGAAACCAAAGTAAACTTTTATTGTTGATTCTCCTGTCTGCCTGGTGACTCTTCAACTCCTGTGTCCCTTTTCAGAGAAGCTGTGAAGTCTCTGGGCAGGGTGCAGACCAGTGGGTTATCGGTAGAGAGATTTATGTGGTACCCAACTCATTTTCTCAACGGCCATGGCTTTATTTTAAGATGTGGACAAAATCGGCCTACAGCGCCCTGTAACCAGTTCCAAAGCTGCTATGGTTACGAGTCCATGGCGTGGTCATCAAAGCGGCCAGGCTTGGAATTAATCAGTCGATCACTTATTGCGTGCAGAGCACTGTACTAAGTGCTTGGGAGAGTACAGTATAACAGAGTTGGTAGACATGGTTCCTGCTCACAATGAGCTTAGAATCTAGACTCGGCTAGGAGAAGTACAGCCGCCTATGGCTTTTCGAGCCGTACTCCCTCTGCTTGCTATTGTTGTGGATAGAGAATGTAGGCTTCCCAGGAGGTTTAGGAAATTCAGTGACAGGGCCCACCAGGCCAAATCATCTCCCACCCTTGCTCTGTATTGTAGTGGCACCATACTACGTCCTGGGATAATTTCAAGGTGAGTAGATCAGAGGTAACACATAAAACACAAACTGAAATATAAAGCATCATTAAGTTATAAAATCAAGCAACAGTTGCTTTTTGAATTGATGGTATTTATTGAGCAATTACTATGTGCAGAGCACTGTACTAAGCGCTCGATCAGTCAGTAATCTAAGATAAAGTAGGTGAGCACGTTTCTCTGAGGGGAGAGTCCTTACACTCCCCAGGGCTCCAGGCATTGTCTGTGATTACAGACCATTGCCATCTCCCCAGCAATCTGGTACTGGTCTCTGTCTCACAATCAATCAATCAATCAATCGTATTTATTGAGCACTTATTGCGTGCAGAGCACTGTACTAAGTGCTTGGGAGAGTACAGTATAACAGAGTTGGTAGACATGGTTCCTGCTCACAATGAGCTTAGAATCTAGACTCGGCTAGGAGAAGTACAGCCGCCTATGGCTTTTCGAGCCGTACTCCCTCTGCTTGCTATTGTTGTGGATAGAGAATGTAGGCTTCCCAGGAGGTTTAGGAAATTCAGTGACAGGGCCCACCAGGCCAAATCATCTCCCACCCTTGCTCTGTATTGTAGTGGCACCATACTACGTCCTGGGATAATTTCAAGGTGAGTAGATCAGAGGTAACACATAAAACACAAACTGAAATATAAAGCATCATTAAGTTATAAAATCAAGCAACAGTTGCTTTTTGAATTGATGGTATTTATTGAGCAATTACTATGTGCAGAGCACTGTACTAAGCGCTCGATCAGTCAGTAATCTAAGATAAAGTAGGTGAGCACGTTTCTCTGAGGGGAGAGTCCTTACACTCCCCAGGGCTCCAGGCATTGTCTGTGATTACAGACCATTGCCATCTCCCCAGCAATCTGGTACTGGTCTCTGTCTCACAATCAATCAATCAATCAATCGTATTTATTGAGCACTTACTGTGTGCAGAGCACTGTACTAAGCGCTTGGGAAGTACAAATTGGCAACACATAGAGACAGTCCCTACCCAACAGTGGGCTCACCGTCACAAGATAGGCAACCATGGTTTTACTTTTGACACTTTTGGCCCCAGACTCAATCTCGTGGCCATGAGTTGATTTACCCCAAAACTGGAAGAAAAAGCACAAAAATCCTCCCTGAGGACTCCCAACCATGATAGGAAGGCACAACAAAGTCCTACAAACAAACAAATCTAAACTCTGATAGCAATAGCCTTCCCAAGGCTCCAGGGTGATCCAAATGGTTCGTAACTTTCCGGTCGCTTTGTGCCTCTGGCCTGGAGGCAGGATGGGACCGCACGAGGAGTGGGGAGGGGTGATACAAATAACATTTTTCCATGGTCCTGAGATCCCTGGAGCACTTTTCTACAGCTGAGGATGGATGGACAGCAGGTATCTCCACTAATCACATTGTGAGAGGAGGGGAGCCTTTTCTCCCAAGCCTTACTTCTGCCCAAGGCCTGTAGTGATAAGGACATCCTGGACTAAGTGGATGCCTCTTACTGTGTATGCGTTCGCCTTCCTGAGAGGTGGCCGAAGGAGAGAAAACGTGGGTAACCAACCTCTTCTCCCTGTTTCCAGATCTGTGGTTCTGCCATGGGCAATCTATCAGTGGCATTTATGGAGTGCTTATTGCGTGTGCAGAGCATTGTACTTAAGTACTCGGGAGAGTATAGTATTACTGAGTTGGTGGACATATCTCCTGCCCGCAAGGAGCTTATGGTCTCTCAAAGTAGTAGCATGTTGCTACAACTGAAGCCTTGAAGACTTTTTTTTTTATGACCTGGAGCTTTAAAATAGCTCTTTATTCTAGAAGACGTTCACAGTGAAATTAGTAATTCATTGTAATTTGGTGCCAGAAATCTACAGCAGAATTCAGTAGTGAAAAGTACCTGGGACTACAACCAAAAACTGCTAAACAAAACAAATTGGGGATCAAAAATTATGGAAAATGAATCTCTGAGGGAAAGGGATTCATGGGCTATATAATCATCCAAGAATATGCATAGAAGCATTTCTTGATGTAAAGATATGGGATCTTATTTTTCTAAACCAATGTTTTTCCTATTTAAAATATTTTAAGCTTTACGCTTACACTTTGTCAATCAAAAAGCTTTTTCAGTTGGAATGAGGGGAAATGCTGTGAATTTTAACTTTTTTTGGGGGAAAGAGAACAATTTTCATTTTGTGTTTCAAATAGGTAAAAATCAGTAGGTTTAAGGGAAGGTAATTTGTCATTTTAGAAAAGCAGTCCTTGTAAAGTTCTCTCAATTCATTTAGCTATACAAAATCTTCAAGGGTCTGTTGGCCCTGGGTTAGAAGTGATTTTTATGATGTATTTTGATAAAGTCACCATGAATAAAGTTCCTGAAAAAACTAATTTGAGGAATTAATTTCAGTAAAAGACAGTTTTATACTGAAAAGTGTCCTTGATGGAAAAGTATCTATTTTCATGTTCCTCAGTAGTTCTAATCAAGTATCATTTTTAACGTTTCAGTTTTCTTACAGTTTCTCCCCTCAGTACATTGTTGCATTTGTATGTAAGGACAAAATATTCCCAATTTTTGTTCTCACTGCCGTTAGGTGTTTTCTGGTTGCTTTCAAGCTTTCTCTTAGTTTTTTCCTTTTGTGTTTAGTGACAAGTCGTTCTTATTTCTCACGGTGCATGTTCAAATGGAAGTAATAAAAATCAGGTAAAGCTATATTTTACTGTTCATAATCTATTGGAGTAAATTTATGTCTTTTTGAGAGGCCTCTCAGCGTATGGCTCATGGATATATAAATGAAGTGCTTATGTATTCATATTCATTAATCAGAGATCTGTTCTATTAAAGTAAGAGTATTTCGGAGTGATCTGACTGACATCCAAGATTAAGCCATTGTATCTCATATTTTCATTCTTTCATGTAGTTAACTCAGATTATGAGAACAGGACAAAACACTTGGGAAAGTAAAAACATCCTTGCTGTTTCATTCGCTCCACTAGTACAGCCATCTAGGAACGACAACAGCAAACCCGATTCAGTGGGACTACGTAAGTGTTTTTCTCCTGTTTGACTTCACTGTTTGTTGTGTTTAAGGTAAATGTGGCTTATTAAAAACTGGTTGTAGAATGACACCGAGTTAGATAGTATTCAGACCTTCCTAGCTCCCAATGACTGAAACTTGTGTTCCGGTGACACGAATCGGTTGGTTGCCCTGTTCGAATTGTGTGTCACTTATAATAATTTGACAACCCTTTTTCCCCCTGAGATTTGTCCTGAAAATGCTTAGCACCGTGTTTACATGTCATTTTGATTCAGCTTTTCAGATTCTGAAGCTGAAATTGTTACTCACTACTTGATGCGTTGTGATGCTAATATAGTAAAAAATAGTCTTGTCCTAATTAGGTCAAACTCGACATTCATTTCCGTAAGATATTTCAATTAGAATTTGTGGTGGCAAGAGGAGTAGAGACAGGGAGAGACGATAAATGTGGAGGACATTTCCTGAGTAGCTCCTGTTGAATGTCAGCATTTCTAAATGCCCCACCTTTTGGAGCACTTTCAATTGTATGTTTATGCCACCCTTTAGATCCCATTGTGGTTGCTGAAAGAGAAATTGAAGCCCTAGTGCGATTTGTTAAGAAGAGAGTTAAGATCCATTTCCATTTTAAGTGAAAGTGCCAACTGAATAGAATTTCAACTCTCCAACTATTTTAAAAAAAACAAAAACAAAATAAAAATTTTAATCTGTATGGTTTATTCATTTTGATTATACCAAGCACATCTTACATTCTTTTTTAATCTTGAATGTTACTGATATGTGGGATGGCGGTGGTGGTGAAGACGGGACTGTATGAACAGCTCCTATCCTCTCCATCCCATCTCCTATCCTTGCACTATATGAAGGTTATTCAGATCCGTTATGGTGCTGAGGAGAAGATAGCCTCCAAACTTTATTTTGGGGATAGAATTGTTGAGATAGAGTGCAGAATTTTAAAGTTATTGTTAGAGGGATATTAGGTTTCAGGGCTTGAGAAGGAAGAGGAAGAATAATGGAGTTCCCTTGTCCATAGTAAATACTTAGCAGCAGTTGTTTAAAAAGGCAAATTGTGGAAATATTTAAAGGCCCCCAGTAGTTGAGCTGTAGATATCCCTGTCATTTGTAAACATCCAAGCCAGCCTACATGATTAAAGCTAGGAACATCTTTCTAGCAGGAAGATGGAGTCAAATTAATACATCTTTGATGAAAACATTCTACAGTTCATATAGCCGATATCAAATCATTTCGTAATCTATGCCCCGCTACTAACTTTTACTGTAAGAATTACAAAAGTCTTACTAGAGTGTTGAGCTATTTATTTTTTCATTGGTAGCTTTTTCTTAGCTACAGAGCAAATAAAAATCTTTTTTAAAATGAGAATTAGCTTGCAAAGCCAAAGGAGATGAGCAGTAAACAAAGTAAGGTTTCTTTTCCTAAAAGATAAAATAGCTCCCATTCAGACTGCATTATGCTGATAAAGGCAGTCCAAATATAATAGAATGCAAGCAAACCATTTAAATAGTACAAATAGAACACCATTAGTGAGTTATTTATAAAAAAGTAATAATTGCCATTAAACAAATTACTTTGATAAAATTTAGTTTCACTTCCGGGTTTCCAATAGAATTAGTAGACACGATCCCTGCCCTCAAGCATTTTACAGTCTCTAATAGGGGGATGTGATCTGTTAGCATTTCTTGTCAATATTCGGGTTGGAATTAAAATATAAAGTTTGGTGTGTTTGTGGACATTGGTGCTCTGTGGGAATTTCAGTTTGTGGGAATTTGTAATGTAGTTTAGAGATTGCCAAGCAAAAAGGACCACCTGTGTTTTTAAGTGTAAAAACACCCTGAAACCCTATGTAGCTCATTAAACTCATTTCTGTAGTGAAGTCGAAATTCACCTAGAAGGCCACTTCCACAAATGTCTGGTCGAGTGGCAGAATGGGAAACCCACTTGACCCTTTTCAGCAACAGTGGTGATAAACAGGGCTGCGTGAGAGATCTGATCCAGACCAACCTATCACAGGCTGGCATGCTTGAGAATTCGAAGCGATTAGCACAGTGTTCTGAACACAGCAAGGGCTCAATATTTTTGACAGATTTATTGATTATTTTATGGTATTCGTTCAGTGCTTACTTTGTGTCGGGCACTTTATTAAGTGCTGGGGTAGATACAAGCTAATCAGGTCGGACATAGTCCGTGTCCCACGTGGGGCTCACAGTCATAATCCCCGTTTGACGAATGAGGTAACTGAGTCATGGAGAAGTGAAGTGACTTGACCAAGATCACAAGGCAGACAAGTGGCCAGAATTAGAACCCAGGTCCTTCTGATTCCTAGGCCCATGCTCTACTACTAGGCCACATTGCTCCTCTAATTGACCGATTGATCAGAAACCTGGCAGTATGTATTAGGAGACCCTTCAGTCCACTGAGAAACTTTTCCAGCCCAACACACTACATATGGAATAGCGTCAGAAGCCCTGCAAATGCTCATCCAGGAGCTTTTTCATGCTTAATGACTGCTTGCTGGAAACGTGTTCATAAGATGAGATAAAAATGATAATGAACCCCTTTGCTGATTCAGCACAGATGCCCTAGGCTGCCACTGAGCCTGAAGAGAACTGAGGTCATGTTCCAATCTACATCCTGAGAGTCCTACGTTCAATAATAATAATGCTACTTGTTAAGCACTTACTGTATGCCTTGCCACTGTTCTAAGCACTGGGGTAGATGCCAGGTATTCGGGTTGTCCCACGTGGGGCTCACAGTCTTAATCACCATTTTGCAAATGAGATGACTGAGGCATAGAGAAGTGAAGCGACTTGCCCAGTCACACAGCTGACAAGTCACAGAGCTGGGATTAGAACCCACGACCCTTGACTCCCAAGCCCATTCTCTTTCCACTAAGCCACGCTGCTTCTAGAAAAATAGAATATTTTTCACAGGCTGCGAAGAGATCTTCGTGAGTGCTGCCATTAAATTCTCTACTTAGAGCAATTCATTATCCAGAGAATAGGAAAAAGAAAGCTGAATCATGAAGGCCAATACAACCTTGAGGAGAAGGGCAGAAAGAATGGACCAAAACGGGCTTAAAAGCCTTGGTGATGGCCATCCAGCCTTCTTTGTGGTTTCGAGATCTGGACCTCCCTCAGAAGACACAACCATATTTTCAGACAATTTCAGGATAGTCACCTATAAGCAGTACTCGCCATCATATGGCAAGGCTGGAGAGCAGACGATCATGGAGTCAGTGTTCATCACAACAGCTTTGATAACTCTGTGATTATTTGTAGCATGCTCAAGCAGGGGCTGTATGGGGAATTGAAATGGGGTTTTAACATGCAGGGATGGCAGAGTAAACATTTAAAAGATAAGGGAAGTGCAACCTTAAATGGTGTCATCCAGTAGCAGACCATGGGGCAGTTAGGAAATGAGTGGTTCTCCAAAAGCAGAAGCTTCAGAAAGACTGGGATGCCAAGAAACACTTTGAAAAATAGTGTGAGGCACTGCAAAATAGATATAGCTATCCAGGTGGCAAAGGACTACTTTTATGGGTAATAGTGGACTGGATCGTCACAGTTCCTTTTATCCATTCCTGTCTGCAAGGATAAGATCTCACTACATGCATCACATTCAAAATTGACGGATAGTGGTTGTATACTCTACCTTTTTCTCTTTCTCCTTTCTCCTCTTCTCTCTTCTTGTCTGTAACTACTTTCTGACTCTCCCTTTCCTCCCTCCACACATCCGCCAAACTAGCTCTCTTCCTCCCTTCTCATCTCATGAACACATTTCCAGCAAGCAGTCATTTAGCATGCAAAAGTTCCTGGATGAGCATTTTCAGGGCTTCTGAGGCTATCCCATATGTAGTCTGTTGGGTTGGAAAAGTTTCTCCGTGGACTGAAGGTTCTCCAAATACCTACTGACCCTTGAGGAACCTCTGCAGTAAGGGGATGGGAGGGGGACGAGGAGCCCGCGAAAGAGACTGAGAGGTGACTACTCCTTCCTGAAGATTTTCAGTCACCTTTAATGGCCCATTTCAGTGTTTCTTCACCTATTAGAATTCTTTCTATATGTCCAATCAGAATCTCTGCCACCTTAAGCCTTTTTCTTCTTGTTCAGGCTGTAGAGGGAATGAAGAACAGTACCTTCCCATTAAAGAAACAAAAAGAAAAAATTTCATGTATGTGAAGACAAGTTAAGCCGTCTCTTAGCTTTCTCTTCTCTGGACTTTGAGCCCTTATTTTCAAAGGCCTGTTTTCCAGTCTGTTATTCATTCTTATCACTCTTCTCTGGCCGCTCTCCAGTTTTTCTAAATCCAAAATTGGTCTCAGTCTAGTGAGGGTGTAAGGTACCAATTATAGCAGAAAGCATTATTAATATTTTAACTCACAGCATTACATCGCCAACTTTTATCTTGCTTCTACTCTTAGATCCTGGATCTCTTTTTGGTTAGGGCTAGTAGTTTTATGCTGTTCTGCATTGTGGTGTGCCCCATTACTGGGCAGTGGTCCATATTGAATTTTATCCTAATTTTGCAGGACCATTTCCCAGTCTGTCTGTCACTTTGCATTCTTGTCTTCCACAGTATTAGAAAGCCCTCCTAATTTCATATCTGCAGATTTGATCATCAGATTCAGTTTCTTAGTCCAGGCCATCAATAACGATATTGAATAAAACTTGATTCCGAGTCATTCTCGATGAAATACAGCTTGAGATGCCTTTGATTCACCTTCCCTGACTAAGCCCTTTATTTCCCCATCTGCTCTCCCCTCTGCATCATCTGTGCACTTGGCTGTGTATCCCTTAAGCACTTTAATAGTCACCATACTTATAGAAATATTCTTATGATCAAATAATTTCATCATTTTTTTTAAGGTCCGTCTTCCCCTGTAGACTACAAGCTCCTTCTGAGCAGGGATCACATCTACCAACTCCGTCGTATACTTCCGCAAGCACTTAGTTCAGTGCCCTGCACATAGTAAACACTCAATAAATACCATTGATTGACTGCTACACTTTGCTGCAGCCCATTAATCAGCTGTGCACCCACCCAAACAGTAGGGTATGGCTACAGTGTTTCATTCTGAAGAATATGTTGACATTTTTTTTTTCAGTCCCCAGAGAACCAGCGAGAGGAAATTGGCTTAAATTATGCACAAAATAATTCATTACCTATAAATAGAGCTAAGAATGATTAACCCTGGAGTTGGCTGCCGTGGAGATTGTAGAACCTCTGTTCTCAGATTTACCATATTCAAAGATCAGTGTAACAGTTTTGAGTGTGCTGAGAGATGAGGACTGAAAAGAGAAATTGGAACATGAGAAATACTTATAACGCTTTAGACCAATGCACCACACTGCATCCACTGAGGTATTCTGTTTATGACTCTTCCCTCTCTAAACTGTTCCCCACCTCTAGACTGTTCTCCCCTCCTGCGCCCGTCCCCCAAGATTGCAAGCTCAGTGTGGGCAGAGAATGTGTCTACAACTCTGCTGTAGTGTTCTCTCCCATGTACTTATAGTAAATGCTCAATAATTAGCATTGATTGATCACATACATTACGTATAGACCATCTAACATCCCTAACTCCTCACAAAACTTGCTTACAAATCCATCATAAACCTTTTTGAACCATCTAATTTAAAATGTTTTTCTCTAAACATGAAGGTTTCATGTAATAAAGCTATTATGGATCTCTTGCCCATGAATTTATCCAGCCTCTTCTCATACCTGTTGCTGTTTTCTTTATGCAGCACCTGTGGTCACAAGGGTCATATGCTTTGTATTTACTGCTCAAAAAGTGTTTCCAACAGTAATATTTAGTGTCCACCTACTGTGGGCAGAGCACTGTCCTAAATGCTTGGGAGAATATGACAGAGTTAGAAGACCATCACTGCCCCTAGGAGCTTACAGCCTTTTGTGTATCTTGAAACTGTCAACTTCAAGCATTTAAAGGATAGTTCACCAGAGTGGGGTTTGGTGAACAGTAATTCCACATTCACCCTCTGGATACACTTTAGGACTTTGTAAAGTTCATGCATATTGAAGGAGTTTCTGTCTTCTTTCCAAATTGGAGTCCTGATTCCTTTCCGTTTATCATTGTATGAGAGCACCAGTCCAGTAATAATAACACCACTGGTAATAATAATAGTGGTAATATTTATAAAGCTCGTCATTTGGACCAATCACGGGTAAATACGAGATAACTAGATTGGACAGACGGCGTTCCGTCATCATTTTAGTTGTCCTTCTCTTCTGTTTTTATCTCTGTTCTGTCCTTACTCTGATTCATTGGCCAAAATGAATTATGTAGTATTTCAAGAGTAGATGTCCCATGTTCTACAGAATGGCAAAAATATGTTCTTGTTTCTGTGTTTAATACCCTTACTAATGGTTCTGTGATGTATCAGATCTAAGTTAATATCAGTAGCCCCAAGAAATGTTGCACCTTTGCTAGAGCTTATGTACAATTTTTACTAAAATGTAAGTTGATTTTGGTTCACTTTAGGCCTATTGGCTAAACCAAATCGCTGTGCTTTAATTATGCACATAATGGATGTTAGTTTTGGGTTGTTTTTTTTTTTAATGTCGGGATGGTTTCAAAGGTAGTCTGTGTAGTTCATATAACAGTAACGACAGTTGTGGAATGTAAGTGCTTTCTTTGTGTTAAGCACCGTACCAAGCAGCAGTATAGGTATTGTCTTGCTTCTGAAACTTTTAGTTTTAAAATTTTAGAATTTTAAAATTTTAGTTCCAAACCATATGATCCAGCCAAAACTTAAATTCCTAGTCATTGTAATTTTGGTCAAGAATGAGAACCCTTCACTTACGGTATGTGACTAGAAAGATTGTAAGGACGGTCCCTCTTAATTCTTTCGCTTAGCCCCGTGTGCTGTGAGGAACCTACAGGACTTGGCACGAATTTACATCCGGCGCACGCTTAGAAACTTCATAAATGATGAGATGCAAGCCAAGGGCATTCCTCAGAGAGCTCCTCCCAAGAGGAAGAGGAAGAGAGTCCGCAGGCGCAGGATAAATACATATGTCTTTGTCGGCAATCAGCTCATCCCTCAGCCACTAGACAGTGACGATGATGAAAAAATGGAAGAAGACAGCAAAGAGGAGGATGACAAAGACCTCACTGAACCCTTGAAGCCCGAGGAGCCACCTCAGAATCTGCTGCGAGAAAAAATTATGAGTCTACCCCTACCTGAATCTTTAAAAGCATACTTGACATACTTTAGGGAGAAATAACTCCAGCAAAGTAAAAATATGCCTACTGATATTTCCTTTCTCCTTGAAATGTAGCATTTGTTAATAGATGAACAAATATAATTGTGTCTTTCAGCAAGGCAGAAATGCAGGGAAAAAATCTGACATCTCTGTCTTGGTCACACAGAAGATTTGCATTCAACAGTAAAATCCCTTTTTAAAAATCTATTTTCTTTAAATTTTGAAAAATGCTGTTTTAAAGCTGATGGAAATATATTCCGTAATGGTATGTGACACTAATCAAGACTTTGCATGGTCCATCTTTTTTGATTCCCTAACAGATTTGTATTGGTACAGGGTAAGTGATTTTATATGTACTTGCATAGTTATGTTTTCTTGCCTTGTATAGCAGATATAATTGTGTCTTTCAGCAAGGCAGAATAGCAGTTTGCATTTCTTCTAGGAGGATTTTTAAAACATGCAGGCCGATTCCACGTACGATAGGGAAATCAGTCCCTTTTCAAGGTTAGTTTACCTTAGTTTTGTTGCAGTCGTTATTGCTGAGGTGACATAGTTGACATGTATTCCTGG
Source organism: Tachyglossus aculeatus (assembly GCF_015852505.1). Taxonomy (NCBI): domain Eukaryota; kingdom Metazoa; phylum Chordata; class Mammalia; order Monotremata; family Tachyglossidae; genus Tachyglossus; species Tachyglossus aculeatus. The sequence goes on along the minus strand of NC_052090.1, from coordinate 14,721,847 downwards.
GAATACATAAGTGCAATAAACATAAAGCATACGGAAAAGTTTGGCTTTAATATAAATGCAAGTTCTAAGATATTAGCAGTCCTGCTACTTTTGCATTTGTGTCTATTGCCAAAAGATCTGGAAAAAAATTACTGCTTCTCTCATAGAGATAACCTTAAGGGAACAAACAATCTGAATACAAAGCAGAAAGATCTCCAGTGCAACTCTTATTTGTATGAATTGTTGACATTTTCAGTATTTATAAATAATGAGAATTCTTATTCTCAAGAATTTCTAAAGTTCCCAGGCTAGGAATAAAAATATTTGGTAAGACAAGATTTTTTAGTATGTAAGAACGTGACTACCGTTACCTACTCTCCCTTCCTCCTAAAGCTGTAATAGCAGCACTTAAGAGTCATTGTTCAGCCGACGCACTTTAGTAAGTGGATTTTTATACTTCATCTGAGTATCTTTGACAAGGCCGGGCCCCGCTGCCCTACCTTTGCTTCTGAAGACCAGCTTTTAGCACAAAAGGGTTTCCACAGAGAGCCTGCGGACGTACCCTTTCTGGCAAAAGTCCGAACAAAACAAGTGGTATAAACTTGGGGACCTACAATGTGCAGGTTTAACTTCCTTTGTCCCACAGTTTTGTTGTTAGTTCAGGTTCCATCTTAGTATGATGAAGTGCTTTGTTTTTCCTTCTACCCATTTCTACCAAGTCATAACTTGCTTATCAGGGAAAAACGCTGTCAGAGAAATAGGCAGTGGGAGTGACTTTGAAAGTCATTCCACAGAGAAAAAAAATCCTGTAACACATATGCCTATAATAATATTCAGCGTTTCATCAGTTGCATTTTTAAAACCCGAGACAGTTCTGTTTCATCAGTCATTAGTGCCACCAGCTGTTAAAATGTTCATTGTTCGATTGTATCTGCTAATGGAAACCAGCCAGTTGTGACTGTGGTCTGACAGTTCTACTATCAGTCTGTCAAGTCAGAGATTTTGTAGCACACTGATCCTTAGTTCCTTTATGCACAGATTTTTGGATTATGTACTTTGTGCATTGTTTGCCATAAACAAATGAGTATTTTAGTAATACTGAGATGGTATCTAGGAGAAAGACAAATATTTAGTACCAGAGAGTGAAGATATTCTTTTTTTTTTTAAACCAGATAGATGAACTGTAAAATTATTAGAAGTTTCCTGACCTTGTTTCCAGGCCGGAAATATTTGTTAAGAATTGTGGAAGTTTTCAGTGATGTTTCTAGGGGAAGTTTTTGAAACTTCAGCCATGGATTTCATTAATTATCTTCAGACTTAATTTTTTTTGGCTTAAGTTTGATTTTTAAGGTCAAGGTATCCTTTTCCCAGACAACCTGGGTCCCGCTTTATCTTCTTCCCTTTATTTTTGTTTTGTTTTGGAGGTTGCATCCAGATGATGATGCGGTAAAGTGCCAAGTTGGTTTATTAGGGATTTGCCTGTTCACTTTGAGGAGAGAACTTGTGTGCACTATGCTTTGGAAGACTGGCTTTTCCGCATCATCTTTTATTCTGTTGTATAGTAGGGAAAAATGGACAATAGATGGATATTCATGATTATTCAATGTGTAATTATTTTGTCATTGATATATTTCTTTTTGTTTTTAAATATGGGTTCATTTTATTATTATTGTTATTATTATTATAGACTTTAAATGAAGAGGTAGCGGCGCAAAATTAAAATTCCAAGTGAAATCTTTTGCATTTGTTGAATGGGGACAGAATTGCAATAAATAAAATATTTTTGGTGGTTTGTGCTTAACATTTCTCATTTTGAGGACAACTCATGTTTATAAGTCTCATATAAATGACAGCCGGAGTTGGGTAAGGCAGTGTATCTTTTAAATGCAGTTGCTTTACATTGAAAAATGAAAGTGGTTGGGAGTGGTGGAATGACTAAACATTCTTGTTCATATGTCTTATATTATAGATTTCATTAAATAGTGCTCACTTTATAGAGGAAGAATTGTGTGGTAAAACCAAATGTAAAGTGTATGTCAAAATAAAGTTACAGAAAATGAAAATGAGCACCCTGTTTTTAACCTCTACCTCTGTTTTGGAACAGGAATTTTAAAAGCACACTTTATTTTTTCATTCAGCCCATGATGGGAAGGATATACTGTTTTAGTAAAAGAAATGCTCATCAAAAGAAAAAAAAAATAGAAGCACCAACATATTTAAAAAGTGCAATTAAAACTAAGCATTTTTTCTGGGTTGTTTTTTTTCTTGTTCTTGGTACTGAGATGTTGTATTCAATTGGCCCAGGTGTTCTGAGTCTCATTTTTTTCCCTTTGGCCCGACTGGTCTGTTACTTTGTAGGACAGTTTATTTTGTTTTTGAACCTGAAATAAATTTCACCTGATTTCACCGGGCGCTTAGGGGGATATATTCAGTTAGATTGCTACTGGTACTGACTATGGCCTCTGTTAAGAGCTTGAAGTGTGTCGAGCACTGTTCTAAGTGCTGGGGTAGATACAAGTTAAGCAGGTTGGACACAGTCCTTGTTCCACATGGGGAGCACAGTCTTAAATAGGAAAGAGGACAGACATTGAATCCCCATTTTACGGACGAGGGAACTGAGGTACAGAGAAGTTAAGTGACTTGCCCAAGATCACACAGCTGGGTTTAGAACCCATGGTTTTGGAATCCATGTCCTCTGACTCCCAGGACTGTGCTCTTTTTAAAATCTTTTTGTTGCTCTGTATCTACGTCTAGATGGATACCTGCCTATGTGTATCTGTCCCTGTTTGAAGAAGATCCTACCGACGGTGAGGCCTTATCCATGCATGCAAACATGCCCCGTACCGGAACCAGTCCTGGTGACTGGAAACCAGTTTGGAGATTGGTGAGGGAGGCAATGTTTAGGGCACTTTGTCCAGCCCCTCCCCTATTCAGGGTGAGTAGTGCGTCCTTAAATAGAGCTGCTCAGACATCTAGGGTGTCCCAGGGGGACACTGCTGTCCTGGAGCAGCAAAAGTGATATATTTCTTCGGCCTGAACAATAAGTAGGTGTTGCCAAGGGAGACGGGGGAAGAAGGGCAGCAGGGGCCGGTAGTACAAGAGTGAGGGGCAGACCAGGACCGCTTCAGCTCATCTTACCAACCGGTGAGGTCGGAAAGAGCCATACAGGTCGCCGCCTGGGCCCTGTCTGCCGAGAGGTGAGCAACAGAAGCATGAGCCAGTTTCAGTCCGACATACCCCAGGGTGATCCTCATGCCACAGTAAAGTCCACAGGCCTTATCAGCTGCGCCAGTCCTCTCCTAGCCCCCGTCCAGTGGCTTCAACTGGGCAGACTGGAGTCACAAACCCTTCCCAGGGTTTGGTATAATAATGGAGTGGGGGCTTTCTCGGGACTGGAAGAAATTTATAAATGATCCTGAAGGACTTTGCCAATCGAGGCAAATGACCACATAATCGTGGTGTAGCCGCCTCAGCCGTGATTTTTGTCTGAAACGCTGGGAACCAAAGTGCTAACCTGACCAGCCATTGTGTTACCCATCAGCCTCCCTTCCTAACCAGCCTCGTTTCTAGCCGGATTCTTCCTGGAGAAAAGACAGAGGGCAGCCAGGGCCAATTGGTTCTTTCCAGGGGAGTACAGTGTTAAAGGAAAAAAAAAACCGAAAGCATGTTTGAATTTCACAATATATACCAGAACACCTGCAGTAGCACATTGTTTTGCCCGTGAAATGTTTTGAACAGTACCCACTTACCCACACTCCTGCAGCTGCCTCATCAATAATCGAATGACCAGCATCTGACCATCAGTAGTATTTGTACTCGAGTTGGTTTTGCGTTAGTGATGATGGTTTGCCCAGACTCAACAACGTTTTCTTGCCTAGTCCCCCTGTAACCAGCTGCAAAAATTGTGAGGGGAGGAGAGAAATGGCCATCCGAATGGACAGAAAATTTGTCCAGTGTGTGCCTGGGCCCCTCAAATTCTAGATGTTTCTGTCCCTTGTAGCTTTGCGCTCCCCAACTATTAAATAGCCTGCAACACTTCCCGTCCCGTTTTGCCTAGGCTGCAAAATGCTGCTGCAAAAGGATCACGTGTAGAGGGCTGTCAGGAAATCCTATAGGTGTGATTACAGAAGGGAATGAAAAGTCAGCATTTTCTTCCAGATCAGTGATGTTATAAATGGTGGTGAGTGCTCTGGGCTCAATAGTATTGCACTTCCCACGCAAGAAACTCCCCCAAGTTCTTGTTGACATGTCTTTTCACCAATTAAGTGGAATTTGAAGAGTAAACATTTTGAAGCAGTGTGGCTCAGTGGAAAGAGCCCGGGCTTTGGAGTCAGAGGTCATGGGTTCGAATCCTGGCTCCACCACAAGTCTGCTGTGTGACCTTGGGCAGGTCACTTAACTTCTCCGAGCCTCAGTTACCTCATCTGTAAAAAGGGGGATTAAGACTGTGAGCCCCACGTGGGACAACTTGATCACATTGTATCCCCCCCCAGCACTTAGAACAGTGCTTTGCACATAGTAAGCGCTTAACAAATGCCATCATTATTATTTATTATTCTTTTAACTAGAAAGTGGTACTGGAAGCTGCTCTGAGTAGGCCCTGAGGCTTCACCCAGCCACACAACTTGACTAAACAATCTTATCCTCACCGGTATAGGCACCTATTCGAAAAGAAGTTGAATTTCAACTGCAGTCTCAGTTTTGGTGGTGTAGTTCAGCACTGTGACATTGCTCAGAATAGACTTTTCTCTTCCATGCTGTCATAGTTCCACACCCTAACCTTTCTTGTTCTAACATTCATTCATTCAATCGTATTTATTGAGCGCTTACTGTGTGCAGAGCACTGTACTAAGCGCTTGGAAAGTACAAGCTGGCAACATATAGAGACGGTCCCTACCCAACAGCGGGCTCACAGTCTAGAAGGGGGTGACAAAACAAAACATGTGGACAGGTCATCAGAACAAATAGAATTAAAGCTAAATGCACATTATTAACAAAATAAATAGAATAGTCAATATGTACAAGTAAAATAAATACAGAAATAGATCTGTTCAAGCAAATATACAGGTGCTGTGGGGAGGGGAAGGAGGTAGGGCAGTTGTGGGGTGGGGAAGAGGAGAGGAGAGAAGCAGCGTGGCTCAGTGGAAAGAGCCTGGGCTTTGGAGTCAGAGGTCATGGGTTCAAATCCCGGCTCCACCAACTGTCAGCTGTGTGACTTTGGGCAAGTCACTTCACTTCTCTGTGCCTCAGTTCCCTCATCTGTAAAGTGGGGATTAAAACTCTGAGCCCCCCCGGGGGACAACCTGATCACCTTGTCACCTCCCCAGCGCTTAGAACAGTGCTTTGCACATAGTAAGCGCTTAATAAATACTATTAAGAAAAAAGGGGGGGCTCAGTGTGGGAAGGCCTCCTGGAGGAGGTGAGCTCTCAGTAGGGCTTTGAAGGGAGGAAAAGAGCTAGCTTGGAGGGCATTCCAGGCCAGGGGGAGGACGAGGGCCGGGGGTCGACGGCGGGACAGGCGAGAACATGGGCTGTAATAATAATAATAATAATAATGGCATTTATTAAGCGCTTACTATGTGCAAAGCACTGTTCTAAGCACTGGGGGGGATACAAGGTGATCAGGTTGTCCCACGTGGGGCTCACAGTCTTCATCCCCATTTTACAGATGAGGTAAGGGAGGCCCAGAGAAGTGAAGTGACTTGCCCAAAGTCACACAGCTGACAGTTGGCAGAGCCGGAATTTGAACCCACGACCTGTGACTCCAAAGCCCGGGCTATTCCCACTGAGCCTCGCTGCTTCTCTAGAAGGAGAGAAGGGAGGTGAGGCAGTTCTTCTTATTCAAGTCAACTTTTGAGTCCAATGTCTGTGTGACCAGACTTTTGGATGAGAGTTTGTCACTGGCGTCGAGTAAATGAAAATATTTCCCTTAACTTCGTAATGTATCAAAATCATTCCATTTCACCAAAGGAGGGCAGCATTGACGAAGAATAGAACACAAAAAAAATATCCCTGCACCGCCGCCGAAGCAAAATGGGGATTATAGGAAGAGCAGAGTTCTTTGGCGTTAAAAATGAAATGATCATTTCCCCGATTGAGCTCTGAAATTTTAATGATCTAATCTAGTTATTACGTGGTGTTGTTTCAAACAGAACGCGTTATCTTTTGAGGGGGTTAGACTTCCGAAGGGGCCTCAGGGATGTTTGGAATAATTTTAGGAGCTTCAGACACTAATCATATTTAAAAAGACTTAAAGCGTTTCCCTGCCAAAGTGAAGCCCATTGGATTTGCTTAACCTCTTTCAGAAGGTTTATTCAATCCATTCAGTAGAACCTGTGAATTAGGAATTAGCCACAATTACCTTGGTTAGATTTTTATAATAGAAATATATGTATATATGTTTGTACATATTTATTACTCTATTTATTTTACTTGTACATATCCTATTTATTTTATTTTGTTAGTATGTTTTGTTTTTTTTTTCTCTGTCTCCCCCTTTTAGACTGTGAGCCCAATGTTGGGTAGGGACTGTCTCTATATGTTGCCAGTTTGTACTTCCCAAGCGCTTAGTACAGTGCTCTGCACATAGTAAGCGCTCAATAAATATGGATTGATTGATTGATTGATTGAAAAGGAGAGTTTGAGCTGTGCCGGAGAAAGAGTTTGAAATCCTGAATACCCCAGGCTCTGGCCTCTTCTCGGCAAGCGGTTCTCGAAGGTAGCACTGAAACTTTAAAAGAGGTGAAATCGGAGGATCTGGGTTCTAAGAGAAGCAGCGTGGCTCAGTGGAAAGAGCCCGGGCTTTGGAGTCGGAGGTCATGGGTTCGAATCCCAGCTCTGCCAATTGTCAGCTGTGTGACTTTGGACAAGTCACTTCACCTCTCTGTGCCTCAGTTCCCTCATCTGTAAAATGGGGATGAAGACTGTGAGCCCCCTGTGGGACAACCTGATTACCTTGTAGCCTCCCCAGCACTTAGAACAGTGCTTTGCACGTAGTATGCGCTTAATAAATGCCATTCTTCTTCTTATTATTCTAATCCCAGCTCTGCTACCAGGCTCCTATGTGAACTTGGACAGTGGCTCCGTGGAAAGAGCCCGGGCTTTGGAGTCAGAGGTCAGGGGTTCGAATCCCGGCTCCACCACAAGTCTGCTGTGTGACCTTGGGCAAGTCACTTAACTTCTCTGAGCCTCAGTTCCCTCTTCTGTAAAAATGGGGATTAAGACTGTGAGCCCCACGTGGGACAACTTGATCACATTGTATCCCCCCCCAGCGCTTAGAACAGTGCTTTGCACATAGTAAGTGCCTAACAAATGCCATCATTATTATTATTATTATTAACTTCTCTGTGCCTCATTTTCTCATCTGTAAGATGGGGATTAAATCCCTCCTGTTTATACTGTAAACCCGATTGGCTCATTCCAGACTGTGAGCCCACTGTTGGGTAGGGACCGTCTCTATATGTTGCCAACATGTACTTCTCAAGCGCTCAGTACAGTGTTCTGCACTCAGTAAGCGCTCAATACGATTGATTGATTTATTTATTGATTGATTGATCCACCCCAGCACTTAGAACAGTGCCTGGGACCTAGTAATCTGATGTAGTGGATAGAGCGTTGGCCTGGGAGTATTCATTCATTCATTCAATCGTATTTATTGAGCGCTTACTGTGTGCAGAGCACTGTACTAAGCGCTTGGGAAGTACAGTTGGCAACATATAGAGATGGTCCCTACCCAACAGTGGGCTCAGAGTCTAGAAGGGGGAAAGTCATGGGTTCTAATCCCTACTCCGCCACTTGTCAGCTGTGTGACATTGGGCAAATCACTTAACTTCTTTGTGCTTCGGTTCCCTTATCTGTAAAATGGGGATGAAGACTGTGAGCCCCACATGGGGCAACCTGATCACCTTGTATCCCCCCAGCGCTTAGAACAGTGCTTGGCCCATAGTAAGCACTTAACAAATACCGTCATTATTATTACACCAGTGCTTAGAACAGTGCTTGGCACATAGTAAGCACTTAACAAATACCATTGTTATTATTATTACCATCCCAGTGCTTAGAATAGTGCTTGGCACATAGTAAGTGCTTAACAAATATCACCATCATTCTTCTTCTTATTATTATTATTGTTACCCCAGCGTTTAGAACAGTGCTTGGCACATAGTAAGCACTTAACAAATACCACCATCATTATTATTCCTCTTATTATTATTGTTACCCCAGCACTTAGAACAGTGCTTGGCACATAGTAAGTGCTTAACAAATACCATCATTATTATTACACCAGCGCTTAGAACAGTGCTTGGCACAAACGTAAGCGCTTAACAAATACCATTGTTATTATTATTACCACCCCAGTGCTTAGAACAGTGCTTGGCACATAGTAAGCACTTAACAAATATCACCATCATTATTATTATTATTATTGTTACCCCAGCGCTTAGAACAGTGCTTGGCACATAGTAAGCGCTTAACAAATACCACCATCATTATTATTATTCTTATTACTATTGTTACCCCAGCGCTTAGAACAGTGCTTGGCACATAGTAAGTGCTTAACAAATATCACCATCATTGTTATTATTACCCTAATGCTTAGAACAGTGCTTGGCACATAGTAAGCGCTTAACAAATATCATTATTGATGATGGCATTTGTTAAGCGCTTACTATGTGCCAAGCACTGTTCTAAGCGCTGGGGGGGGATTATTATTAGTATTATTATTACCCTAGTGCTTAGAACAGTGCTTGGCACATAGTAAGCGCTTAACATCATTATTAGCATCATTATAAGCGCTTAAGATCATTATTAGTATTATTACCCCAGTGCTTAGAACAGTGCTTGGCACATAGTAAGTGCTTAACAAATACCATCATTATTAGTATTATTATTACCCCAGCACTTAGAACATTGCTTGGCACATAGCGCTTAACAAATGCCATTATTATTAGTATTATTAACGCAGTGCTTAGAACAATGCTTGGTGCATGGTAAGCATTTAACAAATACTATTAATACAATATATTATATTAATATATAATATAATTAATAATAATAATGGCATTTATTAAGCACTTACTATGTGCCAAGTGCCATTCTAAGCACTGGGGAGGTTACAAGGTAATCAGGTTGTCCCACATGGGGCTCCCAGTCTTCATCCCCATTTTCCAGAGGAGGGAACTGAGGCCCAGAGAAGTGAAGTGACTTGTCCAGAGTCACACCGCTAAGTAATAATAATGACAATGGCATTTATTAAGCACTTACTATGTGCAAAGCACTGTCCTAAGCGCTGGGGAGGTTACAAGGTGATCAAGTAATAATAATAATAATAATGGCATTTATTAAGCGCTTACTATGTCCAAAGCACTGTTCTAAGTGCTGGGGAGGTTACAAGGTTATCAGGTAGTCCCACGGGGGGCCTCCCATTCTTCATCCCCATTTTTGCAGATGAGAGAACTGAGGCCCAGAGGAGTTAAGTGACTTGCCCAAAGTCACCCAGCTGACAATTGGCAGAGCTGGGATTTGAACCCTCTGACTCCAAAGCCCGGGCTCTTTCCGCTGCTTCTCAGTAATGATGAATAGGGGTTGAATGTCATCTCCCCCGCCTTACCTCCTTCCCTTCCCCACAGCACCTGTATATATGTTTGTACAGATTTAGTACTCTATTGATTTATTTTACTTGCACATATCTATTCTATTTTATTTTGTTAATATGTTTGGTCGTGTTGTCTGTCTCCCCCTTCTAGACTGTGAGCCCACTGTTGGGTAGGGACCGGCTCTTGAACTTCCCAAGCTCTTAGTCCAGTGCTCTGAACCCAGTAAGCACTCAATAAATACGATGATTGATTGAAACTCCTCACCCTGGGCTTCAAGGCTGTCCATCACCTCACCCCCTCCTACCTCACCTCCCTTCTCTCCTTCTCCAGCCCAGCCCACACCCTCCGCTCCTCTTGCCGCTTATCTCCTCACCGTACCTCATCCTCGCCTGTCCCGCCATCGACCCCTGGCCCACGTCATCCCCCGGGCCCGGAATGCCCCCAATCCCTCTGCCCATCCGCCAAGCTAGCTCTCTTCCTTCCTTCAAGGCCCTACTGAGAGCTCACCTCCTCCAGGAGGCCTTCCCACACTGAGCCCCCTCCTTCCTCTCCCCCTCGTCCCCTTCTCCATCCCCACCGCCTTACCTCCTTCCCTTCCTTTCCCCACAGCACCTGTATATATGGATATATGTTTGTGCATATTCATTACTCTATTTATTGATTTATTTTACTTGTACATATCTATTGTATTTATTTTGTTTTGTTAATATGTTTGGTTTTGTTCTCTGTCTCCCCTTTCTAGACTGTGAGCCCACTGTTGGGTAGGGACCGTCTCTCTATGTTGCCAACTTGTACTTCCCAAGCGCTTAGTACAGTGTTCTGCACACAGTAAGCGCTCAATAAATACGATTGATTGAGGCCTTCCCACACTGAGCCCCCTCCTTCCTCTCCCCCTCACCCCCCTCTCCATCCCCCGCCTTACCTCCTTCTCTTCCCCACAGCACCTGTATATATGGATATATGTTTGTGCATATTTATTACTCTATTTATTGATTTATTTCACTTGTACATATCTATTCTATTTATTTGATTTTGTTAATATGTTTAGTCTTGTTCTCTGTCTCCCCCTTCTAGACTGTGAGCCCGCTGTTGGGTAGGGACCGTCTCTTGGACTTCCCAAGCGCTTAGTCCAGTGCTCCGCACGCAGTAAGCGCTCACTAAATACGATCGATCGATTGATTGATTGATTGATGAGTGCCGGAGGGCAGAGGGTTTGCGGCCCGTGTCCCGTGGCGGGGCGTGTAAGATGATCCCGCGGCCTGGGATTGGTCGGGGGCGGTGCTTTGGCCGCTCGGTGGGTCGGTGGGTCCTCGGTTCCTGCGGCCCCCAGCCGCCCCGAGCGCAGCGCTCAGCACAGCACAGCCCTGCCCAGCGCCCAGCCCTGCGCCCAGCCCCGCGCCCAGATGGAGGCCGTCGGCGGGCTCCTGTGCGGCTGGCTGGCGCTGGCCGCCTGCGCCCTGCCGCCGCCCGCCTGCCCGCGCCGCTGCCTCTGCTTCGGGGACACCGTCCGCTGCATGCACTTGATGCTCCACCACATCCCCAGGGGCCCGAACAACGCCGCCGTCCTGTAAGTCACCCCGCCACGACCCAGTCATTCAGTCCCATTTACTGAGCGCTTACTGTGCGCACAGCGCTGGACTAAGCGCTTGGGAGTATAGTGCGGCAACAGGTAGAGACGGTCCCTATCCACCAACGACTTCACAGCCTAGAAGGACCTCCTCCTCTTCCTTCTCTCCCTCCTTCTTTTCTTCCTCCTCCTCTTCCTTTTCCTTCTCTCCCTCTTCCTTCTCTCCCTCCTCCTCTTTCTTCTCTCCCTCCTCCTCTTCCTTCTCTCCCTCCTCCTCTTTCTTCTCTCCCTCCTCCTCTTTCTTCTCTCCCTCCTCCTCCTCCTTCTCTTCCTCCTCTTCCTCCTCCTCCTCTCCCTTCTCTCCCTCCTCCTCTCCCTTCTCTCCCTTCTCCTCCTCTCCCTTCTCTCCCTCCTCCTCCTCTCCCTTCTCTCCCTCCTCCTCCTCTCCCTTCTCTCCCTCCTCCTCCTCTCCCTTCTCTCCCTCCTCCTCCTCTCCCTTCTCTCCCTCCTCCTCCTCTCCCTTCTCTCCCTCCTCCTCCTCTCCCTTCTCTCCCTCCTCCTCCTCCTCCTTCTCTCCCTCCTCCTCCTCCTCCTCCTTCTCTCCCTCCTCCTCCTCCTTCTCTCCCTCCTTCTCCTCCTCCTCCTTCTCTCCCTCCAAAGCACTCCCCGGTTGGGTCCATCCTTCCCTGCCACTCTTTCCCCCGGCTCACCGACCTCCCCTTTGGGGCAAATTCTCTCCCCTCCGGAGTTTGGGCTGGAACTAGGGCACTGGAGTGGAATATTCTTTCTAGTACACGGGTCGGCCTACTCTGTTTTATGCTCCCAAGAGCCCAGCACTGTGCTTTGCACACAGTAGGCCCCTAGTGAACATGATTGGTTGAATAATAATAATACTGTAGTTGTTAAGCACTTTCTATGAGCCAGGCACCGTACTAAGTATTGGGGTGGAAACGAGCGAGTCGGGTTGGACACCCAGTCCCTGTGCCACGTGGGGCTCACAGTCTTAATTCCCATATTACAGATGGGGGAACTGAAGCACAGAAAAGTGAAGTGATTTGCCCAAGGTTATACAGCAGAGGTGGGATTCGAACACAGGTCCTTCTGACGCCCAGGCCCATGCTTTATCCATTAATCCACACTACTTCTCATGAGCACAGTGCTCTGCCCATAGTAAGCACTCAATAAATACCATTGATGATGATGATGATGATAATAAGGGTCCTCCTGGGGAGGCAGACCTGGTTTCAGGAGCTGCCTCTGCCCCGTGTTGGTGTCACACTGAGTTATACTGCCACACACCTGACCATTCATTCATTCAGTTGTATTTATTGAGCACCTACTGTGTGCAGAACACTGTACTAAGCACTTGGGAAGTACAAGTCGGCAACATGTACAGATGGTCCCTACCCAACAGCGGGCTCACAGTCTAGAAGGGGGAGACAGACAACAAAACAAAACATATAGACAGCTGACCACACACTGACAGTCCTTAGGTGTCTCTTAGAAGAGACCATCTCAACACTGGCCCCATCCTTCAAGCCGTGTAGATAGAGGAAAGTAAAGTTCAGAGTGAAGGATTCACCTCACCTGTAGCCGTTTTGCTAGTTTGGGCCAGTGCCTTGCTAATTGGGGAAAGAGAAATCCTGCCCTTCTTTTCAAGCCATCTATAAACTCTTTCCTCCAAACACGTGGTTAACTGTTAATTAAAATGATCTGCAGCTGGGTATTGGAAGAGGTGGGCGAGTTGTAAGCGTGCATCAGGAATGAAGATTCCTGTCTACCCGGGAGACCCTGAAGGCACAGGTGATACCCGGATTCCTCACAAATGACATAATTAGCCTGAAAAATACTATCTCTGCTGACCCCATTGTTTAGACTTTGGGGCGTGGAGTTAGATTACCATAAATAGGACTCCATGAATTTGTATAAAACAGCATGAACAATTTGGAGGAGGATGAAGAGAGGATTTATTTTAAAGCGGAGAAGGCTCTTGGGCTGGAGTAAAAAGCCATACAAGGGTCTTGACTGGTGGTGGTGGTAGATACCAGAAACTGCGAGGCAATTCTGACGTATTTCCTAAAAACCAGAACCTGGGAGGAATTTAGGAGGTATTTGACTTAACTGTGATAGAAAAAATGCACAACTGAGATGTGATCCCCACTTAATTGAAAATTCAGTTAACACAACCAACTGGTGGAGCGGTTTTGATGTGACTACGTGCCCAAGAGTCTGTCCTGCCCTTTGAAACAAATGGGATTCACCTTCATAGGTAGGGGGAGGGCGAGTCTTAACTTGTTGAATCATGATTTTATCCGTTGGTTACCAAGCTGCTGTGGTGGGTGATTACTTCCCATCCAAAACTTCACTTTGGGGCGTCTATTAATTCGCTCAGAAAGCTTTTTTTCCTCCTAAAACTACCCTGTGCCCTAAGGCGAAGGTGACTTTAGGCTCTTTCAACGTGGTTATCTTTATAACTGGGCTGGAGCCTGAGGCAAGGCTCACGGGCATGTGTTTGGAGAAGGCACGTGTAGAGGGTGGGGTCACCACAGTCTGTCCGGGCCACGATGAGGTTTCCCCCAAAGATGAACCCACACCTCCCCGTGGGTTGGGGGAGGGGGTGGGGAGAGTGGAAGGGACATAAAATAGAAGAAACGAAGTCCCTTCTGTGGCCCTGACATCAGTGTTGAAGGCCTCCTGTAACCCCAAAGTCAACCGGTGCGTCTTGTAGTGAACAGCTGCAGAAGGAATCTGGAAATGTAGGTAGCCAAGGCAGGTGACAAAGACTGCGGCGGCTCTTAAAGTGGCTTCCTCGCCAATCGGCTGCTGGTCTGAACCATTGCGTTGTGATCACTTTGGCCCTAGGTGGCCTTTGTATATATTGTATTTATTCACAAAATCACCTGCCTCACATAATTTCCCCCCAGCCCCTGAGAAGAAAATAAAACGTGTATTTTTAAAGCAGTGTTTACAGCTCTCACCAGGCTAGGAAGAAGAGTAGGATCAGGATGCCTGGGTTTTCTCTTTGAAGTGCACAGCACCTACTGGGATAGGAAGGGCAGTGAGAGGTAGAGGGGATTAACATAATTTATTGAGTGCCTGTTGTATTCATCTGCACTCTTATCTTTTTCTTTCTCCCCTCTTCCTCCTCTTTTTCTTTTTTCTTTTTTCCCCTCCTCTCCTTATTGCTAGACTTCTCCATATAACAGCCCCTCTCCTCTTTTGGGGTTGCAAAAAATGGGGCAATTCTGGGAGTAAATATTTGCATGCCCTTCACAGTATGTTGCTTCCATGCCTTGAATGGAACTTGACTAGCAGGGACCAAGGGTGCAAGTTGAGCTGTGCAAACCACTAGCACGAATTGCTTTCTTCATCCAGGTTCTCAATCCCAAAGTCTTCATGTCTGGACCGAGCCCTGTCCGTTGTTTCTACCAGGAGACACCTTTGTTGAGTTCACGTTGTGATGGTGACTGTTTTTGTGGCACAGTCAGCTGCTATATGGCCCTGCCAAAAGCACTTACTATGTGCCAAGCACTGGTCTAAGAACTGGGGTAGATACAAGTTAATCAAATTGGACACAGTCCCTGTCTCATATGGGGCTCACAGTCTTCATCCCCATTTTGCAGTGGAAGTAACTGAGGCCCAGACAAGTTAAGTGACTTACCCATGGCAGACAAGTGGCAGAGCCAGGGTTAGAACCCAGGTCCTTCTGATTCCCAGGCCCATGCTCTAGCCCCTAAGCCATGCTGCTGTTCCCTCTTGACCCACTTTACTCATTTACACCTTCCTTAGGATACCTGTCAAGAACTGCTCACAGAAGCATATCCTCTGAGCAGAAAATGGACTGTCAGAAAATGAACATTTTCTTCTAGGAACCATGAAATGATCCCAAAATGAATGCCGTATTAGTAGCCATAGTTGGTAGTAGTGACATTTATTGAGTGTGCCCAGTGCTTAGAACAGTGCTTGGCAAATGGTAAGCACTTAACAAATACCTAAAAAAGACTATACAAAGTAAAAGTGGCATACTCTCTGGCCACGTGGAGCTTACACCCTAATAGGGTTGTCACACAAAAATATTTACACCTAGAGAGGTCAAAAATCCAAAAAGCAGACAGATGTAGAGTTGACTGAAGGGATGCTGTGGCTCAAAATGCTGGGAAATTAATCAGGAAAAGCTTGTGATCGTACTCTGATGCTTGTAGTATTAGTCTTTTCTAGGATCTTCCGACAATGTTAGCTCATTTCTAAAGGCAGCTACCTTCACTTAATTTTGTCTTCATTCAGTGAGCCTATACTACTAGGCCCTACACAACAGTGGGCCTAAAACCCAACTGTTGGGGGCTCCTGTCAGCAATCAATCTGGAATGAGGTTGACTGGGATTTTCAGGAGTTCAATTCGGTTCCAAAACTGAGAAACAGAACATCTGAACTGAAATGCCTAAAGGAAATGATTGTTTACTACAGAACAATAAATTCAAATGCAGAGTTCTGGGGAACTTTGCAGTTATAGACCTAGTATCTGTAAATTCTAATTTCTTCTTGCCACTTCAAATAACATTCAGAGTACTAAAATGATTTACAGCTGGTGATGTATCCATCATATTAGCAGGAGGAAGTGCTTACTGTGGAAAGGACAACCCTGAGATTAGCATTTTCCAGTTCTTGAATGATGCTGCTTCACATAGGCCCAAGATGGACCACTTGCACAGTGTTAGGGGCTGTGATCTCTGTGTCTGAGCCATGTGGCTTAAAGAATAATGTAGTAAAGATTCCTACTCACTTTATCCAAAAAGCGTGCAATTTTCTTCAGTGGTGAGGCAATCACTCACCTGTGATTTGGACAGGATAATTAGGTCGGGAGGGAGAAGAAAAGCACCCCAGAAAGAATTTGAGAAAGAAATGATGATGAGCAATTTGAAACCTCTAAGAATTGGGCAGGCTTATTTTAAACCCAGTTAAGCCACATCACTGGATTGCATTGTGTTATAAACAGTTTGTGAATTCTCATGACAAGCTTCATTAAGACCAGAATTTTGTAAAAGAAAAAAACCAACTCGGAAGCTAAATTTATTCATTCAGTCATATTTATTGAATGCTTACTGTGTGTGGAGCACTGTACTAAGTGCTTGGGAGAGTACAGTATAACAATGAACAGACACATTCCCTGCCCACAATGAACTAAAAACCAGAAGTGAAAGGATTTCTTTCAAACGAAATAACTAAGGAGCAGTTTTATTCTGTGGCTAATAAACTTAGGTTTTCCCAGTGTGCTAGGGCAGTTCTTCCAGACATTTTCCTCCTCACTCCTTTCTCCCCTCCCCAACTACTTCAGCATGCCTTAAACCAGAATCCTGCTTTTTTCCCCTTTTCAGCATACAGTTGAAGTTTTACATGTTCAAATTTAATCCCATTCTGTCCTGTTATGCAACTACATCAGCTCAGAGTCTCATTTCTTTAAAGCCATAATAGATTTTGTATGTTCTAAATTTTGTTATTTGATTTACATAGATCAACCTAAGAGGAAATTATTCACTGTAAATATCTTAAAATACAGGATTTAGGAAATGGGAAGCTGTGGGTAAAAGATTTCTAGCTCTGCCTAAAAGATTTCTGGCAATGAACAGAGTTTTTCATGTTGTCCACTTGTTAATCAAAAGCAGTACGTCACTTGGCTGAGGCTGATTTTCTTGATTTCCAAGTCATTCTGTTGCCTGCACATTGTGCAAGTCTGTAATTTCATGGGCAGGGTCTGAAATGTTGATGTTCCTAGGCAAATTTGAGGAAAAAGTCAGATAGTTATGGTAAATTGAAAGCACACGTTGCAATAAGTTAGAAGAAGTTTTGGGTAGGCTGGGGAGTTTCGAACCTTGGTGTAATGCCAGACTTAACTGTCTTTGATGAGTTTTTATGCTTACAGTAATAAGCCACTTGGTGTGGCTGCTTCTTTCCGTGTTGTGCCATTGTGTTAGCTTTCTTTGCCCTTAAAGAATGTCAGAAACTGGGGTAGGACACAGTCATAAAGGCGTGTTCAGTTAAGACCTTTTGCTTGTTTGAGAACAAAACTGGAGTGTTTTTCAGCATTTTCCGATTCCTATTCCATCAGGGAGCACTTTGATTTCATTTAACCCACAGAAGTTAGCATGACCTCTAATTTTTAGCTGTGAAGCAGAGCTTGCCTTCAGGAGCCTCGAGAGAGTTTGTACACCCACGGAAAGAACCAACCTAACCACATTTTTCCTTTCACATACCCAAAATGAGGTGTTGCACACTCATAGAAAAATAGGGTATAGGCGATCCGTTCTGAAATGTAAACATCACACAGGAGATTATTAGTATGCTTTCACAGACGAGCCACTATCCTTATTCTACTTGGCATAATTTGGTGAGCACAACTGGGAATTGCTGGGTAATAAGTTTTAATATGTCCCTTGCTAAGAAAATATGAAAACTGAGGGGTAAATCTGAAATTCCCAGAAAGTTTGCTAGTCTTAAGTTGTGGCTTAAAGTGAACTGCAGCCTTATACTTTTAATATCAGAACATATTTTGAGTTCTCATGTTGTAGGAATTGGGTGCTTTAGAATTTTGTGTTTAAACATTCCATGGTATTGATTAGCAAACATTTTTGTTCAAATTCATTTTCAAAGTTAAAGACAAAGCACTGTACCCTTCCCTTCTGACACTACAAATAGGATGTAGAGATGCTGTGGTCCTGGGACTTAGTAGATTTACCTCCTGACAGAAAGAGATTCGCAAGACACAGTCTTTGAAAAATGAGTTTTTGACACCTAAATATTAACGTTGTTGCTTCAAGAGCGAACTATTTTTTACGTACTGGTCTGCTAGATGTTGGTTACTTGGGGAGAAAAACAAGATGCAGTTAAAATGAATGAGTATTTGAACATATTTTAACCCGGAGGATGAATCTTTGCACGCACAACAGTATCTACTTTTACTTTCAGATTATCAGATGATATTTAGTATTAACTTAAGCTTTGAAAGATGTATAAATGAAGCTTTCGACGTAGTGATTGTGTGCACTGCTTTTGACTGGCGTAAAATCAGGCCAGTTGCAGCCCATCTGAAAAAGGCAGGTGAAATATTGGGTTGTGGAAGTCTAGTTATTATCAGTCTACATCTCCAGCCCTCATCTCTTTCCCTCCCTGCAGTCCAGCATTTCCTCCTGCCTTCAAGACATCTCTACGTGACTGTCCTGTCACTCCAAACTGAATATGTCTAAAACAGAACTTCTTCTCTTTCAACCCAAAGCCTGTCCTCCCCCTGACTTTCCCATCACTGTGGTCGGCACCACCATCCTTCCTGTCTCTCAAGCCTGTAACCTTGACATTATCCTTAACTCCTCTCTCTCATGCAGCCCACCTATTCAGTCCGTCACTAAATCCTGTATGTTTGACCTTCACAACATCGCTAAAATCTCCCCATCCCTCTCCAATGATTCGTTCATTCATTCATATTTATTGATTGCTTATTCTGTACTAAACTCATGGGAGAGTACTATATAACAATAAGCAGTCACAATCCGTGCCCACAGTGATCTTACAGTCTAGAGGGGGAGACAGATGTTAATATAAATAAATTTCACCATTTTCAAATTCCATCCAAACTGCTACCAATGTTAATCCAGTCACTTTTCCTATCTTGCCTTGATTGCTGTCTCAGCCTACTTGCTGATCTCCCTCCCTCCTGTCTCTCCCTACTCCAGTCCATACTTCACTCAGATGCCCAGATCATTTTTCTACAAAATCATTCAGGCCACGTTTCCCACTCCTCAAGAAACGTCATTGGCTTTCGAGCACTAAATCACCTTGCCACCTGTCTACCTCACCTCGCTATCCTCCTACATACATTTTGCTCCTCTAATGCTACCCTTCTCCCTATACCTTGATCTCTCCTGTCTCTCTCTCTATCTCGCTGCTGGCCTCTTGACCACATCCTGCCTCTGGCCTGGAACAGCCTCATATAGGACAAACAGTGACTCTCCCCCATTTCAAAGCCTTATTGAATGCCTATCTGGAAGAGGCTTTCCCTAACTAAGCCTTCCTTTCCTCTTCTCCCACACCCTTCTGCCTCACCCTGACTTGCTCCCTTTATTCAATCCCCCTCCCAGCCCCGCAGCACTTATATATATATATATAAGTATATATGTGAAACATCGAGGCTTTCCCTAACTAAGCCTTCCTTTCCTCTTCTCCCACACCCTTCTGCTTCACCCTGACTTGCTCCCTTTATTCAATCCCCATCCCAGCCCCACAGCACTTATGTGTATATATAATAATAATAATGATGATGGCATTTATTAAGTGCTTACTATGTGCAAAGCACTGTTCTGGGTTCTGGGTTGTGTCACATTTGTTGGTATGTTTGGTTCTGTTCTCTGTCTCCCCCTTTTAGACTGTGAGCCCACTGTTGGGTAGGAACTGTCTCTATGTGTTGCCAATTTGTACTTCCCAAGCGCTTAGTACAGTGCTCTGCACATAGTAAGCACTCAATAAATACGATTGACTGATTGATTCTAAGCACTGGGGAGGTTACAAGGTGATCATGTTGTCCCCGCGGGGGCTCACAGTCTTCATCCCCATTTTACCGATGAGGTAACTGAGGCCCAGAGAAGTTAAGTGACTTGCCCAAAGTCACACAGCTGACAATTGGCGGAGCCGGGATTTGTACCCCTGACCTCTGACTCCAAAGCCCATGCTCTTTCCACTGAGCCACGCTGCTTCTCAATGTCTGCCTCCCCATCTAGACTGTAAGCTCACTGCTTCTTATACTGTACTTTCCCAAGCACTTAGTACTGTGCCCTGAACATGGAAAGTGCTCAATAAATATGATCAACTGACTGATCAATCTATCAGTGGTATTTTTTGAGCGCTCATTGTGTGCAAAGCACTGTTGGAAGTGATTGAGAAAGTGTAATACAATCCAGTTGGTTGATAGTATCCCTGCCCACAAGGAGCTTACAGTCTAGAAGGGGGAGACAGATATTAAAATAAATTACAGATAAGGGAAATCATAGAATGTAAGGGTATTGATAAAAGTGCAAGTTTTGGAATTAAGGATATATTTTTAACTTATTGAAATGAATTTGTATTTTAAGAGCGTATAAGAGGCATGGGCAATGATTCTGGGTTGCGAAGGGGGTGGGGGGAGAGGGGTTTTGTGTTGATGGAACCGAGTCCATGATCTGGTCACTATAGCCTTATCTAGTGTCACATTAATGTTTTTGGAGAACCTCTTACTGCCTGCCTGGGCCCCGGCTTGTGACTCAAGGACTGGGCTGGAAGGAGAAGGTAACTGGCTGTGGGGATATGGCACTGCAGCAAGGCACTTGGGAGGTTGAAGCGCTTTGGCTGGAAGTAAGGTAGTAAACATGAGAGAGAGAGAGAGAGAGAGAGAGGGCATCTATGTCTGAGCCATGGACCAGAAGCAAGGAGTGCCATCTTCTGACTTGGGCCCTGAGATTGCTGACCTCTGGCTCAAAAGAAAAAGAATGTTTGAAAAGCCTAAGATTTTAAAGAGAATCTCTTATGCATCTTTTATTATCCTGGGCCACTTGAAAAAAGGATAATTGAAAAATTATCCCCCAAGGAGGGGTGGTAAAGGGAGGTGTGCAGTGCACACATACACACAGCCACACACACAATTCTGCTGTCATAACTTCCTCTTTGAACAGAGTACTGACACAGCGAAGTGTCAGTGTGGACTTGGTATGTCGTGTACTCTTCAGAGAAGAAAGAGGAGCACAGTTTTAAATGTGAATCGTAAGCCTGGGGGAGGTTTTCAAGAAGGTCTGATGCCAACTATTTTCTTGCTTTGTAATCCAAGAAAAAATAAATTAAGGGGGTAAAAGGAAAAGGTGGGGAAACACTTCTTATGTTGAAACTACTAGGTTTTTGCTTTTCACAGTTTTAATACACAGGAACAAAGAGACATAAGGAGCTAGGTTGTGTAGTCCTTTTTTGAGAAAACAAGCACCTGTTCCTGAACATTTAACAGCAGCCATACCAAATAAGCCAAGTGCCATAGAGTGACTTTCTTGGTGGTGTTCTGAAGAGTACCACAAAAGTGCAAACCCCGAGATACCCAATGAGTCTTGTTGAATTAGTAAACATGCTTATTCCTCCCAATTTCCAGATCCCTCCTGCTCCCTAAGCCCTCCTTTCCTCTTCTCCCACTCTCTTCTGAGTCACCCTGTCTTGCTCCCTTTATTCCTCCCTTCTCCCGGCCCCACAATACTTAAGTATATATCTGTAATTTATTTATATTAATGTCTGTCTCCCCCTCTATACTGTAAGCTCATTGTGGGCAGGGAATGTTTCTGTTTATTGTTATAGTGTACTCTCCCAAGCTCTTAGTACAGTGCTCTGCACACAGTAAGCACTCAGGAAATATGATTGACTGAGTGACTGATGGGCTATTGCATATCTTTGCATGTTGACATGAAAGGAAAGTAACTGAATGTTATTCTGGCTGCCTGAGGACCTGGGGAATCAGTCTCTTGTTACTGCAGAGCACCATAATGCTGGTCCCCGTCATAGTAGGTTGGGTGGAAGGGTGGTATGATGTGAATCAGATGGGGACAAGTTGGCTCACCTCCCATCTTAAAAGCATTTTCCAGTGCAGGGATTGGAAAGATAGAGCATTCATGTGAGGTCACCTCTGATATAATAAAGGGAAAAAGCAGAGCTAGGAGGACAGCTGATGATAATTACTGTGGTATGTAAGTGTTTACTGTGTGCTAAGCACTGGGGTAGATACAAGATAATTAGGTCAGGCACAGTCCCTGTTTCATATGGGGGCTCACAAGTGAAGTAGGAGATAGAGCAGGTATTTAAATCCCATTTTACAGATGAAGAAACTGAGGCACAGAGAAGTTAAGTGACTTACCCCGGGTAGGCAGATGGCAGACTCAGAATCAGATTCCAGGATTTCTGACTCTCGGGCCTGTGCTCTTTCCATCCTGACTCCTCTCTGTGTTGTTATTAATTATTATTATTTCTATTATCATTTACGAAGAATTTAGAAGGGTTGAAATGATTATGTAAAACTCACTTAAGACAGGTATTTGACCCTCAGAGCACTCCTGTTTGAGTGAAGTTCAGGGATCATGGGAGCATGGCATCCTCCCCATCCTACCCCCAAAGACCCCATGGGAGTAAAGCCCCATTCCCTTGCAGAAGAGCAGAGGGCAGGCAGAACCCCTTTGGGCCAGGGCAGCTTGAGCCACAGAAGTTAGGAGGCCAAGGAGTTGTGTGTCATTCCAACTGGGCCAAGTAACAGTGAACTGTTTTCTGTTGATTTTGAATGTCTGCCCTATTACCTTGCTCTCTCCCCACCCCCATCCCCTCAGTTTTGTGAGTCCTTTGTGGGCCAAGGGTAGTGTATGAATCAATGTCTATGCATTTTTTCCAGCATGGAAAAAACATGCTTCCCATATTGCAGTGCTTAGTGTTGGCATTTTTTCAATCTGCATCGAGAACATTTGGCCGGATTTAAATACGTTTAACAGCTCTCCAGGATGTTTCTGGTGCCAACAGGTCATGATTGGCACACAACATCACATTATTTGATTTTTCAATTCTGGTAAGCATAAGCATCAAGGCAAAGTGATGGGGAGGCATCTCTGAAAAAAACATGTTAACAGCCTCCTGTTGCTTATACCCACCCTGCCCCGCAAAGGAGTTTAACCTGTAATACTATAGAGTTGAGGAGATTCGGTATAGTTGGCCTAGAACTTGCCGATAATGCTACAAGTATAACTTGTGACTGTAAACTCTAGACTGTAAGCTTGTTGTGGACAGGTAATATGTCTACCAACTCTATTATACTCTTCCAAGCGATTAGTATAGTGCTTCACACACAGTATGCCCTCAAATATCATTGAGGAGGAAGCATAAGAGTTCCTTATTAACCATCACTTTCAGCACCGATATCATTTGGTTGATAAAATTATTTAGGGTGGCTGGGTAGGGGAGAGGAAACTTCTAAATTCCAGCTGAACTCAGAGAGTCAGGGCAGAAGCATAAATTCCAGGTCCCAAAAATGGAACGGGCAGAACCCTTGACCCCGATCAATCGATCAGTGCCATTTATTGAGCACTTTGTGTAGTGATGGTTCTATTAGTGGCCAGTCAGAGAGACAGAGTATTCCTGGAATTGAAAGGCTGATAAAACCAGAGAAAAATGGCTAAAAGTGGTAGGGAAGAGAAAGGCCATGTACAAGCATCATGCCGTCTGGTTGTGTGGCTGGTTATCAGTCAATCAATCATATTTATTGAGTGCTGACTGTGTGCAGAGCACTGTACTAAGTGCTTGGGAAGTACAAGTTGGCAACATATAGAGATGGTCCCTACCCAACAGTGGGAAGGCTGACGCACTAAGCCTGCTAAGGGAAAGGATGTCTTGAGTTCTTTTTGGAAGCTTGTTTCCAACTAGGTGCATCCATTGCAGCTGGCTGTTTGTCTCCAGTTATTCTCACCAACCAGCATCCAACCCAGGCTGCCAATTGTGAGTGGTCAGCTGCACCCAAGGATCCGACTCGGACTGAGCTACCCCTAGGCTAAGAGGATTAGATGAAAAACCCATTCAAGGTTGACAACAGACGTGGAAAGCATTCCAAGTTTGCCAAAAGAAGCAGTCAGTGAGTGTTGGTTGTAACTCAATCCAGATGGAAATCTGTGACAACTCTCACGCAGGAACTATTTTGTTAGCACATGAGCGGAGTTAATGGTGTGAAAAAAACAACACATAGACTGAAACCATTTGGAGTCATCGGTTTGTGGGATTGGTCCAAAGGATTAAACTACCCAAGGCAGGGGATTTGAAAAGATCTTCAAGAGGAGCGATCCTTAATTGCCCTCAGTAGCCTGATGTAGTCTCCAACTTCAAATTCAAACAGTTCTTTCTCAGTGTAACTCAGTGGGCTCCTGTTGCCATTTAAATATTTGCCTTTTGGGTTCCCAGAGCAAATATGGTCAACATCCCCCTTCTAAAAACCCTGCTTATACCTGGAGATAGTTAAACCTACTCTGGCTGAGTAAACAGTCCCACTTGCTTTCACTCTCCTCATGGAAGTTCTTTTTCTATGCCTTTAATCGTTTCTTGTGTATTTTATTTTCTTTTCCGAGGCTGTCCAGTTTTTCAGTGCTGTCACTGTAATTGAGAAATCAAAATTGGACTTAACTTTAAAGGACTGACCAATCCAGAGTTGCTCCAGAGTGGAGGAATTGCTTCCTAGGTCTTTCACCGTTCTTCTGTTAGGTACATTGTCATCCAAATTTGGTTTCCATACTGATAGCCTTGTATCATTCATTCATTTGTATTTATTAAGCACTTACTGTGTGTAAAGCACTGTACTAAGTGCTTGGGAAAGAAGCAGCATGGCTCAGTGGAAAGAGCACGGGCTTTGGAGTCAGAGGTCATGGGTTCTAATCCCGTCTCTGCCAACTGTCTGCTGTGTGACTTTGGGCAACTCAATTCACTTCTCTGTGCCTCAGTTACCTCGTCTGTAAAATGGGGATTAAAACTGTGAGCCCTCCGTGGGACAACCTGGATCACCTTGTAAACTCCCCGGTGCTTAGAACAGTGCTTTGCACATAGTAAGTGCTTAACAAATGCCATCATTATTATTGTTATTAACAATACAACATTAAACAGTGACAATTCCTGCCCACAACGAGCTCACAGTTTAGAGACAGGGAGACAGACATCAATACAAATAAATAAAATTACAGATGTATACATAAGTGCTGTGGGGCTGGGGTGGGGATGGGACAAGAGCAAAGGGGAGCACGTTAAGGCAATGAAGAAGGGAGTGGGAGATGAGGAAAAGTGGGGCTTAGTCTGGGAAGGTCTCTTGGAAGAGATTTGCCTTCCATAAGGCTTTGAAGTGGGGGAGAGTTATTGTCTGTCGGATTTGAGGAGGGAGGGGGTTCCAGGCCAGGAGCAGGTCGTGGGCTTAGGGTTGGAAGTGAGACAGGTCGAGATCGAGGCACAGTGAGAAGGTTAGGATCAGAGGAGCAACGTAGCAACATCCCCTCATGATAGAGCATGGGCTTGGAAGTCAGAAGGATGTGGGTTCTCGTCCTGGCTAGACATCTGCTGTGTGACCTTGGGTACGTCATTTCTCTATGAGTAAGTTTACCTCACCTGTAAAATGGGGATTAAGACTGTGACCCCCATGTGGCTGGCTGTGGGAAGGGAATGTGTCTGTTATTGTATTGTACTCTCCCAAGTGCTTAGTACAGTGCTCTGCACACAGCAAGAGCTCAATAAATACATTTGAATGAATGAACATGGATCATTAGCTTGTATCTACCCCAGGGCTTAGTACAGTGCCTGGCACATAATAAGTACTTAACGAATACCGTGTTTTAAAAATCTAGCCCTGAGCTTGAGTCTGCAGCACTGCAGACAAAACAATGAGGCCGTGCATCCTTTGTAGGTAGCAGTTCGTGTCTTTGTGTAATAATTGTGGTATTTGTTAAATGCTTACCATGCATCAAGTGCTGTTCTAAGCACTGGGGAAGATGCGGGATAATTAGGTCGGGCACAGTCTCTATCCCATACAGGGCTCACAGTCTAAGTAGGAAGGAAAACAGGTATTGAACCCTCGGTTTGCAGATGAGGTAACTGAGGTGCACAGAGAAGTTAAGTGACTTGCCCAATGTTATCCAGCTGGCAATGTGGTGGAGCTAGGTTTAGAACCCAAGTCCTCTAGATTCTCAGGCCCATGCTCTTTCCCTTAAGTGACATTGCTTCTCAGTAATAATAATAATAATAATAATGACATTTATTAATAATGTTGGTATTTAAGCGCTCGTTATGTGCCAAGCACTGGGGGAGATACAAGGTGATCAGGTTATCCCAAGTGGGGCTCACAGTCTTCATCCCCATTTTACAGAAGAGGGAACTGAGGCCCAGAGAAGTTGTGACTTGCCTAAGGTCACACAGCTGAAAAGTGGCAGAGCCGGGATTAGAATCCATGACCCATGGCTCCCCAGCCCGTGCTCTTTTCACTGAGCCACGATTTATTAAGCGCTTACTACATGCAAAACACTGTTCTAAGCGTTGGGGAGGTTACAAGGTGATCAGGTTGTCCCATCTGGAGCTCACAGTCTTAATCCCCATTTTACAGATGAGGTCACTGAGGCACAGAGAAGTGAAGTGACTTGCCCAAAGTCACACAGCTGACAATTGGCGGAGCCAGGATTTGAACCCATGACCTCTGACTCCAAAGCCAGTGCTCTTTCCACTGAGCCACGCTGCTCCTCTGTCTATGAATTGGATTTCCATTTTGGCTTCATCCCCTAATCCAATAGCACCTTGGCTTTGACCTTTGCCTTTAATATGCATTGAAGAAAAAACCAGATTTTTCTGCCCTGAAAAGTCAGATTGTGACATGTCTGTTGATGATCATTTTCTCAATGGAGGCTGAATCTTAACTCTGAAGCTTTATTTAAAAAATGGTGTAAATTAAGAGGGCAATTGTTAATGCTGAAAAAGATGTTTCCTGACTTATTACACTGTGTCCCAGTGGAAAAAATGATTGGCAAGGGCGAGAGCCAGCAAGGGCAAGATTTGAACCAATGGCAGTAGAATTAATATCTCTGCACAAGTTAATGAATGTGTCATTTTTAAGTGCTTACTATGTGTCAAGCACTGTGCTGATCTCTTTGGGCAGGTAATAAGATCCGATACAGTCCCTGTCCCATATTGGGCTCGCAGCCTAAGGGGGAAGAGAGAGAAAAGGACCTTAAGTCCTAGGACTAAGGTCCAACTATCCTTCCCCTTGGGAAATCCATCATTGTGGCTCTCATAACGATGAACTCATAAGTATGTTCCCATGCTCAGTGAGTGACAATGTTAGTGTTGGGATCAGGGGGAGAGCTGAAAGGTTATCAGATTCCTCCAGTTACTTGTTGGACTCAGGCAGGGCCCTCGGGAGAAGATGGGGACCTTGGCTTTCCCAGACCAGAACTGTCCTAGACCAGTTTTACTCTGTGTCTCTCCCCCATGCCCCTGTAAATACCTCCAGGCCAATCCCATTGCCAAGGAATAAACCAGCATCACAGACTCACTAGTATCGGCAAGCCTGAATCGGTCCATGGGAAACACGCTGTTTTTTGGGTTCCGACTCCTCCATCAGTGTACATATGTTAAACATCAAAACCATTCGTTTAAACTCTCCCAAAATATTGAGTCCCTTGTGTCTCCCCCAAATATTTAAGCTGCCACAAATACAAAGAGGTGCTGACATTTCATTGAAAGCAGTAGTGTTTAGAAGCAGTTTTGTTTTTCTGAAATCTTCTTGCCCTCTTAGCCACTAATCTGCTTCCCAAATGATCTCTGAGTTAAAGAATTTGGTTTTGCAGATTTTTTTTTCCACACTGTGAAGCACTGTTGAGGTTCTGATATGCTGGGTGGTTGCTCTGGGAATTTATGTCAGAGAGCGTGAATGCTTGGAATGAAGAACCAGTGGCAGGATCAGATGACCCAAGCAAAGTCCATGGACAAGCAGATGGCTCTTCTCACCTGGAAACAGCTGAGTCCAGCTCTCTCACTGGTTGTCCTTGGGCCTTGGTTGTGCCTTTCCTTTTCAGACTGGGAAGAAGGGAAAACATCGGGGAATGCATTCATTGAATTTATGATCAAATTGATGTGGGAATCGTCAATCAGAATTTCTGCTGTAAAAATCATTCGAAGGGTTGGAGAAGGAAAAGCGTGAATATCAAGAAAAGACCTGAGGTGGTAAAGCAAAGGCACCTGAAAATCACTGTGTAGAGTAAGAGAGGAAAAGATTGATCTAACAGATTCAGCAAATTGCAAAGGTATAGGCAAAAGCCTTTTGAATGATCATCCTTTTCAGTAACCAACTCAGTTGAAGGCATCCTAAAACGTTCAACAATAGCTCTTGTTTTCTCTGTACTGATAATGTTCCATTTTAAATTCTGCTGGGGGCCGGTGAGGGATGGTGAGGATTCAAACTGATTTCTTGGTGAGAAATTATTTGCTGTTCAACAGAAAAAAGCTCTGGGATCCCTAGAACTAAGTGAATTTTCCTGGGTCCATATTCCCAACTTGGAACAAAGGAGTGTGAGACCTTATACCCCTTCAGGTCACTGGATAGACAATATTGGCTGTCATGAAAGGAAAAGTAGTGTCTGTCGTGGCCAGCTTATGAGGAGGCTCCAGTGCCTTCGAAGTAGGAGTAATATTATTTATTACATGTTTACTGTTGGCAGAACACTGTGCTAAGTGGGAAAATATGCAGATGGCAATTAGATTGTGGAATCCTGTGTAAGGATTTGAGGGGGAGGGGGTGTAGGAGACATGACAAACACATAAAGAAAGAGGAAACAATTAGAATATAAGGGCAATACAAGACACAGGATGAGAAGAAATGCAGGACCAATGTGGCAAGGGGAGTATAGGCCAAGGCTCTGGGCTTCTTGACAGTCACAGCTGCGACAACGTCCTTCTGAATGTTCTAGAAACCGAGAAGGCCTCACAGCCTGCTGGGGCTTCCTCACCTTCCTGAACTGAAGCAGGGCTGACGGGATTCCCTGTGGCGAAAAGTTGGGCAGCTCCTTTGTGGCACGATGGGTCCCAGTAGGAGCTGGACCAGTGTGGGCTTATGCCTTCCAGGAGCCTCGCTGCTGCCCTGCCCTGTACCCGGAGAAGAGCAGATTCATTCATTCATTCAATCAATTGTATTTATTGAGCACTTACTGTGTGCAGAGCACTGTACTAAGTGCTTGGGAAGTACAAGTTGGCAACATACTGATCTAATGACAACGCGAGACCTCCACAAAATGGCCAACTTCAGATCCTTCATATCTGACAGATCACCACTCCCCCATCCCATCTTTAGATCTGTACTAATATTGTATTTCCACAAGTCCTTCCCTGGTTAACTTCTCATTCCCACTCCGTTCTCCCTCCCTTCTGTATTGCCTGTGAACTTGGGCCCATACCTCCTGAGCACTTTGATATTCACCCTGCCAACCTCACCGGACACACAGCACTTATGCACAATCCTTACATTCTGCCACTTCCCCTACCTGTAATTTACTTTGTTTACCCCACTAGATTAAAAGTTCCTCGAGGAGAGGGATCAGCGAGAAGCAGCATGGCTCAGTGGAAAGAGCACGGGCTTTGGAGTCAGAGGTCATGGGTTCATATCCCAGCTCTGCTAATTGTCAGCTGTGTGAATTTGGGAAGTCACTTAACTTCTCTGTGCCTCAGTTACCTCATCTGTAAAATGGAGATTAAGACTGTGAGCCCCCTTGGGACAAGCTGATCACCTTGTAACCTCCCCAGCGCTTAGAACAGTGCTTTGCACATAGTAAGTGCTTAATAAATGCCATTATTATTATTATTATTATCATGCCTACCAACTCTGCTATAATGTACTCTCCCAAGCACTTAGTGTTCTGTACACAGTAAGTGCTCAGTTAATACTATCCATTGATTGAATTTTGGAAAGGCTGGGGTTTCAGCTGTTACTATATCTGTGTCTGTTGACCCCAGCCTCAAGGAGGCTGCAACTTTGCTCCTCCAGCTAAGGTACCCCTTTTAGTTTTACTTTTTTTTTTTTTTGTCCTAAGGTATTTTTGTGTGTTCTATCCTTCCTAACATATCTGTCACCAACACCCTTTTCTCCCTTGTTCTTTGTTTGTGAGCCCCTAAGGAGCCAGAGACTATGGGCAATTCTCATCTGTGAATTTTTTCCCAGTGCTTAGTACAATGTTTTGCACACGGTAGGGGCAGAATTGCTGGTGCTGCTACTCATCAGAAATTGAGGTGAAAGTCCAATTTGTTCATTTTATTTTTTAGCATCCGTTATGGTAGGGTTGGTCAGGAAGGTAGTTGGACACAGTAGCTAGAACAACTGTTGGCGTGCACCGTCTGTAGATTTCATTTACCTACGTTCTCCCAGCTCCCAACTGTCATTCAACAAAGAGGCCCTGTTGCATTCCAGAGATTTAGTCTATCTAGTAGCCTCTGTGGTAAGTCATTTCTTGGAAAGCCAAGTCAAGGCTCGCTGTTTCGTCTTCCCTGGGGCATGACCAGAGTGGGTAGGTGTCTGATAGACAGTGAGAAGATGTGGAAAATTAAGGAGGGAACCAGTGGGCTCTCCAAGAAAGTTCCCAGTGATGCCAGAGCAGTTGCTGACTGACTCCCTTTGGTGAGGAGGTGTGGAATGAGTCAATCAGCTGCTCTAGCATCAGTGGTAACTTTCTTGGAAAGCCCAGGGACCTTTTCCTGAAGGGCAGTTTGCTGAGATTATGCAAATACAGGACAGAGAAAAATTAACATCAGGTTAACTAATGTTCAGAGGTAAAATTGGCTGTTTAAAGTCACCTAGAGATAAGTGTAGAATTATTGCTATGCAGGTAATCTCAATGAAACATAAAAGTAAACTCACTAATTTAAAATTAGTCCAAGATGGCCATATGATGCTTATACTGCCAGATTTCCACGGAGACAGAAGAACCATTCTGATTGCTAATGAGTTGTTAGTTTGGGATTCAGGAGTTTAAACCTTAATGCAACTAATTACTTTCTGAGTCCAGACAGGAATTTTGAAATGCTCTTGTTTTCATGATGATACACGTTATGAGACTTATGACTCTAACAGTCTAAAATTTCAGTTCATCAGCTTTGCAATTAGAGATATTTGGCCCAATTTAGAAATGAATTTGGGTTTCTGAGGAGTAACTATTACAAAAGACGTTACGTTTACAGTAAGAAAAATAATAATGGATTAACCCCTGACTTCTCTGAAATTAGTCATCTTGCCCTGTGTGTTTACTTACGTGGCTGGGGCATTCATGCTTCTTTCCAGGAATGGCTTTGAACTTCAAGTTTTAATTGTCTGTGTTTGGAAGAGGAATGCGTGGCTGTCAGACTGTGCTAAATAACTATTCTGTTAGAGAAGAAGACAAAGTTCAGAATTGGCCAGAGCAGAAGTCAAACTATAACATTCTTAGACAGGCACCACTACACTATTCTTTTAGTTTTTCAAGTACAGGAGGTCATTTTGAACTCTTTATATTTTTATTTCTTGGTTTTTATAAGGGAAAAAGGAGGAAGATCTATGTATTTTCAGGGTGTTCTGTGATGAAATCAGAGCACAACATTTACCTTGTCTAGAATGCTTTGAACAGTGAATGAATGGCTTCTTTTTTAGACCCCAAGATCCAGAAGAAATAGTATGTTAAATAGATCTTTTTGACCTGGAGTGGTTTCTCCAACAGAAATGAATGCATAACTCCCTTTGGCCAAATGCTCCTGATGTCTCTGGGAAAGAGGAATATAGGGTTCAGTGTTCTGCATACAGTAAGTGCTCAAGTGCCATTGATGGATGGAACTACCAGAATCATTAAATAAAGGGTAAGAATATTTTCAGGAGGCTTATCAACTTCAGACTAGGTGTAGCCAGAGATCCTGGCTTTGTTTTGTCTCCACTGAAAGGTTGATGCAGTAAAACTGTCAGATCAGAAGACATCAATTGCTTATATGGAGTTCCTTATCAATCATATTGAGCATTTACTGTGTGCAGAGCACTGTATTAAGCACTTGGGAGAGTACAATAGAGTGGGTAGGCATGATCCCTGCCCATAAGGAGTAAACATTTTCCATCCATTTGTCCTTTCCTCATTCATTCATCCATCCTCCCATCTATCCATCCATCCTCTCATCAATCACTCAATCAGTGCTAAGAAGCTGCATTCATGATCACTTTTTAAAAAATTAATAATAATTTTGGTACTTAAGTATTTCATTCATTCAATTCATTGTCATATTTATTGAGCGCTTACTGTGCAGAGCACTGTACTAAGCACATGGGAAGTACAAATCGACAATATATACAGTCGCTACCCAACAACGGGCTCTCAGTCTAGAAGTGTTTAGTCTGTGCCAAGCACTGTTCTAAACGCTGGGGTAGATACAAGTTAATCAGATTGGACCTAGTCCCTGTGCCACATGGGGCTCACCAATCTAAGTAAGAGGCAGTAGGATTTAATCCCGATTTTACAGATCTGTTAACTGAGGCACTGAGAAGTAAGTGATTTGCCCAAGGTCACCCAGCAGACATATGGCAGAGCCAGGAAGGTATCTGTCTAAGCTCCTTGTGGGCTTTTGCTCCAGGTGAGTAGGGCTTCTCCTTAGGGTGGGTGGGGAGGGATAATGGCCACCCTGATCACCAGACACACCTAGTTAGGCCCTTCTTGGTCTCCCCCTTTTCTCCCCAGCCACCTCTCCTTGTTGGGGTGATCTCCATCACGCAATCTTGGTTGTGCTCCTCAAGGTAAGACAGGCTCACCACATTTCAGGTGAAGGCTCTTTTAAGATGAAGAGCCTAAATTCCATCTGGGTTTGCATTCCATCTGTGGGCTTGGCAGGACACCCAGAAACTATGGAGTCTCAGTCTAAGGAGCCACATCCCCAGGGAGACCAGATCTTTGTGAAAGATTGGTGGGGCTTTTTTTCTCAAGAGATGGTGTTTGAAATCTAGCTAACATAGGTGACTTGCCTTTTAAATCTGTTCATGCCTAGAGTAGATTTAATTTGGTGTTTGCTGTTGTTTAAAGTATTACCAGCTCAACTGTATAAAATCCTTTTAAGAACCAGAGAATGGTTGTAATTAAGCATTCTACTACATAATCTCCAATTCAATATTTATGAAAAACTATGATGATTATAATGGGTTGGTTGGTAACTGGAGGATTGTAGTGAAAAAGTTGGCTGGATTAGAACCGCTGGAAAGCAATATTGTAATTTGTTAGGAAAAAAAACAAAAGAAACTACAAGTGTATTTTTTACATTTCAGAGTTTGCCAGCAGGAGCTTTGATTATCCTTTGTTGTTTTTTCTTTTTTTTTTGGTTGATGATTATTGGCCCAAGCACCCTCCCAACCAGTTCCGGTACTTAGTTGATTACAGTTTCTTGGGCTCCTTCACAGGCCAGAGAAAAACTGGAGGTAAAGATCTGTGGGATAAAGGGATTGCAGGCTTTCTGTTCCTTAGACCAGGGTCTTAGAACTGCATTCTACCAGTCTCAGCAGTGGGACATTCAGGCCCTCACTGTCACTTCACCACATGAAGTGGTATCATGGGTGGCACTTCCAGCATCCCAAAGAAACAGCAGAAGGTAAAAAATTTGGGGCAGAATAGTTAGGATGCAGGACAGGGCCAGGCACACCTGGTCTAGAGAGTCTCTCGAGCTCTTCCAGTTCTGTAAGTGTATGCATTGCATTGCTCTTCCTCCTTTCACCTACATTTTGTTCTGCAATTGACAGTGAATGGAGAACTCATCTGCTGGTATCCGTTCTACCTGCCAGCCAGTTTCCCCAGGTTTTATTCACTTATTCCCTCTCTCCGTCTCCATCTGTTGACACAGTCTGAACTCTGGAAATTAGTCATAAAGAGAATTTCTAGAACACAAATGCTACCACTCCCACAGGTGTGAAATAAGCATTCCTTTTCTGTGTCACTTTCTCGAAGACCTTAGTGGATTTATACTAAATCAACACCCAAGGGAATTCCTGGGCTTTTTCTGAAAAGGATGAAGTGGCCTGGAAGTATCTCGCTGTCCATCTTTGGTGCAGCTTTGCCTTTTAGATAGCAGATAATGATGGAATAAATCATAATGTCTGCTAACTTTTTCGGATGAGAGTTCCAGATGGACTTCCCAATATCTTCCAAACGTCTGGAACTTGAGAATACAATCAGTTCTCCTAATAGTGATAACAGTATTTGTGGTATGTGTTAAGCATTTACTCTGTGCCAAGCATTGTACTAAATGCTGGGATAGGTGCAAGATAATCAGGCTGTGATAACCTCTAATTAAGGAAAGCTCATAGTGCAGGACTCACCCCAGCTCTGGTGCTGCCCCCGTGGAGAGGGCCATTCTTTCCCACATCCAGACAGATTTATGTTGTTGGAAGAACATTGCGTAGGGGAAAACCCATGTTCTCTCCAGCAGAATCGAGTGTCTGGTTCAGCAAATACAGTTTTTTTCCCCTTCAGTTATTGTACTGGCAGTCAGGAGGGGATAACTTTGAAACCTTTCTGTTCTTCTGTATTTGCATTGTCTACATAGAAGTTGTAAACTGCACAGGAAGCAAAAAGTGTGCTATAATAATAATAATGATGGCATTTGTTAAGCGCTTACTATGTGCAAAGCACTGTTCTAAGCGCTGGGAGGATACAATGTGATCAAGTTGTCCCACGTAGGGCTCACAGTCTTAATCCCCATTTTTACAGATGAGGTAACTGAGGCTCAGAGAAGTTAACTGACTTGCCCAAGGTCACACAGCAGACTTGTGGCGGAGCGGGATTCGAACCCACGACCTCTGACTCCAAAGCCCGTGCTCTTCCCACTGAGCTATGCAGTGGGTAAGTGTACGTAGGGCTGTGCTTGAGGACTGGTTCTAGAAGTGGAGCTGTAGTGTGGTTTGGGCTGTTGGCTGATGCTTCCAGTTCAGCTTATTTAACTGGAAATCTGCTTCCGGGATGAACGATTCTCTAATCAACATGGAAGAGCTCTCCGTGACTATGATTTCCTCTGCAGCCTTTTATGGTATTTATTACGTGCCTACTATGTGTCAAGCACTGTTCTAAGAACTGGGATAGGTACAAGTTAATCAGGTGGGACAACGTCCATGTTCCACATTAGGCTCACAGTTAAGTAGGAGGGAGAAGAGGTATTGAATCCCCATTTTACAGTTGAGGAAACTGAGGCACAGAAGTTAAATGACTTGCCCATGGTCGTGATGCAGGCAAGGATGGAGCCTGGATTGGAACCCAGGTCCTCTGGCTCCCAAGCCCATATTATATCCACTCTGCCATGCTGCTGACAGCCTTCCAAATGCTTTTGAGCCCCTCATTTGTAATTTGAGCACCCACATATTCAATCTGTCACCAAATCCTGTCAGTCCATCCATCACAATATCACTAAAATCCTCCCTTTCCTCTTCATCCAGACTGCTACCACATTAAGCCAAGCACTTATCCCATCCCATCTTGATTACCGCATCAGCCTCCTTGCAGGCTTCCCGTCTCTCCCCACTCCCAGTCATACTTCACTCTATTGCCTGGATCATTTTTCTCCAAAACCATTCAATCCATGTTTCCCCACTTCTCGGGAACCTCCAGTGAATACCCATCCACCTCCACATCAAACAGAAACTCGTTTCCATTGGCTTTAGAACAGTCAAATCGCCTCGCCCCCTCCTACCTTATGTCCCTGATTTCTTACTACAACCCATCCCACACAATTCGCTCCTCTCATGCAAACCTACTCACTGCACCTCATTCTCCTCTATCTTCTTGCCAACGTCCTGCCTCTGTGGAACACCCTCCCTCTTTATATCTGCCAGATGATCACTCTCCCCGCCTTCAAAGCCTTATTTAAAAGCACATGTTCTCATAGAGGACTTCCCAAGCTCATTTCCCCTCATTTCCTCTTCCCCCACTCCCTTGCACTTAGATTTACACCCTTTATTCACCCCTCCCTCAGCCCCGCAGAACTTATGTAAATATCTGCAATTCATTTATTAATATTAATATCTGTCTCCCCCTCTAGACTATTAATTCATTGTGGGTAGCCTACCAACTCCATTATATTGTACTCTCCCAAGCATTTAGTCCAATGCCCTGCACAAGGATAGCACTCAATAAATAGGACTGATTGACAGATTGATGTCTTCTTCCTGTTTTCCTCTTGGTCCCTGAGTCCTTCCAAACGACTTCCCTTAACTGCTTTCATTTCTTCTGATTGCTTTGCTCTTCTTTGGCTCCTGCTGTTCTCTTCCCAGCAGTCAGTGATTGGTAGGTGAAGGAATATTTCCTAAGGTGCTGCTTGGGGAGCAAATTCAAGAATGGTTATTGCTTTGCCAGTTAGCAATTCATTCATTCAATCGTATTTATTGAGGGCTTACTATGTGCAGAGCACTTTACTAAGCGCTTGGGAAGTACAAGATGGCAACATATAGAGATGGTCCATACCCAACAACGGGCTCACAGTCTAGAAGGGGGAAACAGACAACAAAACAAAACGTGGACAGGTGTCAAGTCATCACAGTAAATAGAAGTAAAGCTAGATGCACATCATTAACAAAATTAAGTAACTAGAATAGTAAATATGTACAAGTAAAATAAACAGTAGTAAATCTGTACAAACATATATTCAGATGCTGTGGGGAGGGGAAGAAGGTGGGGCGGGGGGATGGGGAGGGGGAGAGGAAGGAGGGGGCTCAGTCTGGGAAGGCCTCCTGGAGGAGGTGAGCTCTCAGTAGGGCTTTGAAGGGAGGAAGAGAGCTCGCTTGGCGGATATGCGGTGGGAGTAATGTCAGAGGTCACAGAATGAGAAGCACAGGCAACTGATAATGGTGGAGATCAGGTGATGGGTAATTTATGGAATATTTGCCATTCAAAATTTTTAATCAATTTAAAAAAGAAAGAATTGGTTCATTGTTGTTTTGGCCCAGTAATGTTTACCTCGAATGCTTAGTTTTCAGTGTGAAATGTAAGTTTAGTCTGGAGAAAATGAGTATTTTTAAAAATGGCATTTAAGTGCTTACAATGTGTCGGGCACTATACTAAGCGCTGGTGTAAGTACTAGCTAATTAAGTTGGGCACAGTCTCACATGGGGCTTGCAGTCTTAATCCCCATTTTACAGATGAGGTAACTGAGGCACAGAGAAGTGAAGTGACTTGCCTGAGATCACAAAGCAGATCGTGGCGGAGTCAGGATTAGGGTCCAGGCCTGCAATGCTGTTTCTCAAGTACCCGAACGTGCCTGCCTTTTAAAACTGCTACTATCATGTGGCTGGGAATAAACACACAGGGCTTCCTCCAGGATTCCCATTTTCTAGGATATCAAAGATGAAGCCCAAAAATGGTTTACTCATATGTGACCTGATGGCAGAGCTTTTATATTCTTTTTATGTTACAAGGCTATTGAGCCCACACTGATCTGAAAGGCAACTGCTGTTTGCTTGAGTGAGAATGCTGGCAGGCTCCCAATCCCACTCAAGCCCAGGAGCTTCTGTAACAGGGGAAACTGGAGAGAGAGGATCAAACTTTCAGTGTTGCCAAAGACAAGATTTTCCTATAAGTTTCATAGCTCACCAGCTGTCCAGTGTATATATATATATATATACATATATATATATATATATATATATATATATATTTATATATTTATATAGCCCCTGATCATTGGCCTTCATAAAGCACAGAAACTATAACTACTGGTGCCCAGTTTGAGAAACATGAAAAAAGCAAGGAAATCTAGTATTAGAACTGCAGACAAGGCACAGGATATAAAGAAGGCAAGAATCCCTCTGGCAATGTTGTGTCCTACGCTAATTTCTCTTGTACTGTACTCTCCCAAGCACTTAGAAGAGTGCTTTGCACATAGTGAGTGCTCAATAAATGCTATTGATTGATATGCCCTCATAAATGACTGTCTGGCTGGAATTTTCAGGACAACCAGAATGAATACCCTGAATGGTGAAGGGCTTAGGTTGATGAGAATGTGGGTACAATTTCAAAGCCACAAAGAGGTGTTGTTCCTTTTAGACAAGATCAGATGGTGCAATGCAGGAGGCACCCAGAAGGAAGAGTTTCATGCAAAGGAGAATACTTTTTTCTTTCCCCCTCTCTAACTTCAGTTTTGACTGGGAAACCTAAATCTGTGCAGAGGGATTTTTCAGTACCAAAAGTTTTAGTAACTTGCTTTGTTTGAAATTGTGATTGCGGGTTGAAAGCTCATCACATGTGCTTAGCAAGGCCTTTGGAGGAATTACCCTGTAGGAAGCCAGAAATGCAGTGAAAACCCATAAACGCAAGCTGCTCAGTGGAAGGTCAGGTCCTCTCCTTTCAGCAAGTTTTCCTAATGTGGAAGAATTCATTATTGGAAATTGGGAAATTTGGTAGAAATGTTCAAGTGAACAATCTGTAAAAATTTAGAATGAAATCTAAATATTTGGACCCGGGTGTGAAGTCCCTAGAAGGATGAGAATTATGCCGAAAAATAAAGGATTCAAACTCTCAAAAATTAACAACCGTAAACCCTGCAAAAGCGTATGGCCCTGGAATTCTTTTTCCATTAGTGGAAAGGTTGAAGGCTTCAATCACCTCTCGTTTCATGGTAAATTGCATTTTGTTAGTAATTGTATCCCCCAAATAACTTACTGGTGGATAAATCTGCCCATAATTCTAGCTGTAAAACAGCTGAGGCAGGCTAGGCCACAGGAAGTATTTATATGGCGGTGTGTATAGATCCAGATAGGACTGTTGATTATTCTTGGCAAAAGAATAGCAGAGATCTTTCAGACCATTTCGATGATTTCAGAAGCAGAAAGTACTTTCCTTTGTGCAGATTTTTTTTTTTTAATTTGTAAAATTCTCCGACGTTTTCCCTGAATAGACTTTGCATTTTGTCCTGCCACAAGTGGAAAGTTGAAAGCTGCCAAAGCCATTGCAGTGATTTCACCAACCTGGAAGGGAGTTTCCCGCCTGTGCTACTCTTTTACTAGCGAAGACGATTGTGCATTCACATCTGTCTGCCTTTTCTTTTTTTGAGAGCTGCATATGGCAAACAACAAAACTAATTGTCATTACAGAAAAGCAGAAAGGGTCTGTGCCTTGTTTTGCTGTGTTTTTTACAGAGCTCATAAAAACCACTCTGAATATGCTAGGCCTGATATGTGCTTTCACTGACTAATGGACTGGGCTGTAGATTGAAACTGAGAAACAAATTGTGCATGCAGGTACTTACTCTGTATGGCACTAAATATCCTGTGGAAATCCTGACTCCTTTTCACCTTTTCTTATTGACTGTGGTGATTCTGAACAGCATTTAGCAATTTGCTAAGCAGGAGGCCAGGAATTGGGTCACTTCTTCTTCCCCTGTGATGTTCGCCAACCCAAGAAGTGATTTCTCAGAAAGGAAAAAACCTGTCTTCATTCTGGTTCATCTTCTGGGAAAAACTGTCAAGTCAGTTTTGTTTCAGTGATCCATAGGAGAATTCAAATTTGATGTGTTAGGTATCCCTCTTAAAGAGTGAAACTGCTACTCCGGGCTCTGGCACAATCTTGTTTACTGGAGAGTGTGAGAAAAGAATGGGGTGGCTGCCTTGGTGTGGTGGTGTTGGGCCTATCATGGTTGCATAAATCAGTTCTTTTTCTTCTGGGCCATTGTTGACTACTTTTAGTAGCCTCCCTGCTTCCCCTAGGACTAGCTATTACTTCCTGTTACTTCTCCAATTTAGACGTATTTTTGGACTGCAGGGATCATGTCCACTAACTGTATTGTACTCTCCCAAGCACTCAGTACAGTGCTCTGCATGCATTAAGTGCTCAGTAAATACCATTGATTGGTTTTAGAGGTGTTGCGTATAACCTGGAATGCCTAAATTGATTGAAGGGTAAGGCATTAAGGAAGTGCCCTAAAAACTTTATAATTTGGGAGTTAGTACATGAAAACCCAGAAAACCTTTTTGTACCACAGAATGCACAATCATTTATTTTCTAATGCAGCCGTTGTGTTTTTGCAGAACCCTGCATTAAGGAAAACATGTGGTGATACTTATGATTGGTGCCACGTGCATAATCTTTTTTTATGACCTTGCACAGTATCTAGAAGACATGTGTTGGAAGAACATAACCTAATTCATCTTCCTCAGCTTATCCAAAAGTGTAGTGAAAACACACATTTTATGAAGGCTGACTATAAGGAAGGAAATATTTATTTTATGCCATTTCCAAGGTCTGTGTGTCTAAGTATTATTATCACTACCTTGGGAACTTAATTTTCATTTCAATATGAAAATCTGCAGTGCTTTCCTTCCAAGCACTCCTCCAAGTGAGTTCTCCTGGAAATTAGGCACACCCTGAGCTTTTGTATAGTTTAGGCTGTGGTGATTCCAGAGGGTGTGTGCCACCTTTCCCCTTGGGAAGTGCTTATTTAACTTTGCCCACATTCCCAAATTTGACTTCAAAGAAGCAAGGCAGGGATTTCTTGGAGAAGAGTCCTTGGTTTAGTATTTTTCTTCCCTCGTTTCCTTCTCAAAGTGCTGATTGCTGCTGGCTTTTAGGGCAGGTTTTGGGATCCACTTTGGACTTTTCTTCAAAGGAGGGTTTGTCTGAACTGAATCGTCCTGCATGTCAGGAGCATTTTAAAATGTACACTCACTTCTCTGCCATAGCACGTCTTAACTAAACCGTTTGGCTAGAATGGTCTTACATACTTAAGGAAGGTTTGTCTGATACAACCAGCTTGTATGGTGTTGGAAGAAACAGTTTGTGCATATGAACGTATGCCTGGTAATGATTTTTATTCAGTGCCCACTGAGAACTGTGCACTGTACTAAGCCTTGGGAAAGTACAACAAAAGCACGAAACACATTCCCTGCCCACAAGGAGTTTAAAAGTTAATGGTGCATTCTTTTATATGGGTTTTTGAATGAGAGAGAGAGAGAGAGAGAGAACTGGGTGTACATGCATTTTAATGCTATTTCACATTTTTGCATCACTAAACTTCTTTTGATGATGTAGTAACAACCAGAGGGTGATTGAGAGAATCATTTCTGTAAATAATTGAAAACATTCACTCTAATTTCTGGTGAAACCATCATTTGCCAGTAAACAAAGAGCTGAATTTAAAGCATTAGGAAATTGCAATTAGTTGAATTCTAATTTTCCTCCATCTACTATGCTTCATTATATCTCTGTCAAGGTTACTTTGCTGAAAGACTAAGGTAGTTATTTTTGATTTTTTTAAAAAGTTAACATTTTGGGATTATACCCATTTCTAGTTGGTCAGTTTACTTTATTGGTTGATGACAACACCTGCATTCATCTACATTTTGGGGGAGCAAAGCATAAAATGCTGCATCTCTTGTTTCTTAAATTCATTCATTCAATTCATTCAGTAGTATTGATTGAGTGCTTACTGTGTGCAAAGCACTGTATTAAGCTCTTGGGAAAGTACAATACAATAATAAACACACAGTCCCTGCCCACACTGAGCTTACACTCTAGACTGGGGCAGACTGACAATAATAGAAATAAATAAATTACAGATATGTACAAGTGCTGTGGGGCTGGGAGGGAGGAATCAATCAATTTTAATTTATTGAACACTTACTGTGTGCAAGGCACTGTACTAAGTGCTTGGGAGAGTACAGTATAACAACAAACAGACACATTCCTGCCCACAATGAGCTCACAAGGCAGAGGGGAAGAACAAAGGGAGCAAGTCAGGGAGATGCAGAAGGGAGTGGGAGAAGAGGAAAG
The DNA here is from genome assembly GCF_015852505.1 of Tachyglossus aculeatus. NCBI lineage: Eukaryota > Metazoa > Chordata > Mammalia > Monotremata > Tachyglossidae > Tachyglossus > Tachyglossus aculeatus. The sequence continues at coordinate 14,680,376 of NC_052090.1, read as the reverse complement.
TGGGGGGAAGGCATCCTGAAGATGTGCCTTCAATAAGGATCCAAACAGGGGGTAATTGTCTGTCAGATTTGAGGTGAGAGGGCATTCCAGGCCAGAGGCAGGGCAGGTCAGCGGGAAAGATAGGCAAGATTGAGGTACAGTGAAAAGGTTGGCAATTAGAGGAGCCAAGTGTGCGGGCTGGGATGTAGTAGGAGAGCAGCAAGGTGAGATAGGAGGGGGAAAGGTGACAGGGTGCTTTAAATAATAATGATGGCATTTAAAGCCAATGGTGAGGAGTTTTTGTTTGAGGGGGTGGATGGGCAACCACTGGAGTTTTTTGAGGAGTGGGGTGTGACATGTCCTTAATGTTTCTGTAGAAAAATGATCTGGACAGTGGAGTGAAGTATGGACTGGAGTGGGGAGTTCAGGATAATAAGACTACATTAATTATGGCTTAGACATTTTTCTTCAAATTAAAGGTGTATTATATTCAAGACTTGAAAGAAATGGAGGGCAGATTGTGGGGTGAGAGTACAGATAGTAGCATTTCCTCCCACAGTACCAATTCTGTTTACTTTTCTCTCTATTGGAAACGTGGGTAAATGCTTTAGCAAATGCAAATGAGACACTGGTAACTAGTGTGAGCACACTATTGGAAGTAACTGTCATTACTGTGCCAAACAGCAATGTTTTGCTATGTAAATACTTCTGCTGTTTCAGCCTTGGCTCTCCCCTAAGTGCAGACGGACTCATTTTTCATTGTTGGAAAGATTAGGCTGTCCTGCTGGCTAACTGAACCAGATTTGATTACAGGTTGCCAAGGGAGAAGGCAGATATGACATCAGTCCCAACTGATTTGTGTTCTGCAGTGCATGTCAGAAACCCTCAGAAATCTATCACCAGTGCTTGGAAACAGCGTGTCTTCCTGGACTGTGAACTCATAGAGCAAAAGCAGTGCTGGCAAGGAGGAAAACGTCTTACTCAGAAACCCCAAGATGGAGTCCTGTCTCTAATGATAACTGTGGGAGTTGTTAAGCAGTCCCTATATGCCAAACGTTATACTAAGCACTGAGGTAGATAAAATACAATCAGAGCGTAAACAGTCCTTGTCCCACATGGAATTCATAGTCTAAGGGGGCCAGAGAATAGAAATTGGATTTCCATTTTACAAATGAAGGAAGTGAGGCACAGATAAATTAAGTGACTTGTCCAAGGTCACACAGGAGGCAAGTGGTAAGAGTCAGGATGTGAACCTAGGCTTCCTGACTCGTAGCCCTGTACTTTTTCCACTTGGCCTGCTACTCTGGGCCTGCCCTCTTCAGCATCAGGACAATCAGAGGCCATTGAGCGTGCAAGGCTTAGAACCCACAGGACTCCTGGTAGTTGTAGTCCTGGGGGCTGGTAGAACATGCCCATTGGGAAACATCACTGCTAAAGCATGTTTTCCCAGTTAGGGGAGCCACTCCAGATGAAGTCAGGGGTAGTGGCTCCCACAGGGTTATGGGTGAGTCTATACCATAATACAAACCAATAAACCCACTATTGGGTAGGGACTGTCTCCATATGTTGCCAACTTGTACTTCCCAAGCGCTTAGTACAGTGCTCTGCACACAGTAAGCGCTTAATAAATATGATTGATGATGATGATGATGATCTCCAAAATCCTGAGATGGCGGTCTTGCCTTTCATTCTCTCTCTGGTTGTAGTCTCTCTAATTCCTTCTCTCTCTCCCCCTGCCCCCACTTTTTCTAAGGTTAATCTTATCCCCATTTATGAATTGTATGGTCCCTCTATCAGAGATTTGCTGTCGGCCTTACATCTTTGTAATTGAAAGTTGTGTTCATTTGTATTTTGACTAGGCCATTTGCAATCGCCCTTCACTTCTGAAAGTTGATGCCTCTCTTTGTCTGGAGAGGGTATATGGTTCATTTCAGTTCAGAAATCCATAGCCAAATAAAAGAGATATTTTGTTCCTTAAATGAGGTTGGGCAGGGAAGGAAGGGTTAGGAAGTCATGGGCAGAGGCTTGGACAATAGTGGATTGGTAATAACCTAAGCTAACTATCTTTGTTGGAAACAGGGAGAGTGTGGGCCAACTGAAGTTTATGTATCTTGCCCTTCTCAGTGGTCAAGAAGGGGAGAAGTGTAACCTCAAAAGTCCTTCAGCATTTGGGTTGCCATAGTAGTAGTTCCAGGGTACGATGGGGCCTAAATGAAGTTTGTACTGTGCATTCTCCAAATTGGACATGAAAGTCCGGGCACTCAGATAAGCAAGAGCAGCTGAGAGTTGGCCTGTCAGTTTAGCTGGGATGAACCTAAATCTGGAATGTCTTAAATTACACACTTCTGCCGGCAAAAATGTGGGACTGTCTTCCTTGAACCAGAATGTGTGGTCAGCCTAGGTCTAGGATGTGGACATTTTAACCTCCGACAATAGGTCAGCGGCTTTCACTGGAGGCTGCACAGTCTTTTCCTTCATTTTCCAATTCAGTAGGCAGCCTTAGGGTAATATTATATTCTTGAGTTTTCTATTATTTTCATCGTGTCATTTAACCTTCATACTCAAACTGCTTTGCCTTGATGATGAAACTGATACCCTCAACGCCACTGTCTCTACTAAACTCAGCTCTCTCACTCCCCTGTACCTTTGTCGATCTTGTACCGCTAACCCACAGCCCGGAGTCACCTCTACAGTCTGCTTCTTTACTCCTGTCTATAAGCTGCAGTGTGCTGCTGGCAGAAATCTGGATATCTGACCCACTTCATCCACCTGAGGTTCATCCTTGCGTGCTTTAACTCTGCCCTCTCCTCTGCCTGGCAAAATTATTTCTCCATCTTTATTGACGTCCATACCCATTGCCCTCTCCAATTGTTCCAGATGTTTAACTCTCTCTTCACAGCCCCGCAGTGGTTGCCATCCACCTCCTCAACAAACAGATTCCTTACCATTGGCTTTAAAGCACTCAATCACCTTGCCCCCTCCTATCTCACCTCACTACTCTCCTCCTATAACACTGCCCACATACTTCACTCCTCTAATACTGACCTCTATCTCATCCATCTTGCCACTGACCACACGTTCATGTCCTGTCCCTGGTTTCGATTGCTCTCCCTCTTCATATATGGTTGACAATTACTCTCCTCCCTTTCAAAGCCTTATTTGAAGGCTCACCTCCAAGAGGCCTCCCCTGATTAAGCCTTCATTTCCTTTTCTTTCACTCCCTTCTGCATCGCCGTGATTTTCTCCCTTTACTCTCCACCCCTCCTCCCAGCCCCACATTATTTATATTAATGTCCATCTCCCCCTCTAGCCAATAAGCTTGTTGAGGGCAGGGAATGTGGCTGTTATATTGTTATATTGTACTCTCCCAAATGCTTAATACAGTGCTCTGTGCACAGCTCTCAGTAAATTTGGTTGATTGATTGATAGAGAGAAAAATGTGTTTTGGACCATCCAGCACTGAGTTCAAGGACTGAATTCAAGGACCATTGATTAAGTTTACTCCCTAACAAAACTATTCCTGCCTCTTGCTGTCTTTGTTTCTACTCATTTGGCATCAGCAAAGGTCCCTGGGGATCAGAGTTGATTCAGAATAAAGAAGTTTCTCTTCAGTTACTTTGGAATATAAAGCCTTATTGTGGAAAACAAAAATAGCTGAGTGTTTCTCATTTTTCCTTTATTGCCTGACATGTACAGTAATGCTGATCTTAACAGATTTTCTTATGATCAGTTTTGACCAGAAAGGGCAGGATTTTGTTTGGAAGCAAGTTGAAACTGCCCGTCACCTTCATTCATGTAGGCTGAGGGTTTGATCACCAGCTCCTCATCGTCACTGTCTACAGCCCTCTGTTTTCCAGCACTATGTAGAGCTGACTAAACAGCTGAGAGGTTAATGGTGTAGTTGCCCAGGAATATTCACTCAGTCATTCAATTCAGTCATATTTATTGAGCCCTTACTGTATTCAGAGCACTGTACTGAGCCTTGGTCCCATTAAGTTATTCTCCTTGTCTTATCTTCACAACTGCCACTTCAGCACATACACCCGGCTCCACCAATTGTCAGCTGTGTGACTTTGGGCAAGTCACTTAACTTCTCTGTGCCTCAGTTACCTCATCTGTAAAATGGGGATTAAGACTGTGAGCCCCCCGTGGGACAATGTAATCACCTTGTAACCTCCCCAGCCACTTAGAACAGTGCTTTGCACATAGTAGGTGCTTAATAAATGCCATTATCATGTCCACTCGTATCACTTTTCATTCATTAATTGTATTTATTGAGTGCTTACTGTGTGCAGAGCACTGTACTCAGCGCTTTTGCACGTATTGATTTACCAACTCTACTATTTAAGCGCTTATTCACATTTCCACATTTCCACATTTCCATTGGCTTCTTTCTTCTCACTGTAAATAATTTTGTACCTGTCTCCCTTCCTCCCAGAGAGTAAACTTTTTGTGGGCAGGGATTACACCTTTCCATTGTACTCTCCCAAGTGTTTATTGCAGGGCTGTGCCCACAGGAGGCTGTTTTGATCAACTGAAGCATAGAGGATAGGGAAAGCAGGGTCCCTGCCCTTGAGAAGCTGTTGTTTGGGCTGAGAGATGATGTTCGTGATTGTAACAATTTAACTCTGTGGGTGGGCATGGCTGACAGAACTTGCAATCCTATCTCTGTGACCCTTCTAAAGCAACAGACCGTACTGTGCCCTAATCTGCTTCATATTTTGTTGTTGAGCTTGGCACTCACATCTGCCGTAACTACCCAGAACCACTTAGCTTCAAGGCATGCCAGCCCCGAAACCCCTCCAAAAGCTGCTCTAATGCTAGTAATAATAATAGTGGATTTGAGTGCTTACTATATGCCAGGCACTGTACTAAGCACTGGGATGGATACGGCTCAGTGGAAAGAGCACGAGCTTTGGAGTCAGAGGTCATGGGTTCAAATCCCAGCTCCACCACTTATCAGCTATGTGACTTTGGGCAAGTCACTTAACTTCTCTGTGCCTCAGTTACCTCATCTGTAAAATGGGGATTAAGACTGTGAGCCCCCCGTGGGACAACCTGATCACCTTGTAACCTCCCCAGCACTTAGAACAGTGCTTTGCACATAGTAAGCGCTTAATAAACGCCATCATTATTATGATTATGATTATTTTACAAATTGGTTTGGACGCAGTCCTTGTCCCACATGGGGCTCACAGTCTCAATCCCCCTTTTACAGATGAGGGAACTGAGGCCCAGAGAAGTGAAGTGACTTGCCCAAGATCTCACAGCAGGCAAGTCGCAATGCAGGGATTAGAACCCATGACCTTCTGATGCCCAGACCCATGCTCTGTCCACTACACCAAACTGCTTCTTAACATAGAGCCTAAACCCCCTGCCTGCAGGCACCACTACTCCCTTCAGGCCCAGAACTCTTCTTCTATCTACACCCAAGCAAACACAAAGCTTTCAGACCTCACTGGCCATAAAAACTATGCCTCGCCTAATATCACAACCAGTAAGTGAGGGTCTTCAGTCTTCTGCCATCCCCTCAAGCAACACAATGACAGCTGGGTGAACACTCAAAAGCCACATTGGAACAGCCTAAATAAGCTTTGAACGAGAGATTCACGAAACCTAAAGTAATGCTGGAAGAACCACACCCAGAAGAGACCTTTCTCCTTTCACAACCCATCCATACTTTAGGGAAGCTACTGACCCAAAAGAAATGATGTTTAGCCCTTTAAAGAAACTGTATGTCGTCTAAGTCTAGCAACCATTTTTTCCTTCACTATGAGATTATAAACTTTCATTTCTTACAGTACCCCTTCAGATACTTGACAAAAATCTGTCTGTTTTGTTATTTTGCCAATCTTGTTCTAGACAAATTAATATGTCTCCTGGCTACAGTTTCCTAGATCCCATAAAACACTGTTGTTGTTGTTGTTGTTTTTGTTGTTCTCTGAAGCCTCTTCACTCCCAGTTTTCTTTGTGGGGAACTTTAGTAAGAGCCTAAACAATGTTGATTCATCCAGTCTGTCCTCTGCCATTGCTGAATTTGCACCTCCATTAGGTCTGTGTCATTTCTAAACAAAAATAAACTTTCATTTTTCCCTTTTGAAGGTCCATTTCAGTCATTTCTCAAGGATACATTTCCTATTCGTGTCCTAAGTGTAATAGTCCCACTAGTCCATTGGTCCCAATTTCCAGCATTTCCAATTCTATTGATATGCTCATTGGATAATACTGACCCCTTGGAGGGACACTACCTCATAGGCCTTTCACCTTCCTTCCTTAACCCCCAAACCAGCTCATTGAGTTGGCCATTGACCTGTCCATTTTCTCACAATTCACAACTCATCATCAACAATTTAGTTGAAGTTCAAACTATATCTTCCTACTTCTGTGGTGAAAGGAGATTCTGTGATTTACCGATATCTTAATTTGGATGGAACTTGGCTTGCTAGATTTAAAACCCAAGCACACCATGAGGAAAAAGCCCCATAGAATTTTCATTCAGTGCAGTAATCCTGAATCCAGGATCTTGTGTTTGTCTAGTTCTATCTCTTAGACATTTAGGAGAAAGGGCTTTTTCTTTCTCCCAGATGAATGGTCATATACCCTAAAATTAGTATTTTTCATTTTTCTCCAACTACATAATTCAAGTCATTTTTCCAACAAAAGTAAATAATTTTTCCCCCTCACATAAACCTTTTGTGGTAAATATCAATCATCAGAATTAAACTTTTTTCTTTTTATTTTCTTTCCTTCACCAAGTACTGAAACATTTGAAGATAGTTATTTCATTTAGGAACTTCTAATCTGACCAGAAAGAGCAGTGAGTTGCCAATATAATGCTAAACAGTTCAAAATAACAATTGCACTTATAATTATCTTGTAGGCTCCTGATGAACATTTCTTTGGGGAGAGATGCTTGTTTACCAACTGATAATAGATGCATTATTTTGTAAATGGAGGGAGAGGAGGGAACAGTGTTCCCCTACTCAATGGATAATCTTGAGTAGTCATTTCTTATACAAGAAATTATATCCCCCATCAGCGTATATATTAGATTTTCTGAAGTTCTTTCAAATAGAAGCATTTGAAATACCTGGCAGAAGTACTTGCAATAATTTTTTCAACGTTCAAAATTAATATTTCATCTCATAAAGTGTAGGATTCACAGACCTACAGTGAGTTCTTTTGGAGAGTGATCAGATTTATTACACTGGCTTTTCATAAGATTCCAGGAGTTAGAGCAATTTCTCCTTCACTGAGTCAGTCTGAGTCCTTAAAAGCTACTTTATATTCTACTCCAGTTAAACCTTGGGATTTGATGGACTGTAATCTTACTTCCCTAAGAATAGAATTGCTCTTATGCAGTAAGAACCTTCCCTTAGGTAGTTGAAGATGTCAGGGTTGGAGAGCTCATCTTTTAACAATGCAAGAAAAGTTTGGGAGAATTCTCTCCTGTGTTTATTTTTAATCTTAATTGAACCTGGAAATTCCATATTTGTGCTTTTACTTTTCAAAGAACAAACCATGATCACCTACTGGAAGAAATATGTGATGAGCAGTAATTCTAGGAGGTTTTGAATAAGTCTGATCGTTTATTCACTTTAGATCCATTCAGTTTTCCTGTTAAGGGAATGGATGTTTTTGATTTCAGTAATCTCTATGTCACTTTATTTAAGAGCAGGGAAATCCACTGGGAGAGTTCAGCTCATTGCCTAGGTACTTCATTCAGTTCAGGAATCCTCCAAAATGAGAGTGACTCCTTTTTCTGGGATTTATTAGGTGGATCAGTCAATCATAGTCATTGAGCGGTGACTGTGTGCAGAGCACCGTACTAAGCGCTTGGGACAGTAAGGAGGGGATGGCAGGCTGCAAACTTCATCCAAAGTCTTGGAGTTAGTTCTGAAAGATCTAGTCTACCTTGGTGTCCATGCTCTGCCTGTATGTACAAATGGATTATTGGGATTAAAATGCTTTTGAAGAAGGGAAAACCAGAATAACAATAATAGTAATTGTGATATTTGTTAAGTACCTCCTATGGGCAAAGCTCTGTAGTAAGTGCTAGAGTACATACCAGATAATCAGGCCAGACACAGTCCCTGTTCTTTGTGGGGTTCACAGTTTAAATAGGAGGGTGAATCCCCATTTTACATATCAGAAAACTGAAGCACAGAAAAGCTAAGTGAATTACCCAAGGTCACACTGCGGGCAAGTAACAGAGCCGGGATGAGAGTGAGGAGGGCCAGTGAGAGACCCAACTATGGGAAACCAATGGGAAGCTACCTTTGCTACTTCCTTAGGCTGACTGGTGGGATAGGTTAGAAGCCCCTGATATGAGCAAAAGTTAATGAAAACCAACGTCTTCTAAGTTTAATGTACGAGATTTACATTCTTCACAAATTCTACCAACTCATAGTGTCTACACTTTATGATGTTGGTTCCCACCAATCTCATATTAACGGCTAACTTCATTCCGTGCCTTTGGGCAACAAAGCATGATTCCACACTCTTAATTTTTCTTGGACATTTTAAAGAGCAGAGTTGAAAATTTTTTTTATAAGTTGATTTATTAGGCCTAAGCTTGGAAAATACTGGATAGTTTTTTCTGGCATATTTGCATGAAAATACCAGGCAAAATGCCCATTTCATTATTGCTTCAAAAAAAACCCCTCTCATATAAAGATGTATGGATTACATTATACCCATTAACTTTCTATTATTGCCTAAGTCCTAAGGGGTTTTGGCCTAAACAACCACCAAGCCTACTTCTTTCCATGTTTTCCCATCATTCCCTGGGCTAGTTTGTACCAAATTAAATTGTCTAAAGAAATGGAACTTTGGGGACCTGGAGATGGGAGATTTTCAAGAAAGGGCCCTCAGATTTGAGGTTTCCCTTATATTCTCATGAAACCACCTATTCAGCTTTGCCCAGTGAAATGGGTGAGCATTTAGCCTTTTCCACTATCCATCTCTTTCCTCTCCTCCAAGAGGCCTTCCCCAGTTCAGCCCTCTTTTCCCGGCTCACTCTCCCTCCAGCATCATCGATGCACTTGGATCCATGACCTTTGGACAATAGATATTTGCCCTCCCCCAAACCCACAGCACGTATGTACATTTTTAAAAATTATATATTATAAACTACTTATTCATATTTATGTCTGTCTCCCCCTCTAGGCTATAAACTTGTTATGGGCAGGGAACATATCTGCTAATCCTGCTGCATTGTACTCTCCCAAGTGCTTAGTACATTGCTTTGCACCTAGTAAGTGCTCAAATAAGATTGATATATCTACCTTGAAGACCCTTTTTTTTTTCAGCAGGACCTTCCTCGGTCTCCATAGTGAAGTTTCACTTTACAATAAAATTCTTAATGTGCACAAAAAGATGGGGAAAAGCAATCAAATAGAGTAGCTGAAGTGTCAGGTTTTTATATTTTAAAGAAGTGGGTTGAAGGAGATTGAAATTAAATTTAAAAGCTTCTTTTATTATCCCTGGTGTAAAATTGAATGATAGTGCTGGGACAAGTGACAAATTTCTTTCCATGCTGAAGAATAAGAGTGGTTGGGGCGATCATTCCATAATTTCATATAAGTACATTTAACTTTTATCATAAGCATGTATGGAATTTTAGGTAGTATTTTTAATTTCTAAAGGACTTCTCCTTAATCCAATCCTCACAACAGTCCTAAAACCTACATAATGGGTCACCATTTTATAGATGAGAGCCCAAATTGAGGTGTTCTGCAGTTTTAGGTTACAAGAGTGCTGGATCCAGTCTTAATCTCTGCCATGATATACTGTGTGGTTGTGAACAAATCTCTTACTACAATTTCCTTCCTTTTTCCCCTACATTTATTTGTATCTGCAAAAGTTATCTCCCCAAAAGTGCTTTGAAAGGACAACCTTCTACATGAGAGTCTTTAAGGCTTAGAAATGAATTCATAAAGATCATCACATTTGTAACAGCTCAATCTGTGCCTGTAGGAAAACATGTAGAAAAGTCTTTTCTAAAGGCTGTTTGGATGAGCGTCAAAAAAAAGTCCTCTTGTGAATTTTCATCAGAATCACAAATGTGGTTGGAGCAAAGCTGTTTATGAAAATGAAGACATTATCCCAGCAGTAAATGCACTTCAAATCTGGATTTGTAAAGACATTATGGAAAGGAAAGGGCATGGAAATTGTGAACAATATCCCACAGGGTTAGATTTAAATTTGTTGGGTATTAGCTTGAAAAAAGAAAGCACAAAAGGTAATTTCATGCGGAAGTTCATTAAACTCTCTTCAAATACATACAGAGCTTAGAACAATTCTGAAACTCTGTTTGAAAGGAGATATATACTCTAATGTTGGTTTTAAGTTACGGATATCTAACCTGTGATGACTTTTTCCTGTTCCTTGCCCCTTCCCGTACTAAACTTAAGAAACACTGGTACCTCTGAGATCCTAGTCCAGTTAAACTCCGATATTGTTTCTAGAAAAGGGCTGAATCTGGGTACGGTGATTTGCTGGATTGAAGTTAACAGCTTTAATTTATCGTGTTTCCTTGCATCATTGCCTCTACCGCATAATTTCCCTTCTTGACGCTGATTTGTGGTAGGAGGAGAAAGAAGGTAAGGACTTCCAGGATACAAGCTTGTGATGGGGAAGGAAGTAGGAAGGGAGAATGTGCTATAAGTAAAAGCTGCAGTTTCAAGTTCCTTCTTACTTTTTTTTCTCCCTTCCTTTCCTCCTTGTTTCATTTTCTTTGTTGTTTCTCCAGACCCTTTATTGCAAGATTTGATTCCCCATGTAATAGCCCCTCCCCCTTACAGTCCCCATTTTACAGATGAGGTAACTGAGGCCCAGAGAAGTTAAGTGACTTGCCCAAAGTCACCCAGCTGACAAGTGGCGGAGCCGGAATTTGAACCCACGACTTCTGACTCCAAAGCCCGGGCTCTTTCCACCGAGCCATGCTGCTTCTCAGCGTGATTGATTCTCAGGTTGCCAGAATACAGAATAGGGAGCAGAAGAGATGTGGAAGCCACAAAGAAGTACACTTAAGGTCCCCCTTGAAGGGAAATATGGACAATTTCAGGGCAGTTAGCATCCAAGTGGGAAGGACTACTTATAAAGCTCCTCATTTGAGTAGTGTAGTCTCCTTTAACGAAACCTGATCTTATTTTTGGCATTACATCACTCTACAAACAAGGCTAATAGTAACCATACTACTGAGTTATGCTCCTTCAAAATGTAGTTGTAACATGGGATACTATAACTTACCTGTTATCAATTAAGGTCTGTCCAGAACCCAAGGAAAAGTAATATTAAATTCCTTTATGTGCTATATACCGTAATGATAAATGTCACTTAGGTGTTTATTTTTTATTAAAGTAATTCAGTGAATAATCTCACAGAATTAAGTTTGATGAGTTGCAATATATCCATGAGTCCTTATAGGAACTAACAGAAGTGTAAGTTTATTATGCAGACTGGCGTGGTGGTAGTTCAACGTCAGTGGTTTGCCCTAAGTAGGTGGAAAAGAGGCCTTCTTAAAGTACTTTATAGTTGGCTAACTCCTTCTGAGCACCTCTGTGGCCCCTTTGCATTTCTCTCCCTATTAGGGCTCCTTCAATCATGTTTATAACTGAATCTTTTTTGAAAATTGATGTAAAGGTATTCAAATCTCAGTATTTCAGCTGGTACCACAGAAACTGTAATTATCCCTTTCTCTGTTCTGCGGTCTGGCAATATTGCACTGGGTCATCAAATTTAGAATGTACTCATCAGATGATTACTCTGAATCAGATGTGATGAGTGCATCAACATAGACTTCATTCATTTCTGAATTAAGTTGCCTCTTCAAGTTTAGGAACTTTTTTTAGTTGTGCCCTCAGTTGGAGTCTGTTTACCGTCTTGGTTATCTGACTCAGACTGTAGGCAGAATGCCCTCCGAGATGCAAGCATTGTTGATTGCTTACTCTGAGCCTCTGAGGCAGCGGGTGGGGAGATATATTTATTTCAGTATAACTCTTGCCTGGAATGCAGAAGGGGTGGGTGTGTATGTGAGCATGGAAGATGCAGTACTGGTTGCCTCTGTGGGGTGTTTGTAACCCGCTGAACGTCTGCAATTCCTTACCTGCATGTGACACTTTCTACTCTGTTTGGAACAGAAATGGACAGCTTGACTAGGAGCCATGCACCACTTTTTATAATGATGATGATATTTGTTAAGATCTCAGGTTAGACGCAGTCCCTTGTCCCACATAGGGCTCACAGTCTTAATCCGCAGTTTTAACATGAGGGAACTGAGGCACAGAGAATTGAAGTGACTTGCTCGGGGTCACACAGCAGAGAAGTGGTGGAGCTCATGTCCTTCTGATTCCCGGGTCTGTGCTCAATCCTCTTGGCCATGCTGCTTGTGCCCATTATTTTTTTATTCAGTAATTCTAGGCCCAGGACACATCTGTTGTTGTAGTAGTAGTAGTAGTAGTAGTAGTAGCAGCAGTAGTAGTAGTAGTCGTCGTCGTCGTCGTCTACAAATCATTAAGTTTTGTCAAAACTTGCCATAAAGAGAAAAGGGGCCAAGTGTGACAAATGTGATTGAAGATTAAACCAAGCACCTTGTTTGAAATTTAGCCAAGAGAATAGGTGCCTGATAGGCTTGCATTTTTAATACTCTGTTTTTAAAAATTCATCCTTTTGCAATGAGGATGAAGCTTATTTTTCAATCAGTTAACATTTGATTACAAATAACATTTTTAAGATCCTGGAGATTTCAAGACCCCTAGCCTTTTTGAGTTATAAAATCAATGGAGAAGCTCACGCAGAAAATCAAAACAAGAATTTCCAAATGTATCTTCAGAGAAATGGAGATCTGTAACTCCTAAGGGTATTATGAGTATTGCAAAGGCAATTATAAAATGGAATATATCATGTGGAAGAGCTAGTAGTTTTTATTTCTAAGACACATGATAATCTGTTGCGCATAGCCTCATCCTCCAAACTTTTACTAAGTACATTAAAAGAAAGAGAAAGTGAAAATACTATTTTATAGAAGAATATATAATATCCACACTTTAGAGACAAAAATTTGGAATTATTAGGTGAAATGTAAACTCTAGCTCTCTTTACTGATGTTTGGTATTTCTACACCATTTTGTGGAAAGCCAACATGTATGTTTGGAGAGAAGCAGGTATAAGACTTGTTATAGATTCCTGAAATGTTAGTTTTGCTGACTGACTTTGATTTGTATTCACTTGTGTAAAGTCAATCACTGGTATTTTTGTGTAGAGCGCTGTACTAAGGGTTTGCAAAAACCGTAGTCATCTTGCTGCCAAAAGAATTTCGAGAAGGAGAAACCAGGTAGGGCAGACATGCTCACTAGGACAGTAAAATTAGACTGTAAGAATCTTGGGGGTAAAAACTGGCTGTGGTGAGGGGTTTCCAGTGACTTAACCCCTCATTCTATTGCCCAGTGTTGGCACAAATGCTTTTAAAATCAAAACCTAATGTGGGTTAGAGAGTCGTTAAGTACAACACCTACTTGCTGAAGACATAGTGGATATGCTTTCCTCTGTCTTTAATAAGGGTTTTCAAATCCTACCCTATCAGACAAGTTCCCAAAACCTCTTTCCTGTCTTGGTGAGAAAAATTGCAAAGCCTCTTTCTTGCTTCTAAAGTGATATGCCTTCAACGTCATATATAACTAAGGAATTTGATTCAAAATCTTGACTTCAACAAAACTGGTCATTCCACAGAGAATGATTTTCTTACCTAAAAATATTCTTCTTTAGCATTCCTGGGTAAACCATCAAAAGACTCTGCATTTTGAATTTTGGTCCACCAGGGTACAGGCTATCTTTGTCTTTTCCTCCTTCAGTGCAGATCTCCAAATTTCTTGCCAGCTGAGATTTGTGTGAAGTATCTTTGGCAGTGATCCCACGCAGTAGAAGGAGGATGACTTCTGGGCTTCCCAGGAGGCAGGCAATTATTACAATGGAGCTACATTTAAAAAAAAAAAAACAAAAAACAACCCACCCTGCATGCACTTATGAGAAGTGAGAAATTAATAAGCTAAGTGTTTCAGATACTGACCAGGGATCTTCGGGGGGGTTTGTGCTTTGCTGACTATTGTTTGCAGAGTAAAATGTCTATCGACCCAGGATTACAGGTGGAATATCCTTCTGTGGATGACTAGAAGAGGACCGATTCATTCATTCAATCATACTTTTTGAGCACTTATGTGTGCAGAAGACTGTACTAAGCACTTGGGAAGTACAGTTCAACTGATGACTTCTTGTCTTTCAACTTTTTCCTCTGCTCACCATTGGGAAGATGTACCGTCTTCATCATCAGCATCGTGTCTTTTGGAATGTACTGTGCGAGGTTTTTACGGGGATCACTGCAATGAGGAATGGCTAAACATCAAATGGCCATCCTTGCTTTTAAGGCATCTGATTGATGTTATAGAAAAAAGTGGAACAAACAATGGTATTGATATACTCCGGGGTACAACCACCCCAGGGATACAACCTGGGGAAGCAGCATGGCATAGTGGATAGCGCATGGGCTTGGGAGTCAGAAGATCATGGGTTCTAATTCCGGCACTGTCTCTATTGCGTGGCCCTGGACAAGTCACTTCTCTTCTCAATGCCTTAGTTACCTCATCTGTAAAATGGGGATTGAGACTGTGAGTCCCACGTGGGACAGGGACTGTGCCCAACCCAATCTGCTTTTATCCACTCCACTATGTACAGTGCCTGGCACATAGTAAGCGATTCACAATTACCACAATTATTATTATTAACCTGTATTTATTGATGGCTCACCCCTCGTCTATGCCCAATTAAGTTTAACACTCTGGCAAGGCACTACAAGTAGCTAAACCCCCTTTCTTTCCCTTCCCCAGCTGGGCTGAGCAAAAGCACTCAATGGGTCTTAGAAGAAATCCGGCCCAGTTTGTCTCAGATTTTTCAAAGGATTGAAAACAATCCCCTTAGCAGATAAAAAGAAGTCGCTGAATTGAGGAGCAACTTAACTCTAGACTGTAAGTTCCTTGTAGGCAGGGACCATGTATACCAAATCTCTTATATTGTTCTCTTCCAAGTGCTTAGTACAGTGCTCTGCACACAGTAAGCATTCAATAAGTACCACTGAATGAGTTGGCAGGGAGGGGAAACACAATAGAATAAGAAGCACATTGTTTATTCATCCTGGCTGAAGAATAGTATTTGCTAACATTTTAATACAGTGTTGAGGATTTCTTGTGATTTTCAAGGCTCCTATGATTTTCATATATTGTCCAATCCATCTCGTATTAGTGGGCTGTGATATTTTATTGGGTCAGAGAAGATGCTGTAATTTTTGGTAGTCATTAGGTTTTAAAATTTTTAAAAGCTAATTTATTTCCACAATGATTTTTACTTTCAACACAAATTTTGAGCCATGAGTACATTATGAACTGTGTTACAGTGGAGATTTAATTTAATCTTTATGGTACCCCAGGTACCTAATATGTGAGACTGTTAGGAGACAAAGGGACTCGAGAGATTTGAGGTATCTTTGTTTTCCTTTTGGGTGTTTTGGGGGAGTTTGCCGCTTTATTCAAATGGAAGTTATTTTTCGGTTGCCTCAGGCCAACTTTGTTTTGTAGCAAGAATGCAGTCACTTTCAAAACTTGTGTTGTATGAGAGCAATTAGATTTTAAACCTTAGTGTACCTACTATGACTGATGGGGTGTCAATCCTTTTTCATGAAATTGGTGGGAAAATAAAGAACATTTGTCTTTTATGCACTTGAGTGTTATTTCATCAAGAGGGTGGAAATGTGTAGTGACGCACCCAGTGCTGTAATGGTCCCAAGACTCAGCTGTCAAAATCAGCCTCCAAAAGGGACTTGCATCATTACACTTGAAACTTGCCTTTGTTCATTAAGATCTCGCCATATGGGAATTCAGAGTTTTGAAGGGAGTTGTCCACATGGAATTTTGTTCCTGACATTGATGAATGGCACCTTAATACTATGATGAGAACTTTTATTTTTTCAGTAGAATCTCATTGGATGTGAGTTTGGGGGCATGGCCCTGACACTCGATGATATGGATCACTGCCAGGAATCAAGCCTGTTTTTTGGCGGGGTGAGTGAGGTTGAGTGAGTATCTCTCTATATGGGCGGTAATACTTTTGAGAGTCCACATTCATTTTGAACTGCAGGAACTTACAGCTTTGCAGAGTTACCACTATGTCCTTTAGCTTTTCAAGGACTAATTTCTCAAGCCCTAGAATAGAAATAACACAAAGAGAGACACTTTGACGATTATCACGAGATTCAGAACAGGAAACCTGTATCCCTGTATCACCTCTCCCCCTGTTTTCATACCTTGTCAGTGCCTGACACCTAAGTCACAGTTATAAACAGTAATGCCCTCATTCAAT
Organism: Tachyglossus aculeatus; assembly: GCF_015852505.1. Taxonomy (NCBI): domain Eukaryota; kingdom Metazoa; phylum Chordata; class Mammalia; order Monotremata; family Tachyglossidae; genus Tachyglossus; species Tachyglossus aculeatus. The sequence continues at coordinate 14,663,990 of NC_052090.1, read as the reverse complement.
CATAGGGACGCTGTGAAGAATTAAAGGTCATATATAATAATAATAACCTACTGACTCTATTGTGCTTTCCAAAGCTCCTAGTGTAATTTTTTTATATGGAGTAAGCATTAAAAAAATGCCACTGTCTGATTGGTATATAAAAGTGCTTTTATATTTAGTTGTTGTTCAGAGGCCAGCATGATAAAGTCAATGGAGTAGGCACAACAGCAGCTTAGCTCTTGTGAGCAGAATCAATAAATCAGATTTATTGAGCATTCACTGTGTGCAGGGAACTGTACAAGTGCTTATTACTCAGAGGGATTCCTCCCCCTTAAGGGTGACTGTCTCTTATGTCCCCATCCCTTGGCATGCACTGGGAATTCAAATATCTTTCCAAGATGGTATTCTGAGTGGTGACCCCTGTGGCTCTTACCACCTAATTTCATTTCAAATTCTCTATGTTGCGGGGTGAATGAGTTCATTCTGTGGATATTCATCAGGCAAATATAGTCATAGTGATCTACAGCTTTGACCTTTCGTTTCTCACCTTTGCTACACATAACCCTATGGCCTTCATAAGCTGGCCTGACCTTCAAAAGGTGGGAGACTAAGAGTTGGCTGCACAATTAAGTATTTTTTGCACTTTGGTCAAAGATCTGAAGAGAACATTTAGTTAAAGTTAATAGGCATGCCTCTTGCCTGAAATTGCAGGGTTGGCCCTTTGACATGGGCTACAGAATGGGTTTTGGCAATGGACTATCAGTTCTAGAAGCAAATGAGGTCATTTGTGGAGTAGATTTGGCACTAGTTTAATGTACTGTCTCTGTTTTGAGCTGAAACTGAAACCAAGGACAAGCTCATTAGAATAAGGATGGTGGTGGTTGCAGCATTTGCCTTTTTATCACCAGCTTTAAAGCACTTAATCAGCTCACCCCATCCTATGTCACCTCACTAATCTTCTACTACAGCCTAACCCGCACGTTCTGCTCTTCTAGCATGAACTTACTCATTATGCCCTGATCACATCCATCTTGCCAGTGATCTCTTTCCCACGTCCTCCCCCTAGCCTGGAACTCCCTCCCTTTGCATATATAATAATTTTAATAATAATTTTGGTATTTGTTAAGCGCTTACTATGTACAAAGCACTGTTCTAAGTTCTGGGGAGGATACAGAGTGATCAGGTTGTCCCATGTGGGGCTCACAATCTTAATCCCCATTTTACAGATGAGGTAACCGAGGCACAGAGAAGGTAAGTGACTTACCCAAAGTCACATAGCTGACAAGCAGCAGAGCTGGGATTTGAACCCATGACCTCTGACTCCCAAGTCCACGCTCTTTCCACTGAGCCACGCTGCTCTCGCCACCTTCAAAGAACTACTAAGGTCACATCTTCTCCAAGAGGTCTTCCCAGATTAAGCTGCCTTTTCTCTGGCTCATTCTCCCTTCTGCATCATGTATACACTTCAATCTGTGACCTTTGGGCACGTGATATTTGCCCCACTCCCAACTCCACAGCATTTACGTACATATCTTTAAATTATATATTATAAATTACTTATTCATATTCTCCCTCTAGAGTGTAAATTCATTATGGACAGGAAATGTGTCTGCTAATTCTGTTGAATTCTCCCAAGTTCTAAGTGGTGGTAGTAGTAGTAGTAATAATAATAATTATTAATATTGTTAAGCACTTGCTATGTGTCAAAAACTGTTCTAAGCTCTGGGGTAGATTAGAAACAAATTAGGTTGGACAGAATCCCTGTCCCAGATCGGGCTCACAGTCTTAACCCCCATTTTACAGATGAGGGAACTGAGGGACAGAGAAGTGAAGTTATTTGCCCAAGGACACACAGCAGACAAATAGCAGGCCCAGGATTAGAACTCAGATCTTTTGACTCCCAGGGCCGTGCTCTATGCACTAGGCCAACTGATAGAGAGGGAATTTGTAGAAATACAGATCTGTCACCAGGTTGAATTTCTGGACAGATACCAGAGCAAACCATTAAGTCGGATGAGCATAAAAGCATAAGGAGAGTGATAATCCCATCAAACTAATTTCCGTGACAGAGGTAGACCTGATAGTCCAGTGGAAACAACATGTATGAAGTAACAATTTCAGAAGGACTTGTGAGAGTTTCATCAATAAGTATGACACCGTGTCCGATCAATATTATTTCTGGGTGAATATGAAATTACTCAGAAGAATACCTCCTCCCTTCACCCTGTTCGAGAGTAGAGATTTATGTTCTAGATACTAGAATGTAATAATAATAATTGTGGTATTTGTTGAGCACTTATTATGTGTCAAGCACTGTTCTAAGCCCTGTGGTGGACACAAGCAAATTGGATTGGACATAGTCCCTTTCTCATTTAGGGCTCACAGTCAATCTCCATTTTACAGATGAGGGAACTGAGGCCCCAAGAAGTTTTTACATGCCCAAGATCACACAGCAGACAAGTGGTGGAGCCAAGACTAAAACCCAGGTTCTCACTCCCAGGCCCATGCTGTGAGAATTAGTCCACTGAAGAATGGTTGAGGTTAATCCAGGGTTTACACAATTTATGATTTTTATCAATTACATGGATGATGGAATTGAGTGTTTTCAGAGGATATCAATGTGGTAAACTTAAAACTAACACTAAATTCATTCAATCGTATGTATTGAGTGCTTACTATATGCAGAGCACTGTACCAAGCACTTGGGAAGTACAAGTCATGGTCCCTACCCAACAACGGGCTCACAGTCCAGAAGAACTGGGTAGTCGCTCTTTCAAAACAGATATGTGGCATTTAGATACATAGACTAGCGTGTTCAACAAATTCGGCAAAAAGTCAGTAAAGGCAAGTGGAGGGGACTTGAGAGAACTAAAAACAAGCTACCCTACCTAGATTCAAGTTAGGGAAGAGTCTTGAGGAACTAGGGGGAAAAGGCCTTGGGGTCAGAGTGTATGACATCATTCAAGAGTCTGTTATCCCTTATTGAGAAATTTAGAACCATGGAATCTTCCAAGTGCTTAATACAGTGCTCTGCACATAGTAAGCGCTCAATAAGCACCACTGATTGTTGGAATTGGTCATGGGAAACTTGTCACAGAGAAACCTTTGAGTCACGTGGTTGATTTTCAAGTCCTCTGAGTCATAGAACCCCAGGTCTAAATTTATGTCCTTTCAAAGTAGGGGAGAATCATGCTTATGAAGGAATTTTCAAGATGCCACCAGAGTGGTTTACCTTTAAAAACCGGAGTCTCACTGAGTACATTGTATAGCATTTGTCTACAGATTTCCCTAAATTATTTCTGCAAGGATTCAGTTGGGACCCTCTTGGAAATAGCAACCTGTTCTTGTTGTCTTTTGGTAGTGACCTGGAGGCCTGAGGGAAGTGGACATAGAGGGACAAAGGCTAGGCTATTTTTCAGGGATTTTTTTCATTGAGGGGTTTCTTTTGGGGGAAATACTGAAGAAGAAACTGTGATTTGCGGGGAACAAAATACAGATAGTTGCGCACTCCCATTTCCTTCTTTACTTCACCCCAGTTAACCACCGCTTGAAGAATGAAGAGTACAGGATACCACTCCCTCCCAGCTGAAACCAAAAAATGATGTTAGGAGGATACAGATAGGAATTTGAATATTTAGTTAAATGTAGAATCTGTGTAATTTCATAGGTGAAAAATCTCACTAAATCAGTGTAACAGACACATTCCTTGCCCACAATGATCTTACAGTCTAGAGGGGAAGTCAGACATAAATAAATTACAGGTACATAAGGGAGCAAGTCAGGGCAATGCAGAAAGAAGTGGAAGAAAAGGAAAAGGGGTTTAGCCAGGGAAGGCCTCTTGGAGATGTGACTTCAATAAGGCTATGAAGGTGGGGAGAGTAATTGTCTGTTGGTTATGAAGAAGGTAGGATGTGGCTGAAAGGTCGGTAGTGAGATGGATGAGATGAGGCTCGGCTTTCCCAGACTGAGCCCCCTCCTTTCTCTCCCCCTCCCCCCCCGGCCTTACCTCCTTCCCCTCCCCACAGCACCTGTATATGTGTTTGTACAGATTTATTACTCTATTTTACTTGTACATATTGACTATTCTATTTTATTTTGTTAATGATGTACATCTAGCTTTACTTCTATTTATTCTGATGACTTGACACCTGTCCACATGTTCTGTTTTGTTGTCTGTCTCCCCCTTCTAGACTGTGAGCCTGTTGTTGGGTAGGGACCATCTCTATATGTTGCCAATTTGTACGGTCTGGATTGTAGTAGGAGAGCAGCGAGGTGAGGTAGGAGGGGGCAAGGTGATTGAGTCCTTTAAAGCCGATGGTAAGGAATTTCTGTTTGATGCGGAGGTAGATGGGCATCCGCCGGAAGTACTGGAGGAGAGGGGAAACCTGGATCAGTGTTTTTGGAGAAAAATGATCCCGACAGCAGAGTGAAGTATGGACTGGAGTGGGGAGAGACAGGAGGCTGGGAGGTCAGCAAGGAGGCTGACATAGTAATCAAGGCAGGATAGGATAAATGCTTGAATTAACATGATAGCTGTTTGGATGGACAGAAAAGGATGGATTTTAGCGATGTTGTAGAGGTTGAACTTACAGGATTTAATGATAGATTGAATGAGAGAGCAGATAATGCCAAGGTTTTGGGCTCGTGAGACAGGAAGATGTGGTGTCATCTACAGTGATGGGAAAGTCAGGGGAAGAACAGGGTTTGGGTGGGAAAAGAAGGAGTTCTGTCTTGGACACGTTAAATTTGAAGTGATGGCAGGACATCCGATTAGAGATGTCTTGAAGGCATCTGTGGAGTGAAGGAGACAGAAGCCAGACTGGAGGGGGTCAGGAGAGAATTGTAGGAGATGAACTTGAGATAGTGGGTGATGACAACTCTCTAAAGGAGTTTGGAGAGTAATGGTAGGAGTGAGATGGGGTGATAACTAGGGAGTTGTGGGTTCAAGGGAGGGGTTTTTTTAGGATAGGGAAGATATTAACATATCTGAAAGCAGTGGAGAAGTCATTGGAGAATGAACAGTCGAAGACAGGGAGAGAAGAAGGGAGGGAGCCAGTGTTTTGATAAGGTGCTAAAGGATGGGGTTAGATGTGGAAGGGGTTGATTTTGGGAGAAGGCAGGAGATCTCTTGAGATACTGCTGGGAAAGATGGGAGAGTTGAAGAAGGGGCAGGGGAGATTTTATGGAGGTGACGCCTTTTAGTTTTTGTTTAATTTGGTAATCATCATTCTTCCCCCAGTCCTACTTTAATGTTGAAAGAGTCAAGCCTATTTTCAGTAGATTTTATTGGACTGTTTGTAAACAAAATTTTGTCTCCAAGACTTGTGTGTGCCTTACAGTGATGCCCAGGAAAATACAAGAGAGGGAAACAAGGACATTGTTCAATGCTTTGCATAGTGTGCACCCAATAAATACAATTGAATTGAATGGAATAAATTGGAGTGAGACAACATGCTTCTTGCAAAAGCACATAATGAGAGAATATGAATATTGTTAGGACTATTGGATTGAAAATGAGTCACGAGAAAATTGTTTGGATCAGTTCACAGTAAATTTGGATGCTGGGACTTAGAGTCTATGAAGTAATTATTCTATTCTTCTGTATTGAATTACATTTTGGATTGGCCTGAACATTTAATTTTATTGAGAAGTAAAAAAGCAGTAATAATAATAATAAAGATGGCATTTATTAAGTGCTATGTGCGAAGCACTGTTCTAAGCACTGGGGAGGTTACAAGGTGATCAGGTTGTCCCACGGGGGGCTCATAGTCTTCATCCCCATTTTACAGATGACGGAACTGAGGCACAGAGAAGTTAAGTGACTTGCCCAAAGTCACACAGCTGACAATTGGCAGAGCTGGGATTTGAACCCATGACCTCTGACTCCAAAGCCCAGGTTTTTTCCCCTGAGCCACGCTACTTCTCTTTCCTTTTCTGCCCTTCTCCCTTCTCCAAATGCTGCATAACCTCTTAACTTAAAGTATGAAAACCATTAAGAGTCATCAGAACATATTCATATAAAATAGTCCCTAGTTTAAGTATTCATACCTTTATAAATGCAGGTGACAATGACTGATAGTTCAAAATATTAATCTTGATCATCTAATCTAACCACAAACGATTCATGCCAATTCTGTTAATACTAGAGATTCAATAAAAAACACATAAAAATATCTATCAACTTTTAAGTGAAGAGTGAGATCTGCTACTGTCTCTTTCAACTGAAAGTTTGTTGCGTGCGTAGCCTGAAGGGAGTTATGACTTTATACAGCTGCAATTTTGTAATAAAAAATGTTTGTGCGGTTCAAGTAGAATCCTGTCTGACAAACTTTTCTCAAGATTAGAGTCTATATGGTGTGATTCTGGGTTAGATGTGGGTGAGGAATAAATGTCTCCGTTGCTGACGGTGGACTGTCTCCCACTGGGAATGCTGAACAAGCTTCAGTCCTGAGGTTTCGGGGCCCAGAACCTTCCCAGAGAAATTGATAATAGCGGCTATAGTTTGTGCAAGCTGTTCATGCTCTCTGTGTCTGCCGCTTCCCTTTTCCCGGGGCCCGGGCTGGAACGGGAAAGTAGGTGGGCAGGGATGCGGTGGTTGGAAAGTACAGGCAAGGTTCTCTTGTGTGCGGGACCCATGTATGTATGGCATGATCTCCGGGAAGTGCTGATGCTCTTTTTTAGCACCACATCCTGTCAGATGGTTGCTTCGGTGGTCTCCTCGGCCCTTCCCGAACCAATTAGGCCCTGGGTGATCATTGCGCAGTCCCAGGAGACAGAAGAAGTGTGGCTTAGTGGAAGAGCATCAGAGTGGGAGGCAGGAGTCCTGAGTTCTCATTTTGAATCTTGCCCCCTTGCCTGCTGTGGGACTTTGGGTCTCTGTTCTTGCGTCTATAACTTGGGGACAGAATATCTGCTTTCCCTTCCTCTTAGCGATAAGTTACTGATAGTAATAATTATAATTATTATACAATATATATAGTAATAATAATAATAATTATGCTATTTGTTAATCAATCAATCAATCAATCGTATTTATTGAACGCTTACTATGTGCAGAGCACTGTACTAAGCGCTTGGGAAGTACAAATTGGCAACGCATAGAGACAGTCCCTACCCAACAGTGGGCTCACAGTCTAAAAGGGGGAGACAGAGAACAGAACCAAACATACCAACAAAATAAAATAAATAGGATAGAAATGTACAAGTAAAATAAATAAATAGAGTAATAAATATGTACAACCATATATACATATATGCAGGTGCTGTGGGGAAGGGAAGGAGGTAAGATGGGGGGATGGAGAGGGGGACGAGGGGGAGAGGAAGGAAGGGGCTCAGTCTGGGAAGGCCTCCTGGAGGAGGTGAGCTCTCAGCAGGGCCTTGAAGGGAGGAAGAGAGCTAGCTTGGCGGATGGGCAGAGGGAGGGCATTCCAGGCCCGGGGGATGACGTGGGCCGGGGGTCAACGGCGGGACAGGCGAGAACGAGGTACAGTGAATAGTTGTTACAGTTGTTAAGCGCTTATTATGTGCCAGGCACTGTACAAAGCGCTGGGGTGGATACAATCAAATCAGGTTGGACACAGTCTCTGTCCCACATGGGGCTCACAGCCTCAATCCCCATTTTATAGGTGAGGTAACTAGACATAATAATAATGATGATGGCATTTGTTAAACACTTACTATGTGCGAAGCGCTGGGGAGGATACAAGGGGATCAGGTTGTCCCTCTTGGGGCTCACAGTCTTAATCCCCATTTTACAGATGAGGTAACTGAGGCACAGAGAAGTGAAGTGACTTACCCAAAGTCCCACAACAGACAAGCGGCTGCTGTGGGATTAGAACCCACGACCTCTGACTCCCAAGGCCGTGCTCTTTCCACTGAGCCATGCTGACATAGAGAAGTGAAGTAACTTGCCCAAGGTCACACAGCAAATGAGTGGCAGAGCAGGGATTAGAAAACATGACCTGATTCCCAGGCCTGTGTTCTATCCAGTACACCATGAGCCTCATGTAGGACAGAGATTGGGTCTGATCTTACTATTTTGTTTAGACTTCAGTGTTTCACACAGTGTTTGGCCCAAAATAAATACATAAAAAAGTCACAATTTCTTTTTATTATCAGAACTGGGACTAGAGCACAAGTCTTCTGATTCCTGTAGCAGTGATCTTTCCACTGGACCAATAGCAGGGCTTCTGGTGTTAATTTATCCCTCAAAGAATCATGTTTTTAATTTGTGGCATAGTGTCAGTGGTATTTGAGTGTCTATCGAGGGCTAATCCATGCACTAAGCGCTTGAGAGAGTACAACATTCATTAATTCAATTATTCAATTGTATTTATGGAGCTCTTACTGTGTGCAGAGCACTATACAGAAGCAAAGCACATGATCACTGCCCTCTTGAAGCTTCTTGCTTTATAGTGAATAAAGTGAGTAAAACTCCTTGCTTGGAACTGTGTAAAGATTACATGCAGGGGATTTCTTTTTAAGATGGGGAAGAAATACAAGGCTTAAATGCTTGCACAAGACAATTGTAAATTATTTTGCTAGTGGTTTGGCCTGGAAGCCATTGAATGCCATGTTTCTGACTAGTGGAACTTGTGATTGCTTACTTCGCACATAGCAATAAAGCATTTGTGCTTGTGACACTGTAATACTATGTAGTTAAGATACATTTTTGTAGACAGTAACTGGCATCATTTGTGCTTAATCAACCACAAAAACCATTTATTGTTTCATTAACATCAGCATTATGAACATTACCCCTTAATTTGTCATCTTCGGGATGGCTTCATGTCTTGAGTACTTGAAGCAGCGTGGCTCAGTGGAAAGAGCCTGGGCTTTGGAGTCAGAGTTCATCGGTTCAAATCCCGGCTCCGTCACTTGTCAGCTGTGTGACTTTGGGCAAGTCACTTCACTTCTCTGGGCCTTATTTCCCTCATCTGTAAAATGGGGATGAAGACTGTGAGCCCCCCGTGGGACAACCTGATCACCTTGTAAACTCCCCAGTGCTTAGAACAGTGCTTTGCACATAGTAAGCTCTTAATAAATGCCATCATCATTATTATTATTGAGTATTCCTTTGAACAATGCTTATGTGTACTTGGAGAAAATACTGATTACTGCATTTTGATTTTTATATGTGGTGAGCGAATCATTGAAATACGTTGGTTGAAGGGTGTTTTTTATTTTTTTAGAAAAATCAATTTAATTTTGAGTTTTGCATTTGGAAATATAAAGCAAGCTTTTCATTATTCAAGGTGGAAATTGTCATGATGCACCCAAACTAACATCTATTTTCAACTCTAACAAAATGCTAAATTTAGACCAGATGTGTTAAGTTAAACAAAGTAAACCAAAATGCAAGTTTGCACAATACCCATCCAACAAGGCTTCTACCTTAAAACACTCCTCCATGACCTTTCCAGGAAGAGGAAAAGACCAGTGCAAGAACCAAACAAAAGTAGTGTGAAAAACATCATGCAGAATTTTGATTCATTCCTTGGCAGAGGGCATTTGTGATTCCTGATGGATTTGTGTTTTCCCTTACTGTGGGACCCACTGGAGCCCAAGTTACTAACATGATCATCTTTCCCCCTCCTTCCCCACTTCCTGCTTATTCCTGTATTTTTGAGGTAAAGCCAAGTCCAGTTTTGTTTTAAAAAAAAAATTGTTTCTATTTCCCATTGGCTCACTGGGGATGAACACCCTTCAGAGCTACAAAACCCCATTTCTCCTTGGAAAAACTGACTTGATCTGAGTCCTAGGAGTCCAATAATTTATTTTTCCAGAGGGCTCAGCCAAGTTAACTGATAGAATCCTTAAAAACAACAGCAACAACAAAACCTAAGGGTAACGTTCTTTCCTTTGTTATTGAGAAAGCATTTCATTCCTGGACATTTTAACAAGCAAATGAGAAAGTTGCACTCTTGAAAAATGTGTTGTTTGTCTTGCCATAATTAGGAAAAGAACTTTCTGGTGACAGATGTATTCTTCACACCGAGGAAAAAGGACTGTGCTAGCAATCTTTCTGATCCCCTTGGGTTTAGAAAAGTGCTTCGCACTTAGTAGGTGCTTAACAAATACCATAATTATTATAGGAAAACATGCAAATAAAAGAAAGCATCTATAATTCCTGATCAGTGCGATATTTTGGGGGTGTCAAAGAATAAAAGACACCAGAAGCATGACTAAAATACTTGATTTGCTAAATACATACAAAGTACTCATATTTTAAAAATCTCTTTAATAAGTATCGCCATTAAATGGGAATTTAGTTGTTTCCTTAGAAATTCAATTATTTAGTTATTTAGTTATTTATCTGCTGATAAATCAGTTATTTATCTGATGATATCAGTTATTTATCTGATGATAAATTAAATAAATTAAATTAGGAGTCCTAAGATTGTGATTTTTTTTTAAACAAGTAGAACAATATTGCCAGATATGTCACTGTAACTGGGAAAGAAGTAAAATCAACCTAAATACCTGTTTGTCTTTCCCTTTAGACTGGGACCCCATTTTGGCTAGGGAATATTTCAATCAGTAGTATTTAGGATCTAGTGCTTATCGTGGGCAGAGCTTGAGAGTGTACAGTACAGCTGAATTGGTAGACATGTCCCTGACCACAAGGATATTACAGATCTAGTTTAGGGTCTGACTGTCTTGCAACTACCTCAGTAATCAGCATAGTGGTTGGCACAGAATACAAGTTTAACAAAGAGCGTTGTATTATTAAGTACACAGATGAGATATAAATATGGCCCCCGGCCCCCAAGGGGGCTTGTAATCTTAAAGTACAGTGGTGAGGAAAGTGTTGGCCACAAACACGCAAGGAACGATGAGACAAAAATAATATAAAAGACAAGGATGATGATAACTACTGTCAGAACAGTAGGGTTTCAGGTTCTTTGTGGCTCAGACCAACTGTCGCAAAAGTCATAACTGTTGGCCTTCCCAAAGTTTTAGAAGTTGAGAAGGACACATGCTGCTGTGGGAGTCCTTCCCAGCCTGGAACAGAGGCCCCTGGGAGTCTTTGTGGCATTTGGGTGGGGAAGTTTCCCTCCCACTTGGTGTCTGTCTACCCCTTCTAGACTGTGAGCCTGTTGTTGGGCAGGGGCCGTCTCTATATGTTGCCGATTTAAACTTCCCAAGTGCTCAGTACAGTGCTCGAAACACAGTAAGCGCTCAGTAAATGCGATTGAACGAAGGAATGAATGAATGAGCCCCTGTGATTGGCAGGAGGGCAGCAGGAGTGGACTCCCTCCATTAGCAGTTGTCTGAGTCCTTCCCTTAAAGCCCTTGAGTGGGCCTGGATGCCAGCAATGGTTTTGGAACCAGGCTCTTCTCCTCGTATATAGCTTTCAGGTGTAGGCAAGTGAGGGCCAGGAATGAGGAGCCAGAAAGCCCCATAAAGTCATCTTTAGAAGGGACATAATCTGTTCATTCAACCCAGTAAGATTAGTAGCAGGTTTAGGTTTTGAAAAACAAAACCATAACCCTGGAGGGGACGTTTGCCAGTGTTTCCCAGGGTTATGTTTTCTGCAGAGCTGTAATGAGTAACATTTTGCCATGTTCAGCGGCAGAAAGGAAACCTATCAGCACTGGGCATCCCACTAGCAGCGTGAGTTTGGTGGCTGGGTCTGCTGGGAAATGAAAAAGCAGGTGATCTCTCCTGTCTATAGGTTATGCCTATAGACTCTAAGCTCATTGTGGGCAGGGGATGTGTCTATCAGCTCTGTTTTATTGTACTCTCTCAACTGCTTAGTTCAATGCTTTGCACACAGTAAGCACTCAATCAAAATAAATGATGATGATGATAGTGGTGCCAAGGATCAGCCTGGTTTCCTTGCAGCACCTCTAGAACTTTAAAAAAAAATTGAAAGATATTTAAGTGCTTACTATGTGCCAAGCACTGTACCAAACTCTTTGGTAAGAGTTTAATTGCCATTTTGGTTGTTAGTTTTATTAAGAGATGATCAGTTCTGGGATGAGAAGGTGACTTTGCCAGGGTCTAAAAAGCTGATAATTGAGGAATGAAGACTTCATTTGTTGAGCACTTAATGTGTGCAGAGCACTATACTAAGTGCTTGGGAGAGTACAAAATAACAATAAACAGACACAATCCCTGCCCACGAGGAGGAGGAGACAGACATTAATATAAATAAATAAATGGCAGAGCTGTACATAAGTTCCATGGGGCTGGAAGGGGGGATGAATAAATTTCTTTTCTTGCAAGTGTCGGCAGCACAGAGGGAGTGGGAGAAGAGGAAAGGAAGCTTTAATCAGGGAAGGCCATTTGGAGGAGGTGTGCTTTCAATAAGGCTTTGAAGCCGGGGAGAGTAATTGCCAGAGGGTGTCCCAGGCCAGAGGCAGGATATGGATCGGAGATAGGTGAGATGGAGGAAAGTGAGAAGGTTAACATTAGAGTAGTGAAGTCTGTGGGCTGGGTTGTAGTAGGAGAGGAGGTGAGGGAGGAGGGGGCAAGTTGATTGAGTGCTTTGAAGCCACTGCTGAGGAGTTTTTGTTTGAGGTGGATGGGGCAACAACTGGAGGCTTATAATTGTGGTAAATATACTGACCCCTCCCAGGATCGCACCTGGAGAGTTTCCTGTACTCTATCAGCAGCCTCAACTGTGGGAGGGAGAGTCAAGCAGAGGCATATCCATTTCATTTCACTTCTCCATGCCTCAGTTATCTCATCTGTAAAATGGGGTTAAAAGTGTGAACCCCACCTGGGACCACCCGATTACCCTGTATCTGCCCCAGTGCTTAGAACAGTGCTTGGCACATAGTAAGCACTTAACAAATACCATAATTATTGTTGTTATTGTGTTTAGCTTGGGCAGTGGCTAGTAAGTGGAAGGCAATCTGCTACAAGTCAGAACTCACCTGTGCTGGGCAGCAGCGGCATGGAAGAGAGTTGAGAGCTGAGACTCAAGTTTACTGTGAGGAAGAAGACGATGGTAAACCACTTGGGTTCTTTTACCAAGAAAACTCCATGGATACACACCAGAACGATTGCAGATGGAGGTGGGGCGTTCTGGGAGAGACGTGTCCATGGCATTGCTATGGTTTGGAAACGACTCAACGGCATAAGACAAGATAAACCTACTGAATAAAAGTATTGAATGGGGTATTGATTAAAGGAAGTCTATTTTTCAAATGCAAGCATAAATGTATTTCAAATATTCTCTGCAGTTATGGATAGGTTTTTTTTATAAGGCTAGGCCGGATCAATGGCTGAACCTCTAGAGTGACCTTTAGTGACCCCAGGAAACCTAGCTAAGGCTCTAGGCCTCCAAACTGGCGCCTCTCTTGGTCCTCCACCCATGGCCCAGAAGCAAATAGGTCTCTAGAGCTTGGGTTCAAGTGCTGCTTCTTTCCAATATCTGGTATCACGTTGCTTTGCACGTCAGAATGACTCTGTTCCTAACACTTCTGGTTCTCGCTATGTGAGTGAGCTCTATGTTCTGTGGATTATCATTCGACAAACACTTTCAATGCAGAGTGGTTGATAACGTTGATGGAGGATGTTCTTTTGTTTACTGCTTTTAGGTATGATTTGTGAATTTTGTTTTAGGATTATAGGCAGGCTATGACTCCTTATATTGCAATGGCCAATACATTTTGGGGCTCCAAATCACTGTGGCGAATCATATTTTAATGCTGGAGCTCTAGTCTCTATGCTTGCCAGGGAACTTGTCCTTAGTCCGGTTATATTGTATTCTCCCAAGTGCTTAGTGCAGTGCTCTGCATATAGTAAGCACTCAATAAATGTCATTGATTAATTTACCCCAGCACTTAGTGCAGTGCCTGACACAAAGTAAGTACTTAACAAATACCATTAAGAAACAGAAAACAAAAGAACGGAGCAGCTTAAGGAACATGCTGCATTACAAAAGAAAAAAAAAAAGAAGAAAAATGCCTTTATGGGCCAGTCTCTGGGTTTTGAGTCTAGATTGCTCTTTTTCAGTGATTTTTTTCCTTAATGATTTTAGGTATAGTGGGTCTGATTTTACTAAGTTTTGAAGCGGGAAGTAAACTGACTAAGCCTTCAGCCTGCTTTACTGTGCTGTAGTGGGGCTGCCACACATTTGGTAGTGGAAATTGAAATGGCCATTTTTCCTTTTTGTGGCTACAGCATGGTTAAAATGGATCACTCTGATCACCCTACAGTCAGAGATTTCTCTGGGAGTGAGAGCAAGGGGACCCAGATGATCCTGGGCAAAGGAAGATGTAAATGGGGAGTGAGGGAAAGTGACTGGCTTCCCCACATATTCCTGTTTCATTTGCTCTAGAAAGTGTGGAGTGGCAGTCAGCTCCATCTGTCTTTTCTAGTCTACCTTCTCCCCAACCCCCACATGGCTTTGTGACTTCTTCCTCCTTTCCTGTTACCTGCCCCCCGATCTTTCCAGGATGTTCTGGGGCCACAGGCTGACTAATACCTATTGAGGGGTATATATCCGTAATCCCAAGGGGTGTAACTGGATCCAATTTAACTGTCACCCACTGCTCTCCAAATTGGACCTGCTTTACGTTTCACCAATTAGCTGTCTCCTACCCCCCCCCACCCCACCCATACCTTCTCTTAACAAAAGCCATCATTATTATTATTATTGTGCCCTATGCACAGTTCAGGATGAGTGGGGTCAGGATCCTCTGGAGCTAGTCTCCCCATCTCCCCCGCCTTTCCCCCTCTTTTATTTCCTTCCCTCTGAAGTGTAAGTGATGGAGGGTGTCCTCCCAGGCCTGCTGATGCCCTTACATTTGTTGCTTCACCACCCTCAGAGAGGGACTCTGCAGCACAAAAGCATCTTGTTTCAGCATTGTCAGGGCCCTTTGACTCTTGTAGCTATGGGAGCAGTAGGAGTGACTGCCAGTTGGCTGCTGAGTAATTTTGAAGTCAGTGCAAAGTCAATCATTCATCTTGCTGGCTAGAGGAGACAAATGGATAGAATAACAGAAGGTAACATTGAAGAGACACCCCTGTCATTATAGATTTTTTTAAAAAAAGGAAAGATAGGAGGGTGAATCATGGTATTTGTAAAGGAAAGCCTGAACTGGGAAGAAAGATTTACCAGAAAATAACGCTAGGAAAATCCCACCGTTCTTCATAGATTTTGTTCACAAGGATCCACCTGTGACTCTCATTTAATTTCTCATGCATAGCATTACGTTTGCAGTGACACCATTACAATGCATTAGTTCAAGCAGAAAAATGTTATCAGGTTGTCTCCCACCATTATTTATTTCTGGGGCAAGTATTTTCCTTTTTAATCTCCCATCAAGAAGTGTGGGATTTGGCCCTGCTCTGCTCTTCAGAAGAATGGATTCTGCCCCCGTCTTTTGCAAATCCTCTTCCCCTATAGTCAAGAGATAGCACCCTTCCCTCTATGACCATTCAAGAATGAAAATAGTCTGGCAAGAGCTAGAAGTAGGTTTTAAAAATATACAGTAGAGGATGTTCCTCCCTGGTATTTAAGTAAATGAGATGTCAATCCGTCAATGGCGTTTATTAAGAACTTGCTCTGTGCAGAGCATTGGGCTGAGAAGGAGAGTGCAATACAATTAGATATGAGTCCTGCCCTCAAGTAATGTTTGGCTACTGATGTCTGTCTTGATGGTTTTATGCTTGTTCTGTTGTTTCAAATCCTAAATGATGAGAACACGAAGTGCCCTGAGAAATTGAAAACCAAGAGGCTGTTCAATAAGTTTTATTTGCTTTAATTAATAGTCACTTTATAGGGAGTTAGAAGTGGTAAAAAACCTAAGCATGGGCTGGATTGTATGTGCCATTGAAGGTGAAATTAAAGTAATTTTATTTTAACTTCTTTTATGCTTTGGGGATAAGAGAAGAGGAAAAAAATTGCCATTACAATTAAAATGTGCATCCATAGTTTTTTGGAGTAATTCACTGATTGTTTTTAATTACAATCACAGAAGGCCCGCTAATCATAGAAGTGAAGTTTATAATGGTAAATTAGATTCATTTGGACTTGATTAAACAGAGCACTAGAACTTCACCTGTGACTATGAATTAGTGTGTGTGAACAAATGGGCATATTGGTTCCTTTTAGCATATCCATATAGACTTATATTGATAAATCAATCTCGCTATATAGAGAGAATATGTGGTACTTGTTCAGTTTTCAAAGAAGCAGCGTGGCCTAATGGATAGAGCATGGGCCATGGCTCTGCCACTTGTCTGCTGTGTGACCTTGGACAAGTCACTTAACTTCTCTGTGCTTCAGTTACCTCATCTGTAAAATAGGGATTGAGACTTTGAGCCCTATCTGGGACAGAGACTGTGTCCGACATGATTAGCTTGTATCTACCCCAGCTCTTAGTACAGTGACTGGCACGTAGTAAACAATTAAATACCATTACTATTATTATTGTTTTTCTTAATATCCAAAGTTGAAGCTATTGATAGTGATATCCTATTAACACATGCGCACATAGCTGAAAAGACCTGTTTGTGATTGACACCCCAGTCAGCCATGTGCATATGAAGGTTGTCCTTTGTTTCACACTTACAATTTCAATTGGCAGCTCCAGTTGGTACTTTCAAATCGGGATTTTGATATCCCAGTCTTTCTAAAGCCTATGATCAACATGAGTAACCTCTTTCCTGCTTGCCCCCAAATGTGGGAAGAAGGAGGGAGAGAGGAGAGGTGTGGGTGATTATGGTTTCAAGTTTCAGACATGAAGATAACACCCAACACACACACACACACACACACACACACACACACACACACGTTCACATAAAGCTAGACACCAAAGAGCCACTCAATCATATACACCCAGAGAAGTACAGTGACACAAGCAGGTATGTGTTAGAACCACAGAGAGAGAGAATCATACTTGAACAGTGACATGGAGGCTGATAAACTCACAAAGACACTGATAATAGTCCAGAGTCTTCCAGTCACTTAGGAACGGTCTCCTCCCCAAGTAGAGTTATACCCCTTCATACAGAAACACTAATCGATAGAAATAGTCAAGTATATACATAGAGAACCATTAACAAGTTGAACAGGAATATATATTCGAAACAGACAGAGAAGGAAGCTTTTTGAAATTGCATCTCCTCCCGGAAGTCTTGTGATTAATTCTTAATCTCGCCAATGTTCATTCATTTCTGTGCTGCCTAGTCACTTGTAAGTACTCATTACCGCACCCTACCACTTTAAAGCATCTAGGTATATTCTTCTTCCTATCCTTATTTTAGTGTCTCCCCTGCTAGATAATAAAGCTCCTTGAGAGCAGGAATAATGTCTACTAATTCTCTTATGTTCTTTTAAGTGTTTTTGCAGTGCTCTGCACCAAGTAGGTGTTCAATAAATACTATTGATTGCTTGATTTGCTACCACTTTAATCCAATCTCTTATCCTATCTAACCTTGATTATATACCAGCCGCCTATCTGTCCCCACTCCAGTCCACTCTGCAGCCTGGATCATTTTTCTATAAAAATGGTCAGTCCATGTTTCCCCACTCTTCAAAAACCCCCAGTAGTTGTCCATCCACATCCACATCAAACAAAAACTCCTTACCATTGGCTTTAAAACACTGAATTGTCTTGCCCCCTCCTACCTCACCTCACTGCTCTCCTGCTACAACCCAAGAAATAACATTGGTCCTTTCCCTGAAATTGCCAACGAGGGCAATAGAGCTTGAAAGGGGCAATCCGGTGAGCTAAGAGAATTAACTTTAAATTCAGAATCAAACTTTTGAAATCCCACATCACTCACCTCCACGTTTGCCACCTCCTAGGCATGAGATGCTTGTGACTTCTGCTTTTCAGGTAACAGTCTGACCTGAAATAGCTGTTTCATATTGTGCTAATGTTTTATCCTGGGACTAGATAACTAAATGAAGGAACCATATTCCGTGGGCCAATGGTTTTGTTCTCCAGGATTACTCATCACAGCATATTAAATCAGAGACTATCGACTAATTGACTCTCATTAGACAATCCTTGCAGTTTTGACTTTCCAGAGTCTTCTGAGGAGGTAATATTTGTTATAAGGATTGGCTTTCATTCTGGGAACAGGCTAGGTGACAACGTGGCAGGGTCAGATGAGGTCTTTCCCCACAAAGTTCTCTCCTTGATTTAATTCTTCCAGAGAGGCTATAAGTTTGAGGCTTGAAGGAAAGGGCAGCTTTGGGTACTGCATTTGTGGTTGATGACATCCGATATTCTCCTCAACGTGTCCATGGCTGTTCAAGGTGAATGGTAGCAGTCGGCATTTATAGGACATCATTCCTGTGAGCAATGCAAAAACTGCTTCAATGTTTTTACGAGCCATTTCTCCTCCTGCTAACCTTAATTTTTCATGAAGAGTGGAAAGTGGTTTGTGAAATTTGCACCAGAGGTTGGCCTTGGTATTTTTTTTTTAGTATTTTGTTTTCTTAAAATTGCTTCTCACTGCTCTAGCCCTGATAGCTTTGTGATTCCAGAAAGCAAGGAGTAATAATAATTATGGTATTTATTAAACACTTAGGTGGCAGGCTCTGTGTTTAATCTCTGGGCTAGTTAGAAGGTAATTGGATCTAACACTGTCCCTGTCTCACAAAGGACACACTGTCTAAGAGGAGGGGAGCAGGTATCAATCATATCCCCATTTTACAGTTGAGTTAATTGAGACACAGAGAGCTTGTATCTTGCCCAAGGTCACACAGTAGACCGGGGACAGAGCTGGGGACTTGAACCTGTATCTCTGGATTTCTAGTCCCATGCTCTTTCCACAAGGCTACTCTACCGCCCTGATTTATGTTATTTCATCTAGGCAAATTATCTTTATGTATTTGTTCTGTGTTTACTCAAACTGTGTTAACAAATCAACCCCGTTAGTGTGATGGGGCAGAGTGGTCGAATTGGAAATTACACGGGCCTGCGAGTCAGAAGACCTGGGTTCTAATTCTGGTTTGCCACTTGCCTGCTGTGTGACCTTGGATAAGTTACCTAAATTTTCTGTGCCTCAATTTCCTCATCTGTATAATGGGGATAAAATGCAGGTTCTGCCTCCTATTTAGATGGTCCATATGGAGCAGGGACTGGGTCCAACCTGATTGTCATCATCATCATTAATAGCATTTATGAAGACTTACTGTGCACAGAGCACTGTACTAAGCGCTTGGGAAAGTTGATAGGCACATTCAGCGTGGCGTAGTTGATCAGGTATGGGCCTGGATTCTAATCCCAGCTCCGCCACTTGCCTGTTGTGTTACCTTGGGCAGGCCACTTAACGTCTTGGCGCCTCAGTTGCCACATCTGTAAAGTGGAGATTAAGACTGTGAGCCCTTTGTAGGTCACAGACTGTGTCCAACTCGAATATGCTGTCTCTACCCCAGCGCTTAAAACACTGCCTGGCAGTTAGTCAGTGCTTAACAAATACCACAATTGTTGTTGTTATCATTCTCTGCCCACAGCAGCCCACAACTAGTTTATAGTCTAGAGATGATCTTGTATTTGCCCCACCATCTGGGTTAGGGTACACAGGCTCTAACTCACACTTCTTCATCCAGAGTCCCAATGGGGTTAATAGAAAGAAGAAAGCTAGAGGACAGATCTATTAGTTCGTTGGCTAATGTTGTTAAGAGTGAATGGTTGTGATGAAACACAGAGGCAGGTGGTACCAGGGCTTTAGGTTGGGACAGAAGAGGCCCCCTTCAGAAAGGGATGGCAATGAGGTTGTTTTATTGGACACCGGTGGAAATTCATTGTTGCCTGATCCAGGGCCGAGGTCCAGCCAACTTGTGAGCTGGCCACCTGCTGTTTAAACAGATGGGCATCCGGGTGGGCAGCCAAGCCATCGAGAATGTGCACAAAGCTTGTTTCTGGTTAAATTCCCAGCCAGGAGTGCCTGGCAGTCTGCCTTTTTCTGATCTTGTGGAAGAAGATGTTTTGGAGCTGATTCAGCCGAGAGTTGGGTTTATCATCTGAATTTTCAGAAGACTAGTTTAGCCCTCTTTGAATCAAGAATTTAGAAAGTGCTTACTGCTGTGGGGCACACGATCCTTGTCATCCCAATTTCGACGATGAAGAAACTGAAGCCCAGAGAGTGTAAGTGGGTTCTCCAGGGTGACACGGTAGGCCAGTAGGGCATTGCTGGGACTTGAACCTGCTTCTCCTGATTTTTAGTCCTATGTTCTTTCTACTGTTATCATCATCATCATCATCATCAATCGTATTTGAGCGCTTACTATGTGCAGAGCACTGTACTAAGCGCTTGGGAAGTACAAATTGGCAACATATAGAGACAGTCCCTACCCAGCAGTGGGCTCACAGTCTAAAAGGGGGAGGCAGAGAACAAAACCAAACATGCTAACAAAATTATGAGATGCATTTATTCATTCAACATATTTATTGAGCATTTACTGTGTGCAGAGCACTGGACTAAGTGCTTGGGAGGGTACAGCATAACAATAAACAGTCACATTCACTGCCCACAAGAAGCATACAATCTAGAGGGGGAGATAGACGTTAATATAAATAAAGAAGTGCTGTGAAGCTGGGAGGGGGAATGAATACAGGGCAAAGGGGATGAATAAAAGTTCTAGCTGCTCTTCTTTGAAATAATCAATGCACGGGGAATGATATCCAGATAATAGTAAAGTACATGTTTGGAAAGAGGGTGTGATCCTAAATCACCCATGAAATCCAACTGTCTTTTCTACTGGCTCATAACCTCAGCAAACACCTGGAGCAGTAAGATAGTTTAGATGGTGCTTTGCTAGGTGCTTGGAATCAGATCTTAACAAAAGACATATCGTCTAAAACTGGCGCACTCCTACAATCCTGCTTAGCCCTTCTCTGGGAGATGAAAAACAACGTTAATTTAGCCATTCTTTTTGCCAACAAAGCCCCAAACAAAGTGTTTTAACTTAAAAAGAAACCCTTAGATTACAAACATGTTCCTTCAGCATCATCAATGATGAATTGGCAGAGTTCTGAGAACATTGTTAAGCTGTCCGTTGGTTGTTTTTTGTTTGCACAGGCAGCAAAATAGCCTATGTTCTCTCCCTCCCCGTGAAGGACATTGTTTCACTTTTAAAGTTTTTGGTTATAAATTGGTTTGATAGGAATTTAGAATCTAGAGAACAGCCCTATTCAGAATAACTTGGTAGTAGAAAATGTTAAGACTTAACTGAAGTTTTTTGATAGAATCAATTTTTCCATATTAATATTATTACTGTAGATCCCATGAATGGATACGGTGTTATATCAAGTTGCATGCAACTCATTTAAAAATTAGAGCCCCAATCTTGGAATTTAGGCTAAAACCATTATATTCAAGTGGTCTCGCGCCCATGGATGTTGGGTTGCTTTGAAGCAGGGCAGGGGAAGGCTTGTTCCCACAGCCGAACGAGCCCAGGGAAATGGGCCCAGACCCACAGCACTTAAGTACATATCTGTCATTTATTTACATTAATGTCTGTCTTCCCCTCTAGACTGTAAGCTCGTTGTGGGCATGGAATGTGTCTACTTACTGTCATATTGTCCCAAGAGCTTAGTGCAGTGGTCCGCACACAGTAAGCACTCGATAAATACGATTGAATGAATGAATGAACGAATGAATGAGCTCCCATCACACAGTGATGCTTGAGCTGGGCAAGGTGGCCCGCCTCAGCCTGCCCAATCCCCTGCTGGTTTTGCCTCTGAGCTTCCCAGCCATTGGAGCCGTTGGCTGCCTACCCAGGGGAAGTTAAATTAAAAGCTTTAATAAATCAACCTAAAATATCATAGCTTCATTGAGAAAGTCCTAATTCTGATCATTTCAAGAATACTTATGATTTTCCTATGAAATCAGGACAACGTGAAAAAATCCTAAGGCCTTTGGAATGTTGCGAGAGCTAGAGAATTTCCTAAAATTTTGACAAGTGTGCAGTTTCTCCATTGCATTATGACAAGTAAATGAATTATGGTCTGGTTTAAAGCATGATTTTTGAGCATTGTTCATCCGTAGCACCAGACAAAGGAAATGGATGACCATTTTCCATTCTCTATTATGTCTAACTAGTTAAAAACACCACTCCCCACAGTGCATTTATGGTTGTTATCCATTACTGCTTTCTGAACAACATATCCAGTTTCATAACTTTCCATTCACTGCAAGTTCTTGCCAACAGATATTCTTAAAGGGTAATCACTATGGAAATGTATTGTCTTTGTTCTAAGGAGCTACCAAGGGAAATATGTCAAGATGCTAATAAACGTATTTTGAAGAATAATATGCATGAGTTCAAAATATTTCAATTTTTTTAGGATGACAGGCTGAAACTGTTACAGTTGGTTTCACTCTTAAAGCAAATATTGTTTTCTTTCAGAAATTGTTCTTCCCATAAAACCCTAGGCTGACTCATCTCCTATCACCTAAGAATGTACTGTATCAACTATGTCTTTTATTCAGTAAGAATTGGATGACTCTTCCCCTTCAACAGAGCAATAAAATCTCCAACCATGTCTGTGTTAGTGACAGACTGGGACTCCTTAACCTCTTGAGAGCAGGATTTATGCAGTCAGAACTCTGAGTTCCAGATGGTAATCTCCTTGTGGACAGGGATTGTGCCTACCAATTCAGTGCATTGAACTCTCCCAAGCAGTAAGTACAGTGCTCTGCACACAGTAATACCATTGATTGATTGGTGGGGTTGGCTGCTGGTTTGTTGACCTCACTGTCCCTTTTCCCAATATAATCCCCAGGAGGACATCACAGCCAGAAGTCCTTGTTCTGGCTTTAAATCCCAGTCCCATAGGGAGAACTCATGATGGGAGGATCATGACCTAGTTTCCCTGGAAGGAGACATGAGAGGGCATCTAGTCCTTCCTTTGCCTGAAGGAAAATTCCAGACAAATAGTTCTGCATCTATGAAGGAGCAAGTAAGAGCCGTACAGAAGGGAGTGGGAGAAGAGGAGATGATGGTTTAGTCAAGAAAGTCTTCTTGGAGGAGATGTGCCTTCAATAAGGTTTTGAAGTGGGGGAGAGGAATTATCTGATGACATGAGTCATGTTCAACCTGATTATCTTTTATCTACCCCAGCACTTAACACAGTGCTTTGCACTCATAAGTGTTCAACAAATACAACTATAATTGTTATTATTATAATTCAACTGACTATGAGATTTTGTTTTTATTGCAAAAGGAAATCTGTTTTTCCCCTGAACAGACTTAGCTGAAAAGGAGGCAACCCCCAATCCCCACCCCATCTGGTCTGCATTGAAAGGCTTTGAGAATTAATCTGGGTGGTACTGTCCTCAAAGCCAAATAAAATGAACTATACACAGACTGATGAATAGAAGACAAGGAGCAACAGAATAAAAGCACATCCAATGTTTAACCCTCGGTAAATGTGAGTTTCGGGGTTAAGGTAGAATTGCCTAACTGTGTGGAACAACACATGCCTCCACATTGGGCTATCCTCTTAACTCTTGACCCTGCTAGTATTCAGGAAGAGATTCTATCTCTGCGATGAGAGAGTACATTATTGCAGTTCAGGGCCAAAAGATTGGGATAGTTTTAGAAACCAGTGAACACAATGGCTTGCTTCTCTGGCCGAAGTAGCTATCTTTCAGCACACTTGCCAGCGGTGGGAATGGTTCCCTGACTTAGATATTTTCCGTCTGACCTCTTCTCATTTGCTGCCACAAATCCAATTTAACCTGTCGGCGAAAAAGCAACTGGGCACGTGGAGTTGCCTGAACACTGCCAACAGATGCTGTCCACTGCCCTCCTCTAAGTCCTTTCCTGGTGGACTGGCTGACCGGCTTTTAACCTGGCCTGACTCAATCTCTGGAGGATGTGTCAGGAAGATGAAGGAGGATCTTGTGACCCTGACACATGTTTATTTCCTTCCAGAAACCCTGAGAAAAAGAGATGGAAATGGTGGCAGTATTTTAAGACAACTTGGACCAGCATATCATTGAAAGTTTGGAGGGAGGTTGTCATTTTAAGATCACCCAGAAATTGGGTGATAAATCTCACACTGCTTTACATAAGTGAAAATATAGCAAGTGTCATTATCAGCAGGTGTGAGAGAGGTGGCCATTTTAGCAGGAATTAGGTATGGAGTCATGGTTGCTTTCAAATGTTGACAACAGATTGAGAAGCAGCATGGCTTAGTGAAAAGAGAACAAGTCCGGGAGTCAGAAGCACCTGGGTTCTAATACTAACTCTGCCACATGGCTTCTGTGTGACCTTGGATAAGTCACTTAACTTCTCTGTGCCTCAGTTACCTCATCTGTAGAAAATGGGGATAAGAGTGTGAGCCCCATGTGGGACAGGGACTGTGTCCAACTTTGATTAACCTCTATGTACCCCAGCACTTAGAACAGTGCTTGGCATGTAGTAAGCGCTCAACAAGTGCCATTATTATTGTCATCATTATTACTAGATTACCTCACTAGGTAATAGCCCTCATTACACCTGATTGATGTTAAATGGTAGTTTTTCCTATATGTGCTTTTAATCTTTGTGTGTGTGTCCAGACAGAGGCATTCATTCATTCATTGAATCGTATTTATTGAGCGCTTACTGTGTGCAGAATAAGTGCTCAATAAATATGATTGAATTTATTCATTCATTCCTACTTATTGAGCACTTACTATGTGCAGAGTACTGCACTAATCACTTGGAATGTACAATTCAGCAATAAAGAGAGCCGATCCCTCCCCACACTGGGCTTACAATGTAGACTCAGGGAGACAGGCACCAAAACAAGTAAACAGGTATCAGTATAAATAAATAGAATTATAGATATGTACATATATGTACAGGTGCTATGGGGCAGGGAGAGGGGAGTAGAGGAAATGGAGCGAGTTGGGGAGAAACAGAGGGGAGGAGGAGCTGAGGAAAAGGGGGGCTTAGTTTGGGCAGGCTGTATATATGTATATATGTTTGTACATATTTATTACTCTATTTTACTTGTACATATCTATTCTATTTTATTTTGTTAGTATGTTTGGTTTTGTTCTCTGTCTCCCCCTTTTAGACTGTGAGCCCACTGTTGGGTAGGGACTGTCTCTATATGTTGCAAACTTGTACTTCCCAAGCGCTTAGTACAGTGCTCTGCACACAGTAAGCACTCAATAAATACGATTGATGATGATTGGAAGGCCACTTGGAGGAGGTGAGCCTTCAGTAGGGCTTTGAAGGGGGGAAGTGAATAACGTGGCTGGCACAGACCCCTCTTCCAGGAGGCCTTCCCAGACTGAGCCCCTTCCTCCCTCTCCCCCTCGTCCCCCTCTCCACCCCCCCCATCTTCCCTCCTTCCCTTCCCCACAGCACCTGTATATATGTATATATGTTTGTACATATTTATTACTCTATTTATTTATTTATTTTACTTGTACCTATCTATTCTATTTATTTTATTTTGTTAGTACGTTTGGTTTTGTTATCTGTCTCCCCCTTCTAGACTGTGAGCCCACTGTTGGGTAGGGACTCTCTCTATATGTTGCCAGCTTGTACTTCCCAAGCATTTAGTACAGTGCTCTGCACACAGTAAGCGCTCAATAAATACGATTGATTGATTGATTGATTGCCACTGGACACCTCAGTAGCACAGAGGAAATGTACAGAGGTACACTGTCTAGCTGTCCAGAGGATTGCTGCTGGGAGGCAGAGTTATGCCCAAATCTCATGGAGGGGGAGTGATTGACCCGAGGAGGGAAGGTTGGGGAGTTGGGGGAAAGCAAGGAATCAGCATAGCTCAGTGGAAAGAGCCCGGGCTTTGGAGTCAGAGGTCATGGGTTCAAATCCCAGCTCCGCCAATTGTCAGCTGTGTGACTTTGAGCAAGTCACTTAACTTCTCTGTGCCTCAGTTACCTCATCTGTAAAATGGGGATTAAGACTGTGAGCCCCCCGTGGGACAACCTGATCACCTTGTAACTTCCCCAGCGCTTAGACCAGTGCTTTGCATATAGTAAGCGCTTAATAAATGCTATCATTACTATAAGGGAACAACATCAATCAATAATAATAATGATGATGATATTTTTTAAGCACTTACTATGTACTGAACACTGTATTAAGTGCTGGAAATGATGGTATTTGCTAAGCGCTTACCATGGGCCAGGCAGTGTTCTAAGTGCTGGGGTAGATACAAGGTAATCAGATATTGTCCCAAATGGGGCTCACAGTCTTCATCCCCATTTTACAGATGAATTAATTGACTGTCATTGCCCTGACACTGTGCAATGATGTAAACAGACATGGAATGTAACCATTAATAATGGCAAATAATTAATAAGCCTGGCACTGGTAATGCTTAACAGTTGTTATCAGTCAATCACTGAAACAAAAAAAGAAAAAAAAAACATTGGAAACAAAGCTGACCTCTTGGCAGGAAACTGCCATCTTCTGAATTAGAGCTTCAAGAAGGAGGCTGGGTTTTAAGTTCTTTTGCCCAAAGAAACAGTAAGAAACCCAGCTTAATGAATCAGATGATGGTTTCAGGTTTTTAATCTCTGTGGGTTGTTGGGTTTTTGTCTTTCCCTTTTACCTGTTCCTGCCCAGTAATCTGATCTGTACCTTGAAATTTATCGTGATCCTTTAATGCCAACGGTACTCTAATGTATTTGTCTCAAAAACTTGATGGATTCTTTCCTTTGTCTTTGCCTGCCTTGGCAGCTGCAAGTTCATTTAGTGATTTTTTTTCTTTCATTTTCCTTCATCAGTTATGATCGATTAATATTTAAGAAGCACCCTAAGATAGTGTGGCACTGAACTGTATCTTTCGGGATGGGGTTACAGAAAAGAAAGAGACACAGGCCCTGCCCTTGAGGAATTCACAGAACAATTCAGGCAAGGCAGATACATGCACAGCCAAGATCATTAAGTATCCACCAACCCTATTCAGAAGGCAATCTTTACTCTGTAGACATGCCATGTAGGGGAAAAGTTAATTCATCAGGGTGGTTCAAAGTGGGAAATCAAAACTTCTCTGGGCAAAGGGTATGGAGACTTTTAGTTGAGATTGGATATAGACCGGGCTGTCTAGGAAAGTAAGAGTGGAGCCCAGTGGATGGAGAAAGAAAACAGACTGTCTGGGTACAGAGGTACATCACAGTCAGTGGTTCAGAAATAGGGCAGGTCGATAAGAATTTCCATCACAGAGAGGCTTAGTCTGACTGCTTAGAGAAGCAGCATTGCCTAGTTGATAGAGCATGGACCTATAACTCAGAAGGACCTGGGTTTTAATCCTAGTTCTGCTGCTTGTCTGCTGTAATAATAACGATGATGGTATTTGTTAAGTGTTTACTATGTGCCAAGCACCATTCTAAGTGCCGGGGTAGATACAAGGTAATCAGGTTGTCTCAAAGTATATTCAGTAAAAGAAAACCATTCTGGTTCCAATTCCATGTCCTCCACTTGCCTGCTATGTGGCCTGGGGCAAGACACTTAACTTCTTTGTGCCTCTGTTTCTTATGTGGGAAGGGGAGAGTCAGTATCTGTTCTCCCTTCCTATGAGACTTATGAGAAGCAGCGTGGCTCAATGGAAAAGAGCACGGGCTTTGGAGTCAGAGGTCATGTGTTCAAATTCCGGCTCTGCCAATTGTCAGCTATGTGAGTTTGGGCAAGTCACATAACTTCTCTGTGCCTGTTACCTCATCTGTAAAATGGGGATTAAGACTGTGAGCCCCCCGTGGGACAACCTGATTACCCTGTAACCTCCCCAGCGCTTAGAACAGTGCTTTGCACATAGTAAGTGCTTAATAAATGCCATTATTATTATTATTAGACTGTGTCCAACCTGATTAACTTGTCTTCCTCAGTACTTAACACTATGTCTGGTATGTGGTTTGAGCTGAGTAGATATTATTATTATTATCATCATCATCATTATAGGGACCAGTTTTAGGGTTGCACAGTAACACATATGGACAGCTTCAGTTTTAGCCACTCCTGACACGCCACAGCAGGAGCCCCGCTTTTAACCCTATTGTTCTAACCCTATTGCACAAAGGTTCACTCCCTCTGTGTGGAGATACTACCTCGTGTAAGGAAGTTGCTTTGGATTTACAGGGATATAATTGCTTAATTGCCACTATCATCATTTTTTCACACAATCAAATGTAAAAAGTTATGTTAATACAATTTCTCATTTGCATATTTAAACTTTGCCCATCATCAGCTTCCAAATAGAGCTTTTCCTTGAAGTATTGCAATAAGAGAACAGCCACCTCTCATGCTAAATACAAGTTTTTCGTTGTCTAAAATGACTGGAAACTTCCAGTGAGTAAGTCGTGCAT
The DNA here is from genome assembly GCF_015852505.1 of Tachyglossus aculeatus. Taxonomy (NCBI): domain Eukaryota; kingdom Metazoa; phylum Chordata; class Mammalia; order Monotremata; family Tachyglossidae; genus Tachyglossus; species Tachyglossus aculeatus. Next base: position 14,635,756 of record NC_052090.1, on the reverse strand, counting down.
TTATGTTAAAACCCTGTGACATTCAATTTTTGCCAAGGTCCTATTTCCTTCTCAATACCTGGCAGTCATTTTACCTTTATTTCCATTGTATTTTGCTTAACTGATATATAGGGCCTTCAACTCCCACCCCTATTCCATTTTAGTTGTTGAATCTATCTCAGTAACATTCAGGCTGAGTTGCATGCGTCATTGAGAAGATTCATGGAGCCCACAACGTGATTTCTTGCCGGCTTAATAGTGTACTGTATGATACCTTCCCAGCCATCCTAAAGTGAAAACAGTTAGGGAAATGACTTTACTTTTGTCCTTGGCAAGTAGAAAATGAGGCCTTGATGTACTGCTTCTCACCACACGATTGTGCAGCATTCAGAATTACTGTGTAAGTTTATTGTGTATGTTACAGAAATATGTTACATATACATATGTATGTATTATACTCTATAGACAGTATGTAGTACTACATTCTTGTATGTGTGTATGCATGTGTGTATACATGCAAAAATAGTGGTACTGTATTAAATGATGGAAGAATTGTTGGTGAGTTTTGTAACAATTGCTGTTAGTGGGATTGAAATATTTCTTGAGCCGTCCTCCGGTATGTAAAGAAACCAATATGTTAAGATCTTACCTGCATTAAATTTAGTTGCCTTATGACCTGACCTATAGCAGTACTCTTATCTACATTTCTTTCCCCCTTAAACATGTGGGAGAGCTAACACGTTGCTACCATTACCCTAAATTCAGAACCCATCTTCTAGACTGTGAGCCTGTTGTTGAGTAGGGACCATCTCTATATGTTGATGATTTGTATTTCCAAAGAGCTTAGTAAAGTGCTGTGCACACAGTGAGCACTCAAATACGACTGAATGAATGAATGAAATATTTGTGGTTTCCTATCCAAATTAGCTACTACTTTCTGCATGTAGTGCTTAAATATTAATTATTATCATTATTAATGATCCACATGTGCTTTGTTAGGGCCCAGTGCCTACCAATTGACCTGATCTAGTCTCAACCCTATAGGACTTCAGTGCTATCACTATTATTGTTATTATTATCATTATTGACAAATGCAGTAAAATATTGTGTACAGCAGGTTAGTATGCCTATGGAATTTGTTACCAGAGGAAGGATATGGGAATTGGTTTATGAAGGTCTGGATAAATGGAAAAACAAGAGGTCCATAATGGATAAATAGTAGGAATACAGGGATGTTAGAGGGTCTATCTGTTATGGAGAGATGACGGTTATCTAACAGGACAATCATCCTACTGGTCTCCCAAACATTCTGTGTTGCCACAGTCAGAGGGAGAACTTAGGTCTGACTCAGAGTGGCAGGAGGAGAAAATGGAAATCTACATTTTTATTTGGTGATCTTGTTCTCATCAAAACTGAAATAAATATCTAAATATCTTGACTGAACAAAGGTAATGTTGTATTTTCTTGAGCAGTCATGAATTAAGTGCAGGAAATTACATGCTTTCACTGTTCTTTAAGGTATTTTTATCTTAGTGTTGTTCCTCCCAGATGCAACTTAAGTTTTATATAAATGTTCCTGAATCTGACAAATTTAGAGTTCAGTAGGTTTATGATTGTCATCTGACTTGCAGTATCCTTGGCATAAAGCACTGTATAGATAGAGGCTATACAGTTTAGTAATGTTAATCAATCTGGATTGATGCTATTTAAAGCCCCTAGAATAGCTATTGTTTTAGGTATCAGAGGAGCAGTCATTCAGAGTTGGAGAGGTGGGAGGGGGAATTATAGTCATTTGCTGCCTGTCACTATGTTAATGAGGAAGTATTTTTGAATCGATTTCATTCATCCCCAGAAATTTGTTGGTTGACATACAGTCTCTTTGCACTTAATTAGGGGCCACTTGACAAGACTCTGTTGAGGTCTATTGCCTAACAGACCAGAAAACTACTGAAAGAATGGAGAAAGCAATTTTTTGCCAAGGATTAAACTTCATTTTGGGTACTGCTCAGGAAAATGGTCAAAGGTTGTATGGCTGACTGGTTGGTTACGATAGTAGTGTGGCTCAGGGGTCTGAACATGGAAGAGGCAGGGAATGAATACGTGTGAGAAGCAGCGTGGCTTAGTGGAAAGAGCCCTGGATTGGGAGTCAGAGGTTGTGGGTTCTAATTCTGGCTCTGCCACTTATCAGCTGTGTGACTTTGGGCAAATCACTTCACGTCACTGTGCCTCAGATCCCTCATCTGTAAAATGGGGATTGTCTGTGAGCCCCACGTGGGACAACCTGATTACCTTGTATCTACCCTAGTGCTTCGAACAGTGCTTGGCCCATAATAAGCGCTTAACAAATACCATTATTATTCTTTGAAGCAAGTAGTATGCCTATGCACTAGCCAATCACTCAGCTGAACTTGGGAAAGTAAGGGCCTCCCCAGGGAAACAGATTTAACAACCACAACCTTTGAGAAAACAGAATCTCTTTCCCTCCAATCTAGGTCAAGTAACCTTTGGTTATTGAGAATGCTATTGAACATGAAGCATTTTCATCTTTGTTTTTCGCTGGTTGCTCACCAGTCAGTCAATCAGTGGTATTTATTGAGCGCTTACTGTGTGCAGAGTACTGTATTAAGTTCCTGGGAGCATGCAGTTCAACAGAGTTGGTAGACACATTTTCCGCCCACAAGGAGCTCATAGTCTTGAGTCTTATCCTATGGGTTATTGCACTGTCAGCACTCCAATGCTTTAGGAAGCATTTTATGGGTTGATTCCATGTTGTGAAGTGCAGAGAGAAATGTATCTAGCTGCAGAAACCATTGTTTTAAAAACAAAGGCATTAATATTCAGTGGACCAACACATTCACCTGATGAAGGCGTTGTTTCTGACTACTTCCGTGTGGGGCTGATTGTAGTGTTCTTATTTTTCTTTGATATTTGTAGCAAAGATAGTTGGAGTGCCACCTCCTTTTCAATTTGTGTTATTTTCCTGTCAACTATGATCTATATTTTCTCTACTTTACTCCCCTTGTCACCCCCACTTTGCTGCTTGGCTAATTTTGCAACAGATCACAGTCTTGTTCAAATACTTGGCATTCTGATTCTCTGCAAAAGAAGAGCCATTTCTGTTCTCATTAAATAAATGGTTATGAGATCTTAAGGGAAAGGATCATTTTTGTTTGGAACAAAAGCATAATGTTAGAATCCAAGCCATGGAAGCAGCAGATTCAAAAGGTCTAGGCAGAGCAATCTCTTTTTCTAATAATGTTATAATTGGGAATAGCATAGGTAGGATTTCCTCATTAGAGCAGTTGGCGATTGAACCCTCATTCAGAGGAAACTTGGGACCTAGGAAGGTATTTAACGAGAAAAGGCTCAATGCAGACAAAGAATTTGCTCTTACACACAGTTGGACCATTTAAGTAACTGACCCATTTGCTGTACTTTTCACTACAAAATTAAAAGATAATCATTTAGTGGTATTTATTGAGCATTTTGTGCAGAGCACAGTCATAAGTGCTTAGGAGAATACAGTACAGTGCCATTGGTAGACACAGTCTCTGCCATCAGGGAGCTTAGAGTGCAGTGGGGGAGACAGACAATAAAATTAATTACAGATAGGGAAGCAATAAGGCTGTGTATGTAAATGCTGTGGGGCTGGGGTGAGTAACAAAATACCTAAGAGGTAAAGGCCCAAATGCATAGATGGTGCAGAAAGGGGTGAATAGTAGGGGGAAATGGGAGGTTGGTTGGGGAAGCCTTCTTGAAGGAGTTGTGGATTTATTTGGGCTTTGAGAGGGTAGAGAGGGTTAGGTGTCTGTGTGATATAAAAGGGGAGGGAGCTTCAGGCTAAGGGAAAATGTGAGCAAGGGAGCAATGCTCTTCAAAGAGAGACCATTTGAAGCAAGTAGTATTGGGGTCATCACTCAAGTCTTAATCTTCAGCTGCTGCTCTTATCTTCTTTTCTACTTCCCCCTCCCTTGTTTTAATATCCAAACTATTTACCTCCCTACCCTAAAAAACTACCACCAGTAGTAATGGTGTTATCTGAGTGCTTACTGAGTGCGGTGTGTGGTATTAAGTCCATGAAAGGGGCCACAGAGAAGTTAGTGACTTGCCCCTCTACACTGTAAACCTCTCTAGACCTCATTAGGCTCATTGTGGACAGGGAACGGGTCTACTAACTTTGTCATATTGCAGTCTCCCAAGCACTTAATATGGTGCTCAAGCGCTTAGTACAATGCTCTGCACACAGTAATTGCTTAATAAATGTGATGGAATGATCTGCACAAATTAAGCTCTTAATAAATATGACTGTCCAAGGTCACACAGTGTGACTACTTACTTGCTGTAAGACCGTGGCCAAGTCATTTAACTTCTTTGTGCCTCAGTTCCCTCATCTGCAAAATGGGCATTCAGTACTTGTCCTCCCTTCTACTTGTCCTCCCTTCTACTTGTTCTCCCTCCTACTTGTCCTCTCTCCTACTTGTCCTCCCTCTTCCATGTGGGACCTGATTATCTTGTATCTGCCCAAGTGCTTAGTACAGTTCTTGACAAGTATTAAGCACTTTAGAGATATCATCATTATTATAGACAAGTGGCAGATCTGGGTTTAGAACTCAGGTCCTCTGACTCCCAAGCCCTGCCTGTTCTCTTTCCACTGTTACACTGCTTCACAGAAGTCAGATAGCCTTGGTGAGTTCCTGGTAGCTATGCAAGTCCTGAAGCAGCACTTAGAATAACTGCTGCAAACAGTGAATAGAGAAGTAACTCATACTAATTGCCTGTGACATCCAGTACACAATTTTCTACCCCCCTAAACTAATCAAATATGATGACTTCAATGCCCAGAATTGCAAGGTTATAGTGACCAGATGTTGGAAAAGTACCAGCTTCACTGACAGCTTAATTATTCTTTCTCACACAATCGGCCATTTTCTCTCTTGAAAAATTTGCACTTCAACTGAAAGCAAGGTGAATTAAACATTAAAATCTTCCCTTTATTTGGTACCTTGTCCTTTGCTGAATGAGTTTCTCTCCTGCTGATAAATTTAGTCACCCTGCTGGGGATTGTTCGTCCATGTGGAAGACATGGCAAGTTTAGAGGTTGCCAATCAAGAGTAGCAATAATTGTGGTATTTAAGCACTTGTCTTCTGCCTTTGAGTCTTCTCCGACCCCTATCGATGCCATGGACACATCTATCCCAGGGCACCCCAACTCCATTTCATTCATTCATTCAATCGTATTTATTGAGCGCTTACTATGTGCAGAGCACTGTACTAAGTGCTTGGGAAGTACAAGTCAGCAACATATAAGGACGGTCCCTACCCAATAACGGGCTCACAGTCTAGAAGGGGGAGACAGACAGCAAAGCAAAACATGTAGACAGGTGTCAAAATAATCAGAATAAATAGAATTAAAGCTATATGCACATCATTAACAAAATAAATAGAATAGTAAATATGTACAAGTAAAATGAATAGGGTAATAAATCTGTACAAATATATATACAAGTGCTGTGGGGAAGGGAAAGAGGTAGGGCGGAGGGGATGGGGAGGAGGAGAGGAAAGAAAAAGGGGGCTCAGTTTGGGAAGGCCTCCTGGAGGAGGTGAGCTCTCAGTAGGGCTTTGAAGGGAGGAAGAGAGCTAGCTTGGCGGAAGCGTGGAGGGAGGGCATTCCAGGCCGGGGGAAGGACATGAACTGGGGGACAACGGTGGGACAGGCGAGAATGAGGAGTTTTTGCTTGATTTGTGGGTTGACAGGCAGCCACTGGAGATTTTTGAGGAGGGGAGTAACACGCCCAGAGCGTTTCTGCACAGAGATGATCCAGGCAGCAGAGTGAAGTATAGACTGAAGTAGGGAGAGACAGGAGGATGGGAGATCAGAGAGGAGGCTAATGCAGTAATCCAGTTGGGATAGGATGAGATATTGAACCAGAAAGGTAGCGGTTTGGATGGAGAGGAAAGGGCAGATCTTGGCGATGTTGCGGAGGTAAGACCGGCTGGTTTTGGTGACGGATTGGATATGTGGGGTGAACGAGAGAGTGGAGTCGTGGATGACACCAAGGTTGCGGGCTTGTAAGACAGGAAGACAATTGTTCTGGTAGTGTATCCATAGAGTCTTCTTGGTAAAAATACCAAAGTGGTTTAACATTGCCTCCTTCCATGCAGTAAACTTGAGTAACCACCCTTGACTCTCTTCCATGCTGCTGCTGCTGCCCAGCACAGGTGGGTTTTGACTTGTAGCAGATCGCACATGGTCCTGGTCCCACATGAGCCCACTTCTTTGAGTTGTCTTTCCCTCCAGGGGTGGGCACATCATAGCAGAGAGGGAAACGTAATAATGTAATAATAATAATAATGGTATTTGTTAAGCGCTTACTATGTGCCAAGCATGGTACTAAGCCCTGGGGTGGGCACAAGTAAATCGAGTTGGACACAGTCCCTGTCCCATGTGGGACTCACAGTCTCAATCCCCATTTTCCGGATGAGGGAACTGAGGTCCAGAGAAATTAAGTGACTTTCCCAAGGCTACTCAGCAGACAAGTGGCGGAGCTGGGATTAGAACCCATGACCTTCTGACTCCCAGCCCTGTTCTCTATCCATTACTCCATGCTGTGTTTACATTACCTGTGGGGGAGAAGAGGGAGGGAAAGAAACACAAGATGCCTTACTATCAGCAACCACAACAACCGCTATTTCCCGTTACTGAAGGGGTCAGCAGTTGGAAGGGAGGGGAGACGGGGAGGGACAGAGAATATTTCCTTGAGTGGCCTTTCTTCTAGTATCCTTAATGTTGGGGCTGTCTTTTGAGGCTAGCTTGCCAGCCATTGGAAGCCTGATTAATATTAATTATGATAATAATAATAACGGCATTTGTTAAGCGCTTACTATGCACGAAGTGCTGTTCTAAGTGCTCGGGGTTACAAGGTGATGAGGTTGTCCCAGGTGGGTTTCACAGTCTTAATCCCTATTTTACAGGTGAGGGAACTGAGGCACAGAGAAATGAAGTGGCTTGCCCAAGGTCACACAGCTAAGTGGTGGAGCTGGGATTAGTACCCATGACCTCTGACTCCCAAACCCGTGCTCTTTCCACTGAGCCACGCTGTTTAATTATTATTACTCACATTTAATGAACACTTACTATGTGCAAAGCACTTGGGAACAATGCTTGGCACATAGTAAGCTCTTAAATACCATCATCATGATCATCAACATCGGGTGCATTCCCTCCCCAGACGAGATCACAGCCAAATTGTTCTAAGCCTAGTTGAGATTATTCTATTGAGGTGACTCTACTTCTACTGTGAGTCTCTTGAGGGACAGGGATTGTGTCACATCTGAATCCACCCCAGTGTTAAGAACACTGCTTGACACGTAGTAAGCTCTTAACAAATTCCATAAAAAAAGGTGCAAGTTAGATCACTGTAGCCTAGGGGTGATAAGTGCGCTGAGATCATTGAACATAATGGGATTTGGCACTCATCATGGGTGGGTGTGGTACTTTTGGTGATTCACTTTTTTGGTAGATCACTTTTTTCCTAGTGATGAAAACCTACCTGATTGTAACTGGAACTAAGTTTTGGATAATTGGCTTTCTGCAATAGCTGATTGTACTAACTAATGAGTGACGTTACCCTGGGCTTAGAAGCAGGCTGTTCTGGAGAAGGGAAAAGGCCAGCAGGAAGATCGAGGTGGCTAAATGCTGCAGATGTTGCTAGTGGTAGGTCAGAGGGCCATTCAGCTGGCCCTTGACTTGGATTTTCACTCCCTTCTGGGATTTTCCCAACTTTTCCCCATCCCAGGAATCCCTCGGCAAGCCAGCACTCCAGGGGGCCGGCACGCCATCCCGGCAAAGGACTATCCCATGGGACACAGCATGGAGTGGACTCGTAGTCACACAGAAAAGTGTTTAGCCACCGCCACTCACAGGGGAGGGTTTCACCCTTATAAATGTCATCTTGAAAAATAAAGGCTGACCGACCACCTATCCCTGGCCACACCTTTCCTTCCCTCCTCTTTCTGCTCTCCTGTCCAACAGCCGGGCCGGTTCCACGGTCGGAGGTAAAAGGGAAGTACCAGTGTTAGCCAAACTGGGAATGAATCCATCTAAATTGCTTGGGTTGAAAGATGTGTTCATGAAGCCCTCCTCACTGGCTGACCTTGAGATGTGAAGTAAGGGTGACTGACTCCATAAGGATATATGTGATACTTGAGAAAGGATCATGGATACTTTCAGATGAACTTGTCTTATTACTTATGGTATTTGTCCCAACTTTGTGCCAAGTATTGTTCTAAGTACCAGGGAAAAGGAACAAAAATACTGACTCACACATGATTCTGGGCCACAGTGGACTCACAGTATAACCTGGGGTGGAGAAGGGTAGACATATTAGAGAGGAAATAATGATAATGAATACCACAATTATTAAGTGTTTACTCTGTGCCAAGCACTGTACTAGCCATTCATTCAGTCCTATTTATTGAACGCTTACTGTGTGCAAAGCACTGTACTGTGCGCTTGGGAGAATGGAATACAACAACAAACATACACATTCCCTGCCCACTTTCTAGAGATACTGGGGTAGCTAAAATGTAATCAGTAAAGACACAGTCTTTGACCCACGTGGGACTCACATTCTGAGTATGAGGGTGAACTGGTATTTAATCCCTATTTTACAGAGGAAGAAACTGAGACACAGAGAGGTTAAGTGATTTGCCCAAGGTCACACAGCAGGCAAGTGGCAGAGCTGAGACTAGAACCCGGGACCCTCCGACACCCAGACCTGTGCCCTTTCCACTAGGCCACACTGCTTCCTGGAACAAATATTGGTTGAGTTCATAGGGCGGACGAACAGATTGGAACTTGAAAGTGATCAAATAGCTGTGAGGTCAATCAGTTAATGATTTAGCAGGGTATTATCTTTGTTGCTCTTGTTGCAGTACACCCAAGGAGAGGACTTGAGCAAGGGGCCGAAGTGGGTGAAGTAGGGGTGATTTGTATCCTGATTTGAAGCCATCGGGAGTGGGATGAGCCCTCCACCTGGAGATTTTGGGGAATTGGTGACAGACAATGAGAAAAGCCATGCACTGCGCATGGAAGACACAACAGACGTGCCAGTGATCTCCCCAATCTGTAATTTATTTTAATGTCTGTCTCTCCCGCTACACTGTAAGCTCCTTGTAGGCAGAGAAGGTGTCTTCTAACTCTATCATGTTATCCTCTCACAAGTGCTTAGTTTAGTGCTCTGTTCTCAGTTAAGTGCTCATTAAATACCATGGATTGATTGAGTGATTGGATATTCTCTGGGTGAGCACTGAATGGAGCGGAAGGCACTGCAGTCTGCTCATGGGTATCTTCAGTCTTCTCCGTAGAGGTGAATAAAGACTCATCCTCAAGAGTGTCTCAACTAAACGTGAGAGACCGCAGTTAGGTATTGTGGGCCTTTGTGGACAGACACACATTTATATTCAAGTACATACCTGATTATAAAGGTATTTGTTCTAACTTTGAAGATCTTCACTGACATCTGCTGGAAATGTTGGGTCTATGGAAAGAAACAAGGACATTTTCTGATGGAGAATTTTTGGTTCAGGAATTTTTCTCAACCCAAACAATTCAAGTTTCCATGTGAAATAGCCCAGTATTATGCAAAATACATTCTGGGGCAAAACAGGGTGGGGATTTCCATTTGTTTAACATTTCCAATATTTTTACATTCTATTTTCACTAACAGTCTCTAGATTCCACAGCTAATAGAGGCCAGATCTTAGGCAAGTGGTTTTTCTCTTAACACGCTATCCCAAGGCAGGCGGGAGAGAAGCAGGTAGGATGGGCACTGGCTCTCAGTTGGAAGGTTTCGGGGGTGGCTTAGAGGTTGCTGTTCTCCTATACCTACAAAGTTCCTCATTATTTCTGCCGGTGGCCACTGCTCTGTCGGCTCCGGTGTTGCTATGAAGTGCTTTCATCTGTGGAGATTCTTGGAGGGACAGCTGTGGGAGAGGCAGAATTGTCTAGTCGAAACAACACAGCCCTGGGAGTCAGAGGCCCACCAGAAAAATGATGCAGGAGTCAAAGAAGGCACCCAAATATGGCCTAGTGGCAAGAACATGGGTTGAGAATTGTGTTCTAATCCCGGCTCCGCACTTGTCTGCTGTGTGACCTTGGGCAAGTCACTTAACTTTTCCGTGCCTCAGTTACCTCACCTGTAAAATGGGGATTAATGCTGTGAGCCCCACGTGGGACAACCTGATTACCTTGTATCTACCCCAGTGCTTAGAACAGTGTTCAGCATGTAAGCGCTTAACAAATACTATAATAATTATTATTACGATGAGCATCTGGGGGCAGGGATTCAATTCAGTCATATTTATTGAGCGCTTACTATGTGCACAGCACTGTACTAAGCGCTTGAGGGAGTACAATATAAAAATTAACAGACACATTCCCTGCCAATGTTAGAGTCTAGAGGGGGAGACAGGCATTAATATAAATGAATAAATTACAGGGAGAATACAGGGAGAATGGTGGTACTGGGAAAGTTAGGACCTTATGAGAAAGTTAGAGAGATGTAAAGGTTTAGGAAGGAAGATGAGTTCTTGGAAAACCCATTATGTAGTTCTCACCCATTCCAACATTGCATCCATTCTCCAATTTTTGTGCACACAGACCGCTTCTTTCAATACTCAGTGCACATTGTATCCAAACATGATTGAGCTGTCAGACAAGTGGTCTCTAATTCCCCTGAAAATGTCTGGGTTATAGCAGAATTGAGTTCACTGACCTTGAATAAGGTGCCAGGAGGGCTGTGTGGGTGAGCAGTGTGGCCTAGTGAAAAGAAAACAGGCTTTGCAATCCAAAGCCCTGGATTCTAATCCTTATTCCGCCACTTGCCTAGTATGTGACTTTGGGCCAGTCACTTAACTTTTCTGTACTTCAGTTTCCTCATCAGTAAAATGTGATAAAGTACCTGTTCTTCCTTCCTCTTAGGCAACATGCCCCATGTGAATCAGGTACTGTGCCTGATCTGATTGTCTTGCACACAGTAACATGTTTAACAAATACCTCGATTGTTCTTGGTGTTGAGATATCTTGGAGGCAGGAGAGATAAGATTTTAAGGTGGGATAGGACTGGAGATGTAGATTTGGGAGCCTTCCATGTAAAAGTTGTAACTGAAGCCATGCATGCAGATGAAAACCCAGTGAGAAAGTGTACTGAGTGAGAAGATTTGGTAGTTCTAGAGTGAAGCCTGGTTGTACACACTTAAGGAAGGATGGAAACCCAGCTAAGTAACCATAGAGGGACAGTCAGGTAAGAGGAGATCCAGCAGTGTATTGGGTTTGTATAATGCCAGACTCAAGGAGGAAGGAGAGGACAACAGTGAAGACTTTACAGGACTCATTGTTTACTCAGAATGTAACTAGGGAGTGGTGTGATATTTTATTGGACCAAAACACACCCGAATTTTGGATTTGTTCCCGTATAACTGTTTAATTTGCACTTTGATGATTAATCTGAGCTGTTTTACATGTATTATAGACCGCTAAAATCAGTTAATGTAATGCATCAACTTGACATGGAATTGTAGAGGGTGTAAATGAGTGAGAATGATACAAGGGTTATTTGGCACATAAAAGTTTGAATTATCATTCCCGAGAGTCGCTTTAAAAAGGAAGTTGGAATTTAGGTATTCTGAAATGGGAGTCATTTGCTTTGTGTTTATACCAATTTTAAGACTTGGGTATTTAAGATTTCCTAATGCAGGCGGGTGGGTGGGGTTTTTTTTGTGTGTGTGTTTATGTGTGTGTGTACCCACATCATAAAAATGCTTTCCTAAATCCAGTGTTTTTAAACCAAGCAAAGCCACTGGCATTTAATCAGGTCTTTACCCATGTTATTTTAACCACGAGCTGCAGTCACAGCAAATCTCATAACAATTTCAATTGAAAACTACCTACACTGCAAGTGTGGCTATTTTGGTGAGTCAAAACCTAGGGAAGCCATAATGAGTGGCCGAGGCTTTAAAAAGAAGTACCACACTTGTTTTGTGCATAGAGAAACGAAGAGATTTTTCTACTGTCAAACTTGCCAATTGTTGAGAGTAGAGATCATCTGTGCTTCGGGCATCCCTATGAATGCATTTGATGGCATTAGAATGAATCCGTGCTGCCTCCCCCTCACCTCAAGCTAGTGAGAAATGCCAGGGTGTCTAGCTTCCAGCATCACTGACACCCATGGGCGAAAATTCCTGAGCACAGTTCCCGTTGAATACAAGCGACAGGTCTCTCACGTGCCCCCCTTTTACAGACACAATATTGCACCCACTCACGTCTCCATACCTGAATATAAATTTGGTTGGAAAATCAATCCATCGATGATATTTACCGAGCGCTTACAGAGTGCAGAGCACTGTACTAAGAACTCAGAAGAGTACGATACAGCAGAGTTGGAAATCTTTTCAGGTGAATGTGAGTCTGAATGAAGGATGAAGATAACAATGATCTAGCTTACTCTATTCTAAAAAATGAAAGCTCTGAGAGGTATGAAAAGAGAAGGGCCTCAATCGTTTGCTTCTTTAATTTTCTGGCATTTCCCACACCGATCCAAGCACTTTTCATATCCTGCCTTTACGGCTGCATCAGCCTCCTCACTTGCCTCCAGCCTCTCCCCTCTCCAGTCCTCCCTCTGCAGTCTGGTATTTCCCTCTTCTCATAGCTGTCAAATCACCATTCTCTCCATCATCATATTCACATCTCCTCCAGGAAGGTTTCCTTGACTAACCTCTCATCTTCCTCCCTATACTCCCTCCCTTCTATGTCACTTATTCACTTGTGTTATTACCCCAAAGCAACCAATCCTCACTCCAAAGGACTTAGGTATATATCCTCCTACTCTGCTCCTTCTCCTATTTGTCTGTTTTCCGCACTAGATTGTAAACTCCTTGTGGGCAGGAAAACTGCTCCCAAGCACTTATGTCAGTTCTCTGCATACGGTAAGAGCTCAGTAAGTAGCATTGATGCATTGACTGTTTCTGAAATTACGTTTCATGTACCATAACAATAGTGTTATGTAGTTCTGTTTCTTTGACTTTTATAATCCTGGTAAAGTGTCAGAAACCTAGAAACATGGAGAAGGTATAGAGTGTGCGAGGAGATCAATTGATATTTACTGAGTGTTTATTGTGTGCAGAGCATTGTGCTTAGCAGTTGGGAGAGTACAATATGACAGAGTTGATAGACACTTTCCCTGCCCATAAGATCTTACAGTCTAGAGGATGCAGAAAATATTTGTTTTTGGTATAAATCCCGAGTAGGCAGCAGAAAATAAGTCTCTTGATTAGTGGGACTGCCCCTGGATTCACTGCCGACACCATCACATTGAACATATCTGATCATCTTTTTTCTTTTTGGCACCTAGGGATGTGCGGTTTAACAGAATTCAAGAAATTCCAGCAAATTCCTTTAAGAAGCTCAAGAATTTGAACACACTGTGAGTATCACTTCATCTTTAGGATTCTGATGTGAAGAATGTTGAACTGCCATTCTGGTTCACATGATTTTTGCCACATTAGTGTTAGCTTGTATGGCTGTGGTGTGTACTAGAGAATTGCCCATGATTCATCTGAGTTGATGTCACCCCGACACAAACACACACACACACACAAACACACACCCTTCCCGCACCCCCCGCCCCAGATACCTACATACCTCTCCCAAACATGAAGGAACCTATAAAATGAGTTGGGTCATTCGGAAATGTGCTTCCCCAAAGAAAATTGGACTTCAAACTGGGATGTAGACTGTAGGCTCACTGTTGGACTGTGAGCCCACTGTTGGGTAGGGACTGTCTCTATGTGTTGCCAATTTGTACTTCCCAAGCACTTAGTACAGTGCTCTGCACATAGTAAGCGCTCAATAAATACAATTGATTGATTGATTGATTGATGTACACAAACTAGGACATGCACTCAAGAACAAATGGCAAGCAGAGTGAGTGATGGAGTCTAGAACCAGAGAAGACTGCAGCAGAGCCAGACAGTGGGAGAAATGTGAATATAGGAAGATGAAAGAACTGAAATGAGCAATCCAAAATCTAGCTAATCTGGAAGAAGACTAAATGTTTTCTCATATATGTACATCATACCTCTTTAGTTTCTATTTTGTTATTTTCAAATCCTGAAATCCTGGCCTAGTTGCCTTATGACTAGAAAAGAAATTGTTTACTTCTATAGGAGTTGCATGTTTATTTACCAAATTCACTGCAACTGCTAATGGATTTCAAGTTAGCTGCAAATGATAGGCTTTATCAACATATTTATATTTTTGTTCTATATAGGTATATGAAGAATTCATGATTAATGAGGTTAAACACCCTCTATAATCTATTTATTGGGCCTTAAATTTAAGACTCCCCATCACAGTACACATACCTCATTTCACTGAAGAAGACCACTGGCATAACTGATTCAGTATAAAGTAAATTGGATTTCATGCTTTTGTTCTCAAGTTTTCTTCCCTTAGTTGACTTCAGAGATTTCTTTCATTTATTACAGCAAAGACTGTACTTCACCAAGCAACAGCGAGCTACAGGAAAGAGCTGTGATTTGCCTTTGAATTTCTCTTTCATGAAGTTCTGATGTAGCAGGTCAATAGGGGTAAATTTTGCGGCTTCCAAATAATAATGGGACCTTTCATTTATGATCAACCATACTCAAACTGAAAAAATAAATTAGTAAGTCAAATTTTGTTTTTGGGACATTAAAATGTGAAAGCAGTCTACCGTGAAGCCAGTATTGGCAAGGGAATTTCAAAATTTGATCTGACAGTCTCCTGGATTCATTGCCCATGCACCCTATGTTTGACATAACCTCATTCAGGAAAACCTCCAGTAGAGTGACAGTTATTTGATTAGTTCTCTGCATTTCTTTCTCTCAGGGAATGATATATTCATGGCCTTGGGTTTGATCCCTGGCAACTTTACCATCTTTTTTTTCCCAGTACTTACGTACATAGATTTAAATTATACATTTTAAATTACTTATATATTCATATTACTGCCCCCCCACACCAGACTGTTAGCTTATTATGGTCAGGGAATGTGTCTGCGAACTTTGTTGTACAATACTCTCCCAAGCACTTAGTACAGTGCTCTACACATAGTAAGTACTCAGTAAATGCCATTGATTGATTGAATTCACATCAAGATCCTGGCTTTACTAGCTTTCCTTAGGAGAGACACCTTGTGATTGTGGAAAGGGCACAGGATAGGGAGTCAGGAGATCTGGGTTTGACTCCCAGCTCTGACCTTGCCTGCTGTGTGACAAATCATGTAACCTGTGTGACCCTTATTTTCTCATCAGTAAAATTAGAATGAAACCTATTGTGGGGACCATATCTGATCTCAGAACCTTGTATCTAAGGTGCTGCTTAACCTATTATATGTGCTTAATAAATGTCATAATAATAATCATTATTATTATTCCTTCTCTGTCTCCCCATTACTTTTCTTCTCTTGGGTGCCCACTCTCTCATACACCAACTTTACCATAAGTCTTTTTAGGTTGTGATGCTACTTGATTGAGGTCCAGAGGGGTGGGGAGACAAGTTTCTTAATGGGCTTTGGTTCTAGTCTCAATTCCACCATTCGCCTTCTGTGTGACTTTGAATAAGTCTCTTTGATTCTTTGTGCCTCAGCTTCCTTATCTGTAAAATGGGAATAGGATGACTGTTTCCTCTAGGCAATAAGCTCCTTCTGGTTAGAGTTATTGTGGTTAGAGTTAGGTTAGAGCTATTGTATCATATTCTCCCAAGCACTTAGTACAGTGTACTGCACCCAGCAAGAACCTGTGATGCCAACGACTGAATGGCGAGTTAGAAAGAGAGGAGGGAGAGGAGGAGAAAGCTATGAAGAGAGTCAGGACATAGCTAAGGATAATTGGAGAGGGAAAAATTACAGAAAGAGAAATTTGAGATCTATGTATTTTTAACTCTCCAAATTTTGTAAAATTCTTCCTTTAAGAAACAAGAAAATGTCAGTTTTTATTCTAGTTAGCAGTCTTTTTTGTTTCAAAATTCCCAGTATACATCTTTTCATCCCTTCCCTATTAATGAAACATATTTAGGAAAAGAAGGAGCCTGCTTCATTTCCTGCTGTCCTGATCCCTGATTAGAATGTCTTCTTCTTTAAGACCACCACTGCAATCACACTTGATGAGCTGGCTTCAAGGGTTGCCAACTACTATTTTATCCTCACAAATTTTTTTTCCACGTGAAACAAAGGTGCCAATGGGACAGATTTTTCTTCCCTCAGAATCAAAAGAAAATGGTCACCAACAAAGTGAAGAATTTACTTTATGCCAATAGGGAGAAAAAAAATCGCTACTGGGGGAACAAAGCTGACGTTTTTCTTTCTTCCAGGAATAAAAGATTACAGTAGCGAAATGAAAAGGTTTCTGGGTCTGTGTTTTAGGTGTGCTATTTGCTGCTCAGTGAATCTTCTCTTTCAAGCTCAGTGGGCAGCATTCTCTAGATGATCAGAGGACAATAGTCCAAATAGCTCTGAACTGTTTGTTGCTCTCTACATCTGTTGTGTTCCTCACAATCTGGCTCTTTGGAAAAATTGAGTCCCCAACTACCAACCTAAAATTTTTCTCCTCTTAAAATGACCTCTGTGGGTATCCCAAAGCCAGCAGTTAATTTTGTCACGTGTCTTAAGAACTTGGTGATGAGAGAGTTGAGGATTTTTGAACTTTTCCTCATTCATTTTGATATATGGATCATAGTGGGTAAGAAGAGGCAAAGGGAGAATTACAGACTTTTGAATCAATGTACTTATCTGTGTGTGTGATGTATGTGTATGTATATGAATATATATGTATTTCTATTTAGACTAAATTGTACTGGTGTTCATTACAACTTCCTCTGTTCCAATTGTAGTGTATCTAACAATATGAAACTGTTCATCTGCATAGCTTTTAATGACACATAGTAGATTTTTGTTCACAAGAAGCATTAAATCCTTCTCCCACCTCCCCTCTCATTATTCATTTAGACATGACCTACAACATAATTTTGAATTTTGAAGACAATTTCTTAGGAAGTGGGGCAGATGAATGAAAAATACTATTTAAGGGTTTATGTGGAATCTGTGGGCAACACTTTGCAGCAAAACCTTGCCATCAAAAACACAGTTAAGGAGAAAAGGCTTTGAATGAATCAGATTTAGGTTATTTGGTATTTTTATTAAAGACGGTAGGACCACCTAATAGCTATTGCTTCAGACAACATTCTTATTTCAAACAAACGACATCACTTAGTGAGACTTTATAATATCTAGTTTTCTGTTCTTCCATTACAGGAGAAAAAATAGCGCAGTAACTTAACATATCTCGCTGTGAACCTGATTGATCCGAAAGTTCTCTTGGCTTATATAATCGATCATTATACTCTGAATATATTTTCTTTATTTTAAAATATATTTTTCCAACAAGAAAGTAAAAAGCTAAATTTTTCTCCATGCAATTTTGCTTTACCCCAAAATACTTAAAGCTCATCAGTTGTGTATTAGAAAAACCTGTAGCTGTATTGATAAGAAGAGTCTGAAATAGGCCTTTCAGGTAAGTAAGATCTGTTATTTCAGGGACTTGGCATGATGATATTGAGAAAACATTCAATCTAGAATGGTTCTTGCTACAGCCTTGTAACTTGTGTGGCTCGCTCCTCTTGATCATTCTTTTACTTAAGTCTTTTAGTCTTAAGCACTTTCAGAAAGCAGCTTTGGGCTGGGATCTGTACCAAACAAGTTAGACCTGATCCCTGCTGTTAAGGGGTTTACAAACCAAAGGAGAAAATGTGTTTTCATCATACAGAACCAAACAGAAGACAGAACAAAATGCACTAGGAAACTGCACTGCACACTGAGGTGATGCTACAGCTTGGGCTAAACCCCAAATCTTGTGCAATTAAATCCTGTGACATTTAGTTGGTTCCTGAGGATTGGGGGTGAAAGGGAAGGGTGGATCTTTCACTTTGCTTTCTCTCAGCGAGGTAGAGTTGCTAGGAGAGCTGGAGGTGTGGGATGTTATGAAGGCATTGAGGGTGAGGAGGAACAAAGCAGGAAGGATTACAAATAAAGGAAGTGGCATATGAGAAGATGAGGAGTCAGGAGTGAAAAATCATACTAAAGAAGCTGGGAAGAGTTTAGTATGGAAGAATCAGACAAGGGAATTCAGGGTTGTGGGGGTCACGGTGATGTTTCTTGGGATTGTGGAATCAGAGACATGAGGAGCCTGAAATTCCGCACAGTATCATACAGAACTTTGCTTTTGTCTTGATAATAATAATGATAGTATTTGTTAAATGCTTACTATGTGCCAAGCACTGTTCTAAGCTCTGGAGCAGATACAAGGTTATCAGATTATCCCATGTGGGACTTACACTTTTAATCCCCATTTTGCAGATGAGGTAACTGAGGCATAGAGAGGTTAAGTGACTTGCCCAAAGTCACACAGCAGACAAGTGTCAGCACCGGGATTAGAGCCCACTTCCTCTGATTCCAAAGCCCGTACTCTTTCCACTAAGCCACACTGCTTCACTCAATTAATCGTATTTATTGAACCCTTACTGTGTGTGCGGACCACCATACTAAGCTCTAGGGAGTACAATGTAACAGAGTTGGTAGACATGTTTCTTGCCCACAACAGGTTTACCAGTCAAGAAGGGGATACAGATATTAATATAAGTAAATTACAGATATGTACTATGCGCTGTGGGGCTGAGTGAGGGGGAATAAAGAGCACAGATCCAACTGCAAGGGCAATTCAGAAGGGTGTGGAAAAATAGGAAATGAGGGCTTAGTCAGGGAATCCCTCTTAGAGGGGATATGATTTCAAGGCTTTGAAGGTACATAGAGTGATTGGTGGATATGAAAAGGGAGGGCATTCCAAGACAGAGACAGGACATGGATGAGAGAAAAATGAGATTGAGGTACAGTCAGTAGGTTGGGTTATAGAAGAAATCAGGAAAGCAAAGTAGGAGGGGGCAAGGTGTTTGAGTGCTTAAAAACTGATGGTGAGGAGTTTCTGTTTGATGCAGTTGTGGATGGGCAACCACTGGAGGTTCTTGAGTGGAGAAACATCTAATGAACAGTTTTGTAGAAAAATGATCCTGGCATTAGAGTGTAGTACAAGCTGGAGTGGGGTAAGATAGGAGGAAGGGGGGTCAGCAGAGGGCTGAAGTGGTAATGTAGGTAGGATAGGATTAATGCTTGGACCAACATGTTGGTAATTTGGATGGAGAGGAAAGGATGGATTTCTATGATGTAGTGAAGTTTGGACTGACAGGATTTGGTTTCAGATGATTGAATTTGTGGGAGGAAGAGAAAGATGAATTGAGGATAACGCCAAAGTTATGGGCTTGGGAGGATGATGGGGCTTTCTGCAGTGATGGAAAGTTTGGGATTTTGGTCGGAAGATAAGGAGTTCTGTTTTGGGCATGTTAAGTTAGAGGTGTCAGTGGGACATCCACGTATAGATGTCCTGAAGGGAGGAGGAAATGCAAGGCTGCAGAGATGGAGAGAGATCAGGGTTGGAGATGTAGATCTGAGAATCATCCCCATAGAGATGGCAGTTGAAGCTGTGGGAGTGAATGAGTTCTCCAAGGGAGTGGGTATAGATGGAGTATATCCTATTCCGCCTTGATTATTACATCAGCCTCCTTGCTGACTTCCCTGCCTCCTGTCTCTCTACACTCCAGCCCATACTTCACTGTGCTATCTGGATCATTTTTCTGCAAAACCATTCAGTCCTTATTCCCTCACTCCTCAAGAACATCCTGCGGTTGCCCATTCATTTCTGCGTTAAACAGGAACTCATTACCATCGGCTTTAAAACACTCAATCATTTTGCCCCCTCTTACCTTACCTTGTTGCTTTTCTATCACAACCCAGCCCACACACCTGGCCCCTCTAATCCCAACCTATTCACTGTACTTCAGTCTTGTCTGTCTTGCCACTGACTTTTTGCCCATGTCCTGCCTCTGGCCTGGAACACCCTGCATCTACATATCTGACAGACTGTAACTCTCTCTATCTTCAAAACTTTATTAAAAACACATCTCCTCCAAGTGGCCTTCCCAGACTAAGCCCTCATTTCCTCTTCTGCCACTCCCTTGCACTAGGATTGGCACGTTTATTCACTCCTCCCTCAACTCCATAGCATTTACATACATATCCACAATTTATTTATGTTGTCTGTCTCTCCCTCTAGACAGTAAGCTCGTTGTGGGCAGGGAAGATAACTACATACTCATTCATTCATTCAATCATATTTATTTATTTATTCATTCATTCATTCAATCGTATTTATTGAGTGCTTACTGTGTGCAGAGCACTGTACTAAGCGCTTGGGAAGTCCAAGTTGGCAACGTACAGATTCGGTCCCCACCCAAAAGCGGGCCCACAGTCCAGAAGGGGGAAACTAACAAAACATATTAACAAAATAAAACAAACAGAATAAATACGTACAAGTAAAATAAATAGAGCAATAAATCTGTACAAACATATATACATATATACAGGTGATGTGCAGAGCACTGTACTAAGTGCTTGGGAAGTACAAGTTGGCAACATATAGAGAAGGTCCCTACCCACCAACAGGCTCACAGTCTAGAAGGGGGAGACAGACAACAAAACAAAACATGTGGACAGGTGTCAAGTCGTCAGAACAAATAGAATTAAAGCTAAATGCACATTGTTAACAAAATAAATAGAATAGTATATTAGAATACTCCATTATAGTATGTTCTCCCAAGCGCTTAGTACAGTGCTTTGCACACAGTAAGAGCTCAGTAAATACAACTGATTAGTTTGATCAAAAATAGAAGGGGACCCAGAACTTAGCCTTGAGGAATTCCCACAGTGAGGGGGTTGAAGAGAGAGGAGGAGTCTAGAAAAGAGGCACAAGTGCCATCCAATCTGAAAATATCCAGTTTCTTCATTAGGGTGTGGCCTCTTAATAACAGATGACATTGTGTCATACATCCCTGATGTGTAACAGCTGGTGATTTAGCCAGGATGAGCGGTCGACGAAGTAGATGTTTTTACTTCAGTTTACTGATGTTATTTGGTTTTTTTCCCCTTAAAGACTTTTTGATGGAAAAACTGTTTCACCTTAACCTTCTGAAAATGACTTCTCTTGGAGAAGTGAAAAGGGCAAATTCAGATAAATAATCTCTGATCCTTCCTGTTTGATTTAGGGAGTTGGCCGGAATGTATCCAGCAGATGGTGGGTTTGATGATTAGCTTCGTTTGATGTGGAGCCGGGCGGCTTATGAGTCTTTCAGTGCGTGTGAAATTGCCTATTTATTCCCATCTTGCAATATCTCAATGTAACAGGTGCCTACTGGCTGGACATAGTTGAAGAAGAGACACAACAGTTGAAATCACATACCTACAATTTGGTCTAAAGTATGTTGTGATGTTTATAGTTGGTTTCAGTTCCACCCAGATAGAGGGTGGATCTGCCAGGGTGAACAGGTGGTTAGCTAGCACTTTGTGCATTAGTCTAGGAGGAGTTGGGTAAAATATAATTAGATTTAACTTGAGTTGAATTTCTAGGAAGTGTTTTCTACACAGGACAGATGGTTAATCTTCAGTTTGATGGATTTTCTCTCCCACTAGGCACACATTAATCCTATAAACACAAAGTGTAGGCTTTCTTCCCAAATTGGCAAAACCAAGCCAATGGCCTTTGAACCTAACTCACATGGTAAACATACGAATTCCACTCTCACCAGCTCTGTCATAGTGCTCTTCACGTCTATTCAAAGTCCTCTAGGCATCTGGTTCATTTCTTTAACTTGCTTCTGCTTTGTTTTTATCTAATTGTTTTGCTATCACCATTTCTGAGGGCTTACTTCTGTGCCTCCTTTACATAGAAAACTGTTCCAAATAGAAAATCATCAGTCCTCACTCCTTCCGTCAAAAATTCAATTTCTGCCCGTACTCTCCCCCTTGGCCTATCCAATGTCAACCCTACAGATCATTAAATGTTGAATTACTGTGGAGGAACACCAGAGGTTTCTAGATTCACCTCAAAAACTACACCCGTTTCCTCAAGGTTATTGAACTCCGGGTATAAAACTACCATTGATCTAGCAGATGCAAAGGTGCAACTTTTAAAATGGTTGGTTATGTGAAATATAAACGAAATGCAAGTTTAGTATACTTGTAGAATATCTGGGGAGATGACAGCAGTGCAGAGGGAAAGCATAGACCTGGAAATAATATTATTTCACATAGGTTTCCACTATGGTTCCAAGACTCAGGATCTCAAATAACACGATATATTGGAGGTGCACGGAGGTGACACATGAACTCGATTCTC
The DNA here is from genome assembly GCF_015852505.1 of Tachyglossus aculeatus. Taxonomy (NCBI): domain Eukaryota; kingdom Metazoa; phylum Chordata; class Mammalia; order Monotremata; family Tachyglossidae; genus Tachyglossus; species Tachyglossus aculeatus. The sequence goes on along the minus strand of NC_052090.1, from coordinate 14,613,403 downwards.
TCACATAAGATTACAATTACCTCCTGTGATTTAGCAGCACAGAATGTTACAGTAAACACATTTTGTCCGTTTATCCATTCTTTATCTGAACTCTGAAGGATGGAATGTTCCTTTATACATACGCTAGATACAAAACTTTCTATGTGCCAGTGAAACAAAGCAGAGTTAGAAGTAGTTCCAAAAGGACTCTACACCTACATTGTATGTAGGTATGGGAATATGTGTGTTATTGTATTAAGTGCTTATTCTGTGCCAAGTACTGCAGTGAGTGCTGGGGTACATTCAATAATAATAATAATGGTAATAATAATAATAATTGTGGTATTTAAGAGCTTAGTATGTGCCAAGCACTGTTCTAAGCACTGGAGGAGATACAAGGTAATTGGATTGTCCCACATGGGGCTCACAGTCTTCATCCCCATTTTCCAGATGAGGTCACTGAGGCACAGAGAAGTTAAGTGACTTGCCCAAAGTCACACACCTGATAATGACAGAGCTGGGATTAGAACCTATGACCTCTGACTCCAAAGCCTGGGCTCTTTCCACTGAGCCACACTGCTTCTCTATTATTAAGTGGTCAGTGGTATTAAGCACTGATTCTGTGCCAAGCACTGTGATAAGTGCTGCAGTAGATTAAATCATAATAATTGTGGTATTTCGTAAGTGCTTACTGTGTGCAAGCACGGGGATAAGTACTGGACTAGATTCCATAATAGAACGGTGGTATTGGATTTTTTACATTTTTATATTACCAGCACTTCATATGTGCCAGACATTGTACTAAGCACTGGGGTAGATACAAGGTTGACAGGTTGCATAGAGCCCTTGTTCTGCTTGGGGCTCTCAGTCTTTCTCCCCATTTTACAGATGAGATGAAGCACAGAGAAGTTAAATGACTTGTTCAAGGTCACACAGCAGACAAATGGCATAGTCAGGATTAGAACCCAGGTCCTTTTGACTCCTAGGCCTGTGCCCTATCCACTAGGCCAGGCAGCTTATTAGCACTGTACCAAACCCTGGGATAGATATAGGACAATTGGACACATGGGATGCACCATCTAAGAGGTAGAGTGACTTGTTACATGCAAAGAGAAAAGTCCACAAGTAACTGCTGTCCTCTACCTAGGATAGGGTCCAGGCTGCAGTCTTGAGTTAGAGTGCTGTTAATTCTTTACCAGAGGCTAGGTGGGGAGTAGAGAAGAACTTCAGTCATTTTCCTTTGATCCAATGTACTATCCTCAAGAGGTGAGCACGATTTTCACTGGGAGAGCTTCAAGAGCAGCAGGACGTGCCTCAATGGAGTCCATCAGAGTGTGGCCTTTCAACATGGTTGCTCTGGAGGTGCACGGAAGTGACACATGAACTCGATTCTCTCAGATAAGATTACAATTACCTCCTGTGATTTAGCAGCACAGAATCTTACAGTAAACACATTTTGTCCGTTTATCCATTCTTTATCTGAACTCTGAAGGATGAAATGTTCGTTTATACATATGCTAGATACAAAACTTTCTATGTGCCAGTGAAACAAGGCAGAGTTAGAAGTAGTTCCAAAAGTACTCTACACCTACATTGTATGTACATATGGGAATACGTGTGTTCTAAACACCAAGCAGTGGCTGGGCTTAGGATGGGGGAACGCCACCACGGTCAACCTTCTTGATCGCTTAGCTCCTCTCTCACTCCCAGTCTAAACCTGGTTTAACCTGATTTAGCTTCTGCCCTCTCCCCCCACCTCCCACCCTGCCTCTGTGTATTGCAGCAACTTTGGGCCCTGATGCTCCACTTCCACTGCCTCTAAATTACTGGATACAAAGTTAAAATGACCCCACAAGGCTTAGTATATGCAAGGGCACTGGTGGGCAGCTGGGGAATTCAGTTCTCTCACAGCACCGAGGCCCTGCTAAATTCAGCCTTGTGACATATTGTGGGACAAAAATATAAGCTTATACAAACCACGACTAATTTCTAATTTAGGATAATGACATGACGGTGAGCTTATTCTTCAAAGAGTGGAAGAATTGAGTCCATAGATTCTTAAGCATTTCATGCTACTTTTGCTTTTCTTCTAGGCCTTGCAGATGTTCTTATAACTACAGATATTCTTATAACTACAGAATTAGCAATGGGAAGGTGGTCCTATTGGGGTAGCACCAGTCTCCTTCCTGTTGTGTTGGCCAGGGCTTGTGTTTTTGATATCCTTCAGTGGATCTTTGTTTTGAAGAGTTCATCAAATAACAGAGGATTGCTGCTGATAATAATAATGATGTTGGTATTTGTTAAGCACGTACTATGTGCCAAGCACTATCCTAAGTCCTGGGGGGGAGGGTAGCTTCAGAGCAGGTGAGGAGTATGACTGCAGCAGTTTTTTTCTACTTCCCAATTTAGACCAGCCTTTTGCGTCAGTCCTTGGAGAGAGGCAGGATTTTTTTTTCAGTGCTATTTGTTTTGCACGTACTACATGCCAAGCCTTCTACTAAGCTCCAGGGTAGGTAAAAGATAATCAGTTTGGACACAGTTCCTGTCCTGTGGAGGGCTCACAGTCTTAATCCCCATTTTATAGATGAGGAAACTGAAGCACAGAGAAGTTAAATGACTTGCCCAACGTCACACAGCAGAAAGGTGGCAGAGATGGGCTTAGAACCCAGGTTCTCTGGCTCCCAGCCCCATACTGCTTCTCTGGATGGAAATGTGCTGCTCAGAAATTTCTCAAACAATCACTCTGCTATAACATCTCCCTACTCTTCAATAACCTCCAGTGGTTACCCATTGGTTGCCCATTCATCTCTTCGCATGAAGCAGAAACTCCTGACAGTCCATTGGTTCTCTTCTGCTTTTCCTTGCTACTCTGGCACTTTGCTCCTCTCAAGGGAATTTATACACCATCCCATCTCTCTTGCTGCTGCCCTCCTGTTCATGCCCTCCCTCCTGCCTAGTTCAGCCTCCCTCCACTTCACTTCTGGCAAACAGTGCTCTCCTCATCTTTAAAAGTCTGCTGAAGCACCCGTCCTGTTAAATCTCTTCATTTGTCCCTCTACTGCAACTCCTGTGCACTTGTGTCCTCACCTCCTAAGCATGCAAGTACTCAACCATTTTACCCCCCAACTGACAACCCTAACAGACATATATTTTAACTCAGTTGCTTCCACCTGCTTGAAATATATTTGTGTCTGTCTCCTCCACTAGTATATAAGATCTTTGAGGGTAGGGAATCACATCTCACTAACTCTATTGTAGAAGCGTTTAGTACAGCGATGTGCACAGAGGAGGTGCTCAATAGATGCCATTGACTGATTGATAGTAACAGTGCTTCATGTTTTCAGTGGTACTGAGAATTTGATTATGATAGCACTGTCTGAAAGGACACAGCACTTTTCTTCCGAGATGCCATACATTCTTGACCTGCCTCTTCACCCCATTTCTGTGAGTCCAAGAACACCCTCAGTGTACAGATCCCAAATTCTGAGGCATAAAATTATGTTATTTGCTGGAGGAGGACAGTTGAACCAGGGGTTACTTTGACTTTAATCCTCTTTCCTCTAGACCAATTTTCCTTTTCACGTAAAAAAGATGCTGCCATCTCTTTGAGCCTCTTCCATCTAAATACTCCTATCTCTATAGGATCATTCCTTGCATATAAATTATTTTGCCTCAAGGATTGTCACTTTGATGCCTCTCTGAGCAAATTTTCAAATTGTACCTTCGCTCTAGCTATGAGACTGGGAGCATTCTAACACACACCAGGCCATAAACTGTTTAATCTTTACTGTGCAGGGAAGCATTCTGATGATGGTGAATTCACGCCAAACAAAAGAATTCCAGCTGACTGAAAATATCTAGCTGAGATATTGACTAGAGTTCCCAGACCTGGCATTTATCTCTGCTAAGCTCATGCCCGGCCTCTTATATATTTTGGGAATCAGTCCCTTCTATGCCTGCTCATCAGTTAGAAAAAATAAAATTTTTTCCTGATTTTAGCTACACAAAGATATTCATGAGGGGAGTGAATAATCTTCTACAGTGTCCCATCAGTTGATAACGGTAGTAATAGTAATTCCATTAACTATAATTATAATGTTATTGTGGTTTTTGTTAATCACTGTAATGAGTGCTGGGGTAGATCAGACATGCTTTGAGCCCTTGTCCCACATGGGGTTTGCAGTTTAAGAGGAAGGAGAATAAGTATTTTGTCACCACTTTACAGATGAGGAAACTGAGGCACAGAGAAGTTATCTGACTTGCCCAAGGTCACGAAGTAGGAAAGTAATGGAGCTGGGATTAGAACCCATGTCCTCTGACTCCCGAGCCCGTGCTGTTTCCACCAGGTGGATGATTTGTCCCTTCCCCTACCAAGTCACTTCTATTGTGATTGAAACTGCCATCCTAATCACTAGTCCTCTAGACTGTAAGCTCATTGTGGGCAGGGATTGTGTTTACTTTTGTATTGTACTCTCCCGAGTGCTTAGTACAGTGCTCTGCCCACATTAAGTGCTCAGTAAATACACTGAGTGAACTAAGAGATTGTTTGTGTTTACATATTACAAATGTTTTGTTGACAGGGTAGCCAAAGTTGAAATTTGAATAATGCTGTTGACTGTTTGCACATATGTTTCCCAGGAATAAAGGCACTGAAGTGTAATGAGCAAAGTACTAGAATTAGATTGGCCATATTTTTATTGGAAATAGGGAGAGCGGGTGGGGGTGGGGGGGGCAGTTGCCGATTGAGGCTATCAAAGGTTTGACTTCAGTCTGGAAACTTCAAAAATTGCATTCTAGGTGTTTTAAATAATTTGTCATTGCACGCTCTCTCTGCCAGCTTCAAAAGGACGCTGGGAGGACTCATGAAGTGTACTCTTTCCATAGAGAGGTTAGTCTCAGTTGTTTATAAGTGAAGATCATTACTTTTGTTTACAGTAGTAAAGGCTTCACTTTTGAAAGCTTCCACATAGATCATTCAGGAGAATGCCCTTGCATTGCCATAATCATTTGTCATGTTAAGAAAATTGCATGGTCATTGCATCAAGCATTAATCCTTGCCCCAAAAATGCTGAAATTTTGCGAATGTGTGCACATCATTTTGACAGATTTTCTAAAGCCCATTTGAATTTCCTTCAGTATTCCAATCTTGTAGTTTACAACAGCCCTTCAGCTTTGACATTGGACATCAGGATTATTCGTATATAGACATCCAGTCGGAGGAGCGGATTGGTGCTTTCTAAACCTACCTTTGAGGAAAGTCAGAGGAATGACACGGCTCCTCTGGCATTTGAAAGGGAAGGGGAAAAGAACATGAAATAGCCCCCAGGTGTGATCTGCTGTGTCGTTTTCTCTGAAGATAATGGGATTTTCACAAAGCACATGGGAACTGCTTTACAGCATCTGGTGATGTTTTGACGTTGCCCTTTGCAATTGTAGTTCCATCCAGTGGGAATCAGTAGTCTATCTTTTAGAAAGTTTCCATCTCAGCCAAGTTTATCTGTTGCTTTTTGTTCCACTGAACTCCATGGAAACGGAATGTCTTCTTTGCTGAACCCCACTGAGTTTCCGATTTAAGTCCTCCTTGATTGTATTGGTTTTTTGCATCCCATTTTTGTGTCTTCCCTCCTCAGCCACAGTGGTTATCTTGGCCCTTTGGCTTCAGCCTCGGGCCCAGGTCTATGGCTAAGTCTGCTGAGGGCAATCTTCTCCATAGAGATGCTGCTCTGAGGGTGTGTAGATGGCCACTTCCTACAGAAAGGCTCAGTGGGAAGCTTGGATGCGGGAGGAAGCATGGAGCTGTATGTTTCAAAGTGGTGCAATGTCATTTGAAAGGTCTTTCTGATAATGGCTTGGAAAATGCTTGAAGTCCATTTGATTGATATTGCATTGTTAATGGAAGCTTCCCCATGGATTGTTTGAAAAGGAATTCGGAAGGTGGGAAGAAGAAGGGAGACTAGGCAGCTGTTGCTCCCCCTCCCCTCCCACCGCTGACAACATCAAAGCACGGTGACCCAGGCAGAAGTTGTAAAAACAGGACCTTTTCCATTATAACTATAGGCCTTACCTGGTATGGTAACTTAGGGAAAGCCTAAAGAAACATAGCATTTTTGTATGACATTATTTCAAGTTAACTTCGTTAGAGGAATGTGTGGCATTTATTAAAATAGAAGTGAAGAAGAACAATATGTTTATTGTTTGGAATTCAGTGAGAAAAGTCTGGCACACATGGTTTACATCATTTATTATCTACCTAGAGCTGCAGAGGTCAACCAAATCAATCTCTTGCAAATTGGAAAGTCAAAGCATTCTGACATCATGCAGCACTGCATTATGAAACTGGAATTAATCTATGCCGGTGCTTACATTTACATTTGCAAGGTACATGCTCACTTAAAACTGATGAAGAAGCACAAAGAAAATAAGCAAAACCCCACAGGTCAATGTTTTCTGGGCATGATTCCTATCTTTTGGAAAGGAATATAGGATTAGAAAGTATCATTCAACACAATTTCTTCAGAGGCTGCACCATAGAGAGGGTGCCAGAGCAATGCAGTCCTTCTAAAGGATTCCCTGCTAATCTGATGTGGAATCCACCAGGCTAGCCTGTTTCTCCCAGCCCAGACCCAAAGGAATGGTACTGTTCTATCACCAGTGCTTAGTATAGTGCCTGGCATGAAATAAGTGCTTAACAAATACCATAATTGCTAATTATTATTATTACCAGCTCCTGGCCAGCACTTGCAGGTGAAAAGCTTAACTGGCAGTGAGAGAAGTAGGGAGAGTGGGCAAAGCAGTCCATAATGCCTCCAACACTGTTTTTATCAAAGTCTCATGAATAACTTATAATAATGCATATAATGCATTAATACATTAATATAATGCATTATATAATATATTTTATATATTTTATATATTATTATATATAATATGCATTATATAATGCTGATGTGATTATATCAATGGCTCCATCAAAAAAACCTCTGGCCATTGGCATGCCATTAGGGCAACCATGTTGGCCCAACCGTGTTGAAGAATGATATCACCCAGACTACTCCAGGCCACCTTCTGCTCAGTTGGGGAGGAGAATAACACTCATTGTGTTTGCAGGATTTAAAGATGTACTGTAAACTGACTCATATCTCAGAAAACAAAAGTCTGTTGAAAAGATGATGCAGGTCTACGGAATTGCAATCTCTGTTTATCGCCTCCTGGTACGGAGCAAGTGGGTATCTGCATGTGTCCTGCATCCTTTTCCCCATATTGGCTCACTGCTCCTACGGCAACATGACTGGCAGGGTTGAGAGAGTGAGAGGGAGGCACTGTACCAACTACTAGCTCCGTAATCAGGTCCTTCATGCAGGTTGTTGGTCCTGACGTCTCCGTGACTGGACTGAGGTCCATCTGTGTTTACGATGGGAAATTCCTCTCTAGTATCAAGTCAGTGCTGTGGGAATGGCGATCTGCTGAACATCGATTATAGGCAACATCTGAAGTTGGGGAAGTGATCCTAGCTGCCTGAGGTGTGGACAGGTCGGGTGACCGGCTTAGTGGGAGTAGGGAATAATGAACAAGGACAGATCTGTGGGTAGGGAGTGTGTCTGTTGTTGTAGTGTACTCTCCCAAGCTCCTAGTAGTGCTTTGCATGCAGTAAGTGCTCAAAAAATATGATTGAATGAATGAATGAATCAGAGTGGCTTAGTGGAACACAGGATTAGGAGTTAAGACCCAGATTCCAGTCCTGGCTTTGTCAGTTGCCTGCTGTGTGACATCAGGTAAGTCACCTAATTTCTCTATACGTCAATTGCCCCATCTGTAAAATGGATATAATACCCACGCTCACCATCTCTTAGACTGTGAGACCTGCGTGGGTCAGGTATTGTGCCCTATCTGATTATCTTGTATCTACCCCAACATAAACATAAAGTGCGGCACATATAGTAAGCACTTAATAAATATTGTCATCATTGTTTTTGTCCAAGGAGTGGGGAAAAAAAAGAAATTACAGGTTTTTTCACGTTTATAAGGTCTTCTTGAGCTTATTTTTCAATGTTCAAAAGTGAGGAGACTATTTTATAAACAGAGGCATGCAATTTCATGTTTTTTTGCTAATGGAAATGTTGCTATGGTTGGCAGCATAATCAGCAACTTGAAGATTTTAAGTGTAAAAGCACCAAGTGTGTCTGATTGCATGCCAAAGAAGGGGTTATGACAAACTGCATGTGATTTATTATGAACATAAATGAGACATTAGGATTTCCTAAAGCTCCAATGGAAAATATTTTATAACCATGTTTAGCATAGAGTTTGCAATCACTCGCGTTAAAGATAAATTTATAGCTGGGGTTTTTTTCTTCCAGAAATTATAGGAGAAAGGTATAACTCTCATAAAAGCAAATGAAAGTCAGATTCAGGCTTCTCCTGTTCTGATATTTGGCCTTTTCCAGCTTATTATTCCTTTGAGCTATCATGAGGTTTTTTTCTCTTGTGTCCAGAATTAAATCATTTTCATGTATGGCTCAGATCATCCTATATTTAGTTATTGAAGAAAATGTTTAAAATTATAACAAAAACTTTGGTACCATATAGTTCAACAAAATTCACTAGTAGTATGACTGCCTTTAGTTCTGTGAAAAATGCCTTGTGAAGAACTCATCTAAAAAAACTAGACTCTCAGATGGTTTAGAAATCATCTGCCGAAACTTTCTGGGGTTCCTCGGGCTCAGAGTTGAATCTTAGATCGTGGCCGAGACTGCAGTGTGCAAGTGTAGTTTTTGTCACTATTTTTTGTTCCAGTGGGAATATGAATTTTTGACCAGAATCTGCTTAAGGCCAGTTCCCCTTCTCCTAGCCAGCACTCAAACTATGGAGTAGGAAGAGGGTTAATGGATATTTTCTGCTTCTGCTCAGATCTTTCCCTGAGACTGGAGAAAGTCCACAAAATCAGTATAGTTGAATTCTCTGCAGCCTACTGCTACTTGCCATGATCTGCTTACCCATACTATGTGATTGAGCAGTATTTACTAAGAGCAGAGTTGTGCACCGAAGGTTGTGAGGAGTTACGAAAGGGGAGACTAGACTGGCCTCTGTTCGCTAGGAGGAGTTGTTGAAATGGTGGAAACCTGATTAAAACCAATGTGGTTTTATACCAAAGTATAGACGAGCAGGACAGAGGTGAAACAAATATTTGGGGAAGGAGAGAGAGTAGGTTTGGAATGATTTCCTGGAGGGGTTCAGAAGGCCTACCTGAATTGGTGAGTCCTGATATAAAGGGGTTGTGATCTGATAGAGCTTGAGATGGGAAGAGTCAATGGCCAAAATAATGAGGAAACGTTTTCTACCTTGGGGTGGATGAAGGACCCTGATAAAGTAGATAAAAAAGAGGGATAAAGGGTAGGCTGCTGAATCACACTGACTGAGCATTTTATAGGAGGGATCCAAGTGGGGACTTGAAAGAATTTAATAAAGCACCTTAAATTGTTCATTGTTTAATTCATTTAAAAAAAAGGAAAAAATAAAAGGTGGGACAAAACAGAGGAGAGAGAAGTCCATGTCTTTTTAAGGTAGAGTTCATGGGTTCACTGGACTACCTACCTCTTGTTTTCTTTTCTCAGACATGCCAGCCATTTTCACTTCCCCACTTTGAAAAGCAAAGTCAAGGAAGAACTGAAAAGTCATTGTTGCAGGTGCATATTGAAAACGAGGTCCCTGGGTATAACCAGGATTGATGCTTTATTAGTCAGTTGAAGCATCAAGGGAGGGAATTGACCGTAGTAAAGAATCTTAACCATAGAGTGGTAGTGGTAATTTTTTCCCAATGTAATATTGTCTATTACAACAAGAAGCAACGTAGCTCAGTGGAAAGATCCCGGGCTTTGGAGTCAGAGGTCATGGGTTCAAGTCCCAGCTCCGCCAACTGTCAGCTCTGTGACTTTGGTCAAGTCACTTCACTTCTCTGTGCCTCAGTTCCCTCATCTGTAAAATGAGGATGAAGACTGTAAGCCCCCCATGGGACAACCTGATCACCTTGTATCCTCTCCAGCGCTTAGAACAGTGATTTGCACATAGTAAGCATTTAACAAATACCATTATTATTATTATTATTATTATTATTACAGCATGTAGAAAATACTAAATTACTGAAGCCAGACTCATGTGTTTTCCCTCAAGAATTGTCTTGGAGTCATTTTCTGTGAGTTCAGTAGACTTGCTTATTAACAGGTAGGTTTTTTACCATTTCTGATGTCAGTGTCAGACTGACTCCTGTAATTATGTGAATAGTGAAGAGTCATGGATTACTGTGCCATAGAAAACTGATTACAAAGGGTAAATGGATGAAAAAACACACTTTTCAGGAAGAAAACTGGTATGTGCTGCCCAGGATGAAGAGAGGGAGCTATTGAATGGAAAACAGCCATGTCAGTTTCCCTTCACATTCACAGGAAAAGCAACATATAAATTGAGGAAACATGAAAATGAAACATAAAATTGAATGGCTAACTGGTGTGAGAAGTCCACATGAGAATATAAGGCAATGTGGGAAAGACCCTTTGGGTGGTTTTAAAACCAATGGGTGGTTTTAAACTTGGTATCAAGATGGTTTGTGCAGACAGAGGGACTTCAGAGGTAAAGAGGTGCAAAGATGATTTAATCATAGTGTCATGTGAGCCACTGGGTTGGGTCTAGGTGTGTGCGTAGGCTGGATTTTAGGGAGGGAGTCATAAATTTTGGGGACCCAAATTAGAAAGTAGGGAGGAATTTTGACTTCTGTGGTCTGTTCCCAAGCATGTAAAAAAGGGCTGTGCACACACTGGTGCCAAATGTTCAACAAATGCTGTTAATAATGACAATTTCCTCCCACACGCACATGCCTGGTTTCACACCTGCTCTCCCATCCTCTGCTCTTATGCTACATCTCAAAAAATTGGAGACAAAGAAAGGGCTTTTATTGGGAGCCCATTGGTGTGGTGCACTGTACTAACGAAGTACCAAAGAAGCAAATCCCTGCTCTCAAGGCTTTTGCATTTTAGAGTAGCAACAGAGACACATATGAAAATAATTACAACTATAGGGGTCAGGATGGACAGGATGTCAGGAGACCCAGATTTAGAGTCTGTGAACCTGATTTCACCCTTCTAAATCTGGTATAATGAAGAGGTGAATGAAGGCCCTGTGGATTCAGTATTGTAAATCATTAAACATAACCTTTTGAATTAACTCAAAACAGAGCAGTTCAAATAGTGACCCGAGCTAATAGCTCAATGACACTGAAGGGAAACTTCAGCTATTTTCAGTAGGTGCAACCAACCAAAGATTCATGAATACCCAGTGATTTTGTTCTATTCTCGATTCCCATGAGTCTCAGCAGGGATTTCATAGATGATGCATCTTTTAAAAAATATCACTGGTGGAATATGAGCTATCACATTGCTATTACATCTCTACTTGCTATATTTTTATAATACTGATTTACATAACTCTGTAGTATTTTTTATGATCTCTCTAATGTGTTCTGTAATCTGGGTATTAATAATAGCATTTACTTTATTTTATAATGTTTACACAATGACATCATATTTTATACTATCTCTATTATGTTTTACAATCTCTCTATTTATGGGTACATTTATATTTTCACAAATACGAGACATTAATTTTTAAGCTTGTTCTAGGCTGAGCCTGGAGCAAACGCCTATTTTTTTGTTCTATGACAGTCCCTCGGGGACTGATGAGACACAAACTTATCCTCAGAGAAAGCAACATGGCATAGTGGATAGACCTTGGGCCTGGGAGCCAGAAGGTCATGGGTTCTAGTCCCAGCTCCTCCATTTGTCGTTTCTGTGACCTTGGGCAAATCACTTCACTTCTCTCTGCCTCAATTATCTCGTCTATAAAATGGGGATAGAAAAAACCATTCTCCCTCCCTCTCAGACTGTGAGATTGTATTGTATCTATCCCAGTGCTTATTAAAGGTCTTGGCTTGTAATAAGCACTTAACAAACACCATTGTTATCATTATTATTATCCTGTTTATCACTGGGAGGCTCTTTGACAAAGGGAAACTGGAGATTTTTAATGCTGCTGAGCCTTTTGCTTGTATGCCTTGGCCCAGGAGTAAATCCAGAATGATATTTCCAATATGGAAAGAACAACCTTCCAATTGGATTGTGGACCTAGTTCCAATCAAAGCAACAAAGCTATAGTTTTATCTGAATTACTTTGTTTCAAAATTTGTAGTCCAGACTTTGAGGATATCTTTTTCTTCATATTTCATGAGTCCTACAATCTGACTTGTGAACTGAGAAATTCTTAATCAGAGTTTCACCACTGGATTATCTGGCAAATATTGAATAATTGTGGTCTGATGACAAATACTTGTTTGTGAGAAAATCACCAGCCACCCTACAAGTCTTCTCTGAGTAGCAGGGAAAGATGTGGTGCAACCAATTAGTGGACATTTGAATGGGATGGGGAATTGGGGCCGGGGTCAAATGGCCTTTAAGGACGCTCACATGTTGTCCTTGCTCCAACACTCAGAGGGTTTGACACTGGATAAACTTCCTCCACTTCCCAAGGAGACGGTTGAGGACCATCATCTTGCATGGGACGAATTGTTAAACTTCCCAAAAATATTGGTTTTGGGTGGGTGCTGGGCTGGAGATAGTACATTGGAAAGCAAGGAAGGTTTGGGGCCTGGGAGATCGATTGTAAAATCAGTTTTTGACTTGGAAGTATCAAGTGGTGGCTGCATATCCCAGTGATGGTATCTTGGAAACTGTAAGAAAGGAGAAGTGAGAAGCCTTGAAGTACCCTTCCATCCTTGAGTCATCCTCTTGCGGGTCATAATTGAAGTGCTTACTGGATGAACTCATCTCAGGCAGTTAGTAGAGGGTGAGTAGCACAGTGTGTGATAGAGCTCGGACCCCAGCTTCCAAAATATTTTTCCATCCTTTGGAATTTTTTTGCTGGGCTCTGGGACATTAATTATCTGATCCAGACTTTCATTCTCTGCTCCAACAGAATCCTGCTTTACTGTTTGGGGATGAGTGTGATTGGTGCTAAATTTTTTGTCTCCTCTGGCCTTTTCCGTAGAATTTCTAGGCAGGAAGTCTCTTTGACAGAGGGGATAGTACTAAGACTCAACTTTGCCCTGGAAATAATACAACCTCCACCTGCTACTGGCCCCATTTCTCTGCTGCTCTAGCCCAGTCTTGTCCCCGTTCTCCACTCAGTCAGCCGGTTTGTCTCACTTCCTGCCACCCTCCCACTTTTGTAGCCACTCATCTTCCTGGGCTCCATCGCTCATTTTGGTTTAGTAGTTAAAGCATGGGCCTGGGAATCAGAAGGTCATGAGTTCTAATCCTGTCTGCACCACTCATCCTCTTTGTGGCCTTGGGTAAGTCACCTCCCTTCTCTGATGTCTCAGATACCTCAACTGTAAAAATGGGGATTGAAACAGTGAGCCCCACGGGGGTAGGGACTGTGTCCAACCTGATTTGCATGTATCTACCTCAGCTCTTAGCGTAGTGCCTGGCACATAATAAGCACTTAACAAATACCACAATTGTTATTATAATTATTTTCTTTCCAGAGCTGGCCTCTGGTGCCGATGCTGGGGATGTGTGGTTGAGGGAAGACAGGGCCCTGTTAGAAAATACTGACGGTGATTATGGTATTTGTAAGTGGTTTACAGTGTGTCAGACACTGTTTTAAGCTTTGGGGTAGATCAAAGACACTCAGATGGGAAGCAGTACCTCTCTCACCTGGGGTCCGAGGTCTAAGTAGGAAGGAGAACAATTATTGAGAATAGGGTTAGACTGATCTGAGGGTGCCGTGAGATGCTAACAGGCTGCCAGGGGAGTGGAGTCATCCTTCCTCCTCATCCCTTCTCCTCTTTGCACTTTCTTAGAAGTCAACAAATACCAGCTCTCACAAAGGGCTTTCGTAGCTGTTGTCATCTTACAAAACCCACTCTGTAGGTACCATTGTCTCCTCTCCCAACATCTGCCTCTGCTGCCCCAGCTCTGACCTGCCCCTGTGAAGCAGATTCAAGGATTTCAAAAAGAATTTCTTGATAATGGCTGACAACGGACATTAGAAAGCCTCATTCTGACAGATTTTTTCCCTCTTTTCTGGGATACAGAAAAATTGGTTAATGTAACGATGTATTGTAGGTTCTGATCCATTTGAAACACTGTTTAGAAATTTTTTAAAAAACCCTCAAGGAAACCCTGAAGCTTCACTTTGATAAAGAACTAACCAACAAAAATCTTTTTTTTTTCCTCAAGAAGCAGTAACTACGGGAAAAGTTGGCTGCCAAAACCGATGACTGTATTTTGATACAGATCAGCTTGTTACTTGTCCTTTTCTGAGCTGGAAGTGATTCATGAGGTACTTTTTAAAAAAAGTAATAATTTGTTCAAAATATGGCTATGGAAAAGGATCAAGAATGAGTCATTACTGACTCCATTTGTGAATCCAGGCCATGGTAACCATGGGACCAGCCAAACCATGCTGGTGGATGTTTACAACAGCCTTATATTGTGTTTACTTTTGTAAGCCTGGAAATGAAGTGTACAAAACCTTTGCACTAAGGGTAGGATAAACTACAGCTCTCGAGATGATCCAGATTAAAAGTAAGCATTACTGTAATATGTAGAATCAGACCAAGGGATTTGCCTTGGGAAGCTGCAGAATGGAGTTTGAATATCTCTTCAGCTCCCAAATGTTCACCAACAGAACTTCCTTCAGGAGCCTTGTTTTTACCTGAGTTCATTAACTGTCATGAGTAAGATCTGGAGCATTCTCCGATACTAAATTTTGACATCTCCCCTCTCAACAAATGCCAATCATCATCGTCAATCAATGGTATTTATTGAGAGCTTATTGTGTGCAGAGCGCAACTCACTTGGGAGAGTACAATGCAATAGAGTAGGTAGACCTGATCCCTGCCCTCAAGGAGCTTACATCACCATCATCATAATCATCAATATGTATTGAGCACCCACAATGTGCATAACACTGCATTAAATGCTTGGAAATATAGTTAGGCCAATCGAATAAAAGACAGTCCAGCCTAAAAGGACCTCACAAATCTGGCGTGGGAGTCAGCAGGACATGGGTTATAATCCTGGCTCTGCCTCTTGTCTGGTGTGATCTTGGGCAAATTACTTCACTTCTCCATGCCTCAGTTACCTCAGCTATAAAATGGGAATTAAAGCTGTGGGGGTCATGGACTGCATCCAACCTTATATCTGTCACAGCACCTAGAAGAGTGCCTGGCACACACCAAGTGCTTAAATACCATAAAAAAATTCATGCTCTCTCTTCTAGACCATATTGCTTCTACTAGTCCACGCTGCCAACTGTTGGGTAGGGACCGTCTCTATATGTTGCCAGCTTGTACTTCCCAAGCGCTTAGTACAGTGCTCTGCACACAGTAAATGCTCAATAAATACGATTGAATGAATGAATGCTTCTCTTTATAGTTTTGGAGGAATTGAATCCTGTTCCAAATCAGTCTAAATTAATTGGAATGATTTCCTCAAGAGAGGCCGAGATCAAGTAAAAACTTCATGGCAAGAAAAAAAAAGCAAAAAAGCAACTCCAACTATTTTGTATTCCCGCTACATAGTTAAAGCTGTAGACTTCAGCATATTATTTTTTATTGCCACGCAGCCCCCATCCTACTGCCCAAGGTTCAGACAATATTTGATTTGGTTAATATTGTAATTTGTACATGTAGAAGATTAAAGCACTAGCACCACTTTCGATCTGTCGAATGATTTTTAAATCACTAATTTCTGTCCATACCACTTGCGAAAATCTTTGTCAGTGTTTAGCAACTTTGCTGGCAGGAATGAGAATGTGTGAACTGGAAGTGCATATGCAAGTCGCTCTATAATCAGATCCTCTTTGCAGGTTCTCTGCCCTGAAGTCTCAAATAGAGGCTCACCCATCATTTCAGACAAGAGATCCCATAATTTTGAATTTGTGAGGTTTTTTTCTCCTTTCTCTCTCCAAGTGGACCCTGCACTTATTCTGTTTGTCAATGACCACAACTGTTTTCTTGCTGTTGAATAGACCCCAGAGATAGGTCTTCGTTCTTTTCTGGGATTTCTATCTATTTCAGACTGTGAGATGGGATTCAGAACTCAAGGGAAATCTTTTATGGGGGAATTCATATGGAGCCATGGAAATTACAGCATGGTCAGTTCTTGCGTTTATAGCAGTGATGTAATTAACCTTTTAAAGCAGAACCAGCTTTATTTTTTAGCTAAAGATGACCTTATAAGGACTCTCAAGCATAGAACAAGTTGAGAAATGGGATTGAAGTGTACGCTTGCATTTAGAGTGGCAATTAACAAATTAAGTACTTGTTAACAAATTGGAAGCAGTGAAGCCTAATAGAGCCCAGTCTGGGAGTCAGAGGACCTGGGTTCTAATCCCAGCTCTGCCACTTGTCTGCTGTGTGTCCTTGGACAAGTGCCTCAGTTACCTCATCTGTAAAATGGAGATTGAACATCCTCCCTCTAATTTAGGTCCTCAGCCCCATGTGAGACAGGAATTGTGTCATACCTGATTAACTTGTATAATAATAATAATAATGGCATTTATTAAGCGCTTACTATGTGCAGAGCACTGTTCTAAGCGCTTCAGAGAGTACAATAGAATTAGCAGACACATTCCCCAGTGCTTGGCATAGAGGAAGTGCTTAATAAATTATTATTATTATCCTTAATTATAATGATAATAAAGGTGCTTATCAATCACTGTTATTTATTCAGCACTTGCTATGTGCAGAACACTGTACTAAGCGCTTCGGAGAGTACAATACAACAGAATTAGCAGACATATTCCCTGCCCATATGGAAACCTGTTAAATAGGGATGCCCTCACTCCCTTATTACTGCTATCACCACAAACATAGTTTCAGATCACTCCTTCAGGTACACCAAATATCTCTACAAAGTTATCTTTGATGCCTTAATCAGACTCATGAATTAGATAAATTGCTTCTCCTGGTGAGTTTTATGCAGTTTGAATTGATATCATTTTACATGTTTGGAGCTTGGTTCACTAGCAGGTTTATTAAAAAGGTACCAAGGCACATTTTATAGATTCAAAAGCCGTTTAGCAACTCATAAAAATAACTAGAGCATTTTCCTAATGGGTAAGATTGATTTTCTGGGATTTTTAGAGAAAGCCCACTGCTGCCTTCCCTTTCCACCTCAGGTTTTATTATCATTCAAAGGAGAAGCATTGCGGCTGTCATCATAAATCATTCTCTTTATTGGTAACATCCTTACAATAAACCAAAGACTCTTTTCCATTCAACTCTGGTCTTTTTTTGGTATCAAAACAACTTCAATACCAAAGTTTCCTCTCAAGATTTTTTCCTGTCCCACCAGATTTGGGGAGTGGGGGCGGGGGCACCGAGCTTTCTGTAATGCCTTTTCATCCTTGTTTTCCAACTTTATTTTTAGCATAATCACTCAGAAATTAGAATGCACAGTAGAATCCATGAAATACACAACACAGGTAGAATAGAAATATATGAAAACTTCCAACCAATCAGTGGTATTTATTAAGTGCTTATTCTCCCCCTTCTAGACTGTGAGCCCACTGTTGGGTAGGGACTCTCTCTGTATGTTGCCAACTTGTACTTCCCAAACGCTTAGTACAGTGCCCTGCACACAGTAAGCACTCAATAAATACGATTGATTGATTGATTGATTGATGTGCAGAGAACTGTTCGAAGTGCTTGAGAAAATACAATAAACAGAATTAGCCAAAATGTTACCTGCACATAGTCAGCTTAAAGTCTAGAGGGGGAGACAGACATCAGTATGAATAAATAACTTATAATAAATGACTTAAAGGTACATATATAAATACTATGGGGTTGAGGGTAGATGTAGATATCAAATGTTCAGAGGTCACAGATCCAAGTGTATAGCTAGCTCAGAAGGAGAATGAGCCGGGAAAAGAGGGCTTAGTCAGGGAAGGCCTCATGGAGAAGATGTGACCTTAATTGTACTTTGAAGGTGGAGAGAGTGAAGGTCTGGCATATGTGGAGAGGAAGGAGTTTCAGGCTAGGGGGAGCACATAATAATAATGATGGTATTTGTTAAGCGCTTACTGTGTGCCAAGCACTGTTCTAAGCGCTGGGGTAGATACAGGGTTATCAGGTTGTCCCACATGGGACTCACAAAATCTAATAGGAGGGAGAACAGGTATTGAATTTTACAGATGAGGACACAGGGATAGAGAAATTGTGTCTAGCCCAAGATCACACAGCAGGTGAGTGGTGAAGTTGGTATTAGAACCCAAGACCCTTTGCTCCAAGGCCCCTGCTCTTTCCACTAGGCCATGCTAGGGTAATGAACACTCTCTATCAGATTTTCCAAAGCAGAAAAATTCTTCTATTTTCTGAATCAATCATTCAACAGAACCAAAGTCAACACTTATGAAAAATCAACCCGCGAACACTGGAATATGGCAAGAGACTCTAAGGATCTCTTTGGTTTCAGAAGAGCACAGCTTTTTGCAGTGTCTGAACCAATTCAATTAAATTCTTCCCAGCACATTTAAAATGCATTCACCTCAATGGGTTGAATTTGAGAGTGGTTCATGTGTCTTGTGATTAAATAAAATAACTAAATAAAACATCATTTTCCACCAAAGATCTCCTGGCAAATGGTGTAAAGATGAAAACGAATTCTTACAGGGCTCTGCAAATGGTTAACATCTTTTATAGAAACAAGTTTGGGTGATTTTTATTTCATTTTAAATGTAATTAGCAGTTGTGGAAAGATGACTGTACCTTTCATTTACTAGGCATGCCTTTTCTCAGCTCTCAGAGGAGTAGTTGAATGGTCATTTATCTGTGACTTGTCTATCATTTAGCTCACTCTATTCTTGTTCACCTCCATTTCAGTGTTTAAATTGCTAATTGTATTGTGACCTATTAGAGACATAAACATAAAAAAACCCCAACATCTATGGAGTGGTACTTGGAAGATGGGTGTGTTTATCAGGGAGTCTGGCCCTCATAGCTGAGTCATCTGGAGGAGGAGCTTGGCTGGGGCAAAAATAGGGAAATAACCTTCCTTCCTTCCTTCTTTCCCCAAGTAACCACCACTGGGGTGAAAGACCAGCAATAGCGAAAGCCTCCTGACTTGAGGATCGACTCCTTTCCTACTGCTGCTGATGATGATGTTGGGATGGCTGTGTGTTCCTTAGTCTGAATTTTTCCATTGTTTTTTTATTTTAACAGGCTTTTGAACAACAACCAGATCAGGAGGATTTCCAGAAATGCTTTTGAAGGGCTGGAAAATTTGCTCTATCTGTAAGTCACAACAGAAATCAATAGTAACTATAGGGCTGATTGATCGTCTTCCCTTTTCTGCTATTGCCTGAAAGTAATGCATAATCTACTTGTGAAATATCGTGGGGCTCTACCACAGCCTCTCAGATTTTAATGTTTTCAAAATGCTGCTGGATGAGGTAAACAGGCACGAGTCCCATGGTGTCCATTTTTGCTTACTAGAACATTAATTTTCTGGTCAGAAAAATTATAAATTGAAGTAAAAAAATTACAAAGCAGAAACCATAAGGATTTTAATATCCAAAGCTAAAGAGGCAACGTACCTCAAAGTCACATAGGTCCAAAAGAAAAATGGTGTTAGAAGACAGCCACCCATGCTGTTTCTAGGAACAGGGAGTATTTTGATAGAAGGAACTTGGTTGAGATCAGATAAGCAGCAAAGCTTTGGGTCAGTTAGCTATAATTAGAGTCAACTGGGCTAGTTATCTGTCTCTCACTGGTACAAAGAAAAAGGCATTTATTGGCTACTGATATTGGCTTGATTCCTGATGCGTGCTTATAAGAATACAAATGACTTTTCTTATTGTATCCTTTTCCCTGTGGGCCAAAGCCATTCTGCTGTACTGAATCTGCCCTTAGACTACAAAAATCCAAAAATGAAAGCAGAAGGTACTTGATGATATGCATTTTAGGTTTTTCCAGAATCAGGTAATTATAAGAATCGTTTGAGAGGTATTGTCAAATATATACCACTGCTGTATCCTCCTGTCATTTATCATCACAGTTGCAGCTATCAGTGGAAACTTTGCAAGAGTTCATGGCATCTTAATTCCCAACCTCCCCAAGTGTTTTGCAAACACTGACTCTCAGAGCTCTCCTCTGAGAGTGAGAAGTTAGAAGTATTCTTGTAATTGTATTAATAACTCTGCTGAGGCCTAGGTATTTGCCAAGAGCTAGGTGGAGTGCGGTAATCGGAGTGCTATTACTTTTGAATTAGGTTAGATGAAGATGAAAGAGGTTAGAAGGTAATGTGTCACTTATTCAGAGGAAAATAAACTAGCAAAGAGGAAGTGGGTTGGGGAAATGGAGAATAAAAGCGAGAATGGATAGAGTCTGTTCAGGTAGAAAGCAAAAGACTTTATGGACTGAAATCTTATTTAACTTTATGCCTCCATTTCTCTCTGAGAGGTACATTTAGTGCTTCTGAGCACCAGGGGCTTTATTTCCCCCTATTGACAATTCAACTTTTTTCTTTACTCTCCTGCAAGATTTGTGTGGCTAGCAATCAATCAATGGTATTTAAGTACTTGCTGTGTGCAGGACAGCGTACTAGGCACTTGGCAGTGTACATACAGTAGAGTCGGTAGACATGTTTCCCACCCAAAAGGAACTTACAGTCTAGATGGAGAGGCAGACACTAAAATAAATTACAGATATGTACGTAAGTGCTGTGGGGCTGAGGGCGAGGTGAATATCAAGTGCAGAGGTGTCACAGAAGTGGGGTGGAGTAAAGTAAAAGAGGGCGTGATGGAGAGATGAACTGTCACCATTGAAGTTAACAAAGTCTATGTGAATGCAGTTTCCTTTATTTCCAGATGCTATTCAGCAGATGGTCTACTGTTGGGAAGCTTCTGCTGTGTTGAGTCCTTTGAACTAGAAACTATAGCCCTGGCTTATAGGAGTATCTTTCAAGTCGTGGAAAATAAGCTCAGTACCAATTTCATCTCTGTCCCTAGGAATCACTTTTTTAAAAAAATCTGTTAGTAAGAGGGAAGCTGAGAGAAACAGTATATGGCAAGTGGTATCAGTAACAATCATGGAAGGTCAGCTAAAATTAAAATATCCTCTGAAAGAACGGATGAGGACAGACTTCTTTTATTTAAATCAGCCTTAGCAGCACTTCGGTAGGAATGAAACCTCTCTGACTTTCATAGTTTAGTTTAGGAGGAATTTTAATGTGTGACTCACTGGGTCTGATTCCCTTCTATGCCTTAGCAATTCCCTGCTGGGAGGTGCAGTAACTCGGCAGGACTGCTCGAACGCATTCCTCTAAGAGACAGTTGTGGGGTGGAAAATGAGTCAAGATAGTCTGGTTGGACTGGCAGGAAATGAAAGGCTCCAAGCTTGGAAACTCCTGAATAGTAATAATAATTGTGGGATTAGCTTATGTTTTACTATGTGCTAAACGCTGAGGTAGATATGATGTAAGCAGATGAAACAGTCCCTGAAGTAATTAGATGTTGACCTGAGGAAGGGAAAAGGAGACCAAGGCCAAGAGTAAGAAGCAATAGGAAGGTGAAAGTTCTCTGCTAGGAGGCAGCAGCAAAATCAGGAATAAAATAAAAACAACTGTGGCATTTACTTTCTATGTACCAAGCACTGTGTTAAGTGCTGGAATAGATGCAAGTTAATCAGGTAAGACACAGTTCCTGTCTCATGTGGGGCTCATAGTCTAAGTAGGATGGAGAACAGGTATTCAACTCTTATTTTGCAGATGAGGAAATTGAGGTACGGAGAAGTTAAGTGACTTGCCCAAGGCCACACAGCAGGCAACTGACAGAGCTGGGATTAGAACCCAGGCCCTCTGACTTCCAGGATCGGATTCATTCCACTAGGCTCCATTGCTCCTCAGAAGTTATGGGAAGAACAGTGCTCCAGCGCTTAGAACAGTGCATGGCACATAGTAAGCACTTAACAAATAGTATCATCATTATTATTATTCATTTGCAACTAAGATATGGCAATCCTTTCCCCCAGAATTACTGCTTTTGCTATGGAAAGTGTTCCTAGGGCTCCTAAAATCTATCACTTCCAAACTGCTCCTACCACCACACCAGCTTGGTGGACTCTAAAGGCAGATTTTTCCACTAATCAGGCAATGGAGAATACTCAACAGGCAGATGCGCCCCCAGCCCCGACCCCATTATCATATCCTACCAGTAAGAAAAGGGTAGCTTTTTTAATGGTATTTGTTAAGCATTTATGTAGGCATTGTTCTAATCACTGTTCTAAAAAATAATCAGGTTGGACACAGTCCAAGTCCCACATGGGGCTCACAGCCTTAATCCCCATCTTACAGATGATGGAACTGAGGCACAGAGAAGTGAAGTGACTTGCCCATGGTCACACAGCATACAAGTGGCAGAGGTGGATTAGAACTCAGGTCCTTTTGACTCCAAGGCCCATGCTGTAGCCACTGGGCCATACTGCTTCAAAGCTAGGAAAGCAATGTTTTCACTGGGGGAATCCAAAAACCACAGGTTTCTTGGGAGCTTTCATTTGGTGTTGGGGTTGTATATTAGCAAGCCCTAACTTCTCATCTACCCTCAGCTTTCCTCATTAAAAGGACTGTGTATGGAAATGGTAACTCAGAATGCATAAAGGAAGAGTTGTTCACTTTAACCTTGAGTGTTCCCATGTTCCTATCTTATTCCTGTTCTCCCACCTACTTATGCTCTGAGCCCCAAGTGGGACCTGATTATCTTTTATCTACTCCAGCACTCAGTACAGAGCTTAACAAGTGTGACGATATAACAATTCTTCAGTGGGCTTAGGCTTTTTGACCTCCGAGTGGATAATGGTCTTTCAGTTATATTTATTGAGAACTTACTGTGTGCAGAGCACTGTACTAAGCACTTGGGAGAGTACAATACAACAACAAACAGACACATTCCCTGCCCACAACCAGCTTAGTTAATCAACCAGTTGTATTTATTGATTTTGTGTAAAGCACTGTTCTAAGAGCTCGGGAGAGTACAGTACAGTAGAATGGATAGAGATGAGTCCATGCCACAAGGAGCTATCCCTAATTCTTAGGTTGTTAGGTGGTGATTGTATCCCAGCAGTCTCTTATCTTCATGCTGACAGTTTCAGGATGAGGGAAATTTAGATTCTCCTTTTGTGTTTATGAAAAATGCCAAAATAATAGCGTGGAAGAGCTAGTGTGTGAATGATAGACATGAAGGGACTGGTGTATCATCTTGACCTCATGGTGAAAGCATATTCTGCGCCCCAACCTGTATATATGTATATATGGTTGTACATATTTATTACTCTATTTATTTATTTATTTATTTTACTTGTACATATCTATCCTATTTATTTTATTTTGTTGGTATGTTTGATCTTGTTCTCTGTCTCCCCCTTTTAGACTGTGAGCCCACCGTTGGGTAGGGACTGTCTCTATGTGTTGCCAATTTGTACTTCCCAAGCGCTTAGTACAGTGCTCTGCACATAGTAAGCGCTCAATAAATACGATTGATGATGATGATGATGATAAGTGATCTGAGGAGGAGGTAGACAGGGCGTCTGTAGTGCATCCACAAATTCTTTGTCTCCATTAAATCATCCATCTTTCCAGAACTAAGTGGGTTTCATGGGAACTGTCTATCCTGGAAAATTCCCTCCCTTACCATGGTTAGATGCTTGAGGCCTTCCAGCGTATAAATCCTTTCATCCGTTCCCTCCTTTTCTTTCCACTCACGCCCAACAACAGGGGTTTAGGGACATTCCCATAGAGGGCACAACCTCTATTTACTAACGTTTGGAACAGGATACCAGAAAGTTGTGGGATCTGTTTTTGTTTTGTTTTTAATGGTATCTGTCAAGCTCTTACTATGAGCCAGGAACTGTACTAAGCACTAGGGTAAGTATAAACTAATCAGGTTGGATACAGTCCATGCCTTCATCCCCATTTTGCAGAAGCAGAGAAAAGTTAAGTGATTTGCCCAAGCTCATGCTCTTTCCACTAGGCAGCACTGCTTCCTGTAGGATTTGCAAGAATCCCCTCTGTCTGGGAAGGCTGTTGGTTAGTTCTGATAGGGCATGAACAAGATGAGTTTTACAAACTCCTTCCAGCTACATGGCTCTTTTTTCAAAATCCAGTTAGATTGGTTCTTTAAAAAAGCTCCTTTTGACCGAGGCTCCATTGCTGCAGTGGCAAACCGTTACTCTGGAAACCCAAACTGGTGACTGGATGCCTGATCTGGACCACATCTCATCCATAATGAGCTACTCTGATTTGATAGCATCCGAAATGAACCTAATCTTCTCCCATCAACAGTTTATAAATATTTATAATGGAAAAGATACGTTTTGGCTCCTAGGAAGAAATTTCTGTCCTGATGACAGTATTGACATCCTTGGCAATTGTGTCTTACCTCCGCTCCAAATGAGTAAATGCTGAAAGACAAATAAATGATCCCAGATAGTGGCTCTAGTTACTGTAGAGCAAAAAGATAATCTGTAATATTGAAATATTTATTGCATTGGATCATACACTAGAAATTCAAGCTCATGAGATATTATGAGATGATGGGCTTGAAATAGCCATTAATTGTCTGTGAGTCCTTTATGGGATCTTGTCAAAAGACTCTTTTCTGAGAACTTTTTTGGATGTAGTTCTAAAATCTTGGAGAAAAATGAGCTTATTAGAAATCCCAAATTAAATGAGTAAAAGCAATGGCTTCTGCTACAACCTTTGTCAGATGTAAGGACTCAAGTGATGCATCATAGTTAGATAGGACAGACCCAGCATGATATAGTAGAGAGAGCCCGAGACTGGGAAACAGAAGGACCTGGGTTTTAACCACGGCTCTGCCATCCATCTGCCGTGTGACCTTGGGCAAGTCATTTTACTTCTCTCCGCCTCAGTTACGTCAACTGTATAATGGGGATTAATAATGTGAGCCCCATGTGAAACACAGACTGTGCCCAACCTGATTAGTTTGTATCTACCCCAGCACTTAGTACAGTGCCCGGCACATAGTAAGTGCCTAACAAATACCATAATAAACCACAAACTAGAAATCCCAAAACATACCTTTTCAGGGAACTTAATAAGTTAGTTTCTCCTCCTCTTTCTGTGCCCTTGGATCTGTACCATTTAAGCATTTGATATTCATCCCACCCTCAGCCCCACAACACTTACCTACATATTCATAATCAATTTTAATGTCTGTTATCCCCTTATAGACTGTAAGTTCCTCGTGGGCAGAGAAATAATCTACCAACTCTGATGTATTATACTCTTCCAAACACTTCTTACAGTGCTTTGCACATAGGAAGTGGTCAATAATTGATTTCTCTGTTAGCCTTTCTTTTCCATTTCTCTCCCTGGTGAGCCTTAAACCCTACTAACACCACCTCAGCATATGTGTATCATTTCTTTATGCTTATAAATTTGCCTCGCTTTTATTTCTACACTTGAGTTTTTGTTTTTAACATACCTAGTATTAACTAGTGAATAATTAAGTAGATAGGTAGCACAGGTTCCAGTATTAGCCCTGCCACTTGTTGGCTGGGTGACCTTGGGCAAGTCACAAAAATTCCCTCTGCCTCAGCTTCCTTATCTGTAAAGTGAGATTTAAATAGGTATTCCCCCTGCCCCTTAAACTGTAACAGGAGACAGCAGCTAATCTGATGGGATGAATCATTTTGTATCTTTCCCAACATTTAGTACAGTACTCAGCCTGTAGTAAGTGCTTAATTAATATTATTATTATTATTGTGTGTTTGTCAATTTATGTGTACTTGTTTTCCCATTAAACAGTAAGTTCCTTGAGGCGAAGAATTATGTTATTATTGTCATTATTATGATAATTTTTAAGCACTTGCTATGAGGCACTGTACTAAGCGCTGGGGTGGAAACAAGCAAATTGGGTTGGGTACAGTCCCTGTTCCACATGGGGTTTACATTCTCAATCCCCATTTTACACATGAGATAACTGAGGAACAGAGAAGTAAAGTGACTTGCCCAAGGTCACACAGCAGACAAGTGGCAGAGCCGGGATTAGAAACCGTGACCTTCTGTCTCCCAGGCCCATGCTCTATCCTTTATGTTACTCTGCGTCTGTATGTATGTATGTTATCTCGTGTAGTTGAGTGTCCTCAGAAGGTGTTGATTAGTGATGATTTTTTTTATATATACTAAAGTATAGGTATTTTCCCTTAGAGGTCCTTGATGCTGGGACAAGGGAATATTTTAATATCACATTAGTGCCTCCTTAAGTTGGCAGTTTTCCAATGAAATAATTTTGACATGCTCCAGGGTTGATAGGTAATATGTAGTGCTGTGAAATTTTGATATTCATTTTTCCTGAAGTCATTGCTAATATTGGGCTAAGGCAGTGTGATGGGCTGAAGGAGGGGAGGTCTCTGCAATTATTGCGTCTTCCATCTTTTCCTGTGTTGGCTCCAGCTTCTGCACCAGACACACTGTGATCAAAGGTTGAAACAACCAGGTTCATTCATTCATTCAATTGTATTTATTGAGCACTTACTGTGTGCAGAGCACTGTACTAAACACTTGGGAAGTACAAGATGGCAACATATAGAGATGGTCCCTACCCAACAACGGGCTCACAGTCTAGAAGGGGGGAGACAGACAACAAAACAAAACATGTGGACAGGTGTCAAGTCATCGGAACAAATAGAATTAAAGCTATATGCACATCATTAACAAAATAAATAGAATAGTAAATATGTACAAGTAAAATAAATAGAGTAATAAATCTGTACAAACATATATACAGGTGCTGTGGGGAGGGGAAGGAGGTAGGGTGGGGGGATGGGGAGGAGGACAGTAAAACGGGGGCTCAGTCTGGAAAGGCCTCTTGGAGGAGGTGAGCCCTTACTAGGGCTTTGAAGGGAGGAAGAGAGCTAGTTTGGCGGATGTGAGGAGGGAGGGCATTCCAGGCCAGGGGGAGGACGTGGGCTGGAGGTCGACGGTGGAACAGGTGAGAACGAGGTACATTGAGGTCAGCGGTGGCAGAGAAGCGGAGGGTGCAGGCTGGGCTGGAGAAGGAGAAAAGGGAGGTGAGGTAGGTGGGGGCGAAGTGATGGAAAGCCTTGAAGCCGAGTGAGGAGTTTTTGCTTGATGCCTAGGTAAACAGGCAGCCACTGGAGATTTTTGAGGAGGGGAGTAACATGCCCAGAGTGTTTCTGCACAAAGATGATCCGGGCAGCAGCGTGAAGTATAGACTGAAGTGGGGAGAGACAGGAGGATGGGAGACCAGAGAGGAGCCTGATGCAGTAATCCAGTCGGGATAAGATGAGAGATTGAACCAGCATGGTAGTAGTTTGGATGGAGAGGAAAGAACGGATCTTGGAGATCCTTCAGTGCTCGGGTCTACCTGGGCAGGAGGAGCAGAGCAGGGGCAAAGACAACAGCCTCGGATAATTCAGCTTGGCCCAAAGGGAGGGCTGGTGCCTCTGGATTAGCAAATGCAGTGTGTGGTGTAGCGGAGGATGAGTAGAGTCAGAAGGGTGATCAGTCATCCGGTTATACACTGGACAGTCCAGTTTTCAGCTGGTCTGTCCCCACCCCGCTACAGCTATGGCGTGGGACACCTTTATTTCTGCTATTTTTATTTTAAGGGCCTAGCCTCCTGCTGCCTTGACTCTTGATACTGAGTTGATGACTCAGAAGTGGCAGCTGTCATGGAGGGGAATAAAGAGACACTGGAAAAAAATCAGGGTGTCCTCCTCAGAGGAACATTATTTCTCAGTTTGGGCGGACTAGGGTGGCAAAATGGGGCATATGATGACATCGCATTTCTGTACATGCCCGGTGAATGCATGTGATCTCACATGTTGCCGCATGTCCCGTGTCGCAGGGGCTGTCAGTGGTCACACTAGGAGGCAGGTAGTGGGGCCATGATGGAAAAATTAAAGTTTGGAGTTAGAACCTCGTGTTCCATCTGGGGATCGTGGGGGTCACTGCAATGCGGCGACTCTCAGCTCTTCAGTAGTATTAGTACTCATTAAGTGCAAGCTATGTGCAAACCTTTACATTAAGCTCTGGAAAGAATACACAGGTGTGAATTTACACACTGTTTTTGCCCTCAAGGTTTGTGGGCAGGGAATCAATCAATCAATCATATTTATTGAGCGCTTACTGTTTGCAGAGCACTGTACGAAGTGCTTGGGAAGTACAAATTGACAACATATAGAGACAGTCCCTACCCAACAGTGGGCTCACAGCCTAGAAGACTGTGTGGTGGTACAGTATTCTGCATCCAGTACATGTTCTATCAGTACCATTTTAATGGTATTTGTTAATCAGTGGTATTTATTGAATGCTTTTTGTGTGCAAAGCACTGTACTAAGTGCTTGGGAGATGGTAGACTCATTCCCAAGCACTTACTGTGTGCCAAGTACTATATTAAGGGCTGGGGTAGATAAAAGATAATCAGGTTGAACACATTCCCTCTTGCACCTAGGGCTTGCAGGCTCAATAAACCCCCAGTTTGGTGATGAGGTAACTTTGGCACAGAGAAGTTAATTGAGTGGCCCAAGGTCACACAGCAGAGTTGGAATTAGAATCCAGGTTCTCAACTTCCAGGCCCGTGCTCTTTCCACTAGGCCGTGCTCCTTCAACTATTGATTGATTGGTTGTCTTAAGTTGTAGTCTCTCCCAAATGCTCAGTACAGAGCCCTCAGTAGACATGTAATGAATGCTGGTGATTGATTGATTGACTACTGGATGATGTGGTTCTGTAATTTCCCTGAAACTGGGGAAAAAGATGTTCACTGTCTACTGACATAGCTTTCAGAGGGC
Source organism: Tachyglossus aculeatus (assembly GCF_015852505.1). Classification (NCBI taxonomy): domain Eukaryota; kingdom Metazoa; phylum Chordata; class Mammalia; order Monotremata; family Tachyglossidae; genus Tachyglossus; species Tachyglossus aculeatus. The sequence goes on along the minus strand of NC_052090.1, from coordinate 14,584,538 downwards.
CCACTGATTGAAAATTTGGGGAAGTCAGAATAATTGTGTTGTTATGAGCTGTGGCTTTTTGTTTGCTTTCTCCTCAAGAAGCAAATGTTTCCCCAAGGTAATTTTTATTCAGATTATCCTTCTAAATTTGTCCCTCATGTTTGTAGTCCAGGTGAGGCAGTAGAAATACAGTTTAATATCCCCAGCCCAATCTTAGGCAAAAATACACTAATAGGTTCATCTAATATATTTGATCTCCTCTACCAGAATGCCTATGAAGATGTAGATATTAGTCCTATTTATTTCTCACTACATGAAATTATTTTTGCAGGTACCTCTACAAGAATGAAATCCATACAGTACACCCACAAGCATTTACAGGACTGATATCTTTGGAACAGCTGTAAGTAATGCTAACTCATTTATTGAAGCATCTTTAGAGGTTTATTCCATGTTTTATTCAATAGCCATGGATATAAGTACAGACTGTAAAGCTAGATTCAAAAATACCTACCATTATTTCTCTTTCAATGTTATTTCTTTTCAACTTGGCTTCTGGACCAGCTTGAAAAGCAACATCTTCTGTAGATTCCTAGGGTCTATTTGGATATGTGTTTGCCATCGGTTCTCCTCCCATGTCCTACTCAGTGAAGATGTGATATTACAAGCATTGCTTAGATCCTGTTGGTCTAACTGTATTCCAAGACCTGATCGCTTTGACCCTTTGTTGCCTTTTGAAACCAAGTGAAGCCCTTAGATGATGCTGATGATTGGGCGTGCTATCCCGTGTTCATATCTATAAAGTACATATTCTGTATTATTTATCTATATTAATTTCTATCTACCTCCTCTGACTGTAAGGTCATCATGGACAAGGGAACGTATCTAACAACTCTCATATTCTCCCAGGCACTCAGTGCTGTGTTCTGCACCCAGTAAGCACTCAAAAAATACCATTTATTGTAATCCATTCTTGGTCCAAATCTCACAGCCAAAGCGATGGATGAAAGCCACAACTGGCTTGATAATGTCAAGTTGGTATCACATTTTGTGTCCTGCAAAAGGCATGCTGGTTTTCATGCTGACATTTTGGATTTGTTTTTGTCTTTGTCAGTGACGGCCTTCAATTCTATATTACCGTTATCAGTTTCTTTATGGGGGCACTCTGGCATATGACCCCAGACTCTTTCAGGCTGATTGTGAGGCCATTTTTCATTTCAGTTGTAAATAAGACTTCTGATATCCCAAGTTAAAGAGTTCTCTAAATTGCCTTCATCTGTGAAGTGGAGTCCATTTGTTTAAATGACCGTCCATTCACTGTCACAGTAGTCAAGATTGGAAACCGGTTGGATGCAATCATTACTCCATTGATGCAAATATTCTGTTCAGGGTGAAATAAGAAATAATTTTCTTCTTTGTCAGAGGACTAGCAACAATTGATCTTGTGTTCCTCATTCTGTTCTTCTCCCACTCCTTTTAACTGTGTCTTTCTCTCACAGTCGGTAATAGATACGTACATGCATTTTCTTAGTTGTGTTTAACTGCGTATTTGATCTAGCTCATTCTTAGTAGGAAATAAGCTTCTTACATGAACTTTTTAATTATGAAAACTGTAAAAGAAGGCTGTAAGGTATTTATTATTCTAATGCCCCAATATGTGTATAAATGTTTCACAGTTGCTAAGTTAGGGGATCTGATATCATCAATTTCATTCAATCATATTTATTGAGTGCTTACTGTGTGCAGAGCACCATACTAAGTGCTTGGAAAGTACAAGTCGGCGACATGTAGAGACGGCCCCTACCCAACAATGGGCTCACAGTCAATCATCATAAATGGTATTTATTGAATGTTTATTGTGTGCAGAACACTGTATGAAGCACTCAAGAGAGTACAATACAGCAGAGTATTCCCTGCCCACAATGAGTTTACAGTCTGGTATCTGAGTTTATAGTCTAATGTCTGCCAAACAAATCCAGTTTCCATCAATAAGTGCTTTAAACCCAAATAATATTCAGCTATTTTTTGGAGATTGAGAAATATCAGTCATTTTTATAAAGTCATGAAAATGCTCTATTTTATGGCCCTATACCACAATCGGATGAGCACATGCTTTTGTTTTGAAAAATGACTTACAGAATCACCAAATCATAGGATTCAGAGGGATCAACTAGTCTTTTTTCCTACTTCCGTCTAGCACTACCCTCTACTCTAAAATGTCTTTGTAGATTAATAGCTTTGATATTTTCCTAACTCTTCAAAGAAGTATTGAGAGCCCAAAGGTTGAACTGTTAATCTCTAGGATTTATTTATGTATTTTTACAATTGTTCATAATTCTAGGTCTGCAGGCAACCATAAGGCACAGTGCCAGCTCTGGCTTGAAATCGTTCTGGTTTTAGTCCATTTGAAACTCACCAAACTGAAATTTATTTCAACCCCAGGTTATATTCTCTTTCAACATGATTTCCACATGTCTCACCATTCAATGAAAAGCTGTAATTGTAAATATGCAAAATTCTTATGCCGCAGGGCCAGTGTTCAAAGTAAAAGAAGCACAACTCAGCATTAATGTGATTCGGTTAATTTTCCTAAGGATGTTTCTGTATCCTGATGTGAAAGATGAATAAACAAGGTGTAGTTACATTCCTGGAGAGAAGAAATATTGTATTTCAGAGGGGAGAAGAAAACAGAACCAAGTTGCCTCAGAGCAGACTGATGCTCAGAGTCTTAAGAACCAGATCAGCTTTTAATAATAATAATGACATTTATCAATGGTATTGAACACCTACTTGGTGCAGAGCACTGCAAAAACACTTAAAAAAATAATAATAATGATGGTACTTGTTAAGCACTTACTATGTGCCAAGCACTGTTCTAAGCACTGGGGAGGTTACAAGGTGATCAGGTTGTCCCCCGGGGGGCTCACAGTCTTAATCCCCATTTTACAGATGAGATAACTGAGGCACAGAGAAGCTAAGTGACTTGCCCAAAGTCACACAGCTGACAATTGGCAGAACCGGGATTTGAACCCATGACCTCTGACTCCAAAGCCCGAGCTCTTTCCGCTGAGCCACGCTGCTTCTCCTTTTAGGCAGGTGGTGGGTGGGAGAGAACTTTCCTGAGGGAGGAGAGGCAGGAAGGCCAGGGAAAGACCAGGCCGTATAGTGCTGGGTGAAATAGGTTGGGTTGTTGGGTAGGGACCGTCTATGTATGTTGCCAAATTGTACTTCCCAAGCGCTTAGTACAGTGGTCTGCACACAGTAAGCGCTCAATAAATAAGATTGAATGAATTAATGAATGAATGCTGCCTGATTTTCTCTGGTGATTCTGCCTCTCCCTCCTGAAGCTCCTAAAGACTCATCTTCAGTGAGCAGCAGAACCGTTGATTGGTTAGGAATTCCTGTTCCTGTGAACTCGGGCACTTCAGATCATCCACCCATGTCCCTGGTACATTGTTTTCACTTCAGATCATCCACCCATGTCCCTGGTACATTGTTTTTTGGAAATTTTAGTGTGGGGGGGAAAAAGCCTTCGTTAATAGCTCTGATATATCCTGCCTCAGTGACCACTAGAGGTAGGAGAATGTTCAGGTCGTATCGAGTCACAACTCAGCACCAGTAAGCAGTAGATTGAGAGGATGTAGACATGGTACTTTCTGTAGAATGGCATCCTCACTCCTGTGGTGTGTTTGGTCCAAGAATCAACCCATATGACATGGGCATTGTTTCAACCTGCTCGCAACTTTTCTTTGGGTAGCTTGGCCCCTCTCCTCCATTTGACCCTTCTTCCCCACAGGGTATCATGGTGCAATAGAGGCACGGATTTGAAGCCCAACATATTTCAAAATGTATAGCTGCCCTTTAGACGTGCCAATGCCAGGAGCGTGGCTGTCTGAATCCTCCACTCTCTTTCTTAAACCCCCTGCCATGGGCATTCTGTTGACTGTTCCAGCCAGGGTAATAGTGTTATCCCTCCAATTGACTAACCCCACCTCCTCAACAAACTGGGGTCTATTGGGTTCCAAGCGCTCAACTAAGTACTTGGGGAAGGACACCAGAAGCAAAAAACACGCTACTTTGCCCTCAAGGATCCTAAAATCTAATCTTCCTTGCTGTCGTATTTCCTTCTAGTCTCTCTCTGTGTTCCAGCCTCCAGGTTTGATGTAGTCTTTGCATTCCGATGTGCTGTGCTACTTTCTGGTCTTTTAAAAAAAAGTCTCCTTAAAGTGGACCCTAAAATGTGAACTCCATATAGCCCAACTAAGCTCTTGTACTTATATCTTTATAAAGTGCTTCAGCCACCTTCTACCCAGTACTAATTACCTATCCTGCACTTTATGCTAAATTGTTTAAATCTGGATCTTCCGCCCGGTTTTCAAAAGTAACTTATTTCAAAAGCCAACACATTTATATTGGTGTGATAGCTGCTGCTTCAAAAATGGGACAAAAATCACATTCTCCAGTAATGGTTTTTGTAAAAGTGCTGTTTTGTTTTTTTGTTAGGCTTCTTTTAAAAAAAACAAACAAACAATAATCCAGGTGATTTCTTGGCTAAAGACGATGTACAGGACATTGATCTGTTTTTGCCCGTCTTGTTGAATTTGGGTTATGAGTCCATTGGGTAGGAACCTTCTTGGTCTTAAAGGTTTTATCTTTCCTGAGTGTGGTAGGTCTTAGTAAATGTTAGGTCATTTGTAGAAAGAACTGTCCAAGACTGGGCCTTTAAACTTGCAAGAGATCCATTAGGAAACTAATGGCTTCCCAAGCACAGAAACCCAAGTATGATTTATTAAATATTAATCCAAGTTCTTAAGGTGAATTTCAGGCAGCATCATACTTGGGGAATTCACTTGGAACAGCCAGAAAGAGCCACCTTCAGTATCCATGCAGATCTGATTGATCAGTTGTATTTATTGATTCCTTATTTTTTGAAGAGCACTGTACTAAGTGCTTGGGAGAATGCAACACATCTGAGTTGGTAGAGAGGGATTATGGTATTGTCTACAGTGTTGAGAAAGAGTGAAAAAGAGTTACAGCTTAACATGTGCCTCCCGATCTAGACCTAATAATAACAATAATAATAATGATAATAACAATAATGATATTTTTTAAATGCTTACTACTATGTGCCAAGCAGATTGAACATAGTCTCTGTCCCTCACAGGACTCACAGTCCAGGAAAACGCCTTCTTTATGATGTACCTGTCTAGTTTTGGTGCAATTCTAGTTGCATTTAAAATCATTAGAAAAAGACACAAAATGCTCTCAAATTAGATGGTTGTCCTTCATATCTGAAATCCATTTTATATCTAAATAGGTGGAAAGCATGAAAGTATGCTCTGTTGAGAGATTACTAAATTTTCCAGGTTGTTGAACGCAGTGCATTTTAGTATTACACATTTGTGGCATGTTACAACCACTGTGAATTGTGCTGCCTATTATGACTTATGACTCGATTAACATTAGTGGATTATGTCCGTTAATCTCTACATTTTTCTCTCAAAACTCTGTTGATTCAAAATATTAAGTGGTTTGCACCCCCATGACATTTACTGAAAAGGAAATGATCCATTCTAGAAGTGCTGTATTTTAAAAAGATAGAACAAATAAGTGCACCTGTTCGTGAATGAACACGTGTGCCTCTGCCTTTATGTGTTTTCCCAGATACTATTCATTGCCTTTGCTTTTGACTCCCCTCTGAAGGCAAACCAATACAGTTTCTAAATAAACTGCCATCAGAGGGTGCCCGGTTACCCACTCCCATTTAAAGACATTCCTCCATCTTCCCGACTGTTCCTGAGATTTTGCCAAGTGAATTTCTTTCAGTGGCTTTTCAGAAATTCAGATCATCGAGCATCGGGTGAGTCAGGTGAAGACCCTATGACCTGGGCAGGGACTGTCTGTTTATTCTGTTGTGTCTCCCTAGCGCTTAGTACAGTGCTCCGCACAAAGTAAGCACTCAATAAGTATGACTGACTGAATGAATGAATAGTTGGCAGCCCACTACGATGTTTCCAACTCCAGCACCAGGCTCTTTGGGAGTCGGGACTAGATTTTGTGGGAGGCATCAGGGCTGATAGGTGGGCTCTTTCTCTCATTTGGGCTACAAAGTCCTCCTCCCCCAACCACAGTTGCCAGCATTAGGCATGGCCTTCTTCCTGGCAGGACTCTGGTGGGCAGCAAACCCCCTGCAGAGCCCCCTCTCCCCCGGGGCTATACATGTTCAAGGACAAATCTCTGCACTTAAATAGGAAGGAATCAAGTCTTCAAATATCCCTTTGGTTCTTTCCAAAGAACAGTATACAATTAGGTAAGAGCAAGGCGTTTGGGCAGTCTCCACACTGTCATGCTGGAACCTGCTTTCTCAAAGTGGAAATTAAGACTGTGAGCCCCATGTGGGACAACCTGATCGCCTTGTATCCCCTCCCAAAGCTTAGAACAGTGCTTTGCACATGGTAAGCTCTTAACACATGCCATTATTATTATTATTATTCTCCCTCCTATTTAGACTGAGAGCCTAATGTGTCCAACTGAATTCACTTGTATCTACCCCCGTGCTTAGAACAGTGTTTGACCGATAATAAATGCTGAACAAATACCATTAAAATAATTAGAGAAGCAGCATGGCTCAGTGGAAAGAGCATGGTGTCCCCCATTGAGTCATAACCTCCCCGAGAACAGGGACTCTGGCCTTCTAGTTTTATTGTACTTTCCCACACATATAATGCTCTGCACAAAGTAAGTACTTAATATGTACTATTGACCGATTGACTGATGGATTGATCGAGGTACTGCATGAGTCCTGTTTGATCTCCCAGTGTGCTCCTTGGTTTTGGAGGTGTCCTCCATGAATGATATCAAGAGGAGGGATAATAGGGAAACTGGAGGTTGGTTCATGTGGGCTTGTGATGGACAGGGATTTTGTCTACCAACTCTACTGGGGAGTATACTCTCCCAACTACTTAGTACAGTGCTCTGTTCACAGTAAATGCTCAATAAATAGCATTGATTGATTTACCAGTCACTGGTAAATGTGTATCATTGGAAGGGTATTTGTAAAGAACTGTAAATAGAGCAGTAATAATGCACCACCCTAACTGTACATGGTTGTTTGCTGGCTCATTCTCGTCACACCTTTGCTGCTCATTTAACAGCTAGTAGAGCATAAGAACAGTACAAGAAAATCTGCCTCCTAATTGGTTGTGTTCTAAGAGTGCCCACTCCAGGTTCCTAACTCCTATTTTTTTTTTTTTAGATTTTGGGGTCCTCCAATGAACATTGATTTTTTTTTAATTTTTTAGTTGCTTGTTGTGTGACCAGGATTCTGAAGGCCCTGGTCTAAAACAGTGCCCTGTGGTCGGCAATATCATGCCAAATGATACTTCAGGAGGCTGATCTGATGCCCTTCTGGGAGTCATTGTTTCTCTTTGCTGACCATTTACTACCATAACATAAAATGTTTCAACTGCAATTTTACCATCAAAGGTTTACTGTCTTCTGGCATGAAAGTTGTGCCAGCTGCCAAATCCAAATAAGCACATTAGGTTCTCAAATGTATCATTACACACAACTGAGTTCTGGTGACCCACACAGAGAAATGAAAAGAATGTAAATGTCACTGCCTTGATTCAGAGACTTTCCTGCACCTTTCACCACTTGTGTCCCAGAAGTTGTTTCTCTAATAAACATGAATTCAATCCCAGATAAATTTGGGTGCAGCTGTGGAAAACCCAAAATTTTACCATTTTGTGGAGGGTTTTGGTCACTACATTTTTATCTGCTATCTTCGGGCTCTGAAACAATAGTATTAGATCTTGGTTCCACAGCCTGTGCCAGAGAGGAGAAGTACCTGCTATCAATCAATCAGTGATATTTATTGAACACATACTATGTGCAGAGCACTGTACTAAGCACTTGGGAGAGTACAATACCACAGAATTACCTGTTACCGGGAAAGCAACAGACACAGAGGCCATCTCTAAAAAAAGGGGGAAAAAAGATAGTACGGTAGTACCTCTTATAGATGTTATGAGAAGTTTCAGAGGGAAGAACAAGGTGCATGAGAGACAGACTTCAGTAGATTGAGGAATTTGGGGAGGAGGAAAAAGTCAGGTGGTGAATAAGTTGTTTGAGGATTTAAAGCCATGAAGAACTCCCCCAACTATGGTCTGCTCATGTGCAGATTTCAATAAGCTTTTTTCCCTTCCTTCATTTATCATTAAAGGATGTATAAAATATATATATGTAATATCTAAAAGATGAGACATGCTTTGCATTTGAATATGACTCTACTGGCATTGAGATCCTGGCTGAGTTTGTGACAATAGCTAAAAAGACCAATATGTGACCAACCTTCCACTCCACACTGTGGGCACTGAAGATAGAGAAGCATTGCGGCCTAGTGGAAAGAGCACAAGCCTGAGAGTCAGAGGAACTGGGTTTTAATCCTGGCTCTTCCACTTGTCTGCTGTGTGACTTTGGGCCAGTCGCTTAGCTTCTCCTTTGCCTGTACGTCACCTGTAAAATGGGGGCTAAGAATGTGAGCTCTTCGTAGGACACAGGCTGTGTCCAAACAGATAATAATAATAATAATAACAATGATTTTTGTTAAGTGCTTACTAAGTGCTAAGCACTGTTCTAAGCACTGAAGCACTGTTTAGTTTGTATCTACCCCATCACAGTGCAGTATAGTACCGTGCACACTAAGGAGAGAGTGCTGACTTCGAAATTGTTCACATTCATTTGCAGATCAAACTTTTGAATGTGCGTATATAACCTGTGGAGTATGAAAATATCTAGAGAAATGTGAACTGACACTCATGTCCTGCTCATCCTCTCCTCCATAATCTTGTTAGACTATGCTGCATACCAGTCAACTTTTCCTCTACCTGCATCTTCAAATTTGTCTCATTCAGCAGCACAGTGGTGAAGCAGCCTTAAGATCCTGACAACTTTACAAAAACATTTAGCTACTGGAGTCAAATATTTTGATGGGCTCACTATGGAGGTACAGAATTTCCACCTGCACTTCTGCATCAGTCAAGCTGTGAAGAGCAGGTCTGCTGTTTTGTTCTGAGGCCATACTGTGTTCCAGAGAGGTCTTGATTAATGATACTCTTTGGTTGATAAACTAGGAAAAGTGGTCATTAGATTGAGGATTCTATCCTAAGAGGAACTAGCAATGACTGTTATTGATATTGAGCTGGGCAACATATATAGTCGTATTCCACAGAGGTTGTTCCTGTGTTTATTACTGGCTGCAAACTTGCAGTTGAAAAGATGCAAACAATTCATGAATGACCTAAAATTGATGGAGAGGCTGACTCCTTGGCCATCATGAATAAAACATAAGTGATTTTTTTTCCCATTTTAAGATCGTGCTGAGTAGTTGCATAAGGGTCCCTCCCTAAAAGCACAAAAAACAATGAGGAAAATTAAAAGAGTAGTGATACATTAGCCACAGAAAGAAGACTGGAGCATAGGTTTGTGTAGGCTTTTCTTTTCTTCTGCAGCTTCAGAGACGGATTCAGAGAAAGTGGCAAGCCAGCACATGATCGAGCAAGTCTGTTGATCTGCACTCTCCCTAAGTCACTGTCTACCTCAGACTATCTACCTCAGAATATATTCCACTGCAGTCTTATGCAGAATGGTGTTTAATCAGAACAGTAAAGGTTTAAAGACTGTTATTTCCTCTGACAGCAAGGAATCAAATAGCATTAAAGAATGTCATTGTTAATGATAAGGAGAGAATGCATCCTCTTTGGCAAGATATTTCATAAAATGCCCAAGGTGCACAAACACTCATTTTAAGGAAATCCAACTCTCTTCCTGTAAATAACTTTTAATAATTACATACTATCTAATTGTGTAATGATGACAGAATAACAATAGGGCCTAAGGATGGTAATTCTGATTTTTTGCATCAAAAGATATGCAACAAACGTATTGCACCTTGTCCCTTCTTACCACTCCTTTTTCTTTCATTCCCTTTCTCTCAGGTGTCCCTCTTGGATTGTCCCTCCATTTCTTGTCCCTCACAGGTCTGTTTCTGGCCTCACGTTTACGGAATGCATTTTCTCTGATGGCCAGGAATCAAGTAGTAGTAATCAAGTAGGAGATGGTAAATCAAACCTTTAGAAAGCAGGTTCCAAGTGCACAGACAGTCTGCAAAGTTGCTTTCCTTCTCAAAGCCAGTGCTTGAGTACTCTGTCAAGGGCATAAAATCAACAGGCTCAACAACATCAAAATAAACCTATGCAATTAATTCTTTCAGTCAGTCACCAGAATGTCTCTTTCTTCTCCCAGACAGGAATTAGGATACTGTTTTCTTCTCCCAAACAGGAATTAGGATACTGTTGATTTCCTCAGTCCTGCTCCTTAGCTCCTGCAGGGGTCACCGTCATCGCGCGGGAAGATGCAGCATCAATCCAACAAATACATGCCGTAAATTAGGCTCAGAACTCATACCTGTTAGTGCTTTGTTAATTAAGAATGTTCTTTCTTAGGTGAAAGATTCAGCCCAGGTTTTTGTGACAAGTACATTTCAGGAGATGTTTTGATTCTGTTGAGGCAAAAGCATTTTAAAATCATGGCAGAGGGTAAAAAAAAGTGAAAAAAATGTATCATGAGAAGATCATTTCCAAACGAGAGATTTTAAATCCATCAGTGGACAGCCAACCTCCTCTTCTGTTGCAGCGTGTGCTAAAATCCCTTGTTTGGGTACAGAAGCGAAGCTGGACTTGAGGAGCAGAGTGGCTTAGTGGAAATTGTTGGACTAAAAGTTATAGAGGACCTGGCTTCTCGTCCCAGTTGCCTGCTGTGTAACCTAGGACAAGAGGTTTGAATTCTCTCTATCTGCGTACCTCAGTTTTCTCATTTGTAAGTCAGGTTAAAATACCGGTTTTCCCTCAGTCTTAGAGTGCGAGGCCTATGTGTGGAAGGGGACTGTCTGATCTGCTTATATTGTAGCAAGTCTAGAGTTTAGCACAGGTTTGTCACATTGTAAAATGCTTAACAAATACTGCAGTTGTTATTATGATGGTGAGTACTTCCAGTTTGTTTCTGGTTTCCATGGTTCCCACAGCGTATCCTGCCAACAGAAGCAGGCTCAGCTGGGGGCAAATTTTCTAAGACAATCTGCATGGCTGATTTAGTTACTTTGAAGAAATGAATGAATGCTTGTTACAAAAGTCAAAATCACTTTCAACCAGTTTTTCTGCTGTAAAACTGGAAGAAGATTTTTTTCCTAATCTATTATTCTTCTTATTCCATTTTCCTACCATTTGAGGTTTACCCAAACCTGGAATATCATGATGTAATGCACTTCACTGGGGCAGAGGGGATCACAGAGGGTTCTGTGTTCTGGGGATGCTCTGGAATGTCTTTTCAAGGCTTCCAAACCAGAAGTGTTTCCAAAATGTTCTGGAAGTCTCCCAAGAGTTGATTTTCCATGAAATGCCTGCTGTATCTACTTCAGGAGAGAAACACTGTTAGGTACAGTAATGTGGAACTCAATCATTTCCCATCCTTCCTCCAGCCAGAAAGCAGAAGTACCAGATGCCATTCACTTAGCTCCTAAACTTAACAGGTTCCTCATTTGAGTGGCATGTGGAGGTTTAAGCTCTTGTTTAATGCTAATTGGCTCATCAAACAGGTTCAAATTCCAAACACCTTCAGCACCTGGACAATGTCAGACATCACTTAGAAGAAAAATCCAGTGATGTTCCTGTCTCATATTATTGTAACAGTCTGTCCTGACCTTCATCTCTTAATTTACTGGGAACAAGTTTACTTAGAGGAGATGGAAGTCACAGTAAACTTTCAGAATGTCTGAAGAGTCAGAGATTTAGGGCACATTTGGAATTTTCCTTTGACATTAATTGCTGAATTCTACTCCTCACCAAACAGCAAGGAGAACACTATTTCCCAAGACTGCTGAGATTTCAGGAAATCAAATGAAACTAGTTGATAGTGTTCCAATCATCCGATTTAAAGGCATGGATTGCACTTTACTTAAATCTTCATAATGCCATGAACCAAGATTCAATTCAATAATAATAATGGTATTTATTAAGCGCTTACTATGTGCCGAGCCCTGAATGCTAACATGACACTGGTGGTGACATAGTGGTATTTATTAAGTGCCTACTGTATGCAGAGCACTGTACTAAGCCTGGGTGTAGCGGTGGGAATTAAACATGATTCCTGTCCTTCATTTCTTTTTTGTTCGTGTTTAAGTGCTTACTACGTGCCTGGCACTGCACTAAATGCTGGGATAGATGCAAGCTATTCAGATTGGATACAGTCCATGTCCCACATAGCATTCATATTTTTAATTTCCATTTTACAGATGAAGTAACTGAGGGACAGAGAAGTGACTTACTCAAGAGCACAGCAGACAAGTCGGGATTAGAACCCAGGTCATTCCAACTCTCAGGCCTGTGCTCTTTCCAGTAGATCATGCTGCTTCTCCTCATGGACTCACAGTCTAAATGCTTATGTGGGGAGGTGGGACAGCAGGAGTATGAAATACTGAAACAAAATGCAAAAAGCAAATAGGCAAAATGTGGTCTAAGTTTCAGGGGTGATCGAGGAATCTAAGAGCATGTGCGGCCGAGCCAAGAGCAGGAACCCTTGGTGGTGGGGGAAAGGCAGCAGTTACCTCACTGCTTTTTTTGGCAGTGAGGCAAGATTCTGAGAATGCCTGGGAGCAGCTTTTACCCCACTTATGGTGTCTTTTGTAGCCGCATCTCTTCAGGGAATCCTGTGGCGAGGATGTTCTAGGTTTGCCACCTGATTGTAGATCATTCACTGTGGATTCTGAGTTGTCCTCCTCTCCGAGTGGTTTTGATTACACTCACTAATATTCTGCGCACAGTAAGTGCTCAATAAATACGATTGAATGAATGATTGTTTCTTCTGTTCAGAGAACTGAACTAAGTGCTTGGGAGACTACAATACAATTAGAAAGCACAGTGCCTGGCTTCAAGGAATTTACAATCCAGTTGGGGACACAGACAGTAAAATTAATTACAGGTAAGGGGAATCAATACTGTTTAGATATATCTAGGTAAGTGTTGTGGGAGTGGGGCAGGAGGTGGGAGTCCCAAACTCTTAAGGGACCTGGAAGTTCTGGGGTGGAGTGGAATAGAGTGGGGGAGATCAGAATGAGTCAGGAAAGGGCTACTGGTGGAGATGTGATTTTTAGAAGGGCTCTGGAGATGGAGAGGGGCACAGTCTGCCTGATGAAAACCCTGAGGGAGTTCCAGGAAGATGGAAGTTGCACAAGGGCTTGACAGTAAGAAAAGTCCCTGTCCCCGACTTTTGGCTCTGAATTAACCCTTTGCATTCTGGATCTAGAGGGGTGGGGGTCGAGCTGATGTCCAAAGTCAGTATTCCACATATGTCTCTGGACTTGGCACTCGGCTCATTACAAATAAAGCGCTGGGCAGGACTCTATATAGACCATAGAGTAATGGGGAAAGAGAGTGATGGGAAAGCAAAAACAGCTAAATCTCCCTTATCTAGATCCCTGCTTGGATCCGTTTCCTTCCCATGGCACAAGTCCTTTTAATCTTCTACCCAAGCCCCAAATCCCTGTGGGTTTCTTCTGCCCTCAGGCTCCCTAAGCCTTTAAATCACATCTCTCAGTGTTGCAATACCCCATAAACTACCCTTATCCCTCAGGTATAGATCTGTATATATGTTTGTACATATTTATTATTCTATTTATTTATTTATTTTACTTGTACATATCTATTCTATTTTATTTTGTTAGTATGTTTGGTTTTGTTCTCTGTCTCCCCCTTCTAGACTGTGAGCCCGCTGTTGGCTAGGGACTGTCTCTATATGTTGCCAACTTGTACTTCCCAAGTGCTTAGTACAGTGCTCTGCGCACAGTAAGCACTCAGTAAATACGATTGATTGATTGATCTGTGTAGATAATCCATTTATTCAGTTTTTGCTTTGGTTTGTACCCTTTTGGTTTATACTTATTGTATCAACATTTTTACTCTCTTCCTATTGTATAGCCTGTGTGTCTGTTGTGTGTCTATTGTGTGTCTGCTTGTCCTTCCACATTAGAGTGTTATCTCGTCGTGGGAAGGGACCAGACCCTGTATTTTTATTGCACGTTCCCCAGAGCCTTGTTCAGTTCAATCAGTACTGATGGCAATGAGCTGGAAAATACATTGGTGGGGCTTTTAGAAATCTGCTTGGTGCTTGGTTTTCAAAAAGTATAACCTGCTATCTCTCTGCTGAAAAAGTTGTGCCTAAAGTATTGTTTTATCAGAATTAGAATTAGTGCTAAATATTTAGATACTGCAGCAGGATATCTTGTAAAAGTCTTGTTATACTCTGTACAAAATACAGTGAATGTGTGGTCATGGCAAAATACTGAGAAACAATTCTGTAACTTTAAAGCATTTCATAATTGAAGATATTGCCTTCCAATTATCTAGAGATAAATTAAGAAAGTGGTTACTGTCACCTGAAACAATCTGTTAAAGTCAAGATTTAATCACAAACAAAATTAGGTTTCCTTTGATTATTTTTCCCCTCCTTCTGTATGCAGTTATCAAAGAAGGGCAAAGGGAACAACTCCTCCTTATTAGCTAGTAATTCGGAAAGATTTGAAAAGGCAATCCCATTAGTATAGTATTGACAAGCTGCTGATCTTCCAAGCTGCTGGAAGAAAGAGCTACAATAAACCAGAGTATAATTAATCTCCACTTCCCATTCTTGCTACCTGAGAAGTACACTGGCTGTGATTACTCAGAGAAAATCACAAACGTACAAAACCACCTCTTAATGAAACGTATTGCATGCAGTTCCACTGGTTATTGTATTATCTCTCACCTCTGATCTAGCCCTCAGTGCCACTGTAGCAACTGTTTACAGCAGCATTGCAGAAATAACAGGTCCCTTCTAAAGTGCCAGACCTTTCTGAGGTTCAGCTGCACAAAGCACTAGAAGATAATAGCTTTGTTGATTTTGGAAAACATTAAATACTGTGAACCTGTGAATAAAAGATGGGCTTGAAAGTGCATGCTTGGGAGGCCTACTATGATTTCTTAGAGATGTATTTGGCTACCTTCTCTTAACCTCTAAGGGAATTTGTATTAGGAGAGAGACCACTCATAGTGCCTATTTCACTCCAGCATGTAGAAGCAGAGTGGCCTAGTGGAAAGAGCTTGGGCCTAGGATTCAATGGACCTGGGTTCTAGTCATTCATTCATTCATCCAATCATATTTATTGAGTGCTTACTGTGTGCAGAGCACTATACTAAGCCCTTGGAAAGTACAATCCAGCAATAAAGAGAGACATTCCCTGCCCATACCAGATTTACAGTCTAGAAGGGGGGAGACAGATATTAAAACAAGTAAACAAGCATCAATATAAATAAATAGAATTATAGACACGTCAATACTGCCAGATCTGCCACTGGCCTGCTGTGTGTGACCTTGGGCAAGTCACTGCACTTCTTGATCCCTCAGGTTCTTAATCTGTAAAATGGGGATGAAATGCCTGTTATCCCTCTTCCTTTGACTGCAAGCCCCTTGTGGGATAGGGGCTGTGTCCAACGTGATTATCATGTAACTACCCTGTGTTTAGTACAATACTATTATTATTATTATTACAGTTTAACAAAGAGTGTCAGCAGGGCTGGATCCCTGATATGAACTGCCAAAGATCCTGCTATCTCACCTTAGCCACTACTCCATTTACCTAAGCACAAGTTTTTGGCACCATGGTGGGCGACTGGTAATTTCTATATCCCCGGGATGATGCTTCTATTTCCAAAGAAAAGTGCAGCAAGACAAAGCCCAGCTACATCGGGTAGCAAGATGGCATCCAAAGTATTATTGGATTTTGAGCATTTGGACGGCCTCATGTCTTGGCCATTACAAATGGCAACTTGCTTTATACTCAGCATAAATATTTAAATACCTAAATCAAGTGTGTATTTTAAAATGGAGCCATCTATGGATAATGCATTTGAAAATCTATATTATGGTGGGCGCATCTAATGAACTTCAAGCAGAGTTGTACTAGGCATTGAAAGTATTAGTTTGGAAAAAATGAGTATAAGGTTAGTGATTTAAAACAAAGATGTAAGATTAAGAATCTGGCAGTGTGTTGCGATCAATATATGAGACCAATAATAGAAGCTGTGTCTTGTGTTTTCATCATGGAAAGATGGGTTGCCCAGATGCCATGGAACAATTTGTGTGTCTTTCTGTTCTTGGTTTGATTCCCTTATACTTTTATGTCCTGTCTCTTCTAAAGTTTTAAGCTCTGTCCATTGCTACAATAGCCTTTAAGCCTCCAATAGAAATAGAGGGACGTCTACTATCAGCAAAATGCTAATGAATCAATTATTTTAACTATTCTCAAACTTCCCGAGTGAGAAAAAGCCTAGTCTTCTTCAATTTTTGTAAACCCGCCTATTAGCTGCTGACAGTTCTCCTTTAATCCATAGATGGCTTAAATCCATAATTGAATTCTAACATAAAGTCATAGTTATAGGCTTAGAGAAAACAATGTTAGTGCATTGGCAGCTGGGTTCAAGGCTGTTTGAGTTCTTTCAGAGGTAGAAATCTCCAGGTGGCAATCAAAGATGTCAGAGGAGGAGATTTATGAACTGAATTCAGAGTGAGTTCCAGCCACAGAAAATGATGTAGCAAAACACAAAATCCACTTTGGGCAGGGTAGGCTCTGAGTTGAAAATCTGTTTTTATAGGGACTTAAACTAGTTTCCTCAGCTAATTTAAAAACTAAAAATCAAATTCACACACACTAAAATGATTCCAGAATACATTTACCTTTTCATCAAACAAAAATATTTAATATTGATTTGCTTAATGTTCAGTCTGCAGGAGAGGTCTGTTTTTTTTTGTGTGTGTGAGAACCTCTCTAGCTCTTTCTGTGTTTTTAATCGTGAAAAAGCAGGTTACAAATCTGGTCAAGTAACCAGAAACTAGGAGGTTTTTTGATTTGGCATGCTGGGGAGAGACCTGATGCTCTCCTTTACCTTAAAAATTATTTCCTCAGCCCAGTAGTCCATTCCAACTGCTACTGCCACTCTCTGTGGGAGTTGCTGCCACTTTGTTTGTTCTCCAACTCTACCACTTTTCACTTGTTGTCACTTACCACCTCCCTGAATTCATTCATTCATTTTTGTTTATTGAGCACTTACTGTGTACAGAGCACTGTAGTAAGCATTTGGAAAGTACAGATTAGCAACAAAGAGAGACAATCCATGTCCACAACAGGCTCACAGTCTAGAAGGGAGGAGACAGATATCAAAACAAGTACATATGCATCAATAGCATCAATATAGAGTTATATATTTATATATATATATATATATATATATATATATACACATCAAAACAAGTAAACAAGCATTAGTATAAATAGAATTATAGAAACTGGCAGAAACTGGCTGTCGATCTCTCTTCTGAAAAACAAAAACAAACAGAAACCTCCCATCCTTTCCCCTTGTTTTTCCATTTATTTACTGCTGCTGTGATTGGATCTGACTGGCTTTTCCTCCATTGCAAATAGTTCCCCACTTCATGCAAATTGAGTCCATGAATCAAACGAAGGCTCAAAGTTCCCCAGTTGTCTGGCCTTCCATCGATTTTGTTGTAGATAGGAAATTTTGGAATCTTGGAAAATCCAGAACACAGGATTAGAAGAACCTGGTGCTTTGAAATTTTGGTCTCTATCTTTTGAAACTCACAGTAGTTAGGGCAACGCAGAAAATGGTCATGTGATATTAGAAAAGGGAATCATATGTTCCTCTGGATATGAGAGAAACTCTCCTAAAAGTAATCATAAAAGGCCACATGCTCCATGAAGGCTTTTTCCTGGGTTGGAGTGCTGATCATTTATGTAAATAGTTCTGCTCCTCTCATGTCTTACCCACAATCATTTTCTCTTGCTCAGTCTGAGGTGTATCCAGCGCTTAGTACGCTGCCTGTCACATAGTAAGCGCTTAACAAATACTGTTATTGTTGTTATTATTATCTTGAGGCTTTGAATCCTGACCAAAAGTTTGTCCTGGGAAGTGAGAAATGGGATTGAAGGAGTTATTGCATTTGAGTCAATCTTGGTAATGGTACAGCAGCACTGTGGGCAGATGAGTTCCATGATGGGTGACTGCATTCTCCTCTATGAAATGTTATTCAGGAGAAATCCTTCAAGATGATATGACAGACTGGCATTTTTTAAATGGCTATTTATCGACCCATCCCATAGTTTGAATGAGTGGGTAGTCCAATCGCCTGAGCAGGGGCTGGCATCAGGAAAGAGGGAGGTGGAACTTTCTGTGAAGCTTGGAAGAACCCAGGCCAAACGTTGAACCTGCATTTTCCTCTGCTGACCTGACTCATTTTTTGAGGCTCCGTAGCAGTGGCCAGAGCAGGATAAGCAGGAAAGCGTGATTTTTTTTTTTTCCACTGGTCTGGCTCATTTTCCCAGACTGATCCCTGGGGAAAGAGTTGGAGATTCCCCTGGTTTAGCTGTAGCCAGGGCTTTCCCAGCCACTCTCGGAGAGCTGCTGTTGCCACCGCCACTACCATGCTCAGGACTCTGGGAGGCTGTGAGGATGAAGGGAGATGTCCATGACCGGGTGTGCTTTTCACCACTGGACTGGAGGATAAAGAGGCCGCTCTGGCAGGGTCCGTTTTCCCCCCTTCACCTTTTTCCTTCTCCTCAAAGCAGGAAAGAACTGAAGCTGCTCTTTCCCAGCTTCTCAGGGGAGTTCATGAAATGAGGTGTTCTGTACACAGTAAGTGCTCAATAACTGTCATTGATTGATTGATGAAAGTGTAACTACTGGGACTCCCCTTTGGATCTTGGGGATTAAGATTGTGAGCCCCACATGGGACAACCTCATCACCTTGTATCCTCCCCAGCGCTTAGAACAGTGCTTTGCATATAGTAAGCGCTTAACAAATACCAAAGTTATTATTATTATTATTATCATGAAAGTATTGAGTTTGGGCGATTCATCCCATTTTGTTTTAAACTACAGTATGAGCTAAAATAACCACTTAGTTGAAAAAGAGAAGCAGAAAGGCCTAGTGGAAAGAACATGGACTTAGAAGTTACTTACTCCCAACTCTGCTATGAGACGTATGCTGTGAGACATTGGGCAAGTCATTTAACTTCTCCGGGCCTCAGTTATCCCATCTGTAAAATAGGGATTAAATTCATTCATTCAATCGTATTTGAGAGCTTACTATGTGCAGAGCACTGTACTAAGTACTAATCTGTGAGTCCCATGTGGGACATGGTTAGTATTCAACCTAATTACCTTGTATCTATCCCAGCACTTACTACAGTACCTGGCACATAGTAAGTGCTTAACAGATACCATTAAAAATTAATCCAGCTCCTAAAGTTGTTCACAATCTTGCCGAGGGAGGGAGGGAGAACTGACACAAAATTATTGATACGTACATGAGGTAAGTTGGGAATCATAGAGTTCTAAGACGCACAGACATGCTACAGGAAGCTAAGTGGTTAAATTGCTAGGGGACATGGAAATATGGAAGGGCAGAAGTGGCAGTGGGGGCATTAGAAATGAATTGGGGATGGGCTCATGGAGAAGATGTGATTTTAGAAGTGTTTTGAAGATGGGGAGAGGTGCATTCAGAATTGAAGTGGGAGGGAGTTTGGGGCAATATATATATTGCATTACTTTTATTGCTCCCCCTATCTGAATGTCATCTCTGATTCCTATGAACTGTGTCAATAACCCCGGCAGATAGGAGTTTATCATCAGAAGACTGGAGTGAACAAACATTATCAAGGCTAAAAAGTTCACTGGTGTTTTGACAGTAGTCTTCCTATAACCATCTGGGCCAGGGATGCCGCATGGATAAATCCAATCCGTCTCAAAGCCTGATTAGTCTTTGCATCTTTGAGGCCTGGGGAGCAGATACTTCTTCATTAGTTTGTTGAAAACCCTCCCAAGGAAACTTCAGCCAGTTTGTGCTGTAGCCAAAGCAGGCCTTAGCGGGTCTTGCTGCCTTCCCACAGGTACAACTTCTCCTGCGATTCATTTGTCACATTCTTTAGTGTTTAATTCAAATAGCAATTGATAGCCCCACCAGGCAATAAATTGAAGCCCAGCAGAAAGTATCACACTCATGGCGCATATCCTAGTTGAGCCTCAGAGTTGAGGAAATTTGTTCAAGGGTGGAAGAGCTGGAAAAGTAAGAGGAACTTTGCCCATGTTTCTGTTTGGGTGGTCTGTTGGACATACTTGTCAATTGGATACCCCTTAATGGAATGAAATTAAATTCCTTTTTAAACAACTTGGTGTTGCCAATGTATATCTACCCCTGAGAAAATTATTTCTGACTCTGGGCAGGAGTCTAGAAATCAGTGCAGCTTTTTCAGCAGCCTAATTGGAGAATCAGAACTTAATCTTTTTGCAGCTTTGGCAACCAGTAAAAATATGACAGTCCTCTGTTGTTGTTGGCTGCGTAGTGTGCTTTCATAAATTGTAGTGTATTTTTTTCTTTTTTTTAAAATTTAGTCTATTTATTGTGGGATAATAGCCAACAAAGCATGCCAGCCAATTGTTAGTTTGAATTTCACTCTCTGGGACTGGTAATGGTAGCAGGATAATTTCCTCAAAGGAGGCAAACCAGGCAGGGGACACCATCCTCAAGGGGAACTGCATGGCATGTCCCTTAATGACGATAACTGGTTCATCTTTGGGTTGGAAAGCCCCAATTAGGGTTCCACTGGACCCAACCTTCTTGCCATGTATGTGGATGGAAGCTTAGGATGTGGCTCAGTTCTTTGCCACAGTTTCCGCCTCTGAACGTTGGCCTGCTCGGATCCTGGCTGCATGTGGGTGGGTGGCATCAGCATGAACCCGCTGTTGGGTAGGGACCGTCTCTATACGTTGCCAACTTGTACTTCCCAAGCGCTTAGTACAGTGCTCTGCACACAGTAAGCACTCAATAAATACGATTTACTGAATGAATTGGCATCCTCATTCCGCAAATGAAGAAAGTGGCCTCCGTATTTCACAAGGGCTATCAGAGTGAAGGAGAGACAGAAGGGATAGTGCCGACCATAGCATTGCAGCACCTCAGCAGATACACACCAGAAACACGGTGTCAATCAGGTGCAGCCATTTCTTTCCCTCATCATACAGTCTGTTCTGCTGAACTTCATGTACTTATATGTTTAGGTTGAAAGTGATGGCAGAATGACAGAGGGTTCTTCCAACAATTTGGGCCTGAATACAGTGCCACACTGGGTCAGGAGAAATGGCCATGTGCACTACAATATGAGTTTTCCACAACATGAGGCACTGCAAGAATGCAGCTGCTGCTTCGGAGAAGAGCCAGACTTATTTGCTCATTAGGTGCTTCAGTAGGTCCACTGAAATGCTGGGTATGAGAAATCAGAAAGTAACTGCCTTACCATCCTATCCTGAAATTCTGCAGTGCCTGTGTCCTTGTAAACTGCCCTAATTTAACTTGCAATGTTTTCTCCCCAGTTTGGAATTCTGCAGAAATACCAAGTTTTTCCTCACTTGGCCTTTCAGTGTGTCACCGTGTTCCAACAGCCTGTTTAGTTTTAGTGTTTTATTGTGTCCCCCTTCTCTGTAGACACCCACACACTACCCCCTCCACCCCCCATTTCTCTCTGTAGAGTGTAGAACACATCATTCATTAATACTTCATATGCTTTTTTTGAATCTCTGTCCTTTCTGGAAGTAGCCCCCCTTTCTGTTATTTGCTGAAACCAGCAGTTTGTATCGCTGTTGGTTTGCCTTCATGTATTCTGAAACAGCCAGGTTAAGAGACAAGAAGAGGCATGTGCTTAGATTTCCCAAGTGAAGCAGGCAGACACATATAGATCTCCCTATTGATCCATGGACATCACTGTGCATGTGGCCCATCTAGCATTTTGCTTTGAAGACATGAGTTTCCATTTCATCTCAGGATTTCAGAAGCAAATCTAAGCCTTCCAACCTTCAGCCTTCCCACCGTTTCACTTCAGAGGAACCTTCCTGCAATGACAGCTCAGCCAGGAACTCCTGGGTTCCCTGCACTAAGTGAAATCCAATTCAGAAAGAATCTAATACCACCATCTGTTAAAAGGAGTCTTAGGGTGTGAGAATATGCAGCAGTCAAGTTGACATCAGTAGCTCCAACACTACCCTTTCAAAAGTCCTGACTTGCATTGCAAAAGGTGGTTTTCAAAGATGCCGATTTTTTTCCAGACTGCCTCCTTACTCCTGGTGTCTTTATGGGCATGGAACTGACACCAGTTCAGCTGCTTCATTCAGTCACATTGTAATAGTAGTAGTAGCATCTGTTGCACTCCCACTCCCACTAAACAAGGTGTATGGGAAGTACAGAATAAATACACAATACCCTTATAATAACAATAATAATAATGATGGCATTTATTAAGCACTTACTATGTGCAAAGCACTGTTCTAAATGCTGGGGAGGTTACAAAGTGATCTGGTTGTCCCGCGGGGGTTCACAGTCTTAATCCCCATTTTACAGATGATGGAACTGAGGCCCAGAGAAGTTAAATGACTTGCCCAAAGTCACACAGCTGACAATTGGCAGAGATGGGATTTGAACCCATGACCTCTGACTCCAAAGCCCGCCCTCTTTCCACTAAGCCACACTGCTGCTCATGCGCTACCATTTCCACTCTCTGGAATGCATTTTATTGTCTGTCTTTCCTGATGTGGACTGTAAGGTCCTTGTGGACAGGGATAGTGTCTGCCAACTCTACTGTATTGTACTTTCCCAAGTGCTTAGAACAGTGCTCTGAACATAGTAATCATAGAATAAACTTTGACTGATTGACTGATTCCCTCCCACAAGGTTGACAGAGAAAGCAGTCATAAAAGCCATTATAACTGGCATTGCCAATTCCCAGTTGTGACATACGGACAAACAGTTCCAGCTTTGCTCCCTGCTTACCTCAGCCTCCCCTCTTCTGATTTAGCAGGTTCCTAGATCAGTGCTGTGAACAGCAGGAGAAAAAATGGTTTAAAATGTTTTTCTTGCTTTGTATCATCTGTTTTTTGGTCCATCTTGAGAAGAAGCCAGACTGTGTCTCCCAAGTGGATGGCCTCAAAACTTATGTCCACTAACCACTTAATCTGGTTGTTCCTTCTAGATATATTCACTTCAACCAAATAGAAACACTCCACCCAGAAACCTTTCGAGACCTCCCTAAATTGGAGCGACTGTAAGTACAACTTGGTCGGACTTTTTTCATTTTCTACTGGTTTATTTCCCTTATCTGTCCTAGCTAAAGAGCAGGCTGGACTGCGGTCATAGTCTATTATTCTCCAGCTGCCTAAGAGGGAGATGATTCAGTGTGAATGCAGCTAATAGGAAGCGAACATGTAGGAAGTGAATGGTTTAAAAAAGAATCAAGCGTCTTCTTTCTCAGGGTCTTTCTATAGGTCAGGAAGAGCTGTTTTTGTTGATTGTACTGATTCTGAGATGGAGTGGGTTTCGAGCTGCCAAGGTCTAGTTGCCACCCAGAGTTCAGTTCAAAATTGAGTCGGTGTGAAAAATGGGCCTCCTTAGGTGAAACAGATTACGGCCAGTCTGTTTCTCCATTTCCACACGCAGGTTTCCCAGTCTGAACATGCAGATTTCCATTTGCTTGGGAAGATTTTGGGTTCTTAGGCTGCAACAGCACTTTTACCGCCCAAGAATTGGTATGGAGAAGAGGAGAGACCAAAGGGCCTGAGAGGAAGAAGTAATAGGATTCTTTTGTTGCTCTGCCACTCTCAGTCCACGGGATCGGATTGAAGGTGACCATGATGTCATTATTTATAAATGTAGGTGATATGTCTTAATAAGTATCTCCTACATGAGTGGGCCTCTTGTCCCAAGATGTTTGGGTAGGGGGGAGTGTTGTAAAGTGTTCCTTCTTCTCCCCCTTACTCCAGAGCAACCTAGGGATATTAGATTCTGGATAGAATCTTCTATGGGATCTATGGGACCTGTTCCTACAGCATGAAACTCTGTTGTGGGTTAAAGAGAGAAACTTCAAGCTTTTCTCTGTCCCCTCAGCAGAAGTGTTTCCTTTGACTCTTCTCCCATGCCCCCTGCACACTGTTATGATGACTACGAAATAGTAGAAATGGAAGGATGAACGCCTCAAGGCTGCAGGGTTGTGACCCTGGCAACAGCTCTGGAAAACAAGGCATAGAAGAAATGCAGTCCTTTACCCAATGGGAATGAGAGTTGATGAAATAAGAATAATAGTAATGGTAATGATAATTGTATTTGTTACACACTTACTATGTGCCAGTGTTTAACCAGTGTATGTACCAGTTCAGTACCAGCACTGTAGTAAGTGTTGGGGTGGATACAAGCAAATTGTGTTGGATACAGTTCCTGTCCCAAGTTGCGCTCACAGTCTTAATCCCCATTTTACAGATGAGGTAACAGATGAGGCCCAAGGTCCCACAGCAGACAAGTGGTGGCTCTGGGATTAGAACACTTGACCTCTGATTTCCAGGCCCTTTATCTACTATGCCACACTGCTTCCCAAGAAACAAAATAGGTGCAAGGAGTTGTTGAAGTCAACAAAAATGACTTTTCCATTTGGTGAATCATCCAAGAAGACCTTTGGCAATACTGCTGGTCCAGTTGCCGAGCATACAGTAACTTTTCTATAGTTCAGTGGCACTGCTGCTCTATTTGATTCTTCTAAATTTTATGGGTGTTCGTTTCTGCGTATTTTGAATTGACAAGCCGATTAGAGCTAACCCATTTCTAGGAAGTCATTATCACCTCTTAAATAAGTACCACATCTTCTAGGCAGCAACCTTTATGATGGAGCACAGATTATAAAATGAATGAAATAATCAATTCCTTCTTATCTGCCCAACAGAAATTGCTGCTCTCTCCTGGTAAAGGCGCCATTGCACTTAACAGAATTGTAATTCCCTATCATCAAGTTCTCCTCACAGAAAATAAATAATGTGGGCAGAGTGAGTGTACGGCCAAGAAAATATCTTCTGTGCAAGAAACAAACCATCCAAGTTTGTCATATGGCATTTTTGGAGGACAGGCAGGAATTGTGTGAGGGGATGGATACCGTGTTCTTGCGTCTCATGAGTATTCATTATATATGCTTTCTGACCGAGTGTAATTGCTAAAGTAGAATTGTGCACTGTCTGCTTATGTAAAGGAAAATTCCAAGATCTTTGGAGATAAATTCCCTATGTAGCTGCTCTCCAAGACAGCTAAACAAGAGAGTTGTGTTTTTCCTTCCATTCTGATGTATTCACAGTGGAACCTACTGAGGTTTAGGGTCCTGAATAGACCTCAGATTTATGCCAATTGCTTCCACAGCTTTCCCAAATAGCACTCTCTCTTTGAACCTTCCATATTATATTATTTCATGGTTTGGGAAGTGAGGGAATCAGAGAGAAAAACAAATATGATTCGCTTAATGTAAAAGAAAGTATTCAAAACTTAGTAAATGACTTCTTATAGCTCAAGGTTCACAATAGTTCACCCAAATTCATTCATTCAATCGTAATTGAGCGCTTACTGTGTGCAGAGAACTGTACTAAGCCCAAAGAGCTCACCAAAGAGCTCTTTATTATCAGGAAGAGCCAGACAGAGAGATTCTTATGGCATCTTTCATTTTTCAATTAGAAGACATGGTTTTTATTTAGTTGGTATGCTAGGGAATGTTCTAGGAAATAAGAAGAGTTTTTATGGTATTTGTTTAGTGATTACTATGTTCCAGGCACTGTTCTAAGGCCTGGGGTAAATACAAGACAATCAGGTTGGAAACAGCCCGTGTCCCACATGGGGCTCACAATCTTAATCCCCATTTTACAGATGAGGTAACTGAGGAACAGAGAAGTGAAGTGATTTGCCCACGGTCACACAGCAGACAAATGGTGGATCTGGGATTTAGAACCCAGGTCCTTCAGACACTCAGGCCTGTGCCCTTTCCACTAGGCCACATTGACTCTGCATTGTGTGACACTTTTTAAGTGCTTACCATGTGCAATATAAAGTCAGACACAGTTCCTGTCTCATGTGGGGCTCAGTCTGAGGGAGAGAGAATAGGTTTTTTAAATTCCCATTTTACAGATGAGAAAACTGAGGCACAGCGAAGTTTAAGTGCCTTGCCCAGGGTCACAAAGGATGCAAGTGACAAAGATGGTATTAGAATCCTGTTCTCCCTACTGTGAGCTCTTTGTGGGCAGGGAACGTGTCTACCAATTCTGTTAGATTGTAGACTCCCAAGAGCTTAGTACAGTGCTCTGCATATAGTAAATACTCAATAAATGCAGTTGATTGATTGCTAAAGTTATGTATATGAGTGCTGAGGGGGAGTGGATGGGGTGAGTAAGTGCTTGGAGGGGGAGATTCAAGTGCATAGGTGGCACAGTAGCAATGGAGAAGGAGAGAATAGGGTAGGGATATAGGAGTAATCAGGGGAGACTTCCTGGAGGAGATGTGATTTCAGGTAAACTTTGAACGTATGGAGAGTGGGCTGCCGAATATGAAGATGGAGGGAGTTTCAGGCAGGAAGGAAGGCATGAGTGAGAGGTCAATAGTGAGAGATATGAGAACAAGGTACAGTGAGTAGGTTGGTTTGAGAGCGAAAAGTGCTAGCTATGGTATAGTGCTGGAGGAGCTAGGATAATTAGAAGGGAGAGAGCACCTTAAAGTCCACGGTGAGGTATAGGCAACCATTGGGCAACCCACCTCTCTCTGTCTTATCTGCCAGTTAACTGCACAAATCGAGATGGGACAGTTGGAAGATTGTCCACTTTCTCCATTAGATGTACATTTCATTCATGAAATGATCAATATTAACAACATTCTTGTGGCTGTGATACATATCATATAGTTTGATCAAAATGTGAAAATGTATACCTGAATGCCCTTTTTTATTTTCTGCTACTCTTTTCTGAAGATTACATAGGAACAATTTCAGAAAACATTGTTATTAAAATGGAGTAGTGTTTTGGGGTGAATTGGATCAACCATTTTTGAAAAAAAAATTTTTTTTTTTTTTTGCTAAACTGTATCCCTTAAG
The DNA here is from genome assembly GCF_015852505.1 of Tachyglossus aculeatus. NCBI lineage: Eukaryota > Metazoa > Chordata > Mammalia > Monotremata > Tachyglossidae > Tachyglossus > Tachyglossus aculeatus. The sequence continues at coordinate 14,557,465 of NC_052090.1, read as the reverse complement.
GCCTGTGCACTACTTCCTTGCATTTTATGAGCTGCTAATAGTTTGGTCATTGATTTCTCTTACATTGCACATGCAAGCATGCTCCAGTCTAAAATAGCTGAAAGTTATGCAACCTATCCCTGCCATGCAAGAGAAAGGTTTGAATAAACTTTATGATTATGCTGTAAAAGACCGTTCAGTAGGAATTCTGACTCTTATTAAGGCTAAAATTGAGAATAATTAATATCACTTCGACACTTGGGCCAATCTTTAAATAATTTTTATGTCATAGTAGAGAAGATTACCCAAAGTTTGGAAAAACCTCAGAGTCATCCTTTTTCATGGGGGGCTTGAGTGAATTAAATTTAATTTAATTAAATTGCATATCAAAGGAGCTTATTGTTTCCCAGCAATCTAAAGGCCAATGTATAAACTCTCATGAGGGATCAAGTCCCTTACCATGATTAAATCATTTCATCTAGCTGAGGGAAGGGATAAACTGTTTCCTGGTCCAGAGCCCAGCTAGGGACCAGGAGAGCAATGGAAAATTTCTTCGGTGGGAAGTGTCCCCTAAATATTGCAGCCCCCTAAATTGATAAGCCTCATTTTGGTGAAAAATGTCCTACACACTGGAATGACCAGACCAATCAACTTTTGGTTTTATGAATCACTGCTCAGGAGAAGCAGCAAGGCATAGTGAAAAAAGCATGAGCCTGGGAGACAGAGGGCCTGGGTTCTAATCCCAGTTTTGGCACTTGTCTGCTGTATGCCCTGAACAAGTCACTTAATTTCTCTGTGCCTCAGTTCCTTCATCTTCAAAACAGGGATTCAATAACTGTTCTTCCTCCTAATTAGACTGTGAGCCCCATATGGACTTGAATGTCTTGTATCTACCACAGCGCTTGGTACAGTACTTGGCACATAGTAAGCACTTAAATACCATAATTTATTATTATTATTGTCAATTATGAGTTCACATAAAAAAGTTTCTTCCTTCACCTGGTTTGCTGTGGATGCAGTGGAAAGAGCTCAGCTCTGGGAATCATGAGAGCTGGATTTGAGGCCCAGTTCTGTTTTCTGGGGTTTGTGCAAAGATTGTTTGGCCTAGTGAAAGAGCACAGAATTGGGAGTCAGGAGACCTGCATTCTAGACCTGGCTGCACCACTCGTCTACTGTGTTGCCTTGGACAAGACACTTCCCTGCTCTGAGCCACCATATCCTCATCTGAAAAATGGATATAAGATCCCTCACTTGTAAGCTATGAGCCTGGTGCAGGACAGGGACTCTGTCCAATCTTATTATTAAAAAGTATTTGTCAATTGTGATTTTTAATCCCTTATTTCTATTGAAGAATGGCATATTAATAAAGCACCATTGTTTGGGCATCATGAATAAAGCAATCGTCTCCCTTTCTTTAGATTTTTGCATAACAATAAGTTGTCTAAGGTCCCAGCTGGAATTTTTTCTCATCTGGATTCACTGAAGAGACTGTAAGTTTTGGAAAAGTATCTCTCCTTCCCCTATTTTCTCTTTTTTTTTTTAAAAAAAGGTTCCTTTTATTTCCTCTCTGATAAATGAATGTTTATTTAATACAGGCCATAGTTTATAAAAGGTGAGTGTCAACTTCAGTTTTTAAAGATCATTAATTGCTGTTTCTCCTTTAATTCTTTTTTTCGCTTGTTCTGGATGTTTATTCATCCCATGGTTTCTGTAATTCTCTAAGCAGGTTCACCTGATGTATTGTGTGAGTAATGTCTGGTGTCTATATGAGAACTGGGAACTATACCAAAGATTTGCATATTTTTTTTCACCTGAGTTCTCCCATTTTGATAAAAGTACATTTTTCTCTCTTAGAATGACTGTGCAATGCAGAAGCATGTGAATATCCTGAATGTGATTTATGCTGTGTGACCAATGATGATTTTACAACCAACAGCCTAGAAACTTCTGCCACTTTGCTATCCTTTCTTTACTGTCAGGTCCTTCTGCTTCATGACTTTGGGAACTTTTCTCTGTGACAGTGTTCCTGGGAACTTTTCAAAGCTCGGTTTTCCTCTACAGCGTTTCTTTTTGAGTTTCCCTTCTAGGCTTTTTTAGATTCAGGCAATGTGCGGGTAATACCCAAAAGCTTCATCTCCATCTGCATCTCAAGCTATTGTATCCTGGGTCTCTGTCTCTCTCAGCTCATTAAGAGTTCCTTTCCTCCAAAACCTCTTTCCTTCCGACACTGTGCCTTGCTAGGTATTAATAGTGCTTTCTTCCCTCAGCCTCCTTAAATGCATTTTCTGCTGTACACCGTTGGAATATGACAAAACATAAATACTAATAAAGCAGAAGAATGGAGTTGGTGGAAGGGAAAGAAACCAGGCTAAAATGGAATCTAACAGTAGAAGTCTTTCCTGTTATTCAATACTTTAATACTTTGGAATGAAAGGCTTTTATAGATGTTCTCATTTATGGAGTAAATCTTGGAAATGGGAAGGTGCCAGATATTCTGTCTGATTTACAGCTGGAAAAGCTGAAGGGCAAAGAAATTAATGCAATGCAATGGTCAATTTTTTATACTTCAAGCATAATACTTGGGAAGCAGCGTGGCCTAGTAAAAAGAGAATGGGTTTGGGAGTCAGGGGCCCTAGATTTTTATCCTGGCTCTGCCACTTACCTGCTGAGTGACCTTGAGCAAGGTACTTTTCTGTGCCTCATTTCCCTCATCTGCAAAATGGGGATTCAGTACCCATTGTCCCTCCTACTTATATCATAAGCCTCATGTGGGACCTGGTTATCTTGTCTCTACTCCAGCGTTAAGTGCAGTGCTTGGCTCATAGTAAGTGCTTAACGAATACCACAATTATTATTACTATTATAATCTTTGACTTTCAGTCAAGTGCTTAATACAGTGTTTTGCACATAGTAAACTTTCAGTAAGTACCATTGATTGAAAGAAAAGCATTCTCAGTTTGGGGCTTTGCAGTTATCAGTGGTTTGCAGACTTTTAAAGGAAAAGGGTTACATGAAAAGGGGTCTATGTTTTAATGATTCTTTTAGTGCTGTTGGAATCAAACATTTCTTGATGTCAGCTATTTCAGGCTGGGTTAGCTTATGATCCACATTGGAATGTAACAGTTAAACTGGAGTATCTGGCAACCAAACTTAATTCTTTGGCATTGAGCAGTATTGGGAATGAATAACTAATTAAATCCCATAAAGCCTCCCTGTTGTGGGTCTGTTTTCCCAAACCGAGGTGTTCCAAGAATAAGAATTATGTGCCTTCTCAGGACACTGGTTTGGCTATCTCATAAACCTGAAGGTATCACACATCCTTCCTTGTCTCTGGGTAGATGGTTTTGAAAATACCCACTAGGTAATATGCCATCTACTCTGTCGTTCATTAGGACTATCCAGGCCCACAAGGCAATGGCCTTTAACTGTGATTTCTATCCAACCAGAGCCCCTTCAGTAGCCAAATTTAGGGTGCAATTTGCAAAGCAGGTTCATAAACTCCATTCACCTGGCATCCAAATCATCATCATCATCATCAATCGTATTTATTGAGCGCTTACTATGTGCAGAGCACTGTACTAAGCGCTTGGGAAGTACAAATTTAATGTTGTGGAGTGGAGCCTGCTCTCATCATAACCATACCTGTGGTTTCAATCTTGGGAAATCCAAATGAATAAGGGGGAAGTAAGGAAACATCCTTTGGTCTGTAGTCGACAAACCAAACACTGAGATAAGTGAAGCATAATCTGCATATGCCTGTTTGCAGGGCACATTCCCAAGGGGCAGGTTTCCCAAATGAGATCACTTTTCATCCCAGGCATGCCTTCAATGGCATAGCCCAATCGCAAGCAAGGAGAACACACAGCTCTCCGTACTGGTGAACAGGAGTGATAGAAGATAGAAAATAGCTGGAGTCATCTAGTTGGTGTTTCATGAAACATTCTAAAGTATAAGTTCCAGGTGGGCAATGAAACATATCATTGTTCTTTTAGGAGCTCCAACTAAGAAGTTTAAAGGGCACCCAAAAAATTTTCCTCATTCAATGATAAAAAAAGTCTGTCCCTCATGTTTCAAACTACTGTTTCTCAGTCTGACCTGATTATATGATGTCTACCTCGGCCCCTAGTTCAGAGTGTGTGGTGCATAGTAACTGCTTAACAAATATCACAAAAATCAATATTACTATATTGGCCATTATTTCAAAGCGCTACTTTACTGGAATACATGGGTATAACTGCTAGTTGTCCTAGGTCACGCTGACAGCCCATGGGATGACATAGTGATTGGAAAGTAGATGTTTTATTTGAGTATTGAATGTATCCAATTGAATACTGTTTTTTAACCTTACTTTCTGTTGTCTGAATGTGCAGGCGATTGGATTCCAACGCTCTGGTTTGCGATTGTGATTTAATGTGGTTGGGAGAACTAGTCAAAGACTATGACCGAAATGGACACATCCAGGTGGCCGCCACCTGTGACTCTCCCAAGAGATTTCAAGGCAGAACCATTGCCTCGTTGACAGCGGAAGAATTCAACTGTGGTGAGTGACTTTTTTGTTGTTGTTGTTATGTATGGCTTTAAAATTGCTGAGGGGTGTCCTGCTATAGTCTCACAGTTAATGAGGTTGTATAAGGGACATGCTGCAGGTGAGGTATTTGGAGTATTTGATTTGTGCTTTGATTGAAGAAAGGTTTAAAGATCTTTATGTGACCAGATTTTTTATGCTTGTAGATTGGGATTATTAAACATGCTTTTGTTCCAAAAGTGAGGGAATGTCTATCTAGGGGACTTCACAGCATTATTTACTTGGGGTCGCTCAGAAAAATGGAAAGGCAGAAAGTATCAAGAAGGCTTAAAGAAGAGCTTATGCAAATGACAGGTATAATGAATTATTTGGGGGAAACATGAAGGATGTCAGGTGATGTTAGAAGGTGGATGAGGAGGAGGGCAACAAAGGCATTGATTCTTCAAACGTACTTTGGTCCCATTCTTAGGGAACATTGGTATAAATGGAATATTGTTGTTACCCTATATGGTACCTTTCGAAGCTTGTGAATTTATGTCTTTGATCCTGTTTCACACTGAACATTTACTTCAGGAGCTCTGAGTCTCATTTGGTGTTGTAGAAAAGATAATTTTAATATTTGCACCATTTGAGATATCTTGCAAACTGGCTGTAAATGATTTGAATCTGTAATGAAAATATTATTCCACTTAAATATTTAGGACCTGGATCTTGCTGCAAAAAGTGGGCTGACATTTTTAAATGAATCAGTAAAATTAGAAAAAAAAAACTGCCCTCATAACGTTTTGCAAAAGATTGAGGAAGAAAATGTTCTTACTGGGGACAAATGAATAGTGTCCCATATTGGCAACAGACTGAGTCTTTGAAGAGAAATTAGCAAAAGAGCAGAGTAGTACCTCAAGAAAGAAATGCTATTAATGAGTTTTGTTAGAATGGTAAAAAACACAGCTTTGTCTGATTCAGCTCATTTTGGGTAACTTGTTTTCAGACCTATTCTTGGGAACATGTAAGTGTAGTTGGTCTAAAATATGGCTTTTTTGGCATGATAAAACATTCTTTGGTCCCAGTGAAGTCAGAAGCACATTAATCCAATTCCAAGAGCCACAGTTGATTGTGGGGACTCTGAGTTCTCATTTTTCTAGAAAAAGATATCATTTCATCTTTGGAGTCAATGAAGTTTGGACAAAAAACAAACTACTGTTTCTACGAAACTTTCCCTTGGTTACCTGTGGATAATGATGAAGTTTGTGGGGTTGAAACATCTATGACAAGAATATACAGTGGATATTTTTTGACATTTAGAAAAGTAGAAGAAAAAAATGTGGACTTTAAAATGTGAAAAATGCCTGTCTCAACACTTGGGCCTTATGAATTTTAATGACTGAATGTAATATTCTTGATCATTCCTTAAAAATCAGTTAAGCTTTAATTAGGATTATTTCATGCTGGCTGTGGCCTAAGGAAAGCTAACACTTACCTTAAAAATAGTAAGATTTTTCATCTGATAGTTCATTCTTCATGGTGGCCAATGCAGTGAAAACCCTCAGCCACTGGTTGTAAATTATGCAGAGACTTTGAGTAAGTGCTTACTATGTGCCAAGCACTGTTTTAAGTGCTGGGGTGGATACAAGGTAATTGGGTTGTCCCACGTGGGGCTCACAGTCTTCATCCCCATTTTCCAGATGAGGTAACTGAGGCACAGAGAAGTGAAGTGACTTCCCAAGGTCACACAGCTGATGAGTCGCAGAGCTGGGACTAGAACCCACTACAGAACAATACAGAACACTGATGCCACTTTGCTTAAGGAGAACTTTAGTAAAATCAAGAAAATTGTAGCCAGGGAAAAATTGAACAGTTGTTCACTAAATCGTAGTTCACTTGGGCAAGGAGGCAGCTACCGAAACCTGAAAATGGTAGCTTGAAAACAAGCACAATTCTTTACCTAGTGGGTAGGATGATATGGAGTAGTAGTAAGCAGCAGTTGCATTTACTGAGGGCCAACTTTGGTCTGGTGTACCATATAGGCTCTTGAGAAATGCCTAATAATGAATTGACATGTTGCCTGCTCATGTTCCCTATACTCCAGTGGGGGAGACAAACCTAAAAATATGACTCGAGAGGTAAAAAATAAATTCAGCAGACATATGAGTGCTAGGGAGGATGCTATTAAGTTCATAAATGCTATCTGATGTGAAACTTGTTGCCACAATCAGTGGCACAGGCTGAAAATATTGGGAGAGATTCACTGAAGAGGGTTCAATTAAATTAATCAATGAGAGGGCCTTAGTGAAAAGTTAAGGCTGGGTAGGAAATGTAGGTGTTAGGTGGAACATTCCTAACCATTAAAATAAATATCAAGAAAACCTACCCATTAGCCTTTACCTCTCTGCACCATCTGCCAATCAACATGTTTTGTTTTGTTGTCCATCTCCCCCTTCTAGACTGTGACCCCGTTGTTGGGTAGGGACCGTCTCTATATGTTACCGACTTGTTCTTCCCAAGCACTTAGTACAGTGCTCTGCACACAGTAAGCTCTCAGTAAATATGATTGAATTAATGAACCGGTAACATTAATTGAGCAATTAATGTGGTCAGAGTACTATACTAAGTGCTTGGGAGAGTAACATATTTCTAGGCACAATTCCTGCCCTCAAGGAGCTGAGAGTCTAGTTTTAAACTGTTCAAGACTGGATGTCTGGGTGGGATAGACCTGGAGTCTGACCCCACCAAAATGGCACTACTTATGTTCATTTGTTCCTATGAACAAAACATTCAGATCTGTTAACAGTAGACCTAACTTTTTGGAGCCAGTTTCAGAGGCCTTCCCAGACTGAGCCCATTCCTTCCTCTCCCCCTCGTCCCCCTCTCCATCCCCCCCATCTTACCTCCTTCCCTTCCCCACAGCACCTGTATATATGTATATATGTTTGTACATATTTTTTTACTCTATTTATTTATTTATTTTATTTGTACATATCTATTCTATTTATTTTATTTTGTTAGTATGTTTGGTTTTGTTCTCTGTCTCCCCCTTTTAGACTGTGAGCCCACTGTTGGGTAGGGACTGTCTCTGTATGTTACCAATTTGTACTTCCCAAGCGCTTAGTACAGTGCTCTGCACATAGTAAGCGCTCAATAAATACGATTGATGTTGATGATGATGTTGGCAATAAGCAAGTGCAACAGAGAGAATGAGCCCCTTTTTTTTCCATATCTAGACTTGTGTCGCCAGTCTCACCTCCATTTGCTAACATCAGTCCTTCCCCAACCCCTTGAGCTGTGTGTGGGGCAGGGACTCTTTCCTATCTGATAATTTTATAGCCACCCCAGCACTTCACACACTGTTTAGACAGAGTAAGTGCTAAGAAATAAGATTATTATTATCATGATCGTCATCCTCAGGCACCCTCATTGATTTCTATGGCTCCCCTAAAGTTATGCTAAGAGAGTGCAAGTAGCAACGTACAGCAGAGTCTCTCAGTCACAGATTGTCTTGAAAACCCAAGAGGAAACAGAATTGAGAACCCGAGTAGGGTATTTTATTATTTTTAGGCCTGCTGCCTGATTCTTTGTTCCAGTAGGCCCTGAACTGAGTTATTGAAAACATTCCTATTATTCCCTTAAATAGGAAAATGCTTTTCCCCTGAATGTGTTTCACAGGCCCATTTATAAAAGCTTTACTTCATCATCTTTTTGATGAAAGGTGGTGATTAGTGAGGAGGTGGTTGGCTATACCGTCTAGTGAATGAGGGTGAAGAGAATACTTTTTGGGAAGAACTGCTCACCCATCTGAAATAAATCAGCTTCTGTAGTGCACCACATGCTATTTGATAAATTACCTTCTACCTAGCACAACTTCTTGGTATTCAGGAAGGAACCACTTGTTTAATATTGGTAAAGTTTTTCATCACCCTGGATTATCAGAGAATCAGGTCCCATATAGAAGAAAAATATTCAGGTTTCAGACTTATGCATGTTAAACCTAAAGTAAATTCAGAGTGGGTTCCTTTGGCAGCTGATTGCCTTGGAAGGGTACCTGCAAAATGGCAAGTGCAATTTTAAGCGCTCAGTTGGAAGAATTTTGACTCCTAAAGTTCAAATTGGCTCATAAAACATAATTGCAGAAAAGTTCCGGGAACTAAAACTTTCTGCACATCCACGCACTACAGATTCTGTAAATGGGATAAAGTCAGACTTATGGCATTTCTAAGTTTTAGGCAAGATATGTGCCTTGGGAAAAACTGCATGTAGAGATGCACAAATCCTAAACTTGACAGGAATGTGTTATTTAATGACCGTATTTTCTGTAGATCAAACATTCTCTTTCCATTTCTGCTCTCCGATATGGGTTTTCAGTGCACAAAATGGGCTGAAGTGTTTTCTTCAATTTCTTTTCAGCCGTAACTCCAGACTCTGTCTGAATTATTTTCCTTGTACCTTTCCCCAATGTTTAGCGTGGTACTTTGCACGAAGTGAACACTCGACAAATGCCCTACATAACAATAAAGTGAATGCTTCTGTCATGCTGAAAACATTTCTTCACTTCAATTGAACAATGGTATCTTCACTTGCCCTAAGTGTGCCTCATTCTTTTGTTGCAGAAAGCCCTCGCATTACTTTTGAGCCCCGAGACGTAGAGGTAACCTCGGGAAACACCGTCTACTTGACCTGTCGTGCAGAAGGAAATCCCAAACCCGAGATTATTTGGATACATAACAAGTAAATACTAAACGATGGTTTGAAATGTCAGTTTTCCCCTAATGCTGTTCTGCCCTTCGGTTTATGGGTTTCATCACCTAGGATAGAATGAATAGCTCTGGCAGTAGGATCTGGTGCTTTCTTTTGCCCTATTTAGTGGGCTAAATTTTCTGCACAGTTTCCTTGCAGGGGAGGGAACAACTGGAGAGCTAAATATCGTTCTGAAATTGGGCAGAAACCCCATTCTAACGATTCCCTGAAAGGAAGGAAAGGAAAGGAAAAAACATGATTCCACCTACATTTGACTTAATTTGACGTCTGTGACCCAACTTTAAAGTCTTTAGAGCCGAGAACATGTTCCAGATGAATATCCTGAAAGCCATGTTAATTACTTTAGAAAGGTGAGATGTTGGGAACACCATCCCAAGCTGGCCCAACTTCCTCCTTTCTTTCTGTGACTTTGAAGGCAAGTGTTGATGTCTAGGATGCCTCGTTCAAGACACAGTAGCTCTGGGTTCTAACTTGAAAGCATGCCGAGTGTGCTGGTGCCCAGGTATGAAAGTTCAGAGGTTTTCAGTGAGCAAGAGTCCTTGGAGGTGGGGGAAAAAGTAGGAGGACCAATTTAAAGGGGAGAATCCCTAGTCCAAAAGATTGATTTGTTTTTCTAAATTTTCTCAGGAAAGCTCACCAAGGTCGTGAACTGGCCTGGCTAACCAGGGGCATTTGGCTCAGCCTACTTTTTCAACCCTTGTGAAAAAAGTGCTAAGATGGAATCCTGCTAACAAGAAGAAAGGCATAATAATAGGGCTTCTTGGAGCAAATCTCTTGCACATTCTGTAAATACAGCTTTGCCGGCCCTGCTTTACAAAATACACATATTGTATTTTTTGAAATAGAGACCTGAAATTGGAATTTGGAATGAAAAAAAATTCTAACTCTCATTTTGGAAAGGAAAAAAAAAAGATACTGGGCTCAGTCCTGCGAAGAGCTTCAAGTCCTTTTCTAAAATTTACTAAATTAACTTTTTCTCACCACTCGGGGTCATTGAGTACATTACTGCTGCTTTACCATAAATGGATCTCTGGTGTAGAAGACTTTGATGAGCTTTAAATGTGTCATTCAACACCAGAAAGGCATTTTGGTATTGAGGCAAATGAACCCCCAAATTTTTGTGAGTGGAAGAAGAGGAAGGAATAGAGTTGTGAAAAAATATTGAAAGAGAAGTGAAATGGTTGATTTTAATTAAAAAACAACGAAAGTACCCCTAGGACTAAGTCCTTTGAATCCTTATTCAAAAAAATAATTCAGTTAGTCTCTATCATAGCTTCAAGTTTAGCAGCATTTATCCCTGATTTCCTTCATTGATGCCTGACATATTGAAAAGCAAGGCTATCTAATGGAACTTTCTAAATATTTATGGTGACATTCTGTACAATCTAGATTTTAAAACAGATTGTTGCTCAAATTCATGTTTAGCGAATGCATTTCAAATTGTAGCAGTAAGGGCCTTTCTTTTAGAGAGAGAGAGAGAGAGAGAGAGAGAGAGAGAGAGAGTATAGACAGTGAATGTAGTTAACTTGGAGGATCTAGTTTAGGAGGCTGACTTTCAATTTGTCTTTAAATTGCCATTGCTTAGTTTCAAGCTTACAAAGTAAGAAGAATCTCTGCTGATTGTGTTATCTTAAAACCACTGGTTTGACTTCCCATTACTGAGTCCATATTTTTTTGAAAGCAATAATGGAAGAGAGACTAGCTAAATTAACTACTTGAATAGAAAAAAAATTATTTCCACGGAGAAAAGGAAAAGACGTCAGTATGGAGAAAAATGTGGCGGCCAGCAGCCTTTGATGCCCCTCCAGAGTGAAATGACTCTGTCCAGGAGTGGAACGTTCAATCTGCCATTTGCAGGTTTGACCTTTTCCCCAGACCCTTTGCTTCTCTTATTCCCTTTCGACATTGGGCTCCCGTCGCTACTTAGAAACACTTTAATTGAAGGGAGACCAGGGCAACATAAACCCATGAGAAACACGTTCACTCCACTCTGCTTCTTGTTAAAATCTGAGGAGAAAGCGACAGTGAAGGTTGAAACTTCAAGCTAAAACGAGGTGGTTGTTTTTGTTTGCTTTTTAATGGTATTTGTTAAGCACTTACTATGCGCCAGGCACTATACTAAGTGCTGGGTAGATAGAAGATCAATCAATCAATCGTATTTATTGAGCGCTTACTGTGTGCAGAGCACTGTACTAAGCGCTTGGGAAGTACAAGTTGGCAACATATAGAGACAGTCCCTACCCAACAGTGGGCTCACAGTCTAGATAATCAGGTTGGTCTCAATCCATGTCCCATGTGGGACTCGTAGTCATAGTCCCCCTTCTACAGATGAGGTAAGTGAGGCACAGAGATGTTTAGTGGCATGCCCAAGGTTGACCTACAAGGATTAGAGCCCCGGTCCTCTGACTCCAAGGCCTGTGCTCTTCCGCAAGTTCACACTGCTACTGTGACTTTGAAATTATCCATCTATTTCATTTATCATTGCTTTGTGTGCCTCACCACCTGAGATCATTGAGAGTTACCTTTAGAAGGTGGTACCTATGTGCATTCATCTATATAATAATGATAATAATTAATAATACTGATGTCGGTATTTGTTAAGTGCTTACTATGTGCCAAGCACTGTTCTAAGTGCTGGGGTAGATAAAAGGTAATCAGGTTGTCCCACGTGGGGCTCACAGTCTTAATCCCCATTTTACAGATGGGATAACTGAGGCACAGAGAAGTTAAAGTGGCTTGCCCAAGGTCATAAAGCAGACAAATGGTGGAGCCGGGATTAGAACCCATGTCCTCTGACTCCCAAGCCCGTATGCTGGCCACCAAGCCACACCGCTTCCACAATGGCAGAAACTGTCTGGAATAACCACAAGTTAAGGATAACTCACTTTATAATTCCTCTTGACCAGTGCTACACCCATGAACACAGTCATTTCTTTCGCAGTCTATCCAGCAGACTCACTCGATTGGAAGATTGTTCCCTAATTCCCCCCCAGTGATCTGGGTTGCTGATTTTGTGAAGCTGGGGGTGGTGGGTGGGTAGGTGTGTGTGTGGGTGTGTGTATGTGTGCTTGCGTGCGTGCATGGGATCAAACCCCCCATCATTCTTACAGTAGATTTCTAAATCCTGTGTTGGATCTGCTGAGTTGGAGGATATTTTTAACTGGAAAGACTGAATTCCCTTTAATAAAGGCTGGCGGCACTTGTCCATTAAAAAAAAAAAAAGTGTTTCCCTGGAATTTGAGCTGACATTTACAGAGGAAAGGCAAAATAAATTCTACTTGTAAATCCATAGCCTCTTGTTTCTATAATAAAATCTGTTGATACTTGGCATGTGTGAGCAGGTATTCTCAGGAGACTTTGGCCTGGAAAATGTTCATTCTGATTTGTTAAAGACCTGTTAAGGATCATTTTTAATCAAATGAAAAAATTGAAAACTTCCTTCGTTCATGAAGGGTGGAATGAGTGAGGAAAAAAAGTATCATTTCTTTCGGATTTGCTTGTGATTGGGTAAAATTCAGTTCAATTAGAAAATTTTCTTCCCCCTTTCCTGTCACAGGAGAATTGACTAGTTGGATTTGTGGGAACTGTCAACCTCCTTTCCCCTCACAGCCACACTGCTTTTCTCTCCTGCTGACATCAGGGCTTTCCTATGTCTGCCTCAAAATAGTGAAAGAGATACTTAAGATTTGAAACAAGGCAGTGGATGAGAGGAAATTGGGGATCCAGATGATGGGAAATTGTTGCCTTAGAAACAATGCCCCTTGAAATATCTGTAAGCTGCAGGAGAGAGTAGGGCAGAGTGAGTCCCTGAGAGGAAGGGAGAAGATAGCTATTTTCGATAAATTGTTGCTTCATCTGACACCTTTTCCCCTGCCCTTTTTTGTTGATTTCCCTCTCTCTCTTTCTCTGACCAAGAAATGCCCGCCTGTTCCTGACCCCACAAGACCTTGGATGATGTTTCAAAAAAATTTGTCCTTTAGGCAACAAATTATTTCGTGACCACAGGCTCTCACCCAGCTGATGTCTGGAAATGAAGCAGTCTGATGTTTAGAGGGAGCTTTTCTTGGTTTCTTAATCCCAAATGATTCAGGAGGCCATGTGGCATGTAGGCTTCTGTGTCTCTGAAGTTGGGACTTTGCAACACTTGGATAAGCTAATGTCATGTTCGATGTTAGGCACACTGCAGGCGTAAGCAAAGTTCTGAAGTCCCACACCCACCCTTGCTGAGAGGGAAGGAAGCTTATGCTCCTAAACCACTCCTAGTTTTGGTAAACCTCAGAGTGAATGGGCTTGTTCAGGAGTAATAAAATCAGACATGGCTGTACCCAAGACTGGGCCTTAGAGGTCACAAAATAATACTGTTATGTCAAAGTACCCTGTTTAGAAATGTTAATCTGAGCCACTGAGAGAGATTAGAAGTATAGTTTGACCCATTGGAAATCTTGGAAAATCATAGAGATCCAGGAATTCCTTAGGAGTTGACCCCTTCCACACCTATTCTCTAAATCGCCTTCTCTGCTTCTCCACTGAAACCAGCTGGAATATAGTTCTATAGAACCCTGAGCTGTGAAGATAATTATAATCATTGTTTTGGTATTCATTAAACATTTATTATGTTTAACAAACAACTCTCTAGCCTGTAAGCTCGTTATGGGCAGAGAATGTGTGTGCTAATTCTGTTGTACTGACTCTCCCAAGTCCTTAGTACAGTACTCTGCACATAGTAAACAATAAATACTAATGACTGATGTGCCAAGCATTGTTCTAAGAGCTGGGGTAGATGCCAGATAATCTGGTCAGATCCAGTCCCTGTCCCACATGGGACTCCAAGTCTAGGGGGGGAAGAAAAAGCAGGTAAAAGGCACAGAGAAGATAAGCATCTTGCCCAAGGTTAATGCGGCAGGCAAGCAGTGGAGCTGGAATTAAAACCCAGGTCCCTTGACTCCCAGTTCCATTCTCTTTCCACTAGGCCATGCCATGATGGTGCCTGCTCACTGGGGATTGCCTCCTTTAATATGAATCATCTGATAATTAAACTGGTTTGAATGCTTCCTCTTCTGGACTTTGAATGCTCATTAATAATGTGGTACCACAGTAAGAGTCTGAAATCATATAGCTAGAATGCAGTTTGTATCTCTACCTTAAATAGCAGCTCAAGGCCACCACATTCAATCCCAGTTGGAGTTAGTGGGCCCAAAAAAATCCTAGAAAAAGATCCAATGCAATTTAATTCAGAGTAGTTCAGGAGAGGAAAAAAATAGAGAACGGAGAATTGATTTTATTTACTAATTATATTGAAATTGTTTCAATGTAGTGTCAAGTAATATCAATTTTTTGTAGCCATTCATTGGACATGGATGATGATTCCCGGCTGAATTTGCTTAATGATGGGACCCTCATGATCCGAAACACAAGAGAGTCTGACCAAGGTGTCTATCAGTGTATGGCGAGGAATGCTGCAGGGGAAGCTAAGACCCAAAGTGCTCTTCTCCGATATTCCAGCATTCCAAGTAAAGTGTTGCTTTTTGTCATATTTAATACACACATTCATCATTTAATGAGAAAAACAAACTTGAATTGCTAATACATGACTCCAAAATGCCACAACCAATGTGCTACTTGTTATTTTTCCTTCCTCCTTGTCCTTTTTACTCATCCCAAATTTGTTCTACCTGCACTGTGTTCATATAGGGCTATAAAAGAATGAGTGCTTCATTTGTAAAGGGACAGTTTTATCATTCCAATAACCAGATTTAGAAAGTCTTTTCATTTTTTTTCAGTGATTTGATTAGGCAATCTAGCTTTTTGTGAAACTACCCTAGATCATTACTCTGGGTCCTATGTAGAATATTTTTTAGTTTACCAGTACATTATTATGAGCTGTTTCCTAGCCCTTATTGTACTTCATAGCTGTGTAGAAATGACATGTTTCTGTTTAATCGGGGAACCGCAGTATGGACATTACGGCCTTTCTTGAAATGTGAAATTCTTGATTAAAATTTTGTCAATTGGCTTTCAGTGTCCAACAAATAACATCTAAAGGAAAAGAGCTGGTTCACCTTAATTCCTTTGAATTGTTTACCATTCCCATATACCTCGAATAGCCCCCCGTAATCAGCTTAGTTCTGTGAGGAGTGTGTACATTCAACTCGTGGCATTACATGGGGAAACTTTATGTTCCAATTTGAGGACTTTTGCATCACATGATAATAGTTTTAATAATAATAGTAATATTTGTTAATCACTTACTATGTGCCAAGCAGTATACTGAGTGCCACAGTAGATTCAAGATAATCAGGTTGGACACATTCTGCCCCACATAGTGCTCACATAGTCTTAATAGCCTTCAAAATATGCTACAGTAGATTTCAGGATTGTTATTGCTAGTTCTTAAATCCAGCATTTGTCACAATAATGTTTTTGAACTACTCTTAGTACAGTACCCAGTGCTTAGTACAGTTCCTGGCCCATAGTAAGCACTTAACAAATACCATAATAATTGTTATTATTTTATAATAATGTTCAATTGAGCAGTTTTAAATTGAAATAACAGAATATGTGGTTTAGTGAAACTAAATAACTTGGAATTTATTTTCCCATCTTCCCAAACACTTCCCTCCACACAGTTTTAACCTGCTCCCTTTCTCTTTTTAATCTTCACTCTCTTCCCTTTCTCTCTTTCCTTTTTCTCCTCTCACCAAACCCTCTCTTTTCTTCCTCCTTTAGCCAAGCCTGGTTTTGTCATTCAGCCCCAAGACACGGAAGTTATAGTTGGCACCAGCGCCACTTTGGAATGCATGGCTACCGGCCATCCCCAGCCTTTTATCAGCTGGACCAGGGAAAATGGAGAGGCACTGGATGAATCCAGGTACATCATCACTTCTTCTGGAGGACTTTTTATTCAGAATGTCACTTTGCAGGACCACAGTCAGTTTACCTGTCATGCCAGTAATAATCAAGGCTCTGTTCACTCTACGGCAAATATTCTTGTACAAGGTACGTGGAACATAAGAAGATTGTTGAAATTTTCTGGATTTCACTCAAGGTCTCATGTTTATGAAATGTAGTGGCTTTGAAAATGGGAATATGATTTTTTTTTTGTAGTTTGTGGCTGGTTGTTCATTTAGGGTTCCAAGAAATGAGCTCATCCCAAGCAGCAAAGATTGAACAACAAATTATACATACAGTTAGTGTTTTATGTGGTGCTTGTCTCTGCCTCTCTTCCTGCTATCTCTCCATGTATTGATGAATTAGGCCTAATTGAATTATTTTTAAGTTTTGCTTTGGATGGCACAGCTCCCCCCACTCTGGCCCTGAACCCCACCTCAAAGCAGGTTTGTGGGGAATATAGAGGGAAGTGGGAAGGGAGAGGACAATCATTGTAATAGAAATATCATCGAAGCATAGGAGGGAAAAAAGTAAGAGTGATTTGTCCCTCATTTTTTCAATATCATCCATTCTTTCTCCTCCACCAAGTGGAAAGAGCCAGGCTGTATGGTTCCAACCACATGTCTAACATCTGTAGGTTTACATTACTAATAGTATTAATTGTAGTTTTTGTTAAACACATATGCTAAGCACTGGGCAGGCTCATTACAATCAGATAAGGTGCAGCCCTGCCCTAAATGGGGCTCAAAGTGTAAGGGGGAGGTAGGGAGGACATCCCCATTTTTACTGAGGCAGAGAGAAGATAAATGACTTGCCTATGGTCAAACAGCAGACAAGTGGCAGGATTAGAACCCAGGTCTCCTGACTCTCAGTCCTGTGCTCTTTTGATTATAGGCCTCACTGTTTCTCACTGCTGCCCTGAGAGCGAATAAGTCATTCCCCTTTTCTTCTGCAAGAACAGAGTAATTTTGTGTGGAGGCTGCCTTGCCTATGGGCAACACTGATGCACATCCCTTACAGAGCTGAAGCATTCCAGGATAGTGTCACTGGCCATTCCCTTTTGACTTGAAGCAACAAGAGGAATTTGCACTGTGGCCCTCATATAAATAATAATAATAATAACAATAATGGTATTTGTTAAGCGCATACTATGTGCAAAGCACTGTTCTAAGCACTGGGGGATACAAGGTAATCAGGTTGTCCCACGTGGGGCTCACAGTTTTAATCCCCATTTCACAGATGAGGTAACTGAGGCCCAGAGAAGTGAAGTGACTTGCCCAAAGTCACCCAGCTGACAATTGGTGGAGTGGGGATTTGAACTCATGACCTCTGACTCCAAAGCCCGTGCTCTTTCCACTGAGCCACGCTGCTTCTCTGCTTGTATAAACCAGGAACTCCAGTGGAACACCTGGATGGGGAGTTGGAGGGGCTAGTTTCTCCCTAACCTCTGGACCCCCAGGGATGAGAGAGGAGAACCAAGGTGTGTTTGCAGCTTGTAACTAGGAGAAACACTAGAAAGCAAAAGAGCTAATACAACTGAATATACCTCTTCCAAATATGAAACCCTCTATCATTTTCTCTCAAGACAGAGGAGTGCCTGTTTTCAATTAAAGGGCTCAGACATCCATAGTAACTGCTTGAAAATTGAGTATTCACAGTGAATTTGTTACAAGAAAGTAGATTAATAATGAGGTTACAGCGAGAAGACTGTCATAGTCGAAATTAGTGGAAAAAATGTCATGGACAAATTTCAGTCTGTGTTAATCCTTAGTTGCAAAGTATTTTTAAATGGGAGAAAGAGAGACTTTAAATATGATGTAGTGAAGTCTGTTACTGGAAGTGACTATTTTGGGCTTGCACAATTTCACACCTATTATCACAATGAATATGGAAATTTTGATCACAAATTTCTATTGTCAGTTATTCAGTCGATAGTCCTGAGGATTCTCCCTCCCCTTGAATACGAGTTCCTCTGCCTTGGGAATTCATCAAGTCCCTTCTTGCATGCCTTGTCCATTATGTGCTCTTTATGTTTAGCTCCATTCTGAGAAGTTTTCACAATGCCCTTTATAAAGTACTACCTCTAATGATTACACCAACAGGAAACTCTCATTTTCCAGTGGAACCCTGTGCCTTTGAAGCCACCATCTGTTTGTCCCTCAAAATTCTGAGATGTTTCCTTGTTCCTTTCCTGAATCCGTTTGTGGAGGGTTTCAATATGTCTTTAGCTGTTTTATTAATCTCCCAACTAGTTTGCCAAGAGACTTCTTTCATTTAATAGCTAAGTAGACTGTGTATTTTGTTTGGAGATGTTACTCTTTATGTCATTTTCTATGCCTCTCATTCTGTTCAGCTTCTCTGGTGCCCATATATTCAGAGACTGTAATTATTGTAACAAAGCACACTTTTCCAGAGGGGTAGAGGTGAATTATTGATAAAGATGGAAAAACATATCACCCAGTGAAAAGAATAAATCAAAGTATGAGGCAGATGCTTAGTTTATATTGTATATAGTAATTAACACCGTTAATCAAAACCCGTTTAGACTAGGCATCCCAGTAATGAATAGCCAGAAGGACTCTCTTGATTGATTTCAGTAAAATAACAAAATATTTTGTGGTGAATACACATAATAACTCCTCTGACTCCATGGAAATCCTTCATTTCAGGCCCCTTCAAGCAATCAATCGGTCATACTTATTGAGTGCTTACTGTGTGCAGAGCACTGTTCTAAACACTTGGCAGAGTTCAGTATAAAAGAGCTGGTAGACACGTTCCCTGCCCACAGGGAGCTGGTAGTCTACAGGGTGGACCTTACAGTCTAGGGAGAGCTGAACCTTCATGAAGCAAGGGATGCTTTTTTAACATTGGAGAGACCCATACGTTCCCTTTAGCTTTCAAACAGCCTATCCAGAATAGGCTGATAATTTGGCTCTTATTATTTTATTACTGTGGCCAAAACAGCCTGGAAATTCTGGTCTACAGTAAGGCATTCTTTCCACTGGACACCAACCAGTTATAGTCAGGTATGTTTCAAATAATGCAAGAGAGTCATTGATTTGGGACGATTTTTATTTTTAACTTCTTATGAGTACCAGGCACAGCAATCCACCCATAAGAGCCCATTCCATACAACTCAGCTATTTGTGAAGCAACTATGTTGGATCACTGTTGAAAAGCTCAGGCGAATTTCTATCCCACTGCATCTGCTTAGGTATTATGCTGGCTCATTTACAGGGACCTCTAACCCATTTTTCTTGAAATGCAGTAATGCCTGATTCCTTTTATAGAACTACTTAACCAAGGGAGGAATTGCCCAAAGCTAGCATATGTTCTGAAAAGTTTCAGTGAATGAAAACATAGCAGTTGATCTGAATTGGTTATATAGGATCTCTCTATCAATCCAATTCACTAGCTGCACTTTGAAACTCGCGGCAGAAATAAAGCAAACCACGTGGGTTGACCATTTCATAATGTGACTGTGCTTCTGGCAGAGAGTATGACCAGGACTTAACAGCCCAGACAGGTGATTTATTCAGTCATGTCAGTTAATTAAACCTGGAAGGCAGTGTGGACAATGGCATTACCCAAGTATGATCGTTTTTCCTATTTAGTGATTCTGGTAATGGGGTGATTTCCCCAAAATACACATGGGACCTCAACAGAAATCCTTTGGTCTCAGGACTAAGGCTCACCACTCTGACCTTCTCCCAGCCTTTCAGTCAGCGTGATGTGTTCGATTAAATTGCCATGAATCCGCCTGTTTCACTTGCTGATGTTACTTAGCAGCTAGCAAAGTGGATGAGGCTAGAAGACAGAGCATGAGAACCAGATTCTGATGTGGCCAGAGCAAGACTTGGGGTGACGTTTTACAGTTACTGCTCTCTCTGCCCTCTCTTTCACCCACTCCCATCCCTTCAACCAGGTGGTTTTCAGCCTCTTACCAAGTGATCTGAGTCTTAAAGGAGGCCAAGGCAATGGCTCTTGACCATTTCCCTAACCAAACCCAACTTTGCAAAGAGGGTTAGGGACTGCTCCTTTAAAGCAACCATAGTTTGGAGAAAGAAATATATGTATCTCAGAGATAAAATAGGTCTGAAGAGGTATGATACAGTTTGTTTTATTCATGTAGCACCACTGGCTTTCTTATCCTGGGCAGCTAGGTCTGAATGTTTGTCAAAGCGCCTTAGTCTCTGTTTTTCTTCATTTGCTTTTCCCCTACTCCCTCTCTTTTCTGTAACACCAGTGCACTCCGACCCTATGAGCACTTGCTATCCACCTCACGTCAGGACTTATCACATGTCTGTAATTTATTTATTTTTATTAATGTCTGTGTTTCCCTCTAGACTGCAAGCTCCTATGGGCAGGGAAAGTGTCTACCAACTCTGTTGTATTCTCCGAAGGACTCAATAAATACCACTGATGATTAAATTAAAACTGGGCAAACTGTGAATTTGTTGAGTCACAGTTTGGTTTTTTTTCCCCATATCCCTACATATTTTTAATACATCTCCTGGAAATATGCTCTTCTCAGTCCATTGATAGTTTGTTCCCATTTTAAACGTAATAATAATAATAATAACTATGGTGTTTAAGCGCTTGCTGTGTGCCAGGCACTGTACTAAACATTGGGGTGGATACAAGCAAATTAGGTTGGACTCACCATAGCTGTCCCATGTAGGGCTCACAGTCTCAATCCCCATTTTACAGATGAAGTAACTGAGGCACAGAGAATTGAAGTCACAACAGACAAGTGGTGGAGCCAAGATTAGAACTCATGACCTTCTGATTTCCAGGCCGGTGCTCTAGCCACTAACCCATGCTGATTCAAATGTGCTCCTTTGGTTTGTTTTGTGTGGTTGCTCCAATGGCATGGTGGCATATTTACTTACACTCCTAATTGTCTAGGCATGAACTATCCCCCATCACACCCATCCTACCACTGGCTACATGAAGTTATCTGTAAGGTTTTTCTCACCCACCCTCTCAAGTCCACCATCACCATATTCCTGGGTAAATGTGAGCATATGGCCACACCCATGCAAAAACATTCACTCATACATACAAACACACACACAGCCATGCACACACACATACACACACCCATACAAGCATGCATACACCCCCCCCCCCCACACACACACATAAACACACATGTTTACCTCTTTCCAAGGAAGAGAAACAACCCTAAAATCACCATGAATATCTCTGAATTATTTGGGTGCCTGCAAAAAAGGGACTAGCATTATGGCAAGGATATCCCAGAAATCAAGGAAGACCAAATCCCAACTAGCCCTCTGGGGAAATCCATTCCCTTTTAACCCAACTGCTTTTGAAAGTCACACAGCAAGTCCTGGGAGAAAGGAGTGGCTTTTTCCTTGGCAAGAGGTGAGTGCATCTTTTGAAAAACACAAGCAAATAATAATTTGTGCACAGGCTCCCTTCTCTTAACATGAATAATTGAGAATTAGGCTCTGATTATGTTTAGAACTGCTTCAGTCAACAGTTTGTTTGGACTTCTGACGTTTTTAGAATGGCTGTTTGCTTGGAACTGATGTAGTGAAGGTCCTCTCCTAACGAGCCATCCTGAGGCTGTTCAAGGAAATCTGAATAGAATATCAACCAAATTTGATCGGCAAGCAGAAAAGCTAATGGGGAACTGCATGA
Source organism: Tachyglossus aculeatus (assembly GCF_015852505.1). Taxonomy (NCBI): domain Eukaryota; kingdom Metazoa; phylum Chordata; class Mammalia; order Monotremata; family Tachyglossidae; genus Tachyglossus; species Tachyglossus aculeatus. The sequence goes on along the minus strand of NC_052090.1, from coordinate 14,535,657 downwards.
CAGAAATAAAAAAATGAAGATCCTATGCCTATAACCAGCTATCAAAATCCGTACAACACGATAAAATGCTCTGGGCATGTCACTCCCCTCCTCAAAAATCTCCAGTGGTTGCCTGTCAACCTTCGAATCAAGCAAAATCTCCTCACTCTCGGCTTCAAGGCTGTCCATCACTTCGCCCCCTCCTACCTCACCTCCCTTCTCTCCTTCTACAGCTCAGCCCCCACACTCTGCTCCTCTGCCGTTAACCTCCTCACCTTGTCTCATTCTCGCTTGTCCCTCTGTCTACCCCTGGCCCACATCCTTCCTTTGGCCTGAAATGCCCTCCGTCCGCACATCCTCCAAGCTAGCTCTCTTCCTCCCTTCAAAGCCCTACTGAGAGCTCATCTCCTCCAGGAGACCTTACCAGACTGAGCTCCCCCTTTTTGCTCCCCTCCTCTTTCTCCCCTCCCCATCACCCCCCCCACCCTACCTCCTTCTCCTCCCCACAGCACTTGTATATATTTCTACATATTTATTACTCTATTTTATTTGTACACATTGACTATTTCATTTTATTAATGATGTGTATATAGCTATAATTCTATTTATTCTGATAGTATTGACACCTGTCTACTTGTTTTGTTTTGTTGTCTGTCTCCCCCTTCTAGACTGGGAGCCCGCTGTTGGGTAGGGACCGTCTCTGTATGTTGCTGATTTGTACTTCCAAATCAAGTAGTACAGTGCTCTGCACACAGTAAGCGCTCAATAAATACGATTGAATGAATGAATGAATAAATGTCTATACTCAGATATTCACAAACACATATGTGGATCTAAATTCTATTTTTATTGTTGAAGACAATCAACTTTATGTATTTGGGGATGTTGGGGCAATGGAACATGAACAAAAACATAATGTTGATTTTTGTGTCAACCTTTGAGGTCCTTAATTATGCATTTTCATGTTCTTCAGAATATGGGAGAATTTACCAATGTGTTTCATATAGATTTAAATATTTCCATTTTTAACTATACCACCCACTCTCCCTCACTTTAGCCCTCTTCTTTTAACACTCTCACTATAGCGATGATGAAATTCCTGACTTTTGGTACCATTATTGCCAATTTTAGTACCAGTATTGCTAATTTTAGTACCAGTATTTCCATCAGCAACTCTCTCGCCTCCCACTTGCAAAGCTTTCTTCAGCTTAAATGTTTCCCTTCCTCTTTTCCCCAAACTTTAAAATATATAGGGTAATTAAAGCCTACTATAGTGTAGCATTAGATAATGACGGATCCATTTAGCATAGATAGTGATGATCCCTAGTCCTGTAACGTAAGATTTAAATGATAACACTTTGAAAATGAAGTATTTACAAATTGACATATTGGCATGGATTTGCATTGCTATTGGATCATGTGACTGTTTAGTCTGTTTTCTATTTCCTTTTAAATATATTTATAGTGTTTTGATCAATTATTTGAATCTTGGGAATGTGCTAATCCCTCTTATTTAGAGAAGCGGTGTGGCCTAGTGGGTAGAACGCAGGCCTCAGAGTCAGAAGCACCTTAGGTTCTAATCCCAGCTCCGCCACTTGTCTGCTGTGTGACCTTGGGCAAGTCACTTAACTTCTCTGTGCCTCAGTTGCCTCAACCGTAAATTGGGAATTAAGACCATGAGCCCTATGTGGGACAGGGACTGTGACCAATTTGATTACCTTGTATCTACTCTAGTGCTTAGTACAGTGCCCGGCACATAGTAAGTTCTTAACAAATACAATTATCATTGTTATGGGAAATAATCCCTTGGCTTTCCTCTAGGTTGTAAGCTCACTGTGAGCAGGGAGTCTACCTGCTAATTCTGTAGTACTACACTTTCCCAAGCGCTTCGTTCAGTGCTCTGTACACAGTAAGCTCTCAACAGATACGAATGACTGACTTTTATGGATAGTTCGGCTCGTGGTTTCGCATTCTAGCCCTGGCCTCATTCCCTGCCCAAGTCGTCTGCGGTCTCTTTGGTTACCAGCAGCCCTAGCCCCACCTTTTCAGGAGCTGGCTGGCTAACCACCCCCAGGCCCCCTTTCTGGAGAGCCCGGGTGGCCTTGAATTAAATCAGTCATTCATTTTATATTGAGCGTTTACTGTGAGCAGAGCGGTGTATTAAGTGCTTGAGAGAGTACAATATAACAGAGTTGGTAGTCACGTTCTCTGCTCACAGTGAGCTTGAGGTTGTTGGAATTGTTGTGAGTTGCTGGAAAAATGTTCCAGTGTTTCAAGAGAAGCGACCATTGGGCTTATGTTATAGTCGCACCTTCACCTCATTCACAGACTGTGAGCCCACTGTTGGGTAGGAACCGTCTCTATATGATGCCAACTTGAACTTCCCAAGAGTTCAGTACAGTGCTGTGCACACAGTAAGTGCTCAATAAATATGATTTATTGATTGATTCACAGGAGTCTCTCTCCTCAATACCCTGCAAAGACTGAGGGATTTCTATACTTGGTTTAGTGCTCTTTTGTTTAACGCTTGACTGGGAAGCAGTGGATAGAGTCCAGGCCTAGCAGTCCGAAGGACCAAGTTTCCAATCCTGGCTCCACCATTTGCCTGATGCTGTGTGATGTTGGGCAAGTCACTTAATTTCTTTGTGCCTCAGTTTCCTCATCTATAAAATGGTAATTAAGATTGTGAGCTCCACATGGGACATGGACTATGTCCTACCTGATTAGCTTGTCTCTATCCCAGTGCTTAGAACAGTTCCTTGCACATAAAAACGGCTTAACAAATACCATTAAAAAAAAAAAGATTTTCATGTCGCCAATGAAAAGCATTAACTGGGTTATAGCAGTATATGTAACTATAACTACTCTGATGAAGATACTTTCAACTGTGTTTATATACACCCCATGCCTGTAATTGCTAATCTACAATTACAATTGAGAATATTTGGAAATACTTTACCATTTTTCCCTTAGCAGTAAATTACAGATGGCATTAACCTAGAGACTGTGGGCCCATGACAAACTTTTTGCTTTTCCTCCTTTTCTCTGTCCAGCTCCTCCCCAGTTTACAGTAATCCCCAGGGATCAAGTAGTTGTCGAAGGACATACTGTGGATTTCCCCTGTGAAGCTGTTGGCATTCCAACCCCTGTGATTGCTTGGACCAAAGCAGGTATAATTTTATCTATTGGAAATTGGGAGATTAAAATGTTTCCTTCTTACTTTGGAGGGAGGGCATAAATGGCTTACGTTACTTGTTAAGTACATTGACTAAACACAAATGCAGGTATTAAAACACAGTGGCATAAAGCAATCTATCACTTTTTAATGAAAATGGTTAAGCTGTCCCCGGTGCTCATTTTTAAATTAAACGCTTTGGTTAATGTTATTTTGAAGCTAAGTATTGATTTATAAATTCACTTCATTTAATAGGTTCAGACTGCCTCAGAGTCCTTCAGCAAATACATATCACTCTGTTTAGTTGAATGTGATAGCTAATTTGATTTTGCATGTTGTCATAGTCCAAAATTTAATGACAAAATGATAAATATTTTCGTTGTTATGCACAAGATGGATATATGACACGAAACCCTCTTTATCATTGTACTGGCTAAACAACTAGCTGGAACCAATGTTCATGTTCAGATAAATATTGCAGGGCTTGTACTCCACAGTATAGCCTGTCCTCAGCTAGAAAGACTTAGAAATGTCTTGGGACTTCCCCATATGCATCACTTTCCTCTCAGAATTCTTCAATGGCTTTGAGCTCCAGGTTTTCCGGAGCCGTCTTCTTAGAGCTCATTTTTCCTGCTCCTGAGATATCTCTCACACTATCTTCCTTTTCCCCTTCTAGGGGGAGTCCCTACTTTCTAAACCAGCTTCTGGTCCCTCCTTCAAAGTCCTACATAAAATTCACCTTACATGAAGTTTTTCTGACCATCTGCTACTCTGGTCACCCTCCACTTCTGCTTCCGTACAAATGTTAGTAAGTTAATATATGTTTTCTTGGTCTCATATTTGATTATTGAATTTCTGCTTTATCACTCCTTTAGAAAGTAAGCTCTTTGACACAGGCAACTCTTCTCTTGCACTTCTTTTGTAATTCCTGCCAATACCTAGTCCAGTGGTTTTCAGATACTGGTTAGGACGATGGAGATGGCTTTATGTTTCAAGTAGATTTGTTTTAGTGAAGAAAAAAATGATTTTGCTCAAGCATTTGCCTGAGAATAGAGGGTATTCTGGCACATCAATCAATACTGTGTATTGAGCACTTTGTGCAGAGCACTGCACTAAGGCTGTAAGCTCTGTCTAGACTGTAAGCTCATTGAGAGCAGGGAACATATTTACTATTTCTGTTATATTGAACTCTCCCAAGGATGTAATTCAGTGCTCTTCACACATTAAGTGCTCAATAAATACAGTCCATTGATTGATTGCTTGGAAGAGTATAACATGGCTTAGTGGAAAGAGCACGGGCTTGGGACTCAGAGGTCATGGGTTCAAATCCCAGCTCCGCCGCTTGTCAGCTGTGTGAATTTGGGCAAGTCAGTTCACTTCTCTGGGCCTCAGCCACCTCAACTGTAAAATGGCGCTTAAGATTGTGAGCCCCACATGGGACAACCTGATCACCTTGTATCCTCCCCAGCACTTAGAACAGTGCTTTGTACATATTAAGCGCTTAACAAATATGAAAATTATTATTATGAATTATTATTAGATATGATCCTTGCCCTCAATCAAGGATCTTATAATCTAGTGGGGAAATGTGGAGTATGTCTGATGTGGCAGGTGCAAGGTAGCAAAATTAGCAAGGAGCAATTTGAAATTCTCCTCTTGCGCAGTAAGGGGATTGAACTTCTGATTCAGGTGAAAAACACCAAAGCTAGGCCAACAGTAAAAGGTCTAGTCTGGTGACTGCTCACATCAGTGGTGTTTGTTGAATAAGAGAATAAGGTTCTTGGGTTTAGCCTTCCTGGGAGAGTGACGAAAGTATTTTCTGTCCCCTGCAGGTGGCCAGCTCCGTCAGGAGGGACAGCACACCATTCTCTCCTCAGGAACTCTACGCCTCGCTCAGGTAGCTCAGCATGATCAAGGCCAGTATGAGTGTCAGGCTGTCAGCTCACTGGGTGTGAAGAGAGTGACCGTCCTACTGAGTGTGCAAGCCAAAGGTACCCTCCTCACAGTCGTCTTCATAAACCATGTATAGTTGTCCTGTGTTTCCCCTATGAGTGTATGGTACTGAAAAGGCCAATATTCCCCTGCCACATTGGCCACACAAAAAGTTGTCCTTTTTTGGTTGCTGTACTTAATATTTGTATCACCTAGTGCTGTTTTCTCATTTGCCTCCTTGCCTCTCTTTTCCGTCAATCAGTCAGTCGTATTGAGCACTTACTGTGTACAGAACATTGTACTAAGCACGTAGGAGAGCACAGTATAAGCTTTTGCTCAGAGATCTTCTATCTTGATGGCAGTGAGGCATGCAGGTCTGTCCTCGGCAGTTGATTCCCAGTTTTCAGCTAGGGCACAGCGTTGTCTGAGGCTCTGTTTTACCATGTCCTACTACACTTCCTCTGCCCTTCTTGTTAGTCATGTACACCTGTCTACATGTTTTGTTTTGTTGTCTGTCTCCGCCTTCTAGACTGTGAGCCCGTTGTTAGGTAGGGACCATCTCTATATCATCATCATCATTAATCGTATTTATTGAGCGCTTACTATGTGCAGAGCACTGTACTAAGCACTTGGGAAGTACAAATTGGCAACATATAGAGACAGTCCCTACCCAACAGTGGGCTCACAGTCTAAAAGAGGAAGACAGAGAACAAAACCAAACATACTAACAAAATAAAATAAATAGAATAGATATGCACAAGTAAAATAAATAGAGTAATAAACATGTACAAACATATATACGTATATACAGGTGTTGTGGAGAAGGGAAGGAGGTAAGAAGGGGGGGATGGAGGGGGGCGAGGGGGAGAGGAAGGAAGGGGTCTATACATTGCCGACTCGTACTTCCCAAGCACTTAGTACAGTGCTCTGCATACAGTAAGTGCTCAATAAATACGACTGACTGAATGAATGAATGAATAATGAGAGTCTCCACCATATCCCGAGTTCAACGATTTTTTTTCCAGAGATTCCAATATTGAACAGAATGGGATGAATGTCTTTCCCTCCTCCTGCTTTCCCCACCCACCCCTCCTCTCTCCTAATATAAGGTTTCTTTCCTTCACTAATAATTGCTTAGCACATACCTTTTTCCAAGCAAGCCGTTTTCTACTCATTAATTATTACCAGTGGGGCAAAATGTGTCAGATAAGGAACAAAGGCCTGATGAAACCAGACCTATAATATTGCTCAGTAAGATACAATCTAGTTAGACTGATGGGAGGGATTGGGTATTCACTGTTACAGAATCGCATCTTTCATGCTAAAATGTATTAAGAATATAGTGCTGAGGAGTTCAGTAGTTCAGGTTCATCAAATGAAAAACAAAGCATTTGTGTACATATCAACAGTAAATAGTCTGGAATGAGCAGGCCCATAATTTTCAGTAGTGTACGATGTATGTAGCTTCTTAAAAGAGAATTCAAATACAGATGGGAAAATGTTATTGAATATGATTGGAATTCATATGAGTTTTCTGGGTTATAAAGAAATTAAGTGGGCCATTTATTTGCAATAGTTAGGATGCATAAATCTCACTGACAACACTCATATTTTTATACAGTTTCTTAAACGTTTCCCAATTCTCGGCAATTCCATGAATATTTCATTTTATTATTATAGACTTTTTCCAAGGTAATTAATATTTAGTCCCAAAACTACAGGAGGAAATGAACTGGCCCAAGCTGAACAATCACCCGTGTAGCACTCTTAAACAAGTCTGCATAAACAAGAGTGTCTCATGACGGAGCTTCTGAGGGACCTGCTAGTAAACTGAGTCCAATATTGAGTCTCCAATTTTCCAGTGGCTCTAGAAAACACCATTCTTTCTGGAGAAGGGAAGCGATCAAAGGTTGAAGAAATTCTCTGTGAAGAAAAGTAGAAGGAATTATCCTGAAAAAACTCTGACTGACAGGTGTCCCAAGTGATTTCAGGGACAGGAAATTTCATGAACAGAAGGATGAACTGAAGATCCCATTCCCATTGAGGAAAGGCTGGTTATAGAAAGGAATTTAGTTTCCATTAGTGTTTCTCAGCATGGGTTTTGTCCTCGAGGGAGAATTCTGAGGGAGCAGCAGATTTCAAAGCAGCATGATCTAGCCTCTCCCATCACAGATAAACCTTTTACTCTTTCCTTCTGTTGTAAGAACAGCTGCATTGGGAAGAGAAAGACTTGGTGAAGTTTTGGTTTGGGATTAAGGTGGGGCTTGTGGGGAGGGGATGATGTGGGACACAGTGATTCCTAGAAGTCAGCAGTGAAGCCTCCAGGAAGAGAGTGTATGAGGAGGAATGATGCCACAAAAATGTTGGAGAGCGACTGGTGTAAGTGGGTGGAAGATGGAGTAACCTCCTTCCTGTGAATCTCTATGGTCAGTCAGTCATATTTATTGAGTGCCTTCTGTGTGCAGATCACTGTACTAAGCACTTGGGAGAGTACAATATAACAGACACGTTTCCTGCCCACAGCAAGTTTACAGCCTAAAGGGGGAGACAGACATTATTGTAAATAAAATTACAGATATGTACGTAAGTGCTGTGGGGCTGGAGCGGGGATGAATAAAGGGAGCAAGTCAGGGTGAAATAGATGGGACTGGAAGAAAAGGAAAAGAGGGTTTCGTCAGGGAAGGTCCATCGGAGGAGGTGTGACTTCAATAAGGCTTTGAAGTGGGGGACAGTAATAAACTGTCAGATGTGAAGAAGGAGGGTGTTCCAGGCCAGAGGCAGGATGTGGGCAAGCAGTCAGCAGTGAGATAGATGAGATCAAGGCACAGTGAGAAGGTTAGCATTAGAGGAGTGAAGTGTGTGGACTGGGTTGTAGTAGGAGAGCAACAAGGTGAGGTGGAAGGGAGTAAGGTGATTTACTGCTTTAAAGCCGACAGTAAGGAGTTCAGTTTGATGTGGAGCTGGATGGGCAACCACTGGAGATTCTTGAAGAGTGGGGAAACATGGCCTGAACATTTTCACAGAAAAATGAGAGAGGAGATACGTGTTCATGGCCAAATTCCAGTGGCAAGTGGAAGCCCCTACCAGCACCATGTTAGAGCAGGAGGAAGCATGGCTAAGCTGGCAGGAAATTGCAAGCCCTTGGATCCAGCTCACTTTTTGATCCCTGAAAAATGATTTAATGTTTTATTTTGCTTTCAATATAGTCAGAGGTGCCGTTTGCCCTCCCTGCTCTGCAATATTTTCTAATATTGAACTGAGGGAATAATCAAGGTAAAAGATTTAGCTCTTGGTGATAGGAGTAGTGGCAAACTCCAAAGTTTAATAAGATGTAATCTTTCCCATATCTCAGAAGAGTGCGCTCTCTTTTTCTTGCCAAGTAATTAAGCTCTCAATCTTTAACGTTCCTTGGAACAAATATGGTATCTTAGAAAATATTCTTTGATTCAGCTGTACAGTATTGAAAGAGATAATATTGATATGAGCCTATCTGGGGTCTTTTTCTGCAGTTCTACCAGTGTTTACTCAGCTACCTCAGGATACAAATGCAGAAGTTGGAAAGAATATAAATATTTCATGTAGTGCTCAAGGAGAACCTCAACCCATAATTACTTGGAATAAGGTAAGATTAGAAAATCAAGGTACTGTAAACAATCAATTGCCAGTGAAGTATGCCATAGAGATAATGATCCCAATATTGATTCCTTTCAGACGTGTTTTTGCTAGTAAGTAGCATCTTGTCGTATAGAAATATCCCTCTTAACCGTATTTTAGGCATAGTCTTAATGTTGGGTTGTCATTACATTAAAAGACTTCCTTCCCTAAAACTGAACTCCCCAAAGCTTGGGTCTTTCCTCTTCTAGCCTAATAGGGAAAATTAGTCAATTTGTTTGTCTTTTCAATTTTTGGTTCAATCAATAGCCTATACTTCATTTGAAGTTATTTTTAATGACTTGTAAAAGTGGATTTCACCACTAACAAACAGAGCACAGAAATATGACAGCAATGAACTGGGTTTCCCTCGTAACTTTTTTTCGTTTAATCCCTTATTTAGGAACAAAAGCCTGAGGGATTTTGATGAAATGATAACATTTGACTAAGCCATCTCCCCTCTCTCTGCAAAGTCACCGTGCCCATTACCACTGCAAAGTTAGTCTCTGCCTCAGATGCTCTTTATCAAAAGAACATTTAGACAGTAGGATGTATGGCTTTTAAATAGAAAATTGTGTCCTAGTGTAATGACTTGGAGTGGCTAAGCCTTTCATTATTTGGGACTCTCTAACTTCTGGGGAAGTACTGATGTGTCTGTTTATGAACAATCGGATTGGAGGTGCCTCTGGGTAGTTCTAGAGAAGGGAGGCCTTCACATGCTGTGTGTAGGATATGCTTTGTAGTTATGCTTTATACTGAGGAGGCGGGCCCGGTGTGCCACTGCTCGAGTCTTTTCATGGGTGGCAGCAACAATTCTGCCCATTTTTGTGCTGGGAAAGAGAGGGTTGCAGGGCCCACACCCCAGTTGTCTTGATTACCATTGTAGCTTGCAGCCATCATCCCTTCCCCTAGAAACAGCTGCTCTTCATCACTCATTGCCACCCCCTCCCACCACATGCCTGAGCACCCTTTCGGTTAAAAGGAGTTTTTATTGATTGGTGTCTGTAGGCCATGTTTTGTGTTTGGTTAGTGGTACTTCGGTACATGGGGCTTGGCCACCCCAGGTTTAATGTTTGGAAACTGAGTCTTCACTGCATATCTTTTCAGCAACATTGCTCTTCTTCCCATTTATTCTTATTGGTATATGAACAAACCATTTGCATCATCATTTTAGTCATTTCCTTCAGTGTCTGAAGCCTTGACATTCTTTCGTAAAAAAATCAAGCATTCTTGCTACATTTTTATTCTATAGGCCTAGCAGAGAAGGGCACCGGGGTTGAAAACCAAAAATCAAGTTCACTTCGGTTTTCAGCCTATCTCCTTTTCAAAATTATCTTTTCAGCATGCTTCAGTGCATTAATGACCTGTGGGTGAGTGGGCTTCAACCTCTAGTTAATAAAATGGAAAATACAGTTGCATGGAAAAACAATCTCACACCCGTTCTCTCGAAGTATGTCACCTCCAATCAGTAATTACCATGATGCTTCTCGAAGGTTAGGAAACTGGAACTAGCATTTTTTTCCCCACCAGTCGTCACGTGTTTCTTTTCAAAGGCCGGGATTCAGATTACTGAGAGTGGTAAATTCCACATTCACGCAGAAGGCACCCTTACCATCTGGGATGTCGGGCTGGCTGACGAAGGAAGGTACGAATGTGTCGCCCGGAATACATTTGGCCTGGCTGCAGCCAGCATGGTGCTTACCGTCACTGGTAAGTTTTCCCCATGCTGCTTCCTGAGATATCTTTTATTTCCAGAGATTAAATGCGTCTCGACATGTCAAGTGCACAGATCCAATATCTTTTTTTTGGAGATTCCACAAGTCTCGCCATAGTCAAAAACTCTCCTCCAAGAGGCTTTCCCTGACTAAGCACTCAGTTCCCCTGTTTGCCCTCCCCTTTACGTCACCTGTGCACTTGACTAAAGCACACTGATACTCACCCCACCTGAAGAATTTATGTTATGTATCCTAACACTCTATTATTTCCCCTATCTGTAATTTACTTTAATGTTTGTCTCCCCCTTAGAGTGTAAGCTCTTCGTGGGCAGGATTGTGTCTACCAACTCTGTTGTATTTTTCCAAGTGCTTAGTACAGTGCTCTGTACACAGTTAGTGCTCAATGAATGTTATTGATTGATTGATTGAGAGATCAGGCCGATACTTTGGACTGGAGAACAAAAGGATAGGAGGAGTCGTATCTACTCAAAGTCCGGGAAATCTAATGTTTCTGTCCCTTAAGATCAGTTTATTTCCATAAATCCAAAGCCCTTGACTAGTGAGTTATAAAAAGTAATTTGCTGTTCACTGTGGGCAGGAATCATGTCTAGCAACTCTCCCAGGTGTAGAGAAGCCGCGTGGCCTAGTGGAAAGAGCACAGGCTTGGAAGTCAGACCGTCATGTGTTCTAATCCTGGATCAGTCACGTGTCTGTTGTGTGACCTTGAGCAAGTCATTTCACATCTCTGTGCTTCAGTTACCTCATCTGTAAAATGGGGATTGAAAGTCTGAGCCCCATGTGGTAAAGGAACTGTTTCCAAACCCACTGTACCGTGCCTGGCACATAGTAAGTGCTTAATTATTATTACTAGTGTATGAATCATATTAATTGTAATGATTTATTATTATTAATAATAACAGAAACAGAATATGCCTGAGCCTGCCTCTATATGCCAAAAGTGATTTGAGGCCCATAGTTATTAGTATGACTCTTTTTTTTTCTTTTTCTGATTATGAGTTGATTCTTTTTAGAGCAATTTAAGCAACAGGTATTCATGAATAAGATGCTTACAGCTGTGGGCAGCGGGTCATTTAGTGACCCTGAGAAATGACTATTTCATTGTGCATCAGAACATTTTGATATCAGAGGTTCACAGTGTAGACAGAGTTGAAGAAAACTCTGTGGACTCAGGCTTTTATAAGCATTGTGAAAGGTAGGATTGATTAGTGAATGTCCCAGTGACATGGCTGATCGGTTAGCAGGTCTGGACAGGTTAGCCGACAACAGGGCTGTCTTTTGCAGAAGGACTGGGGGAGCCTTCAAGCTGACAGTCTGAAGGCTGGCTCTGTCTCCATGTTACCAATCTTATTTTGGTTTCCATAGAAATGGTAAATTGGTAATATGGAGATGAATTGGAATCGATTCCACCCACCTGATTTTTCCCCACCTTTTTTCCATTCTTCTCTCCTTCCATTTTTGTAGAATTAGGCCTGTACTGACTGCTGTGTGGCTGTTAACACTTTATCCTAAATCTTTGAACTGAGGAAAACAGTCAGGGTTTTTTACTAAATCTTTTTTAAGAGTTACTAATTTAGTAACTTACAAATCACCAGAATGTAGTATGCCTGATTCCATCACTTTTTCCAGGAAGTTCCAGGGAGCTCTCAGTAGCTATGTATTTATAGCTCCCAAATCACGCCATTCATGAGACAGTTTTTCATAAAATGCACATCTTGTTGCATTCTACGTAGGAGTTTATTTTGTGTTAATGATCTATGATAAAGTGAGTTTATAACCAACATAGTTTAGTTTATTATTGGCAGGCTGATTAAAAAACAGAAATGTCTAGGCTTGTAAAACTATGACTCTCTGGTAGTTTACTAACAGTTGCCTGTTTAGGTGCCAAGAGTAGAGGGTTTTTCCCTGAGCATAATTTACACAAAGCCTAACACTAAGGACTTGGAAACAGCCCTTTACAAATGTGACGAGCCCTGTGATAAAATCCCTTTAAGCTTCCTTCTCTTCTATTTCGATTCAGAAGACAGGTTAAACTTACAGAAGGGTAGGTGGAAGTTTTGGGGCAAAACACCCTAGAAAGTATACTACCATTCACTCATCTCTTAGCATATTACAAGTTCAGAAAGTCTCACCAAACTTGCTCCCTCATCAGAGTCTTCTACTCCTCCGAAACAAATATAGTTGTGGACCATGGCAAAGCCTTATGCTACATACTTCAGTATGTTTCTATGACATACAGCATATAGTCTATTTACTAGTGTACTAAGAGGTGTTATAAATAATTAAAACTTAATTATACTCTTCTAGCTATGCTAAGAAAGTGCAGTTTGTGATTGAGTAGCCTTGTTTTTTTAATTGCACCAGGCTGCCTATGTACAAAATTCATTCATTCCCAACGGGTCATCCAGGAAGTGGAGCAAATTAGTGTGCAGTCCTACATAATTGTGAGTGGATATGTAACATCTATCATACCTTTGTCAAATTCTAGCATTAATGAAGAGATATTTCTTCTAACTTCAGTGTCGCAAAGCCCTACCTTTAACGTAAAGTAGACTTGCCACCCCCACAAAGAGGCTATGCATTCATTTGAAACTGTCTCCTGCCCTAAATTGACATGGATGATTCTAGGGATCATCAAAATTGAATTAGAAAAATGAATAGCCTATCAAGAGGGTGTAAATGTTCTCCTGTTTCAATAGTTCAGATTCAGAATTATTTTTTAGAGCTGATCTCTGATGGAACCTGTAAACACTACTATTCGAAACCCAAATCTCATAGACATGTCAACTTCAAATACGAAGGGCAGTGGATTTCCACTCCCTTGTTCCTATCTGAAGATGACACTAACAAGGCTGAACTCATTACCATGCTTGTGGGGATATCTCTTAAGAGTCTACTCCAAGAAATCAGCATGGCCTAGTGGATAGAGCAAGGGGCTGGTAGTCAGAAGGACCTGGATTCTAATCCTGGCTCAGCCACTTGTCTGCTGTGTGACCTTGGGCAAGTCATTTCATTTCTATGTGCCTCAGCTACCTCATCTGTAAAATGGGGATTATGACTGTGAGCCCCATGTGGATAGGGACTGTGTCCAACCCGATCTGCTTGTATCCACCTGTTCTGCCTGTATTTCTCTCCTTTTGTCCCTGCTTATGCCTCTCTTTGTGCCCCTGAATGGCTCCTATGCCAACAGTTCTGATTGTAAGTATGTATGCATTTCTAAAAAGGGAATCAGAAGTATATAGATTATTAAAAGAAAGGGAAAGATAAATGAGAGGCATGACGAATAGGAGATAATGGACTGGCAAGCAGAGATATAGGGAAAGGAAATGAAACCATGAAATAATGACTTCATTCTGAAGCATCACATTTTAAAGGTGGTTTTCTAAAATGTAGAGACAACTTGGTTTCAGGACAATTAAATATACATGCACACTGTTCCTTTTGGCAATGCCCTGATCTGTCCACTCTGGTGGATTCACCTCAGAATGGCCTAGAATTTTTGATATTGTTCCACATAATAGGCAGGTAGCAGAACCAGGATTAGAAGCCTAGTCCCCTGACTCCCAGCCCTGGACACTTTCCATTTTGCCACACTTTTCCTCTTAAAGTTTTCTTTTTCATAGATTTTACGACACAACCAGTGGTACAGGAGAACCAGGTGGTGTTTTTTCCAGCCTGACCATCTAAAAAATCAGTTTGTTTAGAATTTTGCCCTTTGAATTGCCCTTCCTTGAGTGACTATTTCTGTAAGTACTGATTAAATTCAACATCGGTCCTTTTCTTTGCATCATGCCTCCTCCCCCAACCTTTCAAGTTTGATGCTTGGATCAGTGCTAAATTTCTTTGTGAGGTTCATGCACTCATTTGGGATGAAAAAAACATTTCAAGCAACACCTTGCCAAAGATACACCCTTCATCAAAGGAATGTCCAGTGTGGGTGGGAGAGTTTCCATTTTGATTTAGCCTTTAGATAGCTCTTTCAGCTCTTAGCGTTGGGAATGTCTCTTGTTCAACTTAGTTGCATTTCATGTATTCCAGGGAATTGATGAATCATACAAACCTGGTCAAATTTAAATCTGGACTGTAAAAATGACACACTCCAAAGCCATGAATAATCCAGGTATCCAAACTACTAGAGTTTTAGTAGGAAAATTTGTCTGGAAGATAATTGCCTATACTTTGCATCATGTTAAAAGTTGTCACTATTAAAATGCAAAGGTTATTAAATGTCATTTATAGCACAGAATTCCTAACGAAGTTTTTTCTTTTTCTTTTTCTTTTTTTTTTTTTCCAAACCATGGGATATGTTTTTGGCAGTAATGCAGGGTAGACAAGCTGGTGATAATTTTGTTGAGTCATCCATTCTTGATGCCATCCAGAGGGTTGACAGTGCAATTAACTCCACGAGAAGAAATTTGTTTGCACAGTAAGAGTTCATTTTATTTTGCTTACCAAAACTGTTTTCCTTTCTGTTCCGTTTAGCCACAGTGAGCTGCATTAATCTCAACAAGAGATAGTTATGTGGTTGTCAAAATATTTTTTTCCTTTAGCTCGGCAAACCAGGTCAAAGCCAGTGAATAACAGTCTCTCATTGTCCTGTCAACTTTTGCTAGAGAAATCAGTTCCTCACTGTATGATTGGCAGAGCAATTCAGTCTGTTGCCAAATTCTGTCAGTTCGATCTTCAAAACAACTCTAGAATTCACCCCTTTTCCATCCAAACTGACACCATTCTGATCCGAGCACTTATCCTATCTAGCCTCAACTTCTGAAGCAGAGAAGCAGCATGGCTCAGTGGAAAGAGCACGGACTTTGGAGTCAGAGGTCATGGATTCAAATCCCAGCTCCGCCAATTGTCATCTGTGTGACTTTGGGCAAGTCACTTAACTTCTCTGTGCCTCAGTTACCTCATATGTAAAATGGGGATTAAGACTGTGAGCTCCCCGTGGGACAACCTGATCACTTTGTAACCTCCCCAGTGCTTAGAACAGTGTTTTTCACATAGTAAGTGCTTAATAAATGCCATTACTATTATTATTATTATTATTAATGCACCAGCCTCCTTGCTGACCCCTCCCTGCCTTCAGTCTTACCCCGCCCCACAGTTCATCTTCACTCTCTTGGTTGGATCATTTTCCTAAAATATCATTCTGCGCATGTCTCCCACCCTCAAAGCCCTTTAGTGGTTGCCTATTCATCTCTGCATCAAACAGAAACTCCTTATCATTCTCTTTAAGACACTCATCTTTCCTTTCCACCCAAACTGCTACGATGCTGATCTGAGCACTCATCATTTCCCATCTTGCCGGCTTTGAAGCACACAATCAGCTCTCACCCTCCTACTTAACCTCGCTAATCTACTCCAGCCCAACCAACCCACACATTCCACTCGCTCTAAAACCAACCTAGATCCTAGATCTCATCTGTCTCACCACTGACACCTTGCCCAAGTTCTCCTTCGGGCCTAAAGCTCCCTTCCCTTTCATATCCAACATACCCTGACTGTCCCCATCCTTAAAGCCCTACTAAAATCCTATTTCCCACAAAAAGCCTTCTCTGACAATTGATCAATGGAATTTGAGTGCTTACTGTTTGGCGAGTTCTATACTAGGTGCTTGGGAGAGAACAATACGGTAGTTGATGGACATACTCTCTGCCCAAAAGGAATTCACCATCTAGATGAGGACACAGACATGAAAATAAATTGCAGTTATGAGCATCAGTGCTGTGGGCTGTGGGTGAAGTGCATATTATGATAATAATAATAATATTAGACTTTTAGACTGTGAGCCTTATAGACTGTGAGCCCACTGTTGGGTAGGGACTGTCTCTATATGTTGCCAACTTGTACTTCCCAAGCGCTTAGTGCACTACTCTGCACACAGTAAGCACTCAATAAATACGATTGATAATAATAATAATAATGGTATTTGTTAAATGCTTACTATGTGCAAAGCACTGTTCTAAGCACTGAGGAGATTACAAGGTGATAAGGTTGTCCCACGGGGTGCTCACAGTTATAATCCTCACTTTACAGATGAGGTAACTGAGGCATGGAGAAGTTAAGTGACTTGCCCAAAGTCAAACAGCTGACAGTTGATGAAGTGGTATTTGAACCCATGACCTCTGACTCCAGAGCCCATGCTCTTTACACTGAGCCATGCTGCTTCTCCATTCTTAAGTTCTTAAGGATTCTTAAGATATCAGCTCTTAAAGGTTTCAGATCCAAGTACATAGGCAATAAAGAAGGGAGAATGAGCAGAAGTGAGTGCTTGTCAGGGAAGGCCTCTTAGTGGAGGTGTGATTTTAGTAAGGCTTTGAAGGTGGGGAGAGATTCCGTCTGTCAAATATGTCGGGAGAGTGAGCTCCGGGCCAGAAGGAGGACCTCTCATTTGCTCTTCCTTCTGCATCTCCTATGCACTTGGGTCCGTACCTCTTAATCACTTTGATATTCACTCCACCCTCATCCCCACAAAACATGTGTACATATCCTTATACTTTTCTACTTCTCCTACAGCTAATTTATTTTTCTATCCGTCTCCCCCACTTGATTGTCAGCTCCATGAGGGCAGGGAGCATGTCTGCCAACTCTATTATACTGTACTTCCCAAGTACTAAATACAGAGCTCTAACACAATAAGCACTTAATAAATGCCACTGATTGATTGACTAATATCCAGCGCTTCACTTCTGCTGAGTTGTCTGGCTTCATTATAATAGATTCACGTCCTCCCAGTTGTGCTCAACTGCCACTGGTTTGAAGTTTCCAGTCTTTCCTCAGTCTTACAACACAGTTGGTTCCTGAAAACTGTGTACCAAGTCAAAGTAATAATAATGGTATTTGTTAAGGGCTTACTATGTGCCAAGCACTGTACTAAGCACTAGCGTAAATACAAGCAGGTTGGGTGTTCCTGTCCTGCATGGGGCTCGCAGTCTCAATCCCCATACTACAGATGAGGTAACTGAGGCCCAGAGAAGTTAAGTGATTTGCCCAAGGCCACACAGCACACAAGTGGTGGAGCCAGGAGGTTAAGTTGGAACCGATTTTCTCATAAGAGCTATGCTATACTGGGGCGGGGGACGGGGGGTTCCTCTACCCTATATTTACCCAAAACACCCAGAATTATGTCCTCAGTCCATCAACTATTGATACTACATTAATACACTTAGGGAAGTTTGACTTTTAGGAAATTGGAAATAAATGGCTTTGTTGACCCTCCCTCGTGGCTCCATTTAGCAATCAGGCTTCCTCCCCACTACCCCCGCCCCCTCCACCTTCTTTAAACTTTCTCACCGAACCCCTTTCACATCATGACTTTTATTATTATCATAATGGGCATTATTATATATAAAAGAAGAAGAATTTAGGTGTTAAGTGCTTCTCATTTGCACCCTCCACAATTCACTGCTGACTTGATGTACAGAATTAATCGATGTTAGCAATCTATATTACATATAAAAAGGCTTGGATTAATCATCCAAGCACAAATTAAACAGATGTTTGTGAACAAATCCAAAACTCTGTGTGTTAGTCCAATAAAACATCACACTGCTCTCTCTAGTTAGATTCTGAGTAAACGGTAAATTCTATGAAATTATTCTTTTCTTTTTTTTTTTTTCAAACCACGGGATAACAAAGTAATCAGGTTGTCCCATGTGGGGCTCACAGTCTTAATCCCCATTTTACAGATGAGGTAACTGAGGCCCAGAGAAGTTAAGTGACTTACCCAAGGTCACACAGCAGACAAGTGGTGGAGCCGGGATTAGAACTCATGTCCTCTGACTCCCAAGTCCGTGCTCTTGCCACTAGGCCTTGCAGCTTCTCTCCTTTCTAAATAATAATAATGGTATTTGTTAAACACTGGCTATGTGCCAAGCACTGTTCTAAGCACTGAGGTAGATACAGGATAATCAGGTTGTCCCATGCGGGGCTCACAGTTTTAATCCCCATTTTACAGTTGAGGTAACTGAGTTACAGAGAAGTTAATTGGCTTGCCCAGGGTCACACAACAAACAAGTGCTGGAGCCAGGATTAGAACCCACATCCTCTGACTCCCAAGCCCATGCTCTTTCCACTAAGACATGGTGCTTAAAATTGTCTCCACCATTTCCCCAACTTCCCATGCAGGTCCCCAACACCCATGGTCCCACAGCTAGTCAAAATTGATGTGTTGTAAAGCTAAAACAGCATTTAAACTTAGCAATGTTGTAAATGCCATTTATCTTAACTCTAAAAATCAAGAACTGCCTGGTCCCCTAATACGAACTTCCAGTTCACACCAGATCATAGTCTCACCCAAGAACAATCAAGAAACAATCAAAGCCAGAGTAGTTCTGTAATTTTGTAAATGTTCCTTCTCCCTTCTGCAGAAAACATTTGATTACCACAAAGGGCAGAACGCAATTACTAGAATGATGGGAAATTATGTGTTTTCTTAAAAGGCAGCCCATCGTTGGAGGTCAAGGGGAAAAAGACTTATATTCATTCATTCATTCAATCGTATTTATTGAGCGCTTACTGTGTGCAGAGCACTGTACTAAGCACTTGGGAAGTACAAGTTGGCACCATATAGAGATGGTCCCTACCCAACAGCGGGTTCACAGTCTAGAAATATGTCTTACATTTGAGACACTGAGGGCCCTGCATGTAGTTCTCTGATAACTTCTCTATTAAATTTGTTTAATATTCATCATTATGAGTATAAAATTGGATCTGGTTGGCAAAGTTTTAGAATTCTCATTGAATTTGGGTTTACTGATAATGCCTTTAATTTGAATTTTTTTGGTCTTCTAAGAAATGAAAGCCTTATTCAGATATTCTTATCTTTGCCCGGAGCTTAATAATAATAACTATGGTATTTGTTCAGCACTTACTATGTTCCAGGCACTGTACTGGAGTGGATACAAGCAATTCAGGTTGGGCACGGTCCCTGTCCCACATGGGGCTCACAGCCTTAATCCCCATTTTGCAGATGAGGTAACTGAGGCACAGAGAAGTGAAGTGACTTGTTCAAACAGCAGAAAAGTGGCGGAGCCAGGATTAGAACCCAGGTCCTTCTGACGCCCGAGCCTATGCTGTAGCCACTAGGCCAGGCTACAGAAGTGCTTGCTGAAAATCATCCAGTGGGTTAGTGTTGGAACCAATGGCAAGAACTTGGCTTTGCTCTCCGGGATCCCAGCCCAGTAGGTTTGGGAGCAGATCTCCCCTGCTTTGATCCAGGGAAACCACACCCCTTATTCTTGCATGCTGTTTTATTGCCTACTCCCTTTCTTGTGTTTTTCCTCTGAATCATCCTTCATCAGAAATGGGTGAATACTTATTTATGATTGGTGTTTCTTGTTCTTCTTGATCTATTCCACGCCTTGCTGTATTTGAAGGGAAAAGCTGTTACCCTTTACTTCTTCCCTTAGAGAACAATTGTCTTGTCATGTGTGATTTTTCTGTGCCCAAGCACTCTTTGAAGACTATCCATAACTCAATGGGAAGTGGTGTTGGCAGAAACTAGCAGGAGGCTAAAATGAGTTGGATCCACTCATGGGCCAACATTGGTAGATCAGGCAAAGGTTGGAGTCCCAATTACTGGGAGGGTAGGACCACTTAGGGATGTCCAGAGCCTACAAGGTGAAGGGGAAGGTGGAAAAGAGCTGTCAGTGGTAGGGGGCCATGAGGGAGTGGAGGAGTAGATTTAAAGTAGAGTAGTGGAGGATTAGATTTACGTGTGGAGCATCCACACTTCAAACAACTCAACACACCAGTTTGACACCACACCAGCTGAGTTAATCAAGCTCCAGCCCCTCCTTCTCCCCTCTCCCCAAAGAACATCGTAGCAGAGTAGATTATTGGAGAGGAAAAAGAAAGGAAGTTAAGAGGAGCAGTGTGGCCTAGTGGATGGACAGTGGGCCTGGGAATCAGAAGGATCTGGGCTCTGATCCCCACTCTGGCACTTAATCTGCTGCTTGACCTTGGGCAAGTCAATTTAACTTCTCTGTGCCTCAGTTACCTCATCTATAAAATGGGGATAAAGACTATGACTATGAGCCCCATGTGGGAAATGGACTGTGTCCAATCCAATTAGCTTGTATATATCTCAGTGTCCGGCACATAGTAAAGCACTTAACAAATACCATAAAAAAGCACATTTTTATCCAAGAAGACCAACTATCTCGCTGCCCTTCCAAACATCCTTTTATGTTTGTGATGGAGGCAGAATTCAGGAGTGGTGGGACTGTCAATTATGTTCTTCCTAGGCTGCCTAGCTAATGGCTTGAACAGACTTCTCCCTAGCACTTTCTTAAGAACTACTCATGGGCTTTGAGCATTCACTACACACTCATGGTTTAATTAGAATTGTTTCCCCTGAACGTTGCATACATCTGTGTAAATACAAAGGTATGCCTGTGCAGTAATTTGCTTTGTAAACTGCAGTGTACTTTTGACTTCTGCAGGCGACCACGTACTCCCAGTGACCTGTTGGCTCAGTTTCGATACCCCCGGGACCCTTTTACTGTGGAAACAGCAAGAGCGGGGGAAATCTTTGAGCAAACTCTCCAGCTGATCCAGGAGCATGTGAAACAGGGACTCACTGTGGATTTGGAAGGCAGAGGTGAGAATCTAAATCCAAATTTAAATGTGAGGTGAAGGTTACTTCATGGTCTCTGTCAATCCATAGTATTTACTGAGCATCTGCTCTGGGCAGAGCCCTTGTACTAAGCCCTTGGGAGAATACAGCAGTGTTAGCCACTAAAAATCTAGCGGGATTTACAATCTGAATTTACAATAAATTTCAGAGACAGGATACACACTCCTTTACAGTCGCCATAATAATACATTATCTCTGGGATGGATCTTGTTCAAAGAGAAAAGGGGAATTAAGTAGCATCATCTAGAAGTCGATCTTACCAGTTGTGTTATGGTTTTGCCTTTGTTCCCCTTTCTGAGCTGCAGTGGTCGGTGAATTACCATTCCGACTACAAGGCAACTCAAAGGGGTGCCTATATGCCTTTCCTCAACCTACTCTGTAAATATTCATTCTCATTGACAAATGTTTAGGCCAGAGTGGATGAAGAGGAAGAGGCAGATTCTGTAGACATCATGAGGAAAGACTTGGCAAGATTTGGTACCTGACTGATTACTTAGTAGGTTGAAAGAAAAAGAGGAGTCAAGGATGATACCAAGGTTATAGAAAAACTTGGTGGTGGTATCAATTGTAATGGGAAAGAAGGTGGAGGAGAAGGTTTGGGAGGGAAAGTAAATTCAGTTTTAGATATGTCGTTTGGAGTCTTGGTGGGTAAGCCTGTTGTTGGATAGGGATTGTCTCTATTCCTGCAGTGTACTTTCCAAGCACTCAGTACAGTGCTGTGCACACAGTAAGTGCTCAATAAATACGATTGAATGAATAGATATGTCCTGGAGGAAGAAGATCAGGGATAGTGAGGTAGATTTTTGAGTCATCTGCATAGTGGTAAGTGTTGAAGCCTTGGAAACGGATGAACTCCTCAACCAGAAGAGGATCCAATCTTCTCAGGGTTCACAATTATAGCCTCACAATTTTCTGATAAAAGCAAAGGAATATTGAGTGGGGTAAATTAAAAATTCAGTTATTTCACCATCTAATCCTTTGTAGCCTGTTACCTCAATAGTGTCTAATTTTCAGATTGTACGTATCTTTGGGAATTAATTCTATTTTAATTTTCTGCCTGCATCATTTGCTCATGTTGGTCCTTTGCTTCTTTTTGGCTTTAACTTCCCTGACTTGAGATAGCAGTTCTTTAGAGAAACGGTTCCAGTAATATTTCAGTCGTGATAGTTTCAGCTACTTCAAGCATCAGATGCAAGAAATTCTAATCAGGAAGAGAAACCTGATTAGAACATCTTTAACCACAATCAGTGAGCGTTTGCCTTAGCTGTGATCTCTGAGATGGTCTCCCCATCCCACAACTCTCACACTGCCACGTTCTGGATTTCCCTAGATCTGGAATTGGCTCTGTGGCATGGTGTGAAGGAGAGGGGGCTGCATAGAGAAGGGGCCAGCTCTCATTTTTCACCCTGGGCCCTATTCTAGCAACAGACCCAGGTAGCCATTGAACCATTTGAATCGATTCGTTTCCTGCTTCTGGTTCGAAGTAACCTGACGTCTTCCTCCTTGGCTGTGTTTCAGAATTTCGCTACAACGATTTGGTGTCCCCTCTCTACCTCAGCCTCATTGCCAACCTCTCCGGTTGTACAGCCCACAGACGCTCTCCAAACTGTTCCGCCATTTGTTTCCACCAAAAATACAGGACCCATGATGGGACGTGCAACAACTTGCAGAACCCAATGTGGGGGGCTTCTCTAACTGCCTTTGAAAGGATCCTAAAGCCAGTGTATGAAAATGGCTTCAATCTACCCCGGGGGGTCAGCCCTAGACCGCTGAGCCAAGGCCACCCTCTTCCGCTGCCCAGACGCATTTCTACAGAAATGGTCGGCTCAGAGAGCATCACCCCCGATGACCGGTATACTCATATGCTTATGCAGTGGGGTCAGTTCTTAGACCACGACTTGGACCAAACGGTGCCCGCATTGAGTATGTCTCGCTTCTCCGACGGGCAGTCCTGCAGCTCTGTGTGTACCAACGATCCCCCTTGCCTCCCTATCAGAGTTCCTCCGAACGACCCCCGTGCGATGGGTTCCCGTTGTATGTTCTTTGTCCGCTCCAGTCCCGTGTGCGGAAGCGGGATGACCTCTCTGATGATGAGCTCCGTCTATGCTCGGGAGCAGATCAACCAGCTCACGGCCTATATCGATGCCTCCAATGTTTATGGGAGTTCTGACCGGGAGTCAGAAGAGCTGAGAGATCACACGGCTCAACGCGGTCTGCTGAAGGAAGGCCTGTTAGTCCCCTCTTCCGGAAAGCACCTTCTGCCATTTTCCACGGGCCCCCCAACTGAATGCACACGGGATGAAAATGAAAGCCTCATACCGTGCTTCCTTGCAGGCGACCACAGAGCCAACGAACAACTTGCCCTCACAGCCATGCACACCCTGTGGTTCCGAGAGCATAATCGGATCACCAGGGAATTGTTCAGCCTGAACCCTCACTGGGATGGAGATACACTTTACAACGAAGCCAGGAAAATTGTCGGGGCCCAGATGCAGCACATCACATATAAGCACTGGCTGCCCAAGATCCTGGGAGAGCCCGGCATGAAGCTGTTGGGAGACTACCAGGGATATGACCCCAACGTGAATCCAGGCATTTTGAATTCCTTTGCAACTGCGGCATTTCGATTTGGCCATACATTGATCAATCCAGTTCTCTACCGCCTGAATGAGACCTTTGGCGAAATCCCAGAAGGCCACCTTCTGCTCCACAAGGCCTTCTTTGCACCCTTCAGAATAATCCAGGAAGGTGGTATTGACCCACTGCTCCGGGGGCTCTTTGGCACCGCTGGTAAATTGAGGGTGCCCACCCAGCTTCTCAACCTTGAACTAACTGAGAAACTCTTCTCCATGGCCCATTCGGTGGCTCTGGATCTGGCTGCCACCAATATCCAGAGGGGAAGGGACCACGGAATCCCTCCATACGTCGACTACAGGCTGTTCTGCAACTTGTCCTCAGTGGAGCACTTTGAGGACCTCCATAATGAGATCAAAGATCCAACAGTCCGAGAGAAGCTGAAAAAGTGAGTATGTGTATGCGACCTGAATAAGAATAAACCCATCGATCAATGAATCAGTGGTACTTATTGAGCGCTTACTGTGTGCAGAGCACTTTGCTAAGTGGTTGGGATAGTACAGTACAATAGAGTTGGCTGCCCTTGAGGAGTTTGTTGTTTGTTAGATGAGCAAAAGCTTCAGTTACATTTAGGGCTGTCAGATTGGTTCTTAGTGATGTTATATCATATTGGCTAAAACTGATTTTCGGCAGGAATTTAGCATCAGGGAAAGGTGCACGCGGATGCTTTTTGTAATGTGTGCTTTATCCAATGACAAATGTCTTATTTAGAGTGTTTACATGATTTGCTTTTCTACAGGTGAATCTGTCTCATCCTCTGTTCTGCCATTTTAAAAACCCACAACTGTTTTCGGGCTTGGAAAGTATTCTCTTTGAATATATGACCAGAAGTTTGGGGATTCAGCTAATGTACACGATCAATCCTTTTCTCCTATTTTCATTAATTAATTTAAACAAACTACAGGCTTTTTGTTTATTTCTCTCACTGCTTGTAAATGTGATTAAGTTTTCTATTTTAGTTTTTGCCTTAGAGCCATTGAGACATTACTTTAAGCAAGTATTACTGAAATGTAATCTTAAATTCAATTTTACTGCTGGTGCTAAACCTCCTTGTGCTTTCAAATATCTCGTGATATTGATCTTCTACCTTTATAATGGAATTGGAAATTCTCCCTATGTGCATATACGTATACCTGAGAGCCCATAAATGAAATAATGTTAGAGGCAGCTCTCTGTCACAGAGCTAGGTGAATTTCAGTATTGCAGATGGCAGAGGCCAAAAGTATGTGTGGGATAAAGTTGACAAGAAGACTGGATTAGCGGTTAATGAATCCCTAAAGATCTTTATTGGAGAATCCACAAGGTAGTTAAAGCACTCAGTCATGAAAAAGAATTGCCTACGCCCTTCAGTGTAAGGCCATTAGAAGAAGATTGGAAACAGATACCGGTTCTGATGCGGAAATCTGAATCGGTTTGAAAAGTGTAAGCCAGCCTATTTCTGCACAACATTAATTGTTCCAGAGTATTTTCAAACCAGCTGTTTCATTTTGTTCATTGTGGCCTAGTGAATCAGAAGGACCTGTGTTCTAATTTATTCATTCATTCATTCAATCAATGGTATTTATTGAGCGGTTACTGTGTGCAGAGCACTGTACTAAGCACTTGGGAAGTACAAATCGACAATATATAGAGAAGGTCCCTACTCAACAATGGGCTCACTGTCCAGTCCCATGTTGCTTTACACTAAACTACAGAGGCAGTGCAGCATAGTGAGAACACTATGGGACTGAGAGCCAGTAGACGTATGTTTCAGGCCCAGCAGCTACACAGAACTGCTGTATGGTCTTGGGCAAATCGCTTAACCTCTCTGGGCCTTAGTTTTCTCCTCCACTCCTAAGCTCTTGGGAGAGTACAGTATAACAATGTAACAGATTCCCTGCCCACTTGAGCTTACAGCCCAGAAGGGAAGTCAGACATTTCTATAAATAAATTGCAGCTATGTACGTAAATGCTGAGGGGCAGGGGTGAATGAAGGGAGCAAATCAGGGCGATGCAGAAGTGAGTGGGAGAAAAGGAAGTGAGGGCTTAGTCAAGGAAGGCCTCTTGGAAGAGATGTGCCTTCAGTAAGGCTTTGAAGGTGGGGAGATTAATTTTCTGTCGGATATGAAGAAGGAGGGTGTTCCAGGCCAGAGGCAGGATCTGGGCGAGCGGTCGGTGATGAGCTAGAGGAGATCGAGATAAGTGAGTAGACTGGCATTAGAGGAGTGAAGTTTGTGGGTGGGGTTGTAGTCGGGGAGTAGTGAGAGGAGGTAGGAGCAGGTAAAGTGATGGAGAGCTTTAAATAATAATAATGATGGCATTTGTTAATTGCTTACTATGTGCCAAGCACTCTTCTTTAAAGTGGATGGTAAGGAGTTTCTGTTTGATGTGGAGATGGGTGGACAGCCACTGGAGGGGTTGGGGTCTTGAAGGGTGGGGAAATATGAACTGATTGGTTTTGCAGAAAAATTATCCGGGCAGCAGAAGGACTGGAGTGGGGAGAGACAGGAGGCAGGGAGGTCAGCAAGGAGGCTGATAAAATAATCAAGGTGGGTTGATAGGGTAAGTGCTTGGATTAACGTGGTAGCAGTTCAAATGGAGAACACTGAAAGCATGTAATTTATTGCACTTACTGTCTGCTCAAGAAAACAGAGCAGTCAAGATATTTAGATATTTGTTTTTGATGAGAACAGGATCAGTAATAAAAGGCCTTATATCCTTTCGGTAGACTGTGGAGTTAGTGACTACTCTTCAGTGAAGCTCAGTCTTACTTTCCTCTTTTCCAAAAAAAAAAAAAATTGGTGAAGCTACTAAGGAAATACATTTAAGCCTTTATTTGCTGTCCCTTTAAAAAAAAAACTTGGAGCCTTTTGGAGATGAATCTCAGAATAAAGGCTTAGTACTGGCTTGAGGGAGAGGAGTATTTGACTTTACATTTGCCAGATTTGAGTAAGAGGGATGATTTTAGAAAGAAATATAACTTGACATCATCAATTGTTATTTATGGTACTTATTGAGTGCTTACTATATGCAGAGCACTGTACTAAGTGCTTGGAAGAGTACAGCAGTGAATACAAATACGAAGGACGCAATCGGGTGGCTCTCCCTAGTTCTGAACAATCACTTCGACCAACTGAATGAGCTCTCGGGGTAATTTTGAATATGCATATGCAGCTTGTGCAGCAACTAACTATAAATAATTTGGCACCAGTCCCCTTCTTTGCAAACCTAATACACATCACCCTTTAGACCACGGGTTTGACGTTTCTTCAGGATAGAAAGGGACTGCAAACCATGGAACGCTCACACCTCTGAAAATACAAAGCCCATCACCCTGATTTTTTTTTTGTGAAGTTTCTTTCCTATATTGGATTTTTAAGCACTCCCAAAAAAGTTTTACAAGACTGTTCCGTATGTTCAAATTGAAGAATGCAGCAGGTTAATAAAAAGTCTATGGATTGAACTGACCTATGTGTGGTTTCATACGAAAGGAAAACCATTTATAATATCCCTACCCGTTAGAGAGCACTGTGGTCAGTTCTGCATGTGATCCCAGCCCTTACAGAATTAATCATCTAAATGACAGAGAGGAGGGAAACCTTGATGCTGATCTGTTCTTGTGAGTATTGTGCTCTCCCAAGCACTTAGTACAATGCCCTGCACACCATATGTACTCATTAAGTACCCTTGAATGATGGATTTATCTGCAGAAGCAGATTATGAGAACAGTAGCTACAAGAAAGAATGAATGCTTGTTTACTCAATTGATGAGGGTGGTGACACATCAAGGTAATAGGTGCTACTCTTATTTACTGAGTATCAACAAAGGTTTAAGCACCATGCACAGTTTAATAGACATGATTCTTGCTAAAAGAGTCTTAGATTCTAAAACAGAAGGCACGATTATCCACAGGAGTAGGATAGCAAGAAAGAAATTTATTTTGGAAACCAAAACTTTCCATCCTGTGAACTATCCTGTAGTGGACATTTTGATAAAATTCACTGCACTCTTCAGAAACAAAAGACTCTATTGTATATTCTATTCTGTTTTCTGAAATGGCAAAGAGATTTTGCATGCTTTCCCAGAAAGAGCAAAAATAAGTAGCTCAAAGGTCATCTTTGTGTAAGATTTTTTTCATCTTTTTTAAAAAAGACGTTTAGTTCCTACAGTAGAAGAATGTAATTCACAAAAGTAATTCCCATCCTGCAGTAGGTTTATTCCTTGCTCTCAAAATCCTGCTTTTTTTTTTCTTTTTCCTTTCTTTCACACCATATAATGAATAAAATATTAGGATTCATTGAGAAGCAGCATGGCTTAGTGGAAAGAGCACGGGCTTGGGAGTCGGACATCGTGGGTTCTAATCCCGCCTCTGCCACTTGTCAGCTGTGTGACTTTGGGCAAGTCACTTAACTTCTCTGGGCCTCAGTTCCCTCATCTGTAAAATGGGGATTAAGACTGTGAGCCCCACCTGGGAAAACCTGATTACCTTGTTTCTACCCCAGTGCTTAGAACAGTTCCTGGCACATAGTAAGCACTTAACAAATGCCATCATTATTGTTGTTATTATTATTATTGTTATTATTATTAAATGAATAATGGTATAAATAAGGCTACTGGAAAGACCCAGTGTTTTAAAGATTATTTTGAAACTATTAAACATGTTCTCCCTTTTGGTTTTCTGACTTTGGCTCATGAAGTAGTTACACTGAGGCATGTAACACTAATTCAGTTTAATGGTAGGACCATAAGCTCGCTTTTCTGAGTTGTTTAAGGTGTTTAAATAGGAATCCAATCAGTCTGCTTCAAGGTCCTTATCACACCTCAGTACGGAGCCCATCACCAACCGAGTTCATCTATAACTCCAAGGTCCCAGCATAACCAAAAGGAAAACTCAGTGCTCTGAAGATATATAGAGAGGCAGGGTCTGGAGTGGAATTGGTTTGGAGTGGAATTGACCAGGGGGAGTCAGCTTCTTTGCTTTTTCTCAGGTTCAGTTCTGCAAAGATGGGTTGTTTTCCAAAGTTCTGCCCCTATTAAGGGGATACTGTTCGATCTAGATGAAACCATAGATCCAGGCCAGGTCTCCCGGCCACGTCCTAGGGAAACTGACATCGTAGCGATTTGGCCCAGAGCAGAGGCAGAAGAAAGGAAGGGCTTTATGCTGCTTGACAAGAAAACGTCTGACCTATTTGAAAGTCACCTTGCTGAACTCGAAAGGGAGTTCATCTTTACTGAAATGTTGTGGTCCCTGCTCTGGGTCCAGATAGATTTGCGTTTTAAGGGCTGGAATAGGGATTTTCTGGATAAAAACAATAAAATAGATGTGGAAAATCTTGCTGAGCAAAATCAGTAGGAAACTAATGGAGTCCTTTCTGCATTGTGACTCTTGGGTTTTGCGGGAGCATATGGAGTCCAGGAACAAAGTAGAGTTGGCAAACGAACACTTCAAAGTCCTGAGTCTTAAAATCGAAAAGGCGGTCACAGCAAAAATATACTTTACTGTGTAAATGAAAATTGACTGGAGGCCAAGTAGCGATCTCTGTTGTCAATCAAATATTCCCAAAGGTGCAGTTCTTAAAATTGGCTCATTTCAATACTTAACAAATAACAGAATAACAATTGTTTCATTCCTATTACTTTGTCACTTGATTGTGGGACTTTGGTTACTCTGGTTATACTGTGGAAATATGCATATTGTAAATATTCAGTTGTGAACTTTGAGAGAGTGTCTTCTACCACATATAAAATTGTTTCACAGTGTTATTTAGCCTACAAAATTTTGCAAGTCCAAACTTGAAGGAATTATCAATCCTTTAGTAGTATTTATTGATGAGTCACACAGTTTGCAGTACAGTGGGAAGCAGTCTGGTTTTCCTAACAGCTAGAGGCCCAGGTGGTCGGCCCTGGTGGGGGCAGCTCAAAGCCCAAAGCACAGCCATGGTCAGTCAGTCAATCGAATTTATTGAGTACTTACTGTGTGCAGAGCGTTGTAATAAGCACTTGAGACAGTACAATAGAACGATATAACAGACATATTCCCTACCCACAGCGAGCTGATGGTGTGAACTGCGAACTACCGGGGAGGTCTATACGCGGAGACAAGACCAGGGAAGAGAGTGCTTTCCCAAACCCCACTGTGGGCTCCCTTTAGCCTCTTTTTCTTCTTTTTTTTTTTATTGGTACTTAAGTGCTTATTCTGGGGCACGCACTGTACTGCGCACTGGGGTAGATAGAATTTAATCATGTTGGACACAGTCCATGTCCCACATGGGACTCAAAGTTGTATTCCCCCTTTTAGTGATGGAGCTGAGGCACAGAGCAGTTAAGTAACTTGCCCAAGGAGACACAGCAGACAGGTAGTGGTGCCGGGATTAAAACACAGATCCTTCTGCTTTCCAGGCCCGTGCTTTATCCATTGGGCCATGCTGCTTCTTTTCCTTCCTTCTCTTCCTTCCCATACTTAGTCATAGCTTGCCCCCTCATTATCTATCAGATATACCACTGCTGTCTCCCCACTGATCCTCCTCCTTGACTGGGCCTCTGCCCCTTTACTTAGGAGGAAGGGGTCTTTGGATATGACCCATAAGGCAGCTATTTATTCTGTCTTAGTTTTGGTAATGATGATTCATGCTGATCTATGCTGTGTCTTGCTCAGTTTCTAAGCAGGAAATAATTAATCCCAAATCCTGTGCCACTTGTTCGGTTCTTTCCCTTTTTCTAGAGCGCTCGGCTGAGAATTTCAGGAGTAGGGTTCTCACCATCTTTGCCCCACATAGGGTACTTCCCAAGCGCTTAGTACAGTGCTCTGCACACAGTAAGCACTCAATAAATGCAACTGAATGAATAGGCTTTGTAGGTTGCAGATTAATGGTTGTGAGTCTGTTGTACTCATCCAAGTACTTAGTATGGCGTTTTGTGTAGAGTAAGCACTTGATAACTACTACTTATTGGCACTAGATAACTACTATTTATTGATTGATTATGGAAGGGATAGGGTTGTTGTGAAGGGTATACTTTCTCCCTACCATATCTGACTTGCTTTTTTCCTCTCCTTTCCTCTAAATATCACTGTGGTTCCACTGCCTTCTCATAGTGAGAAGTGTCTGGCTGACTCCATTGCTTATAGGAAATTGAACCTGATTACAGTCTAGGCGTAAGTTTAGTTTAATGGCATATGATGCGTGACCTGGTATAGTACCCATTCTTTCTGAATTATGAGCTTTGCTAAATGGAGCTGAAGAATGGATGCAGCCATTATGGCCAAGAAAGGAATACATACTTTGAATGATCTCAGCTATTATCTCAATAATCTTCCTTAAATAAACTAAAGAAGGAAACGATTAAATCCTGCCATTGCCAATATCCTGGACCATAATGGTAGCAGACTCAAGGAGAGGTGGTTCTAAATGTCCTCAAAGGAAATAGAAATAAGCCCTGGTTCCTATACAGTTTTTCCTCCTTATTGGTAAACAAACAGGTCTTTATTTCCACTTTTGTATTTATTGTTTCTCTTGAAAAGTGTTGGTGGAAAATCCCACCTCTGCTATTTGATCTAGATACTTAAACCAAGAGTATCCTGATGAGGAAAGAAAGAGCTTAGGGATGGCTATGTGCACCCAAACATCGCAGTAATGACCCCATGGGTCCCAGTTTGGTGAACGCTGGCTTGAAAAATTCCTCAACAGGTTAATACATTTCTACAGGTGCCTCTGAAAGTTGTAATGATTTTGTGGGCTGCTCAGATGGAATGTGCCTGTGTGTGTGCATACAGACATGTGCACAGATGTGTGGGAGAAGCAGAGTGCCTTTGTCCCAGGAGACTGATTGCCAGTGGCCTTCACTTTCACCCATGTTGCCAAGTAAACCCTTGAAACTAAGCATGATGCACCTACCAGAGCCCCTGTTTACACTTAAATAGACTCTCAGTTTTATATTGGAGTGGCCTGAGCCGAGAAAACAGGATCAAGTAGAAAGCCCAGACATCTCCTGGAAGGTTTACTGATCGGATAGGAGTGAGCAGGGTAAGCTCTGGAGTGAAAGCCCGGCAGTGGAAAAGGCATTCACTTGGTTCCTTCGGAAGGAAGGCCAAGATCCTTCTGTGCTGGGGAAAGACAGAAGGAGCTGAATGCTCCTTGGGGCTTCTGTGGGTCTCAGAGAGCAATTCAGCCCCTTCAGCCTCCAGGATGACAAAGGTGGGATTTGTGGATATGACAAAGAGCTGACTGGTCAGGGATTCTTTCAGCTACAGAGACACATTTCTTCACATCTCATGTATGCTAACTAGAAACAAAATGGAAAAGCACCTTTCTTTCCTAATCCATTATAATTTTTCAGAGAGTCTAAGTGCTCTACCGTTTGTCATCTTTGAAGTACTGGATAGTAAGTACTTTGCATTTCTAGTTGAGTGCCTGAGAGACAAAAACTGTCCTATCTTCCTTGGGATCCAGAGCCTAACTCTTGGTCTCTTAAACTGTTATGGATTTTCACTGGGTTTTAGTTGTAGAAGAAAGATTAGCTTTTTGACCTGTATCTTCTCTGGTGTCTGACGGTTTTGAAAAGCAGGAATTTAATGGCTGAGCTATTGCTTTCCGGCAGAACCACGAGACTGTTGGAGGTTATGGAACTCCACTAGTAGTTCATTTATCCCAAGAAATGAACCACCAAGACTGGCCACCAAGAAGTTCCCTGCTGAATCTCCCTCTAACATCCCTTTGGCCCTCCATCTTTTAGGAACCCCCTGGATTTTTCCAAAGCAGAAAGCGCTTGACTGACTGACTTGGGTTCCTTAATAGAGCAAAGGGGAATTAATCAATCCCATTTATTGAGTGCTTTCTGTATGCAGACCACTGCCCTAAGTGCTTGGCAGAATACAACACAACAATATAAAAGACACATTCCCTGCCCACAACTAGCTTATTGTCTAGAGGGGGAGATGGGCATTAATATAAATACAGAAATGACAGATATGTACATAACTTCTGTGGGCCCAGGGCAGAGAGTTGTGAATTAAGGGAGAAAAT
The DNA here is from genome assembly GCF_015852505.1 of Tachyglossus aculeatus. Lineage (NCBI taxonomy): Eukaryota > Metazoa > Chordata > Mammalia > Monotremata > Tachyglossidae > Tachyglossus > Tachyglossus aculeatus. Next base: position 14,502,914 of record NC_052090.1, on the reverse strand, counting down.
TGGGGCGATGCAGAAGGGAGTGGGAGAAAAGGAAATGAGGTTTTAGTCAGGAAGGCTTCTTGGAGGAGATGTACCTTCAATAAGGCTTTGAAGTTGGGGAGAATAATTATCTGTTAAGTATGAAGAGGGAGGGCATTCCAGGCCAGAGGTGGGTCATGGGTGAGAGGTAGGCGGCGATAGGGGGCAGATTTATTGGATTCCAATCTGATAGTTTATTGTAGACTGGGAATGTGGGATACAGGGCGGGAGCCCCTTGGAGATGCCCTCATGGACTTCTGGATTTTTGTAGTGCTGATGATTATTTTCCTGGGACCCAAAACCTCTGATAGCTCGTCTTTGGAAATCAATCACTCAGTGAATCAATGTCATTTATTGAGCACTTACTATGTGCAGTGCACTGCACAAGGCACTGGGGAGAGTACAGTACAACAGAATTAGCAGACACGTTCTCTGCCCATGTCGAGTTCACAGTCTAGAGGGGGCGACAGACACTAATTTGAATACATGAGTAATTTATAATATATAATTTAAAGATATGTACATAAGTCCTTTGGAAGGTTTCCTTTGTCTCTATTTGAGGAAGCTTCATAGAGAAACACCCATTCTTTCACTCTTCCTTTTGCTGGCACAGTACTCTGTAGTCTGTGTTAGTATGAATTATCCTGAAAGTGCTGTAGGCTAAAAGCAGTTGTATTTGTAGGTGTTATCAAAATTAAACTGAAACCGATGCCTCTTGGTGTTCAGCACAACTACATCAAGCTGACACATAATGATGTTTTCATCCATGGAGCAGTCATTTAGAAATACAACTGAAGAATCAATTATAAAACACCTCTGTGTACTCTTTTCATATTTTTCTGTACAGATTGTTTCTCTTCCCCTCGTAATCTCCTTTCTTCCTGGGAACATTGTTATAAAGAAGATAAAATGAGAAGAATGTTAGAACTGCATGATTTCTAAGGCATGTTATCAGTATCTTGAGAAGCAGCGTTGCCTAGTGGATAGAGCACGGGCCCAGGAGTCAGAAAGACCTAGGTTCTAATCCTGGCTCCCCCACTTGCCTGCTCTGTGTCCTTCAAGTCACTTCACGTCTCTGTGCCTAAGTTATCTTATCTATAAAATCAGGATCAAGATTGTTAGCCCAACGTGGGACAGGGACTGTATCCAATTTGATTTGCTTGTACCCTCCCCAGCATTTAGTATAGTGCCTGGCTCATAGTAAGCACTTAACAAATACTGAATTTTTTTTAAACTGTACTGTAAAACTTCCCTTGCTATTTCAAAACTCCAAGTATGCAACCCACTATGCGTGTCCAGGTGAGATCTTGTGATTCATACAGAAGAAATAAGTTATTGAACCGTAGGAGGTTTCACATTTGAGGTAATAGGTGATCATTCGTTAAAGGTGCTGATTATAAAACTGTATTATTAATTAATAATACTTAAACACATAGTCATGATTTTTTCCATGTGATCCTTGCCCTCAAGAAATAGAGTTCATCGATCTCTGATTACTGTTACCCTAAGCACGGTCAAGTAAAAATCAACAAGCTATGTAAGGTGATGGAAACCTTCAACTTAAATAGATTCTGAGAAACTGAAAGGACCTTGTGGTCTGACAGGTTTGCCATCCTTCAGCTTTTCCTTTTATTCAGAAATTTATTACCTGCAGTTGTAAGGTCTAGGGAAAGAAAGACTGGGTTTTAACCTGGATTAATATTGTGCACAAAGGTTTTTCATATTCCAGTCGGCACTTAGATCCAATTCCTTGATCCAGTTCCAAGAGTTGGAAGACACCAAGATTTCCAGGTAGGAATTAGGGAGGTGGAGTGCTAACTGTGTTTAGCAGTGGAGGGATTTGAAGGCCAGATTTAGGGATTTCAAGTCTCCCTCTCAGCAAGGAAGACTTGTTCTCCATCATCTTATTGAATCTCCCCTTCACCAAAACAGTTACAGCTTTGAAACCTGGACCAAATCAATCAATCAGTTGTATTTAGCAGACATTTTCTGCAAGTCATCATCAACCGCAAATGGTCAGAAAGCATGGCAATGGTGAAATCTTAAAACATAATCATTTTACCAGCATTGGTGCAATGCTCAACGTGGCCTAACTTGATGGGAGAGTAATGAAAAGAGAATCTTTGATTGATGACTTCTGAGAGGCTGCACCATAGCAAGAAGAAGTGGGAATGTAAGAAGGGAAGGGAGAACACACTTCTTCCTTCTTCTTATTGATCGAATGAGGCACAGTCTCAAATGGTATTCCATCACAGGGAATTGTTTGGGTCTCCTGATGTAGTGCAATCAGAAGATTGCTATCCTGGGAAGGTTGGGATGCAGCAACAAGCTCAACAGCTTGACAGAATACTTCCTTTTCCTGCTAACAGTATTGGCATTTTTAGGAACACTTCTCCTATTAGATAACACCATTAAGCAAATTCTACAGCTAAGATAGTAGCATTAAAAGTGTCGTCTTTGGACCCTAGGGACTGAATTCTAGTCTCTCTTCCAAAAATCCTTCGCATTCCATGGAAATAGGAATATACCATTGCTTTAATGCAGTTAATAAGAGTGAAAATAGATATTTTGCTTTCTCTAATGAATGTTTGTGCAGCAAGAGAGGACAAAAATAACAGAGCAATAGGTCTGTTGTACATCAACGTTCATAACAACACAGTCTGTTTTTCCTTTGAAGAATCCAATATTGCTAGCAAAAGTGCATAGAGCAAATTCAATTTGATTACACATAATTTCTCTAGAATAATAAAGGTTGTTGATGATTCTATTGAAATTCTGTAGTTTCACTTTTGAAATCTTCTTGCCTCAAATAAATTTAATGAAATGTCAGTGGGATTTGTGACTCCAGGTAGAATGTACCAAATAGGTGATTATTTGTTGCTCTGTTTTAAATCAGTGGATGTTGTTAGCTTCCAGAGCTCTAAGATAGGGAATGTTATGCATTTTATGTATTATCTTTAACAGGAAGGGAGATGGCTGGACTTGTGTTGGCAGGAGGATGGCATAATTTCATGGACAGAGAATTGAAGTGATAGTGGTAGGAAAAAAAAGTGTGTCTCTGGTCCTGAGAGAAATCTGTATTTTAGAGAAGCAGGGTGGTCCAAGAGATAGAACACAGGTCTGGGCATCAAAAGGACCTGGATTCTAATCCCGGCTCTGCCACCTGTGTGCTGTGTGACCTCGGGCAAGTCACTTCACTTCTCTGTGCCTCAGCTCCCTCAACTGTAAAATGGGGATTAAGACCGTGAGCCCCATGTGGGCCAGGGACTGTGTCCAAACTGATTACCTTGTAACTACCCCAGTGCTTAGAACAGTGCCTGGCACATAGAGAATACTTAACAAATAATATTGAAAAATATTTAAGGGGAGAGAGCTACCAAATCCCTCCTGCTAATGCAAAAACTCTTTTCCTGCACAGGAGTCCAAAGGATCAGTATCCCGGGACAATCACGGAGCCAGTGAGCGCTCTATAATAATAATAACAATGATAGTAATTGTGATATTTGTTAAGAATTCACCGTGTGCCAGGCACTGTACTGAGCGCGGGGGTAGATACAAAATAATCAGGTCCCCCATGGGGCTTATATTTTAAGTAAGAGGGAACACAGGTATTGAGTCCCCATTTTGCAGATCAGGGAATTGAGGCACAGAGAAGTTAAGTGACTTGCCCAAGGTCACACAGCCAGTAAGTCACGAAGCCCAGTCACATGCTCTTTCTACTAGACCACACTGCTATTCTGGGAGCTGCTGCAGGCAACTCAGGGAACTCATGAACTTTCATGTCCATCTTTAAAAATGATCTTACAATAAGTATCATTCCCCCCATTCCTATACATGGTAGTTTGGGGGTAACGAGTCTCCAGCTCTGATCTTACAATACTCAGGAGCCAATGATTTCACATGTCTCTACCTCCATGTCACTGAGTGACAGAGCTTAGTGAAAGCTCTTTTCAAAATCCCTCTGACTAATGCAACGTTTAAGTCCACTGATTTAAGGGGGAATTGACCCAATGATTTAAACAGTTTCTCCCATGTCTCTGAGAGATGGAGCTAAGTAATAGCTCCGTAGAAATGCCAAATATAAATCCTCTGATTTAGGGATGAATTGACCCAGTGGTTTAAGCAGTCTCTGCCCCCTGTCTATAACGACAACCTCATTCACACCTCCTCAGCCCTCCCATGCTAGTTGACTGTTCGCTCCCCTCCCCAGGTATCTCTGCTCCCTGACCCCCCTTAACTGGCCCACCCTACTCCAGCTCTTAATAGTTTGTATCTGCTCTCTGTGGCATCATTGTTTGCCAATTCTATTATTGCCATAGCATATTGATTGCTCAACTACACCCTGTGATGCCATCGCCTACTTTTATCATTGCTACTGTTTTATTGCTTCTGCATCTCAATTGTTAACCCCCCACTGTACTGTCACTCGCCCTGCTGACCTCACCATGAACTTTCAGTTCCCTTGCTCCCAACTGCCATTCCCATTCCTCACCTTCCCCTTCCCCTCTCCCACCCAGCTGTTTCCCTCCCTCTCACCCACCAAGACCGCTCCCCCTCAACCCCTACCAAGGATTCCTCTGTACCAGCGCAGGTCCTCTGCTTCTCCCTCCCGACCCCCCTCCTCCCCTTCTCCCCGCCCCCACCCCATCCCAGTTCTCCTTTCCCATCGCCACCCCCCTTCCCACTCTCCCCGCCCAGGCCCCCGCCAACTCATCCCAATCCAAACCCTCCCCACCCCTCGCACCCTTCCCCCTCCCTCCCCACCCTCGACAGCTGATGCCAAGTGTGGCCTCTGGAACCCCCGCTCCGTTTTAAGTAAGATTCCTTTCATCCTGGACCTTTTCCTTTCCAGTTCTCTACTCCTCCTCGCCCTAACTGAAACATGGCTGTCGTCGGACGACACGGTCTCTTCTGCTGCTCTCTGCAGTGCAGGCCTCTTCTTCTCCCACTCCCCCAGACTCACTGGAAAAGGAGGAGGTGTCGGTTTCCTTCTCGCCCCCCAATGTCGCTTTCGCACTATCCCTCCTCCCCCTTCCCTTTCCTTCCCCTCCTTTGAAGCCCACATTATTCGCCTCTACCACCCCCTCCAGATTCTTGTAGCCGTCATCTACCGCCCTCCGGGCCCCACTTCCAACTTCTTTAACGACTTTGACCCCTTCCTCACATTCCTTCTCTCCTTCTCCATGCCCACTCTGATCCTTGGAGACTTCAATATCCACATGGATATCCCTAACGACTCCTCTGCCGCCCGCCTTCTATCTCTCCTTGACGCTGCCAACCTCTTCCTCCACCCCACCTCACCCACTCACCAACTTGGTCATACCCTCGACCTCATCATCTCCTACCGCTGCACTGTGTCCACCCTCACCAACTCTGTGATCCCTCTCTCTGATCATAATCTTCTCACCTGCCTCCTCACTCACACTCCTTTCCCCTGTAACTCCGTATTACTCCCTCACAGAGATCTCCGCTCTCTGGACCCCACCCATCTTTCAGAACGCCTCACACCCCACCTCGCCGCCCTCTCCTCTCTACCCAGTCTTGATGATCAGATTACTGCTCTCAACTCTACCCTTTCTACTCAGCTAGACTCGCTCGCTCCCCTTTCCCTTCGCCGCTCTCGCACCACTAACCCACAGCCCTGGATCACTGCCACTGTCCGCCTCCTTCGCTCTTATGCTTGAGCTGCCGAACGCTGCTGGCGAAAGTCTAAACACCATGCCAACCTCGTTCACTTCAAGTTTATCCTTTCCTGCCTTAACTCAGCCCTCTCTTCTGCCAGACAAAACTATTTCTCCTCCCTTATTGACACCCATGCCCATCACCCCCCGCCAGCTCTTCCGTACATTCAACTCCCTTCTCAGGCCCCCGGTTCCTCCCCCTCCTCCTTCCCTCACCCCCAACGATCTGGCCTCCTACTTCATTAACAAAATTAAATCCATCAGGTCCGACCTCCCCAAAGTCTCTTCCCCCCTTTCTCCAACCCCCCGGCTCTCAATATTCTCTGCTACTCTCCCATCCTTCCCAGTGGTATCCTCAGAGGAACTCTCCTCCCTCCTCTCAAGTGCTACTCCGGCCACCTGTGCTTCTGACCCCATTCCCTCTCATCTTATGAAATCTCTCGCTCCATCCCTTCTCCCCTCCTTAACTTCCATCTTCAACCGCTCACTCTCCACTGGTTCCTTCCCCTCTGCCTTCAAACATGCCCATGTCTCTCCCATCCTAAAAAAACCCTCTCTTGACCCCACCTCACCTTCTAGTTATCGTCCCATATCCCTCCTACCATTCCTTTCCAAACTCCTTGAACGAGTTGTCTACACGCGCTGCCTAGAATTCCTCAACAACAACTCTCTCCTCGACCCCCTCCAGTCTGGCTTCCGTCCCCTTCATTCCACGGAAACTGCGCTCTCAAAGGTCACCAATGACCTCCTGCTTGCCAAATCCAACGGCTCATACTCTGTCCTAATCCTCCTCGACCTCTCAGCTGCCTTTGACACTGTGGACCACCCCCTTCTCCTCAACACGTTATCTGACCTTGGCTTCACAGACTCCGTCCTCTCCTGGTTCTCCTCTTATCTCTCCGGTCGTTCTTTCTCAGTCTCTTTTGCAGGCTCCTCCTCCCCCTCCCATCCTCTTACTGTGGGGGTTCCCCAAGGTTCAGTGCTTGGTCCCCTTCTGTTCTCAATCTACACTCACTCCCTTGGTGACCTCATTCGCTCCCACGGCTTCAACTATCACCTCTACGCTGATGACACCCAGATCTACATCTCTGCCCCTGCTCTCTCCCCCTCCCTCCAGGCTCGCATCTCCTCCTGCCTTCAGGACATCTCCATCTGGATGTCCGCCCGCCACCTAAAGCTCAACATGTCGAAGACTGAGCTCCTTGTCTTCCCTCCCAAACCTTGTCCTCTCCCTGACTTTCCCATCTCTGTTGACGGCACTACCATCCTTCCCGTCTCACAAGCCCGCAACCTTGGTGTCATCCTCGACTCCGCTCTCTCATTCACCCCTCACATCCAAGCCGTCACCAAAACCTGCCGGTCTCAGCTCCGCAACATTGCCAAGATCCGCCCTTTCCTCTCCATCCAAACCGCGACCCTGCTAATTCAAGCTCTCATCCTATCCCGTCTGGACTACTGCACTAGCCTTCTCTCTGATTTCCCATCCTCGTGTCTCTCTCCACTTCAATCCATACTTCATGCTGCTGCCCGGATTATCTTTGTCCAGAAACGCTCTGGACATATCACTCCCCTCCTCAAAAACCTCCAATGGCTACCGATCAATCTGCGCATCAGGCAGAAACTCCTCACCCTGGGCTTCAAGGCTCTCCATCACCTCGCCCCCTCCTACCTCACCTCCCTTCTCTCCTTCTACTGCCCAGCCCGCACCCTCCGCTCCTCCACCACTAATCTCCTCACTGTACCTCGCTCTCGCCTGTCCCGCCATCGACCCCCGGCCCACGTCATCCCCCGGGCCTGGAATGCCCTCCCTCTGCCCATCCGCCAAGCTAGCTCTCTTCCTCCCTTCAAGGCCCTGCTGAGAGCTCACCTCCTCCAGGAGGCCTTCCCAGATTGAGCCCCTTCTTTCCTCTCCCCCTCGTCCCCCTCTCCATCCCCCCGCCTTACCGCCTTCCCCTCCCCACAGCACCTGTATATATGTATATATGGTTGTACATATTTATTACTCTGTTTATTTATTTATTTATTTATTTTACTTGTACATTTCTATCCTACTTATTTTATTTTGTTGGTATGTTTGGTTCTGTTCTCTGTCTCCCCCTTTTAGACTGTGAGCCCACTATCGGGTAGGGACTGTCTCTATGTGATGCCAATTTGTACTTCCCAAGTGCTTAGTACAGTGCTCTGCACATAGTAAGCGCTCAATAAATACGATTGATTGATTGATTGATTGATTGAGAGATGGAGCTAAGTGACAGGTCTGTAGAAATGCAAAATGTAAGTCCACTGATTTAGAGATGACATGACACTGTGGTTTTTGCAGCAAGACAAAGCTCACAGTCCACAAATCATCCTTTCCAGCAGTTGTACATCACAACAGCAACTGAATGACCAACAGTCTTATAGGTTTTGTTTATTCACATGTGGTTTGGCCTCTGGTTGTAAAATCAATCAATCATAGTAATTGAGCACTTACTGCGTGCAGTGCACTGTATTAATCACTTGGGAGAGTATAACACCGGTGATAGGTAGTTTTCCTTCCCACAACAAGCTTATATTCAAGAGGGGGAGGGAGAAATTAATATAAAGAAATAAATTATAAATATGTACACCAGTCTTGGGGGGGGGGGGTGAATAAAAGGTGCCAATCCAAGTGCAAGGTGATATAGAAGGTGGTGGGAAAATAGGAAATGAGGGGTTAGTTGGGGAAAGCCTCTTGGAGGAGATGTGCCTTTCTAAGGGTTTGAAGGTGAGGAGAGTGATCTGATTTCCTCTGTAGGTTATCAGGATGGAGGGAGTTCCAGGCTAGAGGCAGGATGTGGGCGAGAGGCTGGCAGTGAAATAGACCATAGCAACGTACCGTGAGTAAGCTGGCATTAGAGGATGGAAGAATGTGGGCTGGGATTGTGGTAGGAAATCAGTGGGGTAAGGTAGGAGGGGGCAAGCTGATTGAATCCTTTAAAGTTAATGGTAAGGAGTTTCTGTTTGAAGCAGAGATCGATTTAGTCACACATTATTGCCAAAATATTTACCATTATGTAGGCAGTTCAGTTTAAATCTCTACCAAATAATCAGTAGAAACACTTCCAATCATAGTATAGTCTTGGTGAACATTTCCAAAATCACAACATGGCATATAATAACAATAATAATAATAATGGCATTTATTAAGTGCTTACTATGTGCAAAGCACAGTTCTAAGCTCTGGGGAGGTTACAAGGTGATCAGGCCCCAAGGGTTCACAGTCTTAATCCCCAATTTGCAGATGAGGTAACTGAGGCACAGAGAAGTTAAGTGACTTGCCCAAAGTCACACAGCTGACAATTGGTGGAGCCGGGATTTGAACCCATGACCTCTGACTCCAAAGCCTGGGCTCTTTCCACTGAGCCATGCTGCTTCTCTATTATGGTATCCTAATACCCCTTCTTTACCATCTGTTTCCTGCTCATAAACAGACTGTTTTCCAATAACCTGGGAGTTAAATTCTTGGTGAACCTGACATTAACGAAACCTTGCTTTATTTTATGTGTGCTTTGACCAGTGCCAGGCACATATGCATAAAACGTTGCTTCAAATCCTATCCAGGTAGAAATGCATAGTTGGAGGAACATGTCCTAGTTCCTTCTATCCAAAACATAAGGGGAAACCATTTTTAGGGATGAACTGAGTGTACGCTGAAGTCTGCTAAAAAAAAAAAGCTGTGTATCAAAAGAGATTCAGTCTCAATGCCCAGCCCTCACCTCACTGTGAGGGAACAGCTGGAAGTAGGGAAGGGTCCGGCTGGGCTTTTGCCATCAGCAGTGAAGGTTCTGGCAGAAAGAATCACCCATTGTGTTCGACAAGGTGGATGGGCTTATTAGGAATCCTGAAAATAAGTATACGAAAGTGGCCGAGACAGCAGTGGCCACTCTGCTCCAGCCCTGGCCCTATACCCTCCAGCTGTTCGGGCTCTGTCTTCTTTCTTTTTTTTTTTTAAATGGTATTTGTTAAGACGCTTCCAGGTCTGTGCTGTATCCACTAGGTCACACTGCTTTTCACTGTCTTAAATAGTGAATGGTTTGGACTGTGGTCTTCCCCATCTGTGCTCTGCACATAGTAAGCGCTCAATAAATGCGATTGATGATGATGATGATGATGATGATCTGTGATTCTCCTTTGCCTTCTGTTCAGTGCTGATCAGAAGTGAGGACCACAGTAATGATTGTGAAGGGAAGGAAACTTCCTTGGGTACCATCGATAGGAACCTGAAGTGTGAGAGGAGGAGAGGACATGATACGATCCAAACATTACAGTTGATGGATTTTACTAGATGCTCTATAGAAACAGCTGGGCCACGGTAGTTGAAGAGCCAGTTTCTGTCCTCAAAGAACTTATACATTCATCGTTAACCTTACCTCTCGGCTCCTAGATTTTAGTGTATTCCACATTTTTATTTGTTTTTAAGTTGTGCTGCATAAGAAATGTACTCATCAAATAGGTACCAGAACCAAAGGTTGTTCAGCGGTCCCACATGCAATTCTGTTTCCTGTTGTTGCAGTTTTTCTGGGTGATAGGTTTATTTTGTTCTTTTAATACAGCTTCAGTCAAAGTGTCCTTTTCTTTTCAGATGGCACCTTCCACTGAAATGACAGCTACAGATAAAAAACAAACTGTAAATATTTCCCTGCTAGAAAAGGAAATAGCCAGGCTACTCCGTTTTTATGGATTATGAGGACAATTTCACTGTGTTTCTTATTTCTCATTTTAAAGTAAAATCCCGTTGTTGCTTTCTAGGCTGTATGGCACACCACTAAATATTGACTTCTGGCCTGCACTTATGGTCGAAGACTTGATCCCAGGCACCAGAGTGGGACCAACCCTAATGTGCATTTTGGTTACCCAGTTTCAGCGGCTCAGGGATGGAGACAGGTAAAATTGCATTTTCATATAAAATGCCTGGGATTTGCCATGGAGTTAACAATGAAAATGTATTAGCAGAGATGACATTATGTCATTTCTGCTAACCCTTTCCTTTCCCACTGAAAGGGGAAGAGAGGTCTTCTGGAACCCCGGATTAGTTTTTGAGGTGCCACTGATACTTGTTGCCTTTAGCCAGAGGCAGTCTCTTTGGTGGGAGAAAGATGGGTAAAAAGATAATCTTTTAGCAAATTGAACTCAGGTTCCCAGCACAGTGTCTTAAACAAATTCTCTACCGAGGAAAAGGATGAAGAATGTGCTCTAGTGGGAAACAGCACGGGCTCAGAGGTCAGAAGACCCGGGTTTCTAATACCCGCTCTGCCATTTTCCTGCTGTGTGGCCATTGGCAGGTCGTTTAACTTCCTAGTTTCCTCATCTGTAAAATGGGGATTCAATGCCTGCTTTTTCTCCTTAGACTAAGCCAAATGTTGAACTGTGTGTAACCCAATTATCTTGTACCTATTCTAGTGCTGAGTTCAGTGCCTGGAAAATAGTATGTGCTTAGGAAATATCACCATTATTATCATTCATCTGACCAGGTAAATATATATTAAAGAAATATATATTGGTATGGCTCTTGATTAGTAGCTTGAGAAGGGCATCTGTGCAAATCCCAGGGTTTATATCATCCTCACCACTACCATGGCATTAAAATTAGTTCTGCCTCTTACTTTGTGGCCTATTTGTGTTGTTTTCCTTTGAGGAGCTTTCTCAGCTTAATCCCTGAGAATCTCCATAGCTACTTGGTGGCAATTGCATTTGGCTCCTTCCGGTTAGCCAGATGCAGATTTACATTGTACTCTCCCAAGCACTTAGTACAGTCCTCTGTACACAGTAAGCGCTCAAGAAATATTATTGATTCATTGGTAATCAGAGCAGAAGTTTTTCTTTCTTTCATGTCTGAAATTTCAACCAGCTGAAGCCAGCTCACAGTAAAATATGTATGTCAAAAAAGGCATTTTAAAATGACAGTACTATTTACTTATTTCTCCCTTTCCCACCCCCATTAAGCCATCCATTTTTTTCTTAATCTCATGCCCATTTTGGTGCTTTCCTCTGAAAACCTCCTCATTTCAACTCTCCCTTGAGTCTCATTACAGCCCTCAGTTGTAAAGTCCAGTCTTTTGTCCCCAAATGGTCATACTGCTTTTTCTCATATGTGAACTGCCGCAGTTTCGGATCCTTCAGTTCCTTTTTCCATTTGCTCCAAAGCTTCACCACCACCTGACGTTGCCTCCTGACATTCTAGCACTTCTCCTCCAGTACATCTCATCCCAGGGAGGACACTCCCTCCTCTCTTTCCCAACCCGCAAACCTTTTTTTCCCCTCTTTCTTGATGATGAGTCCCACCAACTGTCACTTTCTCCAGCTTGTTGTTTTCTCCCAGCTCCAGATATCTATGACAAGAAGGCCCAGTCGGGCCAGCAGCAACAGCCAAACTGGCCACACCAGGCTGAGTCGAATGCTCCTCTTCTTTCTGGGTCTCGCTCAGCCTCCACTGCTCTAGCTTACAAAACTCCAGCTGCTTCCACTCTGTCCCCTCAGAGGGGCAAAGGAGGGAGGGAGGTGAATGACAGAGGGACGCTGACTTTGCCTCTTCTTTCCATTTTGGGAAATTGCAAGCAGTGCATCTTCCTGAAGAAAAGGAGATGATAACTGGCTCAATTACCCTCTTGTAAAACTGCTAGAGATGAGTGCAAGCCCTGCCCAAAAGGGAACCAGTTGATTCCTGTCAGTGGTTCCCACGGCTGCTCACTAAGCAATATGCCTGCCTCTAATAGGGCACTGGAGCACCAGGGCAGCCATCCTGGGAATGAATCCTTTCTAAGCCTGCCCCTGGCACACCATGGCCAGGCACCATTTTGGGTCTGACACTCTCTCAGTGTGCACAGCCCCAAAACCCCCCACATTTCTTTTTATGGTATTTGTTTAAGTGCTTACTATGTGTCAAGCACTCTGCCAAGCGCTGGGGTAGATACAGGCTTATCAGGGTGGACTCAGTGCATATCTCATCCCCAGGACTTAATCCCTCAAGGAGATTTTCCCTAACTCCCACTCTCAGAGAAGGTGCTCCAATATGAAAAAATGTTCCTTCTGGGTAAGCGTAAGTAATAATAATAGAGCTTATTATTATGATTACTGCTGTTTTGATATTTAAGCACTTACTATATACCAAGCACTGAACTAAGGGATGGGTTGATACAATGTAATCAGACTTGGGGCTCACAGTAGAAGGGGGAGGGAGGTCTGATGTTTAAGCCCCATTTTTATTTTTTATTTTGCAGATGAGGAAACTGAGGGACATTACATGACTTGCCCTGGTCACTCAGGAGGCGAGTGGCAGCTCTGGAATAGGAGGTCCCCTGATTCCCAGGCCTAGCCTCTTTCCACTGGGCCACACTCCTCTCTGGGTACATAACTTCCCCTCTGTTGCCTCCATTTGGAAGATCATGTGAACAATAGTCAGTTATTCATTTCTTCCTACTCTGTCCCTTGAAGACGTGCAAGGAAATGAAAGAACCCCATAAAAAGATAGGCTATTGAGCAATATTCAGAAATTCTGGCCTCAAGGGACATTTAGTTTGTAGCAAAAGTTTTTGATGCAGCAGATGAATCATTCTTTTGTCTCTAGCTCCAAACCCTTGGAACTGGAAGTTCCCGAGGGTTTATCCAAGACCTTCGATTTACCCGGTGAAATGAGTTCTCTGCAGTTCCCAAAGCCATTCTTTTTCTTTACCTGCTTTTTGTAATATTTATTGAAAACTTGGTCATTTCATAAAAAAAAGAGTGAGGTTTAGCAATTTTATTCCAACTGAGAAGACTGGGTGATGGTGATGATCCTACTTTGGATGAAGAAAATCGACATATAATTTACTGTGGAATGGTGTGTGTGCTGCTCTCCTCAAAACACTGGATTTTCTCATTTGGGGCTGGATAAGGCATTTTACAGATAACTCAGCTTTGTAACCTGTGTTGTCAGATTTTAGGAGAAGTAGTAGTTCAAGGGCAAGTAATTTAAGAACTTAATAAAAAACAATGAAGGCAATTAAAGTCGATTTAATTGCAGAACAAATGTGGTCTCTTCCATATGGTGCTTTCTCTCTCTGCCCTTATCTCTGCCTCATTATCACTGTTTGACATGCAGTTTAATTCTCAGGCAGCTGATCCGTGATACCGTGACTCTTTTGCTTGCTCACTAGGTTCTGGTATGAAAACCCAGGAGTATTCATGCCGGCACAGCTCACTCAGCTGAAACAGGCCTCTTTGGCGCGTGTACTCTGTGACAACGGTGACAACATCCAGCAGGTGCAGCCGGATGTCTTCTTAAAGGCCGAATACCCTCACGGGTACGTGAGCTGTGATGAGATACCAAAGATTGATTTGAGACTATGGCAGGACTGCTGTGAAGGTCAGTAACGAGCAGGATATCAGAAGAAAAATTGCCTTCCATGAAAAGAAGGAGAGGAAAAAAAACTTCTGGCTGATTTCCATTAGCTAGGATCGTTCTGGATTGAGGGTTGTGTGAATGATCGGGGTGAAGATTTAGACTCATCTGCCCTATTGGACTCAGTCCCCAGGCCCCTATCCCCTAGGCAAGTGTTACCTAAGTACAGTTTGAGAACAGGGCAGGAGATTGGATGATTCTCCCAGGCATCATGCTCCTCTGCAGCGGCACTGCTGAAAAAGATGCTGCTTGAGAATGGAGAGAATAGCTCAGTAACTCCAGAAATCTGTGTTTACTCTGTTTTATTGTACTCTCCCAAGAGCTTAGTACAGTGCTGTACACACAGTAAGTGCTCAATAAATGTGATTTGATTGATTGATCTAGAGTCATATCCACTCTCTAAGAATTCCCTGGTGCACCCCCATGCCCATGAGGTGATTGGGGCAGTGCCACGCATGGGCATTTAATGGGGCAGAAGACTGACTCTCCTAAGCCTGCCACCTCCACCTTAGCATATGTAAGGCACCAGGGCAGAAACAGCTGCATTATTAATGCTGGCTAACTCTCTCAGGGTCCAGTGAGACTCAAAGGGCGGAGATGTGATCAACCAACATCTAATAAGAGGATTTCTGAGTGAATTCTCTATCAGATATAGAATTTAGATACTTTGCCTTATTTCAGTGTGGAATGGAGGTTAGAAAATTCCTGGTATCACAATAATAATATTCATGGTATTTGTTAAGCTCTTATTTATGTGCTGAGGACTGTGTTATGTTCCGATAGACATGACACAGTCAGATTGGACACAGTCCCTGTCCAACATGGGACTTAAAGTCTATAGGGGAGAGAGAACAGGAATTGTATCCCCATTTTACAGATGAGGAAACTGAGACACAGAGATGCTAAGCAACTTGCCTAAGCTTACACAGCAGGCAAGTAACGGAGCCAGGATAAGAACTCAGGTCCTCTGACTCACAGACCTGTGCTCTTTCCATTGACAGGGACAACGGGAATCTGGTTATGTGTCCATCCTGATTATTTTATACCTACCCACTGCTTAGTACGGTGCTTGGCACATAGTAAGTGCTTAACAAATGCCACTCTTATTATCATTATTATTATTATTAGTTTTTATGGGGGGGAAATTCAATATGAAGTAATCCTCGGGACATGGAATGCATGCTTTTTTGGGATAATGCAAGTGTTCCTGTAGATAGCTCTTTCTCAGGTGGTATTTTAATTTTCATTGTTATGAATGATATTTTTACTACTAATTTGCTTATCCCTTCTTCTGTCACTGTTTAAGTTCGGGCCCAGTGAACTGGGAGGGGAAAATGAGACTCCGATGATGACTTAAATGCTCTCCCCATTTTTGTCCCATGAACTTGTATGTCCTGCAAGAAAAGAGCAAATGAAGGTCCACTACTTTGCTGACCTTTACACAGAAAAACAGAATGGGTGCTAAACACCTGATAGTAATCCATTAGTCTTACCGTTATTAATGATGAAAGTAAATTTGTTTTACACTACACTGCCTACAAATTAGAATTAACTGGTTGTTCATATGTGCAGTGTACCACTAAAAAACTTATTGAGGCTTATAATAGCTGCTTTATACTTTGGGGAAAATGTCATGTTTTGTTTTTTATAGTCCTGCCATTTTCAAATCACTGGGAATCACTTGAGCCTATTTCTTCATTATATTATTGTACTCAGAAAGGCATTTCAGTAGCAAAAGCAGATTCTACTATAAATACTCCCTCAGTGGTTTTAACTGGAATGCAGGGAGTGCTACAGTGTATACTTAGAAAGTAATTAGAAAATCCAAGCGGCCCGGCTAGCCTGTACTTGCTGAGCCTCAGTTCTGTTGATTTCTCACCAAGATAAACTCATTTAGGCAGGGAGTTTGAGGATGCTGTCTTTAGTTATCCAAATTGAGACAAAAGCGTGGCCTTGATAATGGCCTCATCCTCTGCGTGAAGCAGCCTGGACTGGTGGATAGAGCACAGACTTGAAAGTCAGAAAGACATGGGTTCTAATCCCAGTTTTGCCAGTTTTTTATGGTATTTATTAAGCACTTACTGTCTTAAGCACTCGGGGAGCTACAAGTTAATTAGGTTGGGCATAGTTTCTGTCCGGCATGGGGCTCTCAATCTAAGTAAGAGGGAGAAGAGGTATTTGATCCCTATTTTCAGTTGTAGGAACTGAGGCACAGAGTACTTAAGTGACTTACCCAAGGTCCCAGAGCAAGCAATTGGCAGAGTTGGGATTAGAACCCAAGTCCTCTGACTCCAAGCCCATTCTCTTTCCACTAGGCTATGCTGCTTCTTCATCCTGTGTGACCTTGGACAAATCACTTAACTTCTCTGGGCCTCAGTTACCTCATCTATAAAATGGGGATTAAGTTTGTGAGCCCCATGTGGGACATGGACTGTGTTCAACCTGATTAGCTTGCACCTGCTCCAGTGCTTCGTACAGTGCCTGGCACATAGTAATCATTTGACAGATGCCATTAAAAAAAAGGCCCATTCAGAGAAATTTTAAGCATTCCAGGCTTGTAAGATAACCTCTAGAAAATGACTGCAGTATTTCTCAGATACAACAGATCTGTGGTGCCAACATAGGTGTGAGCATTACTGTCAAGAACACCAGGGTGGTTTCGGGTACCACAGTGGCTATGCCAGGGGGAACTGTTGGCATTTGCTGGTGAATTTCTCACATCAGGGAATTGAGAGAGGCTAAGGATTTATGGCAGATGGGCCCCCCTACCCTGGGGGACTCAGCCTAGACTCCCAGAATCCCCTAACCTTCATTTAGGTCGCTTTCAGAAAAAAAAAATAATAATGGTAGTTGTTAAGCACTTACTATGTGGTAGGCACTGTACTGAGCACTGGGGTAGATGTAAGAAAATTGGGTTGGACATAGTCCCTGTCCCACGAGGGGTTCCCAATCTCAATCCCCATTTACAGATGAGATAACTGAGGCCCAGCAAAGTGAAGTGACTTATCTCAGGTAACACAGCAGACAAATGGCAGATGGAGCAGGTATGTTTATAAATATGAGCACAGCTCTCTATTCTCCCAAGTGTAGCTATTCACAGTCTGCTTCCCCCATTTCCTGACCTTCTCTCCATGTGCATTTCCCACCTTGTATTTCACCCACATTTTAAAAATATGCCATTTAAGTGCCTGCTATGTGTGCCAAGCATTGCACTAAGCACTGGGGCACATACAAGATTGTCAAGACACTCATATTCCCTGTCCCATCTGAGGCTCAAAGTCTAAGGGAGAGGGAGAACAGATTTTAAATCCACAATTTATAGATGAGAAAACTGAGGCACAAAGCATTTAAGCGACTAGCCCAGGGTCACAAAGCAGGCATGTGGTGGTGGTAGGATTAGAACCCAGGTCCAGAGCTAATCAGTGGTATTTACTGGACAGTTACTATGTGCAGAAGCACTGTTCTACATGCTTGGGGAAGTACAATAAAACAGACTTAGGTTCTCTGGTCCCCAGACCTATGCTCTTTCCAATAGGCTGTGCTGATTTTTGTTAAGTGAAGATGTCTCTCTTCTGGCCATATCTAAGATTGCAGTAATAATAATGATAATGATGGTATTTAAGTGCTTACTATGCACCAGGCCCTGTATTAAGCGCTGGGGTGGATACAAGCAAATCTAGCTGGACACAGACTCTATGAGAAGCGGACTCAATTATGAGATGCAGCTTGGCTCAGTGGAAAGAGCACGGGCTGTGGAGACAGAGGTCATGGGTTCAAATCCCCGCTCCGCCAATTGTCAGCTGTGTGACTTTGGGCAAGTCACTTAACTTCTCTAGGCCTCAGTTCCCTCATCTGTAAAATGGGGATGAAGACTGTGAGCCCCCGTGGGACAACCTGATAGTCTTGTAACCTCCCCAGTGCTTAGAACAGTGATTTGCACATAGTAAGCGCTTAATAAATGCCATTATTATTATTATTATCCCATGTGAGGTTCACCGTCTCAACCTACATTTTACAGATGAGGTAACTGAGGCACAGAAAAGTGTAATGACTTGCCCAAGGTCATACAGCAGACAAGTGGCAGAACTGGGCTTAGAACCCATGACCTTTGGACTCCTAGGCCCGTGCGCTGTCCACTCCACCATACTGCTTCTCTCCCACACTATGCTGTTTGGCATAGCATGGCATAGCATGGCTACTATGCCATGCAGTCTTGAAATGGAGAACTACTGATCCAAGAGTCCCCAGAATTTACTGCCCAACATCATCTTCACTGCTCTCCATACGACAGATCAAGGATTTCTGCATGTGGTGGAGTCAGGCTAAAGTGGCACATAATTAATTCAGCGATACCCGTGAGTGTAGACCTTATTCCTCATCTCCTATCTGCATGGTTCAATCAAAACCCACACTCTGGGTCCATCTGTTTGGTAAATTATTTACTAGCAGCTCATATTAGAAATGAAAGATCACTCCAGATGCAGGTGGTCTACATGATAAGTTAACGCAAGTGGCATTCCAAACCACCATTCCTCTTAATCAGATAAATCTTTCTTCAAATAGAAAAAACCATTCCACAGAGCGCTAACAGATGTATATTTTCTACTGGGATTTATGCAGCCATCTGGTCTTGCAATTTCCAGTTGCATATTTCACATTAAACTCTCTCTTTAAAGTTTCAAGTTACTCTAAAAAAAGAACGTTTCATATACATATGTAAATATATTTGTTTACTTGAGATTTTCGTTCAAGTAAATGATCCTTCTCTTTGCTGAGTAATGAAGTTTAATTTCTTGGATTGTTTATGCCCTTGATATCAAAGTATTCTGAAATTAAGGTTACACCAGGCTGGACTTCAAAAAGTCCCTGCAAAATATTTCGGAGAAAGCCAAACTTCACCAGTCCCTAGGAAACCTTAATGAGGTCATTGCCACAAGATTGACTTTTCCCTTGCCTTTGAATTCACCTGTTAATTTTTAGCATTTATAGTGATGTAAACTGACCTCCCACTCACTTTTGTTGATCTTGCAGAAGACTTGTTTGAATATTTGTTGAAAGCGGAACTAAGGACAAGTTCTATAGCAGTATGAAGGACGCTAAAAAAAACCCTGGAAGATAATGAAGAGTATGAAATATGACCTCTGCTCAAATAGTGATATAGGCAATAAATCAAAACAATACAGATAAAGTGGAGCTCAGCTATAGAATAATATTCCCCTAGAGATACTTCCTACATAAGTTCACCAAATACTAGATTTTCAATTATTTTCCAAAAGGCAATACTCTGTGTTTGATGTGTTTACAAGCCTTCTGAAAAAGTCCTGGAGGACTCTGACAGTTCTTCATTCTACAAAGCCCTATGACCAACTTGCCATTAATTTTTTTAGAGCAATGAAATAAGTAATTCTTCTAATACCCACTTAACATTCCCAAATTAGCAAGTAATGTTTCAGCAAAACCATAACCACATGGTAGGGTTCAGTAATTATGCCTCACTGATTGAGTTACATAAAGGACTCAGTGCTGCATTCAGTTGTATTAAGCTCCCTGTGAGACTGAAATTTGGAAATTTAGACAAATTTCTACTAACTCTGTTGTATCGCACTCTCCCAAGTGCTTGGTCTCATCTAATAATCTTGTTCAGAAAAGTACTGAATAAATGTTGGTTTATTTTACAAGTTCCCTAATGTATTTGCAAACTGATCTTTAACGTCACACTAAAATAATTTGTGGTAAAAGTTAATCTCAAAGAGAAACCTAGACAAAAAATGCCTACTTTAAAGAAGGAACTGGACAAAATAGAAAATTATTAAATCCTCTGATGTCAGTGACTAATACTTCTTCCAGTTGTCAACAATGAAGAGGCAAATCAAGGTTACCCTATTCTGGGCAAGGTTCTTCTATTCCTTGTACTTTTCTTAGTACTTCAAGGCTTCAGTCCACTTTCAATTTTCCTTGTCCTGATTATAAGAAATTAGCCTCAGAAAATCGATGGGCTCCCCTTCCCCCAGTTAAGGGCAGGTGTACAGTGAAAAGGCAACACAGATTAGGAAAATAGAACAAGATGTCTGACTTCAGGATTAAAAAAAGGAGAGAGACTACCCAAATGTTCGAGTTTTCTGTTAAAACACAAGATGGGGTGTAGTGGTATTTTTCAAAGGCATTCCAGCTCATTTGCTGCCAGGAAAATTCAGCTTCTGAGAGCCCATGGGTGGAAATAGGAGAGCTCTTTCATGCTGGTGTGAGTGGAGAACATGTCACCCATTTTGGGTTGTCCAACTTTAAAAATACCTGAAAACAATTACGAAGTTCCCTTAAGCCTTCTTTTTTTTTCACTTTTCCTCACATATCCTTTTTTCCACTCACACGATGGCATTTATTGTTGTTGTGGCTTTTTATTCCCACAGACTGTAGGACCAGAGGGCAGTTTACAGCACTATCACAGGAGTTCCAAAATAAAAGCTCTGCACACTTCAGCTCTCCTGAAGAACATAGGAAAAATGAGGCTTCCAAGGATGTGAGAAACAGGTTTGTGTAAGGTTTCTTAGATCTGATTTTACCTTAGTATTCCAAGAATGTAAAGCTGAAACCATGCATGTCAAATTTGAAACTTTTATTTTAATATCAGGTGTCTTTTTGCTCATTTATTGGCAGGAAATATATTAAGAACGGAAAAATGGTCATGTTTACAAACAGCATTTATGTAACAATTAGGCCAGCACCCAGTCCCTCTGTTGATTTAATGATGTTAATAAGCTCCCCTGGTACTTGCTGACTTAGCACCAGAACAACTGGGCTACTAGTTCTAGAAGTGGGAACTGCAAGTGGGTCGTTTCTCTGAGCGATTTTCTTCAAGTAGCTTTAGGTTTGAGCTAAATTTTTTCAACATTGGCATGACTTAGGCACTGGAACAAAATAAGAATGAAATGACACTGGGATTATTGGAAGCAAAAACATTTTCCACTTCCATAGTGGAAAATGAAAATAGTGAAAAGCAATTTCACAAATTTTAGTAAGAGTGAGGAAAAACAGAAGCATTTCACGGGCCAAGTCTATGAGATTTCAGCCGCCAGAATCTATGTGACGTGTACCATCTGCCGGGTGGTACATTGGTGGGTACAGGGGGTGCATTCATGGCATACTCCACCATTTCCCAAAGGAGGGGAGGGCCCAGGAACATGCCTCCCTTTCGTTCTAATTCCTCTTTTCCCAGAGGGGAGCCCCAAAGCCTCAAGGTTTTATCTATAGCTCTTCTGCCTCCTAAACACGAACACCAATTTGCAGCCAGAAAATTGCTGCCAATTCTCAACCTGTGGGTGGAAAGGACTGGATGATGGAGTGCCATGATAAGAGGCCTTTTTTCTGCTGGAGCCTTAATACCAGCAAGTACAAACCGGTGAGGCCCCAGTGAACCCGTCCCCGAGCGACGGGTGACAGGCCCTTCACTGACATGGGGATGCTGATGACCAGGTCTTTGTTTCCTTTGGTGTGAGAGTGGGAGGGAATTATTCAGCAATGACAGGGAATGCTGTGGAGGTAACCTTAGTCACTAGCTGCTTCAAGTACTTTAGCCATTCTTCTGAAAAATATAGGACCTTATTCTATTTGGGGGGTTCTCAGGGCAACTGTCATGATGTCATCTCACTTCAGAGAAAACATCCAATCCCCAGAATATGGAAACTCCTCTGCTGGAACCCCCATCCCAAAGCTCAAATCTTCCAGCTCTCCTTTCCCTTCTCATAGGAGGTGAGCGGGTGGATCTGTGTGCCTGCTCATTTGGGAATAGAAAACCAAGTCAGGAAAAAAAGGAATGATCTTCCCACCCTGTGTTTACCCTTTTAAAGCACAGGGAATTCTGCAACACACAACAGCTCCCTGATGGGTTGGCTTTTCAAGTTTCTCTCCCTTCACTGTCAAGCCTTAAGATATATGACTCTTCATTTCAGTTAAGGATTTGAGAAATATTTCACTCAAATTTGAGTCTGAAGATTTTTTTTCTTGTTCAGTGGAATTGAGTTACTTTGCAATTGTCTGGCTTGAGAAGGTGTGATTTTTTTTTTTTGATAACCAGACTTATCACTGTCTTATCATAGATCCCATTGTGAATATGTAACCTAGCAAGCAACTTTCCCACCTGTGTTCTGCATTAATGTGTGACATTTTTACCTGTCAGTGTTCTTTGTGTAAGGTGAAACAAAAGTCCCTGGAAAAAAAAAAACACTTTGAGGACTAAATGCTGTATGCAACATGACAGGCCTTTGTTTGTAAAAAAAAAATAATAAATTATTTCATCTCATTTGAAAGAACCTATCAAATGGAATGACAGTTTGGTTTATCCATTATAGGCTCATTTAAATTTTTGTTCCAAAAGAAGCATTTTTTTCTTTCGATCCTTCTTAATTCCTGAGTTTAACATTTCATTTTGCTACTTTTAGGCCTCAAAGAAATTCTCACGCGGATAGAGAGTCAGTGAATGGGACTCCCTGGCCTGGCACAGATGTTTCCCAGGACTTCATCCAATTTGCTGCAGAAATTCAAGAAACAATCACAGCTCTCAGACAGCAGGTTGGTCTTCCTCCAATGCCTGAGAGTATGCCTAAGCTATTCCGTAGGTGATTCCAGCTGACCTCCGAAATCAAATACCATAATCCTGGTATCGATTTTGCCCGTGTGTGGAATTGTGCTAGCAGATCCTGCACACCTAACTCTCTCTGTTCCTTACACATCCTAAAACCTTTCATGGGGTGGAGTTGCAACTACTATTTACAGGGTCTGGGGCTGTTTTTAGGATCACCATCTTCCTGCAATTTTTGCTCAAAGAGAAATTTCCCAATTTTGTGTTTTGTTGGATTTGTTTGGGGGCGTTGTTTTTGTTTCATTTTATGGTATTTGGTAAGAGATTACATATGTGCCAGGTACTGTACTAAGTGCTGGGGTAAATACAAGCGAATCAGGTTGAACACAGTCCATGTCCCACATGGGTCACAGTCTTAATCCCCATTTACAGATGAGGTAACTGAGGCACAGGGAAAGTGAGTGATGTGCCCACTTCACAGCAGACAAGGGGCAAAGCTGGGATTTCCCAGACCCATGCTCTAGCCACTAGTACACATTGCTTCTCATTAGGCTATGCTGCTTCTCATGTTGTATATCTCACACTGGTCTCCCCAGTGGCTATACGGGTTTGAGGTTGTGCTTTTTTGATATCTTTAGTAATAACAGTTATTTATTTACACCTATTGAATGCAATTAAGCCAATATTTCTGTCCATATACTTTTAAATAATGCCCTGCTGATGATATTCCATCTGCTATAGGCCTGAGGAGAAGCTGGAGGGGAATTGTTAAAGATAAATCTAGATGTGCTCTCCCAAGTTCTGAGTACAGTGCTCTACACAGAATGAAGCACTCAGTAAATACTGTTGGTTGATGGATGCTCAGCCCAGATTTTTTTTAATGCTATTTGTCAAGTGCTTACTATGTGTCAAGCCCTCTTCTAAGCATTGCGGTAGATACAAGTAAATCAGGTGGGACACAGACCTTGTTCCAGATGGAGCTCACAGTCAAGTAGGAGAGTGAACACGTACTGAATACCCATTTTACAGTTGAGGAGACTAAGGCACAGAGCACTTAAGTGACTTGCCCAAAATCACACAGCAAGCAACTGGCAGAGCCTCCATTAGAACCCAGGTCTTCGGGCTCCCAGGCCCGTGCTTTATCCACTAGACGACGCTGCTTCCCATGTTAATATGGTTGTCATGTTAAACAAGGGTTTTCCTCACTGACCAGTAATCGTTCTTTCTCTGCCTCTGGAAATTGTCTCCTTTCTAGGCACCCCTCCAACTCGGCTCAGTCCCTAAATAATGACTGCATTTGTTAAGCGCTTACTATGTGCAAAGCACTGTTCTAAGCGCTGGGGTAGATACAAGGTAATCAGGGTGTCCCATGTAGGCTCACAGTCTTCATCCCCATTTTACAGATGAGGTAACTGAGGCCCAGAGAAGTGAAGTGATATGCCCAAAGTCACAAAGCTGACAAGTGGCGGAGCTAGGGTTAGAACCCACGATCTCTGACTCCCAAGCTCAGGCTCTCCCCACTAAGCCATTCTGCTTCTCTGAGTAAATATTTTTGAGGGCAGGAGTCAGGAATCATGTCTACCAACTCTTTTGTAGTGTGCTCTCCCAAGCACTTAGTTTGGTGCTCTGCACCCAGTAAATGATAAATAGGATGGATTGCTTGATTTATGGGGTGGCTTTGACTCCAGCCTTCCTGCTGGCCTCTGCCTTTAAGTGACTTTTGCTCCCCTCTCCCCTTCTCTCTGGGCTGTGTGGCTCAGAGCCCAGGTGCTTAGGGCAGCAGCCACCCCTGCACAGAATTCAGCCTTGGTCCTATCCCAGCAGTGGTGGTGAACTGCAGATGCGGGATACGGTAGGAGAACAAGACGGTCTTAAATGCCGTGGGCAGATAATGCTGCTTCAGCCCCACTCAGCTTCACAACATCCGGCCTTCCAAACCTTTCAGGCTTTCAGTTTCTTTTGGTTTGTGTACCTAGTTTGGATGGAAAGAGAATCCAACCACTTATTTTTCATTACTAAATTGGAGGTTTTCAAAAGGCATCTTTATCCAGTGCTGTGTGCTGACAGGCTCAATATTTTGAAGACCAATCTCAGCCTAACTGTATTCCTCTGAAGTGAGCAGATCGCTTGATTATGGGTCAGTGTATTAGAAATTCGCCAAATCTTCTTGAGCTCAAAAAGCACCTCTGTTGTCTCAGATTCCCCGTTGCAACAACTCCTCCACATCATAGTGTGTGCTCTGGGTCTGGTGAGAGGTGTGCACATAGTTTGCTAATAGTTAAAAACCTACAACTTTGAAAACAGGAAAGCTGAATTACATCAGAGAGAAAAAAATGTCCTCACAGGCTCATTTTGGCAGTAGAGTAATCCTTCCACATCACATTTTAGTGAAACAAATTGTTACATGACAGCAGATAATAGTCGTATCACAACTGGGATAGCTGTGGTCAAGGCAGAGGCCCCAGATAGCAGTGCTGCTGACTTATAAGGATTTTTCCTGAAAACCTAAAATAGTCTTTTAGAACATCCCCATCCCTCTCCTATGACGTTCTGCAATTTAATGAGTATTTTGCTATATGATAACTTCCTTGTTTTACTGTTGAACAGTTTACAATGGGAATCTTGATGGGCTTAAAAACAGTGAAGCTACAAAATTAATATCTTAATGGAAAATTCATGCAAGCCTAGTTTCCAGGGGGATATTACCGTTACAAGATGCAGAGGGCATTCAGAAGGAAATTTGTTTTCACTTAGTGAGAGACATTTAATGGCTTTAGTTTCTCTAGGAAATCAGCTTGGTGTTAGATTAACCTGCTGAGGGGGAGGAAGAGGACAATGTTAATTAGTAGTTCAGCATGATGATAAAATACATTGAATTTTTCAACACGGAAATTTCTAGGAGAATGCTATCCCTTGCGGTAATTTTCCAAACACCGCCTTTGTCTTTTGTTAGTGTTTCTCAGGATCACTTCCGTTTTCTCAAGGTTGTAGCCTTCCGTGAGCTAATGTTACAGTGCTTCTGAACATTATAAATGAGACATAATGGAGCCAACACTGAGCCCAAGTCAGAGCCCCTATTCCTACCACATTTCCCTTTCAAACCAGTGTTCCTCACACTGGAGGCCATGCGGTGGAGGCTGCAGCTGAAGGACCTAAGGCAGGATGCTAAGCCACTGGATGGGAATGACATTACTGCACAAGGGAGGGAGATCTGGTTTAACTTAATCTGTCTACCTAAATTCTGAACAATATTCAGCACATACCACTTAGTAGGTACCATAATCAGCATTCAGTGAGACATTGCTAGTGGACAGCAGGCCTTTTTTCTCTTAAACCCTAGTATTTTGAAAGAGTGCATTGTATCCCACGGACCATTGGGCAAATGTTCAGTCAGTCAATCAATCCCTGATATTTATTGAGTGATTATTGTGTGCACAACACTGTACTAAGTTCTTGGAGAGTACAATAAAATTGGTAGATGTGCTCTCTGCCCATTAAGGAACGTCTTCTGAGATCACTGTGCAATTACTATGTGCAGAGCACTGTACTAAGCACTTGGGAAAGTACAGTACAACAGAATGAGATATATTCCCTGCCCTCCACGAGCTTACAGTCTAGAGATATTCTGAATATTTTACTGAACAGCTGTTGGGTGGGATTGGAGCAGATTTCAGTTTCTTCTATTTACCTTAACCTCTCCCTGCTTGGGGAAACATTTCATGGCCCTTCTCCATGCCAGGAGAGCCTTCTAGAATATGCTTTTTATTTTTCTTTCTGTGGTGATGTGGTGGGAACATTGTCCAGAAAGACCAAGCGGGGGTCTTGGGGAAGACATGCAAGTCTTCTGAGAGGTCACAAGATGAAAGGGTTTGAGAACCAGTGTTTTCAACCCTGCAGCATTTCCTGCGATTCTTATGTCTTACCTGGACTAGCACCTTATTGTTTCTCATTGCCAATATTTTTCTGGCTATATTTAGAGGCGCTCCAATATGAATTCTCTTATAAGTGCCAATCAGATCTTTAAAAAGGCCAAAGCAATTATTGTTAACAGTACCTTTGGTGTTTTTCTAAACGTATTTCTACTGATCGCTTTAGGGTTTTCCCTTCTGCACAAATTACAAGCAGCTGGCAGACATTGATTTAACAGTTCCAGTTCTGTGATGGCTGCTCCATTATAAAAATATTTTTTCCTATTAAACATTGCTAAATCCATTTAGCACATTGATTATACATGAAATAATTTTACAGGCAGAAAAGTGGGCCTTTTCTGCCATCTTATTGTGCATGACAATGCTTTCTATTATATGAACTGTGTAGTGATTTAGATGATTTACTGCTGTCTTTGATGTAGGTTCTATAAATGCAGTGATAACCTTAAGTTCACCAGCAGCTCTTTTTAGATAGGCTGTGGAAATTGTCTTAGGAAGGAAAACTAAAGCCAGGCAGAAGTGAGATGGTAAACTTTTTCATTTTTGTAAAACCTCCATATTTCTGATTTGAACTTCAAATGACCATCTTCACAGATAGTTCTAGTTATGGCAGCAAATGAGTTCTCCCAAGAAGTGGGTGTAGATGGAGAGTAGAAAGGGACCCAGAACTGAACCTTAAGGGGCACCCACAGTTAGGGGCTGTGAGTCAGAGGAGAATCCCACAAAATACACTGAGAATGAGTGGCCAAAGAGATAGGAAGAGAACACAGTGTCAGTGAAGCCGAGGTTGGATAATGTTTCCAGGAGAAGGGGTGGTTGATGGTGTCTGAGGCAGCTAGCTGAGGGGTTGAGTAGGTTTCGGGTGGAGTAAGGGTTGTTGGATTTGGTAAGAAAGAGATCATTTGTGACCTTTGAAAAGTGGTTTCTATGGACTGAAGGGGACAGGAGCCAGATTGAAGAGCGTCGAGAGAAGTGGATGATAGGAACTTGAGATAGCACCTGTAGGCAACTTGCTCTAGGAGTTTGGAGAAGAATGGTAGGAGGGAGAAGAAGTGGTAACTAGATGGTCAAGGAAGGGTTTTTTTAGGATAGAGGAGACATGAGCATGTTTGAAAGCAGTGGGGAAGAAGGCATTGGAAAGGAACAGTTGAGGAGCTTTGTAGGAAGAAGCAACATGGCCCAGTGGAAAGAGCATGGGTCTCGGGAGTCAGAGGACCTGGGTTCTAATACCAGCTCTGCCAATTGAGTGCTGTGTGACCTTGGACAACTCACTTAACGTTTCTGTGCCTCAGTTTCCTCAACTGTAAAATAGGGATTAAATACCTCTTCTCCCTCCTACTTAGACTGTGAGCTTCATGAAGCACACGGATTCTGTCCAACTTAATTAACATGTACCTACACCAGTGCTTAGAACAGTGTTTGATACTTAAGTGTTTAACGAATACCTAAATTTATGTTCCTCTAGAACTGGAAGCAGAGAGTTCATGCAGTCTTGGGGGGATGTGTAGAGTGCAGGGCAGGATAAAAAAAAAACTGGAAAAGCCCTCTCCCCTCAACTGGCCTTTCAAGGTGCCACTGACAGATGTTTTTAAAGAAGTCTTATCCCTGAGGTCTCACAAGGATTCCCTTGAAGTGGCTTACTACCCTCAGACCCCACACACATTTACACTCTCACTTTCACACACACACACAGAGCAACTGCTGAGACAGCTGAGACAAGGTGGCCAAAGCAACCAGCTCCTGCAGGCCTCAATATGAGGTTCTTGTTATTGGTCACTATTACTGGCCACTACTGTCTATCCCAGTGACTACTCCCAGAAATGCTTGGGCTGCCTCATGGGCTCAAAAACCCCGGTTAACAATCTCTGACCCATGGCAATGCTTTTCAACAAGTAACAACCGGTGATGGAACACATTCAGAAAAGAGAAGAGAAAGAGAAGCCAAGCATATTTATTTCCTTGTCTTCTACTGGAGAATGTCTTTGTGGGATTATAATAATATAATATATACATATATATAATATGTAATAATTCATAATAATAATAATGTATTTGTTAAGCGCCTCCTCTGTGCCAAGCACTGTTCTAAGCACTGGAGTAGATACAAGGTATTCAGGTTGTCCCACGTGGGGCTCACAGTCTTAATCCCCATTTTCCAGATGAGGTAATTAAAGCACAGAGATGTTAAGTGACTTGCCCAAAGTCACACAGCTGATGAGTGGTGGAGTCAGAATTAGAACCCATGACCTCTGACTCCCAAGCCCTTGCTCTTTCCACGAAGCCACACTGCTTCTCACTAAGCCATGCTGCTTCTCAAAATACTGCTTGAATAAATCCAATTTAATGGTCATGAAAGCTCAATTGTCTCAGTAAGTAATAATCTCAATGTGTGAATTAGGCACCTTTGAAAGCTGCAGTAACTCTTTGAGGCCAACAGCATTCTTACTAGTCAATAAATTATACCTTCAGGTTGCTATTTAATAACTCAGACTTGGTAACAAACAGCCTATTGAATCGGAGTGAAGGTATTAAGAAAAATAAAGTTTACCTGAGGTTGGAAGTTTCTCATACCTTTTAGGTTTGTACTTTGAGAGTGCCGCATTTCATTAAACTAGGTTATCATTGGTTTAGTTTATATTACTCCAGTTCTCCCCATCTTGCTCCTTCTTCAGATAAACAAGCTGGAGGCTCGCCTGAGGCAGGAAGGGTGCATGGACAGTAATGGAATCCAACGAGGAAACAATGAACACTGGATGAAAGATGACTGCATTAGCTGTATCTGCAAGGTACGTGCTATTGAAAGGTTTTTTTTCCTCCTTTATTTCCATTTTTCCTCTGCTGTCCTGCCTTTTAAAGCAGCCTGCAGTGAAGAATTAAAGGAAGAAAGGCCTATTCCTTTGTAGCCAGATTCCAGTGATACCACTGAAAATTTCTGTTCTACTGATGCCCTCGTAAGAGTCTCATCAAAAGGTTTTCAAACGAACATCAGTAAATTCTTGTATGCTGATGACTGTGCTCTAGAGACCTATATAAGAAGACAAGTTGCAGACCGTGAACTGCTTTGAGAAGTCAGTGAAGTGCTTTGGATTGACAATAAACCTGAAAAAATTCATTAAATGTGCTAGCCGATAGTAGGGTAACCATACAAGCACAGATCTTCATGAGCAACATAGAATTTATTTTTGTCATCAAATTCTGCTAACTAGGTTTATACATTATCCAATAATGCATGAATATGCAAAGACTTAAAACCAGAATTTAAAAGGAGGGAGTTTGACGGTCAGTGGCGAAGTGGATAGAGCAAGTGCCTGGGAGTCAGAAGGTCATGGGTTCTAATCCTGATTGGCCACTTATCTGCTGGGTGACCTTAGGCAAGTCACTTCACTTCTCTGTGTCTCTGTTACCTCATCTATAAAATGGGGATTGAGACTGTGAGCCCCATGTGGGACAGGGACTATGTCCAACCCAGTCACTTTGTATATACCCAAGCTCTTAGTACAGTGTCTGGTGCATAGTAAGTGCTTAACAAATACCACAATTTCCATTATTATTAGCATTAGGAAAGGGTCAACAGACATTTTAGATATCATGAGGTAAATGTGGAAAAGCTGTTTATAGCCATAAACAGTAGAGAGAAAACTGAGGCACACAAACTAGCATGAAACGAAGCAATTAGAAGAGCGATTGCTCTCTCTGAGCAGAGGCTTTGAGAATATTGGGGTGCAAGAAGGCAGTCTGAAAAACAGTGGCAGGCCCTGCCAATGGCGAAGTACAATTTTTACGTGCAATGGGTTCGTTGCACAAAAATCTTTTTAATCTCCCTCTCAGGCATAGGAAGGATCGCACTTCCAAAAAGAACATGAACCCGGGAGTCAGAAGGTCATGGGTTCTAATCCCAACTCCGCCCCTAGTCTGATCTATGACCTTGGGCAAGTCACTTCTCTGGGCCTCAGTTCCCTCATTTGTAAAATAGGGATCGAGACCAAGCCCCATGTGAGACAGGGACTGTGTCCAACCTGATTAATCTGTATCTACCCCAGTGCTTAGAACAGTGTTTGGCACATAGTAAGAGTTTAACGAGTACCACAATTGTTATTTTTATTATCTGTCGATTCACACTTTGCACAGGGGTCTGTCAGCATGTTCTAGTAGATAAAGCCTGGGACTGGAAGTCAAAAGGACTTGTGTTCTAATCCCAGATCTGCCACTTGTCTGCTGTGTGACTTTGGGCAACTCACTTAACTTCTCTGTGCTTCAGTTATCTCATCTGTAAAATGGGTATTAAGATTGTTAGCACCACATGGGACATGGAATGTGTCAAACCTGAGAAACATTTCCAGTGCTTAGTACATGCCTGGCACTGCACATATTAAACATTTAACAGATACCATAAAAAATTAGCTGGCTTATTATTTTTGTACTTAACGTTTAGGTTGATGAGGTAAGGCTTATTAAGTGTTTGCACTGCAACTTTGGTATTCAAGAAATCACCCACCTTTCCTCTCTGTGAAAATGTAAAATTTCTTTATTCACTGTAAGGCTGCTTAGTATAATAACCAACTGTCGACGCCCAGAGGAATTTGCTACTTTAGAGGAGGCAACCTTTACACATATCTCAGTCGGTTAAAATGAATCAGTATGAATTAACATTAAAAAGTGAATTATAACAATTGATGTATGAAGCGATGAGGGCAGTAAAAGTGCTTCCTGTTGAGGAAGGAGTTCAGCAGTTTTTCCTTCTGTGGCCACAGCTGAGACTCCTAACTGTGACTGTGGGTCACGTGATGTGACCTACATGGTCACAAAAGGCCCATCAGTAGCATTTCTTGAGAGTCTATTGTGTGCAGGGCATCCCACTGGTCACATTGGAAAAATATCAAGAAATAATAAAAGGCAGGGTTCTTGCTCTGAAGAGCTTACAGTCAGTTCAAAATAATGTGCTGGTGTCTCCACCCAACCCATTACTCCTCCTGGAGTAACAACTCCCATGCTTTTCTACTGAGGACAGGATTTCAAGGAAGCCCAAGACAGGTAAGCCACCCGTGCACTGAGTAGGAATACTGTGTGGCAGCCCTAAGGTCCCTGAAAATCCCCCATTGAAGAATCTAGACAGTCCTAGACTTATGACATTTCCAGTTATAATGAACAGTGCATAAAACATCTCTAAATGTACTTTCACCACCATGCCCCGCCGTTCCTGGTTTTTGACCTGACAACACTAGCTTTCGTCATGGTACTAACTTTGTTTATCCCCTACAGCAGGTACAGGACTTACTTGGAGGTAAGATGGTTGCAGTGACTGTCCTTGGGGACCTGGAAACCTTGTCCCCTCCACGTTCCCCTATGTCTCCCAACCTTTCAGGCTTTGCACCCTGTTCCTCTCCTCCTCTTTAAACCTTTGCCCCTTGTGTCCCTGAAATTGTCATGTTTTCCTGCTCCTCTGTATGTCCTCTCCCTCTCTGCCAAATTCACCCCCATCATTTCCCTGGGATATCCCTACAGCCCTTAACTACTTCTATGCTCAGAGGTGCTTTCTTCCTTTTTTGGGGTGTTTTTATAGTACAGTGGGTATTTGATTTTTTTTAACTCGTTTCGTGATCTGTTTGACCTCTTCCTGGTTGCAGTCCCTCCTCCCCATCAGTACAGTCCCATCTGAGGGGGCTGCCCCGAGGAAGGGGAGGAGACCTGGGAAGGAGGTGCTGTTATTTTCTCTCCTTCTTTTACCTGCAGCCCTAGGACTACTACGGCCCTGAGGGCTAAGCTGGGCTGGGGTGAGGTTAGGGCTTGGGGGGAGGGCATGTGTAGCCTGATATCAGACTTCTTCCTCTGTACTGACCTCTCTGGTCCTCCCAGTTAGAGCAGACCAGTGGGGAGGTGAGGGGGGGAGTGCTGCTTCCCCAGGAAAGGGACTAATCTAGTTGTGAAACAAATTTAAATTACATTTCAAAAAGTGGTGTCAGGAGCAGAAAGAGGGGGCAGGCCATAGTAGGACCTTTAGGATTGGAGGAAGTGGGGGGACAATTGGCCCCACGTGGGGTTGGAGGCACACAGGAATCATTAGGAAGTGTGGGGAAGGGGGAAAATTTAAAGAGAATACAATAGTGGGGGGCGCAGGAGGACAATTTACCTGATTCCCAGACAGAATCCACCAGAGAAAGATAACACATGCGTTTTACTTCCACTGGAGTAAACGTCAGCTACTCTATGGTGGGACCTACCTAATTTAATATAAGTTACTGTAGCTATATTTCTCATCTGTAATAGGGCTGAGTAGCCATATCTGGGTAATTTTGGTCAAAGTAAGCAATCTGACCTTGTTCCTGGAACCAATTTGCCATTTATAATAATTTTCCTAGGATAAATTGATTACAACTTGTGTTTCAACTTAAGATGAGTTTTCAGAAACTGCTTAGGTCATAAAACCAAGAACCACCATTATACTGCTCAACCTTATTGTGAATAGGGCTTGAAAAAGTGACTAAAAACCACTGTCTTTAATCCCACCTAATCCCACAGCTGGCTTTATTCAAATCAGGAGTTCTTAAATAGTAACACTAGTGAGCTTTCATTTTGCAGTTGTATGTAAATAAGCCAGGTACAATTGGCATTACTTTGTTCAATGAAATTGGATATCTTAATAGCATGATCAAGTTACTTGCTCAGGGTGACACGGTTTTCCCAGAGGTAACAATGACTAACCATCCTAAAACAAAAATGACTTTGTTTTGAGCCTTTCAGTGGCTGAAAACTAAACAAAAGAGAAGAAAAACTTACTACCAGTCTGTAGATGGATATTGCAGTAGTATAAGCTGATAATCGGGAGGCATTTTAATTCACAGTCTGTCAGTGTTGCCAAGACATGGTCATTAGATTTCATTAGTTTGGAAAGTTCAGGAATGCTTTTTCACGCCTGCTGAGAAGTAAGTCAATATCATCTTGTGAAAACTGAATTAGCTAAAGACACCATGGAGGGACTCAAGGTCCAAGGAGTGGCAGCTCAGTGATTCCATCAATGGAACTCGTCAGTTGTACTAAGTGACAGATCACTGCAGCCTCTAGCTACATGATGTTGAGTAATGGACTGTATTGCTGTTAATGCCCTAAACTCTTGTTAGTGATACAACCGACAGAGCCCCAAGTAGACAGCATAGTTCTGGAAACTGAAAACGTCTGCTTGATCCTCTGTGTCAGCAATACCGCTAACTAGCAGGGCAAGAAGACAATGAGTGGCATTAGACAGTGGGTACCTTTGAGGCACCAGGTCACTGTCAGGACTTTAGCTGACACCAGCTAAGTTACTTGCTCAAAGAGCTTTATTTATAGGAAAGTAAATATTGCATCCTTAACATTTTTAGAGTGTCCAGCCACCCTAATGGATGGACTATCTATTAAAGCCTGAGTGTGATCAGGTTAAGGATGCACACGTGGTGGAATGCCGATGCTGGAGAGGGGGTGCAGTCGAACACCATTTTAAAGCCTCTGATACAGATCTGAACCATCTGTAGGAACCCATCCACACAGGAGCATGAAGGGTGAGTGAAGATGGCTCACTCTCAGCAGCAAGGGATTCTGTAGATATGGCACAACCCCATGTGCAATAGTGAATATTCCTTCCATCCTATAAGGGCTGCCAAGGTTTGGACACCTGGTTTTTGTTCCAGTTTTTGAAGAATTGCCCATAGCCAGCAGAAGCAACCTTGGTGAAAGGTAAGACTTCCTAGGCCTACTGGTCCCCAACCAAGGTCTCCCAGCACGGGAGCCTCTTTGAACAGAGGCTTTGGGAAGTACAAGTTCCTAAGATGCTAAAATCAAAAACAGCAGCAGAAATGGCAAACAGCAAATCCACCGTACGGCAAGAGACAACCTTCATCTTAGCAAAGTAAGGATGGGATCTGTTCAGTTATGTCTTCAAACACAGTTTGCTGATGTTAGAACCATCCTCATCCAGAGGAAACGTGTGTGTGTATGTCTGTGTGTTTGGGGGGCCAGGATGGGAGCATAGCCTAGTGGAAAGAGCACAGGGATGAGAGGAGGCAGGAGATTTGGCTTCTGGTACCAGCTCGGTGATTTGCCTGCCCTATAACCTCAGGCAAGTGATTTAACAAAGCCTGCCCTATAACCTCAGGGAAGTGATTTAACTTCTCTGTGTCTGTTTCCTCATTTGCCAGATGGAGATTAATTCCTGTTCTCCCACCCCCTTAGACTGTGAGCCCCATGGAGGACAGGACTATGACTGATGTGATTGTATTGTATATACTCCAGTGCTTAGCATGGTGCTCCACACATAGTAAGTGTTTAACAAATATTACATTTGGGTGCCAGAAAGATTCTCCCTATGGCTTCCCCTATTCTCTGAGAGGATGTCTCTCAGGGCAAGAGTATTGTTTAGAGAACTATAAAATGGGATGGACTAAATGGAATTAAGCGGCTTGGAAGAGTTAAAGGGAAAATGTGCTCCTTTCTTACCTTATCAAAACACATTCCACATTGGGCTGAATATTCATTCATTCAATCAATCATATTTATTGAGCACTTACTGTGTGCAGAGCAGTGTACTAAATGCTTGGGAAGTACAAGTTGGCAACATATAGAGACGGTCCCTACCCAAAAACTGGCGCTCAGTCTAGAAGGGGGATGAATATGATATTTACACTGCAAATTAGGCAAGTAGTAAACAAGTTGACAATCTCATAAATACTTCTGCTCTAGACATTTACTAACATTTGTCCTTTGCCTTTCAGAGCGGGCAGGTGACTTGTTTGGTGGAGAATTGTCCTTCAATAGACTGCCCAGACCCCATCACCTCAGAAGGAAACTGCTGCCCAACCTGCAGAGCTACTGGGAAGCCCATCAATTCCCCCGAACACCTTTAGCCGACATCAGCCAATCGGGTCTGAGCCCTGGATCCTCCCTGCCTGCACTAACATATTTGATGTGAAAATGCACACAGATTTCAAAAATCAGGTCAGTGGAAGCATTTAAACTCAGTGGACCTGTTCTGTCCAATTGACTTCAGTATTGCTGGAAATAATGCAAAAACAAACAGTCATAAAACTTGCACTGGAAGTCGTTCACAGTAGTAAATGCTCTCAATACTGCCTCTGAAAGTTGTAAATTATGCCTCAAAAATCTTGTATGGAAATGCATATTTTCTCCTTGCTGTCTCTTTTCATCAGAGTGGGGAAATGTCTATAGCATTTTGCAGTTGTGAATAGTGAGAATGTGTTTCATTTGGAAACAGGAACCCATGCTTTAACAAGAGTAGATTTGGACTGAGGGAGGAGTCTAAATGGTATTGAACTGTTTTCTACAAGATGACCTGCTATGGTGGGGCTTTTTGTGGGGCATGTGTTCCCCCTTCTTTCCATGCATTTGAAAAATAATCAGCAGTTTCAGTTTCCCTTAGAATTAAATTCTATAACCTTCTTCTAGCTCACTAAAGATACCATCAAAACACTCCTTAAAATTAGAAAAAAAAATCCTATACTATTCCAAGTGAAATGATGATTAGGTTTTGTAATTAGGTGCCTGGGGCACATCTCTCAAAGAACTGTTCATTTTTTTTCATTTGTATTTTTGTATTTGTTACATGCTTACCATGTGTCGAACACTGTTCTAAGCGCTGGGGTAGATACAAGTTAATTAGATTGGACACAATCACTGTCTCACATGGGTCTCAAAGTCTAAGTAAGAGGGAAAACAGGAGAACTGAGGCACAGAGATGTTAAGTGACTTGCCCTAGGTCACACAGCAAGCAATTGGCAGAGCTGAGATTAGAACCCAGGTCCTCTGTCTCCCAGGCCCATGTTCTTTCCACTAGGCCATGCTGCTTCTCAAGCTTGCTAAGTATATAATCGACTCTAGAAGAGCTAAACCAACAAACACAAGAGATGGTAATATAACTTCCAAAAGACCTGCCTTCTGCTGTCCAGACAATATCTGCCAACACCCAAGAGAGTTTGTAAATTTAAAGCACTGCATCTGTGAGGTGTACAAAGGAATACCAAACACCAAATTAGAGCTCTTTGCACGGAATATTAAAATTATTGCTTTTCCTCTTAGAATGGGTTCCACCCCTTCCACCTCCCGGCTTTTTACAAAAATTGAACCCATCACACGAAACTCTCCATGCACTACGAAGTAAGGGATGTTGTTTTGTTCCATCTCGTGTTTTAGAACATAGAAGTCAATTTTTCTTATTAGTTATGGAAAAAAGTTCTCATACTTAAAAAGACGTCCATGGCTTTACTGAAATACTCTGTTGATGGAAAACTAAGGATCAGTATTTTTATACTATTACTATTTTTGTAACTTGGGTGCCTGAAGTCCCAAATGAATTGGTCAAGCTGTTAAATTTTCAAGCAAACAATTTAAAGGATAGACTGTGTAGTACATAGAATTATAGTCCATTTAAATGTAACTGATTATAGGCTGACTGGTCTTGCTGAGCCAGTAACAGAGTTTGATGGGTGTCCTGGGAAACCCTAAAACATATACAAATATCCCAGAATTGGGATAGATTTGTCTAAACTGGGCGGCTTACCTTGCACTGATCCCCACACTGCATGCATGCTCTCTCTCCCTCCTTCCTTCCTTCCCTCCAGACATGTGGCTTCCCACATCTGGGATGTTTCCTGCTCACTATAGTCCATTTAGGTACCCCACCATTTGAAGACAGACAAACAATCAGTCAGTCTCTGATTGCAGGGAGACTAAATCAGTTTTTCCCTTCCCAAGTGCTCTCATGATTGCCCAGAAGGGAAAGGGACATACAAACAAATGATGTTGAACAGATGTTCCAGACTTCAGGAAAATATGATCAGGCTACTAAAGGTATATATTTTAAAATATTAGAAACCACCTTTTACCAACACTCTACATTTGTGTCTCAGTAAGCTCAAAGTTTGGTCTTGACTAGGAATCCATCAAATTTCAGTGCATGTTGTACTTGGAAAGATGCTATAAATATGTTATGTCCACACCATTGATGTATTTCTCTGTTCTTCAGAGGAAGAGGCACAGCTTATGACACACCGATTATAGATCAATCTTGCCATCATTACACTTATCTGTAACATTTTAGATTTTGTACTCTTAAAACTTTATACTGTAAAACTGACCTAAGTGTATGTCAGTTTATCTTAATCTGAATGGATTTGATTACTTTATATGTTTTTATAGCTTACTGTAGAGAATCCATCAGGAAATGAATCTTTATTAAGGACTTTTTGTATAATCAAAAAAATGTTTAAATCATGAAACACTGTGTAGTCTAATTTACTCTCATTCCACTGAATGTTCTTATTGAGTCTTGAAAGATGAAAAAGTCTTGGGATTTTTGCACAAGCGTGTCTACTGGCATGGGTCAGATAGTCATCTTAGAGGTTGGGACACTTGTAATGTTTCCTCTTGAATGGATAGAGTCTATGGCCACCATATTCCCTATCTTTTCCTTGTGGACTGGAGCATAGAAGCACTCAGGGGTTTGTTTTGGACTGTCTACCCGCTTTTCAAGAAGCCCCTAAGGGCTCCCTCATGCCCCTACCAAGAGGAGAGAATCAGGATCCATGGAAACATCTGCATGAGGTGAGCAAATGTTTTGGTGGAAAATGTTGTCTGCCCTAACGTGCCGAGAGAAAGGAGAAATCCTTCTACTATTGGTGGTGAGCCAGGAGCATCTCAGTCCATCCCTAATTCTGCTACCGACTGGGTGGTGCTCAGAGCCCAGGAGGCTGGACTGTCTGGATCCTGGGATTTCCTCATCAAATTGGGAGATGCCAGAGTCACTCAGTTGGCACACCTGAAGGGCAATTCCATGTGTGACTGCCCTATCTCCAGAAACTGATCCTTTGTTAGGCTAGTAACAAATCACCTTCTTTTAGCCCTGTTAAGGAACAGGTAAGACCATGAACATCTCCAATCAGCCAATGTGTTCTCCAAAGGAATTTAAAGAAAACAAAGACCTAGGGCGTGAGGTAAGCCTTTTCGTTCCCCAGCCTAACTTCCCTTGGCCTGTACAAGAAAATGACCCAAACTTGGTGAAATGTGCTTTATTGAGTGCTTACTATGTGCAGACACTGTACTAAGCGCTTGGGACAGCACAATGAAACAGAATTAGCAGGCATGTTCCCTGTCCATATGTTCCCCAGCGCTTAGTACAGTGCTTGGCACATAGTAAGCGCTTAACAAATACCACAATTATTATGTTCCCAATAGCCAAGATACTGAATTTGCTGATCAGTTATATGGAATATTTCCAATTGTTTAATCCTCAGTGAAATCAAGCTCACATATTTGCATGGGGGAATTTTATCAGTCAGCTTTTGCATTAGAACGTCACTTGCTTACTTACCCGGAGCAAGCATATGTTTCTGCCCACCAAGGAATAAACTGTGCTGATTTCCTGGCCAGGGTTTTCTGTGTGGTAGAACTACTGGGGAACAGAAGACTTAATTCAGTTTGTGGATTACAGTGTATTTGTTCATCTTGGTACAGTTGGTTTCTTTAGTTTAATGTTGAGACCATTATGAACTTGGAATGTTATGCCATTTGGATAAGGCATCCCAAGTTCACATTATATAGTCTAAAGCCCTAAAACTCTTTTGGTTTGTATACAAAATTCAAGCCCAGTAAGACTATGAATCATTTTGAAGATGCAGTTTGCACAAAAATCCAACCTGAATTTTGAAAGAAATGCTTATTATAAAAGGCAGTATGTGTCTTTTGCAGTTTATTTTCCAGGCATATTATTTGTTTAAAGATCAGTCTGAATGGAGACTTTTCATAAAAGTTAAAGAAATTCATAGTGTTACCTTATGAATAAAGTGAGGGAACCTGTGGAAAATGCAAGAGGTGGTAAGTGTTGTATTTAAAATGAATTTTTACATCTTGGTGGTTTGTTGATGTTTGTGTCAAGCATCAGAATGATGTTTAAAAATGAATTCAGGATAGGATTCTGTGAATGGAGTCAGATGAGCCATCATCTTGAGAGCAAGAACCCAAGCAAAAGAATTGGTTATAGTGCTTGTGGCTTGCACAGTGCTTGCTACTTGCTCTCTCATTTTTGATAGTCATGTTCTCATTAGGACCCAGAGTGCAGCACATTGTAAGGACATGTGCATGCCAACTTGTACTTCCCAAGCGCTTAGTACAGTGCTCTGCACACAGTAAGTGCTCAATAAATGCAATTGATTGATTGAATGTACAATCTTCCTCCACTCTAGCTATCTAAAGGTGGAATTGGGAAGAGAATCTAGGTCTCCTGTTTCCCAGAAAAATGCTCTATCCACTTTATTGACGATAGAAGAGTGAAATTCATTCATTCATTCAATCATATTTATGGAGTGCTTACTGTGTGCAGAGCACTGTACTAAGTGCTTGGAAAGTACAATTCGGCAACAAACAGAGACAATGCCTCCACAACAATGGGCTCACAGTCTAATCAGGGATGTGACTGAGGACTGGACAAAAGCTCTCCTACTCAGGGCGGTTTTATGCAGCAATAGTGTCTTGGACAAACTGTCTGATTTTCTTGATCTGATATTGTGGATGCTTCTTTTCCTTTCATCTTCAAGAGGTGAAAAGAGCAACCAGAACACAGTGAATCCACCTGTTTTCCTCAGGTAAGGACCTCTAATTAGTTCACTTATCTAAAAAACTGGGGTTTCTGTGTGCCCGTGTACCATGCAGAGCAGTACAAAAGGCTTTCAAATTTTTTGTTATATAATGCATAAATTATGGCATCATTATTGTCTAAGGAAAAAAGGCCTTTGAATTTCAAGTTTTTTTAGCAGTTGGATGAGAAGTACAAATGTTTTTTGATCTTATTTTTTCTACAAACAGCAAGTGAAATATAAGTTCTTTTAAACATTTAATTGTTGGCGGCAAGCTGATCTTCCATTTATTCCAAATAAAATTTATATCTGAATGTGATTTTTAGAAAAGCATGTGATCTTCTCTAAACTGTTCCAGGGAACATTATGAAAGAGCATAGCTGTTTTGTAAGTATTTATGGTGCTTTTATATTCTATAATTCCAGAGACAATGTGCATGATAATCACTACTTATGTAACTTTTAGTACTGCGGGGGACATAGTAATCATAATATAAATAATAATAATCGTGGTATTTGTTAAGCACTTACTATGTGCCAGGCACTGAACTAAGCACTGGGGTGGATACATCCAGTCAGGTTGGAACCAGTCCCTGTCCCACCTGGAGCTCACAGTCTTAATCCTCGTTTTCCAGATGAGGGAACTGAGGCCCAGAGATGTGAAGTGACTTGCCCAAGATCACACAGCAGATAAGTGGTGTATCTTCTTTAAGAATGTAGGTCAACTATATGTGTTTCTTATCATTCCTAACATTACACTCACTGAGAGTGGCCTTGACCACAAGAATGGTGCTTGTTTTCACAAGCCATCATTACTTTTTCCCTCTGTCTCAGAGTATATCTCTTTGTTCTGCATCTATCAAAACACTTCAACAGCCTTCATATTTTATGACCTTACTTTTTGTGATCTCAGTGAACTGCGGGTTTCTCATGATCTGCAGCTCTTTCTAGTTCTCCACCC
Organism: Tachyglossus aculeatus; assembly: GCF_015852505.1. Taxonomy (NCBI): domain Eukaryota; kingdom Metazoa; phylum Chordata; class Mammalia; order Monotremata; family Tachyglossidae; genus Tachyglossus; species Tachyglossus aculeatus. Next base: position 14,461,740 of record NC_052090.1, on the reverse strand, counting down.
TTTTTTCCTCTTAGCTGACTTAAGGTAAATCAGTACGGATTGCATTACCACACTGGCAGAATTGGGAGGAAATTAAGAAAGGAGTGTAAAATAGATCTCAACCCATAACGTTTACTTCAGTTGTCTGAACTTAGTGGGGTGCTTTGTGGTTGACAAAGTACTGGAGTAGTGGAGTTAAGAAGAGAGAAGTTAGTCTCTTAACTTGCTGAGTGAGAGAAGCAGCATGCTTTAGTGAATGGAGCAAGGAGTTAAGAGTCAGAGGATCTGGATTCTTATCCCAGCTCTGCCACTTACCTGTTGTGTGACCTTGGACAAGTCATTAACTTATCTAGGCCTCAGTCACCTCATCTGTAAAACGGGGATTAAGAACATGAACTTCAAGTAGGACATGGCTTGTGTCCAACCTGATTATCTTGCACCTACCACAGCGCTTAGTACAGTGTCTGGCACATATTAAGTGCTTTACAAATACTGTTTTTTAATAAATCTCTTCATATTTCAGCCTTGGTTATATCCTAGAGGTAGATAATGGGGCAGGGCCCAATCTTCCTAGGATGAGATCAGTTAGAATATGCTGACTTAATGGGGAAAGGCAGGAGGTCTTCAAAGTTCAGGGAGAAAAATGGAATGGAAGAAAAATGGGAGATATAGAACAATAGTATATTAACTGTAATAGAAGTCTAATCAAGAAACATTCCCCAGAAAGTTAAGCAAAACACACAGGCATTTTAGAGGTGGCCTAAGCCATTTTTTCCTGGAATTGGGACTATCCTGACTAAACTGGTTAGCCTATTTCTCCCCACCCCTAGGCTGCTCTGTACACTCTGAGAGCAGGGATTGTGTTTACCTAACCAACTCTATTGTACTCTCCTAAGTGTTCAGTACAGTGCTCTGCACACAGATTGATCTTGCTCCATGTCTGGATTGGAACATACATAATCTTAGGTCTCTTGACTTTCTGAGACTTACTGTACTGGGGGATGTCAAAACCACCCTTTTCCCACAATGTCTGCTCACAGTCACTGAGAGGAATAATAATAATAATAATAATAATAATAATAATAATAAAGGCATTTATTAAGTGCTTACTATGTGCAAAGCACTGTTCTAAGCTCTGGGGAGGTTACAAGGTGATAAAGTTGTCCCACGGGGGGCTCACAGTCTTAATCCCCATTTTACAGATGAGGTAACTGAGGCCCAGAGAAGTTAAGTGACTTGCCCAAAGTCACACAGCTGACAGTTTGCAGAGCCAGGATTTGAACCCACGACCTCTGACTCCAAAGCCCATGCTCTTTCCACTCAGCCATGCTGCTTCTCAGGAATGGCACAACAGTTTGAGATGGGTCCCAAATGTCTAGGTTTTCAACCAAGAAACAGCCTAAAAATGCAGGTATTGACTTTCCAAGAATTACTATTCTTAGGCATCCCATTGGCAGACATCATTTGAGAGTTCTAAAATAACATTTCTTTTCTGCTGGAAAAATAACACTCGGGTGGCTGCCCTTGTTTTTATCAAGAAATTTTATGATATTCACAATGTGCCTGTTAATGTAGGTACATTCAGTACAGTGATTATAATAGGTAGTTAGGCAATCACTTACACTATTTCTTGAAATTCTTGACTGCTGACTAGAGAATGAAATGGTACCAAGAAATTAGTACTATTTTGTGATTGATTCCCTAGCTTCATGAGGAAGGTCATACCTGGCAACTTTTAAATGTACTCTGACTTTGTGACCACAATCTTGAAATGTAACTTTAAGCAGTTAAAACATTGGCTAATCATGTCCTATAACTTTTTTCAAGAGTGTCAAATGAACAAGCATCACTGTCAACAGGCAGTAAGATTGGATTGCATGCCAAAATGTACTGATTGATTTTTATATAAAAGCAGATTAGTGCTATTGAGCTCTGCTTCATTTGATGTATTATGCATCTCCAGAAGTTATTTATGCTGTCCGATCTTTGAAAAAAATGATTGGGGAAAAGCTGCTGAAAATAGCTACTGAACACAAACACATAATTCATAGTACAACTGCATCTTCTTTGACAATGTACCATAACAGCATCTTTGTAATTGTGCATTGTACATTGAAATATTCACAAAACTAAGTTGAAATATGATTAGTACCAAGTAAAATGGGAAGGGCACAGTAGGAGGTATTAGAAGGCTAGAAATATTTTCCTATTAAGCTCGTCACAAATTCACAGTAAAACAAAGGCCCATTCCCTCAGTGGAGCAAAGATGTCCTTTTCAATTCAGGGATCACAGTTTCATGTCAGAGGTGGTGAGTGGACAAGTGACTGACCCCTAACTTGATTTTTGTAGCCTTCTTTCCTGAGGAAGAGAGTCCAAAAATGGAGCAGAGGAAGACTTCACTCGCAATCCAAGGTATTTATTAAGACCTGCTTAGTGCTACGGACAGTACGGATTAAGTCATAGGTGTAGAAAGCTGAAGAAGCTAACAGGTAGGAATTTTATCAGTAGCCACTGGAGATGGACAACCATTGGAGTTTTCTGAGGACTGGAGAGATGTGTGTCAAGAAGATGATCTGTGAAGCATAGTGTAGTGTTGGTAGATTGGAGAGGGTGACAGTGATGGGACTGTTCAGTAATCTAATGGTGAGATTGAAAAGAGCAGACAGGAATGGTCACTCTTCAGGTGGAGAATAAGGTTTGAGAACTGTTGTGCAGGAAAAACAAACTGGATTTGGCCGTGGAGTTTGGTGGTGAGAAGACAGGATGGCAGGGTAGTGGTGTTATTGACAAAGATGGGAAAGTTAGGGGGAGTAGGTGTAGGAAGGAGGATGAGAAGTTCAATTATAGGCTCTCCGAACGTGCATTACCCAAAGCAAAAACAAGTGTGGAATTCAACATTATAACTTTCAAAAATTGAACCAATCCACTGCTCCCCACCCCCACCCCCAGATTTTAAGCTTCTCGTTGGCAGGGAATGTCTGTTTTATTGTACTCTCCCAAGAGCTTAGTACAGTGCTCTGCACTCAGTACTCACTCAGTAAATACGATTGAATGAATAAATGAATGAATAGAATTGCTGGTTGCTCAGCCTGTTTTGGCTAATCACAGAAAACTTCTGTCCCAACAGGGGGCCATTCTGCTTAGGGAAATTAGTTCCTTTGCTTCAGACTGATGTTGTATCTGGTTTTGTTTACAATACCCAAGAGCCCAATTCACCATCTGCTATGATCTAAACATGAAGTACGAGCTGAGAGGTGAAAGCCTAATTTGAGGCTTCTGTGAAATCCTTAATGTAAAAGTCATAAAAAGAACATGATTTCAGGGATATCAATTTGATGGCTGTGCTTTTCCATTCCAAATAATGTGTAATAATGACTATTGGGGTTGTAGGGAAGAGCAGTTCAATTGTCATTGAAAGAGGGGCTTCCCAAACCAAGCTGCAGCAAATTGTTCTTAAGATTCAGGATGTCATGCTGGGGTCAGTAGGAAAAACTGTGTAAGTAAAGGAATACTTCAGCTGTCAAGACAGCAATTACCCTGGGACTGGTGAGAACAAATGATCTGAGTTTCAGATTTGGCTAAGTATACTAACTTGATACAGCAACTGAAGAGCTCAGATCAGAGGTTGGTATCAGACTGCCACACTTGATCTCTGCGTTGCCTTTTGAAACCTAGTATGGAGGACGTAATGTAGTGAAAGCTAGAACCATGAACAAGGTGGCCTTCAACAGATCTGGGACTCGAATTGCTACTGCATGGTGTAGTAAGCTCCATGGCTTAGTGGATAGAGCACAGGCCTGGGAGTTGGAAGGTCATGGGGTCTAACCCCAGCTCCGCCATGTGTCTGGTATTTGACCTTGGGCAAGTCACATCACTTCTCTGGGCATCAGTCACTGCATCTGTTAAATGGGGGTTGAGACTTTGAGCCATGTGGGACCTGATTTGCTAGTATCCACCCCAGTGCTTAGTATGGTACCTGGCACATAGTACAGTGCCTGGCCATTTAAATGTGTTTTCAGCGCAGTAGAGGTGGCATCATTACTCTCCCCACCCCAAACTCCAAGAAGGCTGCAGAGAGCTGAAGATGGAGACAGAGCAAGGACAGCTGCTTTGTGCAATATTGATTCTTGCTCTCTTCAGTGTCTTGGCTGAGAGACAAGTCAACCTCCCATTCCCGAGCACAAATCTAAGAACTGTGTAAAATGAGTTGCCAATCTCAGCTCACTATTTTACCAAAGTCGTGAGTGGCCTATCGTAGCCCATACTCTGACCTCAGCTACTGGTGACCAAATGCTGTAACATGGAAAGCTGCCAATGGCAAATTCTAGCTGGGTAGTAGACAAACAACTAAGGCTCATACTTCCTGCCAATACCAATTCATTAGCGATCTCCCCAAAATGCAGGGGAGAGGTATCATTCAGAATGGAAACAACAGCATTATCAGGGCTCAACAAATGTCCTTCCTACTTATCGGGGTGCATGAAAAATAAAGGTGAAATTAGGGAACCACAGCTGGGGGATGCAGAGTGCTAATGAGGTAAATAATAATAATAATAGCATTTATTAAGTGCTATGTGCAAAGCACTGTTCTAAGCACTGGGGAGGTTACAACGTGAACAGGTTGTACCACATGGGGCTCACAGTCTTAATCCCCATTTTACAGATGAGGTAACTGAGGCCCAGAGACGTTAAGTGACTTGCCCAAAGTCACAGAGCTGACAAGTGGCGGAGCCAGGATTTGAACCCATGACCTCTGACTCCAAAACCCAGGCTCTTTCCACTGAGGAAAACACATCATTCAACCAAAGTAAGTCAACCAAAAGTAGTTAAGGCAAAGAGAGCACACACAACCAAAGGCAGAGTACAGAAAACTCCTGGCTGGAGGGAAGAATTATTTGCTGGGGCCCTGGGTTCCTCTTTGAAGTGTGTGTCTGTCTCCTGCTATGGCTGGCGGCTTCCACAATGTCCAAGAATACCACAGGCCTCATTGTGGAGGGGGCTGAGTAGGGGCCATGAGATTTCACTCTTAGATAATGGGGAGCATTTTCTGTCCCTATTCCTCTAGGCTAGGATGCTTGGACACACGGGCATAATTCCTCGTGGTCTACGTGAATGCCATTTTTCTTGGTTTTTCCAGAGATCACTCCCTGAAAGAGCCTATTTCTTTAAGTTTTCCAACTCAGGCAAAAATCTCAAAAAAAGCTCTTGGAAGAGCTTCATCTTGGGAAACTGAAGACTACCTCATGCTTAGTACTGTGCTGTACATACAGTAAGTGCACAGTAAATACAATTGATTGATTGATTGATTACTCTCCTTGGAACTGTGATTCAATGTGCTAGTCCCTGCTGGTTGCAAGCAATAAAAATGACTCCAGAAACAATCCAAATGGAGCAAATCACTTAATCAATCAAATGGTATTAATTGAACACTTAACCTGCACTAAGTGCTTGGGAGAGTAAAGTGGAGTAAGTAGACACAATCCCTGCTCCCAGTAACATCGTTGTCTCTTTAAAACCCATCAAAGTTTAAAGCCTGACTATAATTAATACTTATTTTTTTATCTATTCATAAGGTGCTAATGCGCTGTTCTGTTTAGTTTCAATAAAGACATTCATTGAGTTGCATCAAAGATGAACTATTTAGAGCCACAGACTGCCTTACACTTTCTGTCTCCTGGAAGTCAATCAATGTCTATCTAAATTTGCTCTGGGTGAAAAATATTAATATTATTGTCATTATTATCATTGGGTCATTCCCTCTGCTTAGTTAGCTTATCAGCATGTCTCTTCGAGTCCCAATTTGCAAGAGCAGCAGGACCTATGTCCTGCTATTTGGGGATCCTATGTCACAGCTTCTCAGGCTGCTCTAGCCAGTGTGCTGGGTTGGAGCAGTACCCTGTGCTTGGGTTTTCTCATCTCGTACCGTTTCTTCCATAAACCTGCTATTGTTACCACTGGGAAGACACATCTGACAGACTGAAAAATAATGGAACTTATGCATTATGTGCCTCTGGCGAAAGCAATGTCTGGCTTGCTTGGCTGAGTCGCTCTCCTTCACACCGTTTTCTTTCCGTATAAACGTAGCACGTCCTTTTGAGCTAAACAAAACAAACCAGGGGAAAAAATACTTTTTTCCACCCACTGGTTGCTGCTGTGAATACCAGTGTCATACTTTTAAGTAGTAAAATGGCATGAAAAGCAGATGGAAGTGTGTGTTTGATTTCAGCAGCGAGCGTGCCTGATTTTTTTTTTTTATGGTTGCTGGGAAGGGAGTGTTTTGGATCATTAATAAAGTGAGGGCTTATCCTTTCATACAAAAGGTCAATGTAACTTTTTTGGGGATACATTAGAAGGTGTTAAGCCCCACAGCATTGTACTAGTACTTAAATTTCCTCGACTTGGCAAGGATTGTGGTGGTTTTGTGTTGGGTTCTGTTGTCTGTCTATCCTGGCCCAGTACGTTTTTGTTTTAGCTTCTTATATGCAGTCTGACTGAGATCACTGGCATCCACAGCAGGAATGCTAGCAAACACCAAATCACCACAGTCCAGGGAAGTAATGCCCAGGCAGTTTATGACAATATCACATCCTTCTTAAAATATAGTTGGAAAGTCTGGCATTGGGCCATGGGCCACTGCAGGGCTAAAGAATGACAGATTGAAAGCAGTAAAGGATGTCCCTAGATAAATGGTTTGTCCCACAAGTGTGGACTATATTTGGCTGGTCTTGAGGGGTCATCCCGTGGCTACTACATGAGGTGGTACAGGCTTTATCTTTAAAAGCCTCAACAGAGCACATCATTTGCGTATTTGGAACAGGAAGAGCATATGTCAACAGATATGCTATAAGGTGTGGTATGCTATTATAGCATCTACCCCTACAAGAATCCAACATCCTGCAAATTTTCTTTAGTTGTAAAATTTAGTTGATAAATTCTCCAGCCGTTGGAGTCCTAATGGAAGAGACCCAACTAAGACCCGATCTCTTCCTAGCTGTATGACCAGCCAAATGGGAGCACCTGCAAAACTAGAGCTCGGCCTTGTATCTTGCATAATAAGAATAATAATAATAGTTGTACTTGTTAAGCGCTTACTATGTGCCAAGCACTGTTCTAAGCACTATGCAGTACAATGCGGTTTCTCACCAAAACATGCATTGAAACACACTAGACATGTCGCTTTGGAAGTTGTTTCTAAGTATTTCCGTTAGACTTCATAAGGGTATCTGTGCTTTGAAAGATCATTTTTCCACCTCTTCAGTTTTCCATGCTGGACTAATGAATAGATTTTTTTAAAGGTATTTGTTAAGTGTTTACTATGTGCCAGGCACTGTTCTAAACGCTGGGACAGATACAAGCTCCACATAGGACCGGGACTGTAACCAACTCGATTTCCTTGTATCCACCCCAGTGCTTAGTTCAGTGCCTGGTACCTAGTAAGCACTTAAATACCATCATCATTATTACTACGATAATACCTTGCATCATCACCATCACAACAATCATAATAATAACAATACCTCGATGATTTAACTCTTATTTTCTCAAAGCACTTTCATATTCATGAAAAGATCTTACCGGCAGCTTGACAATGGCGGCACTACTGACTCAGAATCCTTCCCCATCTCTGGTCTCTGATATCATATGAGAAGGCCCCAAAGCCAAAATGAGGGCCCTTGGGCAGGTTCAACCTTTGGCTGTCATTTTTGTTCCAGGAACAAACATGCTCATTGTTTAATCAGGGCTAGCACTTGCTGTGAAAGAGAAGTAGAGAAAATTAGTTCAGGAGTGGAGAAAAGGCAAGAGACTTCATGGCTAAGTCACTGATGCAGCTCAGAAAAGTTCAGAGTTATTTTTTAATCATATGAACTTCATAATTAATTATACATTGCTACATTATAATTATTCAGCTGGGATCTATCAATATTTAACTAAAAGGCTGCAGTTGCTGTGGAAATTTACTGTAAGCAGACTTTACCAGTTTAAAAACTTTGAGGGGGCACCCCATAGCCTCTCTATCTCTAGCATGACCCCGAAGGCAATTCAGAATTGTATGTGCTATTGGATGCACATTTAGCCTTTGGTTTGTGCATGAAGCCTCAGTGATAATCTTTCAAATTATTTATATCCTGCATGCAGGTTAGCTTCCTTCTCACTTGCATAATTGATTTCCATGAGGAGAAACATTCTGCTCTACAGCTAATTACTCCCCCATGGAATTTTGATGGTACACATGGATTCCAGTATCAGAGGGAGAGGTTGTGGACAGTAATTACAGCTAATATTGGGGTGAATGGCCTTTTGGGGATCCTCCTGCTTCTAGAGAGCAGTGCAAGAATGCACAGAAAATGGGGGAGAAGACATTTATAGAAGGCAATCAATAACAACACTGAAAAAGATAATGTATTATTGGTTAAGCATTTCTGTGGCCTTGGGAGTGAGAGAACCTCGGTTCTAATCCCAGCTCTGACACTTGTCTGCTATGTGACCCTGGGCAAGTCCCATTACTTTTCTGGGCCTGAGTTTCATCTTCTATAAAATAGGGATTAAATCCTACTACCAAGTAAATTGAGACCCCATGAGGGACAGGAACTGTGTCCAACCTGATTATCTTGTATCTACCCTAGTGCTTAGTACAGTGCTTGGCAGAAATAAGTGCTTAACAAGTACAATAATTATTATTATATGCCAAGCACTGTACAAAGCACTGGCATAGATGCTGTAAAATCAGGAGATAGAACAGGTACTTAATCCCCATTTTACATATAGGAAATGGCGGCAAAGAGAAGTTAAGTGACAGCAGGCAAGTAGAAGGTTCTGGATTAGAATGCAGGCCCTCTGATTCCCAGACTTGTGCTCTTTCTACTAGACCACAGTGCTCAATGGATATGATTGAATGAACAAATAAACCCTCAGCTTTCACAATTGGAGTGATTATCTTTGTCAGCAATGGAGTTTCTGAAATACCACATTTTCATTTGATTGGCATCCAGCTGATTTTTATTTTGGCGGGGGGGGGGGGTCAATCCCACTTGTAATTGTATTTTGGGGTGGAAGCAGAGAGAATCTTCTTCCTTGCTGTAGTGTGCCCGTAATGGTGTCTTGTATAGAAACTAAATGGTTCTGGTTTAGCTGGAGTCTCCTTCCATCCTACATGAAGGTTTTCTTCTCTTGCTTGTCTCCCTCACTTACACTGCATTCTTCCTATCATAACCTTCAGGTTTTGGCTCTCTAAAGATCCTGAGGCAAAACAAAAGGGATTGAGGGAAATTCTTTATATCTCTAGGTATCATCCATCAAGAACTACATCAACAGTTTGTATGGTTAGGAATGCATTTTGATTGCCTTTATTATTATTTCAGTTTTTCTTTTTCTGCACTTGATATTCTGAAACTGTTTTTGAAATCTGCATTTTTCCATTTCTTAATGTATTTAATATACAAGGTGATCTACTCCTGTAAAATGATATTTTTATGATGAGTGTTCTGACTACTGAAAACCAACACTTAGGATCACTGAAGGTCTGTGAAGAAAACTTTGTCAAACTGCAGCTTGAATTAATTATAAACAGTTGAAGCCTCATTATAACTTGAATGAGACAGATGTAAGACTCATTCTTAATTATTCTACTCATTACTTTAATTTTTAATTGCAAATCATGAATTAGAAGTTTCAGAAATTATAAAGATAGTTTTAAAACATGGACCCTTGAGAAATTTAACAGCACATTAGTTTTTGCTTATTATGCAAATGATTGTAACAGTCAGAAATAATTATCTATTTCATAAAAATACTTTTAAAAAAACCATACCAAAAAGCTGTGCAGACAAGCAGTAAATACTATGGACAAGTATTCTGAATATCTGAGGGAAACATTTAAAGTTAGCTCCTCTTTAGAAATGGGAAACCAAGGGGAGTCCAATTTGCTATTAGTTACCATAAGGCTCCATAGAAACCCTAACTTGAAAACACTGTGTTTACTGAAACGTGCTTTTTAATAGCCTGGGCTAATGACAGCAATAAAAATTTGCATGGACTGAATGTCAAGTTTTCATCCCATAGTACATGAATCATAATGAGTTCAGATGACTGGCTGTCAGGGATCTTTTATAATTTGCTTAAAATAAACACAGGCCAATAAATAGAAATCATTAAATATGTTGGGGAAAAGCCAAATCAGCCAATGCTAGTTTCAGGAACTTCCCAGAATAAAACGAAGTTATTCTTCCCCAAAATGAAATTTCTACTTCAAACAGAAAAGAAAGGGAACCGCCAGAACTGCAGTGGCAACCTGTCAGAGAATCAATCAGGAAGGAGGCAAAGGGTGAGAGAACAATACTGAAAAAACAAAATAGCAGCAAAAGTAGAAAAGAAAGCTGAACCTATGAAGATGCATCTGCAGACTCGTTTGATGTGAGAGTGCCCTCTGGGATTTTGGTTTTGAAATTTTAATTTTAAAGTAGAATCACCTAGCTGTTACTCCTAGGGATAATTAGACAGTGATACAAATACCACAGGCATTTACATTTAGGAAATGTTTCAGAATAAGGATCGTCAGTCAGGATTGAGGAAAAAAGGGAGGAATTATGAAACAAAGAAAAAGCTACGTTGTAATTTTGCAACATTTCCAACTTACAAGACATCAAGGTAAATCAATATATTTTGGGTGATGTCATGAACAACATCTGGACCCAGGGGAGAAGTGAACTAGTAAAATAAGAATGTTTCTAGTCAATACTATAGGCTTGTTGGGGTTTTTATTGTTTGTTTTCCCCAAATATGGGTTATAGGATCGCGTTAGCATTGCCTGCTGTGATCAGAAATCTTTGAGGTTTGTATTGCATTGAGGAGTAGCATGTCCTAGTGGAAAGAGCACATGGTTCTGAAAGTCAGAAGACTTGGATTCTAATCCTGCTTTTTCCAGTTGCCTGCCATATGTCCTTGGACAAGTCACTTAACTTTTCTATGCCTCATTTTCCTCATCTATGAAATGGAGATTCAATATCTGTTCTCATTTCTACTTAGACAGTGAGCCCCACGTGGACAGGGACTATGCCCAACCTGATTAAATTGTATTTATCCTAGCATTTAGAACAATGCCTGACTCATAGTAAGTTCTTCTTCTTATTATTATATTACATTATATCATATTATATATATCATATTATATTGTTATAATAATACTAATGATGGCATTTAGTAAGCGCTTACTATGTGCAAAGCACTGTTGTAAGCACTAGGGAGGTTACAAGGTGATCAGGTTGTCCCACAGGGGGCTCACAGTTTTAATCCCCATTTTACAGATGAGGTAACTGAGGCACAGAGAAGTTAAGTGACTTGCCCAATGTCACACAGCTGACAATTGGCAGAGCTGGGATTTGAACCCATGACATCTTGACTCCAAAGCCCGTGGTCTTTCCATTGAGCCACACTGCTTCTATGATGATAGTCATAATAATACTGAAAGATGTGAAACATTGTTTTATTCTAAAGTGCCCTTGGGAAAAGCAGAGTTATTTTTTTTTTCTTTGCTATTTCTATAGTCCCTTCCTGCTTAGGAAAACTAAACTCCTTTGAGGTAGATACTCGTCATGGTTAATAGCCAAAACTGACTGAGGGAGAAGAAGCAGATTACCCAGAAGAAGGTATAATCTGCTTTAAATAAAGAGTACTGAGGAGAAGAGGACAAAAGGGTGGTTGAATCCATTTTAGGAGAGAGAGAATAGCGAAGCAAAGCATCTACATATCTGTATTCAGTCTTCCTAAGTAGGATCCCTCTAGTGGGATGCAGTGATGGCAACATAATGAATTGACCTACAGGTAATGGAAACCCAAAAATGGGGCTCTGAGAGAAGAAAGGAAAAATTAATGAGCCTGGAGAATGAAAAGAGGGCTCTTGTGCATGACAGGAAGAATGAAAATAAAGTATATGGATGAAAAGATAGAGAATAAAAATGAGGTGCATGTAGAGCTTCTAAAATAGATGTAAAGCTTGGAAAGGTGTTTTAAGTTGAAATTTCAGCTTATATTAAGGTTGTTATGGAACCCCAAAGGAAGAAAGGGTCAGGTGGACAAAGAAACAGATCTAAACCAAAGTGTTTCTCTCAATTAAAATAAATAGCATGTAGTCTGAAGGGGCAAAGAAAAAGTTGTTATGAGCTCAAAGGCAGTAATAGTAGTAGTATTTAAAAGTGTAGGCAATAATACAAAAGTATTATTAGTAGTAATAATAATAACAAACTAATTTATTAAGTGTTTACTGTGTGTCAAAGACTGCACTAAGAGCTGGAGAAGGTGAAAGATAATCAGGACAGACATGGTTGCTGTCCCACATCAATCAATGGTATTTATGAGAGTTTACTATGTGCAGAGCACTGTACTAAGCATTTGAGAGAATAACATACAACAGAGTTGTCAGAAATGTTCCCCGCCAACAACAAGTTTACAGTCTGGGCCTCATCCTTTAGGAGGGAGAACAGGTACTGAATCCCTAGTTTACAAATGGGGAAACACAGGCACAGAGAAGTTAAGTGACTTGCCCAAGGTTACACAGCACGGCAGTGGCAGAGTGCAGATTAGAACCCAGGTCCTCCGACTCTTTCCACTAAACCATGCTGCCTCCCCAATATTGAATGAGTGCTGTAATTTAGCTTAAATCAATCCATCAATCAATTGTATTAATTGAGCACTTATTGTGCGCAGAGCACTATATAAGTAGTGCTTAGGAGAGTGATATAACACAATTGGTAGATAAATTCCCCGTCCACAAGAACTTTATGGTCTAGAGGGGTAGACAGATATTAATATAAATGAATAAATTATGGACCTGTGCATAAGTGTCGTGGAACTGAGGGAAGGGTGAATAAAGGGTACAAATCCAATTGAAAGGGTGACACAGAAGGGAGTGGGAGGAGAGGAAATGAGGGCTTAGTCAGGGAAGGCCTCTAGGAGAAGATATGCCTTCAATAAGACTGAGAAGGTGGGAGAAGATATGCCTTCAATAAGACTTAGGTGGGACAGGGATGCTCTGTAGGCTATGAAAAGGGAGGGCTTTCCAGGCCAGAAGTAAGATGTGGGCGAGAGGTCGGCAGCGAGATAGATAAGAATGAAGTACAGAGAGTAGATTGGCATTAGAGGAGCAAAGTATGCAGGCTGGGTTGCAAACAGGAAATCAGAGAAGGAGGGTAGTAGGAACAAGGTGGTTGAATGCCTCAAAGCTGATGGCGAGGAGTTCTTTAAATTGTGTGAAAAATGACTGATTTCAACTTTTCAAGAGATGTAAACACTAGCGTATTAATGCCTACTTCACATACCTCTAAGGACCTATTTTCATCCAGGGAACATGTTATTTGGGCCATTATTGACCTGATAAGCTAATATCCAAATATGAGTTGTCTCCTTAGGTTACAAATGTAGAGAGTGAGGCCAGAAAAACGCTGGAGGTGTAAGTACTTATATGTGGAGGGAGAATGGGAAGATGAGTTGCTGGAAATAAATAATATTCATTACACCATGATGATGCCTAAATCAATCAGCTAACCATAGGTGCTTAATGAATACCACTGATTGTATGCAAAGAACAATATTAACCACTTGAGAGAGTCCACCAGAAGTAAAATATAAAGAAATCTGCCCTCAAAGGATTTATAATGTAAAAAGACAGGCATATATTTTCTGGATTGAAATGGATCTCCTTTTTTTGAGTTTCTGATTCTTATCGCTTAGAGAGACTTCTTTCCGTTAATCTCCCAAGTGCTCATCTTTTCATGTCATTTTTCTTTGAAATGACATGTTTAAAATAGAAGTGGTAAAGATGCCAATTGCTAGGGCATTGACCACAGCAGGAGTCTTAGGGAGGTCTGAGAAACAGCCTGTGAAGGTGGCCTTGAGTGAACTGAATCCAGCAGCCCCCAACAGGCCTATGTAGTAGAGCAGTGGCAGCAGGAGGAAAGAAAGACAGCTCCAAGAGAGCTCGTATTGACAAAATGACCAGAGGGCAGGTAGGATGTGAGGAAAGAAGTTGATATGGGGCATATGGGGAATGTGGGCTGAGGGAGGCATTTGGCTTGGAGAGAAGAAAGGGCAATTGCAACTTAAGGAAAAGGAAATAAAGTATAAACATTCAGGAGAAGAAAATAAGCCAAATTGGAAAACATCAACAAATGGCACTAAGAAAGAATAGATTCCCGATAAACACTGAAAGATAGTCAAGGACGATGCCAAGGTTGCAAGCATCTGCTGTTGCCATGGGACCAGTTGTTTCCCAGAGCTGGATGAGAGGGGTCCCCAGGGGTTTCTCTTCTCGTCTTTAGATTTCTGAGATTGTAGTTTAAGACACAGAGTAAGATTTTTAAGCATTTCTTTTAGTGAACCAAATAAATTTAGATGTCAGGGCAAGTTGGGCACAAAGGTGGAAAAATATATGTGAAACTGATAAAAACAAATCATCGGACTAAACCAACCATGGGGAAGAATTGAAACTTTCCTTCGGTAACATAATCACCTGAGGAAATTTGAATCATATTGTCCTTATTTTACATTTATCTCATACGTTTCAAGTGAATATGCACTTGAGAGGCATTTCTTTTCCCGTGAAAGGAATATTGAAAGGCAAACTCCATATGAGCAGGTGGGTCGGCAGATACTTTATACCAATTTGGGTTATCAGTGGTTGACACTGTTGACTGTTTGCCTCCAAATGCCGCTATGATTTTCACCTGATGCACCTTCTACATCTTTGATCACTCCTTCTGAGCCTAATTTGCTGGCTCCTCTTCAAACTCTTTCTCTAAGTGAGGATGTCACAAAAGACTTGCTTTTAAGCCTGTTTCCTTTCTAGCTTCACACTGGGAATATCATCTATTCACATGGCTTCAGTTATCACCGCTCTGCAGATGACTCCAAAATTTATCCCTCTAGCCTGAACCTCGCCCCCTCTCTATAAGCGCGCAGTGCATTGGATGTCCCAGTGGCACCTAAAACTCAATATGTCTACCTGATTCACTGTCCCAAAGCACTGCTTCAGCACTACTCTCTCCACCCTTGAATACTTCTAATGGTTGCCTGTTTCCTTATGCATCAAACAGAAATTCTCTACTCATGCCTTCAAGGCTCTCCACTGCCTATTCCCATCATTTATATTGGTTCTCTTCACCTGCTACAATGCAGTTTGCACTTTTCATTCTTCTCAACCTTCCCTTTTAACTGCAAGTCTCTCTCAATGCTCCCACCTCCTAATACCACCTGCTAACAATAGTGTCCTCCCTCCCACCTCCCAAGCCCAACTGGGAAACTCCTTTCCCTTTGAAATTTGCCAGAATTCAGCTCTCAATATTTCCAAAGCCATCCTAAAAGCCCATCTCCTCCATGAAGACTTCGATTAATTTCCAACCCAAGTTGTCAGTTATTGTGGCATTTATTGAGCACTTAGGTGCAGAATACTGTATTAAGCATGTAGGAAAGTACAGTACAGAAGCAGCATGGCATAGTGGATAGGGCATGGACCTGGGAATAAGAAGGTCATGGGTTCTAATTGCAACCTCACCACTCATCTGCTGTGTGGCCTTTGGCAAGTCACTTCATGTCTCTGAGTCTGTTACCTCATCTGGAAAATGGGGATTAAGACTGTGAGCCCTGTTAGGGACAGGAATTGGGTCCAACCGAATTTGCTTGTGTCCACCCCAGCATTTAGTATGGTGCCTAGCACAAAGTAAGCACTTAACAAATACCATTATTATCATTATTCAACAGATTTAGTAGACCCAATCCTTTCCCCACAAGGAATTTACAAATTACAGTGTCAAGCCAATAAATTTCCTTTAACTCTTGTGCGTATATTATATATGCATAGCCAATTATACAGTCAGTTATTTGCTCAGCTGTTCGTTCTGACACATTCACACTTGTTCTTCCTTCTCCCTATACTTGTAAATCATTTATATCTAACTTCTTCCCCCACCAGAGTGTAAGTCTACTGAGGGAGATGTCCTCCCTATACTTCCTCACTGGGATACTCTTCCAAATAGTATACTGCTCTGAACACAGTAAGTACTCAATCAATATAATTTATTTCTGGATGGTTTAAGAGTTTAGGCTGAACCTTAGGGTGAAAATTTCATATAAGAAGGAAACTATCAAGTTTTATTCAGGGCCAGATAGCATAGATTTATTTGATTTCTTCAAGGGAGTCTATTTTCTAAGGGATTAAAAAGGGGAATTTGTTTAGAAGTACAAACTTCAAAGTCATGATGATCCTGATCCTTCCTTTGTCTAGGCTGTCCTCTGGCTGTGGGTCAGGCAGTTATGCTAGATCCCTTATCAAGACATCATCTTCCCACAGGATAATTGGGGGATTGCTGAGTTCTGGAAGCTACAGTTGCTGATTCTTGGCCTATCTAGTTCCCACTGTTGCTATGCCCAGTAAAATGCCCTGTAGGGGACATTTTAAGATGCTATACCTTCTCCTATATAAGGAACTGCATTCTTCCCAAGAACCATACAGCAGATTCATTCATTCACTCAATCGTATCAGTGGTATTTGTTGAGTGCTTACGGTGTTCAGAGCACTCAACGGAGCACTTGGGAGAGTGCAATATAAAAGAGTTGGTAGACACATCCCCTACCCACCTTAACAAAAGCAGCCTCCAGGCTACTGGAGGGCATGGCTGTGGTGATGAGTAACTTGGGAGAAGGGAAGAGAGAAAGGTTCAACCTAGTTCTTTGATCCAGATTACTTCTGAGAAGACCTGGCCAGAGAGATGCACAAGTGGATTCCAAAAATGTTTTAGGAATTCTACATGGATGGTGAGGAGAAATGTGCCCTAAATCCTGGCTGTGGAAGGACTGTGCATGTTCACCTAGCTACACTAGGCTCAATGAGATTGTTGGGCTGCATCCCAGCTTAATGTAGCAGCAAATAGTCATCATGTCTGAAATTTCTGCAACTCTCACTGGCAGCAGTGTGCGCTGGTGCATAAAGCTGTGAAGTCAATTCTTATTTTCGGCTCTACCTGAACTCAGGACTTTGGGCACTTCTTCTGGCCTTCCCCTGCTCATCTCTACCCTTTGCCTCACAGAAATCTAACAATATTCTGGAAGAGTGGACTCTGGTGGGTGCTCTCTATTCTAAGATGCAGTTGGTTTCATGTATCTGTAATAATAATAATAATGATGGCATTTATTAACCGCTTACTATGTGCAAAGCACTGTTCTAAGTGCTGGACCACAGTGACCAGGCCTGGAAGCCTACAGGGCTAAGGAACAGATTGAGCAACAAATGTTCTCCCCTTCATTTTCCGCTTGGCCCTTAGTTTTTAAATCGTTGTTGCAGGATAACAGCCAGAATATCATCATCCACGGACCATGTGGTGGGGCATATGCTGGTCTCAGTAAAGTGGAAGGTGGGAGTCCTAAGGAGATTTGGCAAAGGCTCACTGGCTTCTGTTAGATCCCAGGAGCCCTGGGGTACTTTCAGGAAGACTGCAGATTTTATTTGCTCAATTAACAAGTTTAATTGGGATGTGGGTTTCTCTTTCTGGAGTAGAATGATGATTTTTGTCTGGGAAACAACTCAGCATGGGGGAGGAGGAAGCATAAAAGGAATTAAAGAGAGGAAATTGTATTTCTTTTAAATACTGCTCTGGATCTTCCAGATCGAGACTTGCAAGGGGATAGAATCAAGTCAATTTCCTGAATTATATAAGCAAAAATATAGTTCTGTTTCAATCATCAGGACATTTTAGGTGAAAGGAAATCTTTGTACAGAATTATCAAGATATCTAATTTTTATTTCAAATTTACTGGTCTTAGGCCTTAACAAGTTTTCCACTATATTTTACTTGTACAGCATAACTGGTTGTTCATTTTAAAATCAACCATTAGCTTCACTGTGGCCTTCATTTAAAGAATACATTGTTCAGAACAAACTCTGATTTCTAGATATTGGGCAGAAGAAGCACTGGACCTTATTTCTGTTTGTATGGTATCAAATACGATTGATGAACAGTTCCGATTCAGTGACAGGTGTTTTGCTAGTTCTGATTGTAATCTTTAAAGTGGGGCTAATAGTAATAAGGGCAGTATCAATCCAGTACTTTTTCCTATTTGCTGAGGTGCACGTGAATTGGGATGTGGTGATGTGTCCACATCTCAGTCCCAGCAGACCCCGCCAGTACTTATTTTGTGCTACCTCCGAGTCTATTAGCAACACTCTGTCTTCTGACACATCATATTTTCATTTGGCTGCAGACTATTAGACATGACACACACCAGAGAACTGGAATCCTTTTTTGCTACTATTGAAGGTATAAAAGAGACCTGTCTCTTCCAAGGGCCATTAATCATTAAGATGACAAAAGGAAAGGAAAAAAAAATGTTTTTAGGAGATTAGAGAAGATTTGTGGTTTGGCTCTCAACTGAAAGTTTATTTCAATGTTTATGGAGTGTAAAGTGAGAGGATCAGTTTGGATAAAAGTGTTGGCAGCCCCTGTTTGTGTCAATATTCAGGTTCTGATGAGAGTTGGAACTAGGGTCAAGGGATTCAAAAGAAACTACTTGTCTGAGGACCATATTTCCCAGAATCATCTGGGAATGAAAGCCTAACAGCAAGCTGAATTGAGTCTTTTCTATTAAGGAGGATTGATTAATTGATTGATTCAGAAGAGGGAAGTCAAGCAGGCTATCTACCACACATATGCCAGTAGCCTAACTCAACGTCCCGGCCTCCGTGTTGCTTAAGCGTATATACACTCTGTAGAGAAACTTGCTTATATAGGAGAAGCAGTGTGGCCTGATGGAAAGAACTTGGATCTGCACCCAATAACCACTCAAACACCACTGAATGATCGTAAAATGGGGATTCAATACCTGTTTGCCCTCCCACTAAGAATGTAAACCCTGTGTGGGACAAGAACGTGTCTGACCGGATTAACTGGTCTCTACTCCAGTACTTAGTATAATGCTTGGCATGTAGCCAGGGTTAACAAATACCATGTTGTAATATATGTTTGTACATATTTATTACTCTATTTTACTTGTACATATCTATTCTATTTATTTTATTTTGATAGTATGTTTGGTTTTGTTCTCTGTCTCCCCCTTTTAGACTGTGAGCCCACTGTTGGGTAGGGACTGTCTCTATATGTTGCCAATTTGTACTTCCCAAGCGCTTAGTACAGTGCTCTGCACATAGTAAGCACTCAATAAATACGATTGATGATGATGATGATGAATATTCTGTGGGAACATGAAGCCTCTAAGTTTTTTTGGAATCTGGTTAAGCTTTCCCTCGTGACTTCTACTGGACATCAAACTATTAAGGGAGCATTGTACTAGGAAAAGAACCTGAGAAAACTCTTGTACCTTACGATGTTTCCCAATATCACAAAACATAGAAAGAGAAATTTAGTTTCAATGAATTTGCCTATTTTATTGAACACTTACTGTGCACAACAAAGTGGCCAAAATGAAGAAAGGATCATTTCCTTTCAAGCAATGGAATGCAGGAGAATTTTTGGTAATAATAATGATATCACTAATGCTACTAATAATATTTAAGAACTTACTGCATGCTAAGCAGTGTTCTCAGCTCTGGGGTAGAAATATGATAATCAGGTTGAACACAGTCCCTGTCCCCTATAGGACTCACAGTCTAAGTACAAAGGAGAACAGATACTTGAATTGCTGTTTTACAGATGAAGAAACTGAGGCCAGGAGAAGTGACTTGCCGAAGGTCACAAAGCAAGTAAGTGGTTGAACAAGGATTAGAACTCAAGTCTTCTGACTCTCAGGCCATTTCTCTTTCCACTAGGCCATGCAATTTTCAAGTCCACTCCCTTCACCTTAGTTGTAGGAATTAGGTTTTGTTCTTACAGGAGTGTTGGTTTAAGCAAGCAGCATGGTCTACTGGAAAAAACATGTTCCTGGGAGTCAGAGGAAATGGGTTCTAATCCTGGCTCTGCCAACTGCTTGCTGTGTGATCTTGGGCAACTCACTTAACTTTTCTGGGTTTCAGTTTTCCTCTTCTACTTCCTACTTAGATTGTGAGCTTCATATGGGGCAGAGACTGTGTCCAACCTAGTTCACCTACATCTAACCCAGTGCTTAGAACAGTGTTAGACATAAAGTAAATGCTTAACAAATACCTTAGAAAACCAACTGTGGACTTGGGGAATCTTCTATTCTTGATCAGTCTGGCAGGCTTTGCCTCCATCATTCCACATCCAGAAGATGTTCTGGAGCTATCCCTGTTGCTGTTGTGTATTCTTAGCAGGTCTGTAGTCCATTGTAAACCTTCCCTAAGGCATTCTCTGCTTCTGAGTCCTGCCTACAGTAGAAACCCCCGTTTGCTTCTCTGCAATCTAGTCCTTGTTGGCAAATGACACCTTTTCCCCAATCACTGTTCCACAACTGAGTTGAGAATGGTAGCAATAAAACAATCCAAGTTTACACTCAGAAGTGAAGCCCCAGAATTTAGAGGAGTCCTACTCTTAATAGACTGTGCATAGACTGTCTACCCTATGAGAGACAGGGACTGTGTCTGACCTGATTATCTTGCCCTTAGAACAATGCTTGGTACATAATAAGTGCTTAACAAATGCCATTATATATTTAGGATAAATCAAAATTGATTAGAAAAAGCAACTGAACTGAACATCAGAGATATATATGCCACACTTTTTACTCTAGTTTTTGATTCTCATAAATTTCTTAGGTTTTCTACCTATGAGGTGATGAGCCTATCATTTAATTCAGTTGCCGGTAAAGTTTTGCTCCAAATCTGTCTTTCCATTTTTATCAGTTACCTTTTACTTCCAGCAATTCCTTTTCCTTAATATTTCCTTCTACCTTTCCTTCCTTTTTTCTCTAACAGCTTCTTTGCTGATCCCTCTCAACCTCAGCTTTTCACAAGATGCCAGTTCCCGATTTAATTAGGGATGCCAAGTGCAGGCGAGCAAAAGCCCAGCACTGCATGTCTTCTTGTCAGTGGTGACTAAGGTAGGAAATTTCAGCTGCTCTACCTGTTGAGGGTTTGGAGGCTTTGAAAATGTGAAGGAAACACATTATTAATAGAACAAGAATAAAATAATTTAGAGAATAAATACTGCTTGTTAGGAGGATTAGAGTACGTTTACCTTTTGAAGATGTTTTAAGTGCATAACATATCTTTTAGGGTCCTGGAAAAGGTCATTTACTAAAATATACCCTAATGGTTTAATTAGGGTAAAATTAAAGATAATTAAATATAATTTGAGAGTGATTATTGCCCTCCTCACCAGTAACACTACAATCCCAGTAGTTTAGAACAGTGCCCAGTGCTTAGAACAGTGCTTTGAACATAGTAAGCGCTTAATAAATGCCATCATTATTATTATTAGTTTTACAGCCCACATGGTGATTGCATATTTAATGTATGCAGCATGGTCTAGTGGATAGATCATATGCCTGGGAGTCAGAAGGACCTGGGTGTTAATCCTGGCTCCCCCACCTGTCTGCTGTGTGACAGGTCACAACTTCTCTGTGCCTCAGTTACCTCATCTGTAAAATGGGGATTAAGACTCCCGCTGTTGGGTAGGGACCGTCTCTATATGTTGCCAACTTGTACTTCCCAAGCGCTTAGTACAGTGCTCTGCACACAATAAGCACTCAATAAATATGATTGAATAAATGAAAGACTGTGAGCCCCATGTGGAACAACCTGATTACCTTGTATCTAACCCAGAGTTTAGGACAGTGCCTGGCTCTGGCTTAATGAATACCATACAAAATTCCATTGAGAGGGAAATTCCAGATGGAAAGCAACTTAAAAAGAATCCTGGCAGACCTGAATCTTCCAAGTGAGTTTGAGATGATTTTCAAGCAAACAAGGGTGTGGGAATGTACCCCAAAGTCTGATTATTTCTGAAATATATTTTGACAGCTGAATAATTTAAATCTGTTCTGCCTCCAACTGATGCCAAAATGTGCTGTCTTTTCTTTCTCCCCCATTAGTATAGTTCTCCCTGCCTGACTCCCAGCTCTCTTCTCTCCCCATGCCTTGCCTGGCACATACAATCTAAGGGCCTTCTACATTTAGACAAACAAGCTGTCACTGTAGGGGAAAAAATAGTTCTTTAAAGATCCAAAACGTAAGTTGAAACAGAAGACTTCAATTCATTAGAATTCTAAACTTTGGTACTCTGCATCTATGACTCTTGAAATAATATAATGCTATATTTCTGATTAGGCATGGTTAAATTCTTGGTAGACAATAAATACACTTGGCTCCGATAATCTGCTTACTTTATTGCTTAAATTGTTTGGAAACATTGAAGAGCATTAACCATACCTCAGAATGATAGAATTGGTACTTTTGCCCATATTATTTACCACACCCAAAGCAGTACCGTTGGTCCTTTTTATTGAGATGTTTAATAATATTGAGAACGTCTAAGATGCAGTACCAGAAATTTGTCAGCATTGATAAATGGTGCAGTCCACTTGCTGTATTTACACTTGACTGACATGAGTTATGGGGTGGGTGGAAGCCAGGTAAAGATATTATGATGCCAGAAATCAGGGCAGAGCAAGACAAGGGTCTAGGCTTTGAAGGAGCAAGGAAAGGATGGCTTATTTTGCCAGATAAAAGTGAGGTGTTTGGAGGGAGAAACTGAACCTTCTGTCCCCACCGATACAACCCTAAAACTGTCAGCTATCAAAGGAAGAGACCTATAGAATGAGACCCATTTGTAGCTAGTAGGCACTGTAGGTGAAGGAAAGCCTTATGGATACCAATTCAGTATCCTAACACCAATCTATATTCTTCTCCTCATAATAATACAAATCCCAATCCATCATAGTCCAATCCATCCCAATCCATCATGATTTTTAGCCTCCTAAATCTTATTCCAGATGATTGTCACTGAGGGTATATGGTGAAGCATGTGAATTTCCTTATCCTGTTCACTAGCATGATCTTCAAGAATGAAGGAGAGGAGGTAAATTCCTGCATCTAAATCCCCTCCGACATCTCAAACTTGATAATGTTCAAGTTGGAGCTCCTTGTATTCCCACCCAAACCCTGTCCTCTCTCTGATTTTCCCATCGCTGTAGATAGCACCACCATTCTCCCTGTCTCACAAGCCTGTAACCTTGGTGTTATCCTTTACTTATCTCTCTCACTCAACCCACATATTCAGTGTCACCACATCCCATGGGTTCAACCTTCACATCATCACTACAATCCATCCTTTCCTCTCCCTTCAAACTACTAGCATGTTGCTACGACTTACCCTATCCTACCTTGATTGCTCCATCAGCCTGCATGCTGACCTCCCTGCTTCTTGTCCCTCCCCACTGCAGTCCATACTTCACTCTGCTGCCCAGGTCATTTTTCAACAAAAGCATTCAGTCCATGTTTTTCCACCCCTCAAGAACCTCTAGTGGTTGCCCAGCCTCCTCCACATTAAACAGAAACCCCTCACCTTAGGCTTCAAAGCACTCAATCACCTTGCCCCACTCTTACCTCATCATGTTCCTCTCCCAGCTTTCACACTTTGCTCCTCTTGTGTCAATCTGTTCACTGTACCTCCATCTCATCTATCTCACGGCCGACTCCTCGCTCACATCCTCTGTCTGTCCCGGAAGGCCCTCCCTCTCCATATCTGACAGATGATCACTCTCCCCACCTTGAAAACCTTATTAAAAGCACATCTCTTTCAAGAGGCCTTCCCCATCTAAATCCTCATTTCTTCATCTACCACTCCCTTTTGCAATGCCTTGTACTTGGATTTTCACCCTTTATCCACTCCAGCCCCACAGCACTTATATTCATATCTGTAACTTATTTATTCATATTAATGTCTGTCTCCTCTTCTAAAATGTTATATTTTACTCTCCCAAGCACCTAGTACAGTGCTCTGCATGCAGTAAACTCTCAATAAATATGACTGAATGATTGATGGTTTGAAGGAATGATTTAGACTCAAATCTGATTCTAAAGTTCCATATTTCTGTAATTGTTTTATAACAATGCAAACTATCATCCTAGAATTCCCTAAATAAGGATTTAAGCATGATTCAAAATGGGTATGCACTGTATCCTTCAAAATGCACTTAGAGCTGAGATTATTCCCACCATTCTCTTAATTCATTCCAATTAAAATGTATTAATTCCGGCGGTATTCACCATCTATCTTCAGCAATGCATTTAGTGTTATTCTCTTTTTTAGTGGATTTGTTAAATGCTTACAAATGCCAGACAGTCAACTAAATACTGGGGTAACTAATCAGGTTGCACACAGTCCCTGGCCCAAATGGGGCTCACAGTCTTAATCCCCATTTTACAGATGCGGTAACTGAGGCACAGAGAAGTTAGGTGACTAGCCCAAGGCACACAGCAGACAAGTGGTGGAGCAAGAATTAGAAACCAGAAACTCCAACTCCCAGGCCCATGCTCTTTCCACTAGGCCATGATGCTTCTCTTCTGGACAATATTTACTTCGATTTCTGTGCATATAAATTTTTGAAAATAAATTAATATTTTGAAAAAAAGGTTTCAAATGGATGGTGAGAAAATGATTTACTTTGCAGAGTTATTGTAGGTTTCCAACTTTGGGGCCTAGTGGAAAGAGCATAGGACTGGACTACGAACCCTACCTCTAGGCTGTACCCTAAAGCTCCTTTTGGGCAAAGAACATACCTACCAATCTCTATTATACTCTCTCATGTGTTTAGTACACTTTTCTGCACCCAGTTATCAGTACCATTGATTATTTGGAAGTCAGAAGAGTCAGGTTCAAGGATCAGCTCTGCCACTGCCCTACTGTGGGACCTTGGGCAAGTTACTTAACCTCTCTGTGCTTCAATTTTCTCATGGAGATCCCATGTGGGACAGGAACTGTGACTGATCACATAACCTTCTATCAGTCAGTGATAATTTTGGAGTGATTACCTTGTGCAGAATACTTTACTAAGCAAATGGGAGAGTACAACAAAATAAATAGAGATGATCCCTGCCCTTAAGAAGTTTTCAATCTAGTGAGAAACTTAAAATCAACCATGTATATACCCCATAATAAACATTCAATAAATGCTGCAATTGAGGAACATGTTCTCAATTCAATTCTGTGGAAAAACTTTAGACAGAAGTGTGATTGCTTACAAAAAAAAAAAAAATTAGTGTCTGCTAGCCCAAAGCTTTTCATGCCTTGGTATAACTGATTTATGACTCTGCCAGCATTGGTAATGCTGACAAGGGCTTCAGGTTAGGAAAAATGTCAAAGGCCATTAGTCTTCAAGTGACTTGGCCGGGCTGCAGCATTAGGGCAACTCTTGCTGTAATGTTCTTATTCCCTGCCTTTGTTCTTAATTTCATTCAGTTATGGGGAAAAAAAGGAGACCATACCAAGGGCAAAGTTTCCTAGAATAATTCATTGGAACAGAAACATGCATGTCTAGGGAATATTACCACCAAACCCTGGAGCATATTAGCTTAGTGTCTAACAGTGAAAATGGTAAGGGGACAGTAAAAATAGATTTCCCTGATTTTAAAAAAGGTGCTCATGAAAAGCCATGCAACTAGAAAGTGAGGATTGGTTTCATCTAAGAATATGGAAGGGGTAGCACAATCCAATCCCTGTTTTGGGTAGATAGGTGCTGTGACTGAAGCAGAGAGGTGCCCTGCCATAACTACAACAGTCACCATTGGGAGCAGCTCACTGAAGCAGCAGCGGTCACTGTTTCTTTGATCCAGTCACTGCTGCCCACCCTCCCGCACTAAGGACATCATCTGAAGCAGTGTTTCTGAAACTAAGTTCTCTTCAAGTCTATCAACTCTCTTGCCCCTCTCAGTAAGATTCCTGTTTCTCATTCCTGTCATTTTGTTCCCCACATTGCCTGGGTATTGGCCATACCCACTTTGAACTCCAGAAATCTGCACCACTTTAGTTACTTAGGCAGTAATTACAATAAAAGTAGTCTTCTAATCTTAAAGGGGCACTGATCCCTGACCCCACTGACCTCTTAGTCACAATCTCCCTCCATATATGCCAGACCACCACTCTCCCACCTTCAAAGCCTTATTAAGGTCACATCTCCTCCAAGCAGCCTCTCCCAATTAAGCCCTCCTTTACCCTACTCCCGCTCCCTTCTGCACTTAGGTACCTATCTGTAATTTATTTATTTATGGTATATTAATATCTGCCTTCCCTATGAGACTGAAAGCTCACTGTGGGCAAGGAACATGTTTACCAACTCTGTTGTACTGTACTCTCAATCAATCGATCATATTTATTCAGCACATACTATGTGCAGAGCATTGTACTTGGGAGAGTGAAATAGAACTAGCAGACGCGTTCCCTCCCTGTAATGAGCTTACAGTCTAGAGGGAAGTGCTCAATAAATAACAGTGATTGGATGGAAAATCATCTATCCTCCTGCCACTTAAAGAAGTTCATTATAAAGTGTAGTTAGTGAACATGGGTAATGAAATCATTTTGAAAATATGGAATTGATTTATTTTCTGACTTTAAATTTGCTATGGTACTCTTCACTTAGGTTTCAGTTTTCTTTGTAAAAGATCTGGCATTTGGTCACTGTCTTTTCAGTGGCCCCAAATTTTCTTTGGATTTTGAACTTTTTTGAGCCTTTGTTTCTCTCTTTCCAATACTGTTTTGACCCTTATCCCTGTCTTAGTTATGTTCCCTTTGAATATGACTCATCTCCTGACACATTACTAACCTTATTAAAAACCTTCCTACTGTTCAAGTCTTTTATTTAATTTTATTTTTAAGAAGCAGCTTAGTCTAGTAGAAAAACCATTAGCCTGGGAGTCAGAGGACCTGGGTTCTAATCCTAGCTCCACCACTGTGTGACCTTGGGCAAGTTGCTTCACTTCCCTGTGACTCAGTCACCTCATCTTTAAAATGGAGATTAAATTCTAATCCCTCCTATTTAAACTGTAAGTGTCATGTGGGATGGGGACTGTGTCCAGCCTGATTAACTTCTAATAACCTATATTCCTCTCTTTTTCTGTGTGCTTGGAAGAGAACAAGCAGTGTCCCTCCCAGGTGTACTAGGGAAATGGTTCTCACAGGAAAAATTAACATTCCTCCCAAATTTTCTGTCCTGACCTGTGCTATCCACAGCTGCTGGCACTGCTTTTTCCCATTCTACTGGAAATGAGGTCCAGGGATGTATGTCTTCTGGGCAACATCTGGAGTTAATGGATGTGCACACCCACTTATCCTATGCTACAGGGCATTGTCTATTGATGTGGTCAAAGAAATGCTTGGAAGATCAAACGTCACACAGAGCATCATAACCAGGTCAATATAGCAGATTGTTCTGAATAGGAAACTTGATTATTTTTTCAATCTTGGCTCGGGAAAATGAGGGCTTATTGGCAATAACATGCATTCAACCCAAGAGGAAGTGGGAGGCAGGATTAGCATAGGCAGGGAGAATGCCTCTCTTCCAGTGGTTTCTTCCATTGCCTTGGCAAAGGTAACACAATTCTAGATCAAAGCCATCCTAACAATCCTGGAAAAGTGGGCACCAAATTCTTACTTGGGACAGAAACTTGCATGTCAGTTAGACATTTAGTGGGTAGATTCTACTTCTCAGTATTTTGGAAATTTAAGAGGAGAACAGCAGGAAACCAAAGGAAGATGTGCCAAGGATTGATTTATAGAGAACACAAAAAGATGACCAACAAGGAGGAAATTATGCAGACATCTCAGGAAAATAGTGGTAATGCCAATCAGACTTTCTCTTGGTTTCTTGAGTAATAATAATCATAAAAATAATGGTATTTGTTAAACGTTTACTATGTGCCAAGCACTTTTCTAAGCGCTGGAGTAGATACAGGGTAATCAGGTTGTCCCACATGGGGATCACACTTTTAATCCCCATTTTGCAGATGAGGTAACTGAGGCACAGAGAAGTTAAGTGACTTACCTAAGGTCCACACAGCAGACAAGTGGCAGACCTGGGATTAGAACCCACATTCTCTGACTCCCAAGCCTGTGCTCTTTCCACTAAGCCAGATTTCCAGGAGTGAAAGCCAAGACAGGACAGTCATTCATTCAGTCATATTTATTGAGTGCTTACTGTGTGCAGAGTACTGCACTAAGCGCTTGGGAAAGTACAATACAACCATAAACAGATACATTTCCTTCCCACAATGAGCTTACAATCTACAAGGGGGATAACTGTGGCATTTGAAGCAGTGTGAAGCAGCAGGAGAAGCAGCGTGGCTCACTGGAAAGAGCCTGGGCTTTGGAGTCAGAGGTCATGGGTTCAAATCCCAGTTCCGCCAACTGTCAGCTGCGTGACTTTGGGCAAGTCACTTAAATTCTCTGCACCTCAGTTCCCTCATCTGTAAAATGGGGATCAAGACTGTGAGCCCCCAGTGGGACAACCTGATCACCTTGTAACCTCCCCAGCGCTTAGAACAGTGCTTTGCACATAGTAAGTGCTTAATAAATGCTATTATTATTATTATTATTATTAGGTAAGCACTTATCTGCCAGGCACTGTACTAAGCTCTGGTTCTGGTATGAGCAGTTAACTCTCCAAACATATGTATGATTTAATGAGAACCAGGTTAACCATAGCTTTAACACAGGGACTAAATTGATTCAAGATATTATAAAGATCCTCATTTAATCATTAAGAATGCACTGGGTATTAATATAAATGTTTCCATTGAGTTTCATAATCCATTATTGCTAGAAAGTGCCATTAAAAGTATTAGTGCATTTAAAATGATTAAACCTTTTAACCTACACAAATGATATTATCCCAAAAGGCACATCTAAGAGAATTCTAATTTTCCTTTAAAACATCTTATGCATGAGAAATATAATTAACTCATCAGTTTACTTATCACAGAAAAGTCTTATTTTATCACTTATAGGAAATAGTTATATTTGGCCTCCTGATTCTTTTGCCTTGGGGGAATGATATTTAAAGAAATGATTTTCCAAAAAAATCCAACTGGCTAACAAGCTAAAGACATGGAAGATGTTCCACTGATGAACACTAAATAGTTTAGGGCTAAAAGGGTAGCAATGTATTAAATGCAAATAAGTGCAAATTGTTTTGTAGTTGCTCTTTACCATGTCACCCCTCTTTCTAGGGGGAAGGGGCTAGCCAGCAGAACACACACCAGTACTGACAACGTCCCTGTCAAATTGTCTTCCCAGACTAATGGCTAGAAACCAGCAAACTGGAGTTTGGCTTCTCTCCCTTTCCTGGCTGCAAAACCAAAAATATATCAAAGTGCCTAGTGTGGTGCTCTGCAAATACAAATGAATAGTATTTATTGAGCACTTACTGTGTGCACAGCACTGTGCTAAGTGCTTGGGAAAGTACAGTACAGTAGAGTGGTAGACAAGATCCCTTCCCTCATCTGTCAAATGGGGATGAAGACTGTGAGCCCCCCGTGGGACAACCTGATCACCTTGCAACCTCCCCGGCACTTAGAAAGTGCTTTGCACATAGTAAGCACTTAATAAATGCCATTATTATTATTATTAAGGAGCTTACAAATGGATCATAACAACTTCATGACCAACGCTTCCACAATCCTTCTATGGGAAATGCAGGTCAAGCTAAGAAGTATATACCACCAGAGGAGATACAAGGATGCCACCAACTAAAAACTTCCCTCATCACTAGAGAAACCCTTTCACTCCATTTGCACTGCCTCAATACGGTTGAAGACAGATCTGGTCCAATGTACTGACTGAAAAAAATCAGGCTGAAGCACTGGAATCAAACAACTTTCTATTTCCTGACACCTGTCTATGCATCTCCATGGGTGGAGTCAGGAAGAAAGGGAGAAGGATGGTGATCAGGACTTGTAGCTACAGTCACACCCACAGTCTAAACATACTGATGTGCTGCTGTTGAGGAGACCAGTGTTGGGGAGGGACTATAATCAATCAATCAATCGTATTTATTGAGCGCTTACTGTGTGCAGAGCACTGTACTAAGCGCTTGGGAAGTACAAGTTGGCAACATATAGAGACAGTCCCTACCCAACTGTGGGCTCACAATCTAGAAGGGGGAGACAGAGAACAAAACCAAACATATTAACAAAATAAAATAAATAGAATAGATATGTACAAGTAAAATAAATAGAGTAATAAATATGTACAAACATATATACATATATACAGGTGCTGTGGGGAAGGGAAGGAGGTAAGACGGTGGGGATGGAGAGGGGGACGAGGGGGAGAGGAAGGAGGGGGCTCAGTCTGGGATAAACTAAGCATAAATTTATGCTTAGATGGAGTAGTGGATAGATCACAGACTGGGGAGTCAAAAGGTCATGGGTTCTAATCCCAACTCACCACTTGTCTGCTGTGTGACTTTGGGCAAGTCACCTCACCTCTCTGTGCCTCAGTTATCTCATCTGTAAAATGGGAAATGAGACTGAGTCCCACATGGGACAGGAACTGTGTCCAACCCGATTTGCTTGTATCCACCCTAGCACTTAGTACAGTGCCTGGCATCGTAAGCACTTAAATACCATAACAAATAACAAACACCATAATTAATTAATTATAATGGACAAAATGAAAGAACTGAAAAGTGTCACAATCCAAGCTTAGTTCATTGTACCATTTTAGCTTGAAGATGAAGGGCTGCACAATTGCCAGGTGATTGTCTCCAAATTCCACCGGAAGAATAGGGCACCCAGCCTATGTTTGTATAGTGGGATAGGGTCAGTGCATCAGTAAAGTATATAAAGATTGACTACGGCCATCCTGGAAAAATCGCCTATAGCTTTGATTTCTGGAACCATGGAATTAGGATATATGCATGTCTTTTTTTTTCTAGAGGCAAATTTTAAATTTAATAGTGAGTCCTAGAGATAGGGATTGCATCCGACCTGATTATTTTGTATCTACCCCAGCACTTAGTATAGTACTTGGCAAACAGTAAGCATTTAAAAAATACCGCAGTTATAACTGTTGTTATTTGTTCACCCTCCTTAGCACTCATGCATTTATGTCTGCTTAATTTATTTTGCCAGTATGGTAAATGTTACAGACATTATTTCAACTAAATGTCTTCATTTTTGTCTCCCTGATTGCAGTGTAAGCACCTTTTGGGCAAGGAATGTGTGACTTCATTATTCAGACTTCAAAGTGCCACACCAAATGGGAGCTCAGTAAATGCTACTACTACTTTTTGGGTATCACTACTACCATACCACTCGCTACTATTACCATACCCTATCACTACTATTTGGGGTCAAGAATATATCACCTAATTGACAACTTTATGTATGTGTGTATATATATATATAAACTGTGTGTATATATATATATATATATATATATATATATATATATATGTATTTATAAACTATCAATCAATCAGTGGTATTTATTGAGCTCTTACTGTGTGCAAAGCACTGTACTAAGTGCTTGCTGAGCACAATACCCCAGAATTAGCAGACACATTATTTGCCTACAAGGAATTTACAAATATAAATTGATGACTATATATCAATTGACAACTTTATAGTTCTTAGGTGGCAGAGAAGAGGGCTTTGTTATTTATTGTTACTCTGATAATGTTAGTTGTGCAAGAGTTTCTGAGCAGTTCAGTGGAAGGGGAATGAGTGGGACTGCTCAATTGATTACTAAGCTGTAAGATGTTATCATGCGATATTTATTCAAAGGTTAATTAAATGTTTCCTAATAGCTTTGGTTTACCACAAATATAAATGCCAGTATATTGCTGTCAGATTACTACACCATACAGTACTTTGCACTATTTAATTAGAAGAAACTACAAATATGATAAGGAAGTGGTTTAGTTTTCAAACTGCCTACATGGTTGTGAAAGCACGCCTTTTTCTAAAATGTGGTGAACTAAGTACTTAAAGGTGAAGAGTTCTGGAAATAAAGTATTTACAACAATTTACAATTGGCAGTCAATAAGTAGAGAAGCACTTTAACTTCCATTGCACTGTGACCCTATACTTGTAACACACACACTACATACACACACGTGCACTTATAACTTTGTTACAAAAATGTAAAACTACAAGGAAAATAAATAATATTGGGGGCCTACCATCCACTGCAAGTTCGTTATGGGCAGGGAACGTGTCTGCTAATTCTGTTGTATCATACTTTCACAAGTGCTTAGTACACTTTCTCCCAGAGTAAGCGTTCATTGAATACCACTGATTGTTTCAATTCCTTGGCAAGACTTATGTCTGGACACTGAATTGATATTGCCGTAAACACTGAACCTTCTCTAAATAATGACAGTTATATAAGGAAATTGTGGCCTTGGCCGTTCTCTTCACTATTCACCCATCTGGGCAGTACCAATCATGGAACTGGCAGGCAGCTGGGTGAGCCAAATGCCAAAGTGGATTATTTCTGGAGCTCCACCTGGAGCAGAATCACTGGAATGATTTTCCTGGCAAGTGCCTTAGCTAGTTTAATTAGTATTGTGGTTGCTTATGAGGACAAGTGCAGAGGAGGTAACTCAGGAGATTATTTTCTTTCGGGTAAGTGACTTCTTGGGCAATGCACTTAAACTTTCTGTGCCTCAGTTCCCTCATCTGCAAAATGGGGATTCAGGACCACTTCTTCTTCTGACTTAGACTGTGAGCCCCATATGGGACCTGATTATCTGGTATCTACCCTAGCACTCAGTGTAATGCTTGACACACAGTAAGTGCTTAAGAAATACTGTAATTGTTTTACACCTATACTTTTAATTTGATCCCATTGAGTAATGCTGACTTTTCTGTTTCACATCTGCCTTAAGTAGCCATGTCATGCCAAAGAATTCACCAATAGAGTAAATTGTGGCAAAATTCTAGCCTGCCTTCTACTCCAATTAAAAGTCTTTCTTCTCTGTTGCCTATGCCTCGATCAATATCAACTATATTAAGGAAAACAGTGTTGTATTTGTAGTTTTACAAAGCAATAAAGACTATATATATATATATATATACACACACATATATATATATATATGCATATATATAGTATCAGAATTACCATTATCTAAGACTCTTCTCAAAATTACTCAAATGATCCAAATGCTATAATTCAAGAGAGTGACTGATGCACAGTTATAACCTTCTTATGCTCTCCCACAATCACCAAGAACTAAACCTATGAAATGTTCAGTTTCACTTGAGTTTCGGGGGTGAATTCTGTTCCTAATTACTAGATCTTTGTTTAATCCTTTGGTATCAGGATAAGTATTTCAAGAAATGGAGTATAGTGGACTCTTCTGAACTATCTAGAATGTAAGCTCGTTATGGGCAAGGAATGTATCTAATTCTGCTGTATTGTACTCTCCCAAGTACTTAGTACAGTGCTCTGCACATAGGAAGGGCTTAATACCATTGATTGATACAAACTGATAGCTTTTAGTAGGAAAACTACACCCAATAAGCGGAATAGAACAGGTTTTAATGCCTTTCTTCATTGGAAGTCAATTCCAATGCTTAGCTTTTGCATGTAGAGAGATATATCAAGCCTGACACCCTCCTCTGAGATGGCTAGCTATTCACAAAATTGTTGAGAATTCCTATATCAGTTCCCAGAGTTGGAAACCGACTATGTAACCTCAAAAGATTACATGACATTAATGTAACATTAATGTCCATGACATTACTCCCATTTATGGTAAACCCCAAATTCCTTTGGTAGTCTTCCAAGAGGAAGGATGTCAAGCAACTTCATAGCCTAGTGGATAGAGCCCGGTTCTGGGAATCATAGGGACCTGAGTTCTAATCCTGGCTCTGCCACCTGTCTGCTGTATGATTTTGGGCAAATCACTTCATTTCTCTGTGCCTCAGTTATCTCATCTGTATAATGGGGGGTAAAGACTATGAGCCCGATGTGGGATAGGGACTGCGTCCAACCCAATTAGCTTAGTACAGTGCTCTGCACACAGCAAGTGCTTACTAAATATGATTGAATGAAATACGATTAAATGAATCTACCCCAGTGCTTAGTACAATGCCTGGCACATAAGTGCTTAACAAATACCATAAACAACAACAAGCAGGACAGTGCATCACACTGCTCCTCCACGCTTCCTCAGAATCCATTAAGCAGTTCTTGTCAACCCCTTCCCACATAACACTTACGTTGACATGCTTAAACTTTGTTGCTTGCCTCCGCCCACAATTTATGTTAGTGGTCCGTCTCCCCTGATAGACTTTAAGCTCCTTGAGTGCTGAGATCAAGTCTATTGACTCTTCCCAGGTTTAGCACTCAATAGATACTATTTACTGATATATTAACTTTCTGGAGCATCTGATAAGAAGTCACTTTCTTGAACTTTTTCCATAAGATAAAACCAAATTCTGTCCCCAATGTCTTAAACTCGCCTCCAATTTCACAGCACATTTAAATAAACATCAAAGTCTAATTTTCCAGCATTTAACAAAATGTACTTTTCTTAAAATGTAAGTTCCCAAGGAGTAGGTGCTGGGTCTTTTGAATGCTGCATTTCACACCAAGTATTTCTAAGCTCTCCATCGGTAAGAATATTAGATCAATTTGTGGGTCAAATTAGCATAATGAAAACTATGTGGCAGGTACCAAAATGTATGTCAAGGATCTAAGATATATAAGGCCACATGTTTCAACTTGTTTAACCAAACTTCTGACATTGGAAATTTGGGTTTTTTTACTCCTGGATGTTTGAGTGAGTCATTTTCACCTGCTGAGATATGCTGATATAGATTATTACTGGAACTGAATGCTCTTTCTGTAACATAGCAACTTGTGCTTCCTCTGCATGGTGTATATACCCTCTAGTCACAAGCATGGTTTGGCCTCAGCAGGAGACATGCATTTTACATTTTTTCTCCAGTGATACCAACTGTTAATTTCACTGTTTTTAATTGAGTGAGGCATGCAAAGCAAGCTTATTAGTCAGAGAACCAGGCAGTCTGATTTATATAATACTAAGCTATTTTGCAAATTTGGTTTCTTGCAGGCTTGACTGGCAATTAGATCTGATTAATATTTTTACCTTTAATAAAAATAATAGTATGCTATTTTATTTAGTAACAATAATAATACTATACCATTTAGGAGTAGTCATTATATTCATGATTTGCTTACTATGGCTTATATAAAAGAAGTTGTTGTCACT
The DNA here is from genome assembly GCF_015852505.1 of Tachyglossus aculeatus. Classification (NCBI taxonomy): domain Eukaryota; kingdom Metazoa; phylum Chordata; class Mammalia; order Monotremata; family Tachyglossidae; genus Tachyglossus; species Tachyglossus aculeatus. The sequence goes on along the minus strand of NC_052090.1, from coordinate 14,426,627 downwards.
GCCTTACTATCCACAATAATGGTTTGGTACCCAAACAGAAAGGTCTTTATTCACATATGCAAGTGCAGCTTGAGTAGAAAGTTCGTTTTGGAAGAAAAAAATATTGAGTGGACTCAAGAGCTGGAAAAAGAAAGGTGATGTGGAATATTATTGTGTATTTTATCTTGTTAGGTGGTTTCTCTGATGTTCGACAGCAAGCTTATTTTAAAATATGCTAATGGAAAAACAATTAAAATGAATTGTATTATTTTTAATGGATTTATTCAATTTTCACTGTTTATTAATGTAAACTATAACTTCTATTTAATATATTTAACATAAAAGGAATTAGGATACTTACATATTAGTATCTAGCCCTGATTTCTGGATCAGTTTATTTATGTAAGTCAAAAAAGAAGATATTAGCCAATTCCACTTCTGTGTTGCAGCAACTTATAGCCTCAAAAATGTAATGTATACTTTGAAAATTCTGGCAAGAAACCTACCAAATAATGTGGTTCCATAGACAGTGGAAGCCATTTGAAAATTGGGTTTGAGGCCCACAAAAATAATGATGGTATTTGTTAAGCACTTACTATGTGCAAAGCACTGTTCTATATGCTGAATCTGCCATGTTTCAATCAATTGTATTCATTGAGCAACTGCTGTGTGCAAATCACTGTAACTAAGAATGTCATAGAGTACATCTGAGGAAGAGATGTAGTCTTTGACCTTACAATTTGCGTCTGCCATGTTATACCAGGAGTCCACTAAAACAGCTTCCCTTTCATGCCATCTTAATCACACTCATCTCTCTCATTCATCCAGCAAGAAAACTGACTTTTTAAAAACATTATACGGGTCCCAGATTTAATTTAGTGTCTGTGTAAGCTCTTTTAGCAACGTCCACTGATGCACTGCATTGTCAAAGTTCAATGGGGCCCACAATGGACAGTGATTCCTCTGAACGAGATGTCATTAACTTATCAACATCTGAATTATCAATTTCTAAATTAAGGTGCCTCCCCAGTTTACAATTTCTAGTAGTACAGCAGCAGCAATTTGAGTAATCCCTGTGTCTCTTACTCAGATTCACTCTTCTAAGTTTTTGTTTGTTTTTAAAATGGTATTTGTTAGGCACATACTATGTACCAGATACTGTTCTGAGAGTTGGAGTAGATAAAAGATAATTAGGTAGGAGATAGTCCCTGGTCCACACTGGACTCGTGGACTTCATCCTCATTTTACAGGTGAAGGTGAGGCTCAGTGAAGGTAAGTGAGTTGCCCAAGGTCACACAGCAGGCAAGTGACAGGGCTGGGACTAGAACCCAGGTCTTCTGATTCCCAGGCCTGTGCTCTTTCCATTAGGCCTTGCTGCTTCTCAATGTGGTCACAATGCTTTGCACACAGCAGGTGGTCAATAAATACAATTAATTGAAATAAAGTAGATTTTTATGGGCTTCAAGCCCCATTATTAATTTGGCTTCCATTACTGTGTGCCCACTGTGCTAAAAGACTAATTTTAGGGACATTTCTCCAATTCAAAGAAATCCCATGATCTCTAACTAGAAGTTGATTGGTATGGTACTAAGCAAGAGAGGGACTCTCCCCAGTTTGAAGGCTCCAATTCATCAAATTCTACTCCAAGGATAAACCCCATAACCACCTCAGACCACAGAGCTCAGTGCATAGTAAAGAGCAGTGACTGACTTTCCTAGGATGGTTGAAGCCTAAATTATCATGGTAGGACCTTTTTTTGGTAGGGTGGATCCTATCTGAGTGGTAGAAAAAATATATAATTGTATAGAAGTGCATAATTACACAGGTACTATGCTAGTTCTGTTTATGCTGCTTAGACTTCCTTGATTAGGGAAGTTACCAACGATAAAGTTTTCTGTGGATTGTGTGGAATTAAATTGTTGAGAACCATCGGTCTTGGCAGGACTTACTCTAAGAAAAACGTCTGTACTACTCCTGGGATGTAACAGGACTCGCCGACCCTGATTACTACCTGAATATTTTTTTCTAGGGCTTAGTAAAGTGCTCTGCACACAGTAAGGGCTTACTAAATGTCATTACTACTATAACTCTTCAATTTGGTCAATTAAATTTGTGGGAGAATTCTAGTAAAGATTTAAGGATTTTACAGTCTGTAGATTTGGGGGGGGTACAAGTGTAGACCAAGAAATATAAACAAAGAGGTATTTTTTTGTCATAAATATTTCCTGAGCTAAAGCTTCACTAATGAACATGTCTCTAAAAATATGCCTGTCAAAACCAGCTATCTTTCTGAATGCTAATGGGAATGAATTAGTTTAAATTAAATTGTTCTGCATTGCTCCCTGTGGCAAGCTTGATGAAGAAGAGCTGGTTTCTAGTCAGGTTTCAATTAAGATGGCTGAATGTTTGCTGGCCTCATTTCCTGCTTTTATTGACCCTGGCAAAATGTGCTTGGATGAATAATAGTCAATGAACACTTAGAATTAAGCATTCTGGTTTTTAAATGAGGCAGACCATTGGTGGGGAAAAATTCAAGAGAGTGGGTGCCACGCCTTTCCTTCCCAATGCTTTCAACACAAACTCCTGGTTGAGGAGCAACCAGCTACATTAATTCAAAAAATCTAACATTTGATATTTTCTTGATGTCACAAGAAATGATTGCTTTTATGTTTTATTTTTGTTCTTTTCATTAATTATAATAGTAATAACAATAACGATAATAATAATGGTATTTGTTCTATAGGATGAAGGCTTACTTTAGGTTCTCACATTCAGGAAAACACACATATACATTGTAAGCAGTTTGGGCTAAGGGGAAGAACACAGACCTGAGAGTTTGAACCAGGGTTTCTAATCCCAGTTCTGCCACTTGCCTGTAGTGTGACCTTGGCCACATACCTTAATTTCTCTGTGCCTCAACTTACTCATGTGTATAATTGTGGAATTTGTTAAGGACTTACTATGTACCAGGCACTATTCTAAGTGCTGGGGTGGATACAAGCAAATTTTATTGGATACATTTCTTGTCCCACATGGGGACTTAATCCCCATTTTAAAGATGAGGTAACTAAGACATAGAGAAGTGCCCAAGGTCACACAGCAGACATGTGGCAGAGCTGGGATTAGAACCCAGATCCTTTGGACTCTCAGGCACATGCTCTATCCATTAGGCCATACTGTTTCTCTGTATAAGATATATTTAATTGCCTAGGGTGCTAAGCTGTTGCGTCAGGCCTGGTTTTGGAACAGACTAATTAATTGCATATCAACCTATGGCCAAAAATACACCTTGTGAATGCTGTCACATTTTCAGAAAACACAACCGGCATGGCTCGTGGGGTATGCCGGGACGGTGGAACATCACCGTGACATTTGGCTGTGTTAGACTGTCCCTATTCAGATTTGGGCAAAAAAGCAGCATAGCATCGTGGCCTAGTGGATAGAACACAGACCTGGGAGTCAGCAGGACCTGGGTTCTAATCCTGCTCTCCCACTTGTCTGCTGGGTGACCGTGGGCAAGTCACTTCACTTTGCCTCGGTTTTCCAGATGTACTTGTGTCCCTATGCAGACAGTGCTCTGCACACAATAAGTGCTCAATAAATATGACAATGACTGAACACGTTTACTTCACCTCCTTTTATATCACCACACTCACGTCCCAAGCATCCTCCCTGATGCACCATAAGCTGAGAACATTCTCCCCATTCCTAACCCTGCCCTCACCCTTTTTGCAGTCAGCAACCAAGACACCCTCCTCCATGACGCTTTCCCTAATAAGGAAAAAAGTGGTTTCCCCAAGTCCTGCCCATTCTAAACCTGCCACGCTTATAACTGCTTTCTTTCACTGGCTGTCCCATTATCTGCCATCCCTCCCTCCCTTTGACTACCCAAAATGCTAGACCATCAGTCATTTCATAAATGCACCAGTATATGCATAAATCTCTTTCGATGAAGTTGCTGAACAAAATAATGAAGTTTGGTGAGGATTCAGTAAATGAGCTAATTATTGTGGAAAGATACTGTTTGTTCTGCTCCCTTGGCACAACGGAGTCACCGGGGACATTCTTTTAAAGTGAAAAGGCTCATAATTACATGTTCTGCAAAAATACCCGGCTGATGGGTTCATCAGCACCAAAAGAATCGCTGTGGTTCACAGTCAATTGCTGCAACAGGTCTTTTTGGCGGCCAAACACTAAATGACATCTCAAAGCTCCCTTTGATTAGTTAATGGGATTCAGAGTCATTTATTGGGCCCACTGTGTTGAGAATAAAATTTGCCAATTATCTACTTACCCTGTTCAAGAAATGCTATGCATTTTAAACAATTTCATAATGAGCCATCTACCTGACATAATTTAGCCACTCACTATGATTCTTTTCAAACTGATGGGACATGAAGTTTTTCTTTTAACTCACGGGTTACTACGTGAGGCATTAGTCAATCAAAATATTGACCGATTCTTGGGACTTATGAATTAAAGTGGCCTCAACTTGGCAATACAGCAGAGCGATTTGAATTGGTACTGTGGAGTCAAAAACCTCATATCTGGAAGTAGAAAAAAATCAACTTGAACAGAATCAAATGTTTTGTGTAGGGCATTTTGTTCCAAACTGTAGTGGAGACAGTGGGAATTCACAAGGCAAAAGAACGAAAGCCACCCAGAGGCTGAACAAGATGAGCTAAATTGTGTATGTGTTGGGAGAGGGTGGGGAAGTTGGGGGGGGAGAGGAGAGGGGCGGTGAATATATGAGGTGAAATACTTTGTCCAATTCCTCCCAAGACTCACAGGCCCTGAATTCAACATCCACTGCGAGCCTCAGTTAACCTGTGCTAAATACCAAGTGATATTTTCCCAGAATAAACTTTTAATATGTTCCTTCCACACTCTCCAAATGAAGGTCCATATGTTATGTTTGCACACACTTTCCAAGACTACACTTGCTTTTAGCCTGGCTCAACTTTTGCCTAAAATATATTGAACAATATGTCATACACTTCATTCCTCTTGGAAAATATTTCAAATTTAAACCTCTTTCTCCTCAACACACATTTGTTCTCGTTAGCTTGTTTGATGGTTTTTCACTGTTTCTCCCGCTAGTCCCATCATATCTTGCCCCAGGCAAGGAAAAATAAAGCACATCGTCTCTGAAGTGTTACTGTCTCTTTTTGGGCAAAGAGCAAAGGGAACCTTTTGGGGAAAGCTTGTATGAATTCAAGGAGACTGGGCCAATAAGTGCTTATCAGATACCACTGGTTGGGGCTTGGTCCTCCAGTTATGCACAAAGTCTTGGGAGGATCATAAGCTTTGCACAGTTTATGGCGGGCCACTAACAAGTTTCAATATCATTTTCATAAAATACAGTAAATTGACAAACTGAAATATGGGGAAGGACATATAGAAAGAGCTAATAAAAGTGTAACATGCTTGGAATGCAAAAACTAACCTGGGCAACAAGGACTGGCCATGCACCTCCACTGGACCCCCACCCCTACTCCTCTACTCGGTCTGACTCCTTCACTTCTATAGTTGATGTGGCATTTGGCATATCTATTCTATTTATTTTATCATATCTATTCTATTTATTTTATTTTGTTAGTATGTTTGGTTTTGTTCTCTGTCTCCCCCTTTTAGACTGTGAGCCCACTGTTGGGTAGGGACTGTCTCTGTATGTTGCCAACTTGTACTTCCCAAGCGCTTAGTACAGTGCTCTGCACACAGTAAGTGCTCAATAAATACGATTGATTGATTGATAGTTGGCACTCCGGAAATAGTACTGAATGAGTGAATGCAGACTGGACAAATCCTGAATATTTCATTTTTGTTTCAGATTCCTATTTGTTAGATCTTGGTTATGGGAATGACCACAGGGCTTACCAAACACTCAAGATTCGTTTTTTAAATATTTAGGCTGAAGCAAAACTTTAAACACATTTTCCAAACTCTCCTCTCCTTCAATTTTAAAACCCCTGTGTATTTTAAAGGAAATTTAATCCACATGTTTCTTTTTCATTTACATTTAAGTCATTAAATTTTCGTCTGGTAAAAGCTTTTTATTCCCAAATGTCCTTATGAGACTTTTTATTACACAAAACAGAAAGTAGGAGTTTGCCAAGAATACATGGACTTGAACAAAACAAGTTTTCAGTTTTGCAGCTTGGTTTTGGACTGCAAACCCATTCAATTTGAGGGGCTCTACACCAACAGATGTATTTCCCCTTTCTATGGCTTATTTTGTTTTGCTCATTATTTTTTCAATTTACTGTGGTATTTTACTTTAGGTTCCAAATGTCTGGATCAAATACGAATGTGAACAAATCTGCCATTTGATTCATTACTCCAAAGTACCAAGTCTACTCAATATACTTTTAGGCTACTAATTCTTTATTAATAATTCTCTATATAATTATTAATGGGCTCCCAAATGACTGGATGGATCCTCTCCATCACTGAGGTTATTTAATTCTAGTATAATGGCAGCAGGAATATCCTCACCTTCATACTAACATCATTATGTTGAAATACATTCACTTGGAACTTAAACTACTGTTCCATAGTAATGTTAAGCATCATTAGATGTGGCATTCACTTTCTTAAGCCAAGCATGTAAAAAAATAACAAAATTTGTACATTTTAGCTAAAGGACTGTGTTGCCCTATCAACACTGGTTTTTTCATCACTTTGAAGAAGTATTTTAGTTAAACCGTTATATCTATCCTACCTAGTAGCAGCTCAATAACCAAAACAGTCACTGGAGACTTTTCCAACTCAACTAGTATGTTGTCTATGACTAAGACTTGTATGAGCAGTCTTTGTCATCCAAGAACAAGTTCTAGCTGATGATGGGAGTAAGACATACCAACACACACACACATACAGAACTGCACCGATGACAATCACTTTATAGAATTAGAACAGGACTATGGGCAGAAAACAAGTTCAAAAATCGAATAATGGTATTTATTGAGTGCTTACTGCATGCTGAGCACTATCCTTAGTGCAGGAGGGTACAATAAAAAGAAGTTGGTAGACACATTCCCTGCCCCCAAACTTCAACATTAGGTTCTAGCCTACAGTTGAAGAGCCTTACTTATCACCAATAGAGAAGCAGCATCGCCTAATGGATTGAACAGGTCCTGGCAGTCAGAGGACCTGGGTTCTAATTCCGGCTCCGCAACTTGTCTGCTATGTGTCCTTAGGCAAGTCACTTAACTTCTCTGTGCCTCGGTTACCTCATCTGTACAATGGGGATTAAGACTGTAAACCCTTTGTGGGATAGGGACTATGTACAACCCGACTATTTTATATCTATCTCAGTTTGGTACAGTGCTTGGCACATAGGAAGCTCTTAGCAAATATAAAAAAATTGGGATACCAAGATGCAGATTTGAGAAATGTCAGCTAGGGAGGGGATCCTGTGCAGCCTCAGCCTTTTTATCCTGCTCAGCAAGTGACGGAATGGTTTTCTTGCTCTCCCAGCCAGAGAGAATGAAAGAAGGGGGAATGGATAACTGCACATGGGAGGAGCAGACGGAGTTGCCACCAGTCCCCAAGTTGACTGCAATCTGGGGAGCAGTGGGACAGAGGGGACAAAAGCCGGTTAAGGAAATCTGCATCATCTCATCACATACTGCATCCTCTGAGCTTTATTCTCCCTTCTCTTGACCTTGCCCCTTGCCTTGGCCTCTCCTATGCCTAAAGCTTACTATGTGCAAAGCACTGTTCTAAGTGCTGGGGGGATATAAGGTGATCAGGTTTTCCCACATGGAGCTCACACCCTTAATCCCCATTTTACAGATGAGAGAACTGAGGCCCAGAGAAGTTACGTGACTTGCCTAAGGTCACACAGCAGACACGTGGCAGAAACAGAATTAGAACCCAGATCCTTTTGACTCCCAGTCCCTTGCTGTATCCACTAAGCCATGCCGCTTCTCATAGTGCTTGGTATATGGAGTAAGAGCCTAACAAATACACAATTAAATTTTTATTATTATAGGAATGCAGCTTAATTTCCTCAAGTGCATGGCTCTATCCAGAACATTCATATATTCAGACATGGGGCTCTTGGTTTCAAGGCTTATGAAATGCTACTGACCATCAGATCCTATCCATATGGTGGGTGTTCCTCGAAACATATTGTACATATTTATTACTCTATTTATTTTACTTGTACATATCTATTCTATTTATTTTATTTTGTTAGTATGTTTGGTTTTGTTCTCTGTCTCCCCCTTTTAGACTGTGAGCCCACTATTGGGTAGGGACTGTCTCTATATGTTGCCAACTTGTACTTCCCAAGCGCTTAGTACAGTGCTCTGCACACAGTAAGCGCTCAATAAATACGATTGATGATGATGAGGATGAAACGGCTTACCCATGATTGACAAGTTCCATACAGTTGCTAGTAAGATTTCCCTTCCTGCACTGATAAGCTTACTATTCTGGGTTTTTTTCCCCTTTTAGGTTTGTTGATTTTCTTCTTGTTATGGTACCAAAAGGTAAACTTTCCTCTGCTGAGCTCATCTATTCTGATTGAATGGAACTAGAAATTTTTAGGCTTCCCCTATAGCCTCATCTGTGTTAGTAATTTGCTTGTTAATGCAGTTGCTAAAAAGCCCATTACTCACTGATCATGGCTGCTCTCTCCTCAGAGATTAATTGATTAATTGGGCTACACACTTGCATTCAGCAACTTGGTAGCACTTTTATTAAGGAGAGGGTAGGGGGTTTCTGTGGCCTTCCTAAATCTTTACTTAGAAAGTTTCTCTTGCACATCTGGAAGCAGAAATTTCTGTTCTGAGGAATCTGATAGGTACCAAACATTTTAAAAATGGCACAGAAGGATGACTTTTTTTCCACAGGATGGTTGCTACTTTAAAATTACTCAGGAACTACAGATGCAGTTGACTTGTGGAAACTCCTAAAACTGGATAATTGTAAGAAAGTTATTTCACCCTTGACTGAAACTTATAAAACTGGTACACTTCAGTTTAGTCAAGCAAACACCTTGACTTCAAGATTGGGAAGTTTTAGTTTGCAATGGTTATGATCCAGCACCAAACATCCTCCCTGAAATTGTTTAGTCCTCTAATCTGAGCTACAGTTCCCTTCTGACATGGGTGGATTAAAACACCCCAGAAAATAGTGCTGCTGTAAAGGCAAGAGCAATTTTTCAAGGAAGTCTGAGAATCTTTTACTTGAAATATATAAAATGGCCCCTAGTCCTTGTCAGTCTAAACATAGCCCTGATAATGTGAAAAGAAATATCAGTTTACCTAATGCTAGTCGATAACTTTATAAAAATTGAAGATTGGTGTAGAGCATTGGACCATTGTTTAAGAAGTGGAAAGGGAAAATGTAAATGTGGCTAAATAACATGAAATAATGTAGAGATTTGAATTGCAAAGAAGAACAGCCAAACTAGCTGCCTTTGAGTAATTTGAGGGAAAGGTTGAAAAGATGAAGAGCTTTAAAGACTGCCTATCACTTCTCAGAGTACAGCATTTTTGATCTGCCCTGTCACCTTAACAGATTCCTGTGGCTCAGTGGAATGAACATGGGCTTGGGAGTCAGGGGTCATGGGTTCAAATCTCACCTCCGCCAATTGTCAGCTGTGTGACTTTGGGCAAGTGACTTCTCTGTGCCTCAGTTACCTCATCTGTAAAATGGTGATGAAGATTGTGAGCCCCAAGTGGGACAACCTGATCACCTTGTATCCTCCCCAGCGCTTAGAACAGTGCTTTGCACATAGTAAGCGCTTAACAAAGGCCATCATTATTATTCAATTTTTATGTTGGTACCTTCAATATTGCTTCATGTCAGGGCAGGTTTTCTATGCCTTTGTCAATTGAAAAAATGAACTGAGAAACACAGTGCCAGTCAGGCAAGAAAGAAGGTGATAGTTCTTTCATCTAGGAGATGAGTATTAATGGCTTCAGAGCAACAGCTAAGGTACCATGGACCAATGCCTTTGTCTCCACTGGAAATCCTCCTGTGGAGTGGGTGAATGAAGTTGGGTCAAATAAGCAGCTTCCCCAATCCCATTAACATTGCTAGGGTAAACCAGAGGTAAACTAAAGGTTCTTTACTGTTTTTATTCATTTTATTCCAGATCATTGTTGCTGTCTTAATTTTTTCCCCTATGAATCCAAGCTGCTGCCAGACTCTGACCTACTTAAGTTTGATGTAAGGGTTCACTCCCTTATCCTCCATTCCTCTCGTTAAGCTCTGAGCCTACATCTTTTTGCTATTTTTAGGTTGTGCGCTCTTATGCCAAACAGGTGAATCCCACAGTTGCCTTTAACTGGAAACAGTCTATGTCAATTTAGGAATATCGTTTCCATTAGAACCTGGCCTGAATTTTACTGTTGTGTGTGGACGGGGCACAAGATCATGACCTGAGGTGGTTTGTCACTATTTATTCTGTTGTGACTGACTTGGCAGGGACTACAGAGGGGATTGGTCTTACCTTTGGTAAGCCATGCTGCCTGCCAGGCAGAGGGGCCCCTTCATCTTCTCCCCCCCCAAATCCTTTCCAGCTATTTCTGAAGAAGAAAAGTAGCCATTGTGCTGAAAATCAGTATTTGTCCATGCAGAATGAAATCACCTTACTACCATGTGCTTTTAAATTGACTTCATGCCCACTGTTAAAATTTATAAAACTCACCAAGATTTCTGTTGTAGCAGAGTTGCCTTTCAAGGCTTCCTGTACCCCCACTGTTTTTCTTATCTCCAGGCCAAAAAGTTTGAAAGAATGGGACCATCATCAGGAGATGCATAGTGAAGTGATTCCACTGATATCAACCCCGGTTCACCAAGGATTATCAAAATAATAGATAACTAGATTAAAAGTTACAATCAGTGATTGCTTGGGGGAAAGAAACAATTTACTGGCATACCAATTGGAAGGATGATAAAACCAATCCTATCATTGTTTCCAGTGAGGACACATTCTCTTTCCAAATATGCCATTCTCTCTGTCTGCTTCATCTTTTTAGGTACAGGGCACAGTATTTGTTATGACCAACACACCATTAATGAGTGCTTTTGTTATAAAGTCATGCCTGCCTCATTAGAATATGAATCAATAAGCCCTTCAACGGGCTTTAAAATTTAAAATACCTTATTGCATTTTAATGATGCTGCAACTATCCAAACAGTATATAATAAGTAAATTATGAAGACATAAAAATAAAATCTCTGCTGCAAAGGGTTTACAGTCCAAGAGCAAAAGTGGATTCAAAAAAGAAAAACAAAACACAAAACTACATTCCACTTTTGTGGGTGAACCCATGGGCTTTCAGAAGCAATTTCAAATAGGAAAATTACTGATACTTGCAATAGTTTTCAAATAAAAATTGCTAGGGGGGCATTAAAATTGACAAAATCTCAGAGAAAAGAAATAAAGCCAGTGGCAAAGAGAGAAACTTTGGAAGAAGAAAGAGCAAGAAAAACTAAAGGGAAACAGGCAGGTTTTTTTTTTTAGTAATCAAATACAAATGAAGAAAGTAGCCATTCTTTCTACTATAATACATTTATAGGAATTGGAATGTTTCCAGGAGAAACTGAATCATTATTAGAGGAAAAGCTATAGCAGCAGAGCCACTGGGCACTCGATTTCTCTGGAATTCTGCTAACTCATCCAGGGCTAGTCCACTTGACCTCAGAGTGTCCATTGCATCTAATGCGGAGCGTTGTGAAGTTTGTTTTTCCAGTATGGCCATAAATAAGGTCCTAAAGGAAAATCAGAGGCAAGTATGGGGCGAATGGGTACAGGAAACCATATGGGACTTGAACATCTCTTCTACGAATGAGAAATACTACAGATTTTAATGTCTGGGGTCTAAACAAAATCTTATATCAATTGAGAAATGGAAGTCCTTCAGTTTGGGGATAAAAAAAAGAAAGAAAGGTTTTAAGGATCGAGGTAATTTAATGGTTTCGGCTCTTTAGAATTGCTCCAGCTTGGCTCTAATACTCATCTTCCATCCAGCGATTTACACTTTTTAGACTATGCTTCTTGTTTCCAGCATAGAAGCTGTGGCTAACGGAGTTGGTCCTGGCCACTCTGACTCCAGAGAGATGAATACTTGTCTCAGGAGGGCCATGGAGCTCGGAGGAATCGCATGGCGGTGCCCTCCTCGTCCTCTATGCTACTGGACATCAATGCCTTCATAAGGAAGATAGAGAAATGGTGAGACTAGTGGATAGAGCACACAGGTCTAAGAATCAGAAGGATCTGGGTTTTAATCTTAGCTCCATTACTCATCTGCTGTGTGACCTTGGGCAAGTCACTTAACTTCTCTGTGCCTCAGTTACCTCATCTTAAACATGGGATTAAGAGTGGGAGCCCCATGTGAGATGTGGACTGTGTCCTACCTGATTACCCTGTTTCTACCCCACTGCTTAGTAGAATCCCTGGTCCATAGTAAGTGCTTAGCAGATACCATTAAAAAATGGATGTAGGACAGATTAAGGGTATGTTACTTGGCCCCTCCCATTTCAAAATTGTATTTCCTAAAATATTTATTACCTCACTCCCGTCCACCAAAAAAAAAAAAAATCCATCAAAAACGGGTGAAAGCAAATTACTATAATTAAGATATTTCTGGGCAAATTGAAAGAAAATATTTTGGTCAGAAACGGGACCCAGCCATCTACTCCCTTGGCAGCAGTTCCAGTCTTGGAACAAAACAGTACAAAAAAATCCCACTACCTGTTCCAACTTGAGCTGCTGGGAACTCCCAGGTTCTCTTTCTAGCCCCTGTAAAAGTTCCAGGAGACCTCTCTGCTCTCCAGCTTGGATCCAAAATGGGACCCGGGCATATCTGTCTCCCCTCTTAGCACTGTGCTAAGCAATGGGGTAGTTAATAATCAGATTGAACACAGATCCTGTCCCACATGGAGATCACAGTCTAACAACAGTAACTACTGCTGCTGCTACTACTTCCCTTGTCCATTCCCAGTAAAGGCAGTAATTTAAGACAGCCAATAGGCACCAGCTAAAAGCCTTGGCTGTCTTAAATTACTGCCTTTACTGGGAATGTAAAAGGGAAGGGAAATTCCGAGAGCCAGTGATGGAGTACCCTTAGAAAATATGTATAAGAATAATAATAATAATTGTGGTATTTGTTAAGCACTTACTATATGCCAGGCACTATACTAAGGGCTAGGGTAGATACAAGGTAATTGGATTGGACACAGTCCCCATCCCACATTTGGCTCATGGTCTTAATCCCCATTTTATAGATGAGGTAACTGAGGCCTACAGAAGTGAAGTGACTTGTCCAAGGTCACACAGCAGACAGATGGCAAAGCTGGGATTAGAACCCAGGTCCTGGGATGCCACGGCATACCACTGGGAAACCAATGGGCATGGCATTAGGCCTCGACCACTACTAAGAGGGGTCCAACTTGATTATTTTGTATCTACCCCAGTGCTTGGCACATAGTACACACTTAATAAGTACCATTAAAAACAAAACAAAAAACAGATGCCATGTCTTCAGACTACAAGGAAAAAGAATGGCCATAACGTTCCTCTCTACCAGGAAAGGACAATAAATGTAAGGCATGTCCCCTTATTTTCCCAGGGGGTTTGTATTCTTTTTGTTGTCAAATTTAAAGCATGATCTTGTTCTCTATATTTCATTTATCATTATCTTAGGCCTTGACATAATAGCTTCCTACAGAGTCAAGCCTTCTGAGACAGCATATTTTACCTTGAACCTCTGTTATGTATTTCCTTGAACTGCCATTACTGGTGTAATTTGGTTTAGGTTGAAAGCAAGGAGTAATAACTTCTGCTCATTCACATGGCTAATGGATATTGTGATATTTCTGAGTACTGAACCCACCGTTAGTCTCACTTCAGTGACTGAGCATAGCCATTTGGGAGGTAGTTAAAATAATGCATCCTTGCTTTCCCACAGCACTACTTGGGGAAGAGCAAGCCATTTATGCGTACTTGTGCAATAGAGTTGGTTTCGACATCTGATTTTAAGAAAGGCATATCGATAATAATGGAAGGTTGGACTTGGGAAAATGTCTATTAGTTGTGAGATGGGGTGATATAATCGCTGCGTTTGCATGTTGGATGTGGCGTGGCACTCAACGAGAAGACTGAAAATTGCAAAATCAGCCAGGAGCTGCCATATACCGTGACGCTTTCATGAACGATGCTCCTTGAGTATTAATTGTCATCCCACTTCTTTATATCTAGTTCTCAAACTGCACCAAAGGATACAGAGCTGCAGTTACAGAGCTCGGCCTAGGCATCTAAGAACCTGGGTTCCAAACTCAGCTCTGCCAGTTTCCTGCTGTGTGACCTTGGGCACTTAATTTCTCTCCGCCTCAGTTTCCTCATCTGTTCTATGGGGATTCAATGCCTGTTCTCCCCCACTTACACCATGAGCCCCAAGTGGAACAGAGACTATGTCTGATCTGATTAACTTGTATCTACCCTCACACTTCCCCCTCTCAGGATCACTCCTGGAGACTCTCCAGCACTCTACCAGTCTTGACTATGGGAGGGAGAGTCATCATCGTCATCATCATCATCAATCGTATTTATTTAGCGCTTACTGTGTGCAGAGCACTGTACTAAGTGCTTGGGAAGTACAAGTTGGCAACATATAGAGAAAGTCCCTACCCAATAGTGGGCTCACAGTCTAAAAGGGGGAGACAGAGAACGAAACCAAACATACTAACAAAATAAAATAAATAGAATAGATATGTACAAGTAAAATGAATAAATAAATAAATAAATAAATAGTCAAGTAGAGGCATAACCATTTCTTTCCTAGCTTGGCCAGTGGCTGCCAAGTGGAAGGCTATCTGCTACTAGTAAAAACTTTCCTGTGCTGGGCAGCAGTGGCATGGGAGAGAGTCGAGGGTGAAGATTCAAGTTTACTGTGCGGAAAGAGGCACTGGTAAATTACTTTCGTATTTTTACCAAGAAAACTCTACGGATACACTACCAGAAGGACTGCAGATGGAGGTGGGGCATTCTGGGAGAGATGTGTCCATGGAGTCACTATGGGTCAGAGTCAACTCAACAGCGTAAGACAAGACAAGATACCAGCACGTAAAACTGCTTGACACATAGTAAATGCTTAGCAAATACCATAATAATAACAATAACAATAATAATTACAGTTTCTTGGGAGTTGATCATCTATCCACAACTCAAATTAGAAAGACCCAACAGAAACCTAATCAGAGACATGACACCAAATGCAATTGTAAACTTACTAGCCAGCCTACAAAACAGCAGATCAGAACTCGAGTGTTCATTAAATAACCACTAACTGGGCACTATGAATTATTATAGACTACCAGGTAACCAATTAGGAATAGTTTTATAAAATGCATCTCAGATTCCTCAGTGGCCACATTCCATTTTCCTCTAGCAGAAAATGCTGCCCAGATAATTTCCAGACTGCAAGTTTTGCATAAAATAGAACTGCAAACCTAAAGCAAGTGAGGATCAGAATCTAGTGGATTTACTGGAATCCATTCTGCATTCTCTTTATAGTTGCAAGGTGACCGATGAAATTTGCTTCTTTATACAAATGCTTCTTTCATCATTTTAGGATAGATGTTAGAAGGTTAAAAGTTATGAAAATTTGAGTAAAAAGAATTAACCACCAATGTGAGCTCCTTGTGGTAAATGGGACTGTGTCTAATCAGATCATCAGGCATCTATCCCAGGGTTTAGTACCTTGTAAGCACTTAAGAAATTCTGCTGTTAACTCCGGCCCTACAGTGTTCCCAGATAACATTTTAAAATGTGAAATGTCCAAAAATTCAGTACCCAAGTAGACTTCATGAAGGCATTTTACTGACTACATTTTAACCACTGTCATTTTCCTAACCAAAGGCCAAATAAAAATCTCTATCTTACATTTCCCAATTTGCCATCTTCAAAATCCCTTTAATCACTAGCTCATTATTAGTTCCTCTCATTTGCATCTCACTGTGTTTAACACATTTTAATTCATGTTATTCTGTTTCATAATTAATCTATTTTTTTAACTGGATGATTAGTGAACTGCTAATTTGCTTGAACCTAGGGAATTCTTCTACCATGATGAGCCCAGGTGTAAAAGAACTGGGAGCTCAAGACTATATTTTTAATCAATCCATCTCATTCAATTCACTCATTCTTCTATTACATCCCTACTCCAGATCCAGTTTAACTACCTATCTACAGTATTCAGATGTGAATTACTGTTATTCAGTCTCAGGTTTTTCCTTCCTTGTTTTGTTTCCTTTTCATTCACTGTATTTTTCTTTCATTCATTCAATCGTATTTATTGAGCACATACTGTGTGCCGAGCACTGTAATAAGCACTTGGGAAGTACAAGTTGGCAATATATACAGACGGTCCCTACCCAACAGTGGGCTCACAGTCTAGAAGGGGGAGACAGACAACAAAACAAAGCATATTAACAAAATAAAATAAATAGAATAAATATGTACGTGAAATAATAAATAGAGTAATAAATATGTACAAACATATATACATATATACAGGTGCTGTGGGGAGGGGAAGGAGGTGAGGCGGGGGAGGGGGACGAGGGGGAGAGGAAGGAGGGGGCTCAGTCTGGGAAGGCCTCCTGGAGGAGGTGAGCTCTCAGTAGGGCTTTGAAGGGAGGAAGAGAGCTAGCTTGGCGGATGTGCAGAGGGAGGGCATTCCAGGCCATGGGGAGGACGTGGGCTGGGGGTCGACGGTGGGACAGGCGAGAACGAGGCATGGTGAGGAGATTAGCAGCAGAGAAGCGGGGGGTGTGGGCTGGGCTGTAGAAGGAGAGAAGGGAGGGAGGTGAGGTAGGAGGGGGCGAGGTGATGAAAAGCCTTGAAGCTGAGGGTGAGGAGTTTTTGCCTGATATTAGATATTTGCCTGATACAGTATTAGCCTGTACCTCTAGGAGAATCAGCATCACTCTAAAGAGGCCAATTGATAGGCTGATTATTTCTAAGTGATTCTTTGCCATCCTGAACTTGGCACCATTGCATGTGGTTGGTGATTAGCTTGTGACTCAATATTAACATTTCTTAAAGCTTGACCTTGTTCATTGTAATCCTCGCGGTCCTGCAAGGTAGTAGAAGTTTCATCGATTGTCAGAGCAAAGACAACAGAAACTTTCCCAGATTGTCAGGCATGAGGGTTGGTTAGATCATGCCAAGCCCAAAAAATTAATGTGCAGAATCATTTATTCTCATTATTTGAGGCTCGGACAGGAGTTTTACTCCCACCTCTTGATATTCACACAACTCATACTGCCATCATTAGTTGAGGACAATACTGAAAGGATTATCATCAATTGAATTAATTGCACAACAAGGGGGATACACTTCAATTATTTAGATCTTACTAATGTTTTAAAGGAAAACAGATCACAAATGAGGCAACATCATGTGTCTTGATGCACTGAGCATGCTGTGATTAGCTAAATGTAAATAAGAACTTAAGGAGATAAGCAATGCCCTTGATGGATTAGCTCCAGAGCCTTATACAGCCCAGTATTCTGGCTTCCATGATGGCAGTAGTATGGACAAGTCAGTCTGCAACCACAGGCCATCACAGGAGCTGGGGAGATGGGCAGAGATAGAGATAATCGGGCCAGGGGTCTCTATGAGATTGGGAACTCCTGGGGCTGTGAGGCCCCCAGATCCTGGGACAAGTCACCTCATCACTGCTGCACATCACCTTGAGATGGAACCCTATCCTTAGACAGCTCAGAACATTGGGGAGGTGCAGTGTTTCATAATCCAGGATTAACACCTGGAAGAGTGGTGATCCAAGCACTTTCCAAATCTTACCTGGACTACTGCATCAGCCTCCCCACATTACCTCCCTGCCTCGCAGATCATTTTTCTACAAAAACATTAAGTCCACGTCTTTCCCCTTCCTCAAAAACCTCCAAAGATTGCCCATCTCCCTCCGTATCAGAGAAACTCCTTACCATTGGCATTAAAACACTCAATCAGCTCTCCCTGTCCTACCTTACCTTGCTGATTTCCTCCTACAACCCAGCCCACACATTTCACTTCTCCAACAACAACTTATTCACTGTATCTCTATCTCATCCATTTTGTGCACGTCTTGCCCACATCTTCCCTCTGGCCTGGAATTCCTTCTCCCTACACATCTGACAGACCTCTCTCCAACTTCAGAGCCCTACTAAAATCACATCCTACAAGAGGCCTCCTTCCTAGGCTTTCATTTATTATTTGCCTTGCCTCTGCACTGCCTGGGCACTTGGATACTTACACTTTAAGCATCTGATAGTCATTCCTCCCCCAGCTACACAGCACTTACGTACATATCCTTATGCTCTTCCATTCTCCTATCAGTAATTTATGTTAATGCCCATCTTCCCCTTTAGACTGTAAGTTTCTTGTGTACCAACTCTTTTGTACTGTACTCTCCCAAGCTCTTAGTACATTTCTCCACACACAATAAGCGCTCAACCCCAGAACTAAGAAACTTGGAGAAACTCTGTGAGGGTTGTCCCCCTGGGCAATGGTGATTCCCTGAAATAACCCATTCTAGACTATTCATCCATGAATTTATCTAAACCTTTGGAACCTCTTGGTGGTATTTTCTATGTTTGCGAATGGAAAGAAGTATTAAGCAGCTGCCAAAGAGCACTGGAAAGCCAATTATACAGTTGTCCTTTAACTGAGGTTACAAGTTACTGAAACAGAAGCCAGCTTGGATAATAATAAAATTAAATAGTTCAGACATAGTGCCAAAAAACAATGCTGTTTGGTTATTTGAACCTTCCACTAACAGAAGTAGCTTTGATTCCAATTAGTGCAGGTAATTGGCATCCTACTCTGAATGTAGTAACTAACCAGAAACATGAAAATATGAATCACAGAACAGTGAAAAAAATAAATGTAGCAAAGATGGACCAATTTTGCATTATTGATTTTCATAGATTGCTCATTGGTGGAAAATCAAATACACTTAGTTCTTCTATAACTTGTTTTCACTCTGTGTTTTACATAAAATGCTGTTGGGGATTAGGGAATATTCTTCTGACAATGTGTATCTATTTGGACAGAACATGACGTGATGTCAGAAGAAAGGTCGCAGCATCAATCATGACATGCTTACTAGAAAGCAACAACTCCTAAATGTGGCATTTGCCAAGAATGTTATAGGTGAACCAACTTCCCTTTTGTACTGTTCTGGAGGACCAAGCTCAGCACTGTTGATTTTTCAGGAATCTCCCTTTCCCCTTCCCCAGACACCCTTTTAGCTCATGGGAGAGGATGATAATGGCTTATTCACGTAATTGTTTAGTCAGCTTGACATCTCTTTGATGGTACAGATCAGATCTTACATTTCTACTGTAAGTCCCCCAAATGTCTAGACCAGTCTGAGCACTGTGGGTTTTCAATCCATGCGAGTCCGTTGTTGGTTAGGGATTGTCTCTATCTGTTGCCAAATTGTACTTTCCCAGTGCTTACAGTGCTCTGCACACAGTGCTCAGTAAATATGACTGAATTAGTGAATGAGAATTGCTTCTGTGATTGCTTCTGTAATTTAAGAAACCTCAGGAGTAACAGTGGTGTAAACTCGTTATGGGCAGGGTATGTGTCTGCTAATTCTGTTCTTCTGCACTCTCCCAAGCACTTAATACAGTGCTCTGCACGTAGTAAGTGCTCAATAAATACCACTGGTTGACTGATTGACTAATCTCAGTCCACTATCCCAGTAGAGAGGAGCACCCCAGCTGCCCTCAAACACATTTGCTCTGCTCCTATCCCGAAAACCTATGCAACCTTGGTTTGCAACCATGTTGCAACAGAGATTGCCAACCCTGGTGGCCCTCCAGCCAGCTCTCATACCCCTTCCCCTACTGCCAGTTTCTCTTTTCTTCCTCTTCCCTAGAGAAGTAGTCAGAGAAGGTAAGAAGTAGTTCTATGGGGGTCTCTTTCTCTGCTTCACTGAGAAACGGCATGGCCTCACAAAAAGAGCATGGAACTGGTAGTAAGAAGGCCTGGGTTCTAGTCCTAATTCTGCCTTGGGCCTACTGGGTGATTTCGAGCAAGTCGCTGAACCCATTGTGCTTTAGGTTCTTCATCTGTAAAATGTCTTCTTATAAGGTAAGTCCCAGGTGGGGCAGGCATATTGTGGCACACACAAAGCACTTTTTTTTAAATAGCATTTATTAAGCGCTTACTACGTGCAAAGCACTGTTCTCAGTAAATATCATAAGTAACTTTCCCTTAGTAAAACCTTTGACTCATAATGGCCCTATGACTTGCAGAGTGCTGGGGGCCTGGAAACCTGGTAAGGACTAAGATTAACCACTCATCAGAGGATCTATTTATGATTTGTATCCAAAGGAATTTTTGATGTTCACCTCTGAAGATGAAAAGTTGATGAGAGGGAAGAAATTTCAGAGAAGTGCTTTCTTTTATTTTGGAGGCTAATTTTTTCTAGACTTAGTTGGCGCACATACACAATTTCAGTTTTAATTAGTACTTCTAAAAGCCTGATTAACTAGAGAAGGTGGCGTATGCCATAGGCAAGTGGGGAAAATTCTGTATTCTGGGCCCCTAACAAGGACCTGTGGGACTTGAAGATCCTCTCTCACGTCCCTCAAGGTCAAGGCCCACACTCGACCACTGTGACTCCAGTTCCTGCTTGCTGGCTCCAGTAGAATCAGAAAGGCCCTGGAGACAGCAATCAGGAGCAGGAGTTGCAATACCTGACAACAGCTGAGTGTGAAGATGTCCTTCTTAGCAAATCTCCCTCCTCTCTTACTGTTTTCCCTCCTCTCTTACTTTTTTCCCTCCCTTAGGCATTCTCTTCTCCTGAATAACCCCACTTCAACCAGTGGGCTCCATGAGGAGCCAAACTCTCTCCTTAAGCCCCCTGAACAGACCCCAGAATTCCTCCCTCCTCAATCCTTTCACCCTACTGAGTCCTTTTCCCTGGGTTCTCGCTTCCACCATATTTCACCTTCATGTGTCCACTAACCTGTGGTAGATGAATGTGCTACTCTATTTGTATAAATATGCGTATTTCTGTTCATGTGACTGTGAGGATTGGTCTGGAAGTATGTCCACAATTGTGTGATGAGTGTGCTTGAGTCTGAGAAAGTATGTGTGTCTATATGTGTTTGTGTGCATGCATAAAGGATGGGAAAAGTTATTTACTATTGTAAGAGAGAGAAATAATGACAATGGCACTTAATAAAGACATAACCAAGTGACCTGTATAGTTCATACTTCTACCATCACAAACACATCACTGGGCAGGAGGAGCCCACAGGGCCATCAGTGAACTTGTTTTAATAGACTTCGAACAATCAGAATCAAAAGCCACCAAGTCCCTCATAAACTTTTTATTTTCTCAATCTAGTGGGAAATACTGGCATTATGACTGAAAGATCTACTCTAAATCCCAGAAGTCTTTCAGCATTTTTAGCAGAAGGAGAAGAACTGGTTATGCTGGGAGTGAGGAAGGATACAGGCCCTGTATTTTTTCAGGTCTGTAGCCATGCTCCTTCACACTGGATTGACTGAGTAGGTCAGGTAGCTTTCCTTTCTGAAAGGACAAACCTGTCGGGAAAGACTAATTGTAAACAGATTAATGCAGACCCAATATTCTGAAAAGATAAGATGAATGTACCCCAATTTTTCAACACGAGTAAACAAAAGTCCCCCCAGCACTATAGAAATTAACTAACAGTGCATGTTGCCTTTTAAATCAAAAGGAGATTATATTCCTTTTTCCTTTGAGAAGTAGGGGATTTTAGGGTCTATTCCTTTGGTCCTGCCATTTGTTCTGATCCTTACCCATGGTTTTAATTACTTTTGGAAATTACATTAGCAACTCTGATGACCATTTTGCAATGCATCTTCAACAAAAACGAAGGTGGCAATCTGGTACTAAAACCAGATGCACATTGAGAAACAGAGACTCAATTATTGTCTTTACCTTGACCACCACAATCCTGCTTAAGGGAATTTAGACTAAATATACCTAATACTAGGTAACCCTTTAGAAATTCCGGGATGTTGTTTGATACTGGAAGTTTTCAGTGGACCAAAGCAGCAAAGGGATTTGTTCTTTTTCCTCCAAGCTTCATAAATATCACAGTAACGTAACTCAAGTTTGAACAGCAGGCCTGAAAACTTTGAAATGGATGGGAGTCTGCCAGCTGAATCTAGAGTTTTGTATGACTTCACTCTATCTCTCTCCCACTTTGAGTATGGACACGTGCATTTACACATCAGTGTATGTGTGAGTATGTGTGCGTGCACACACTCCTGTCCTTTAAAGATTAATGATGCAAAACTTCCCACGGTGTCAGATGGTCGTGAACAGATGGGAGACAGCAGCAGATCAGCCTGCCACAGCCTTAGAACAGAGGCTTCTCCAAGATAGTCAGACACAAAGAGGGAGAAATGAAAATGATGCCAGGTGTTTTAGGTAATAAATTCATTCATTCAATCGTATTTATTGAGCACTTACTGTGTGCAGAGCACTGTACTAAGCGCTTGGGAAGTACAAGTCGGCAACATATAGAGACAGTCCCTACCCAACAATGGGCTCACAGTCTAGAAAGGGGAGACAGACAACAAAACAAAACATGTGGACAGATGTGTTGTCAGAACAAATAGAATTAAAGCTAAATGCACATCATCAACAAAATAAATAGAATAGTAACTATGTACAAGTAAAATAGAGTAATAAAGTACAAACATATACACAGGTGCTGTGGGGAGGGGAAGGAGGTGGGGGGGGCATGGGGAGGAGGAGAGGAAAAAGGGGGCTCAGTCTGGGAAGGCCTCTTGGAGGAGGTGAGCTCTCAGTAGGGCTTTGAAGGGAGGAAGAGCACCAGAACAGAAAGGGGCAACCACTCCATGTATGATGTGGAGGGAGGAGGTGCAGTGACTTGGGCTGGAGAGCCCCTTAAAGAGCCCCGCTAGCCTGCGGAGGACCATGCGCACAAAATATTTGGGGCTTTGGAGAAGCAGCATGGCATAGTGGATAGAGCAGGGGCATGGGAGTCAGAGGGTCATGAATTCTAAACCTGCCTCTGCCACTTATCTGCTTTGACCTTGTGCAAGTCACTTCACTTCTCCGTGCCTCAGTTACCTCACCTATAAAAGGAGGAATCAGACTGTGAGCCCCATGTGGGACAGGGACTGTGTCCAACCCCATTTGCTTGTATCCACCCCACTGCTCAGTACAGTGCCTGGAACACAGTAAGTGCTTAACAAATACCACAGCTGATTAATGGGAGGGATTCTGGGGCACTGCAACCTGCTGTACTGCCGGCAGAGGATTAGCCAGCCACCCTGCAGAAGACCGGGGACAAGGTTTTGAGAAGTGGAAATGGCTGAGCTTCCCGGAAGTGGCTCCTACCTGTCTCTGAGCCTGCTAGGGCCTTCACTGCTGTTGCAGGCACAGTTGGTTGTTACATACACATGCGTGTGTGCACGCACACACACACTGCAGTTTTTCAGCATGTGGAACCCAGTTGGGGGCTGGAGTGAATCACATAAGTGAGGGACCACCCAACCATGGGCTCTATTTGGCCCATCACTCCCATCTCTGATATGGGAAGAAGATGAGGTAAAAGAGGCATAGAGAAGTGAAGTGACGTACCCAAGGTCACACAGCAGACAAGGGAGAGAGCCGGGATTAGAACCCAGGTCCTTCTGACACACAGGACTGTGCTCTAGCTTGGCCTAGTGGAAAGAACACAAGCCTAGGGGACAGGAGACCCAGGTTCTTGTCCTGGCCCCGCACCTGCCTGCAGTGTGACTTTGGGCAAGTCACTTAAGAGAGAAGCAGCGTGGCTCAGTGGAAAGAGCACAGGCTTTGGAGTCAGGGGTCATGGGTTCGAATCCCAGCTCTGCCAATCATCAGCTGTGTGACTTTGGGCAAGTCACTTAACTTCTCTGTGCCTCAGTTCTCTCGTCTGTAAAATGGGGATTAAGACTGTGAGCCCCCCGTGGGACAACCTGATTTCCTTGTAACCTCTCCAGCACTTAGAACAGTGCTTTGCACATAGTGAGCACTTAGTAAATGCCATTGTTATTATTATTAACATCTTTGTGCCTCAGTTTTCTCACCTGCAAAATGGGTCTCGAAACACCTGTTTGCTTTTTATGACTGTGAATCCTGGATGAGACCAGGATTGTGTCAAAATGCTAAATAAATAACACAACGATCATTACCATTATTGTGTGTAATGCACTGAAGTAAGGAAACCCTAGACAAGAAGAAAGGTTTTTAAAGGCTCAGTACGCAAAGAGCCAGAAGGCAGCATAAGACAGACCATCCTACTGTGAAGCAATTGAAATTGAGGTGATACTCTTAGAGCAAGGACCATGATAATTTTGCAGTACCAAGAGGAAGAAAGGAAAACAGCCCCAAGCCTGCTGAAAGGCAAATGTGACAGTCCAGCACAGGCCATTTTTTGTTTTTACATCAGACAGATCTCTATCTATCCCACAAGATGCTCTTAGCAATAATAAGTGACACCAGGCCTCTGTCTACTGAAAACAGGATGAGTGTCTTTTGATGATAACTAGATACCATACTAAACATAAATGTAACAAATTCATTCTGCCACCCTCTTCCCCCATCCTCTGAACTCTATGAATCTGTGAAAGCAGGGGGGATGCCCTTTGAATTTTTTAGTGCTATTACATGGGCAACATTGAGGAGAAATCCTTGCCCCATCACAGAGCCAGGGTGCGTTCTACCCACAGAAGCCCAGCCCACAGGCAGAGCCAAGGCCAAACTGGCAATAATAATAGTGAGCAGGATGTGTTAAATCCTTATTGTGTTCCAAGCACCTTACCAAGTGCTGGGTTGGACACGAGAAAATCAGGTTGGACGCTTTCCCTGTCCCAAATGGGACCCATTATCTAAGAGGGAGATGAGGTACAGAGTCCCCATCATCAATTGTATTTATTGAGCGTTTACTGTGTGCAGAGCATCTTGAAGTCCCCATCTTGAAGATGAGGAAACTGAGGCACCAGAAAGTTAAATGACTTGCCCAAGGTCATACACAGCAGGGCAAGTGGTAGAGCCGGAATGATACTTTTGGTTTTGATGCATGTGCAGGTAGCTGTTGGTCAGCTTCTAGCGGATGTCTTATTATTCCCACCAGAAAGAAAATGTAACCAAACTTCATTTGTTGGCAGGAAATGCATCTGTTTTTGTATTACACTCTCCCAAGCGCTTAGTTTAGTTCTCTACACAAAATAAGTGCTCAATAAATTTGATTGCCTGACTGGCAAACATCATCCAGCTACCTCGGGGCAGATTCTCTTTGGACTGAATTTTCCATTGAACTTGGGGCAGCAAATGGACACTGGTCCTTGTGAGATCAAATCACTTCAGCCCTGGGTGTGAAAAAGCCTTTAAAAACATAGACTTGTATTAAGTTCCACTTGTAGATTGCATTGCAAAGCTAAGAAAGACTTGACCCCTGCCTTTAAGTAGGTTAAAATGCTTTATAATCTGTATTTAACTTCTACTTGGCCTTGGCTTATGCCTCCTGCAACTCAAAGAAGATTTTCACTATATACAGGCATATAACAATCTGCTCTTTGGAAGAGCAACCTTTTGAGTCTCTAATATGGGTCAAGCATTTTTCAACAGTATTCGAGTATCAGTGTGGTGGTCTAATACCATTCACTGAACAAATGAAGAACGGTTTATTAAAAAGTCATTACCAATTCATCTAGCTAAAGAATACAAGTTTTTTTAGAGGGTAGCTAAAACAAATGAGCCTTAGTCCAAGTATTAGTTATTACTTTGTTTCAACATGGCTAATTGTGTGAAATTATTCTGTGCCACCCCAAAGTAGCTCTGATAGGGCTTCATTACAATTAGTCACCGTCCTCCGTGACTAATTGGTTGCAAGCTAAGTAAGAATACGGCGCTGTCTCTAAGGAATGCTATCAGCATATCATACAGACCAGAACAGCATAAAATACATAGACTTTAACTTATAAAACAAAAACTGCATAGTCACATGGTAACAGTTCCCTAGGTGACATAGCATAAATACTTTTTATATTTACAAAAAATAGTAAACTATGACAGTTTACATAAGTGACTTAATTCATAAAGCATCAAGAAGGAATTCAAACAACCTGATAAATGGTCATAGCATTTTGTGAAGTTTCTGAACAGTGATCTCTTCATGCATTTAATACACATTTACTGCTACTGCTATTACTACTAATAATACTAATAATGGTATTTGTTAAGCACTTACTATGTGCCAGGCACAGTACTAAGCACTGGGTACATGCAAGATAATCATATTCCATATTGGGATCATGGTCTAAGTAGGAAGGAGAACAAGTATTGAATCCCCATTTTGTAGATGAGGGAACTGAGGCACAGAGATGTTACGTTACTTGCCCAAGGTCACACAGCAGGTAAGAAGCAGAGCCGGCTTTAGAACCCAAGTCTTCTAAATCCAAGGCCCATGCTCTTCCATGGCCTATCTGCTTCTAATGTTCTGATATATAAAAAAAAGCCCTGAACTACAGGCCATGTCATACATATATAAAGTTGGAGTGGTGGTTTGGCATGCCTAAGTGTGGAGGTTAGGGTTGGAAAGAAAGTTTTCTAAAAGAGGTGGGTTTCCAGGAGGGCGTTGAAGAACAAGCGGCTTCAAAGCTGGACAGGGGGAGGGACTCCATCCAGGTAAGAAGGGTGAGAGCAAGGAACTCAAGGTGGGAAGGTTGATGAGGTGGCTTAATGGGAAGATGACCTTAGGAGAAATGAATAGTGCTAGTTTTGCTGTAGTGGAAGAAGTAGGTGGATAAGAGGAAGAGAGCTGGTAGAATGTGTCTGAGTCCAATTGTGATAGTCAATCAATGGAATTTACTGAGGGCATACTGTTTGGAGAGCATTGTACTAAGCACTTACTATGATAATAATAATGATGAGATTTATAGACCCTTTTAGACCCTTTTAGACTGTGAGCCCACTGTTGGGTAGGGACTGTCTCTATATGTTGCCGATTTGTACTTCCCAAGCGCTTAGTACAGTGCTCTGCACATAGTAAGTGCTCAATAAATATGATTGATGATGATGATGATGATTTATTAAGTACTTACAGTGGGCCAAGCACTGACCGGAGTGTTGGGGTGGACACAAGAGAACCAGACAAGACAGACTCCAGATCCCAAATGGGTCTTGCAGTCTCACAGATGAGGAAACTGAGGCCCAGAGAGATTAAATGACCGGCCCAAAGTCACATCACAGGCAAGTGGCAGAGCCTGGACTAGAATCAGATCTCCCAGTTTGCGGCTCTGTGCTCATTCCACTTGCACATACTGTTCAGATATATGTGGTCAAGAATGAATAGCCACTGGAAGGTTTTGAGGAGTAAGGGCATGTGTATGGAATGACATCTTAGAAAAATCATCTTGACCACAGAGAAAAATATGGACTAGAGAGGGGAGAGGCTGGAGGCAGGGAGACCAGTGAAGAAGCAGATCTAGAAGTCAATGGAGAAGCAACGCAGTCTAGTGGAAAGAGCACAGGCCACTGAGTCAGAGGACCCAGGTTCTAATCCCAGCTCTGCCAACTGCTTGCTATGTGACCTTGGGCAAGTCACGTAACTTTTCTGTGACTCAGTTCTCATGTTCTCTCTCCTACTTAGACTGTGCAGGAGAGAGACTGTCTTCAACATAATGAACCCATATTTACCCCAAAGCTTAGAACAGCACTTGACACATAATAATAATGAGGGTATTTGTTAAGCGCTTACTATGTGCCAAGCACTGTTCTAAGCACACAGTAACTGCTTAAAAATACCATTAAAAAAAGATGGGCTACGATAGCCATTACCCTGGTTCAGGCACCTATTTGGATGGAGAAAAAAAGGCAGATCTGAGCAATGAGGTGAAGGAAAAAGTGACAGGATTTAGTGACAGACCAAATGTGAGACTTAGAGAGAATGAGAATATCGAGCTTTCAGGTTGTTTTTTTTAAATGGCATTTATTAAGCGCTTACTATGTACAAAGCACTGTTTTAAGCACTGGTTTTTGACTTAGGGAGATTGGTGTTGTCAACTGTGATAGGAAAGATAGGAGGAGGAGTGGATTTGTGAGGGAAGGTGAAGAACTCAGTTTCAAACAGTAAGTTTAAGACATTAAGATACCAATGGGACATGAATGTGGAGAATTCCTGGAGACAAGAGGAAATACAAGATTGGAGAAGAGGGGAGGGCCCTAGTCTAGTAAAACAGATCAATCAATTGATCAATCCTACTTTTGAGCACTTACTATGTTTACAGCACTCTTCTAAGCAGCTTGATTTGGAAATAACCCACATAAAGGTGAAAGCTTTATGTGGGGAGTGAGTTTAAAGGGAAATGAGTAGGGGAAGCCAAGTAGAGCTTTGTTGGAGATCCACTTTCAGGAACAAAGAAGCAGTAAAAGGGTCAGCAAAAGTGACCAAGTGAGAGTGGGTTGAGAACTAGGAGAACTTGTGGGAAACAAGGCAGAGGTGATGACCAGAGAGAGACGGTGAAGGATGGAAGAGGGGAGGTTGTTAGATCAAATGCCAAGATGAGTAATACTAAGAATCAGAATTGCGCTCATCTACTCTTCTGGGATGACTTGTTGAGCTGGTAATCATACGTGTAATTAGTAAATAGAACACCTAAAGGTCAGAGACAAAGCAGATATCAACAAAAACCATGAGTTAAACTAAAGGTAGCACGAATAGGAATATCTGAATAGTAAACATTTTGTTTGGCTGGCCTTCTAAACCAACGTTTTGGGCCCTGGGAGTACTGACTTTGACCCCATTAAGATGTATGATAAATTCAGGAGGGAAAATTTTTCAATCTTCTTAGAAAAATAAAATTGCACACTCTCAAGTTACCCTTTATTCATCCCATCCTCAGTCCCCTAGCACTATGTAGATAGCCAAAATTTATTTATATTATTATTTGTCTCCCCCGCTAGACTGTAAAATCCTTAGGGGCAAGGAATGTGTATGTATATCAACTCTGTTATATTGCTCAAAACCAAGTGCTTATTACAGTGCTGTGCACAGTGAACACTCTATAAATGATGACATTGATCAAGGTAAAATTTTGAAATGCTTCTCATTGTCAAAGCGATATTAGCCAACAGTCAGTAACCAATTATCGTCTTTTTCCCCTACAATGCTGCCACACAATTTTAATCTCAGATTAAATTAGTTCCACCCAGACTCAGGCTGGAGCGTCAATCAAACACTTATGGAAAACCCATAATTGCCCTAAAAAGTGTGTTCTCTAGGATGTTATGCACATTAGTGCTCTACAAATGTTCCAAAAATGTTTTTTTCACTTTGTTTATTCCTACTTAATATTTCTTCTTCATATGTAAAGCAGTGATTATTAGAGGAAACAATAACCCTTTAATAATACCTTATGTAATCTTTTGAAATTGAACAAAGAGAAAGAACAGGGCAGAAAACGTGCTTCACTGACAAGCAAGGAAGGGATGATGGGAACTAATTCTATGCGAAACAATTCCTCCTCATTTGATCAAAAATAACCAAAGGGCGTTTCCTTTACAGTGTCCACTGAGCCACTAGAGAGCCTGATTCATGGGACATGACTTCATAATAATAAGGATGATGGTGGTATTTGTTAAGCGCTTACTATGTGTCAGGCACTGTTTTAAGCACTGGGGTAGATACAAGCTAACCAAATTGGACGCAGTTCCTGTCCCACATGGGGCTCACAGTCTTAATCCCCATTTTGCAGATGAGGGAACTGAGGCACAGAGAAGTTAAGTGACTTGCCTAAGGTCACACAGCAGATGAGGCAGAGCCAGTATTAGAACCCAGGTCTTTTGGAATTCCGGGCCCATGCTTTATCCACCAGGCCATGCAGCTTCTTCTTCAGATGCTGTTCACTTCATAATAATAATAATGATGATAATAATAATGATGACATTTATTAAGCGCTTACTATGTGCAAAGCATTGCTATGGAGGTTATGAGGTGATTAGGTTGTCCCACAGGGGGCTCACAGCCTTCATCCCCATTTTACAGATGAAGTAACTGAGGCACAGAGAAGTCACACAAAGAAGAAGTTGCCCAATGTCACACAGCTGACAATTGGAGGAGCCGGCATTTGAACCCATAACCTCTGACTCCAAAGCCTGTGCTCTTTCCACTGAGCCATGCTGCTTCTCAGCACTTTGTCCATGCTGTAATCAGATCCCTAAGATCCCTAAGAAATCCAACCTCCTATCGTCTACCACCCCCAAGATCCAAAACCAAGTAAGAGGAACATTAGGTTTGGAGGTGGAGGTGAGAATGAACTCACACAGAAATCCTCTGTGGTTTTAAGGGTTAATTTCCCACATTCAGTCTACACTTCTTCAATTACTCCTTCTCTCCTGGTTTTTCTTTCAAGATAAGAAATGGCAAACATCAGAGGAGGGCAAACTCACATGGGTTCAATTCAAAGAACACCTAATTATGAAGGCAGGAGGATCAAATGAACAGAAGGGAGTAAATTAAGTGACATTTACTTCTCTTAACAGAGTGGAAGTCATGGGGAAATTTGAACTTTAAAAATTTAATATCATGAAGGCTTGAGGCTATTTGGGCCCATTTCTTTCTCCTGGCAAAAAACAAAACCACCACATAAAACAATTTAAAACTGAAATTATTTGCGGTTACAAACAATGGAGACAGCAAGCAAGATCTGAGGAGAGTCAATCCCAGACAATTCTGAGATATTTCAGTGACCACCCTTACTGTAATCAACAAACCTGGTCAGATGCTAATCTCATCCCCTCTGCCAAGAACGGGTTGCTACTTTTAATAATAATAGTAATAATAATAATGGCGTTTATTAAGCGCTTACTATGTGCAAAGCACTGTTCTAAGCACTGGGGAGGCTACAAGGTGATCAGGTTGTCCCATGGGGGGCTCACTATCAATCCCCATTTTACAGATGAGGTAACTGAGGCACAAAGAAGTGAAGTGACTTCCCCAAAGTCACACAGCTGACAATTGGCGGACCCGGGATTTGAACCCATGACCACTGACTTCAAAGCCCGTGCTCTTTCCACTGAGCCACGCTACTTTTCAGGCGTCTTCTCCACTCCACCTCTCCAGACAAATGTTTAACTCACCTCGGACCTGAATCGAAAACTAAACACCAACTTAATCCAATCAATAGCATTTATTGAATGCTTGATTCACTTAATTGTATTTATTGAGCGCTTAATGTGTTCAGAGCACTGTTCTAGGTGTTTGGGAGAGCACGATAGAGTTGACCGTCGGAACTTTCTGTCTTTAAATTAATGCATAGCTTTTCTCCTCCCTTAAACAAATTCCAGTCAGTTTTACCTAGGGCAAAGGTGCCACCCACCATTGTAGTTCTTTTGAGTCAGGATGTGAATGTTTTCTTTGACCTTTTTCTTCTCCAACATTCTGGCTGTCCTGCAGCTATGACTCCTCCTTTCTGGGAGTTTGGGGAAGGAGGCTGCCTCCTCTCCTGATTAACACTTCTTTAGCGGCTGGGCAAAGACAATATGCTTCCTTTTGGCACCTAATTTATCGCACTGGCAGGGAGGCAGAGGGACTCTGGAGACTTTCAGCCAAGAAATGATGCTCTCAGGCACAGACTGATTTCTATGTAAAGACATTTAAAAAGTATTTTAATTTTAATTTTTCCAGCCGATTCTAGTCTACATTAACTCTTTTGGAGGCAGGGACGTGAGGGCCAGAGACTCTGCAGTCACAACAAACTTTTGAAATGTAAACCACTACTATTTCTTTCTGAAAGACTAGAGATATGAGCCTTGTAGGACTTTGTGCTATTTCTATGGCTCCAATCCTGTAATTTTTCTGACATTTTCATTGCTTCAACAGCACTTGGGGATTTGCTACCTAAAACTAAATACAATTTGAATTCTCAATCATATTAAAATGATCTGCAAATATGCATAGTTTATGATTTCTTTGCCCTTAATCTCTTAAATGGGTAAAATTTATCAACTAACCACAAGTACAACTCTAACTTTACCACACCATCAAGCTTTTATGGTGAGAGAGGAAAGGAAATTCAAGACAAAAGGAGTAAAACTGATATAATGCATAAGAAACAGTACAAGCAACTGCAATGTGGAAGGTGCTAGTTCTTAACGTAATCCTTGAGCTCAAATATTGACTGCCGTTCTCTACAAATTCATTATGGACATTCCAGCGACCACCAGTGAATATTCTTCATCAGATTTCTGCTGTGCTGGTCTCTATTTCTCCTAGACGTTCCATCAACCACCAAAGACTAAATTTTTATCAGATTATTGGTGTAGACGGTGCCACCTCACAACCTCCAAAACATTAGGGACTGTGCTTCCCCAGGGGGACAGTCTCCAGTTGCAGGACAAGACTCACCAAAAGTAACCTTTGGCCAACTGAAGTGGAGCTTGACAGTGGGCCACCTAGCCCTCCTGTTGGTCTCTCAATCCATGACAACCTAATGTCACGCTAGCTGAACCCCTTGATATCACAAGGGGAGCAAATTGTCCTGAAGGTTAATTCTCAGAAGGTGACTCTGGCCCCGAAGGACCCAAATCATTTATACCCAAGATAAACAAACGTGGGGGTGCAATTGATGCAGAACAACAGTGACATTTGCAGGCAACATAATAATAATAATAATAATAATAATAATGGCATTTGTTGAGTGCTTACTATGTGCAAAGCACTGTTCTAAGGGCTGGGGAGGTTACAAGGTGATCAGGTTGTCCCATAGGGGGCTCACAGTCTTAATCCCCATTTTACAGATGAGGTAACTGAGGGCCAGAGAAGTTAAGTGACTTGCCCGAAGTCACAGAGCTGACAATTGGCAGAGCCGGGATTTGAACCCATGACCTCCGACTCAAAAGCCCGTGCTGTTGCCATTGAGGGAACAAAGGAACCAAAATGGCCTGAAAGTGCCAGAGAGGAATGGGGAATTATTACCTTCATATCCCACTGAGGAAAACTGAGACAACAGAGGTGTAAGTGACTTGCTTATGGTGACAAAAAAGGATCTCAAGAACAAACACACAATCCGGCGCATTTCTGCTGATAACTTTACAATAAAATCCTGAGGCATCATTGCACATTGCTAGGTGAATTTCAATCTGAAGTTCCTTTTATTTTTTTTTTATCAGCTATGCCACTGTCTTCATTGCATTCTGTAGCTTTCCTCTCTGATCTTTGAAATTTGATCATTCAAACAAACATTAAATTTAAACAAGTTTCTGAGATGAAAGGTTCTTTTATAAATTACCTTAGAGTGTGAACATCAAAGAAGACTTCTTGAAGGCACAGAAGGAAATGATGAATGAGGCATTTTAGGTCTAAGCCCTAACTGCTGCTGGAGGCAGGGATAAGGACACAAAACTGGAAGCAATGTCCTGGTTGGGTTTGAGCAATAGTCTATCTATCCCAGTATGTCTTGGACATTTTTAACAGGATAATTGGAGGAAGTATGTGATGACCGCCCTCCTTCATTCCTGTGTTAGATGTGTCATGTTAGATGTGCTCCCAAAAGGAGCATGAGCAGGTGGTACCCCTGGCATCCAAGCCGCATGGCCTAGGGTAAGGAACACGGAACTGGGAATCAAATGACTTGGGTTCTAATCCTGGCTCTGGACCTGTCTGCTGTGTGACCACGGGTGAGTCCCTTAATTTCTCTGAGACTCCATTTACTCATCTGTAAAACGAAGATTCAATACCTATTCTCCCTCCAACTTAGACTTTGAGCCCCTTGAGGGACAGGGACTATGTTCGACCTGATTTTCTTGTATCTACCCTAGTGCTCAGTACAGTGCTTGGCACATAGTAAGCACTTAATAAACACCACAATTATTACCGTTATTATTATCCCCCTCGCCTCACCCACAGACACTCGAATGATACCACAAAGCTTGGGTACAGGTCTGACTGTGCAGCTCCTCTAAGCTCACTGTGGGCAGGGAATGTGTCTGCTTATTGTATTATACTTTCCCAAGCACTTAGTACCGTGATTTGCACATAGTAAGCACTCAAAAAATTCGACTGTGACTGAATGAATGGATGGGGAAAGGCAGGAACTGCCAGTCATGCCCCAATGACAACTCTCCAAGTCATTTAGCCCAGGGAAACTGGGAATGGAGAAAAGGGTGGGAATGCAGAGATGGAGCATGGCTGAGTGAAAAGAGAATGGGCCTGGGAGACAGAGAACCTGGGTTCTAATTTCAGCTCCACCACTTGTCTGTTGCGTGACGTTAGGAAAGTTGTTTAACTTCCTGCCTCAGTTTCCTCATTTATAAAATGGTGATTAAATCCTACTTACCCCTTTTAAGATTGTGAGCCCCATGTGGGACAGGAACTGTGTCCAACCTGATTACTTTGCATCTACCCCAGAACTTAGTACAGATGCTTAGCTAGAAGTAAGCACTCAGATAGTATTATAAAAGAAAAAAAATTTGGCCGGTCCTTTGGTCGTCTGGGGAAGATCATCACTAGCAGTTTTCCAAATGTGAAGGAGAGTCCTGAGACCACTGATTTATAGGAAGATTTTAAACCAAGGAAAACAATGATCACGGGGTGACATCAGCAGAAGTGATTTATGCGAATTATCGAAGAGCATGAAACCCATCAAAATGATTAATGGAAGGGACAGAAGAGAGGCTCTAAGATCCTTGTTGATTTGGGCAATGTGAGCTAATGTAGTGCAGGGGCCTCGTTTACAGAGACAGTCATCAGTCATGTAGCCTTTAAACATCTTAGTTTACTCAAGAGTTTAAAATTCTACCCTTTCTGATGGTCCTTCAATTTGTTCTGTAGGATGGTGGTTGAAATCCCACGTCAAGCATTGGAGGAAGGTGTTGCCCAGGAATACTAACAGTTTTGACTTCTGACCTTTTAGACCTGCTGAAAAAGAGAGAGTACCAACCTAGGGCATCAGAGAAGCAGCATGGCCTAGAGGATAAGAGCACAGGCTTGGGAGTCAGAAGGAACTGGATTCAAATCCAGCTCCTCCAC
The DNA here is from genome assembly GCF_015852505.1 of Tachyglossus aculeatus. Classification (NCBI taxonomy): domain Eukaryota; kingdom Metazoa; phylum Chordata; class Mammalia; order Monotremata; family Tachyglossidae; genus Tachyglossus; species Tachyglossus aculeatus. The sequence goes on along the minus strand of NC_052090.1, from coordinate 14,391,593 downwards.
TTGTCCGCTGTATGACTGTGGGCAAGTCACTTCACTTTTCTGTGACTTCCTCTGTGAAATGGGGGTTAAGACTGTGAGCCCTCTGTTGGACAGGGACTGTGTCCAGCCCGATGATCTCATACCTATCCCAGTGCTTAGAATTATTATTATGGTATTTGGTAAGCACTTACTATGTGCCAAGCACTTTTCTGAGCACTGAGGTAGATACAAGGTAATCAGGCTGTCCCATTGGGAGCTCACAGTCAATCCCCATTTTACAGACAGGGTAACTGAGGACCAGAGAAGTGAAGTGACTTGCCCAAGATCACACAGCAGACAAGTGGGGGGGCCGGGATTAGAACCCACATCCTTGGGACTCCCAAGCCCATGCTCCTGCCACTAGGCCATGCTGCTTCTCAACACTGCCTTAGAACACTGCCTGGCACGTACTATGCACTTAACAAATATCACAATTGCTTTCTTTATTATTATTATTATTATTATTATTATTATTATTATTATCTTCCACCGCCAAAGTGGCTGAAAGTAGGCTGGAATGATCTCAGTCACTACACCAGTTCTATTACTGAGGGATGTGGAGCCAAGGGACTGGGCTGGGGGCCGGGAGGGGATGGCGATTGGCTTCACAGCTTCATTTTGCCATATCTTTCACAGAGATACTCTGATCCTTTCCTACATTGTGAGACCCTCGAGGGACAGGGTTTGTGGCTAATTCCCTCCTGTGTATTCTTTCCCAGCACTAAGTACAGGGCTCTGCACATAGTACATGCTTAATAATACTATTGCTAGGAGTAGGCTGTAGAATTGGGTTATCTAGCATGTGGAGCTGGAACTGCCAGTAGGGGGAAGTGGGCATAGGCTGACGCAGAACTAAAAACACACACACACACACACACACACACACACTCTCTCTCTCCCCCCCCCCCCCCAAACCCATCCTTCCCCTGATTTTCCCATTACTGTAAGTGGCCCCACAATCCTCCCTGTCTCACAAACCCGTAACCCTGGTGCTATCCTTGTCTGCTCTCTCTCAGTCAACCCACATATTCAATCTATCACTGAATTCTGTCAATTCAACCTTCACAGCATTACTGACACCAGCCCTTTCCTCTCCATCCAAACTGCTACCATGTTAATCCAAGCACTTATCCTATCCCACCTTGATCATTGTATCAGCCTCCTTGCTGGCCTCCCTGCCTCCTGTCCCTATTCCACTCTGCTGCCCAGATCACTTTTCTACAAAAACATTCAGGCCACATCTCCCCAACCCTCAAGAACCTCCAGTGGTTGCCCAGCTACCTCCACCTCAAACAGAAACTCCTTACCATCAGCTTCAAATCACTCATTCACCTTGCCCCCTCCTACCTCACCTTGCTACTCTCCTACAACAACCCAGCCAGCACACGTTGTTCCTCTAATGCCAAACTTTTCACTGTACCTCGATCTCGTCCATCTCACCACCAACCTCTCGCAAATGTCCTGCCTCTGGCCTGGAATGCTCTCCCTCTTCATATCCTACAATTACTCTCCCCTCCTTTGAAGCCTTACTGAAGACACATCTCCTCCAAGAAGCCTTCCCTGACTAAGCCCTCCTTTCCTCTTCTCCCTCTCCCTTCTACTTCGCTGTGTCTTACTCTATTCATCCCTCCTCCTAGCCCCACAGCACTTATGTACGTATCTGTAACTTCATTCATATCAATGTTTGTCTTCCCCTCTAGACTGTAAGCTCATTTTTGGCAGGGAGTGTGTCTGTGCATGCATACACACGCATTAGTCTTACACTCTTACACTCCTACACCAGCAAGTCCACCTGGGCTGTCCCTGTGTAGGATTGTAACCAGGACCCTCCGTGACACCATCATAGGCAAGAAAACTATTGAAGATAAACTCTGATGGGGACAGATGGAACCCAAAATACGTAGACTGAGTGGTAGAGGCCAGGCCATCCAGCGGAATTCCTCCTGAATTTATTCTTTCTTTTCCAAGGCCTTTTCTAATGGTAAACGGATAACCGTTTGCTGCATCCCAGTCACACGGCTCCTAGTTGTTATTATATTTGTAATTCATGGTTTGGAATAAGGATTTGTTCAAGACTGCCCGTTTCTCTGTGTACCATATGATATTGCGTGGGGACTCCGAGACTTCCAAGACAAACCTCAAAGCACAGCTTTGAGCTTTTCTACTTGCTGAAGAAAGTAACAGTTAAAGAGAAAATGAGACAAATGTAACCACTGGGCCCTGGGAAGCACAGCTTGGGCCCACTAGAAACAAGTCAACTTGGAAGCATGGGGAACATTTTTTCTTAAACTTCCTCAAAGAGGGTTTGGAAGCCTTATAGATAATAAGCTATTACTTTCCAGTGATGTTGAGTCACATACAGCTCACAGTGCTAGATGGGCTGGTGACTTTTAGGTGGAGTAGAAGTAGCTGAGAAGCAGCATGGCCTAGTGGATAGAGCACAGGCCCGGAAGTCAGAAGGACCTGTGTTCTAACCCTGGCTTTGGCGCTTGTCTTCTGTGTGACTGTGGGCAAGTCATTTAATATCTTGGTGCCTCAGTTTCCTCATCTGTAAAATGGGGATTAAGACTGTGAGCTCCATGTGGTACCTGAACTTACTTCCAACATGATTAACTTGTACCTACCTCAGCACTTAATACAGTGCCTGGCACACAGTAAGTGTTTAACAAGTTACCTTAAAAATGAAATGGGGGGGATCCTGTAAATGTTACAGAACAACAACTGACAGGACTTCACAACAAACCCAATATGGGGGTCGAAAGAGTGTGTGAATTCAAGGATAATGCTAAGGTTATGAGGTTTGGGAGACTTGGAGGATGGTGATGTTATTATTGACTCTCATGGGAAAGTCTGGAGGAGGTTTTGGCAGGATATCCAGGTAGAGGTATCCCAGAGGCAGAAGGATATGCGAGATTGCAGAGAACTAGAGAGGCTAGGGTGAGACTTCAGAGAAGTAGAGAAGATAAAGATTAGCAGGTAGATTTGGAAGTTATCTACACAGAGGTGGTAGTTGAAACCAATGGAGCTGATGACCTATCCAAGTGACTGTATATAAATTAAGAGAAGGGGAACTCAAACAGGCCCTAACACCCACAATTAGTGGGTAGGAGACAGAGGAAGAGCCAGTGAAAGAAACCAAGACTATGAACCAGAGAAGCAAGAGGAGAACCAGGACAGAACTGTCAGAGAAAAAAACACCACACCAAGTTAGATTGTGTTTCTAGGAAAAGGGTATGGTTTGTGGTGTAAAAGGCAGATGAGAGGTCAAGGAGAATAAGGAATGAGTAGAATTCATTAGACAGTGAGAAGGAGGTCATTGATACCCTTGAAGGGAGCAGTTTTAGTGTCATGAAAGGGACAAAAAGTGAATGATTAAAGGCTCAAGAAGAGAGTTACAGGTACAGAAGAGCATCATTGGACAGTGTGAACAGTAGCAAGAACCAGTTTTAGCCATGGATCACCAAAGAAATCTTTGTTTCCATGTAGGACTTGTCAGATATAGGCTTGTACGTAACCTTCAGGACCACCATTTAACCAAAGCACTTTATTGATTGTTCAGAGTCGTTCATAATCATTTGCCTTCTTGTGTATACACCAAGGGCATTTTTCATCTAATTGTGTCTGCACTTTGTCCTGGTACAATCAATTTCTGTCTAATTGGGCTTTCACATCATTAAATAGGGTAGAAAGTGCCAACTCCAAAAGTGGAGGGCTTTTTCCTGATGCATATTTTGGGAAATGAACCTCTGAGACTGTAAGCCTATTTTACATAACTTACCAGCAATCCATTAATTCACATTATATCCATCTTGGATGTATCAAGTTATTGCTCCATCATTGAAATGCTGAAAAGTATTTAGAGTTTTCTGACTAGGATCCCAAAGTGTTCTGTAAGTCATGAAAAGTAATAATCTTTCCTACCACTGAAGGGCAGCTAATAAATACTAACACTTTATTACACAGAAAGAAGAAAAAACTTTATGCCCAAGTGAAATTACAGACAGATAGTCCAGAATGGAAATGCTAAACAAGAAATATGGCCAACTACCTCATTTATGCAAAAAGGGCCATTGTTTCTATAATGGCCACAATCCATCAACACTGAGCTATATACATGTTTGGAAAGACGGAAAACTAGTACCATAATGTTAGAAGATCTGGGAGCCTTGATATAGAACAAATTTAGAATGAAAAATGCAGCTCCAACTTTATATATATGCTTAAAGCTTAAAAGTGGGATGTTAAAGAAAGTGAACAATTAAATACCATGTGTTCCCCTGGCCTAGAGTGAGATGTGGATTCGGGATAGCTCTAGGAGAAGTTTTTGGACTGGATAAGACACCACATAGTAGCTCATAGACACAGGGAGCTTAAGAAATCATAATAATTACAATATTTGCTAAGCACTTACTACGTGCTGAGCACTTCTGCTAACCACTGAAGTAGATGCCGGATCATCAGATTGGACCCAATTCCTGTCCCACATTCATTCATTCAATCGTATTTATTGAGAGCTTACTGTGTGCAGAGCACTGTACTAAGCGCTTGGGAAGTACAAATCGGCAACACATAGAGACGGTCCCTACCCAACAGCGGGCTCACAGTCTAGATCCCACATGGGGTCACATTCTAAGGGGAACAGGTATGGAATCTCCATTTTACAGATAATGAAATTGAGGCACAGAGAATTTAAGCGACTTGCCCAAGGACACACAGCAGGCACCTGGGGAGGCCTCCCTGGGCACTTGGGTTTGATGTAGGAAGGGCTTGGGGTTTCCAAAACAACCAAGAAGCAATTCCCCCACCCCAGGGTCTTTCGGCATAGATTGGACTGGATCCCCTAAATCCACAAATGTGGCCCCTAATCTCCACCCCAGATATTGCTCAGAATTAAACCAGTTGCAGGGAGTGGCAGGGGGTTACAAAGAAAGCACATATGTACCCTCCAATCCCCTCCTTCTGAAAGTGGTCACAGATTCTAATGATGGAACTATCACCATACAATGTATGTCCTGATTCTTGCCTGCTAAACATCTGGTTATGAACACATACCAACAGCATGTGGGCTTAAAATAGCACAAGCCTCCCCCAAAATACCCAGGATTTATCTACTTAATTTCTGCCTAGTCAATCTTTCTTGTTTTTAAGTGGATTATCTTGCATCTTTGCTTCCTGAATGTCACCTTGTATTTGTAGGACCTTTTTTTTTTAAAGGTATTCATTAAGCACTTACTGTGTGGCAGGCACTGTACTAAGTGCTGGGGTAGACAGTAGCTAATCAGGTTGGGCACAAAATCTTAATACCCATTTTACAGATGAGGTAACAGACACAGAGAAACTAAGTGATTTGCCTGAGGTCACACAGCAGACAGGTGGCGAACTGGGATTAGATCCCAGAACCCAGGTCCTTCTGACCCCCAGCCTCACGTTCTATTCACTAGGCCAAGTTGCTTTCCATTTTTCACATTTACCACAGTCTTTCAAATTTCACTGCTGTTTCCCAACCACAACCAAGTTTATGTCACTTTCAAATATCAAGTACATGTTCTCTGCTCCTAGGTGCAAGTTTCAACAAAGATATGAATAGAATAGTCCCAGGACTGATTTCTGTGGGGTGTCATAAAACAGTTTTCCCAAGATTGACAAAAACCCACATAATGTCCCATAGAAGCTAAAGGAATCAACAATTAAACCCAGGTTCACAATTTTCTCTTTCCCTTGCTAATGGCATTTTCCAAAATACCATCCCATGGCTGTAACTTTTGGACTCAGCCACCTAGAAACCCCAAACTGCTCTTCTAGCTTCAGTGCCATGCTGCTTTTTAATTTTATTTTTATATGCATTCCTGTCCATGCCTTTTATGTTGCTGTTTTCTGTTGGTTTGACCTTTCCTTATATGTCTGTCCTTGGTTGTCTTTTCCTTTTATTCTTTGTCTGTGGGCCCTAGGAGGGCCAGATACCTTATCTAATTCTCAGCTGATCTGTGTATTCTTTCCCAGAGCTCAATGCAGTGCTTTGCACACAGGAAGTGCTTAACAAATACTATCACTATCACATAAGAAACATGAGCCAAAGTGTTAAATTAATATTTCATTAGACTGACTGGTGAACTGGAAGTCTGAAAACTTCTACCAAAGAATCTTGGATACTCTCAAGGGCTCTAAGGACTGGGTAGAATATAGTTGGATGCATATTACCAAGCCCAGTGCTCTGCACAGTATACATACTCAATAAATATCATTGATTGGATAGGTGATTTAACTTTTACACACTCATAATGCAATTATTAGATTATAAATTAAACACTAAAAATGGCCATTGCCAAAATAAATTGGGCTTCTGTCCCTGACCCTAATACTGTGTTCAGAGTTCTACACTAAAAGCTGGGGAGAGTACAATACAGCGGAGTTGGTGACATTGATAAATTTACAGGGCGCAGAACACCCTACTAAGCACTTGGGAAATTACCACAGAATTAGAAAACATGATCCTTGATACCAAAATGTTTATAACCTAGTAGATGAGAAAGCCCCTCTCAGGATCACACCTGGAGAGCTTCCAGTACTCTACCAGTCTCAGCCATGGGAGGGAGAGTCAAGCAGAGGCATAACCATTCCATTTCTAGCTTGGGCAGTGGCTAGCGAGTGGAAGGCAATCTGCTGCAAGTCAATACTCACCTATGCTGGGCAGCAGTGTCAGAAGAGAGGGTTGAGGGCACAGACTCAATTTGCTGCACAGAAGGTGGCAATGGTAAACCAATCCCATATTTTTACCAAGAAAACTCTATGAATACACTACCAGAAGGATTGCAGATGGGGGTGGGGTATTCTGGAAGACAGGTTGCCGAATTCTACTTTCCAAGCGCTTAGTACAGGGCTCTGCACACAGTAAGTGCTCAATAAATACGATTGAGTGAATGAATGAATGTTTCTATGGAATCGCTAAGGGCTGGAAACGACTCAACAGCATAAGACAAGAAAAGATGAGAAAGACATTAAGCTCTTACTATATGCCAGACACTAAATTAAGTGCTGGAGTAGATGCACATTAATCAGGTTGGACACAGTCCATGCCCCACATGGGGCTCGTGGTCTTAATACTCATTTTACAGATGAGGTAACTGAGGCACAGAGAAGTTAAGTGATTTGCCCAAGGTCCCATGGCAGACAAGTGGCGGAGTTGGAATTAGGACCCAGATCCTTCCGAATCCCAGGCCCATGCTCTATCCACTAGGACACACTGCTTCTCAGTGTACTTTAATGTTTGGGGGTCTGGAGGGGTTGGAGTGGCAGCTGGAAGATAAATGACAGGGGGATATTGAAACTAACAGAGAAGCCTGGGGGAGATGCAATTTCAGAAGGTTATTGAACATAGTGAGAGCTATGGACTGTTGGATATGAATTGGAAGGGCTCAGTGATGAGGGAGAATGTAGTGGGGTAGAGGGTCTCTGTCAGCAGCATAGGGGGGAGGGAAACACCCCAAAGCTTCTGAAGTCGACAAGTCATTAACCTTTGACCTCCTCTTAGCAAAATTCCAAGTCAGAATAGGGTATACCTCTTTTACAACTGACCATTTTTGCCTTTTTTCATGCACAGTGAAGTCTGCATGTTCAAAGGAGCCCCTGTGGAATACATATCCAAGCAGCTCAGGGCTAGAAGCTACTGCTCATGGGTTGTGCCAAACAGCTGAAAAATGTAACTGACCTTGAGATTCTAGGAAATTGCCATGGGGGTTAATGAGATTCTCATGAAAAATTTACAATATCTCAGCTAGTTTGGGGCAGGTAGGTGCTATCAGAAAATAGAATTGATAGGTTTTAAAGAAAAAAAAATCTAATAGAATCCCACACTGTCATCTTCATATAACTCAAATTTTCTGGTAGTTTGATGACTCTAAGAAATAGTTTTTCTTCATTATAATGATAATTATTATTGTGGTATTCATTAACCACCTACTAGGTGATGAGCACTGTACGAAGTGCCGGGGTAGACTCAGTACATGCTGATCAGATAAAGTCCCTGGCCCAAACATGGTGCACTGTCTAAGTTGGAGGGAGAACAGGTATTGGTTTTGCAGATGAGGGAACTGAGGCACAGGAAAGTTAAGTGATTTGCCCAAGGTGTCACAGCTGGCAATTGGCAGAGCTGGGATTAGAACCCAGGTCATCTGAATCCTTGGCCTGTGCCTCTTTCTACTAGGCAACACTGCTTCCTCAATTAGTGAGAATACTGAGAGGCATAGGACAGCAGTCGGAGGAACTTCTCTTCCTTATTGTTCAATTTACACAGGAAAAATGTCTCAAAACTGCTTGATTGTCTTTATTAGCTTGATTATGGGCAAAATAAAAATAACTACGCTGAGAAGCAGCTTGGCCCAGGAGATGGAGCACGGGCCTGGGATTCAGAAGGACCTTGGGTTCTAATCCCACCTCTGCCACATGTCTGCTGTGTGACCCTGTGCAAGTCATTTCACTTCTCTGTGCCTCAGTTACCTCATCTGGAAAAGAGGGATCAAGCTGTGAGCCCCATGAGGAACACAGACTGTGTCCAACCTAATTACCTTGTATCTACTCCAGTGCTCAGAAGAGTGCCTTGCACATAGTAAGCTCTTAACAAATACCATTAAAAAAACCCTCAAAGAAACCCAAAAACCAAACTCTAAAACCCCAGCCCGGCCATTCATGTGTTGGGCAGTTTCACTATACATTGACTGAAGCATACCTTTATTGGAAGAGAAATAACTTAGAGTTGACTTTACTATCACCCTGTGATTTAGATAACACACTAGAACAAGGAGCAATTTTATTGTGCATTTAATATCAAAATGGCTATGACCTTTCACCTTGGTAACAGAAATGAATGCCCACTAAATCTTCATAACCTTGGGTACAGATTACCTTGTTCTTAGAATGGATTGCCTTGCAGCTTCCCTTGGAGGTCGCTGTCACAGGGCAGAGTGAAAATGCTTGAAATGTTGGTTATCAATTTTTTTGGTACATTTTAGTGTCTGTGTTCTTTGGAAAGATGCTGTGTGACTCCCAACTGCTAGTGACACTGAGTCAGCAAAAAAATGATTTCTTTTGGCTGTGTACAGTTCCTCGGGGACAGAGAACAGCACACTGATATGGTACACACAGCACAACAAAGCACTGATATTTTCAAATAAAATGGTTCTGTCCACCCAATCTGATCAAAACACAGGCTTTTGGGGTGGTTTCCTACACCCCCATCCCCTCCACAAGCTAAGTTGTTTCCTATAAACTTCCTTCCTGGTTATATTGGCTTATGTTTTTCTCCCTGCTTCTGTGCCTACAAACACACTAATTTCTCCTTACTACTGCATGGAGCAGGTGGCTGGGACAATTTGAACTTTTTTCTTGCAACCTCATAGCAAGAACACAAACCTCTCTCACCTGTTCCCTTGGCACCAGGATCCTTTCTAATCCTGAGTGTGTGGATGGAGTCTTACCTCAGGGCAAGGAACACTCATATGTATTTTCCACTGACACCCTCCTATTCCCCCTGCCCCCCGCCTCGTTTCTTTCCCCAGTTGCCTGCCTTCACTCTATTCTTCCAATTCTGTCTCATTTGGTTCTCTCCCCAATTCATTTCTTCTGTTTGCCAACTGACAGTGTCGCCTTTGTTCCTTCACATTTCTAGGTTCCTTCCCTTTTCTATTGCCTTCTGTTTGTCAACCATTCTTTCCCCTATTCTCCTTGCTGATCTTATAGTCTAAGTGCCAAAGCTCAGCTGTGCCTCTCACTGAACATCTGGAAGCACATTGATTTCTGTGCATTCTTACCTCCCTTCAAAGTGTCTCCCTGGCACATGTTCACCCTCACGAACTTCTTGCCTGCAGCAGTGGGGAATCGGAGGACATGGATTCCTGCCTGCCAATACCTGTTCATTCATTTGTCTAGGTACTGTTGTCTTGGTTTGTTGACTCTGCTGCTTTTGTACAAATCTTTATACTCTATTGCTTCCCCTATCCATAATTTATTTTAATGTCTGTCTCGCCAGATAGATTGTAAGTTCCTTGAGGAAAGGGATCATATCTGCTAACTCTATTGCATTTTACTCTCCCAAGTGCTTGGTATAGTGCTCTGCACATAGGAAGCACTCAATAGAAACCATTGATGTTAGCAATCCATCCTTATTATTGTTTGTAATCTGTCTATCCCATCAAGAACATGAGTCCCATATAGGACAGGGACTGTGTTTGAGCTGCTACATTTGGATTTACCCAGTGCTTGGCCCACAGGACTTAGCTTGAATTATCCAGCTATGTGGGTGCAGGAAATGATGGCTCTCTTGCTCTGCTGCTGCCACTGCCAACTGAATCCCATTACTCCAACATTCCCAACTGCTCAACTACCTCTCCCCCCCCACCCCCTCCAAAACCCACAGTCTCTATCTTTCTTTCTCTGAGATCATTTAATGTGGAAGATGGGCAAATTCTCAAGCCTGCCCAACCATCTGTGGGGGCGGGTAGCTGGATTGCCAGCTCTCACATATGGGGACAACAAAGAAAGTATCTAATGAGAATAATCCAATCGAGTGTCTCATTCAATAATGCTTGGGAATGAGGACTTTCCCGAATGAAATTTGAAATGTTATCACTTTGATTCTTTCCCCGTGCTTTATTTTCTCCTTTGATGGCTTACCGAGAACATTACAAAGGAGGTTTATGCTGTTTCTATGCTTCAGAAATTCTTAAGGTAAAATGTCTTTAGGGGTCAGTTGTTTTCCTAGGTAACTGTAAGAAGAAAGCCCTTTATCTACCCTACCAGTTATTTGTTGGGATAGCAGCAACTATGCTATGATCCCATATATACTAGTATATAATAATGATGGTATTTTGTAAGCGTTTACTATGTGCCAAGCACTGTTCTAAGCATTTTTGAGAGTTAGAAGAGATCTAGAAGTTGACAAGAAGAACTACAGCAGAGGCAGAGAACACCAGCACAAAGAAGAGAGTTTGAGAGAGGGTCACTGGCAAATAGTCAATTCTATGAACAGGCGGTTATTTGTAATTTAATAGATTCCACAAGGATGAGTTTGTTTCTCAGAGGGGACATATACCACTATTTCAGTCAGGCAAATGCTACTTTAAATGCACATTTCAGGGGAAGGGGAATCCATGGACATAATACCACCAGGGGGATACATAGATTTACTTGCAAATGCCTTTTTTTAAAAACTTTAGCCTTAAATGCACAAGGCAATCAACTGCCACATAAAACGATGTTTGCTTTCAAAATGACTTTCCACAGTAAAATAAAGCTGTGGGTGAACTTTGAAAAATCATCTCTAGGATAAGCCAAGGGAGTTTTATTGAGAATCAGTGAAGTATTTATCGACAGTTAGCAACTTGTCCTGCAGCAATGTAAAATTGATTTGATAAGGGAGACTGACAGGCACTGACATGTTAAATATAAATTAAGTTATTTTCCGATGGGATGGTATTACATGCATCCTGGCTTATCTTAGAAGTGATAACCTGCTGAGCTGGCTCTGAAGAGTGAAGACTGAAGGTTAATGCTAGTTCTGGGGACTTTTAGGAACTGAAAGGGAAATTACTTTGAAAGAGACAAAAAATGCCATATAATCTCTCTGTGGTTTTTGTTATGAACTGGGGGAGTTCTGGGGCCTTGGGCCTACCCAGACCCCTTCAGGACCTCCTAATCGCCCGTTTGGTGATTCTTAAACAGGGGTGGGTCCAAACCCTCCCAAACCAGGGTACCTCTGGCCAAAAGTCGGAGCCCTGAGTCTTCCCCCATGGCAGCCCCAAGATTTCATGAAACACAGGTGATTGGGTGGTGCCCTTTTCCATCTAAAATGTCAAAAGTCTCTTACTTGGTTTGAATTTGAACTCCTTACATTTCAGCACTTTTCTCTTTTATTTTTTACCCTCTCTTTCTGTTGCTCCCCATCTCTATCTCCTCCTCTCACTAGCATTCTACTCACCTTTCATCCTTTCACAATTTCTACTCCTACCTTCTCTTTGTTTCTCTGCCTCCTTGGACTTTCTTTTGAATCCCTGGAATTTCACTTCATTACGATTGGGTCCTCTAAAGTATATAATAAAATGACCTCCAAGAGTCATCCCTGTGATACAGTTGATTTGTGATTCTTATATTGCAATGGATTAAATTTTTCTTCTGTTCTTTGAGTATTGCTACATTTCACAACTTCTTATTTAGTCCAGGAAGAATAACCTGGCGTAAATGATGTCAAAAACCCTTTATGATATTAAGGTTAAATCGAAGCTGGTCTCTGAACTTGACTTACTTGATTTATGTTGTGAATAAAAGCTCTCATTTCAGAGCGTGGTGTTCTGGCCCCAGACAAAGATGAAAAAGGATCAAAAACCCTGAATTTACGAATTTACCAGTGAGATAATCCCATAAACTAAGACCTGAATGAACTTTTGAAGTTTGAGTAATCTTTATGAGTTCCAGAAGTGTACTGATACTGTGAATATCATGGTGAAGACTATAAATCACAGTTTAGGTGACAGTAGTAGTGTTGATTCTTTAATATTTCACTTAAAAAAAGTTGATAAGTGGAAAGTGCCATTTCAGCTTAATTCAAATAGCACAGTCCACCAAACTTTAATCTACTTCCCAGGCCTTTAAGCAGTTCTCTATGGTTGTGACATTGTTCAAAAATCAACTGCATGATATGAGGAAAAAATAGCTAAGAAAATCACATCCCTCACCCAGATCTCAAAATCAGTATGCTACTACTTCTCAGCAATCACTCATGTCTTTATTCAGAATTCTATGTTGTAGTTACCCACCAAACAGTTCCTTAGCTAGTTCTAAAAAGTGTAGGGATTGTAGGAATGCTGGGGTTAGATGTGATAGATGATTAATATATAAAAATGTTGGGGAAAAAGTTTGAAATGGGAAAATAATAAAATACCAGACAGTTCAAGAAGGAGGAATTTAAGTCAGCAAAACAAATCATCCATGCTTGATTTCAGCCATAACGTTAACTGTAGTAATGGAATTTTAATGACTGCCCATTGGGTGCAATGTTACTTTACTAGATGCTGGGAGAATAAAACAGAATCAGCCTGTTGCTGGCCCCATAGAAAATGCACTGACCAGGGTTCTAGTCACCAGTCTGCTTGTAGGTGGCTAAGTTGGACACACCACATTTGCCCTTTTCAAAGCGCTACATCCCTGCCTGCCTAGTTGCTCACTGTACTTTGTGCCACAGAGGAAATGTGACTGATAGAATGAAAAAGTGTTAATAGCATGGGACAAACCACTAGCACTATCAATTCCTCCAGACACATTTGCAGTGCTGAAATCTCAGGAACCAAGGTAGATCTGGACAGGAGACACCATCAGTACATCGCAGCAGAAGCCCAAGCAACATTCCTGCCTATAAGGATCTTATATTCTAGATTAGATGTATTTCTTCTATTTATTGAGTGCTTACTATGTGTAAGCCACTTTACTAACTGCTTGGGACACTACAGTGCAATAGATTTGGCAGATATGATCCCAGCCCTCATGGTGTTTAAAATCCAGTGGCTCACCTGACTCCTGCCAGACTTTCTAAAGTAACAGGGACATGAACATAAAGCTTAAATGGCAAAACAGTGTCTGGGCTGGGGATAGTCTATTTTAAAAACAGGAAAACTGCTTGGGAATTAGGCCAAGCAATAGTCACAAAAAGTGGAATGTCTGGATGGAATTCAGGTTTCCTTAACTGCCTCTCCTCCTCCGACGCACACACACTCTCTCTCTCTCTCTCTCTCTCTCTCTCTCTCTCTCTCTCTCTCTCTCCCCCTCTAAGAAACAGGTCGGTATCTATTGCAGGCAAACACACTACAGACATATTATTAGGGAATTAGTACTTCTAAGAATTACTCCATTTGGCTGGTTAGACTGCACAGTCTTTCCCGTTATTCAATAGCAATACTTCATTTCCTTAAAACTGCTTCCCAGTGCCTTCCAAAGGTAAAGAGAAATTTTCCAATATCAGTCTTTTTATCGGCATAAAGGACAATCAGATAGTCATGTATTACAGTATTTCTCACAAGACGCTCAGTTTTAATGCACTCTCCCAAGCACTTAGTAGAGTGCCCTATGCAAAGTAAGTGCTCAGTAAACCCACTGATTGATTGAACATACATAGTGTGCAAATAAAAAGGGTACTCGTTGCCACCTATAGAACTTGGGTTGATGTACTAAATACTTTCTATATATTAGGGTTTCGCACCCTGTTTCCATCACCCATATTTTCAAAAAAAATATAAACAGCCCTCTGAATTAACTATTCTACTTTCTATTAAGCCACAACTGTCTTCCTGCACCAATTCCTAAGTATCATACCTCAAGCTCTTTCTAAAACATGGGTAAGATAAATGATGCTGTTTTCCACCTTAATAAAACTGGAAACTGCAGTTCCCAAAACAAGTCTCTGCCTGTTCCCCTGCTGTCCCTCAAATTACTGAGACAGCATGATAATAAATAATCCTTACTGTAATTATAAAGTACAGTGAATTTCTTCCCAGGCATGCTGCATCAGAGGCTCGCAGCCTGCTTCCAGTAGAGCTAAGAAATATTCCTTTGTCTCCCAAGAGTCTTCCATATTGCCATTATTCTTTGAATGCTCTTTATGACTTTCTACCTTTAAACTAAATGCGCAAAAGTCTCTTTTTATCACAAAAGGATTCCAGAACCTGTTTCTGGTGAGGAATTATCTTGATATGAACAAATGGATTGGGGATAGTCATGTGGGGGGGTGAGGAGGGCATCAGGGGGAAGGGAGCATGGGGGCAGGGGGTCTAAGGTTACCTGATGAACCCAGCGGGCTTGGGAGCCACTGCAGTGCCAGGATGGCTGTGCTTCAATAGGTCTTTTACTGCCCAGGTTGTAGCAGAGGTTGTTCTAACTTCTACCGCTCCTTCAGTGCAGACACCCTCCCAACACTGGGGCTTGGAGCCCAGACAGTGAAACTAACCTCTTTCCTCTCTCTCTTCCTCCTTTCACCTCTTTCCCTTCCCCCTCATCTTTGGCCCTGCTCCCTTTAGTTCCACACCCCCGTGCCATTTGATGTACCCAGATAAGTAATATCCTGAATGTCACCTCTACAATAGTAACAGGATTTATTCAGTGCTGACTTCGCCAACCACTGAGCTAAAGTAGATAAACATCAGACACAACTCCTGCCACACATGGGGCTCACAGTCTAAATAGGAGAGAGAACAGGTACTTATTTCCATTTTATAGGTGAGGTAAAGGAGGCACAGAAAATTTACGTGACTCGCCCAAGGTCACACCAAAGGCATTTGGCAAGCTAGGATTAGAACCCAGTTCTTTTGACTCTCAGGCCTGTGCTCTTTCCACTAGGCCATGCTGCCTCCCTTCTTAGGCAATAATACTGGCTCAGTGTAAATAACACTAAGATTAGGGTCTTCATTGTATAGCCTTCTCCCAAGCCCGTCTTTAGGGCCTGACTTAGAATTTAATTGGGATATTTATCTTGGAAATATAAAACAAAATGTCTTTAAGGAGAACTAACAGTGGAGACATTGGCAGTAATACTGGTGAAGACTGTACCAGGGCGGCAGCATCAGCAGCAGTGAAAGCAGGATGTGGACTCGCTGCGGCCAGGGAGGGGAACTGTGTACCATGAAGCATTAAGGAAGTTGGGTAGGGGTAGATGCACTTTGCCAGATGGAGAGAAGGGGACGTCCCAATCAGAGTGCATGGAGGAGGAGGAAGAGGAGGAGGAGCACATCAAGCCTAGCAGATGTCAGAGCTGGACCCAGGTGGCAGGGACAAGAGTGATGGATCACACCATCCATCCTCTCAATCTTTAGTGACTTGGCCCAAGACATCTGCTTCCTTTTGCAGACTGGAGAAAAGCTCTCTGGGAACAGCCACCTTCCCTCCCACTCTCAATCCCGGCATCCTCCGTGCACAATGGGCCAAGGATAAAAATTTCTCTTGTGTGGTCTTGGACTATTTTGAGCCTAATTTTTTGTATTTGTTCGTGTTGTGTTTTATTGTTTCATCATTCTCGATGTGTATTTTTTATCCCTTCTCCCCACTTCAACTCTTGGATTGTGAGCCTCCATAGGACGGGGATCATGTCTATTCCCACCTGCGTAGGAATAAGTGCTTAGTACAGTGCTCTGCAAACAGTAAGTGCTTAATACTATTCTATTACTTCTCTTCCGTTAGGGACAAAGCACATTTCTAGATGAAATTTCTTCATGAGAATAAGAAACAGTGAACCCTCCAGATTATTAAAATAGCAAACAGAGGGTCTCTGTCAGCCTCGGGTCACAAGATTTTCAGATTTTTGCCTCCAGGCTAAGTGAGGGGAGGGCCTGATGGTCAGTGATCCCAGATGCAGCTCCAGGTGGTCGTTTTGGGGTGTGATGGTGAACCACCACTCTTTTCTAAAACCCAATTAGAAAGGAGCCTTTCCCAGAAAGTTCATGCCGTACACAGGTGCTTTCTCTGGAATGTATGTTTTGCCAGATTTGGATTTTATATGATCTGAAAAGCTTTTCTAAAACTGGAGCTAATTCCCAAATATGCTAATGCCAGAGCTCTGCCAGGAGAGTTACTGGCAATTTTACGACTGCCAAACCAGGCTGAATGGGATCAATAAGGAACAGAAAATACTTGGCCACCTGTGGCCATTGCTCTACCTGGGTGACATTGCAGAACACCCCATGGATGATTCAGGTTCAGAAACTGCATCTGGGCCCAGGCCTAGACAAAGTCTTTGATGGAGGGGACAAGGAAGAAAGCTCAGGGTCCATTTCCTGGGCCACCAGGCCAGTTGTGCTAAAGCTTTGGGGGACCCCAGGCTGAGAAAGTCTTCGGAGATTTGGGCTGGTCGGGCCAGGGCAAACTCTGGTGAAGACTACCAAGGCTGGAGTTTTAAAAGTTCCCTTGGAGATACACCTGTCACCTCACATGGAGTCGGGACCCCCTGTACAGCCCTCTCCCAGGTGACACCAGGACTCCCAGACACTGTCTGTCTCCCAGACAGACTCCCAGAGGTGTCTGTCTCCTCAGAATACTCTTCAAGGGATGGGGACAAAGTTTACTTTTTTTTAGCAAGATCACAGATGTTGGAGGAAACAGATCCAACAGGCCTTTGGTACATACTTATTTCCCATTAGGTAGGCGGGCAGACCCAGGATGTCCCTGTCTTTGTTTTGGCTTTGAGACTATCCTGGAAATGTTTTCTCTGCCCTCTTCTAAATAGCCCTAGTCCCCAAGGAAACCATCCCAATCATCTAGGGGTTCTCCAAGCCTGGATGGAATGGTTAGAGCAGACATCTCCACACCTCTAGACTGTGAGCTCGTTGGGGGAAGGAAATGTCACTGCTTATTGTTGTATTATACTTTCTTAAGCACTTAGTACAGTGCTCTGCACACAATAAGCAGTTATTAAATATGATTGAATGAATCTGGGAGCTATCCCTTAGTCCAAGCTGGTCCATCTCCAAAGGCCAATCTGCACCCAGCTGGAACTTTCATTATGATTTTCCTAACTTAAGGGAGGTTTAATATCTCAATTTTCTTAACTTAAGGAGGTTTAATATCTCCACTGATTGTCCAGCTTTTATTTTGGTAGAAACATGTATGACAGGTGAATTTTTCCCTGCAACTTTAAAACATTAAAATATATTTTGTACTAGTCCCTGGTTGCCTCCTGATGAGATGAATAGTTGTCAGGCAAGAAAGTCTGGAGGCTCACCTAAGATTTTATATTAGCATATGAATGGCCTTGAGAGCTCACCTGGTCCAGCCCCCTGCCTTCAGGTACAGATTCTTCCTCAATCATTTCACACTAATAACAAACAAATCTTTTTCCTCTCCAGGACAGGTGATTCCACAATTTCCCCAGGTAAACCACTTCAGGGTTTAAAAATGATTCCTGCCAGGAAATTATATGATCTTGTTTATGGAACAGGGCTGATTTCATTACTGATGACTGCAGAGCAATGACCTTAATGCATACAACTCAACTGGAAAATGCAACTTTGACTTCAAGCTAAGTAGGAAAGATAATTTCTTCGCTGTGCCATTTCTTAATAATTCTGCATTGTCATGGCATATACATATTACTCCAACGTGCTCCCTGCCTTTACCTCCATGAGCTGTGGCACTACTTACAGGAGCTGTATATGCCTCTAAGGAAAAGAAAATAGACACTTTAGGCATACTGACTAATAAATGTTTACCTCTTCTCAGATTCTTGGATGGAGATAAAAATCATTTTCTCCAATAAAAATAAAACATATTTACTAAAAAAGCCAGTCTAAACTATAGGGGTACAAAATTTCTATTGTGTTTCTAAAGTGGCTCCATAGAAACTGCTTGTCTCCATGGTGATGGCCGAAGGTGTCATAAAATGAAATGTCTCTGAAGCCAGTTGACAGCCCTTTGCTGCTCAAAGATTTCAACAAATTCCCTGCCTTTTCTCCCTTTCCTTCTCTTCAAATACTTCAACGTGTATGGTTCTAGGAAAACCTCATCAAAACTAGAGACTTCTACTTCCTTTGTGATTCCCTATACAGCCCAGTGCAATGCTTGCATAAGAGGAGCACATGTTTTGTTTTGTTGTCTGTCTCCCCCTTCTAGACTGTGAGCCCATTGTTGGGTAGGGACCATCTCTATATGTTGCTGATTTGTACTTCCCAAGCACTTATTACAGTGCTTTACACACAGTAAGTGCTCAATATGACTGAATGAATGCACACTCAATGGTTAATTGATTGACTACATCGGTAAATAGCATTGTAGATGGCTATTTACAAACCCCTTATGAGTTTAAGAAGCGAGAAGGGAGCGATTTACTAAGCAAGAAGAGCTCAGGAGTGGGTTTACCAAATTAGTTCAGAAGAGCCATGGTGTTTTTAATCAATTGACCCTCTGTTTTACCACTTAACATAAAATAATGCTCCATCTAGCTTGCACTAATATTCCACGTTCA
Source organism: Tachyglossus aculeatus (assembly GCF_015852505.1). Taxonomy (NCBI): domain Eukaryota; kingdom Metazoa; phylum Chordata; class Mammalia; order Monotremata; family Tachyglossidae; genus Tachyglossus; species Tachyglossus aculeatus. The sequence goes on along the minus strand of NC_052090.1, from coordinate 14,372,590 downwards.
GGCCTCTGAAGGTATATTTAATCAATCAATTAATTAATGGCCTCTATTGAGCACTTGTGTGCAGAGCACTGTACTAAATGCTTGAGAAAATACATTACAGCAGAGTAGACAGATATGATCCCTGTCCACAAAGAGCTTGCAGTCTACAGGGGGAGACAGACATTAAAATGCATTGCTAATTCTGTTGTATTGTACTTTCTCAAGCACTTAGAACAGTGCTTGTAGTAAGCACTCAATAAATACCACTGATTGATTAAGGATAGGGGAAGTAGAAGAGTATAAGAGTATTTTTATGAGTATAGTGCTCTGCGTGCTCAGCAAACACCATTGATTGATTGTGGGGCTGGGGTGAATGCCAAGGTGCTTACACAGCCAAGTCTATAGTCGACCCAAAGGTGGTGGCTGGATAGGGGAAATAGAGGTCTTACTCTGGGAAGGCCTTTTGAAGGTGATGTGATTTTAGGAGGGTTTTGAAAGTGGGGAGAATAATGATATGTCAGATATATAGAAGGGAGTTCCAGGACTGAGGGATAACATGAATAAGGACTTGCTGTCATGATAGAGGAGACTGAAGTCCAGAGAGTAGTTTGCTTTTAGAGGAGCTGAGTGTGCAAGTTAGGGTGTAGTAGATGATCAGTCAGGTTAGGTAGAAGGGAGAGAGCTGTTTGAGTGCCTTAAAGCTAATGGTACATAAGTGGATGGAAAACCATTGAAGATTTTTGAGCAGTGGAGAGATGTGGAATGAGTGGTTTTTTCAGCAAAAAGATCTCTGCAGCAGAGTATGAATGAAGTAAGATGCGGGGAATGCAGAAAGTCTGATGCAGTAGTCAAGACAGAAAATGATGATGATTTGGATCAACAGGTAGCAGTTAGGGTGGAGAGGAAAGGGCAGATTCTAGAGATGTTGTGAAGGTAGAAATGACAGGATTTTGTGACAGAATGAATGCGGGGATGGAATGAGAGAGATGAGTTGAGGATAATGCCAAGGTTACAGGCCCGTGACACAGGGAGGATGGTGATAGGAAAGTCACAGTCACAGTCATAGGAAAGTCTTGGGGAGGACAGGGTTTGGGAGGGAAGGTGAGTCGTTCTGTTTCAACATGTTAAGTTTGAGGTGTCAGGGGGACATCCTAGTAGAGATGTCCAGAAGGCAGGAGGAAGCAAGAGGAAATGAGAGATTGCAGAGATGGAGAGAAGTCAGGGTTGGTGAGGTAGAGTTGGGCATCATCCATGTAGAAATGGTAGTTGAAATTGTGACAGCAAATTAGTTTTCCAAGGGAGTGGGTGTAGATGGAGGATAGGAAGGGGATCCAGAACTGAGCCTTGAGGCATCTCCTTAGTTAGAGGGTGGGAGACAGAGGAGAAGCCTGCAAAAGAGACTGAAAAGCAATGGTCAGAGAGACGAGACAACCAGAAGAGGACAGTTTTAATGATGGTTTTTGTTAAGTGCTTACTATGTGCCAAGTACTGTTCTAAGCGCTGAGGTATATACAAGTTAATCAGGTTGTCCCACGTTGGGTTTACAGTCTTAATCACCATTTTCCAAATGAGGTAACTGAGGCACAGAGAAGTTAAGTGACTTGCCCAAAGTCACACAGCTGACAAGCAGCGGAGCCAGGGTTAGAACCCATGACCTCTGACTCCCAAGCCCATGCTCTTTCCACTAAGCCACACTGAGAGAAGACACTGTAGAATAATTATTTCCAGGAGAAGGAGGTGAGCCTTAGTGTTGAAGGTTGTAAGGTTGTAAGGTTGTAGGTTGAAGGTTGTAGTGTTGAAGGAAGTAAGAAGGTTGATAATTAGGATTGATTGATTGATTAGGAAGAGTCAACTTCCAGGAAAATCATCATGTCATCTCCACACACACACACACACACACACACACACACACACACACACGAGAAAATTTGCTTTGGAAAAAAGTATGAAGTGTACAGTAGACGTTTAACATTTGTGGATTTCTGTTCACTGCCATTCCAATATTGTGGCCTAAAGCTTTAAGTGCACTTGTCACAAGGTATAGGTGTTCTTCTTATAAAGATGGTAATTAAGTGCTGAACATGTGCCAAACACTAAGATAAGCACTGGGATAAAAACAAAAGGAGAATTTCCTGGGAATTCTGAGAGACTACTGTACTAGCTAGGAAATGTAGCAAACCCATGAAAAGTACAGGATTTAGGATGGAGAGATATGCACAGTATTCTAGACTGTGAGCCCATTGTTGGGTAGGGGCCATCTCTATATGTTGCCAACTTGTACTTCCCAAGTGCTTAGTACAGTGCTCTGCACACAGTAAGTGCTCAATAAATATGATTGAATGAATATGCTGAGAAGCAATGTTGCCTAGGCCTGGGATTCTGGGGATGTGGCCTCTAATCCTGGCTCTACCACTTGCCTGTTATTATCTTGTTATTGTCTTATCTTATTGTCTTAATCTGTTATTATCTTGTATCTACCCTAGCACTGGATACTGAGTAAGCCTTAACAAGTAACTATGGTATTTGCCAAGTGCTTACTGTGTGCCAAGCATTGTTCTAGGCGCTGGGGTAGATATAAGTTAATCAGGTTGGATACACCTGTCCCACATAGAGCTTACAGTCTAAGTAGGTGGGAGAACAGGTATTTCATACCCATTTTACAGTTGAGGAGACTGAGGCACAAAAAAGTTAAGTGTCCAGAGTCACACAGCAGGCAAGTGACAGAGCACTGAGGTAAAAACAAAATGATAATCTCCTGGGATTTCTGAGAGACTAACATACTAGTAGGAAATGTAGCAAACACTTGAAAAGTACAGGATTTAGGATGGAGAGATGTGCTGAGACGCAATGTGCTCTTTCTCCTAGACCACACACTATTATAAATAAATCTTATCTGAGATGGATATTAAAGACACCTTGTCTGGTAATCAATAGTAGCTCCTGCATGCTTACTGTGGGCAGAGCACTGTAATGAGGGCTTGAGAGAGTATAATAGAATTAATAGTCAGGTTCTCTGACCTCAAGGGGTTTATAATCTAACCGGAGAAAGAAGTACTAAAGTAAATTACAGTTAGGAGGAAAAAGAAAAAGACATGTGCAATGAAAGAGGAGTGAGTACAGAAGTGCATAGGTGACAAAGAATTACCTAAATTGCAATTCAGGGAAGATTTGGCGTGGGGAGATGAGAAATTAATCAGGGAATACTTCCTGGAGGAGATGCGATTTCTAGAAGGGCTTTTAATATGTAGAGCTCAGTGAAACCATTGCCAGAATTCCCAGAAAACTGGAGTCAATTCCTAAAGCTCAAGAGAAAATGAGACAAGAGCAAAAACACTATCTGGAGGAATGAATGACAAACTTGTCAGCCCAACAAGTTAGGATATCCTCTCCATTACTGGGCTGTCACAGGGGCTGATGAGATTCTTGAGGGTGGCAAGGGGGGGATTTATTAGTGCTCTGCACATAGTAAGCATGCAAATACCATTTATTAGTCTATAAACTCCTGGAGTTCAGTTTCAAGATTTTCTTACTACTGCTATTTGGACATTTTAAATAGATGATCCCAACACCCTGGACAACATAAAACAGACTCTCAAATGAAAAAAACAACAATAAATAAACAGGCTAGCATGTTCCGGGCAAGGAGACGGGATTCCTATTCATCCTATACTCCGGAATTGGTATATTACATGACTCTCTCAGTTACCATCACAACTTGGTGGAGAGTGATTGTGTTTATCAAGTTGAGGACCCACAGGCTATCCTGCCTGATACTGGATGATAAACCAATGTTTTACTTCTGTTTTCTCTTGCCAAATGTCTTGTGTCATGCTTCACCATAGTTAGTAATCAATGTTACTGCTATTTTTTTTTTGCTGCTAAGTAGTTTGCTCCTAATCCTATCCTTGTAACCTGTCATCTTCTCATACTTTCAGTAACTGAGCTCTTGGCCTCACTTTCCATCCAACTGCTTCCACTGAGTCCTTATCACAAGAAAAATATCCACTATATTAACCTGATTTCTGTCCAATCTCCATCCTGTTTAGCTCTTTCCTCAGCAATGATTTTGCCTTTTAAAAGGCAAACTCTTCACCAGACGTCCATGAAGTAGAAACCTTTCCCTACTTCTAACTTATTGAAATTATGCTCAAAAAGGCAAACTATAGAACTCTCTACAAATATTTCAGCTAAGAAACAGCAAGCAAAACAATCGGACATACTCCTCAACTAAACCTCAATGAACAGAACCAAGATAAACAGAACCAACTTACAAAGGTATTCGTATGAAGAGGATGCATGTGTGCTTAATTTAAATAGGTTCAAAAGCCATCTCTGCCTCCTCCTCGAGGAATGTATCCTAATTGTTGACATGGAAGCTTTATTCCCAATTCTGCATACTATCTTTAACATTTCTCAGTTACTAAGAAGCACATCTTTCCATAGAAAGACAGAATAGTCTTACTTTAAAAAAACAAAAATAAAAGCAAAGCAAAAAACTATTTCGCATCAAGCGCCCTGAAAATCTAAGCAAGTGGCTGTTTCCTAGAAGAGCAATTTTGTTATTCAACTGAAGGTCTTTAAAACATTAATGTGGGGATATTTGTCTGTACATTATTTTCCTTGATTGAAATCCTGGTCACTTTACTAAACACACTGAATATTTTCCCCTCAGTTGTCCATATAAATCACCTTACTGATTCCACTACCTCATTGCCTAATCAGAAGGTTGCTTCATCAAAAATATTTGTGCTTTGAGATTTGCACTGCATAAGTGGAGTTATGTTTCCATGAACACCATTTTCCTTGGGAAAAAAAGAACATGTCATTTTGCCACCAAATTGTGCCATGATTCCTGAAGCAGATGGTTCTTTGAGTCAGTGTGGGAGGAGTAAGATGAACAAACTTAGAAACTTGCATGTCACTCACAGAAACCCTACATGTCACCCACAAAGACGCACTGCGAGGCCTGCTCTCAGATGAACAGATATGAAGCACAGACTTAAATCTACGACACTGAGAAGCTTCCATGGGATGTCACTGCAAGCACTGGGCATACAAGAAAGCTCCTCCAAAGCTCCATTCAACACCTACAGGCTTCAGCGAAAACATCTGTTAGAGAATGAGAACAGCTGTATCAATAGCAGGTCGATCGCAGGTCAATCTTTCAGATCTCTTTGTGGGCAGGGAATGTGTCTACCAACTGTGTTGCATTGTACTCTCCCAAGCTTAATACAGTGTACTGCACACAGTAAGGGCTCAATAAATGCCACTGATAATGACAGCAGAAATGCCCTTTGGTGTGTTCTTCAGTTAATGTCGATCATGTGGCACAATCTATGTACACCAAGTTCCATGTTCTGGCCCCAGTTTGTAGGGCTCTCAGGAGATTGGAAAAAAAGTGATTATTGACATAATAAGATGCATAAATCTGCATGAATCATATACCACAGTATAGTGTTATGACACATTTTTCCTTCTTTAAAATGAGAAGAAATTCAGGAGGCAGAGAAGTTGTGGTGGACACAGAAGCGGGTTAGAAGGAGTGGGTAGCTGGCAGAACTGAAGGCAGGAATGAGTGTGGGGGAAGATTAGGGATGTTACCTGAGCTACTTCCAATCATTAGAATGAACTTCGGAAGGGCAAGAGTAACACAGTCATTTTTAGCCAAATTGGCTGAATGTTGCCAATGGTGGAGAATACTAAAGCGGGATGGATGATTATCGGACTCAGCAGTGGCAATGCCTATGGCCTTGTGTTCGGAAGGAGGGAAGACTGAGGGGGGATGGGGAGGAGGAAGGGAAGGGCAAAGGAGATCCAAAGCTGTCAGAGTTGAACAAGGTGTTGGTGAAATGCGGCACTTAAGAAATGGCAAGTTTGGTGAGGGAGTGTATGTATCAACCAAGCACTCCCCCGAGTTCACTGTGAGAAACTGCCCCAATGCAATTTAGAAATATGCAACCAATAGGAGGAGGAGAAAAATGGTCTTAGTCCTTCTCCTTCCCAGAGCCATTTAGCAAGGCCAGGGTAGTAGTAGGTCCCACAGTAGTAGTATTGATCAATGGTATTTACTGAGTGCTTACTGTGTGCAGAATACTATTCTGAGAAGCGGCATGGATTAGTGGAAAGAACACAGGCAGGGGAGTCAGAGGTCATGGGTTCTAATCCCGGCTCTGCCACTTGTCTGCTGTGTGACCTTGGGCAAGTCACTTAACTTCTCAGTGCCTCAGTTGTCTCATCTGTAAAGTGGGGATTAGGACTGTGAGCTCCACCTGGGACAACCTGATTACCTTGTATTTACCCCAGTGCTTAACAAATACCATTATTAATATTATTATTATTGTTATTATTATAAGCACTTGAGAGAGTACACTACAGACTTGGTAGACATGCTTCCCTACCCACAAGGAGTTTACAGTTTTGGTGTGTATTGAGTGCCCATTGGGTACAATTTGCTATACTAAGTTTTTGGGAAAGGAGTACAGAAGCACAAGTCACATTCTTCGAGGAGAATTGGCTGTAAGCCGAGGTCAAGGACAAGATTCACCCGCTTCCTCTACTCTCCTCATCTGATAATTTCTGAGCTACTTGAGCAGGGACAGCAGTGGGAAAGAGAAGCAGCATTCAACAAGAAGTTTGGGATCAGCAAGCAGGTTGAGGAGGTGCAATTGAAGGAGAAAAACAGAGCAAGGTGGAGAAATGCAAAAAGTGGTTGTCTATCCCTACCTAGCCTTTATTTCTCCTACCTCATAGGTCTGATGTGAAGATTAACTGAAGTGAATGATGTGAAAGCACTGTCAAAAAATAAAAGTGTTGTAAAAATTCAATGTATTTTTTATCCATGACAAAGCCCACTGGACTACCCACATCCCCTTCGAGAGTACTTAAATTTCCCCTTACACAAGCCACGATACTGTTGTTTTCATCTGAATGCTTATAGACCCCAAACTTATTCACAGATTCCACTAGTTCATAAGATATGGAAGAGATACTCACTGGGCCATAATCGAAGGTCATGTCTGGAACCCTTCTTACAGACGGGAGTTACATGCTCTGCTAGTTGGCAGGATCTGTGGCTGCTTGCAGTGACAGGTTACCACTCTTGCTAGGAGTTCCACAAATTCCCCTCCAAATTCCTTCAGAATTTTCTGACCTGTCAAAAAGAAAAAAATTGCTTGGGGGAACTTTCCTACTATTTTATTCAGTGAAGATCACAGTAAAAATGAACTGAGCCTCTCAGTATCTTCTTTTCATCCCTGAGTGAATCTTCTTCACCACTCCTCTCTAGACTGTAAACTCATTGTGGGTAAGGAATGTGTCTGCTAATTCTGTTGCATTGTACTCTCCCAAGAGCTTAGTACAGTGCTCTGCATTCCATACACACTCATTAAATGCCACTGGTGATATCAACTGGTTTCACAGACTCCCTAGATGCCATGCTTTTGGTGAAAACACACATCATTGGCTTTGGTGTCCATTTAAATATCCTATTTGGCTCAGCCAAAACTAAATTTCCATCTGAAATAGGACACTTTATGAGTTCTTTTATGACCTGTTCCTTTACCTCCAGTTAAACGAGTTCTACCGAGGTTTAAAAGCTTGACACGACCCAGGTCGACTTCTGTACCATCATCCTCACTTGATTCCAAACCCTTTCTCTTACCAGCCCATACTTCACTCTGCGGGATAGATTTTTTTTTTTTTGAAATACTGTTTTGCACACATCTCTACATTCCTGTCTGCAAACAGAAACGTCTAGCCACACTAACACATCTAGAGACTAGGCACTCTGTCACCTCTCTCCCTTTTACCTCTCAGTTCTCTTTTCCCCTTAGCCTCAACTCGGATTTTTTTGTTTCTTTCAAGCTAACCTTCTTACTATGGTTCATCCGGGACTTTCTCTCAAGTAAGAAATCTTTTTCACATTCTTCTCCCTGCCTAGAACTCCCTCATCTTTCAAATCCACCAGACCACAGGTCTCCCCTTTTTCAATGCTCTCCTTAAAATTTGCCATCCCACGGAGACATTCCTCAACTAGAGCCTGCCTTCCCAAGTCGAGACCAATTTTCAGATGCTCTCAGCATTAGACTTGAGTTCGGTTGGCTGAGGCATGTTTATCTATTTTTCAATTCCAAAGGTTTGCTATCAGTAACCACAGTGGTTTATGACTGATTCGTATCTGTCAGTCTCCCCTGCTAGAATGATCCTAAGAAGAGAGACTAGGTCTTCTTAGTCATTTGTCCTCTCCCAAGCATTTAGTACACTGTTCCGTAACCAGCCCACAGTCAATCATTCAGTAGATATTATTGATTGGCTGATTGGGCATTTCTGTCTTCATGCAGGTGAGCTTTCTATATTTTCAAGGAGGACTGTTTTTTGCCTGAATGCCTTGACTCTCGAAATGATAGGACAATTTGTCCAAAAGCACAGAACTGTCTATGAAAAAACAGGTGTAAGATAACTGCAGCTATCACTGCCCTCACTGCCAAAGCGTAACTCTCTCAACAGGACTGATCAGCAAACACTGTGGTAACTCCTCCAGCAGCAGTAGCAGTGGGAAAAAATGTGGGAACATCAAACTAATAGATTCTCTGTGAAACATCCCAAGCAACAGTGCAAAAGAATAAAATAAAATAATAATAATAATGATGGCATTTAATATGCACTTACTATGTGCAAAGCACTGTTCTAAGTGCTGGGAAGGTTACAAGGTGATCAGGTTGTCCCACTGAAGGCTCACAGTCTTCATCTCCATTTTCCAGATGAGGTAACTGAGGCCCAGAGAAGTTAAGTGACTTGCCCAAAGTCACACAGCTGACAATTGCCGGAGCCAGGATTTGAACCCATGACCTCTGACTCCAAAGCCCGGGCTATTTCCACTGAGCCACGCTGCTTCTCCACAGTAACTACAGTATCTACAGTAACTGCCTAATCCTGATTAATAACAGAGAAGCTGGCCCTGGGTTTAGTAAAAGCAATGGAAGCTTGGAAGTCAAGAAAGTTTCTGACATCTTGAGAAACTTGTGAAGGGTCCCGACACTGCACTCAAACCCAAATGTATTAAGCTGAAAACATAAACCAATTTTTAGCTAGAGGCCATTAATCCTGTTTCAGACTTCTAGTGATTTTGATCAGTACCACTGTTTCCGTTGTCAGAATTTCGGTTGTTTCTAGAAACCTCTGTCTGAATGAATACTACGCTTATTTCTCAGGTAGGAAGAAAAAAGCCTTCAGAAATGTGTAAAGTAATGCAAATCAATGATGATCACACAAAAAGTGAGAGGAAAATTAGATGAAATTAAATTAAAAAGATATTGATGTGACCTCATGCTTTTCTATGAAATCAGCAAAACACAACCTAGGAGTTTAAAACACACTTTATAAACAAGTGGCAATGAGTAAGAGCAGCTTTATCGGAATATGCTATCTGATAGGTTCCCCTTAAATATGTCAAATAAAAATAAATCATGAAGTTATTGGAAACTCCTTCATCCCTTGCCTGGATTATTTTGAGTATTTTATATCAAATGATGATAATAATTGCAACTCACAGTATCTATTCCATATAAAGCATAGAATTAAGTGATCAGTGATAAATTCATTTTCAAGGAAAGAATGTCAGTGGATAACTTCCAGCAAAATGATAAGTGAAGAATACTCATTTCAACTAATCCATTTTGGATAAAGAGGTAATTATTCAAACAGTTTTTGAACTGGATGAAATTTGCATGATTTTGGAACTTAAGCAGAAAAAATAAAGGGTGGCCCTTTTTATTGACAATCAATGGGGATGACACAGGCAGTGACCAATGAAAGTACTCCTGAGAACCAGGAAAGATTGATAATTGAACCCAACAATGCACATCCATTTGATTAGAGGGAGCTGTCCCTCTAACTTCCTTCATCTGTGTGACCCATTGTTTTTTTTAACAAAATAGGCCACATGTAAGTCTCTTTCTCCCATAACAGTTACCTTGATGCTGTTTTAAACCAATATCTCTCCTTTCCTTTGCATCCTCCCAACCACCTTCTAATGCTCTATTATCACATGGCCGGGAAGGGACAAAACTCTGCCCGAAGCAAAAGCCCTCCTAGTTTCCTTATAAACACAGTTTCAAAAAAAAACAACCCTCAAAACAAATAAAAGGCCAAAACCTGCAGCAAAAGATATTCAATTTCTCATTTGACCTCCTGGCTGATTTCTTTTAAGCCTTAAGCTTATTTTCACAACTTCTAAAGAAGACCTGGTGTTTGTACAAAGATAGGACGATGTTCTCAACTTTAGGTAGCCTGCAAAAAACTACAGCTGGTCATTTCAACAGCTAATAGTTCAAGTTTCTTCCAGTGCTCCAGGCCAGGTGACCAGGAACAGCAGCAAGACTAATAGGTTCATTTGAAGAGGGTCTGTCCTTTATACCATTTTTAAATAAGGGCAACTTCCTAGTGGAAGCTGATGGAGGAAGCAGAAAAAAAGAATGGGCTTATCTACAATCCTTGTACCTGATAACATAGTTATAGTACCCATTTATCCAGGATATTAATGCATTTGGACTAGAATGAATCATTCATCCTTTCGCAAGTAATGAATTATTCATACCAACTTTTCTCTGAGGTAAGCAGCAGGAGTGGTGTTATCCTACCATTATATTGCATATGACGTAGCAGAGGCAGAGAGATTAAGTGACTTGATCTAGGTTACGCAGTAGAACAAGGCTCTTCATTCTCAATCCGCACATATTCGCTGCTTCTCTCCTACTTACTATCCCCCAACCTCCCCAACCTGCAGCCTGTTCTCTTCAAAAGCGTCTTTTCTTGCTTCATACAGCAAATTATGCTTCAGAATTATAGCTCTAATTATTCTCTCTAATTTCTTTATTTTGGAGAATATAGTGGTTGTGCTACATAAACCTACTGTTTTTCTTCTTCCTTTAATCTAGACCCAATTACAGCATACTTAACCATCTAACACATACTTAGTTGCCTAAATAATCCTGAATACATGAGTTCATGGCGAAATCAATGCCCTCATCTTTTCAGATTGTCTCTAAAATACACCCTCGCGCCCTCCCCCTATTTACTAGGACTATAAATCAGCACCTAATCCCAACTTTAAGAATGTATCCTTTCCTGGTGAACCTTCATTTCTCAGTAGTGGAAGTAATGGGAATACTGAGGAATTGTCAGACCTGAAATCTCATTGCTTACATCTGTTCTCAAGATGAATACCCATCTTTGATTGTATACTCCTTGAGAACAAGATTTGCCTTTTACTTGTCCATAACAATGGTCTTTAAGTGCTTTCTCTGCCAAGCATTGTGCTGAGTACTGGGTAGAGGTAATCAGATTTGACACAGTTCTTTCCCCCATGGAGTTCACCATGTAAGAGGCTGGGAAAGGTGGTAGATGCCACCTTCATTTAACAGATGAGAAAAGTAAGATATGGAGAGGTTAGGTGACTCTCCCAAGGTCACAGAGCCAGTCAGTGGTAAACCAGGGACCCAAGTGTCCTGACTCACCATCCCATGCTCCTTCCAATCAGGCCACATTGCCTCTAGCACATAGTACCAGAGCTTTCAATTAATGCTGTTGATTCCTAATGAGAAATGCAGCATTAGGTCAACATTTCCTTCCTTACCAGGAGTATGTGCTGGTTTTGCAATTAAGTGATGTAAAAATGTCTCACAGCTGCTCTCCTGCCAGCCAGTTGTCTTCTATCTCAGAAATCTGGGCAAGGAGGAGGAGTCCAAACTTTGGTCCCTTCCAGGAATGCCGCCTATGAATGCCAGCTAGGAGGAGTGGAGGGGCTGGGAGTCAGAGTGCCCTTTCTGACTCAGAACACCCCCAGACAGAATGGGAGTACAGAGGAGTCGAGTGCTCACAGAACTCACGGTTGAAATTCTTCTTGCAGGTTAGCCTGCCACAGACTGGAGTCAAGGGTTTGTTTGTGGTTGTGCTAAGATGCCTTAACACAGTACGGCTCCTGACTGAGACTCTCTAAGTTAAAATCCTCACTCTGTTAATTTCTCCCATGCACTGATCACCTGAAATTGGGAAGAAGCTGTCATCTGACACTAATGTACCCTCTCCTACATTACAAACTCCTACATTACAAACTCTGTCACTTTGGACAGCTCCTAGATGTTCATGTCTTGCTCAGAAAATCACCGTTTCCAAAATGCTTCCATGACCAACTCTAAGTGAATCTGGAAATGAACATTGAAAAGACTTATAGAAATCACAGGGGCAGAACAGAGCCTTAAATGGAATTTCCTCCCTCTTCTCAGCTATCTAGTACAGGCATCTCCTGCTTACAGCCACTTGGCTTTGCTTTGAGAAATGTTCTACACACACACACACACACACACACACACACACACACACACACACACACACACACACACACACTCTCCCCCCCCTGCATTTAACACAAGTTTTGAAATGCAATTGCGCAAATCCACTCAGAAAAAGGGAAACGTTTAAAGTCATAAATAATAGCACATAAGTTGGAGTCCATAATTTATCTTATGCAGTTTAAGAAGTTCAGATTGAATCCCAAGAGGTCAGGTTACTTAAATATGTGTTTGCAGGCAGCATTTACAGGGATGAGATAAATCAGGTACTAACTTCTAAGACATGTTTTGGTGAAACCCAGCTTACTAGAAACACTCTACGAATACGGCTTTGTTCTTATTTTCTATTTGGGTTGAGTTGAAGGATATTCCTACTTGAACTTGAGTTAATGGGCATCCATAACCAGCTTTGATCCTTTAAGAATTGTGTATTGCCTCATTAAAATAAATGAGAGTCTGGGCAAATTTAACCTTAATTTTCCATTTTCACTTTTGTAATTCTGCACTTTATGGCAGTAATGACAATTCTTTCTTAGTTTTATACTGAAATTACCTATTCATGAAAAAACTCTCACCTTTTACAGCTTTGTCAAATTTCCATACTGACCCACTTGACATGACAGTGACCTAATAATAAACACATTTCACAGATGACACTAGAGAAATAAGGCACAATTCTTCAGTTTTCTGTGTTGTGCTTCAAATCACACAGTGAAAAAATGAGTTTTCATGTAAGAATAATGATTATTCCCTTTTTGGGTCTTTCTCAGAATGGCAAGATTTCATTTTTCTTTTTAACCATGCTCATCATACAGTATTTTCTGCCGGTTTCTGAAGTGAAGAATACAGCTTTAATTTAAACAGAACAATTGAGGCTTCCAGTAGGTGCTGCCTAAAACCACTTTATCCTCAAAGGCAGGGACCTTACTTTTTACCAACACTGCATATTCTCAAACTCATTAATTCATTCATTCAATCGTATTTATTGGACACTTACTGTGTGCAGAGCACTGTATTAAGCACTTGGGAAGTACAAGTTGGCAACACATAGAGACGGTCCCTACCCAACAACGGGCTCACAGTCTAGAAGGGGGGACAGACAACAAAACAAAACATGTGGACAGGTGTCAAGTCATCAGAATAAATAGAAGGAAAGCTAGAAGCACACCATTAACAAAATAAATAGAATAGTAAATATGTACAAGTACAATAGAGTAATAAATCTGTACAAACATATATACAGGTGCTGTGGGGAGGGGAAGGAGGTAGGGCGGAGGGGATGGGGAGGGGGAGATGACAAAGGGGGCTCAGTCTGGGAAGGCCTACTGGATGAGGTGAGCTCTGCTTAATACAGAGCTTTGAGCAAGCAGAAAATGATCAAAACAGTCTATTATATAGTTAATCTAGGCTGTCAGCAAGCCCAGGCTGGCATTCCATGTCCAAAACCTATGTCCTCTTATTCCCAACCAAACCCTGTCCTTCCTCTGACTTTCCCATCACTGTAGACAACACCACCCTTCTCTTTGATGCACAAGCATTATCCTCAACTGATTATCCCCAGCTCATCTCTCTCGTTCAACCAACATGTTCAATCTGTCATGAAATCCTGTCAGTTCAACATTCACAACATCCACATGGCTGCCATGTAAACCAAGCAATTGTCCTCTCTCACTCTGATGACAGCATCAGCCTCCTTGCTAAGTCCCCTGCCTCCTGTCTCTTATCATCATCATCATCATCAATCGTATTTATTGAGCGCTTACTATGTGCAGAGCACTGTACTAAGCGCTTGGGAAGTATAAGTCTTCCCACTCCAGTCCACATTTACACTGTTGTGTGGATATTTTTTTGAAAAAAAAGTACCATATCTCCCCACTCCTCAAGAACCTCCAGCGCCTGCCCATTCACCCCTGCAGCAAACAGAAACTGCTATCCATTAGATTGAAAACACTCAATCACCTTACCCCTTCTTGCCTTACCTCACTCATCACAGACTACAGCCCAGATCACACATTTTGATCCCACCACACCAGGTGGCTCAGTGGGACTTGATCTCATCTATCTCAACACTGACCACTTTCCCACATTATCCCTCTGGCCTGGACCTCCCTCCCTCTCCATATATGCCAGACCACCACTCCCTCCACCTTCAAAGCCTTATTAGAGTCATATCTCCTCCTAGAGTTCTTCCCCAATCAAGCCCGCTTTTCCCTAACATTCTCTCCCTCCTGCACCACCTGACCCTTTAAGCACTTGACATTCACCTCACATTCAGCACACCATAATCACTCAAAAAATACCATTCATTTCTTTCTGTTTTCCCTTCCTCAGTCTGTGAACCCCAATATGGGACCAGGACTCTGACCTGATTATCCTGTATCTTCCCCAGTTCCTGATATCATGCTTGGCAATAGAAAGCTCTTAACAAATACCACAATTATGATTATTATTAGATGTACAATTTCCACCAGTTAGGAGAGGAGACTGAAAAGTTCTGGACCCCCTTTCCTTGGGAAACTTTCCTAAAGGCTGTCAACGGAACTGTGGCTTCTTCCACAACAGGAGGAAGAAAACTTAAAAGAGGCAAAGGCTGACCAGTCATTTCCCTTGGGGAGTGGGGAAAAGAGAAAGAAAAACATATGAGGGCCAGATTTCTGGCAGGTCAGTCCTGAAGTTAATGCAGCTCCAAATCCTTAAGCATATCCCAGAGGGATTATCTGCCTCTTCAGCTGGTGACACCTCTACCTATGTTGAAGGGAAATAGTAAAATCCTACAAACAAGGTATTTGTTGTGTAACAGAACCTGCAGTGAAGGTGGTGTGCCTTCTCAGCAGAACTCTCCCCCTCTGATTGAAGCCCAGGCCTCTGTGGGCAATGCTCTGCAAGAGTAAGTAGGACCAGCAGGGCTGGGGGGCAGGAGGGGTCAGGCCTTCCCTGCAGCTGGTGGGGGAGGAGGGCGAGCAGCCTGGATAATAATAATGATAACGATAGCATTTGTGAAGCCCTTACTATGTTTTGTTTTGTTGTCTGTCTCCCTCTTCTAGAATGTGAGCCCGTTGCTGGGGAGGGACCATCTCTATCTGTTGTCAACTTGTACTTCCCGAGTGCTTAGTACAGTGTTCTGCACACAGTAAGCTCTCAATAAATACGATGGAATGAATGAATGTGCGAAGCACTGTTCTAAGTGCTGGGGGGATACAAGGTGATCATGTGGACCCCCGTGAGCCTCCCAGTCTTCATCCCCATACATGTTTTGTTGTCTGTCTCCCCCTTCTAGACTGTGAGCCCATTGTTGGGGAGGGACTGTCTCTATCTGTTGCCGACTTGTACTTCCCAAGTGCTTAGTACAGTGTTCTGCACACAGTAAGCCTCAATAAATACAACTGAATGAATGAATGAATGAACTGAACCCTTGCTGGACACAAGAATCCATCTCAGAACAACTTTCCCCTTAACATCTGCTAGCATAATCTGGTATCCCTGCCTGGGGCTGGCTTCCTTCTCAAATGTACTCAACGAAACTGCTTTCTTGGGAGCCTCTGGCACCTCTCTGAGGTTGATGAGACCACAGGAATTGGTTAGAATATCCTGGTTTCTATTTTGGAGCACTTACTAAGCTCAACCTTCTGCCAAGTTACCTCGCTTTGATTTCAGCTCCCTGACTGAAGCAGCACGGTAACATGAAGAAAATACAACACTTCTTCTCTTCTTGACATCTTGCAGTCAAACACAATTCTGTTGATTATGGATTACAGTTTAATTATACAAGCAGCCTCTCATGATTGCATAATAATCCACTCTTGAGCCTCTGTAGCAGCAAACACGGTTTGAGAGTGATTTTACCTCACTAAAAATTTCTTTTGTTTCTGATCAAAAGAGTTTTGAATAATAATAATAATGATGGCATTTATTAAGTGCTTACTATGTGCAAAGCACTGATCTAAGCACTGGGGAGGTTACAAGGTGATCAGGTTGTCCCATGGGGGGCTCACAGTCTTAATCCCCATTTTACAGATGAGGGAACTGAGGCACAGAGAAGACAAGTGACTTGTCCAAAGTCACACAGCTGACAGGGGGCAGAGCCGGGATTAGAACCCACAACCTCTGACTCCCAAGACCGGGCTCTTTCCACTGAGTCACGCTGCTCCAAAGCCCTGTGGGAGGTATGGGAGATTGATCAAATCCTGAATTAAGCAATACCACACTTCCACCAGGGCTGTGAAAATGAAGGAGCAGACAAAAGGAACATTCCCAGCACCTTTATAGGTACCATTTAAAATATCACCAAAGTATAAACACGTGCACCAAGGTTTCCTGAACTCTTATAAATCATGAACACTAAAAATAATGAGATTCAGTTGAAAAGGGGAAAATGCAGAGCACAGAAAATAACCCTGCAAATTTTATTTAACGGGAGGCATTCCTCCTTTTATCTCTAGACTGATAAAATTTATAACTCACACTTTAAAAAGCTTTAATTAAAGCTACCTGATTGGGTGAACTACTTGGAGATAGTTAAGCAAAGTACTTGAAAAATCCCAGCGCTATAGATAACTAAAATGTGGTATGAAGTGGAATGCTTTCCACAAAGTACATTTTACCCCACAGAAAAATCATCTTCCAAAATAATCCACAGGGTAATGATAAATCTAAAGGGAACCATTCCCTTATTTTTTATATAGTATTTTGTATCAACTTTCTGGACTCAAAAACCACTATTTTATACTAAGGTCTAGGAATATTTACATTTTTACAAAAGAAAAAAAGCTATTGCTTCTTGATCATTTGGAAAATTAGACTTATGGTTTGCTACTCTCTATCTGGCTTTATATTCTAATTATCCACTTCATGTGTAACAGACCTTTCAAAGTGCCTAGTCAAGGAATCTTTTAAGCTACCTTGTGATTTTTGAAGGTCATTTGCAGCATGTTTTTGCTGTAGTGCTATGAAAGTTCCCTATATCAAAGGACCAGGACACTGCTGAGAAAGTCTCACACAGAAATGGAGAGCATAAAAAGCTTCAGAGAGGTATGAAAATAAAATCAACTGCACTTAGTTATGAATATGCAAAGATGTATCAGTTGGTTTTATTGCTATGGTTAAGGTCTTCACTAAGAGATCCGTTTTCCTGCCTCAAAAGGCAAGACTATAAGAAACATCATTGGTGGGTCAGACCAATGGTACAGGATGCTTTGAGGACCCTTATGGTGGTTGCCCTCCTTCAATCAATCGTATTTATTGAGCGCTTACTGTGTGCAGAGCACCATACTAAGCGCTTGGGAAGTACAAGTTGGCAACATATAGAGACAGTCCCTACCCAACAGTGGGCTCACAGTCTAAAAGGTAGACTCCTTGACACCCACCCTCATGTGTTGGGATTAACCACCTGATTATTCATTCTAGAAAGCAATAGCAGAATAGACACAACCCTCGGTTTCAGATTCCATGATCAACTGATCTAAGTTTAAAACCATTTCCTTAATACAATCCAATTCTTTAAAAATGGATCTTAATCCAAATATGTAAAATAATTGGGAAATCCCAGAATAATCGATCGTATTTATTGAGCGCTTACTGTGTGCAGAGCCCTGTACTAAGCGCTTGGAAAGTATTCAATCCTAAGGAGAAAGTAGAATAATTTTGAAAACTGAATCAAAAGGAAAGTATCAGTGTATGTTACACTGTTATACTGTACTCTCCCAAGTGCTTACTGAGTGTTCTGCACATAGTAAGTGCTCAATAAATACAATTGATTTTTTGATTGATAGTAAACAAATTAATACTGACATTATAAGGCTCTGGCAGTTCAATTCCGTAAAACTTTTCAGAGTATTTAAAAAATATCAGAGTTTTCCAACATATGTCACTTCAGCATTGGTAAGTAAACATGGCCTTGCCCCATCCCCACTTTTACCTTCCTCCCTAATCCTTTGAACTTCCTTCTTCTGGTCCTGATATCACTAGCTAGAAGGAAACAAATATTTGTGGGCAATACAATACCTTCAGAATACCCACAAATACACATTCCCTTGATCTAGTGGCAGTAGAAGAGAAGGAGAATGACCCAGTTATTCAGAGTCTTCCAGATTCACTGCCTGCATTAAGCCCATTTGATTTCTTTTAGGTCCTAAGCAACTGGCCTTGTATTTTATTGTGGCTCATTAAACCAACAATCTCTTTGTTTCCTCTCAGAAATGCTGGCTCATGAGCTGTGAAGCTAAATCATGTGTTAGATTCTGCAAAACTAACAGACATTCATAAAATAAATTAAAACAACAAAACTTCCCTTCACAAATTGGTGATGTTCCAAACCATAACCTGTAAAAAGGATTCTCTCAGATTGCTAAACAGCTGCCCAGGTTGGCTGTGTTTTACTGAGAAAAGGATGCTCCCTGGGAACTCTTTGGGATTCTCTTTCACAGACTATCCTCACCCATCTCATTTCCTATATTTGAGAAGCCCTGAGGCACACACCAGAGAAGGAGAGAACTTGAACATTGAGGCCAAGCTGCTCTTGAAAAAAAACCCAACACAAAACCAAAGGAAAAATCCCCTTCACTGATCCAGCTCAGCAAAGAACAAAACTTGGGATCATACCAAGTCACAGTGCTGCCTGGGAAATACCAAAGTTCCAGAGGAGAATAGCTTCTGGTAAATGAAATATTTTGCCTCTTTAAGAATTGTAAAAGGCATTTAAATGTATTCTCCAAAATTGTATTTTTGTCATAGAGAAATTGATTATTTATTCTTCAGAAAGGAACAATTGATAGTTCATAGCCTTTTAAATCATATTTGTTCATTCCAAGATTCAATGAATTATCAGGTCAGAACAGTTGTGTATTGCCTTTGCCAAAAGTAATAGTCTTTTCCAATTATCACCTAATTTACTGAGCAGTACAGTATAGTCAGTTATTTTGTTGTTGGTGGTGAGTGAAAGTTTCTTGAAAATCTTTCTGTTTCTGTCAGACTTCACTGTGGATGATCTGACATCCCAATAGTTATTTTGTTAAAGGAGGCAGATTTAAAATGACCGGAGAGTTACAATTCAGGCAGAATATAAAGATTCTGGTGTGCTGAGCTCACCTTTAGAAAACAAAAATCTTATGTCTCAGATGTAACCCAATTACCCAAATGTAATCCAAGTCCTTTAAAATTATCCTGGGGAAAAACAGATAGAGTGTCAAAGTGTATATCTGAACAACTGAATCATTGCTATTCACCAATTCAGGAAGGAGACTAAGGAATGCATGGTCTATAACCAAAGTTGGAGTAGCCCAAACTGGAAGATACCAATCAGTCACTAAGATCAGCTGGGAAGAAGTTATCTGTGAAACTAAGGGTCGATAACTGTGGTATCAGCGAAGTATCCAAATAAAGGAGAAAAAGAGCTCTATGGGAGCTGAAAGCACCACTTTTGAATTTTAGCAACCTACAATTCTTAGTCTCAGTCTTGCCCCATAGCTCTTAAAAATCTAATACAGGACACAGGGGTGTAGAGAGCAAAAGGACACATCATCTTAAAGACCATTCACCTTTGTGCAGTTCTTGATTTCCATTCCATGTGAAGCTACTATCACAACCTGAAGTCAATTATATTCCACATTTCCCAGTTTTTCTGGACTTGTGGAAAGGAGAACAGACACCTATTTATTTGCATAGGGAGGGGACATCAGCCTTCTGCTTATACCGCCAACTCTGATACGATCAATGGCATTTATTGAGTGCTTACATGTGCAGAGCACTGTACTAAGCATTAAGCAGCACTATGGTCCCCCAGAGGAGGAAAAGAACAGGATTGCCTTTTCTTGAACGACAACTCACATTCCATATCCAGATTTTTATTTTAAATAGCTATGAAGTATCAACAGTGAGTTACTGCTCCACAGAACTGTTGCCTTTTCCAGTCAAGGAAATGCTAAAGAAATAATAACTATTTTTAAATTTAATGACTAGCTTTAATTCCAAATTTCAATATTTATAGAAAATAGCATTTCATAAATATTAAGCCGTACAATTTTCTACATCTGTTAGTTTTATGTAAACATTGAAATATGGTAATTAACATTAGAGTGATTCATTAAAAACAAAGATGAAATTTTTTTTTGACATTTGAAAATTAAGGACTAATCCATTTAGTTCACCATTGCTCCTTTACCTGTCCCCCTAAGGGCAAAGATAGAAGAAATGGGTGGTAATTTCATTAATGCTGATACTTATTATGAGCCAAGAATTATGCTGAGGTAAACACAAGATAATCTGATTGGACACAGTCCATTACCTTTTAAGAGAGATTTTGGTGAGACATTAGAAACAACATGAAAGTTTGGATAAAACACTTGCCTGCTACATGACTTTGGGTATGTCACAACTTCTTTACTATGTTTCAATTTAGTCATAAGTGAAAGTTGAATAAGACACCTGTTCTCCCTCCTTATACAGTTGGGTAGGGACTGTGTCTGACCTGTTACTTATTGTAAACAAACTGATTTAAATGGGTAGATGTGTATTATCTACCTCAGCATTCAGTTCAGTGCTTGGCATATAGTAAGCACTTAGCACATGCCACAATTATTGTAATTAGTATTATAATTATTAGTAATTGTAATAACAAATTCATAATGGAATACTAGAGAGAGAAAGTTACAAAGAAAAGTTACAGGTATTACATTAGAAGCAATTAGGTTGGCTTTCGAGGAGTCCAACCATTAAACTGCTCCTCCAAGCATCCTGCTATCGCAAGCATAAAAGTAAAAGACAAGATCTCTGCTCTTAGCTTTTACAAGCCTGACAAGCTGTCATTAATAGATGAAATAATTGAAATAACACAATAATACTCATTTAGAATAGCAAAAATACTGGGGAAGAGGCGGTTTTGCACCTGCAAGTAGGTTTCAGCACTAAATACAAGATGTTGTCAAGGATCCCACTTAAAATTCTTCTAGCAAGAACCATTCAATGACTCCCACAAGCTCTCTCAAGTACTTATTAAGCACTTACTGTGTGCCAAATACTGCGCAGGAACATGATAATCTAATCAGTCACAGTCCCTGCCTGTCACCATCTAAATGTGAGGGACAGTGGGTAGCTCATCCCCATTTTCAGAGAACAAAGATGGGGCCCAGGAGGATTATGTGGCAAGGATTAGTTGGGTTTATTTGGGTTTCCAGACACCCAGTTGCAAGCTCTTTCCTCTAGGTCCCAGTTGCCCTCTTCAATACATATGGTAGTTTCAAATTGTTTAAAAAAATGGCTAGAAGACCTGACCACATTAGTGTCATCAATCAGTCAATCAATAGTATTTACTGAGCACTTACTATTTGCAGAGCATTGTACTAAGTGCTCGGGAGAGTTCACAATAAAAGAGTTGATAGACCTGTTCCCTGCCTTCAGTGAGCTTTCAGTCTAGAAGGGAGACAGACATAAATAAATTATGGATCTGTACATAAATGCTGAGGCAAGGGTGAAAAAAGGGTGCAAATCCAAGTGCAAGGGTGATCCAGGAGGGAGTGGGAGAAGAGGAAATGAGGGCTTAGTAGGGTATGGCCTCTTGAAGATGTGCCTTTAAGAAGGTTTTGAAGCTGGTGAGAGTGATCCAGGCCAGAGGTAGGATGTGGGCAAGAAGTTGAGTGTGAGATGGAGGAGACTGAGGTACAGTGAGTAAATTGGGATTAGAGGACTGCAGTGTGCAGGCTGGGTTGAGGTAGAAGAGCAGCGAGGTGATCAAGTGCTTTAAAGCCAATGATAAGGAGTTTCGGTTTGATGAGAAGCAGCGTGGCTCTTTGAAAAGAGCACGGGCTTGGGAGTCAGAGGTCATGAGTTCAAATCCCACATTGCTTGTCAGCTGTGAGACTTTGGGCAAGTCACTTCACTTCTCTGTGCCTCAGTTCCGTCATCTGTAAAACAGGATTTGTAAAATGGGCATTAATAATAATGATGGCATTTGTTAAGCGCTTACTTTGTGCAAAGCACTGTTCTAAGTGCTGGTCAGGTTACAAGGTGATCAGGTTGTCCCACAGAGGGCTCACAGTTTTAATCCCCATTTTACAGATGAGGGAACTGAAGCACAGAGAAGTTAAGTGACTTGCCCAAAGTCACACAGCTGACAGTTGGCGGAGCCGGGATTTGAACCCATGCCCTCTGACTCCAAAGTCCGTGCTCTTCCCACTGAGCCACACTGCTTCTCCCAGCTTATATTTTCCTCTAAGCAACTATGAACTATGGGAGAGTAGTTTGGTTTCACTCATTCAGTTGCCCTGTGTCCCAGGTGGTGATATTGCTCGCCAACCTTTGCAAAAGAAAAGGAGTTAGGCATTTCTTAAAAACAGCTTCAATATTATTTTCATCTACTCATTGTTAACGCTTCTTATTTAAAAACAACTCCAGAAGCGAGTATGTTGATGACATTTATTATTTGGGAACAATGCACCTGAAATTCACATTACAAGTGGTAAATGAGCTCTTTGAGGCTGGAGCAGCTGCCCATGAACTATGAACTCAGAAAAGATTGCACCAGGGCAATGAATACATGTTTCTTCTGTTTATTTTTTTATACACTTCACAGTGAGTTTAATTTTTTACTTTAATCTTAATTTTAGAGTGTGAGCCCACTGTTGGGTAGGGACTGTCTCTATGTGTTGCCAATTTGTACTTCTCAAGCGCTTAGTACAGTGCTCTGCACATAGTAAGTGCTCAATAAATACGATTGATTGATTGATTGATTAATCATGATGCCGCACTCTTGCCAACACTCTATCCATACTAGTAGGTAATGAACTAAAAATCATTCAGTCGCATAATTTACCTGCAGTTCTTAATACACACTTATATCCCTTACACATAATTATACTGTTATCTAGAATTTAAGAGAACATTGCAACATTTAATTAAAACTGTGTACCGCTATTATTACAGAGAACTATTTTGATTAAATCTTGGTAAGGATTATGTCAGGGTGCCCATGTGAACCCAGCATGACTTACTTTTTACTAAGAACCTTCATTAAAGGCACATCTGCCTCTCATTTACTTCCTCTAATATGACCTTGCTATTTACTCTGCATCATAGGAGCAAACGGCCGGTAATAAAAGAACTTGCGAAGGAAGCAACTGAGAATCTCAGAAACTGGATATTGCATTTCTTGATCTCTAACCAGTTCAGCACAATATTGCAGATGATTTTCAGGAGGCAACTAGGCAATCTAGGAAGTCAAGAGAATAGGACTCCAATCCCAGCTTGGCACCTGGCCCGTATGACTCTGACTTAAGCGCTCTTTGCCTCAGTTTCCCAATTTGAAAATAGGGAAATACTTCACAGGGACTATAACTAATCTAGGAAAGAGGAAAGCAGGCTTGGTAGTCAGAGGACTTGGGTTCTAAATGAGTATTGGCCACTTGCCTGAGAAGTTGCTTAACTGAAGTTTCCTCATATATAGAATGAGGACTCAATACCTGTCCTCTCTCCTACGACTTGTGATCTCCATATGGGGTGGGGACTTTGAACTGATTTATTTTGTATCTACACCAGTGTTTAGTACAGTGCTTGGAAAATATTATTATTATTATGTATCTACCCTTGTAGATTCAGTGTTTGCATTCATTCAATCGTATTTATTCATTCATTCAATCGTATTTATTGAGCACTTACTGTGTGCAGAGCACTGTACTAAGCGATTGGGAAGTACAAGTCGGCAACATATAGAGACGGTCCCTACCCAACAATGGGCTCACGGTCTAGAAGGGGGAGACAAACCACAAAGCAAAACATATAGTATGGGCTTAATAAATAGTATTATTATTTTGAAATGTGTGATGCAAATATTGTATTTGTCCTGTCCAATTTGTACAAACTCCACCTACATTAAATTGATGATGATGGTATTTGTTAAGCAGTTACTATGGGCCAGGCACTGTACCCTGCTCTGAGGTGGATACAAGCAAATCAGGTTGGATACAGTGCCTGTCCCATGTGGGGCTCACAGTCTCAACCCCCATTTTACAGATGAGGTAACTGAAGCACAGAGAAGTGAATTGACTGGCCCAAGATGTCCTTCCTTCCATTAGTATCACTTTTTCCCTTTCCCAAAACCACACCTTCTTCTATGCTTCTTTTAATGCCAGTAAATCAAGAGGCCACAAACATTTGCCTGCATCGAATTCTTTCAGTCTCCCCTTCCAACCCAAACATAAATCCATGTGAAACGAAACAAAGATAATTGAAAGGAAAAGCAATTTTCCACTACTCCAATCCCCAATTGGTAGTAAGTTTTCTGCTTAAGCAGGAGACATGAGAACCAAGGCTTATTTTCGAGGATGGTTTAAGTTTGGTATAAGATTAACTATTCTCACAACCCCATCCATCTTCTGCAATAGTCATTATGATATCAAAAAATCTTCTTATATTATCAAAGATTTGACAAGCACTCACAAAAGGAAATAGGACAGAAATACTTTAAGCTGTGGCTTACAGAGGGAAAAAAAATTCAATCCACTCCACTGCTTTTCTCAGTGGCTGGCCTGGGTGACAGGCAAATGATGAGATGAGAGGAAAGGGTGGGATTACTCCCAGCACTCCTGGGCATTAGCTATCACCCATATTCCTGAACCTTGAGGAGGGGACCAGGCCCATCATCATCATCATCAATCGTATTTATTGAGCGCTTACTGTGTGCAGAGCACTGTACTAAGCGCTTGGGAAGTACAAATTGGCAACATATAGAGACAGTCCCTACCCAACAGTGGGCTCGCAGCCCATGGTGTTCTGGGGGCAGAACTCACCAGCCGTACCTGATGGAAGCCTCCAACCTGGCTGCCGATTGCTGCAAGGGAACTTACTCCTCTCACTGACTCCTTCCTTCGGCCCTTCCTTTGTCCTCCTCCACACATCCCTTCCCCTTCTCTTCTATCCTCCTTCTTTTCCCATTCCCACTGTAAGTAATAGATGCAGCATGGCTTCTTGGAAAGGACACAGGCTTTGAGCCCAGTGTGGGCAGGGATTGTCTCTCAATTGCTGAATTGTACTTTCCAAGTGCTTAGTACAGTGCTCTGCACACAGTAAGTGCTCAATAAATACGATTGAATGAATGAGTGAATGAGTCAGATGACTTGGGTTCTAATTCTGGCACCGCCACATGTCTGCTGTGTGACCTTGGACAAGTTACTTCACTTCTCTGGGCCTTGATGACCTCATCTCTAAAATGGGGATTGAGCCCATGTGGGCTGTATCTACCCCAGCTCTTAGAACAGTGCTTGACACATAGTAAGCACTTATATACCACAATTATTAATAGCTACTGCTATGGAGCACCCATGCAGCCCACTGACATCATCATATTGCACAGTCTGCAGTGGGACATGATTTTCATATGGAGAAAAATAAATTGTATGGCTCTTTGGATACTCACTCCTTAATGGTTTCATTTTGTTTAGTTTTTGTACAAAAAGCTCTAAATGATTGTGGAAATTGTCCTAATATATTCAGGTACCTAAGAAATACTGTTAATGAGGATGTTGATGCTGAAGGCAATGAAATGGGTGAGAACTTGAATTAGAACAATTTGACTGTATTTTTCAACCAGTCATTTTCAACCAGTCATGTACAGACCTAAGTTAATGGCTTAACTCCTCATTAAGTATTGCTTTGTCCAATGCTATAGGCCAGGTTGAGTTTAAGAAAATTGTAATAATCCTAGAGTTTGTGGCCTGTCCAGGAAGGTTGTTGAAAATCTTTACATGCACGTATAAAAAAGAAAACTAAACCTGGGCTATACAATTTACTTAGTATGAATGGTCAGCCAAATTAGACATATCTATGCAGCAACCAGGTGTTGCAAATAGCACACACCTCAACAAAAGGAGTGTGTGCATGTTTGTGTGTGCCTGGCAGAAATGGGACATTCAGGCTCCCATCACTCACCTTTGTAAACTTCACTGTTAGTGACTTCAACTAGGATTTTTTTTTTTTGGTGGTGTTTGCTAAATACCTAATAGGTGTTAGGCACTGAAATAAGTACTGGGATAGATGCAAGATAATCACGTTGGACACAGTCCATATCCAAATGGGCTCACAGTCTTAATTCCCATTTTACAGATGAGATAACTGAGGTATAGAAAAGATATGTGACTTGCCCAAGGTCCCACAGCAGACAAGTTGCAGATTAGAAACCAGGTTCTCTGACTCCCAAGCCCATTCTCTTTCCACTATACTACACTACTACTTGGTTGAAAACTTGTTTTCAAAGGTAATGCTACTAATAGTGAGATCCTATCCATGTAGAGCAAGGTGGATGAGAAACTAAATCACTGGACACATAAAAATATGCAAACAAATAGAAAAAGATGGGTTATTGTAATATAGAGAAGGCTTGAAAAGGAGAGACTTCCATTGCCCAGGTCATTCTCTTAGGAAAACTTAAGAGATGAAAAGAAAATCATATTCATTATTATAAGAATTATTAAGACTCAGTAGGTATTCCCATTAAATGCATTTGGAGAGCTATCTGGCCAGTGTATTTCAGGAAAACTTTTTAACATACAAATAGGCCTCTTATGGGTGGGAGCTTTCAATCTATGAGATACTGTACAATGACTGTACTGCATGAGGAGTCAGTATTAGCTGCTATTGTTATTCTGCAGGTGACATTGTGAAGACCCAGTCATAGCATGAACAAAGGTTGCGAAGCAAATTAGTGATGCAGTCCAAACTAGAAACAAGGTTTCCCAACCCTGTCTTGCAGTGATTTTGCCCATTTTACCAGAATGTTTCTGTCATCCATCAATGGTATTTATTGAGCACTTGTGCGCTTTGGGAGAGTACAACACAATTGATAGATATGTTCCCTGCTCACAAGTCTAGAGGGGAAGATGGACATTAATATAGGCACAATGTGGATATGTACATAAGTCCTGTGGGGCTGAGGGTAGGGTGAAAATCATCATCTATTATACTCACCATGATTGAACTATTCTCTGTCCTCATTCCCCTTCAATTCTCTGCTGCCTTTAATATCATCCTTTGGCATAATTTAAAAAAGGGATGATATGGGTATAACTGAACAATGATGAATTTTGCATTTCTGCACTTTCAAACTTTCAATTTCCTCTGGATTCAGCCATCTCACCTTGTGCCCATGACTACAGTAGTCGAATCTTTCAAATAAGTGACTTGTACTGGGGTAGTATTGCGTAAACCATCGTGTGAGTTTTCTTTATAATAGCATTAATTAAGCGCTTACTATGTGCAAAGCACTGTTCTAAGCGATGGGGAGGTTACATGGTGACCAGGTTGTCCCACGGGGGGCTCACAGTCTTAATCCCCATTTTACAGGTGAGGTAACTGAGGCACAGAGAAGTTAAGTGACTTGCCCAAAGTCACACAGCTGACAATTGGCAGGGCCGGAATTTGAACCCATGACCTCTGACTCCAAAGCCCGGGCTCTTTCCACTGAGCCACGCTGTGGCTTTTCCTTGGGTGCTAGTTTTTGATTTAGTAATAACAGTAGTAGTAATAACAACAGCAGTATTTAGTGAATATACACTTAGCACAACCCCTCTCAGGGTCAAACCTGGAGAGTTTCCAGTACTCTACCAGTCTTGACTATGGGAGGGAGAGTCAAGCAGAGGCCTACCCATTCCATTCCTAGCTTGGGCAGTGGCTAGTGAGTGGAAGGCATCCACTACAAGTCAAAACCCACCTGTGTAGTGTAGCAGCGGAGAGATGTTAAGGGTGGATACTCGTTTACTGCACGGAAGGAGGCAATGGTAAACCACTTCCATATTTTTACCAAGAAAACTCTATGGATCCACTATCAGAATGACTGCAGATGGAGGAGGGGTGTTCTGGGAGAGATGTGAACATGGAGTCACTATGGGTTAGAGATGAATCGACAGCATAAGACAAGACACTTAGTTTGATGCACTGTCAGGTGGTTGGGAAGTTCGTTATTAAGAAGAGACATTTTCCAGTGTACAAGGATCTTACGCTCTAATGATACGAATAGTTATGGAGTCATGAAAAACAGCTGTTTTGCTTAAACAAATCAATCAGAATATGAGCACTTTAATTCAATTCTATTCCACTACATTCATTTCTATGAATATACTTATTTTTAAAAGTATCATTCCTTCTCTTTTTGAATATATATTACTCTACCTCATTTGGATGTAAACTTTAGGCTGATACTATTGCAAATCATAGGATTTAGAACAGTAGGATAATCTGAAAAATACCATACATCTCTGAAAACATATTGCTCTTAACCCAAATGGAACGTTTCACTACCATCACTGATAATTTTAGCATTAAAAACCCCAACAGCCTTCAAATAATAATCTCGGCAATGGTATACAAATACTTGGTGGTTGAATCACTCCATTTTTCATCTTCCTTTCTTCTCACGAATAATGGAGATAGAGGTAGTGTTTTGGGCAGAAAGTATAGGAAAAAAAGAGAGAAACAAGCAGGATCTATTGTTTCTCTATGCTTTTCTCCTGTTTGTATCTCTGCCTCTCTTCACCTCTATGTCTAAGAGAAGCAGGCCTCTCTTGCTCATGATAAAATTACAATGAAAAACTCTAGCATTTAAAAAAAAGTCAAAAGCTAGAGACAAAGTGATCAACAAGGTAATACTTGAGATGCGAGACAAGTGACTCACACAAAATATTTTTTATCCAATTGGAAGCAATCATAACCTAGGTTCAAATTGGTTTAGGAGCAATGGAGTGTCATATTGTTTTCCTTGAAGCGGTTAATGATTACAGCATGGCTTAGTGGAAAGAGCATGGGATTGGGAGTCAGAGGTGGTGGGTTCTAATCCTGACTGCCACTTATCAGCTGTGTGACTTTGGGCAAGTCACTTAACTTCTCTGTGCCTCAGCTACCTCATCTGTAAAATAGGGATTAAGACTGTGAGCCCCACGTGGGACAACCTGATTACCTTGTATCTACCCCAGTGCTGAGAACAGTGCTTACCACATAGAAAGCACTTAACACTATAATTATTTATTATTATTACATTAACATTACTCTGAGTTGTTTTGCTGGGATTTTTTTTAAAGAAACAAAATAAAATTGTTTTTCCTAAATCTGTATGTACTCACAGATTCCCTGATTTTACTGTTAGTGATGGTGGACTGGTTTGCATGTAGGGTGGAGGGGGATAGCGGTTGTGTTTAAGCAGAATGTATCTTTATTGAGAGGCATCCCTGACTCTCTTCATTCTGGAAGTCCTTCTCATTACACTCAGTGCTATCTCCCTTGATGATGTCCACCCTAATGTGCTTTTGAACATTCTTGGCTTTTGCTCTAGAAACCCATTATAAAACTTTGTCCACAAGTTTAACCAAATGCCTCTTGAAGCTACTGATTTTTTTTGGCATGCATAATTTCCTGAGTTGACAAATGAGCATACCACCAACGGCCTCCCCTCAGCACATCCATCTTTGATTGTGGGTAATTGATTACAAATATACTAAAAATATCAATTAAGAAAAAGCTAGAATGTCGATAGGTTCTTATACTTTCCAGATGGTATATGTCTAATCTTCATGCCACTACCTCTACAACACAACTGATTTAGGTCTATCCCTCATTAATAATAAAACTAATCTTAAACTTCTCTTCATATGCCTACCTGGTAGTGGGGGAGTGGTAGAGAAAAGCATCATAGTATTGTGGATAGAGCTCAGGTCTGGAAGTCGGCACGTCATGGGTTCTAATCCCAGCTCAGCCACCTGCCTGCTCTGTGGCCTTGGGCAAGTCACTTAACTTCTCTGTGCCTCAGTTACCTCATCTGTAAAATGGGAATTAAGACTGTGAGCTCTATGCGGGACAGGGACTGTGTCCAACCCAATTTACTTGTATCCACCCCAGCGCTTACTACAATGGCTGGCGCATAGTAAACACTTAAATACCATAATTATTATTACTATTCTCTGATCTACCTGCTTAAAGAAATTTTCCGCACCTATTAAGCAGAACGCCTGATGACAAATAATCATATTGTATTGCTGACCTTGGCAGTGTTCTCTCAGGGAGGATTTCCAACTACAGAAGATTGTACATTTCTAAGTTGGCAGATTTTCTCTTGTGATAAACACAGCCCTTCAGCAGACCTTAGTCATCTCCAGCGTGGATCAGTGGAAAGAGCACAGGCTTTAGAGGTCATGGGTTCAAATCCCAGCTCTTCCAATTGCCAGCTGTGTGACTTTGGGCAAGTCACTTCACTTTTCTGGGCCTCCGTTACCTCATCTGTAAAATGGGGATGAAGACTGTGAGCTCCCCGTGGGACAACCTGATCACCTTGTAACCTCCTCAGTGCTTAGAACAGTGCTTTGCACACAGTAAGTGCTCAATAAATGCTATCATTATTATTATCTCCCTGAACCAGCTTCCTCTCCAAGCTATACTTTACTATTGTCCTAAGAGATGCTACTACCTTAATAATAATGATAACATTTATTAGGCGCTTACTATGTGCAAAGCACTGTTCTAAGTGCTGGGGAGGTTACAGGGTGATCAGGTTGTCCCATGGGGGGCTCACAGTCTTCATTCCCATTTTACAGATGAGGGAACTGAGGCACAGAGAAGTGAAGTGACTTGCCCAAATTCACACAGCTGACAAGTGGCAGAGCTGGGATTCAAACCCAGGACCTCTGACTCCAAAGCCTGGGCTCTTTCCACTGAGCTATGCTGCTACTCATGCTGCTACTACCTTAATCCCACAGAAACTCTTATCACCACATGAAAACATGCCATTCTTATGTATTTCTTAAATGATTTCCCCCTAGCAAATTTATTCCAGGTATTTATTGATAACAGGTCACCTAATACACCTACAGAATTCATGCTTCTTTGTGAATTATTCAATATTTAAGCTTATTGGTATCTTTTTCTTAGTCAGTTGGGGAGAAATTGAAAAAGCTTAATTAGGTCCAGAAAGAATCATTCAGTCTGCTGCAAGAGAAAATGGTCCATAAAACCTTTCATCCCTAAATTTATTATTCAGAATTATAGAGCATGTAAAATAGAAAAATATCAATGTCCCCCATTAAACTTTTATCTAAAATTATTAGAGAAACTGAACTCAATTTTTATCCATTAACTTACCTTTAAAACCATATGTAGAAGTAATCTATTGATCAGGGTATATGCAATCTGACATAGTAGATAGCACAAAAAGATACTTAAAAAACCAGAGGACAGGAAAAGTAGCTATTATATAGGGGAATTCAAAAACCAAGACATATTAACTGCCAGGATGGTTGGTCCTGAGGAAATATGACATTACAAGCAATAGTGGTAGAGAGATAAAGTTAACTGATAAATATAAATCATGCTAGGAGGAGACATGGATTAGGAAATGGAGAGAGTTCTTGTGATTGATTTTCAGAAATCCTTCACTGTCATTCCCAGCATTTTTTCCTCTATTCTAAAGAAAACAAAAACCAAGTCATAGAACCATAAGAGTCCAGTGCTCTGCTATTCCCCACTCACCTTTCTAAACTTGCCCCAAATTCCATCACTTTTCTCCCCCTATTCTCATAGGACTCTCCCTTTATGCATTACCTTACAATACAAATCCTTACACAGTTTGTCCTTTTCTCACTCTTTCCTAGACTCCAGTACAATTCTCTTCTCTGAATTTTAATGCCTCCAATCTTCAAATTCTTTATCCAATCCATCAATTAACACCATTGCAATCATGCTGCTCATCCAAACCTTTAGGCATTACATCTCCTGAAGCATAATTTCTTCCTTGAAACTTTTCCTGATGTAGAGTCACCTTGCTTTCTCCAAATACGTCCATAACTATACTACTGCTCCACTTTCACTTTCCTAATCAAAGAAAGAAGCTTCTGAAAGAAGTTTTCTGATTTTCAAAACTCCCATGTTAAACCTAGAACACCCCACACAAAACTATATGTAACAATCTGCCTCACATTTTCTATGGAATACAAGCAATTGGGTAAAGTACTAATCACAACAGACAATTACCAAAGTAGGAAAATATGACCAAAACCACACAGTTACTGAGTCTCAATTACCTAGGCAGATAAATCTAGACAGAGAGAGACTACTCCCAATCTCCATATATATGAACTGTTTCATACGGTATCAATGCTAACAAAAATTATCAGTCACCCAGATGCCAGAGTAAAAAAAAAAAAGCTAAACAGTAAATAACAGCAGTTTAGAATGGGCTGATCATGGGGCATGGGTGAGTAGCCCTTGATATATGGGATTAAGTCACACGCGGTGATGAATAGATAGAAATACAGGTGCAAAACAGGATATAGGATTAACCTCCTTGAAGGCAGGGACTGTATCTACCAACTATATTATACTTACACAAGTCCTTTGTACAGAGTTAGTGAATAAAATCAGCATTCAATAAATAACACTGATTGATTGAACTGTTTAAATACTCAGCTATACAACAAGGAATGTGGGTCGGGAGGCATTCTAAATTTTCTAAAATCATACTTTGTCACTAAAATATAACTGTTTTAGGGGGAAAAGTTGTTTCAACTACTTTTTCAGATTTCCTGTATAGACCTAGAGTTTCTGGATCTTTCTGTCTTCCCATTCCAAGTGCATGCCTCCCTCCAGAGGATTAAGCACACTAGAAGAGAGAGGAATTCAGAATTGTGGCCTGACAACTATTGTACTTCCTAAGCATTTACTACAGTGCATAGCACAAAGTGGGTGCTCAATAAATATTACAAGATGGAGCCCAGGCAAGATTATCTGTTCATACCATATGTGCTTACCATTTTATGCATTCAGTGGAGCTTTATTGTGCTCATTAACTGTTTATCAAACTATATCATGCTCAGAAAATTCCAGTTAGTGGATTTTGGGGCTGATTAGTCCTGCACTGATTGGCCTTTTCAGACATGCACATTATCAGTAGCATCACCTTTAAACAGGAAGGACTGCAATGTGCACCCTGTACCTATAAAACCCAGAGAGCTCTGAATGAAAAAAAATCTAGGACCATTTTCAAACTGCCAAAAAAATAATTTGCAAATGGATTAGCATGTCTTACTTTTGTGACATGGTTTCTCCCAGTTCATTTTTGACGTAGCAGATTTGCTGTTTCATAGTGTGATAGTACCAACTGATGGACCTGAGTGGAGCAAAGGCCTCCATAGTCAAATGGCCCCCATAACCATGGGGCTCCCACCATAGTTTTCATCTCCAGGGAGTCTATTCTATACCACTAGGAACAACGGTGGCTCTGGCCTGAATTCAGCCCCTCATATCCCTCACCAAGAACCTGACCCAGCTTATCACTGTGGTGATGATACCTATTGATCATATCTATTGATTACTTACTGTGTGCAGAACCTGGTACTGAATGCTTGACCAAGTATGATATAATAATATAACAGAGCTGGTAATAATAATAATGGCATTTATTAAGCACTTACTATGTGCAAAGCACTGTTCTAAGTGCTGGGAAGGTTACAAAGTGATCAGGTTGTCCCACGTGGGGCTCACAGTCTTAATCCCCATTTTACAGATGAGGTAACTGAGACCCGGAGAAGTTAAGTGACTTGCCCAAAGTCTCACAGCTGACAAGTGGTGGAGCCGGGATTTGAACCCATGACCTCTGACTCCAAAGCCTGGGCTCTTTCCACTGAGCCACGCTGCTTCTCTAGACACATTCCCTGACCACAACGATCTTACAATCTCCTACCTGAGACTTGGCCTAGCTGGGATTCTCCTTAATAATGATATGATAATAATTACAGTATTTGTTAAGCTCTTACTGTGTGCCAGGTACAGTACTAAGCGCTGGGGTAGATACAAGCAAATCGGGTTGGACACAGTCCCTGACCCACGTGGCGCTCAAAGTCTCAAGCCCCATTTTACAGATAAGGTAACTGAGGGACAGAGAAGTGAAGTGACTTGCCCAAGGTCACAGCAGACAAGTGGCAGAGCCGGGATTAGAACCCATGACCTTCTGACTCCCAAGCTAATGCTGTATTCACTACATCATGCTGCTTCCCAACAGTGTTATGGCTCCTTCTTTCTTCTCCGTGTTGGTCGCTGGAGAGCCCTAAAGATGTAGACCTTGTGCCATTAATTCAGCTTTTGAAACTATAATCCTGGGAAGGTCATGGGCTTTAGATCTGGTTCTTTGGCTAAGGTTCAGAATGAGGCTCTGCACTCCATCTCTAATTCTGGTCCCTGGTTGTGCCTCCGTTCTCAGCTTCGACTATGATGGTCTCTCTTCCCTCTCTTTTTCCACCCCCCAAACCTATATGCTAGCCAGTCCAAAATGGAAAAGTTCCACCTTTGGTCAGTAAGACATTACTGGCATTGTCATCGTCCCCCTTTCTCCACTGAATGTAAGAAGTGGTGGCCTTGTTGCTTACAAAGAGACAGAAGGTAGGAGGGGGGAGATGAGACTTAGGATGACTCATTCCCTTTGTAAGCTTTTAAAAACACCTAGTGTGCTTTATTCTTGTGTCTTAACATGTAAGGGTGTGATGGGTGCCAGATTCACATCCTTGGGACTGAAGTGTTGCATTCACAAAACAAGCACAGACAAATATCCCAGTTGAGTGTTCTAGTCAAGGTTGCCCAGCCCTGGTTACCAATTCGCCTAATGTGCAGACTTTATTTATTCCTTCCTTAAGTATTCCCTCAGGGTGGTCTTTAGTTCTTGTCACAGAAGCAGTTCATATTTCAGGGCCGCCTGCTCATCTTCAAATTGACCTAACACTCAGCACAAAGGGATGTAGAAGTCTCTTA
Organism: Tachyglossus aculeatus; assembly: GCF_015852505.1. Taxonomy (NCBI): domain Eukaryota; kingdom Metazoa; phylum Chordata; class Mammalia; order Monotremata; family Tachyglossidae; genus Tachyglossus; species Tachyglossus aculeatus. The sequence goes on along the minus strand of NC_052090.1, from coordinate 14,337,506 downwards.
AGATCCTAGTTGGGTTTCAGATCAGCACGCAGAATGTTTTAGTTGTGGCAGGCTATGATAGCTTGAATGCATGTATGCAGTCATGCACACACACACAATCACATGCGCACACAATGAAAGTACCATAACTATAATCAAATATTTGGACATACTGAGGTGTTTCTGCTAATAGATATGTTGTTTATACTTCAAGATCAATCGTTACTTGATAGATCTCTGTAACAGTGGCCTACCTGGTACACAAAATAGATTATTAAAAGTGAATTGGATATTGACCATGTAATTGTCTAACACAGATTATTCACAAGGATCTAGTTGAGGGATAATTTTACTTAAATTATTTTTAGAATTATTATCAATAAAGCTCATATTTGAAGATTGCAAGAAATGTCTATCCAGAATCAAAAGCATGTTTAAGAAGGCTCAGAAGGGAAACTGGAGGCCTGGAGATGGAAAAAATGTTTTAGATAAATTGTTTCAAGCCCAGGTGTTTGAATGGGGAATAAGCCTCATCCAGCACAGTACCATTGAACACAAGAGAAAACTGGCATTATGAGCCCAGGTTTTCCGTATTTTGGATATTGTTATCCTAGGGTTTATGGAACTCACAGGCCTGGACAGACTGGGGTCATTCTGTTGAAAGCAAAGCAGACCATTCTGAAGGAATCAGGGGGAGTAAAGTGTCACAATGCAAGTGTAAATTCTACAAAACTCCTGGTCCTGCAGCCCCCTCTTCAACTCTCCCATCTTTTCTAAAATAATCTCAAGAGATCTTTTTCCTCTTCTCAGTATCTAGCCCCTCCACCCAAGCCTCTGATCCCATCCCTTCACACCTTACCAAAACACTTGCCCCTCCCTTTTTTTAAATGGCATCTGTTAAGTGTTTACTATGTGCCAGGCACTGTACTAAGCAGTAGGGTAGGTACAAAACAATCAGGCTCAGTCCATGTCCCACATGGGGCTCACAGTCTTAATCCCCATTTTAGAGATGGTGTAACAGGCACAGAGAACTTCAGTGTTATGCCTAAGGTTACATAGCAGACAAGTGGCAAAATCAGGATTAGAACCCAGGTCCACGATCCATGTTGTTTCCACTAGACCACACTGTTTTTCTCCCTGACCCTCCCTGTTCCTCTTCACACACTGACCACCTTCTTCAACCATTCACTTTCCAATGGCTTCTTCCCCACTGCTTTCAAACATGGGCATGTATCTCTACCCTCCATTGACCCCATGACTCTGTCTAGTAATCACACCATTTCCCTCCTACTATTCCTCTCCAAACTCCAAGTGAGTTGTCTACAGCCGCCACCTCCACTTTCTCTCCTTCACCTTCTTAAATCTGGTTTCCTCCCCTTTCACTTCATGGAAACTGCCTTCTCAAAGCTTACCAGTGACTTTCTTCAAGCAAAACCCAATGGCCTGTACTCCAACCTAATCTTCCTAAACTTCTCGGCTGCTTTCAACATTGTGTACCACCCCCTTCTCCTTGAAACATTATCCATCCTTGGGCTCACTGACACTGTCCTCTCCTGGCTCTTCTCGTATCTCTATAACCACTCCTCTGTCGGATCCCAAACACTTGTCCTATCCCACCTTGACTATTACATCAGCCTCCTTGTTGCTCTCACTCCTCCTGCCTCTCCCCACTCCAATCTACAATTCACTCTGATGCTTGGATCATTTTTCTTAAAAAAACAAAAAACAATCAGTCTCCATCACCCCACTCTTCAAGAACCTCCAGCGGTTGCCCATCCACCTTCGCATCAAACAGAAACCTCCTAACCATCATCTTTCTCTCAATCAGCTCACCTCCTCCTACCATGTCTCACTGATTTCCCACTACAATCCAGTCCACACACTTTACTTATTTAATGCCAAATTACTCAATTTACCTCAGTCTCATCTATCTCAATGCCAACCCCTTGCCCACACCTTCCCTCTGGCCTGAAATTCCCTTCTCTTCCAAATATAAAGACCACCTTCAAAGGCTTACTGCACTCTCAAAAGGACTGACTCAGTCATGTGAAGGCTGCTTTCCATTATCTAGAGGCCAGATCTCAGAGCCCCAAGGCAACTTTATTCTAAAGTTTGTGTTCGGAAAAAGGATGGAATCATATAACCCAAAATAACTCCTTATGTCTCTGGGCTATTTTATCAGGAGTACTGGTTAAGTAATGAGAGACAGTTTATCCTATGCCTTTAGACCAGACTTGGAGCAAAGCCAGAGAAAATCTTCCCTAGCAATTAGCAAGAAAAGTCATAGAGCAGATGTGAAAACCTCCACCAGATCTGACTGCGTGCCATTGTGATAGTCTGCATGACTGGAAATAGGGTTATTGGCATCAGTTTTTGTGTGTGTTTGTTGTATACATAGGTAACTTCTGCCTGCAGGTCTTGCTGTTATGATCTGGTATGAATACCTCTCACCATAGCTACAGAGGTGGGCCAGTATAGCCAGGAACAGTGTGAAGAGACTAGCGTGGCTCAGTGGAAAGAGCACGGGCTTGGGAGTCAGAGGTCATGGGTTCTAATCCCGGCTACCCCTCATGTCTGCTGTGTGAAAATGAGCAAGTCACTTCACTTCTCTGAACTTCAGTCACCTCATCTGTAAAATGGGGATTAAGACTGTGAGCCCCATGTGGGACAATGTGATCACCTTGTATCCCCCCAGTGCTTAGAACAGTTCTTTGCACATAGTAAGCGCTTAACAAATGCCATCATTATTATTATTATTATTTGAGGTAGGCTCTGACAAACCACCCAAAGATCAACCATTTAAATATGTGTTGGTTCTCTGCTCTATCAATTCACCTTTCCCGAAGTAATGGCAGTTAGGTGGTTTTCACAGACATTGAGCTAGTTTCTCCCATCACCAGCTTTACTTTTGGGTAGTCTGGGAATTTTGCAAGCTATGCTGTCCTTACTTATTCTTCTACTGGCCTAAAATGTCAAGTAGCTTCTGTTATGCTTAAAGAGTGAGTTTGTCCCTTGAGACAGTAAAACCCAATTTTATAGTCTATTCAGGACCAAGATGGGTAGCTTGAGGTTAAAAAACAAAAACAAAAAAACACTGATCAAAGAGAATGATGAGAAAATTATGGTAAAATTTTAGACTTGGCTCTGCCACTGATTGTGCAATCTCTGCCAAATCAATTACTTGATGTCATAATTGCTCCATATAATGCACATTGCTTACTTTGTTGAACTATCACAAATGTTATGCCATTGATAGCTAGCCAGCCATTTTGAACAGAAAATAAAGAGAATAACGTTTTTACACATTTGTTCTCCAATGCCAGCTTTCAATGCCAATTACATCCAGAAAAATTCAGAAACTAGATAGCTTTTCCTAAGGTCAAGGTCATTCTCAAGGAGCAAGTGGGAAAGGCAATTCCGCAAGCCTCAGATGAGTTGAAAATTGGTGACTGTCTTCCCTAAAGGCCCAGCTTTTTCCCAGAGTGGGATCTGGGCTCAGGGAGAGAAAGCCAAATAAGCTCCCAATGTCTGTTTTGCTCCTTGTTTTGGATCACTACAGTGCAGATAAAACTCTGCTTTGTCATGACTTCTTCTAGCACCAATTTTCAGTGTACTGATTTTGTAAAAACAAAACCCAAAATGCAGTCACACTTTAGACAACTTAGGCAAGGCTGAATCTCTTTTCCAAATTGATATTTTACAGAACATAGTCCCCTATAAAAATGGTGGCCCAAAGTTATGAAAAGAACCAACAAGCATGGGCAACATGGGAGCATAGTCTTTAAAGTGCAGGAGAGATTCTGAATTCTTATTCTTTCTAAATTACAACCACTTTCTGCCTAAGTAATCATTTTCTCTAACAGGCACAATTGTTGTAAAAACCCTCCATAAGGAAATAAAAAGATTCTTCTCTTTTTGTTTTTGTAATTCACAAAAGCAGAATGACAATGGAAGCAAGTGACATTTCATAGAACTGTAGTCTGCTTATTTAGCCTTCTCTTGTATGACCTGCTGTGAAATACATGCATCACCCAATTTTCACTAGTTCTCAACTCCATACCCAAAGAAATAAACATTTTATTTTAGGTTCAACATTCTATATTGGTAGGTAGGTTCCTGAGAATAAATAATAAGTTTTCAGCAGGGGTTCCTGGTTTTCCTGAGAATCTGTACCCGGGTAGTTTCAAAGTCTAATTTGAAATAACTTTTACCTCCGCCTCACTCCCATGAGGGTTTCTTCTTGTCCTGCCCTTTAATTCATGCACTGCTGCTCACCAGAGCTGAAGACTGCCTGATCATCCTTGGTAGAATTTGTAATAATATTATTAGTTATTATGATCATCAGTATTATTAATATCATTATTAGGATATTTTTTCAACACTTACTATGTAACAAGCCCTGTGCTAAACTCTGGGGTAGATACAAGTTAATCGGTCCGGATGGATGCAGTCTCTGTCCCACAGGGGACTCAGAGTTATTGGATCCCCATTTTACAGATAAGAAAATTGAGGCACGGAGAATCAGTATGGCCTAGTGGAAAGAGCACGGGCCTAAGAGTCAGAGGACCTGGGTTCTAATCTCAACTCTACCAACTACTTGCTGTGTGACTTTGGGCAAGTCACTTAACTTCTCTGTGACTCAATTCTCATCCTTACTTAGACTGTGAGCCCCATGTGACAAAGAGACTGTGTCTAACCTAATTAACTTACATCAACCCCAGCACTGTGAACAGTATTCGACATATAATAATTAACAGCTGTACCCCTTGAAGACCTCGGGGGGTGGGGAGGGTAAGGGAGGAGAAGAAGAGAAACTCAGACAATTATGATTTTGCAAGTTCCCTGTTACCCTCTGATACTCTCCATTAAAATTTGGGGGGAAATACCACCGTTATGATTATTAGCTATTGCATCAATAAAAGAGTGACATCCTTCCTATCTGTGAATAGGATCTGTTGATCTGATTCCTAAAAATAACATGACACAAGTTATTAGGTTTCAGACCATGAATAGGCTTTTGTTACCAGGAAAATATAAGACCTTTTCAGACATCATATTTTGAAATGTTTCCACATGGAAAATTCAAGAGTAAATCTAGTAAATCTAGTATTTTTGGAATCAGAATATCACTGCTTACCTGGGCTCATTCATTCATTCAATCATATTTATTGAGCACTTACTGTGTGCAGAGCACTGTACTAAGCGCTTGGGAAGTACAAGTTGGCAACATATAGAGACGGTCCCTACCCAACAGCGGGCTCACAGTCTAGAAGTACTCTTAAGTACTGCCGCTTTGGTAATGCATCTGTTGATAAACACTGTGTTTCTCCCAATATTGAAAGGAGACACATAGCATTAATCAGCACTAGGAATGGGTCCCCCAAAATAACTTAAACAATAAATTGCCATATCATCTCTGATTTTGGAAGTGTAAGATAGATTTCACTTAAGTGAAAGTGCTTCACTTAGTGCTTCACTTAGAGAAGCAGCGTGGCTCAGTGGAAAGAGCAAGGGCTCTGGAGTCAGAGGTCAGGGGTTCGAATCCCGGCTCCGCCACATGTCTGCTGTGTGACCTTGGGCAAGTCACTTAACTTCTCTGAGCCTCAGTTACCTCATCTGTAAAATGGGGATTAAGACTGTGAGCCCCACGTGGGACAACCTGATCACTCTGTATCCCCCCAAGCGCTTAGAACAGTGCTTTGCACATAGTAAGTGCTTAACAAATGCCAACATTATTATGATTATTATTAAGTAATCAATCAATAGGATTTTATGAGAAGCACTGTTGCCCAGTGGATAGAGCACAGACCTGAGAGCCAAAAGGACTGGGGTTCTAATCCGGACTCTGCCACAAATCTGCTGTGTGAGCTTGGGTAAATCACTTCACTTCTCTGTGCCTCAGTTGGCTCATCTGTAAAATGGGGATTAAGACTCTGAACCTTATGTGGGACACGGACTGTGTCCAACCTGATTAGTTTGTATCTACCCGGTGCTTAGTACAATGTCTGGCACAGAGTAAGTGCTTAATACCATAAAAACAAAGGAGCATTGTGTGCGGAAGATTACAGTAAGCACTTAGAAGAGTATATGGAGTCAAGCTATGATCCCTCCTCTGAGGTGCTTACAATCTAGCTGAAGAGACTGACAATAAATTATGAGTAGGAAGGAGATCAAAAAGGGAATACGTGCCAGAGCTAGTGTTTACTTAAGGTATGTAAAGCTTATAAAAAAGTGCGACAGAGAATTGTATTTACCATGACCAGAAATGCTGAAGTGGCAATTTGGGAATTAGAAATAAAATGAGTAGGCCTCCTGGTGGAGAAGTAATTTCAGAAAGACGCTGAAGATGGGGAAAGAGGTAGGATGAGTAGATCAAGTATATTTAACTACTGAGGCAAATCAGGGACCCTGGGAAACCTCTATTATTCAACTTGGGTAGTTAGGAAGAAAGAGTAAGCTCTGCAGCCATATAGGGAGCTTCAGCGAGTGGGGGTCCTGATCCCTTTTCTCTATGTGCTTCCCTCAAGCTACACTGACTGCACAAACAAAAACTTGGCTGGGATTTAGTAGCAGAAATGGTATTACTCAGATCCTACTGGGCATAATACACTGTTGTAGGCTAAGTACTTGGGAAAGTACAGCAGAAACAAAAGACACATTCCCTCCCCACAAGGGGATTACATATTAAAGGTAGTAATACTAGCAAAAGCATTGCTGAGCCTCTAGAGGTTAGCATTCATAGTTTTCTATGCTACGGATAACAAAGTGGAAAAAAATGATTAATTGGGCAATGTATCAGATTGCTGTGAATCAGATTATTCCATAAACCTTACTAATAAATGCCTCCCAATTTACCTCCTAATCTTTTTTTGAACACTTCTGCCTCCCCAAGAACACATAAAGCATAAAGCAAATGAAATCAGTGTTCCTCACTAATGACCCACCAATCCCTCTAGTGTTTGATTTGAAATAATAATAATGATAATAATAATAATAATAAAGGCATTTATTAAGCACTTACTATGTGCCAAGCACTGTTGTAAGCACTGGGGAGGTTACAAGGTGATCAGGTTGTCCCACAGCAGGCTCACAGTCTTAATCTCCATTTTACAGGTAACAGGCACGGAGAAGTTAAGTGACTTGCCCAAAGTCACACAGCTGACAATTGGCAGAGCGTGGATTTGAACCCATGACCTCCGACTCCAAAGCCCGTGCTCTTTCCACTGAGCCACATTGCTTCTCCAAATAGCACAAGTACACCCAACAATTATAGGCCTTAGGGATTTTTTTCTTTTTAATTTCTATGCATATCAAAAAGGTCTAAATGCTCTTTACCAAATGTTTTCGATATGAAATATATCCTTTTCTATTTGTGAGGCCTTGGCCATTTTCTTAATCGATTCAACAGGTTTAAATAGCCTCTGCTTCCCAAAGGGACACACATCAACCCAGTATTCTCATAATCAATCAATCAATCGTGTTTATTGAGTGCTTACTGTGTGCAGAGCACTGTACTAAGTGCTTCGGAAGTACAAGTTGGCAACATATAGAGACAGTCCCTACCCAACAATGGGCACACAGTATTCTAGAGCATACTACAACAGAAAAAAACTGAGTGACATTGCGATTTTTCTATTTTATCATTCATTCTGAGTCTGGCTTTATTCACTGATACTAGGTAGATACTAGCTAGATATTAGCCTTCGAAAGACTCGTATTCTGGTTGGCCTGTATGCAAAATTAGGAGATGCCATTTTGGCCTGTTTGCTCTGATTTCTCTTTGAACTCCTCCTCTCTACCTCCACCTCACCTGCTGACTGCTAAACAAGACATGCTACTAACCTTCTTTTTCCATGTTTACGTATCATTTTACCTTTTTCATAAACAACAGTAACTTTTCTTTGGATTCAAAGTATACACTTAATTTTGCAAAATGTATGAAATATAAGAGCAGAAGATGTTTTGAAGGGGTATGAGATTTTGAATTTTATTAAGTTAGACCTGATGGAGGCAATTCACAATGCCTGATCTGTTTGTATGTAAGATTTAATATAAGGGACATTTTGATATTCAGGCCTCATTTTCTGCAAAACACAAAAAAGAATCCCTAGCCAGTTCAGCCCCAGCTGTTCAACCTTATCAAAGTTATTTCATTTTTTTTTCTTTATGAAAAATCTCCTATTTTAAACACAAAGGCATCTGGGGGAATACATGCTGCCACAACTCTATTTTGGAAATTCCATCGAGATATACACTTTTAACATGGGCACGAAATTAGATTTTTAATTAGAAAGATTAAGCTAGCAAATCTGAACCAGTAGGCAAGGGTGAAATTTAACCAAAAGAAAGACATTATGAATGCCTGTCCCCTATGGCTCATGTTATTTTTTGACCCTTGTGTTCAGTGTAATTCATGCTCCCAAGTAGGGTTCTTAGTAGAATATTAGACATCCCACAGGTATGCAAAATATGCTCATTTGCAAAAGTGAGGCAAAATCGAGAACACTTATCTGTTTTTTGCTGGGCCCAAGAGGAAGATGTCTTTTACTCATAGACTGAACATCAGGATCAGAAAGGAATACTTGCCTAAGAGTTGAACATTTCTATTAAATACACTCAGGTCTTCTAGAATGTGGGGGTAGTATTCTTGCAAAACCTTGCATTAAGGTTGTAGAACTCACCCCAAATCTGATGCTTGGTGCTTACAAACAAGCATTTCTTCTCGTGGATTAAGAATGAGAGCCCCATGAGGGACAGGGACTATGTCCAACCTGATTACCTTATATCTATCCCAGCAGTACTTACATCCCCAATTTTATCTGATTTCCTAGTCAACAGCTTTGAACTAAAACCTAGAGAGAGTCCCAGGATTTCTGCTGACTCATTTTCTGTCGAGGGCATCTTGATAATTTGATAGTTCATAGTGGGTAAGATCTAACAGACTATCAGCCAACCTCCTGAGGAACAATCATTAACTTCCTAGCCCCTTATCAAAGACCAACTGAAGTGAATGAATGAATATGGAAAAAAAGTAACAGGCAAAAACTGAGTTTAGAAGTCTCAATATTACTGGGTCATATCCAGCACACTTAAGATATATTGCCAACTCATCGCTTACAGTCTAGAGGAGCTTACATTCTAGATAACTGACTTTTACAACCTCCTGCAAAGATCCATAATTGTACTACAACTGCTCATTTAATTTGGTGATGTTATGCTTAGATTACCTAACACCTATAGCAGCCAATGATTAAACCATAGTTTACTGTTGCTTAATGTAACAGTATACATCACATAAAAGCAATTTAATATTTTTCCAGAGGTCTTGGAATGGATCCTGATTTATAACAAGTATATGGGAAAATATATTCCACAATACAGCCATTCATGACAGCTCCCCATTTTGAAGGAACACACTAGGGAATATTTGGGGTTCACCTGTTTGCCTTTTAATCCCAATCTAAATCCTTCTTATGTTCAGGAGATAAAGGCATAGAATATTCCTGATTTTTTTTATGGAGTGCATGGGATTTAGAATTCTTCCAGTTTCCATTATATTTAGGCAGGTTTACTGAAAAGCAACCTGTTCAGTATCCAGGACCAGTATCCGGAAATCTCAGAATTCTTGAAATGCTTTTTAAAGGAATTTCAAAGACTAAAAAGGGTAGGGTGGTCTGGAAAATATATCCCTCTGTCATTAAGAATGATTCCTTCAGAACCACTATCTTACCCACTTAGGTGTCCAAGAACAGGAAATAAATGTGACAAAAAAATGAGAGGATGAACCTCAAGACTAGTTCATTTTCTAGTGAGAAGGCACTGATTATGTTCTTGATTTCTCCTCACGGTCTTGATTTGTCCTTATCAGACTGCTGCATTACATAATTCATGGCTGTATGCTTTCAATTTGGGCACTTAACTGTAGTATTCAAGAGAACTGTTGAGCAGAGTAATAGCTATCTATAACACTAGGAGATGCAAAGCTCACTGTGGGCAGTGAATGTGCATACCAACTCTGCTGTACTCTCCCAAGTGCTTAGTACAGTGCACTGCACATAGTAGCACTCAATAAATATGAGAAGCAGTATATTGTAGTGATAGAGCACGGTTCTGGAAGTCAGAAGGTAATGGGCTCTAATTCTGCTCCGCTGTTTGTCTGCTGTGTGACCTTGGGCAAATTACTCAACTTCTCGAGGCCTCAGTTCCCTCATTTTTAAAATGGGGATTAAGCCTGTGAGCCCCATGCGGGACAGGGACTGTGTCCAACCTGATTTGCTTTTATCCACCCTAGTGCTTAATACAGTGCCTGGCACATAGTAAGCAGTTAACAAATATATATTGAAAAAATCAGATTTGTGATGATTGTAAGGCAAGGCAATTTGGAGGGAACCCTATTTTTCAGCTTTTTTAGAAATACACCTACAACCTGCACTAAAGCGGCATGTCTACTGGGAAGCAGCATGGCTCAGTGGAAAGAGCCCAGGATTTGGAGTCAGAGGTCATGGTTCAAACCCTGGCTCTGCCAATTGTCAGCTGTGTGACTTTGGGCAAGTCACTTAACTTCTCTGTGCCTCAGCTACCTCATCTGTAAAATGGGGATTAAGACTGTGAGCCCCCTGTGGGACAACCTGTTCACCTTGTAATCTCTCCAGAGCTTATAATGGTGCTTTGCACATAGTGAGCGCTTAATAAATGCTATTAAAAAAAGCACACAGGATTGGGAGTCAGGAGATTTGAGTTCTAACACCAGCTCCATCACATCTGCTGTGTGACCTTGGGCAAGTCACTTAACTGCTTTGTTCTTTCCTCATGTGTAAAATGAGGATTCAGTTCCTGTCCCCACCCCTTCATTCACTCATTCATATTTATTGAGCACTTACTGTGTGCAGAGGACTTTCAAATGTGAACCCCAGGTGGAACAGGAAACAGGCTGTCTGATATGATTGTATTGTGTCCACCCAATGCTTGTCACTTAGTAACTGCTTAACAAATGCCTCAACTATCATTACTGTCAGACTTAAGCTGCCCCTGTATATGCCTCTGGACCCCCTTAGCACCTACTGGCAATGACTATAGTCAGCTAATGGCAGAAAGGGGCCTGAAGGCCATCTGCAAATTCATAGGATCCTGACTGCTGCCTGATGTAATGGGAATATCTAGCAGGGAAAAGCAGAAGACATTTTCAGGGGAAGAAGAACCCGAGGATCCTCCCAGCTAATGATCTTACCTAAGGCTGAGCCCCAGGGAAAGGGATGACTAGAAGGGAGAGAAAAAGTTCTGGTCATTTGGATGGGGAATGGCCAGGTAGAAAGGAATGCATACATAGTTTTAACAGCCTGTCTGCCTTGTATACAGGTCCGACAGACTGTTAAAAGGGAGAAATGCTAGCAGAAGGGCACTGGATAGAGAGCCCAGCCAACACCACGGCTCACAGAAAACCCTCTGAACCCCATAGATTTACTCTTAGGTTTTTAGACATCTTAGAGAGTAGAGTTAGTCTCTTAATCCCTCATCAATAACATACATCAGTATTTCAGTGATAGTGAAGCTATTTCTGATGTGTTATTTATAGCCTGTTTATTTCAACCCCATGAACTCTTTATTTCTGAACCAGAAAGGGTCATAAACTACTTCTGAAAAGCCTGATGGATCAATTTAGAGACTGTTGACAATAAAAGTTTAGTGTGGGTCAATGTAACGGGCCCTTCCGCGATTTCTGGACGCTCCCCATTGCCAAGGTAATGCCTTGTTGGTGCAAAACAGAAGTAAAATTGTATGGTATAGGACCCCCAAAAGGAATTCTTTTCAATTTATAGCCTGGGTGGCCTGGGTAGATCTATTTAGACTACCCACTGCAACATTAAGAAGAATTAGGCCAGTGTTCACACCACTCCTGCTGCACTCTGGGGACTGAACTGTGTTTCATTTGTAAGGCAAAAAAAACAACAACAAAAAACCGCCCAAAAACCATAATCAGGATTGCCAAATCCTGAGCTTATTTCATTCTTTTGGAGTTAGAACACTTAGTCAATGCTTAGTTCCTGAACTGTGTAGGTGAGACTGCTCTAGAAAGAATGTCTAGAGAAGCAGAGAAGGTGGTCTTAGAGAAACAGTTTACTGAAAAGGGCACAGACTTGGGAGTTAGAGGACATGGGTTCTAATACCAGATCTGCCACTTGTCTGCTGCATGATCTTGGGCAAGCCATTTAACTTCTTTGTGCTTCAGTTACCTCATCTGGAAAATGGGGATTAAGCCTGTGAGTCCCACGTGGGACAACCTGATTACCTTGTACCTACCCCAGAACTAAGAACAGTGCTTGGCACATAGTAAGTGCTTAACAAATACCATAATTATTACTATTAAGGTCTGCCTTTATGGGGGCAGTAGAAGGAAACAAGGGAGGAACCAGTAGGGGTTCCTACATTAATCTCTGTTGTGCCCCTGCAAAGAGTAATCTCTAGGCACCCATCTGGAAATCTCCTTCCTTTCCATACCTTATCCATCCTGGAGAATGCATATTTTTTTATACATGGAGGTGGTGATCTCACTTTGCTATGTCACTCTCTACCTTCCCTTCCCTCCTGCTTTTTCCCCTCCTCATGCTGATCCTATGATTCCCTTAATCCGCTCTTGAAGTTTCTATGCTGAAGGCTACAAAAATCAGTGGGGTCTGGAAAGCATTTTTTCCCCTCAGGGGGAAAATACAAGAGTGGGAAAGTGAAAGGGGGCATTGCTAGTTCTCTCCGATTCTACTGAAAACTTAAATCCTCCAGAATGCTGTACTGTACATTCCCAAGTGCTTAGTTCAGAGCTCTTCAAACAGCAACCACTAAATGAAACCACTGATTGTTTCTTTTGCATTTAATCAATCAATCCAGGAATGTTCTCTGTGGTTCTCCTGCTCTTCAATAAAGATCTCTATCTAAATCTGGGATAGCCAAAATACCCTGGAATGAATTAAAGTTTGTTGATGTGAAGTTGGTAGGGAATTCAATCAATGTTATTTATTGACTGCTTGCTCTGTGCAGAGAACTGTACTAAGCACTTAGGAGAGTACAATAAATTTGGCAGACAAGATCCATGCCCTCAAGGAGTGTACAGTCTAGATAAATCAAATTGCTTCAGAAGGAATCTATCCATTTTCTCTCTATCCAGTTGTTCAACACCAGTTAGACTCACTAGGAAAGTTAAGGTTTTATGATTGCCATTCTAAATGCTCAGTCCATAGCCTCTGATAAAATAGCACATCAGTAACCAGATCTTGGTCCCATAGGTTTGGACTCTAACAAGAAAGTTGGAAGATTGTTGGGTGATGTACTATTTAAGGGTAAGGGTAAACTGAGTAAAGGTCACTGGAACTTTCCACATCCCCCTTTTGAGAGCTCATTAGGCTCAGATTTCTGAGACTAGAACCATTTTACTAAAAAAACCTGAATGAAGAGTAACATGAAATTTTGGAGGACATGGGTTCTAATCCCAGCTCTGCCACTTGTCTGCTCTGTAACCCTGGGTAAATCATTTCACTCTTCTGTGCTTCATCTGTAAAATAGAGATTAAGAATGTGAGCCTCATGTGGAACAGAGACTGTGTCCAACCTCATGATCGCTTATCTACCCCAGCACTTATTACATTGCCTGGAACATAGTAAACACTTTACAAATACAATTAAAAAACAAAACAAAAAAAACCTAACAGTCCTTTTCCATCCAGGGGACTCAGGAGAACATAGACCAGGATTGGAAGGGAATTTCTACAAATGCTTTGGCCAACATAGCCAAATCTACAACAGAGTACCATTTTCAGAAGAATTTACTCAAAAGGGAAAGATGAAGTTCAGATTTAAATCCCACATCAGAAAGTACACCACAAAGCCAGAAGTATGCCAGGAAACAGCACCTTCTTGATTGGATTAACTTTTCCCACAATAAGTGACTACAGAGATGACTAAAAGACTTCTTACCATTTGAAGGCCAGATTCCAGGACAGCAGTCAAACATAGGAAGTCCTTCTCTCTGTTAAGTCAAAGCCAAAAGAGACTCAGGGCTTGGCTCTGTGTCTTGAAAAGAACTACAAGAACTTGGTGCTGCCTAGAACAATGAGGTGAAGCAGCTTCTTTGCCTACTGGGAAATGTTTTCCTTGTTTCTTCCTTGCTATCCCATGTCAGTTTCCAATGACAAATCTCAGTGGATGTTTTAAAATTACACAGTTCTCAAAGCCTGCCAGAGTGCACTCCATCATTGTCTAACAGATCCTCACAGCACAGTGAAAGGAGCACCACCTCTAAATCACATTCAAATACAAGCTAACATCTTATTCACAAGTGCAACATGAATGCCTATGAAGAGTTATAGCGTGGCATATATTTCTGTATCTTTATTTCCTATTCGCTGTTTCTGTTTTTTTAAATGATTAAAAAAAGAACTAACTGGTTGGTTAACCATAAGCTATCTAGAAAGGTTTAGTGTTGGACTTCAGTTAGAACACATTTCTAACTCCTACTCTCCCCTTCCCCTCCCTCTCTCTCTCACTCCTCCATGATCATTGAAAATGGACTGGGCGTTTCAAATACTGCCACGCTACTCTGATGCACTGGAGAAAAATGGATAAAATGAGGCGAAGATAATTATGCCGGGGAATTCAGTGGAAAAGAACCTCCTCATCAATTAAAGGAGCTGGAAAGGCTCTAATCACATTCACAGGCATCACAACCAGCAGCAGTTGCAGCAGCACTAGGGAGCTCTCCCAAGCACTTAGTACAGTGGTTTGCACACAGTAAGTGCTCAACAAATGTGACAATGAATAAATGAGGCAACAATGGACACGTTAATTTGGTCTTTTCTAGAGGGAATCTGCTTGCACTTGTCAATTGGGTTCCTAAGTGAATCCAGAGACCCAACCTCACCAGAATTTCTTTTAAAAGCTAAACTGGTCCTGAAAGACTTGCAGTGGTGTTTCTGTCTGGAGATTTGCAGTAGGCAAAGGAAGAAGATGCCTACCTCAGCAACAACTAAAAAGGATTGTAAGTCACTCACCAGTGACTGAGTGGTAGAATGAGGAGTGTAGTAAAAAATGTGTGAGCACAATGAAGAGAATGACGGGCAAAAGAATTTTCTTTAAAGGAATAGATAAGCCAAGGACATATGTAGCAGCAAACAAGAGACTGAACACTAAAGTTCAAGTTGCTCTATGGGAAAAACCAGATAGATACATGGTAGGATAGTAGGAGCAGAAAAGCATTAACTAATCATCCCAAATAAAATTGAACTCCAAAAGATGATACTCTTGCAGAAGTAAGGTCAACGGCCAGTCACAATATTTTATAAAATAATTACTGCAAAATTACAAAGCTAATGTTATTAGAGAAAAAAAAATTAGATGCCTCTAACCCCTATTTGACATTAAGCATCTATTACAAACAATATGCATTTGATGACTGTGCTGGCATGCTTCCCAGCATTATGTGATCATGCAATGAAAGACCTTAGAAGTATATTCATAAAAGGACTAAAAGAAGGTTGTCTTGGAAACCAAAAGTCTACACTTTCTTTTATGGATTTTAAAGATAAATATAACAGTGGAAAAAGGGTATTTTTTTTCAAAACTGCATGTTAGATGATTTCACAGTGAGCCAGAAAGTTTCAGAACAGTGAGTTTACTTCATGGCCATCCTCTTAAAGACACTAGAAAATTTTGATTGTATTCTTCTTAATTTGCTTCTTTTGAATTCATAACTTTCCCATTATAAACAAAACTGTGGACACAATTACAATAGTGTGTTGCTACACTAGGATGTATCTTAATACAGGCTAAAATATATTCAAATGCTATTCCTATCAAAAAAACATACTTTGCAAAGTTGAAGAAACAGTGTGTGTAATAGTCACAGCAAGGATATGGGTAGAAAGGAAAAACTTAACAGTTCTGTTTCTTATTCAAAATAATTAAGGGATTTACAATATAGAGGGTGACAGGTGAACAGAAACAGCATGGTCTAGTGGATAGGAGTCAGAAGGAGGTGGGTTCTAATTATGGTTCCGCCACTTACCTGCTGTGTGACTTTGGGCAAGTCATTTCTCTTTTCCTCAGTTACCTCATCTGTCAAATGGGGATTCAGACTGTGAGCCCTATGTGGAACAGGGACTGTGACCAACCTGATTAGCTTGCATTTAGCCCAGTGCCTAGCACAATGCCTGGCACATAATAAGCCCTTAAATACTATTTTTTTAAAAAATTCCCAGGCACACAGTAAAAAGGTAAAGAATATGAACATTCATACAACAGAACAAAGGCAAGCAACTGAATAGATGTATGTCGTATCATTAATAATAATAATAATAATAGTGATATGTGTTAAGTGTTTACTAGGTGCTAAGCACAGTCCTACGCACTGGGGTAGCTACAAGATGTCCTTGTTCCACATGGGGTTCACAGTCTAAGTTATAGGGAGGACAAGTATTGAATCCCCACATTATAGACGAGGAAACAAGCTACTGATGTAGGAATTCCATTCTCCCCCAGACTACGATTAAGACACCTCTTTTGCAACAAGGAACTCTCCCAGGCTTTACAGATAACATCAATAATACTTCTAATAACTGGCATTTAAGTGCTTCCTCCGATGTGCCAGAACTGCACGATGAGCTTGGGTAGAGAACACCTATTCCAATCAGAGCTCATTCCATTCCCACATGGGATTAACAGTCTATATGTGAGGAACAGAAGTAAAGGGGAGTTGAGTGACTTGTGCAATGGAACCCAGAGCCTGGATTAAAACCCAGGCCCCCTGTTTCCCTGGCCCACACTCTTTCCACTAGTCCATCTAAGGTGTGATGGAGTGGCATGACCAGTAAGGTGGGGGAATTTTAAGAACCAAAATACATGTTTTTCTGCCACCAACTTTCACCAACTTTCTCCTGAATACAATACCCTGCACATAGTGGTCCATGAATACCATTTATTAATAAATAGAAATGAGAAATAAAGACTGTATTCTGATTACCAGAGAAATAAAATATTCAAGTACTAGAGCATATGTTCAGGCTCTACTCATACTCAATGGGTTTTTCACATTTTCCTACTTAAGGAATACTCTTCTGCTTCCCTTATCTGTAATTTATTTTAATTCTGTCTTCCCCACTAGACTGGAAGCTCCTTGAGAGCAGGGATCATATCCACCATGGGAAGCAGCATGGCTCAGTGGAAAGAGCATGGGCTTTGAAGTCAGAGGTCATGGGTTCAAATCCCAACTCCAACTCCACTGTCAGCTGTGTGACTTTCCGCAAGTCACTTCTCTGTGCCTCAGTTACCTCATCTGTAAAATGGGGATTAAGATTGTGAGCCCCATGTGGGACAACCTGATCACCTCGTAACCTCCCCAGCACTTAGAACAGTGCTTGGCACATAGTAAGCACTTAATAAATGCCATCATTATTATTACCAATGCTATTGCACTGGATTTTCCCAAGAATTTAGTACAGTGCTCTGCATACCGCAAGTGTTCAAAAATTACCACTGATTGCCTGGTCTTTGGTGGAGATGCCTGGTACAGGGTTTTCTGGGAATGGTAGTGAATTATTTTCCACTGCCCAGACCTAAGTCTGGGGACAAGTGAAAAACAAAAGGAAGTAACCTGGGTGCCCAAACATGAAGGGCCAGGAGGCTCATGAGAGATGCAGAGGGTGACTCATGTAATTCTAAAATATGCTCTGTGTATTTCAGCTCCTGTTAAGCATCGACTTCTGATAAGAAGTAGAATCCTGAGGTTGAAAGGGATATCAAGAGATCACCTAGGGCTATCTTCTGTTCCCAAGCACAGTTCCTTCTAAACCTTCTTAGGAAGGTTTTGCCTCAATGGATGTTAGTATGAAAACAGGTATTTCCAGTGGGAACAAGATGAAGCAAGATGTTTAAGTATTTACTATCTGAACTTAACTCTACTGTTTCCCCTATCCCTAATCTATTTTAATGTCTGGCTTCCCCTGCAGACCGTAAATTCCTTGTGAGCAGGGATCGTGTCTAACAACTCTGCTGCACAGTATTTTCCCGAAATCTTAGTACAGTGCTCTGCACACAGTAAGTGATCACACACCATTGATTGAGGAACATATTCTAGTTGAAAACAGTCTTTAGAAGGTAACCTCAGCAGAAAAGTACAGGGCTTAACAATTAAATTCTGATTTTCTTTAGCTCACCATTATTCTTGAGTAGATGACATGGTCTTAGCACTTATTACATTATGTTATATTCTTTTCCAAATGGCATGACTGAACAGTTTATTTTTTATAGAAAAAATATGATGAGGTACAGTACTAACATCTTTAGATTTGTCTAGAGTACAGCACTTCTATTGTTTCCAGCAGAGGCATGAAAAAGAAGAAAAAAAGGAACTTCACAAAACATCATGTGTTTCTGCACCCACTTATTATTTACTAACCACAAAAAATGTATCACTCAGGAATTGTTCATAAATGGTTATGACTGAATTGTATCAATAATTTGGCATATTGCTGCTGACAATTGGACTAAGTAAAATGTCACAATGAACACTGTCTCTGACTATGACAATGACTTAAAACAACTTAATATTCCTCAATGATTCAATTAAATAGACATCCAAGTACAATCTGTAGGTCCATCTGTGTTGCTGGCAATATTCCCAATGCTGATGGAATGAAAAAAACAATATGTGCTTAATTATAATTGGAATTATTTCACCCCAAATTATGGGCTTCTATGGCATTTATTTACAAAATGTATAATCAGTGTCTCAGTTATATTGCTCCCTGCTTTCTCCCTTGTGAAAATGGGCTGTGGGCTTCCTGGTCCCAGCCTGGCTGTATGGCCTCTTGTGGGAGATTCAGTAGCAGACCAAGGTTCCTAATTAACACTGGCTTTGGAGGAATTGGGTGAGGGAGAAGGGACATCCAGAACAGCTGTTTGTAGTATGAAGCAGGGCAGTATTATAATAGAGGAAGATGGAGAGAGGGGGGCCAAAAATGGAACCACTGACCTCTTAGAACTGAGAACATGAGCAAAGGAATTGATTATAGTGTCAGTGGTTAGGCAAAGTCCACTTCCATCCTCTTATCTGGCTAGACCACAGTGAACAAAATAAAAACCAAGCAGGAAATCTCTTCCCTCTTCAGCTTATAAGGTTTGCTTTCTTGCTACTTTTATTTTTTTATGGTGTTTGTTAAGTGCTATGTGCCAGGCTCTGTACTAAGCACTGGGGTAGATAAAAGCTAATCAGGTTGGGTACAGTCCATGTTCCACAGAGGGCTCACAGTCTTAATCCCCATTTTACAGATGAGGTAACTGAGACACACAGAAGTTAAGTGACTTGCCCAGATCACGTAGCAGACACTGGGCGGAGCCGGGATTGAAACCCAGGTCACACACTGCATCACCAGTGGGATGAAGCTACTGACTTTTAGCATACACTGAGCATCTCCTGAGTGTTTTTCACCTCCCCCAATAGTGTTCTTATTTTTCCTATGGAAAAAAGTCCATTAATCAGTGATACGTATTAATCATTTCCTGTGTGAGGACCACTTTACTAAGCACTAAGGAAAGAGAATAAGAAGAGAAATTGGTCTATGTCTATTTTAATTTACCTGTGGTTAATCTCTGGTGAATAACAGTATAAAATCCAAAACATATATCATAGTAGTATATTACAATTATAAATAGATCGATGAGCAAATTTTTTTTAATTGGTCATGATTTTTGGAGCTTGCATTTAAAGCTACGAGGCCATGGATTAAAAAGTAGAATCACCTGTGGTGCCTGTTTGGAAGAGAATGTTCTTGTTTCTTATGCGCATGTGTGGTAACAGGACTTCAGGGCTAGAATGATCAAAATGCCTTTCCAACAAGCTAACAAAAATCTCAGCAGAATCATTCAGTAAGGGTAGCTCTGAAGATGACACCAATGATAGTGAGATCAACAGACCCGGACAGTATGGTCTCACGCTGACAGCATGAGACCAAATCAACTCTTTGAATAAAATGCTCTAGTCCACATATTTCTTAGGAGCTCAAGTGTTCTCAAAAGAAAAGGAAATTTACAGGTTTTTGGAATTCTTTTTATGTGTTGCATGATGGATTAGTAGAGTTCATATAGGCAAGGTTTCACACTCACACGTTTTTATAGCCCTGTGGCTAATTGGCTGATGGGCACGGAGAGTGTTGTCTTTGTTGCCATGGGAACAGATGCTGATGTGTGGTGGGAAGGAGAGAGAGATAGTATATACTATGTCTGAAAACAGTAGAAAGCTCTGAAACTACTTTGTCTGCAGTGAGCTCCATCCTGAAAATGGTACCTGTTATAATTATGGTATTTCTTAATCAAGCACTTCGTGCAAAGCACTGTATTAAGCACTGGGATAGATACAAATGATGCTCAGGGCTAGATTTTTTTCACCGAATGGAAATGAAAATTTCCAGAAAAAAAGTCTCAAAATTAGGCCATCCCTGTGCAGCCATGTCCCATATAAGTATGACCAGTGACCAATCCGGTAAAAAGTAAAGCAAAAGATAAAAATTGTGATTGGGAAATAAGAGCCACAGTCTCAGCAGGACTCACACTTTCACTCCTGCTTCTGCAATACTTTGCACACTTGCTTTTATTGCAAAGAATATAAATTTTCATAACAGATAGAAGAGTTATATTTATTCAGTCCATGCTTCTATAACACATAGACCCACTGTGGGACTTGGAAAAAGGAAACTTTTTTCCACAAGCAACATGTCTATTTCCTTCCATTGGCACAAGTAGTTGTGATCTATTCATTCATTCAATTATGTTTATGGAGTGCTATGGTCAGAGCACTGTACTAAGCGCTTCGGAGAGTACAATACACGTACATGCTTTGAAGGGGGAGAGTAAGTGTCTGTCGGATTTGAGGAGGGAGGGTGTTCCAGGCCAGAGGCAGGAGTCTCTGGGGTCTGCGGTGAGACAGGTGAGACTGAGGCAGGAAGTACTCAGAGGCATAATATGGGTCAAGGTGAGAGTATTGTATGTAACATTAGGTCTATGGACAAAAGTACCATGTGGGAGGAGAAGCAGCTTGATTTGTCTTTGTATGTAGGACAGGTGTGGAAGAAATTTTTAAGTATATAGCGATGGACTGTCTGAACCTAACGCACTCTTTGTCGGTCCTTTGCAGCCTATCAATCAACACTATTTATTGAGCACTCACTGTATACAGAGCACTGTACTAGTCAACACAATGGATTGTGAGATGGTGGGAAGGGGGAAGGTACAAAGTGTCAGGGAACTGTGGTGGAGAAACAACCATTGTGCTCTGCAGTCAAGAAAATGGTGGCTTATTCTGAGCAGAGAGTTTAGTAAAGCTAAAAGAGTTCCATGTGCTAGAAACGACAAACACAATAGCGCAATCAAGGATAATATCTGTGCGTGTTAGACGTGTTTGGATCTTGGGTTCCCATATTTCCCTTTTCAGACTCATATTCAGGTTAAGGCAAGTTTCAGAGGCATCTTTGAGTAGGAAGGACTTTCTACGTGAATGTGTATACACATGCCTATATAGTATAGTAGTATTTCATTATTGTCTGAAATGGTTAACTGCCAAAAGGACTCATAATTTAAAAAAATACATGTATCAAAATGAGTTTTTAACTTCCAAAAAAAAGTGACAAATCTCTGAACTCCTCTCGTCCCCCTCTCCATCCCGTCTTACCTCCTTCCCTTCCCCACAGCACCTGTATATATGTATATATGTTTGTACATATTTATTACTCTATTTATTTATTTTATTTGTACATATCTATTCTATTTATTTTATTTTGTTAATATGTTTGGTTTTGTTTTCTGTCTCCCCCTTCTAGACTGAGAGCCCACTGTTGGGTAGGCACTGTCTCTATATGTTGCCAACTTGTACTTCCTAAGTGCTTAGTACAGTGCTCTGCACACAGTAAGCACTCAATAAATACAATTGATTGATTGATTGAACTGAAATTAATTTAAATAACCGGAAATGGTTGTAGAGCTAGAGGTACATCTGAATGTTCAACGTTTAATCTTCTCACATGTAAATGGCTTTTACCTTGCACATGCCAATGGGGAAGAGCTCTTTTAAAGGGCAGTGTGAAAGAGGTAAGCTGACAGTAATTTATGACAAGTTTTCTTCCTACAGAAAATTAAGGAAATTGTAATTCACGATCATGTCATATTGATTACTGCCTTGGGCAGGTTAACTTGATTTCCAAAAGCCTGTGTGGGATAAATTGCTACTGCAATCACTATTTGGGAATAATATATAATTGCTACAGCAAACTCGTCCCCACATGATAGATGCATAGAGAGTCCTGAAATTAAAATGCCAGTAGGAAGTATGTAGGTCACAGTATTTTTTTTTCTTTTTGCATTTCAAATTATTAGCTATAAGCATGAGTGGACACAATAAAAAAACTGGAACTTTCCCTTTGTCAGACTATTAAACAGCAAACTACCTGGAAGCTCTTTTAATTCTCATGTATGTATTTTTTTCTTTCTGGTCCATCATTTTAATCACTCCAATCATAACACAATAACAGAACCCTTGTTCCAAATATTCTGCTCCTGCAAGTGTTCTTCAGTTGCGGTGACAATCATTTATTGCTAGCATCAAAATCTTCACGATGGAAACTAATTTTGATGTCACCAAAGAAGAACAGTAACACCAGGTAAATTATAAGCAACAGGGAGAGAGAAGCTTCTGAGTTTTATGTTTTAAAAACAAAAAACAAACAAAAATAACTTGTTTTCATGCAAATATCCTTAGTAATAAAGCCAGAGGGAGAGAAGTTCAGAAAAGTCGGATTCATTCATTCATTCAATTGTATTTATTGAGAGCTTACTGTGTGCAGAGCACTGTACTAAGCACTTGGGAAGTACAAGTTGGCAACATATAGAGACAGTCCCTACCCAGATGAGCAAAGAGTATTTCAAAAAGGTATCAAACTTTTTCTATGTGATGCTAGAGGGATTTAAGTTTTTCTCTGAGAAAGAAATGAGCTGTTTAATTTCAAACTGCTATTGCTCAACCTAGTGTCAAACAAGGCACATTTTCTTTTTTTCCCCCACTCCCTAACTTGCAATTGTGCAAATTCAGGCTCCTTGGCAGGGAGGGTCCAGATTAGACTGTGAGCCCACTGTTGGGTAGGGACTGTCTCTATATGTTGCCAATTTGTACTTCCCAAGCGCTTAGTACAGTGCTCTGCACACAGTAAGCGCTCAATAAATACGATTGATGATGATGATGAGGGCATGCTTGCTTGGTTGGGGAGGAAGGGGACTTCATGGGGGGAGGAGGGGACAGGGCTTCTCCTAACTGGCTCTGATTTCCTGCTCTGCCACCATATTATCCTAAGTTCACAAATCCTCCTGGATCCTGACAATCCCTCTCTGCAATTGTACTGCAATGGCTGTTTGTGATTGAGTTGATGATGACATAACCTCTTACCGAAGCAGACTCATTGTTCCAAACGAATAAGGTAAATCAGGGGTGTCCAACAGCCCAGGCCATATTGAACTTAGTCTTGCAACCATACTGAAGGGTACAATATGAATTTCAGGAACTAATGATAACATATGCTTTGGTACCCAAAGAATCTTTTTCAACTTAATAGGGTGAGGGAATGAGAAGTACTAGACAGTGTCATCAGGGAGGTGGGCGTATAAATTATAGTCTTTTAGTACAGCACATGCATATAATTCAATTTAGTAAATTAGTTCTGCACTAATGACTAATTAATCCGAGGATGACAGTGGTTAGGTATCAGCCTACGCTAGGAAAGCCCGATACAAACAAAAAAATTTTCATTGGCTACACAGAGAAAAAGCCCACCACTGAATTCTAATGCTCTAGCAGTCCAAGTGAAACTTTAATCGGAAAAGAAATGGAAAAATCAAATCAAGGGTAAGTTTGTCTTTTAAAAACTGACAGAATGAAACAATATGGTAGCCAACCACACACAGAACTGAAAGTCTACAACGGAATTTACATAGGTCAAAGTGGCTCCCAGAGACCATCATAACTGGCTCCTTGGAGAATTAGATTGTAATCTGTGATAGCATCAAGTCATTCTTGGTACCAATCTGCACACTGGCCCTAAAGCAATGTTTACAGCACACAAATCCACTGAACAGGATATGTATGGTTAAAAAGAAATGATAACAGGATACCCATGGGGCTGAACTATGGGAACCTAAAGTGAATGACCCTGAAAAAGGTAGAAGGGAGAAACAACTATAAAGATTTATAATGTACCATCTCAATCAAAATTATGGCTTAGGACTGCTGGAGGCAAGAGTGGCTTAAGACTGTTTAAGACCGAGGGTTATGAAGAATGGAATACTCAAACTCTAATCCCAATTTGAATCACTGAAATGGACTCAAAAACAGATCTAGATGTATAAAAGTCAAAATAGTCTTTCATGATCTTTTCTTGAAAACATGGAAATAGTTAATGCTTTACCCAAGGTGCCCAACATTAACAATAATAATAATAATGGCATTTATTAAGTGCTTACTATGTGCAAATCACTGTTCTAAGCACTGGGGGGGTTACAAGGTGATCAGGTTGTCCCATGGGGGGCTCACAGTCTTAATCCCCATTTTACAGATGAGGTAACAGAGGCCCAGAGAAGTCAAGTGACTTGCCCAAAGTCACACAGCTGACAATTGGAGGAGCTGGAATTTGAACCCACAACCTCTGCCTCCAAAGCCCGGGCTCTTTCCACTGAGCCCTGCTGCTTCTCGACACTACCAGGGAGGAACTTGAGAACTTGGGAAAATTGGGCTTAGTGTTTATCATTATACACAATGTCTAACTCTAATATTCCTATTGTCTAAACCCAGTAAAAGGGAAATCTGGCTCAACACATTTCAAGACTATGAAGCTAGAATGAATTATCTGTTTACCTATTTTAAAAGTGGAAAAAGTGTTTGAAGGTGAAGAACAAGAACTGCCACTGATGAGACTATTTAAGAATCAAATTCATGTTTAATTAATATTCTCTAACATTTCTTCCATTCTTCCAGGAAGCTCCTGTCACACCAAACTAAATTATAATAGGGATATGCCATGACAGAGTTGCATTTATGTCACACTTGCTAAAACCATAAACAACATGGATATGAAGAATAACCCTTAAAGAAAGTATTTAGTTTGGGTCTACAATACCACTAATTCAAAATGTAATTGACAAATATGGAGAATGTTTGTCTTATACTAGCTATCTTCATTTATTTTAAATAGTATGAGTCTAGAAGCAGCATGACAGTGGATAGAGCATGGGTCAACTGGGTTCTAATTCCGGCTCTGCCACTTGTATGCTGTGTGACCTTAGGGAAGTCACTTAACTTCTCTGTTTCTCAGTTACCTCATTTGTAAAATTGGGGTTGAGACTGAGAACCCCATGTGGGATAAGGACTGTGTCCAACCCAATTTGTTTGTATCCACCCCACTGCTTAGTACAGTGCCTTAATGCCACAATTATCACCATCATCATCATCATTATTATTATTAGAAAAGTATATGGAATTTTTTCCACCGATTGTCTCCCTCAAGCAATTTAAGGTGGCAAAACATTCTAAATGCTCCTGTGCTAAAGTCAACATGTAAAAGGAACTATAATTATGAATATAGCAATCAAGAAGGAAGAAATTTTTCCAAAACGTTCTGCAAATCATACTCTGTTAATAGTGATTTGTACAGTTTGTGTCACCCCAACTGAAAAATGATACATAGAAAACGGAGAGGGTCCATTAAAGCATGGCACAAATGAAAAGCAGTATTTCCTAGTGGATAGAGGATGGGCCTAGGAGTCAGAAGGACCTGAATTCTAATCCTGATTCCTCCACTTATCCACTGTATGACTTTGGGAAATTCACTTAAATTCTCTGTGCCTCAGTTACCTCACCTGTAAAATGGGGTTAAGATTGTGAGCCCCAGGTGGACATGGATAATGTCCAAGCTGGTTAGCTTGTATCTACCTCAGTGCTTAGTACAGTGCCTGGCACATAGTAAGCACCTAAATATCATAAGAAAAAAATACGAAAACAAGGATGGCAAACATGTTTTATGAAGACAAGATACAGGAATTAGAGTGTTCAGTCTGCAGGATAAAAGGTGGTGGTATCTACAGGTGCATCAGGATCCTTTCTGAGTAGGATGAGCAACTGAATTCTATGTCCAGAGAAGTGAGAAAGAGGAGATAAGGTTTAAAATACTGCAGGAGAGAGCCGATCCAACAGATCTAAGAAATGAACTGCGAGAGTGTCGAGATCTCCTCACCTGAAGATATAAAGATGACTGGTCAGTCACTAGCACTTGGGAAAGTACAATACCACAATAAGCGGTGACATTCCCTGTTCATACTTTAAGAAATTTGTTTGGGTTAAAGCTGAAACAAATCAAAATCTTGACTCTGATCCCAAGTACATTGGGAAGACTCAGTACATGCAGTGGTCTGCACATAGTAAGCACTCAAATTCCATTGATGATACCTGACGTGGGTTCTTGCTGTAACTAAAACTGAGGTGTGCCAACCATCACAACCAGCAAATACTCTGTTCTGCCTTGATTCCACTGTGGAGGAGATGAATCTTCAAGAGTGATCAACCAGGAAAACAACCAGAATTTAAATAGGTAATCTAAATTATTTAAAGTGTCAAAAAAGTATTTCTTTTCTCCTAAAAGTCTGGACCAGGAAAGCTGAGATTTAGTGGTCCTGACGAATGATGCTGGTGAAAGAAATTTAATTCTGAGTTACGGCTAACTTCTGAATGCATTGTATGAAAGCTGCCATGTCAGTTTATACTGACTGCTGTCAGAGGGTGGCAGTAACTGAACTGGTTTATTAAAGAGGAAAAAAGAAAGGATGGGAAAAATGGGTTAAGATTTTGCCATAAACATCAGTATATTTAATCCATAATCCATAAATCTGTGGTCCAGAGAAGATCTGCCTATTTGTTGTAATGCTTCTGGGGTCTTCTACAAACTACACTGCCCTTTGTAACTTTGTGAAACTCAAACGATGTCTCAAAAGACATTAAAGAGCTGAGAGTCTAAAGTTCTAACTTCTGGGAACCGGACCAACTTTCATGATTTTAAGTATTAAATTAAGTGGTTTGATGAAGAACAGAGGTATAAATCCAATTTCAGGGACCCGGACAAGTCAGCCCAGGAATGCACTATCCACTTATCCCAGAGTTTTCAGTACTATCTATATGAAAGATAAAATAAACTATTTATTTTTTCCCAGGATTGGAGATACCGAGCAAGGTAAAGAGCTACCGAAGCTCTTTAAATGGGAAAGGCAAATAATGATTGTGCTTGATCGTTCTTCTACTCCTTTCCCCCACTTTCTTGAGAAGAGGGGGACCAAAAAAGTTTCAAAAGCTTGAAGGGATTCAGTTACTTTGTAAAAAAAAAAAAGTGAAAATAGTCTCAGCACCCACTTGATACATGGATTTGGTGACAAGATATTGTGGTGTGCAATGCCAATCAGCACCCATTTTTGAAACTGCCCTTTTTATTTGTATCCAATGGTAGAAACAAATTATTAATCATAACACAAAACTATAATTTTGACAAACATTTCGGGAAGCACACTAACTCTTTTAGTGTAGTCTGTTATCACCCCTGAAGTAAGAGCCTCAATAAATATGATTGATTGATTGATTGATAGAATTGCTAAATTATTTGGTATTTCCACCTCAGGAAGGACATGGAAATGAAACAGAGAACCAAGCACTGTTATTAAAAATAAGAAAGTCCTAGAGTCCATCCCAGGTTCAGACAAAAACTCTCATTTCTTTGAGGCCAAAATTATAGACCTTTCTCTGCATGACTAACTTTGAACTCTCACAGAACAGTTTATCACCACTTTTTATTTCTAAAAGTGATCTTTTTGACAGGTTTACTATAAAAGAGTGTAATTTTAAGGTTTTCAAATGTCAGTTTTGGAGGGGGGGAAAACCTTTGATTCATTTTATGCTCCCCTAGTCTCCCACTCACAAGTTGCTCAACTAATCCCACCCTCTGCCCTTTGTCAGTTCAGTCCCGACTCCCTCCAAAATTTTATAGTAGAACCAAATGTGACTTTAAGATTTTTTTTTTGCAAAACCAATGTGGCTCAAGTATTAGTACTATCATTTGAGTGCCAAATTGATGAAGTGCACGATATCAAGCACTCGGGTTGTTCAGAATAACAAAATAACACATTCCTTGTCCACAAGGAGTTTATGCTCTAGCAGTGTAGACAAATACGAAGATACTTACAACTAGAATGGACAAAATAAACAGACACACACCATAACAACTAGTCTGTTACTCCCTAAAATGGAACTCACTCAATTCTGCCATAATGTGGGGTTTCACTTATGCGTTTGTTATGGCATTGTTCAGAAATTACCAGCCTTGACAATACCAGCCTGGTTGGTGAATACTACACACCACAGATACAGCAGAAATGGTTTACACCAGCACAAATTCTCTGTGATGCAAGATTTTGCAAGAAAGCAACATTTATGAGCTAGGAGAAATGGATAGACTGGTGGAATGTTGATCCATTCAATTCCCTCTTGAAAGAAATACCCTTCTCAAAGCATAGGGAACTGCGTGAGAGATTCTTATTACTATATTACACACAAGGCATGTCCATAATAATTTCATCCCCATGTGCCTTGTCAGGGCTAGCATTCCTATGACAAAATCCTTGAAAAAATTTTAAATTCCAAATATTGTATCACACTGATCACTTTGATAAATTGTGAGTGTCTGCTCTTTAACTCATAATTCCTACTCATAAGGTCATTTACCTGGATAGGTATTCATTCCAAGATATAAATTGGAACCTGATCGAAGACGATTTCAACTGCACACATTATATAATATAAACAATCTACTAAAATCCCTGGACTTCCACTTAGATGAGAAATTGTTATGACACCGGCCTTCAGAGTGTTTGAATTTATAACCTGGGTAACATGATCAGTGGCGTGAGTGAAAGAATGCCAAGGTTTTACTGTCTCCCAGAAGCCAGATATGGGTTTACATAGCACAAAAATCAGTGAGTTTCCAGATAAATTTATCCCTGGTCCCTAAGTGCTCTGTTACAGCCCTGCTGCAACTCCAGAAGCTAATATTTCAGCCTTCTAGACTTGCTTTCACTGATCTTCAGAAGATTTTGGACAAACTCCTTTATTTAACATAGCACAAGATCACTAACAAATTCAGCCAATCAGCCAGCACTGAAACGATTCAAGCCTTCTATTTAGATCTGCTATATGAGGCATGCGAAGAATAGATGACAGGTACTCGAGGGGCTCCGCTGTACACTGGGTTGTAAAGAGCTCCTGCAAGAAGGAACTGTGGACTCGATACTGACGCTTAGCTGATGGACTCTGGACAAAATCGAGTTTGAAGGCAAGAAGCAGTGTGCCTAGGGGTCAAGAGAATCTGGAGTCTACTCCCAGCTGCGCCACTTATCTGGTCTGTGGCCTTGGGCAAGTCACTTAACTTCTCTGTGCCCCAGGTACTTCATCTCTAAAATGGGGACTAAGACTGTGATTCCCTATGTAGGACATGGACCCCAACGCTTAGTAGAGTGCCTGGCACATAGGAAGTGTTTAAGAATTACCATTAAAAATTAGAAAAAAAAAAATCTTGGAACTACCTAAGCTAACCCAGGGTGCCAGGAATTAAGTAGGTCTCTTCACAGAAACTAAGGAGTCATAAGTAATGATGGGTTTTCCAACCAGTCAGCTCTGCCACAACTGTGTTTTTATGATGGAAAATTAATGGAACGCTATTGAAGAATTAGGGACCGTTCTTTAATAATAACGGCATTTATTAAGCACTTACTATGTGCAAAGCACTGTTCTAAGTGCTGGCCAGGTTACAAGGTGATCAGGTTGTCCCAAGGGGGCTCACAGTCTTAATCCTCATTTTACAGATGAGGTAACTGAGGCCCAGAGAAGTTAAGTGACTTGCCCAAAGTCACACAGCTGACAATTGGCAGAGCCGGGATTTGAACCCATGACCTCTGACTCCAAAGCCCGTGTTCTGTCCACTGAGCCACACTGCTTCTTCTTTCCATGATGCATGTCGATCCAGATACAACACCATCCAATGCCACAAGACATGATGTGGCTGTCAAGCCACAATAATAGCTTGATTTCAAAGAATGCTTTTAAATCAAAAGCGTTCATATTACATAGGTCACATTTCTCCTCATAATGCTCCTGTAAGGCAGGGAAAGGCTGGTATTATTATTCCCATTTTACAGGTGAGAAAATTGAGACATGAAGAGTTTAAGTGACTTGCCCAAGCCAAGTGGCAGAGCTAAGACTTGAATCCAGCACTTCCATCTCCCAGACCTATATTCTTCCCTCTAAATCATGCTGCCTTCATATAATCATTTCTCCTTAAAGCACAGGTCCTGAATAACATAATCAGTCAATAGTATTAATTGAATGCTTACTGTGCACAGCAGATTTCATTCATTCATTCAGTTGTATTTATTGAGCACTTACTGTGTGCAGACCACTGTACAAAGTGATTGGAAGAGTACAATATAAACAGATACATAAACAAATTACGGCTATATACATAAGTTCTGTGGGGCTGAGTAGGGCAAATAACAAGTACCCACAGGGTACAGATCCAAATGCATAAATGACACAGAAGGGAGAGGGAGTCAGGGAAAGAGAGATTAATTGTGGAAGGCCTCTTGGAAGAGATGTGAACTTAATAATAGTCATGCATCAAAGGAGAACTGCCTGAAATGGAGACAACTGCAGACAAAAGAACATCTTTCTACTCTACACAACCTGCTGTAAAATGTTGGTCTCACAGGCCAAGTAAGTAGCAGTGGGGACTCATCATCTTGAAACAGACACACTCAGTTATGCATGCGTGTCTAAACTGTTAAAAGAACTCCCCTCGGATTCAGAGCTTGGTTAAGGCGGCACTTTGCAGAACAGCAATAGCATTATTAAAGATTTAGGCCCTTCCCTCTATGGTTCTCCAGGCCCTTTATGAACTCCAATCGATTCACCGAATGCTCCTGGATTAGCTACTTTCCAAATGATAAATAAACTCACAAGTCAAACGACCTATTAAGGAGTAGTCAAACCAAGTAATGCTGACAAGAACTACAGTTTATTATTCTCAATCTTGTTCTCAGAACGCTAACCTAACTGCCTCCCTTGACATACCACAGCTCAGCGCTCACAGAAACCTCAGCCAGGACCTTGCTATAATACAATTGTGAAAAATCTCTCCTTGAAATAATCGATCCCATTTTCTAGCTATTTTTCTCATTTGTCCTAGGTTTGCTGCTCTACATTAATCAGTGATTCTTTAGCTAGTCTAATTCTCATTTTGCTTTTATCCCTTGATTAACTCATGCTGTTCTTTACTGCCACATTGGACACTTTCCATTCTCCACTGGACTGTAAGCTCCTGGAGGGCAGGGGTCATTTCTACCAACTCTAATTTATTGTTCTCTTCCAAGCACTCAGTACAATGTTCCACACACAATAAGTGCTCAGTAAATACCACTGATTGCATGATTTAATTTCTTTTGAAAAATTCTGATAGTCTGAGCTCATCCGATACAATACACTTAAATTGGGTTCCTCTTCATGGTTTTCATCCTCCCTCTCCCCTCTGTAATTGGTTATTATCTAGATTTTTCTTAGGTTCTCTTAATGTGTTACATCAATTACTGAGTTAATGGAACAGTTTTCAATCCCAGAACTCTGTTCCAAAGACTGAGGCTCTTGAACTCTGTAGGGTCATCTTCATACCTAACATGTTTTGTTTTGTTGTCTGTCTCTCCCTTCTAGACTGTGACCCCATTGTTGGGTAGGGACCATCTCTATATGTTGCCGACTCTTACTTCCCAAGTGCTTTGTACAGTGCTGTGCACACAGTAAGTGCTCAGTAAGTACAATTGAATGAATGAATGAATGAATATACATCAGGTGAATTTTTAGGTTTGTTCTCTGAACTCCAGGCTTTCCTGGAAACCATCCATTGCATATCTATTTTTCCACCCTCATGCTAATACCACTGTTAAAAGACCGGGGAAAATGACCTTCTAATTCAGGTATTACATAATGTCACAAAAACAAAGCAAAAAAAAGCTAAAAGCAAGAAAAGTAGATTTTCCACATGAGAACATAAACTGTGCCATATTAGGGGTTAAGTCCTCCAGCCCAGTGTTCTGTTTCCAGGGGTGGCAGGCTGATTGGTGGTCACCTTCCAGCCCAGCCTTACAAAATGTGCAAGTGCTCCCAATAATTCTGCCCTTCCCATTACATTTCAGAATGTGTTGACATTTAGTCTCTCTAGTGATTTACAGAACAAACACGGATTATTGCTTAGGAAGGAGATTGGGTGTCAGTAAAGGGTTCGTTATTATTTGTTTACTAGCTTGCGTCTTGAGGAACTTCTTAGGAAAGCCAACATCTCTTAGTAAGCTGTCAAAGCTTAAACTACTAATGAGGTTAAAAGCTTTTGAATGGAAATTCTGCTGTTTTCTGTACCTCGGCTTTGTGCTCTGTAATAACGATCCTAGCTAACAGGACTCATAGCATCAGAGAGCTGAAAGGAAAGGTTAGGTGAAAGCTCATCAGATCAGACACTATCCTCATCTCACATGGTAGCTCACCCCTTTTAGAGAAGCAGCGTGCCTTAGTGGAAAGAGCACAGGCTTGGGAGTCAGAGGTCATGGGTTCTAATCCAGGCTCTGCCACTAATCAGCTTTGTGACTTTGGGCAAGTCACTTAACTTCTCTATGCCTCAGTTCCCTCATCTGTAAAATGAGGATTAAGACTGTGAGCCCCACATGGGACAACCAGATTACCTTGTATCTACCCCAGTGCTTAAAACAGTGCTTGGCACATAGTAAGTGCTTAACAAATACCATTATTATTATTATTATTATTATTATTATTATTATTAGAGCAAGGGGGAGCAGGTATCTTAGCCCCATTTTACAGATGAGGAAACTGAGGCACTGACATAGTTTTGACTTGCACCTAAGTCACACAACAGGCCAGTGGCAGAGAGTGACTGCTGTTGTTGAGGTCTCAGGAGATTCTCTTCCATGATCGCAGACTGCGTCTGTTCTACCTATTTGCTGAATTACAGTGGTTGCTTATGTCTCAGCATGATCCATTGCCATTACTACAAAAAAAAAAAAAAACTCATGCAGATGTCCAACTGGTTGGGGGCAGGGGATATCATCCCCTCCCCCTCCTCCCCAACCCCTTATCAGCAGGTGAATGAGCAATGAGAGGGAGGGAAAACAGATATTTTATCCCCATTTAACAATTGAGGAAAGATAGGCACAGAGAAGTTAAATGACTTACCCAAGGTCATACAGCAGGCAAGTGGCAAAAGATGGGTTAGAACTCTGGTCCTCTAACTCCCAGGTTTGGGTCCTTTCCAAAAAAACAGTGCTGCTTCCTCTGATCTCTCAGCTGAGTGCAAGCTACTTTTACACTGTACCCCAGGCTAGGACCACTGCATAACCATTACACAGGACTCTGCATCATTAAAAGCTTTGCAAATGGGTTCTTAACTAAGCCTTACAAAGGAAAGTGAAAGAGATTTAGAGTCTGGGAACTTCTAAGCAATTAAGCCACTTTCAGTAAATACTGGCTTACAGTAAAGATTAGGCTGGATTGATGACTATGGTGTTTTTCCAAAGTTAGCTAACTGGGGCTCACCTAAAGAATGTTTCAAACCTGAAGTCATGTAAACATAATTCGGACCAATTAAAATCTATTTTTGAAGGCTGAATTGTCCAGATTTCCTTAGAGATTTACAAAAGGATTGAGATTATAGATTATCTCTATCAACTGGATAATTGTCTTCTCCCCTCTTTGTTCTCATTACCAATCAGCCTGTGTTGCAAATATCAGATTGGTAATAAGATTGTGAGGACGTTAGTAACACTTGCCACTGGAGTCCTTGTACTTGTTAGGGAAAGTGTGACAAGCTGTGCATATTTATCTATGGAAGTAGCACAACCCATATAATGAGCCTCTCCGTTACAAAATTTTGTATAACAATAATATTAATGGTAATTATTAAGGTCTTATGTGAGTCAAGCACTGGTCTAAACGTTGGGATAGGTACAATATAATTAGACTGGACACAGGTTTTCCACATGGGGTTCACAGTCTAAGGAGAGCAAACAAGCATTTTAGCTCCATTTCACATTTGACAAAACTGAGGGAAAGAGCAGGTAAGTGACTTACCCAAGGTCACACAGTAGACAAGTGGCAGAGTCAAGACTACAACCCAAGTCTCTTGATTCTTAATCCTGTGCTCTTTCCACTGGGTCACACAGCCTCCCTTTTCCCACTGCTGCAATTTCCTCTAGCATTGTCTCCAGTGGAAACAGATTTGTGATTGGAAATTAATTTGGATTCTTTGCATTGAAATTGACATTTTCCTTCCCAGAGTTTAAATCACTTTTTACCCTAGAGGAAAGAGCTTGAACCTGGGTTCTAATAATTATAATTTTGGTACTTGTTAAGTGCTTACTATGTGCCAAGCACTGTTCTAAGCGCTGGGGGAGCTACAAGGTAATCAGGTTGTCCCACATGGGGTTCACAGTCTTAATCCCCATTTTCCAGATGAGGCAACTGAGGCACACAGAAGTTAAGTGACTTGCCCAAAATCACACAGCTGATAAGTGGCGGAGCCAGGATTAGAACCCACCACCTCTGACTCCCAAGCCTGTGATCTTTACACTGAGCCTCGCTGCTTCTCTGCATACCAGTGCAGCTACTTGGCATTGTGTGATTTGGGGCATGTCACTTCATTCATTCAATCGTATTTATTGAGCAATTACTGTGTGCAGAGCACTGTACTAAGCGCTTGGGAAGTATAAGTTGGACACGAATCCCCATTTGCCAAATGATGAAACTGAGGCAAAGATCAAGGTCTGTGAACTTATTCATTCATTCAGTTGTATTTATTGAGTGCTTACTGTGTGCAGAGCACTGTACTAAGCGCTTGGGGAGTACAAGTTGGCAACATTATCTATGTTAATAATACCTTATTCTTAATTATTTAAGAAACTTAATACCTGTCCTCCCTACTTAGACATCTTCATGCGGGACAGGGACCCTGTCCAACCGATTATCTTACAAATATCCCAGTGCTTTGGATAGTGCTTGACCTATAATAAGCGCTTAAATACCCCAATTATTTTATCATCCTCCTCTCCAAACACTCTGAGAGTTTCACCTGTCTCTGCTCTCAAGGAGATAGGCAAGGCAACAAGAACTATTGCAATGAAAGAGAAGTTAACAACTGCAATATTTTACCAAACACTTCAAACAGAGCCATTCAGCAGGATAGGAGAGCTCGCTGAATTTAAACCCGGTCGCTTCTTCCCAGGCAGGAAAACCTGATTCCCAATCATTGAGCTGTATCAGCTTTTTCAATGTGACCTTCAGCATTGACCAAGCCTTTCTTTAGCTAGTTTCAGTATGCTGGCATTCTTCTCATTTCAAGCTTCTTTAGCACATTGTCCCACTGTGTATTCCGAGAGTTAATGCAGTCATAAAAAAAATATCAAAATTTAAACCTAATGTGAATCCTAGAGAAACGGTGAAGGCTCTGAATTATATGACCTTGAATAGATAAAAAGCACACTGTGGCTAAAAGCATACATGAGCACCGTGATGAGGGGGCAGTGCTATGATTTACTGGGCAACCTTAGGGATTCAGTGAGCAGGTCTGTTTTGCAGGTTCAGTTGAACATCTATCACACCCTATTTCAAAGGAGAGCATGTTTTATATCCAACTGGTGTGCTTCATCCTGCTTAGTCAGACAATGTTGGGTCATTTCTTCCTCCAGCTAAATCAGTCTTATCTGTAGCGACTTCTCCTTCACTTCTTGCACCTTCGTTTCCCCTTTCACTCCTCCCCCTTCTCCAGTTTTGTTCACTCCCTGTCTCTGAACTCTAGAGACACAGCTTGTCAAAGATGTTGAGAGCTAGACAAACACTTGGGTCCTTACATTCAGATCCATTCACCCCCTCATCCCTCCAGCAAGACCTGCACCCCACATCCTGCATCCAGAACTGCCTTCAGCTCTAATCCCAGATCGGCCACTTGTCTGCTGTGTGACCTTGGGCAAGTCACTTCACTTCTCTATGCCTCAGTTACCTCATCTGTAAAATGGGGATTAAGACTGTGAGCCCCACGTGAGACAACCTGATTATCTCGTATCTACTCCAAAGTTTGGAACAGTGCTTGGCACATAGTAAGTGCTTAATAAATGCCCAAATTAGTATTATTACTCTAGAGTGTGAGCCCGCTTTCTAGACTGTGGGCCCACTGTTGGGTAGGGACCATCTCTTGTACTTCCCAAGCGCTTAAAACAGTGCTCTGCACACAGTAAGCGCTCAATAAATACGATTGAATGAATGAAGAGTGGCCGAGGCAGGATTAGAACCCATGCCCTCTGATTCCCAACACTGTGCCCTTGCCACTAGGCCAGCTAATCATCTTAATCCCCATTTTACAGATGAGATAACCGAGGCCCAGAGAAGTTAAGTGACTTGCCCCGGGTCACGCTGCAGACTTGTGACAGAACCGGGATTAGAAACCCCATCTTTTGATTAGCAGCCCCGTGCTCTTTCCCCCAGGCGACACACTGCTTTTCTACTGTCTCTCCCTGCAGGCAAAATTCACAGTAGCACTTGGTGAACTTAAACCCCTGATTTTAACATTTGAGGCTCTCAATTTGGATCCCTAGAGAGAACAAGAAGTCCAATACGACTGCTATTTTACTTGACTTTTTCACCAAGTTAAATAATGGAACCGATGCCCCCCGGAAAATTGTGCCACCTTACCTTAGAAATGGAGATTTGGGGCCCTCTGTCTCCTCGTGCAGAAGTTGCTGAGCTAGAACCGCGAGTTAATTTCAACAGGTGTGACTGCGTTCACACCTGCGCTCCTCTTCATCCAGCTTCAGGACACAAAAAATTAAAAAAAAGGCAGAGCCGAGGAGGACAGGGTCACTTTCCAACACGTTCAGCATTTGGATGGAGCAGGAATCAGTCTGTCCATCCTGGGTCCACAGGGGCAGCCCTGCCATCCCAGGAGAAATTGGCTCCCCAAGGTACAGCGTGGCACAGTGGAAACAACCCGGGCCTAAGAGTCAGAGGTCGTGGGTTCTAATCCCGCTCCGCCACTTGTCAGCTGTGTGACTTCGGGTAAGTCACTTAACGTCTCTGGGCCTCAGTTGCCTCATCTGAAAAATGGAGATTAAGACTGTGAGCCCCACACGGGACAATCTGATTACCCTGTATTAGCGTTTAGAACAGTGCTTGGCACATAGTAAACGCTTAACAAATACCATTATTATTATTATGCAAGCAGAAATCCAACGTGTTTAATATGTTGATTTGGGCTACATATTTATCCAAGGTGTAGGACCCTTGATATTGAAGTGTACTGTTAAACACCTTTTAATCTCAATTGCTTGCGCTGGGATTCAACAAAGCCCCCTCCAGAAACACAAACTAAAAAAAAATAGAATAACCAAAGGTAACGCTCGTTAGCTAAGCAAACAACTCGAATGCACAGTCCCGAGGCAGGAAGCACTTTCCTCGTGCCCCTAGGCACTAAGCCGACCCTAATGAATCGTGGGAATCAGATTAAGGTGTGCTGAAAGGCAGGAGAGCACGGGGGGAGGGGGGAGAAACCTCGTGGCAAACGGACTGCAAGGCACCCATAGTCTGAAGCTTCCAAAGTCACAATATCTCAGGCTTCGGGGGGCTTTGAGGAGGTGGAGCCAGGAGACCACCAGCCTTGGGCCCCTGTCTAGCCACCACTCACTCCATCAGCCCCAAGGAAGGAGGGCACAGGAGCTGTCCTCATTAGCTCCTTACAGGTCAGGCTGCCTTGTGATCAATGTGTGGACACTTAACTCATCTGAGAAAGGAAGGCAAGTTCCAACTGGGGCTCTCTGAATATACTGTCTGGGTGCTATGATTATGGTTGAGTGATGTGTTGGCCACCACCGAGACAGCCTCTGTTTTAGATGCTGAAACCGAACGATGGAGGCCAAAAACCCTGGCAGAAAGGAGGAGGTCTCCACAGCCATGCCAGCGGATTTGTGTGATCTGAAACATTTGGAGTTGCATCCAGAGTGGCGATTTAAGAACAATATGGATGGTCACTTCACTAAGCAGTTTGAACTGACCTCTGTTACATCTCTCATGACCCAAGAAATCGGGTCCTCGTTTGGAATGAAGATGTTCTCTCCAGAAAGGTACCTGAAGACCCCCAAAGCCATGCAGGTAAGTGCTTCATTTGTCTTTCTTCGAGGTGCCTGGCTAGGAAGAGTGAAAATGCATTTCAGACCAAGTGGCTATAACCCCGGAGCCCTACAGTAAATCTCATTTCACACCAGGAAGGCACAATTATTGCCTCCATTTTTCTCTTGTGATTGCCCTTTCATTGGCCATTAACAAACATGGTTGGGTTATTAACCTGCCCATTTGAATAGTCACCAAGTAAAACATTATCTCTGGTGTAAATTAGCCTGTAACAGGGTACTTCATTGAATGATTCAGGTCAGGTAGAATAGAGGCTATTTGAGAAAGCTGCAGTTTTTGTTAATTTGTGTGAGTAATGTTGTCAGGTCAATATTATGACTCTGTAGGATATAGTAAAATTGAGCAATGCAAAGGCCAAGATCATGCCAATCTATCTAGTTGTTAGCTGTGAAATGTTTAATATGTAGATTTGGGCTATATATTTATTCATGGTGTAGGACCTATGATATTGAAATGTTCTATAGCCTCCATTTTGAGTGGAATTATGTCATAGCTCTGAGTTCTCTCAGGTGTAGTGAAGGGGTGGGAACATTTTCCTTCCTCCTTCCCCACATATTATCTCTTCCAATCAGGTTTATAGTTGGAAGAGAGAACAGTCCAATGTTGCCGATGTCCTCTCTAGCAGCAAAAAGCTGAGCTTCTGCTTCTGAAGAAAAGCCAGTGGGTGTGATAGAAAAAAAGAAACCAAACAAAACCCATAACCACATAACTCCCAACTTCCTCACTTTTCCCCTGGTCTGCTTTAAGGGCTGTAACCCCTGGGGACTATTTAATGTATCCACCTGTGATGCACAAAAGTGCAAAGAACATCTTTACCCTATGGGAGGAGGAATCTCTGATTATATGAGGGTGGAGAAGGCTGCCCATTTTCCCTTATATGTGTGCTTGTTGTGGCCACCAGCTGAAACTGCTTTTCTTTTGAGTTAAGAAATTTCACATAGTAAATCAGGTGAGAGAGTGGGCACAACTGATATCAAACCTCAAATCCTGAGGCCTCCAATGTGCTGGTGAATGTCCTCAGTTTTTGGCTATTGCCTTACATTTCTTTCTAAACAAAGTATTAAGATAGTTTCTCAGGTGGCTTTCTTTTACCGTTATAAATAATGCAATCTGGCAAATAAACCCAGTGGATATTTTGGAGATGTTTTTCCAAGAGAGTCTATGGATAAATGTTGTTCTAAGTGGGTGGGTATTTTGGGCTACTTTCTCTTCTCCATATGTCTTCTAGTTATACTTGCCTATGAAAGAATTGAATTTGCCTTGGTTTTCACTGCAGGTATGAAGTTTCATTTTACTGCAGGTATAAATCTAATTTCTGGGGGAAATATCATCAAATAAAGTCAGAGCCCAAGAAGCAGAATTGGGTTTTTTTTTCCCCAGAAAAATGTGTTAAACCAAATCTACTTTGGCATTCTTAGCCAATTTTCATTTCCACTGTTTAATGCTTGTCATTGGGGGCTATTTTGAATGAGAATTACACAGGCAGAGGTATATTTGTAAAACCATACATAAAACATGTGAGTGAACCTATTTCTGTTTGGCAAGTGACAGTAAAATTATCATTAGTAGTGACTCATGCTTGCAAGTTAATGAACTGTAGCAGTTTACTCCTTAATATATTAGGGTATTCACTAAAGAAAAGCTGATTCTGTAAAAGATTGATTCATCTGCAGTAAGAGGTGTGGATTTTATCATCCATGTTACCATTCCCCCATAAACCATTATAAGATTTGACCAGATCTCTTGGATTCTAGTCTTTTTGGAGCCTAGTTTTCTCCCTTTTGAAAAATTAAGCACCTAGAGAGAAGCATGAACATTCTTAAGCAGGTAGGGTGCCACTTAGTGCACAGCTGTGCACAAACCCTCTGAAAACAGAATATTATTTGGGATATAAGAACTACGAAAAATCTGACTTTGGAAATTGCATTGTTACCCAAGTAATACTGGAGTATCAGTGGATCAGTAAAGGTTGTTGGAGGAACATTTTGAATGCCAAGGAAACACCAAGTCGAAATTGGGCTTGCTGGGGCATTCAATCCTTTGTCCCTACTGATTAAACTGACTAGTCCCAGCGATGCTGTTTGTATTGGAAAGCGCCAATTGTCATTGCATATAGCCCTTTGCTCTCTTTGTGGAGACCTCTGGCAAGATTGTCGATCATACTCTGGTTTATTCAGCCACACTCACACTGAAGAATGAATTATTACTTCATTTTTGTCATGAAGAGTAGGTTTGTCTAGCCTCTGCTAATAATGATGAACAGAACTGGCAGTTTGTTCACAAGGCTTTGTTAAATCAAAATGTAATTAATAGTTTTTTTCCTGATTACAGTACCATAGTAGAATATATTCCAGATTACAGTTCTGTAGTAGAAAACTAACAAGTAGTAATAGTTTTTATGTTACCCTCTGAGTTTATTCTGAAGTAGCTAAGCATAAACCCATTTAAGTGTGGCTTGTAGAAGAAAATTGTGTTCCTAGAACTGAGAACTGAATGCATTTCTCCTCTTACTATACTGACCTGGTCAGAAGTTGACAGTAGCCCATGTTCCCCCAGAAAAAAAAATAATAATAAAATCACAATTCCCTTATGTATTCTGATTTTGAAAGCAGACCTGGATCAATAATAATAATTGTGGTATTTAAGTGCTTACTATGTGCCAGGCACTGCACTAAGCACTGGGGTGAATCCAAGCAAATTGGGTTGGACACAGTCCCTGTCCCACATGGGTCTCACACTCAATTCCCATTTTATAGGTGAGGAAACTGAGGTACAGAGAAGTAAAATGACTTGCCTAAGGTCACACAGCAGACAAGTGGCAAAGCCTGGACTAGAAGCCATGACCTTCTGAGTCTCAGGCCCATGCTCTATACACTATGCCATCAATTATTTCTTCATGTACTATCAGTGCTGGATAGGTTTGGAGGGAGATGGAATGTGAGGAAAAACTGCCTTTAAAGGATCCCTATTTCATTTAACCCACTCGGAAAAATCAATACATTCAGAGATGTGGAGCTTCTATTATGCGCTCAGAGCTGTTCGGGAGCACAGACAAAGACTAAGCCACATTTTGTGCTTGCAGGGATTTTTCTCCTAAATTTGGACAACTTCTGACTTAGGTGAAAGAATTGACCATACGACCAGATAGACACATTTGCAAACAAATGGTCTGGAGAAGACAAAGGGAGTGTGTCCACTGCATCCCTCATGCTTGCAGGGAGAAAGCTAAATCACACAGAGATGAAATAGGCAGTCCATGGGGAAATGTGATCTTGATTTTTCAGCCCCAATAGTCCGCTCATGACTAGTCATTGTTAAAAAAAACGTTTTGGTAATTTATGAGACCAAAAAGAGACCCTCTTTAATATCTTTTGCAAATCGCTTCTTTACTATTTCAACCACATCTTCTCCTAACTCATTGGACTGAGAGTATCTGCAACAT
The DNA here is from genome assembly GCF_015852505.1 of Tachyglossus aculeatus. NCBI lineage: Eukaryota > Metazoa > Chordata > Mammalia > Monotremata > Tachyglossidae > Tachyglossus > Tachyglossus aculeatus. Next base: position 14,295,694 of record NC_052090.1, on the reverse strand, counting down.
TAAGTGGCATAGGCCTTGCGAAAGAGAACTTGAATTACTGCATTTGATTTTGAAGTGCTATTCAGTAATGTAATTTGAGGAGTTAGAATAGAAATCAATGACTGAAGTGCAAGATCCCATCATGTACCAAGAAGTGAATTCCCACTTTTGATCAAAGCCTCAGGATTTCATGATACAAAATCATTAGTTCTATTAGACAACTGTTTTGCATTGCTTTTCAAAAGTTCATGCTTCCCTGTTTCACAATTAATTTGTGGTGAAAACATCTTTTAGGGAAGTAACATGTTCTAGTGGATAGAGCACAGACCTGGGCATCAGAAGGGCATGGGTTCTAATCCCAGCTCCACCACTTGTCAGCTGCATGACCTTGGACAAGTCACTTCACTCCTCTGGACCTCAGTAACCTCATCTGTAAAATGAGGCCAATGTGAGCCTGATGTGGGACAGGGACTATGTCCAACCCAATTTGCTTGTATTCCCCCTACATTGGTACTTAGTACAGTGCCTAGCACAGAGTAAGTGCTTAACAAGTATCACAATTATCATTATTATTAGATTCCTCCATGTCCAAATGTGCCATTTTGAAGTTTTGCATTTGTGTAAACACTGTTGAAAAAAATAAATGTATGCATGTTCTCCAGATTCTGATATTGCATATTTGTCATCATGCCTGCAATAATTAATGATTTCCCTGAAGTATAGTACAAACCCATATATAATACTATGGTTGAAATAAATATTTTTGTGATTTTTTTTAAGTATTCTGCACTATTATTTCTTTAATATTGTCAGAAATACTTTATGACATTATGAGAAATTAATCTTCCGGGTAAACCTTCATTTTGTTTTGTGATTAAGTGGACTAGGGTTGCTTTCTCTGTCTCTCCTTCATTAACTCTTGTCTCTAATTTTAGCTAAATTTGGTCTGTACTTTATGAAACTACTTCCTCCCCCTCCGTATATGCCAGCCAAACCACCACTCTTCCCCTCCTTCAAAGTCACATTATTAGGGTCACAACTCCTCTAGGAAGCCTTCTCGGATTAAGCCCTCTTTTTGCCTACCCCATTTCCCACCTGTATTGCCTGTGCCCTTAGACCTGTACCCTTTGATCACTTGATATTTTCCCCAGAACACTTATATACATATCTGTAATTTATATTATATTAATGTGTTTCCCCAAGCTTGTTGTGGGCAGGGAACATGTCTCCTAACGCTGTACTGTCACAAGTGCTAACTACAGTCCTCTGCACCTGGTAAGCACTCAATAAATACTATATAAATATTAGGGAAGCAGCGTGGCTCAGTGGAAAGAGCATGGGCTTTGGAGTCAGAGGTCATGGGTTCAAATCCCATCTGCACTAATTGTCAGCTGTGTGACTTTGGGCAAGTCACTTCACTTCTCTGTGCCTCAGTTACCTCATCTGGAAAATGGGGATTAAGAGTGTGAGCCCCCCGTGGGACAACCTGATCACCCTGTAACCTCCCCAGTGCTTAGAACAGTGCTTTGCACATAGTAAGTGCTTAATAAATGCCATCATTATTATTATTACTATTGATTTGATTGAAATCATAACCCTTCCAGTTCTTTGGAGAAATTAATGTTTATAAAATACCTAAATTCTGTATGTGAAGTACTTTATACTGCCTGAGACCCTGGAAGGAAAGTGACTGTGTCCAATTCCCATTCATGTTTTTGCAAAAATGATCTGTGGTATTTATTGGGTGCTTAATATGTGCAGAGTACTGATCTAATCACTTGGGAGAGTATAATAGATTGGTGGACACATTCCCTGCCCACAAGGAGCTTACAATCTAGAGGGGGAGACAGACATTTGACTGAACTATAGAATGTACAGAAGTGTGGTGGACTGATGGTGGGGTGAATAAAGCATGCTCTGCACACAGTAAGAGCTTAATAAATACTATTACTACTAACAAATATTATTACAACTTTTGGCCAGAGACAAAAACTTGTTATAAATGTGTTGTGTGAGACATTTTTGACGTTAATGACTTCTGCCGTAGTTTGTCTCCTTTCCGATTTGACTCTGTTGTCATTTCTTGAATTTTATTTGGTTATTCTCTGCCATATGATCTTGTTTATTGTTGTAGCAGAAACTAATTGCTGTAATGTCAGTAATTTTTTTAAAAAAACTTTGCAGCTATTTTAGGAGCCTTTTTTCCTGATCATTCACATTACAATTTATTATTTGATAGCTAATGAAGAAATCTTCCAGAGTTCCAAAATTTGCAACTTTGATTTAAATTTTCAGCACAGCTTGGTTCCAGAAATGTAATCTTCTGCTTGATAGCTTTTATTAAATTTGAATTGTCTATTGTTTCCTTGTCTTTTGGTAAATAGTCCTGAGATTGCTGAATTGTTATTGTTACTCTTTTTAAGCTCATATTAAAGCAGTTATCAGTGAGCCAGTTTCTTCCTCTTTAGAATATTTTAACATTGTGAGACTTGTTCCGAGGACATAGTCAATTTGAGAAGCAGTGTGGCCTAGAGGAAGGAGTGTGGGCCTGAAGTCAGAAGGCCTGGGTTCTAATCACGGCTCTTTCTCCTGCTGTATGTCCTTGGACATGTCACTCAGCTTCTCTGTCATTCATTCATTCAATTGTATTGAGTGCTTACTGTGTGCAGAGCACTGTACTAAGCGATTGGGAAGGACAAGTTGGCAACATATAGAGACAGTCCCTACCCAACAGCGGGCTCACAGTCTAGAGTGGGGAGACAGACAACAAACCAAAGCATGTGCCTCAATTTCCATATTTGTAAAATGGAGATTCAACACCTGTTCTCCCTCGTCCTTAGAACTGTGAGCACCACCGCCCCGTGGTACTGTCTGACCTTTTATTCAATCACATCTGTTGAGCAATTACTGTGTTCAGAGAGCACTGTACTAAGCCCTTGGAAAGTGCAATTCACCAACAGAGACAATCCCTACCCAACAACAGGCTCACAGTCTAGAAGGGGGGAAGCAGACAACAAAACAAAACACAGGCATCAGTAGCAGCAATATAAATAAGTAGAATTATAAATATGTTCACATTATTAATAAAATAAATAGAATAATAAATATGTACACAACTGCAGTGGGGTAGAGCGGAGGGAGGGAGTTGGGGTGATGGGGCGGGGAGGAGGAGCAGAGGAAAACAGGAGCTCTGTCTAGGAAGGCCTCCCAGACTGATTTATTTGTAATCAGACCTAATTATTTGCAATAATAGTAATAATGATAATGGCATTTAAGTGCTTACAATATGCCTGTTACTGTACTAAGCACTGGGCTGGATATAAGCAAATTAGGTTGGACACAGGCCCTGTCCCATGGGGGGCTTACAGTCTCAATCCCCATTTTACAGATGAGGTAACTGAGGGCCAGAGAAGTGAAGTGACTTGCCCAAGGTCACACAGTAGGGAAGTGGTGGAGCTGGGATTAGAGCCCAGGACCTTTGACTCCTAGGCTCATGCTCTAGCCACTGTGCAGTGCTGCTTCCTCATCTACCTATCCCAGAGCTTAGTACAGGGCTTCGTACATCAATCAGTGGTGCTTATTGAGTACTTACTATAATAATAATGATAGTATTTATTAAGTGCTTACTACTTGCAAAGCACTGTTCTAAGAGCTGAGGAGGTTACAAGGTGATTACGTTGTCCCATGTGTAGAGGACTATACTAAGTGTTTGACAGAGTATAATGCAAAGAGTTAGCAGGCATTTTCCTTGCCCCCAAGGAACTTATAGTCAAGGGGGAGACAGACATAAGTGATTTATAGAATGTGATTTAGAGACATGTACATAAGTGCTATGGGATTGAGGACATAGCCCTTAACAAATTACACAATTATCTACACTTATACAATTATATGAATTTATATAACAGCTGCCTTCACTGACATATTCAAATTTCTAGGTCCTCTTGTGTGTTCTATGACTGTGTCAGTATTCAACTAATTACAGGTATTTACAGAACATGGCACTAAGCATTTGGAAAGTACTATAATGTTCAGGCTACTAAAATTTGTGTCGCTACTGAGAAATTAATTAATCTTTGAAACAATGTATTGTCTCACTGGGACAGACATTTGGAGAATCTGCCACCTCTGATGAATTGGACCCTCCCAAGTGCTTAGTACAGTGCTCTGCACGTAGCCCTCAATAAATATCATTAATGATACAAATGGACCCTTCTCAGCCTTTCTTCTCTGCTAGAGTTGCTCCCAGTTCTGTAGCTACTGCTACCGTCAGTTTCCTAAGGCTTACACTGCTTACTTACCCAATGGGCTCCTCCAAAAGCTGCTACACAGAGGTGAGTTTTGTGATGCATTTTTAATACACTTTTCCATCTCAATTAACTTCCTAATTAGAACAATTTGGAAGTCTTTGGAATGGTTTTGCATTAAGTTAATATCTAAAAATTGACACTATACTCAAGATGCTTTTTATTATTCCTACCTCAAAGTGGGAATTTTCAACTGACCTATTGCAACTCTGCCAGCATACAAACCGGGTGGAAGGGGCTGGCTAAATAAATAAATAAATAGTAAATAAGTATATAAGTATAGTAATAATAAATAAATAAATTGGAAGGTGCTGGCTACCTGGAAAGTCCAGGAGGGTAAGTCATCTGCTTTACAGAAACAATTTCCACCCTTGCTCCCAGATGCTCATCAATAATAGGGAGAGAGTCACCAATCTGTCCAAATGTCATTGCTAACTCAGTTCTGTGGGGGGAAATCTTATGCCCTTTGAAAAGTTGTAACTGGCTTTGAGATATCCAAGCAAGGACAGTTTAACTAATGATACATTTGAGATTTTTCAGCTGAGAAAATTTTACAGACAATGTTAAACTGCCTTATAGAAACACTTTCACGGGCATATTTTGGGAGTTAAAACATGTTTTATATTCATATCACTGAACTGATGAATTGGGGAAACTTCTGAAAGGCAGAAATGGAAAAAAAAAGCCTTCAAGTGTTTTAAATGAGATTTGTTTGAAATTAGAATGAATGAATTTTATTTTACCAATGTCTGAGAGCTTTGCCAAAGCCTTCGCAACTGACCTTATCCGTTACAGCAAAGTTTCCTTTCAGCCCACATGAATCTGTTGTTGATTCATGTATATATAATGAGGAGGCATGTGGTCTACTGGGAAGAGTGCAGATCTGAGTGTTCCATAACTTTAGTCACAGCTCTGCCAGTGTCCTGTCGTGTGGCCTTGGAAAAATCACTATTTAAAGCTCTCTGTGCCTCAGTTCCCTCAACTTTAAAATAGGGACAAAATACCATCTCTCCCCGCCTCTTAAACTATGAGCTTCATGTGGGACAGAGACTGTCCTACTATCCTATATTTACCCCAAGTTTTAGCACCATTAAACACTTAATAAATGCCTTAAAATGTTACTATATCAGTACATTTAATGTCTTAGATGATCTTTTTCTTGTAAATTCGTCCTAATGTATTTCCACACTTTTTTTGCTCATTGGCAAGCAAAAATAAATGAGGGATTCTGATAACAGCCATTAAAGATTTTGATTTAGTGACGTTTAAACAAGTTTATGAAGGATGGATGCTAAACCTGATTGGGAGGAAGCCAGCAAGGAGGCTGAAACAGTAATCAAGGTGCGATAGAAGGAGTGCTTGGATTGATGTGGTAGCAGTTTGGTTGGAGACAAAAGGGTGGATTTTAGCAAGGTTATGAAGATTGAACCAACAGGATTTAACGGTGGATTGAATATGTGGGTGGAATGAGAGAGAGGAGTCAAGGATAATGCCAAGGTTCCGGGCTTGTGAGACAGAAAGAATGGTGGTGCCATCTACAGTGATGGGAAAGTCAGGAGGAGGATAGAGTTTGGGTAAGATGATAAGGAGTTCTGTTTTGGACATGACAAGTTTGAGGTGACAGCAGGACAGCCTAAGTAGAGATGTCATGAGAGCAGGTGGAAATGTAAGATTGCAAAGAGGGAGAGAGATCAGGCAGGGCAAGCACCTCCCAAGCACCCTATATCAGATGAGCTTCTCACATCCAAGCCCCCTCTGCCCAGTGTGTAGGGTGAGGCTTATTCATTCATTCATTAAATCGTATTTATTGAGAGCTTACTGTGTGCAGAGCACTGTACTAAGTACTTGGGATGTACAAGTTGGCAACACATAGAGACGGTCCCTACCCAACAACGGGCTCACAGTCTAGAAGGGGGAGACAGACAACAAAACAAAACATGTGGACAGGTGTCAAGTCATCAGAATAAATAAAAATAAAGCTAGATGCACAACATCAACAAAGTAAATAGAATAGTAAATCTGTATAAGTAAAACAAATAGGTAATAAATCTGTACAAATATATATGCAGGTGCTGTGGGGAGGGGAAGGAGAAGAGGAAAAAGGGGGCTCAGTCTGGGAAGGCCTCCTGGAGGAGGTGAGCTCTCAGTAGGACATTTTATGTAATGTCAAACTTCAAACATTTAGTAGACAATGAAACATTTATAAAACTGATAGATCCCACTTATAACAGAGTAAAACAAAGCATTGCCCTGGACTTTAAGTTTTATTGCTGCACACATAAAATTAGTTTAGTATGTTCTGGTTCCTCACAAGAGAAAAATGCAGGAATTGAATTCAGAAACCTTCATATGAACAATAAAATGCTTAGGTAGGCATAAAGCCTATCAGATGGAAGGAACTCACTCCCACTATTAATATTGATGTTTGGTATTATGAAGTTTGAAAGTGTTGTACTGTAGCATACTCAAGTGGTTACACACAGTTCTCTGTATCTATATGAACTCTTAACCATTGGACTGCCTAATGCTTTCAAACTTCTGGGTATGTGTCTGGGTAACTCCACAGAGGGAGCTCTTTGGGGCTTAACTTTTTCCCAAAATCAAAATCAATATACTCATTTTAATATGTCATAAACTTAGCTTAAATTCTAGCAGAAAAGGTTTCATGTTGCTTACCTACAAGTGGTTAAAGTATACCAACTTTAAATGATGTAAGAGGCCATGAACTATTGAGTCCAATTCAGGGAGACTGGCCTTGTGCCATCTTTAGATTGTGAAGAAATGAGCTATTTCATTCGATCATATTTACTGAGCACTTCACTGACCGCTTAGGCTTGGTATTATATTCTGAAACAGGGGCAAACTGGAGAGGAAAATTGTTGCCACTTGACTAGCTCTTTGGATTTCCCAGGGAACTCTGGGGAAAAGTCACTGAAAAGAACTGGCCCGAGAGGATCATCCTGCAAATGAGAGAAGCAGCATGGCCCAGCATGGCCTCTTCTAATAATGATAATAATAATAATAATAATAATGGAATTTATTAAGCACTTACTATGTGAAAAGCACTGTTCTAAGTGCTGGGGAGGTTGCAAGGTGATCAGGCTGTCCCACGGGGGGCTCACAGTCTTCATCCCCATTTTACAGATGAGGGAACTGAGGCCTAGAGAAGTGAAGTGACTCACCCAAAGTCACACAGCTGACAATTGGAGGATGCAGGATTCGAACCCATGACCTCTGACTCCAAAGCCCGGGCTCTTTCCACTGAGCCACGCTGCTTCTCTGATTTGTCTTTCTCTTTGTCTTCCTCTTTTTCTTTTGCTGCTTTCTCTTCTGCATTTTAGGGTGAGTTGGCCCTCTAGAGCAGTAGAGGAAGGTAGTTTGGCTAGCTTGGCAATTGCTGGGGATAGTTTTGAGGACAAATTTTCCTGAAAACTTTACTTTTGGGAGCTTTAGAATTGCATGGTGTTTCTATACTTGTGCCTGTCCTGTGGGCCTTGTCATTATGTAAGCCACACAACCAAGTGTAGGCCATAAGTAGAAAAGAAGCAGTGTGGCCTAGTGGGTAGAGGACAGGCCTGGGCGTCAGAAGGACCTGGGTCCTAATCCTAGTTCCACCACTTGTCCGCTGTGTGACCTTGGGTAAGCCACTTTGCTACTCTGTGCCTTAGTTACCTCATCTGTAAAATGGGGATTAATGGTTTAATTTCCATGTGGGACATGGCCTATGTCTAACCTGATTAGCTTGAATCTTCTCCAGGGCTTAGTACAGTGCCTGGTACATAGTAAGCTTATGGGCAGGGAACATATCTGCTAATTCTGTTGTATTGTGCCATCCCAAGTGCTTAGTACAGTGCTCTGCATATAGTAAATGCTCAATAAATACAATTGTTTGACTGATAGTAAGTGCTTAACAAATACCATTTAACCCCCCCCACCCCCCCCACCCCAAAAAATACAGTGGTAGCCAGTTATAAGAATCAAAGCATGGTTCCAGGATGGTTTTCCTGTTGAGCCTAGGAGGGCAGTTTTCTAGGACATTCCTTATTAAAAAAGGAAAACTGGAGGTTAGTAATATAAGAAAAGACAACCCCCACTATATGTCCTTGGAGATGCAGTCAATAAATCAATGGTACTAAGTGCTTGGGAGAGTACAGTGCATTTGGTAGACATGATCCATGCCCTCAAGGAACTTTAAGATGAGGTTGCCAACTCCTAAGAGGTGGAATTGCATCAGTTGTGGTGCTCTGTGGTTTCCAACCCTTTACAGATCACATTTTAGTTCAGGGTCAAGGGTCCAGATGTGCGCAGGGCAGTGGCTATGATCACCACCAGAGAATTGTGTTTCTTGTTTTTTGGGGGGTTTTAATGGTATTTGCTAAGCACTTACTATGTGTCAAACATTGTCTAAGCTCTGGGGTAGATATAAGTGAACTAGGTTGGGCACAGTCCCTATCCCACATGGGGCTTAGAATCAAAGTGGGAGGAAGAATAGGAGAACTGAGGCATGGAGAAGTTAAGTGACTTGCCCAAGGTCACACAGCACGTGTTTGGCAGAGCTGGGATTAATGAAGCAGGTGACCAAGTAGACAGAGCATGGGCTTGGGAGCCCGAAGGACCTGGGTCCTAATTCCAGTTCTGCCATTTGCTGCTGTGTGACTTGGGGTGAGGCACTTAACTTCCCTGTTTCTCAGTTCCCTCATCTGCAAAATGAGCCCTATGTGGGACAGAGACTATGTTCAATTCGATTATCTTGTATCTATCCCAGCGCTTAGAACAGTACCTCACACATAGTAAGCACTTCTCAAATACCACAATTTTATTATTATTATTAAGAATAATGGTATTTGTTAAGCGCTTACCATGCTCTTTCCTCTAGGCCACACTGCTTGCTTTCCTGGTCCTTGAATCAAGGCAAGCAGATAAGTCCAGCCAGCCCATTTCCATCTACCTGAGGCTAAGCTGGGCTCATTTTTTTCTCTCTCAGTCCCATCCAACCTTTAATTCTAATTTACCTACGTGGATGGATACAGACCTGTGATATGCCCTATGTGAGGTTTGCTAAGCGAATGATGAAACCCCCACTGGGATTAAGCCAGTGAATTGCATGAAAAGCAAACACATCCCAAAATACAATATAGACTCTCTGGGCCCCATTTTAAACCAAGTAGCCAACAGTGCTTTCCATTAAGCAAAAATTGACTAGGCTCATTGATCTTAGCAATTCGATAAAACAATGGGGAAGAGTAGCGACAACAACGGAAAGTTAGACCACGCTGTCTCATGATCGAAAATGAGTAATTAGACTTTCCTGAGAATATTGTGGATGTTCACCTCATAATTACCCTCAAAAAATCAGCCTCAAGCAAATACATTTGGAGGCTACTTTCTAGTTTACTGGTGAGGCCCTTCATCCAACCTACAGTGCTCAAACCCCTCAAGAATGCTGAGGTCACAGACTCCAAAATCCTCCCCAAGGCCTCTTGACCTGATGACAAGTGAATGACAACCATCAAGTTCATCAAATAAGAAATTATTTCATGCTTAAATATCTCAATATCAAATCCTGAGTAAAGGATTGAATCGATTTGAATACAAGTTGTCACCAAATTAGCGTGTAATTCTATTTGCCTTTCAGACAAATCCACAGATTTTCTCATGGGACATTAGTAGAGTTAGATTATGTTTTAAAACTATATTGTACTATGCCAAGCTCTTAGTACAATGCTATGCACAGAGTAAGTACTCAAATTCCATTGGCTGGTTGATTGACATCATAAATGACCACCTTGGAATAGAGAATTATGCTCAGGGATCAGTGCATTCATTTCCTTCTTCCATAATTACTTGGAAGTGGAAAAAGCATTTTTATATGCCACCAGCCGAATATGCCAATAACGTAAGGTGCACTGTATGCTCAGAAAGGATAGGGGACAAAAGGAAGTAAGCCTAACAGAGTATGTGTTTGTATATAAAAAAAAAAAACCCAATAAACGAACAAACCAGCAAAAAAAATAAAGCCAGAGGTATTTAATGGTGACTGGCTCTGTCAAAGATACTACTCTCCCTGTAGCAAGAACAAGCTGGGAAACAGACTGAATCCACACAAGTAAACTGAACCTCTTGTCAGAAACTATGTTCTGTAGGCATTTTTGAAACCCACTAAATTCACAGCTCTGTGGTTGCTGGAGGCTGTTTGGAGAGGCGACTCATCAGATGTTTCTCTCCATGGAAACAGCTGGACACCTGTAAAATTAATAAGCCAAAGCGAGTCCACTGCAGCAATACTCTTCTGAGGCATTTTCCTCCTTCACACACCTTTCAATCCCTGTAAAGAAACATCTGGAAGAAACAAGGCATTTAATATAGCTTGTTAATGTCATTTGCTTTTATCTTTGCTCTTGAGTGATTGGGCTGAGGAGAATGCTATTAGCATGAGTTGGAAATTTAATTTGAGTGCTTCATTCAATCATGGCTCTCTCCAAGAGGGTACACATTTGCTTGAGGTGCTATAGCTTCATTAAATATTTGCTTTACTTGATAACAGTTGATGAATTGTGTGAAGTATAGGTTTCAATTGGCTTAGCATTTTAAAAAATAGGGAGCCTGAAGTAGCAGCCTTTTTCACTGATACTGTTCCACTGGGAACTGAAATTCACTTGTGCAACATTTGCCTAGTTCTTCCTTTTTTAGGAAATTGTTATTCTTCCAAGGAGGATAGTCTAGTGGACAGACCACAGGCTAGGGAGTGAGGGCTTACTGTGTGAGAACACTGTACTAATCACCAGGGGAGGTACAATGGACTTGGCAGACATAATCTCTGCTCTTTAGGAGCATACAAGATAGCAGAGGAGACAGACCTGAACTAAATTATAGGTAAGAGAATGCAATTAGAGTTTAAACTGAGCACTGAGGGGGTTGGGGGTGGGTCATGAATATGCTTGGATGACAAGAAAATGTTGAAGTGGCAGTGGGAGGAGATAGGGCATGTCTGCTAATTCTATTGTATTCCCCCCAAGTGCTTCTTAATACTGTATTGTGCACAGAGTAGGTACTCAGTAGAAACCATTGCTTAATTGAAATGAGACATTAATCAGGGAAGGCCTCATGAAGGAGCCGTGATTTCAGAAGGACTTTGAAGTTGGGGACCACAATGTAAGTTGAATTGAACCTTGAGAAATACTGGGGGAACCAACGGGCTTTAGTCTTATATTGCACTCTCCCAAGCACAGAGTAGAGTGCTGTGCACACAGTAAGTGCTCAATAAATGCAACTGAATGAAAGTGTTATATGTAGGATTCTCTGAAGCGGGGGCGGGGGGGGGGGTTAGCGAAGCAGCGTGGCTCAGTGGAAAGAGCACGGGCTTTGGAGTCAGAGGTCATGGGTTCAAATCCCAGCTCCGCCACATGTCTGCCGTGTGACTTTGGGCAAGTCAACTTCTCTGAGCTTCAATTACCTCATCTGTAAAATGGGGATTAAGACTGTGAGCCCCACATGGGACAACCTGATCACCTTGTATCCCCCCCAGTGCTTAGAACAGTGCTTTGCACATAGTAAGTGCTTAACAAATGCCATTATTATTATTATTGGTGTGTACGTATGCTGCATGGCAATGCTCTCTCTTCTAAATGATTTAGACAAGTTCTACACACAGAATACCAGTGGTACTAGGCACAGTAATCGGGGAAACAATCTCTGTTCTGGGGTAGTATATAGCAATTGATCAGTGCCAAGAACATGAAAAGGTAATTGCCAAAGAGAGAAACACCTGATCCCTACTTCCATGCAGATCTATAATATGGAGTCAGAGGCACAGGTGGAAGAGGTAGATTTTGGGGGCATATAATATATCTCCTCTTGAGACTCAGCTGGGAAGGATGAGGGAATGGATGTGGAGCTGGGAGGGAATTGGAGAGGTGAGGCCAAAAGATAGCGACTCCAGATAATAACACTAGTTTGAAATGCCAGCCATTTTTGAAAATGTCATGAAAGGCATGACAGAAAGTCATTTTCCCTGTGGGGGGAATGACTAGGCTTTTTTTTCAAATTGAAAAAAAATTGAAAGCACCAAATTGAATATGGGTGCTTTACTTTAAATGATTTGCCAGCCAGTTTTCTCAATTTCAACTAAAGGAAAGGGGGTTTACTATTAGTCCTTTTCTCACAAGATAACCGGAAAGAACTAAAAAAATACCTGTTGTACAGGCAGGATTCTTCCTTGGCTCATGCCTCAGAAGTCACTCCTGGTTAGCTTAAAAGTCACCCGAACTGGTGGTTACTGTCAGGGGGTGCTGAATCTTTTATCCCAATGCCCTAAGAATTTGGATGGATTTATAACTGAGACTTGGTCTCTGCACTTCCCAAATGGTAATATGAGAAACCATATTGATGGAGGTGGAGATGGAGAGGCAGAAACCTTATTTGTTAAACAAATAAGTTCTGTTTCTGACTGCATGTTGTGGACTGAGAAGCCGTATTATCTAGTAGAAAGAACACGAGCCTGGGACTTAGAAGACCTGGGTTCTAATCCGAACTCTGTGTGACCTTGGGCAAGTCATTGAACCTTCCTATGCCTCAAATTCTTCTTCTGTAAAATGGAGATTAAATACCTGTTCTCCCTCCTATTTAGATTGTGAGTCCCATGTGGGACAGAGACTGTGACTAGCCTGATTATCTTGTGTCTACTCCTCAGTTTAGTACAGTGCTTGGCACCTAGTAAAAGTTTAATAACCAACACAATTATTACTATCATTATCATTGCATTGTTTTTTTGCACCAGGAGAAAATGCTGAAGCAGCAGCTCTTTTGAACCAGTCTCCGATCATGGCCAACTGTCTACAAACTCGCAGCATTCCCTATTCTACTGTTAGACTACCCACTCTCCAAAGAATTCCCCATGACTTTCCAGGATAGCAGAGGGGTGAGGGGCAGGACTGGCTTAGGAAAGCCTCATATAGTTTAATTCTCTCTGGGCATTTGGAGGTGTGGAGAGTGTCTTGCATCACTGACCTTACATTAATCTGCACAGGTTTATGTCCTGTTAGCATTTTATGGCTGGGAATATTCAGTTTAAACACTGAACTTTCCACCCAACAATAGGTGTGCCAAATAGAAGCTCATCCTTTTCCTGGGGTTTTGAAATATGATTGCTTTTCTATTTTATGAGGAAGAGGTTTGCCCTGCCTCACCATAAAAATTGTGTCCACAGTTATGAAGAATTTTCCTTTCTGGCCCATTGAAAATGCTCAAAGACTGTGTAAGGGTAAGATCAGATTAGACGTTCATTCATTCAGTAGACTCAGTGAGGATGTACCCATCACTAATCCTCAAACCCAGATTAAGACCTTTGAAGTTGCTTAACGTTACTGTTAGGGTTCATTTTTCATGCATTGCAAGCATTCTTTTTTGAGTGTCAGTTACCTCATTCAATTCATTTCAGGTCTTGTTTTTAATGTGGTTACATCTTGCTCTCTTCAAGTACTGTGTTTGAAAGGCAAAGGGCAGCAGACCACAGTGAGATAAATGCTAATAAGGATTAGGAAATACCATGAGGCAGAATTAATGAGACATGTAAAAGAATAATGTAAATTTATGTAATTTAATTGGGGATATAATGGGTACAGATGATATACATTGAAAATCTGAAAGGAACTAGCACAAAACCAGTCACATTTAGAAATGGGAATGGTATGAAAAAAGACTCAATGAATTGAGTAAGAGAATTAAAAAACCAGAGAACTAAAAAGAGATAGGTCAATTTAGCAAACTCCAACAGTTAGGCCCAGCATTCAGTGGATGACAAACTATCTCTTTAGGCTAAGATACTGCTTTTATTTATGCTGGATTGTTAAAAAAAAATGCAAGTGGTATCCGATATTTAGTCTCGGAGAACTGTTTTATGGTGTTAAGGACTTTTCTCAAAGCCTGGGATAAGAGCACAGAGAAATGTATATAGAACTTTATGAAAGAAAAATTAGTAGTTAACATTAATAAATAATAAATTAATAATTAACATTATTGATGCCATTTCTTTTGAATTCATTTCCTTGTGGTTGTGTTGGACCCAGTGGGGTTTACCTCTTCAGAACTAACCAATACAAGGGTACAGTAGTCAACTTTCACAGCCTTGATCTAGATCCATTGAATATGGCCTTATTTGGTTCATAGTCTGGGGACACTGTAATTCTTGGGTAATAACGTAATCCTTGACAGTGTCTCAGCTTCATATGGCTCGGTTCTATTTTCATCATATTACCTGAGTTGTGGGACTTCCACACTTCTATATTTCCACACTAGAAATAAATGTCTGTTCCCTCCACAGCCAATACAAATGTTTTTCCTGGACTGTTTTTTTCCTTACTTAGCCACTGACCTGTGACTGCCAGTGACTTCCATCCTACTACTTTGTTTTCACTGATGCAGCAATGGAAAGTAACACATGAGTAGAACGTTGGCTCGGTGGCCACGTAGGTGCCCTGGCAGTATTGACACCTTAGAAAGTTCCCCTGTATGAGTTCCGTAAGTCACTAAACCATTACTTGCTGCTTATTACTGATCATCAGAGAAGCAGTATTGCCTAAACGACCCTGGGAGTCAGAAGGTCCCGGGTTCTAATCCCAGCTCCAATACTGTCTGCTGTGTGACCTTGGCCAACTCACTTCACTTCTCTGTGTCTAAGTTCCCTCATCTGTAAATTGGGAATTAAGTCTGTGAGGCCTTTTAGACTGTAAACCTGTGGACAGGAATGTCTGTTTATTGTTTTATTGTACTCTCCCAAGTGCTCAGTATGGTGTTCTGAAAACAGTAAGTGTTCAACAAATACAACTGAATGAATGAATGATCTTGTATCTTTCCCAGCACTTAGTACAGCACCTGCCACTTAGTAACTGCTTAACAAATACCATTAAAAAAAATCACCAGTAGTGTGGTAAATCTGAATTAGACTTGTCCCCTTGAAAGAGGATTGTAACGAACACCATCAAATCCAAACTCTTTCAAAGCACTTCCAAGTATAAACAAAGTTTATTTAAGAGATTAGGCACCTGACTTTCGTAGAAATAGCACCGGCCTCAGGATCAGAAGATCTGTGTTCCAATCTTGACTCTGCCACTTGCCTGCTGTGCTACCTTGGGCAAGTACCTTCTTTGTTCCTCAGTTTTCTCATCTCAAATGGTGATAAAATGCTGGTTTTCCTCTAGACTGTAAGATCCTCATGGGCAAGCCACATTTTTTATCCACCCTGTTGTATTGTACTCTACCAAGGGCTTAATACAGTGCTCTGCACACAGTAAGTGCTCACTAAATACAGTTGTTTGATTGTTTTCCTTCCCACTTAAACTGTAAGCCCATGTGAGACAGAAACTGTGTGTGAAATCAGATTGTATTGTATCTACCCTGGCTCTTAGTATGGTGCTCGGCATATAGTAAGCACTTAAGTACCAAAGATAATGTTATTATTGTCATTTTTTAATGGCAGCACAAATGAGTTTTGTAACAAATCTAAAGCACTTGTAGCATAAGGGAGTCTCAATGGCAGTGGACAAAGGCTGAACTCTCAGTACTTGCAAAGAACTGAAAACCACAAAAAATGTGCAGTGTAGCCAAAAGAAGCTCCCACCCTCACTTAGTCGAGGCCTTCTCCAACTAAGCCTTCATTTCTTTTTCTCCCACTCCCTTCTGCATCTCTCGTGCACTTGGATTTTCACTCTTGACTCACCCCACCCTCAACCCTACAGCACTGTACAGATTCATAATTTATACATTTATGTTGATGTCTATATCCCGCTCCAGACTGTATGCTCATTGTAGGCGGGGAATGTGTCTTCCAACTCCGTTATACTGTACTCTCCCCAGTGCTTAGTGCAGTGCTGTGCACATAGTAAGTGCTCAATAAATACATTTGATTAATCGATGTACATATGTGTATTAATGTGTCTCCCCCTCTGGACTGCTGTGGGCAAAGTAATTGAATAATAATAATAATAATAATGACATTTATTAAGCACTTACTATGTGCAAAGCACTGTTCTAAGTGCTGGGGAGTTTACAAGGTGATCAGGTTGTCCCACGGGGGGCTCACAGTCTTAATCCCCATTTTACAGATGAGGTAACTGAGGCCCAGAGAAGTTAAGTGACTTGCCCAAAGTCACACAGCTGACAATTAGCAGAGCTGGGATTTGAACCCATGACCTCTGAATGACTGTTGGACCAATGTAATTGGGTTATTTCCAGCTGCGGCAGCATTGAAAGCAAAGCATCTGAATGGGGTTGCTGGAAGAGGACAGCTGCCATTCTATATTTTCTGCTCTGCCTATGTAAACATACTCTAGGATGGCCTTTCTTAACCAATCTGTATGGATTTGGTTAACTTAATATTTCTTCATAAATTGGTTACTCCAGTCCCTCAATCATTTCCCTTGGGTGCTTTTTTCCAATGCCCAGAATTCCTGTCACTTTTTCCAGTCAGTCTGCACAGTAACTTTTGGTTTCTAAACAGCTCCCAGCAGATTGCAGTTGTTCTAAATTGACGCATTCAACCAAGTTACAGTTAATCATTTCTATTGCTTTCAGTTCCTTTCTCAAGTTATTGTAAATCACTGAGAGAGAGAAGACCTTATTATGACGTATGAACTCTGACTAAACGCTTGTGGAAAATCCTGTGAAAGCCAGAAAATGCAGAATTGAGTCAAGAAACTGGCCCCGATATTCCACATTAGGTACTCTATGTACTTTAGTTTCAGACAGCACAAATATAGTGTTATTGGATTTTAAACAGCACATCAGTGTCTCTGGGACAGTGGAAAGTGTTCTGCTTGCTCTTTCCTCTAAACTGTTAGCTCGTGGATAAGGGACGTGTCTACCAACTCTGTTATACGGTACTTTACCAAGTGCTTAGTTCAGTGTTCTGCACACAGCACTCAATAAAAATATGATTGACTTTAAGCCAACTAGTAAGAGTCTAACTTTAATTCTCTCCAACCATCGCCAGGTACTAATTGTTTGCCAGTCAGAGACAAGGATTTAAGTGTTTTAGGATTAGGAGAAGGCGCCCAACTTTGGAATGGTCACCGAAAGCTCCAGTGTTTTGCAAAGAGAAAACTGTCAGCTTACTGAGACAGTCTGCCAAATTATTCTTCTTCATAGGCAAAAAACCCAGGACCTGATATCTGTGATCCAAAGTAGTAAACTATTTTCATATTGCCCACCCTCAATGGGTGAATGTTTGGAGAAAAACTGATAGGTATTCCTCATCTTCATTCAGATAGCAAATTTCTTGCACACCATTTCGTAAACATAAGTTTACAATTTCCCTAATATTATTCACATTTTATTATCTAGTGATTAGTCTAGTTTAATTGCCTGATTTCAGTATGTGCTGTTTTTCATTACAGTACTTAATTATGTGGTAGAGTGTGTCATAAATAATCCAGAGAATAGGTTAATTGGACTGTGTGTAGGCTTTTGAAAAAGACACCCATGAGTATTTGTATATTATGTTATGTAAGCGTTTCAAGTCCATTTACGATTCTTAAATCTTGTTCCTAATGGAGGGAATGTTTCTCTTCTCACTGAGGCATAGAAAATGGTGCTGATTCAGCTACACCACACGTCTCATTCCACAAGCACTTCAGTGAGTAAGTGCTGAGGCCGATGATTAAATACTCATTCTTCTCGGTTTGCCTGTCTCATCCTCATGGTCATTTTCCCTCTGTGTTTTTAAGATGCAGCTTAGCATGCCTTCGTTTTGGAAATGTCATCATTTTCACAGCCAAAACCTGTACTTTTTAACACAGCAATTAAGGCATTTTGTTGCCCTTTTCTCAGTTTGAGGAAGTTTAATTTTCCTTGCTTGTTTTTAAAATCCAGAATTGTAGATGCATCCTAGTGATTCTTATACTAGATTGAAGCGTGAATGTGCTTCACAAATAGCATGGGAAGCAGTCACTTAGCACCGAGGTAACGGGCAGACAGAAACCCACAGAGATTGCTCTTTGCTATTTCCCCATGGAGAGCAAAGCCTAGGTCAGGGAGACCATGGGGATGGGAAAGAAACCAGAAGGGATTGTAATGTGTGACATTCTACTTCCTAAGTAGGATGTTCCATGTGGCACCTTTTTAGGGCATTTGTTAAGTGTGCCAAGCATTGCTGTAAGCACTAAAATAGTTACAAGGCCATCAGGCTGTACACAGTCCTTGTCCGCATGGGGCTCACCACCTAGGTAGGATAGGATTTATTCCCCATTTTACAGATGAGGAAACTGAAGAACAGAGAAGTTAAGTGACTTTCATTCATTTAGTCATATTTATTTGTCCAAAGTTACACAGCAGGCCCATTGACAGAGCTGGGATTAGAACCCTCTTCCTCTGTCTCCCAAGTTCATGCTCTTTTATTGCTTCAATGCCCATGAAGTCACTTCACTTCTCTGGGCCACCATTCTCTCATCCTCTCTTGTACATATTTACTATTCTATTTATTTTATTCTTGTACATATTTACTATTCTATTTATTTTATTTTGTTAATATGTGTTGCTTTGTTGACTGTCTCGCCCTTCTAGACTGTGAGCCCACTATTGGGTAGGGACCGTCTCTAGATGTTACCAACTTGTACTTCCCAAGCGCTTAGTACAGTGCTCTGCACACAGTAAGCGCTCAATAAATATGATTAAATGAATGAATGAATGAATCTGCAAAATGAGGATTCAATCCCTGTTCTCCCTCCTACTTGGACTGACTTCTCTATGAAAAATACATTGCGAGAGCAAGCATTGGCTCATTTAAAATGAGAGGCAGGCAACTCTTCTGAGAGCAGTATAGCACCCCCAGAAACTTCAAATAAGAGAATAACTTCCTCTCTAGTTTGTAGAGGGTGAAACATTTGTTTGTCAGTGTGCACTTGTAGGTGTGCATTTTTTATCCAGTTATGAAAATGTACTTGACCCTACAAAACTAGTACACATAAAAGGAAAGAATTCTTGCATTTTTAAAATATCTTTTTTTGTTTAGAAACTAGTATGTCTTCAGAGAATTGATGGAAGGCTCTTTGAACATAAAGAGGATTAGTTAGATGAAATACTTTGATTTAGGAAGAGAGGGTTAAAAAGAATCTTGGTTTTGGCTAACATCTACGAGAGGCATTTATTCTCAAGTTATTCTAAATCTCAAACCATTGAGTTCAAAGAAATTTGATTTACAAAGAAGCATAGTGATGAAAGTTTGTTTCAAATGAAAATTGACAAGGGACCCAGATCCTGTTGATGATAAGTAACCTAGGATAAATAGTTGGTGGAAAAATCGGTTAAAAGGTAATTTTGATAGTGTATAGGTAGTTAGAATTGAAAATGAGAATAGGATTGCAGTACTCAGAATTAAATTATTTAAATGCAAATAATTTTTAAAAAATTGAGTGTAATGGGGTTCCAGACTAGAAGAAAGCTAAAGGTTACACAGAACTGACACATGGAATTTTGAGAAGTGGTTTTCTTGCATCAGATATCAAAATTTTGCAGCAAAATGGCACTGTGGTCTTCACCACACTTGGTAGCCAGCTGTTTTCAGGATTCCTGCTCATCCTGTCCACCAGGTAAGGCACCCATATATCTACAATTCTATTTATTTATATTGATGCTATTGATACCTGGTTACTTGTTTTGAAGTCTGTCTCCACCATTCTAGACTGTAAACCTGTTGTGGGCAGGGATTGTCTCTCAGTTGCTGAGTTGTACTTTCCAAGTGCTTAGTACAGTGCTCTGCACACAGTAAGTGCTCAATAAATACAATTAAATGAATGACAGACACCCTAGGTAGTTCTTTAAGCATGAAGTTTACTTCTTGAATGTCATCATTCCATCGGGTAACTCCCCAATTCTGAATATCACCCCACAATTCCCCCAACACACCACCCCCGTGAGTTATGGGTTGGTCTATATAAATGTATGTTTAGCTCATGAGAGTTAAGTTAATAAGTACTTTTACCACCAAATTTTTGTCATACTACATGACTTTTAAACTTCAGTTTTCCCAGATGAAATTATTTTTTTTTCTCCTTATCAAAATACATCTTGGTATATTAGAGCATTCATGGTGTTAGCTTACCCACTTATAAGATCATCTGAACCACAGTTTTTTAAGAATTGACCTTCTCCTTGGCATATTTTAAATAGATATCTTCAAAATATAAAGTCATTTCAACTCCTAGTCCTTTCATTATATCTTGATCAAAGAAAAAGTTGCCTCCAATTTTTTTCACCTTTAGTCAGCTGTGTGACCTGTGGCAGGTCACTTGACTTTTCTGTGCCTCAGTTATCTCTTCTGTAAAATGGAGATTTAGACCGTGAGACACATTTGGGACATATACTGTGTCCAACTGATTAGCTTGTATTTACCCCAGCAATTAGGATATTGCCTGGCACTTAGTAAGCACTTGATAAACTCCATTAAAAATATTTTATTTTCCAACTCAAACTCTTATAAATTTAAGATAAAATTGTACTGTATATTTTGCACAATACTTTCATTTTGCTAGGACTTTTTGATCTACACCTCTAACTCTCCCATATCTAGGATTATCATCTGTGTTTCATTAAAAAAATGAACCATCCTCACTCCCACCACAAGACACAAAACTTAATAAGAAAAGGCAACAGCAAATTTTAAAAGAGCTTTAATTAATAGCCATAGGCCATAAACATTTCTGTGTAGAATTCAGAACTAAACTGGAGTTATGAAATGCAGAACACTTCTAATCTCTTTGTAGGAATTTTTTCTAACAATAATAATCTGCCATGAGAACTCTGCAAAGGTATTTGAAGTGTTTTTTCTTTGATTTAAATGATCTGGTTTAATCGATAACCTATGTTGATCACGTGTACTGTGTATACAAAATCTCTGTGAAGAGGAGAGATGAGATTATGGTGATGTACTGAATAGTGATGATAATGGCACTTAAGTGCCTACAAGGTGTCCATCTCTGTTCTAAGCTTTGGGGTAGATAGAAGCTAATCAGGTGGATACACAGTCTAAGTAGGAGGGAGAGTGGGTATTGATGTAGACAGCTGGGAGACAATAGCAGCAGGCAGATTCGTAGGGGTGCAGAGATGATTCTCAGAGAGAAGCTTCACACCAACCAGCAGAATCTAAAATGTCTCGTTGACATAAACTCCTTCCAACCCTGATGCTGCCTATTCAGTATTGTCCTTTAAATCCACTATATTAATGTCACCTTTCACCAGCTGCTTTACTAAACATCTTAGACTTGGTATTTTGAAGGCATCCGCCTACCCTCCCCACTCTGAGCCACGTGGCTCCAAGACGGTGGATAGGGCCACCAGGTAGTATTGGTCCTTCGGCTATCTTTCTTTATGAACAAACACAGTGTTTCTCTCTGTCGCTCCTTGCCTCTTCTCTAGGGTTTAGTTTCTCATGTTCAACTAGAACTGAGGGGATCATTTGACATTCTTTGCTCCGAAGGCTGAGAGCACATGGAGAATATGTGAAGAAGGTGGGGAGGTGTAGGGGCATTTATTTATTGAGTGCTTACTGTGTGCAAAGCACTGCACTCAGTTGGTAGATACAAGGGGTTCGTGGGAAATAGCAATGAGGGATTTGGACCTTTCAAGGTAAATTTTGCTGCAAGAACAAGATTTGTGTTGGTCTGGTGAATTTTGCCAGGCCAGTGAATATACCCAGCAATTTACAGAGGTAATTCAATATCAATTGAGAGGATAAAACTCGAGTTATTTGACTCTGGTCCACTGAACCTCCTCGTTTCTCTCAGTGGACAGAATCACTAAAGAAGAAACTTGTTTTCCTCCTGACTTTCTTTAGAAGAGCTGGTATCACCTAAGTAGCACCAGTAATTTCCTTCTTTTGTTTACATTATAGAATTATTTTATCTTTCCCTTCTCCTTCCTCAGAACAACAAATTCATCTTCATAAAACCTTTTCAAAATTGAATTTAACACATTCAATTTTAGTTGTTTTTTTCCTGCTTTATACATACTGTTGGAAAAAAATCTATTTCACATCTGAATTTAGTCCTTCCTTGAGCTATGTAGCCCGTTATTAGTTTACACGCCTCGTATTTTAGGAATCTAATTTTGCAAGCTCTGTGCATCATTCTGGATTCTTGTATTTTTAGGGGTTGCTTTTAAAAAGTCTAGAGAGTAAGATGAGAAGAGTGCCTCCCTGTGAAAATATTGAACAGAAAGTGTGGTGGGAAGCATCAGCATTCTTAAGTGTTGTATTCTTGTCCTGTGACTTTAGTTTTCTCATCCCTCCTGTGGTATTTTCCATTTACAACTGCCTCCGAGTAGCCATTTCAAGTTCTACCAAACTTGCATACCACTTAAGGTAATAATAATAATAATAATAATAATAATAATAATAATAATGGCATTTATTAAGTGCTTACTATGTGGAAAGCACTGTTCTAAGCGCTGGGGAGGTTACAAGGCAATCAGGTTGTCCCACAGGGGGCTCAAAGTCTTAATTCCCATTTTACAGAAGAGGTAACTGAGGCACAGAGAAGTTGAGTGAGTTGCCCAAAATCACACAGCTGACAATTGGCAGAAATAGGATTTGAACCCATGACCTCTGACTCCAAAGCCCATGCTCTTTTCACTGAGCCACGCTGTAGGACTGAAGACCACAGTTTTGACAAACTAAATGATCATTCAAGCCAAATAAAAAGCAGGTCCATCAAAGGGGGCTTTTCAGAATTGAAAGGTGCTCAGGAGTTTTGAATGAATAAATTTTAAGGTCTGAAACCGTGCTCGTTATTCCAATAGAGTTGATAGTTGATAGAGTTGATAGAGGATTTGAATCCTAGTCATAGCTCAGGCAGTTACTCACTGTCACATTTCCCTCAACTCCCTCAAAGTGTTTTTAAACACTCAGAATGTCCTGGGG
This sequence comes from Tachyglossus aculeatus, assembly GCF_015852505.1. Taxonomy (NCBI): domain Eukaryota; kingdom Metazoa; phylum Chordata; class Mammalia; order Monotremata; family Tachyglossidae; genus Tachyglossus; species Tachyglossus aculeatus. The sequence continues at coordinate 14,272,504 of NC_052090.1, read as the reverse complement.
CAGGATGACAGAGAAAAGGGGAAGCAATGTCGCCCAGTGGATAAAGCATGGGCCTTGGAAGCCAGAGGACTTTGGGTTCTACTGCTGGCTCCACCACTTTCCTGCTGTGTGACCTGGGCAAGTCACTTTGTATCTCTTTGCCTCAGTTTCCTCAACTGCAAAATGGGGATTTAATACCGTTCTCCCCCCTACTTAACATGTGAGCCCTAAGTGAGACAGGGACTGAATCTGGCCTGATTAACCTGTGTCTACCCCAGTGTTTACCACTTGACGTATAGTAAGCACTTGACAAATGTCATAAAATAAAAGAAATATGTCTCCAGATTTCCTGCCCATATTCTTCCTAATTGAATATATCAAATCACAGTCCAGTATTGTGATCAGCACACTATTGGTACATGATAATTTTTTCCTAATGAATAAATCAAGTAGGTTTAGTGGGGTTATTTTGGGTGGGGGGGGTAAAGTTGCTGAAATTGTTCCTCCAAAACTACCCTCGAGCATTAGCCGCGTGTCCTTATGGATCCAAAAAGTGAGAAACACTTCCCTCTGACTTTGCCTTCCCCTTTCTATGGGTGGCTTGAGAAGCCTTAGAAAATGCAATAGAAGATTCAGAGGGTATTGGAATCCTTTGTATGGGTGTATGCAAGTAGTAAATGTGTATGCAAGGTTCCTTAGTGAAGGGGTAGCGGCCAGATCCTCTTCAGTTCCAGAGCCTTCACAGGCCTCCTCCAGCTCTTTCTCAATGAATCAATCAATCAATCAAGCATATTTATTGAGCGCTTACTGTGTGCAGAGCACTGTACTAAGCACTTGGGAAGTACAAGTTGGCAACATATAGAGACGGTCCCTCCCCAACAGTGGGCTCACAGTCTAGAGGGGGGAGACAGAGAACAAAACCAAACGTATTTAACAAAATAAAATAAATAGAATAGATATGTACAAGTAAAATAAATAGAGTAATAAATATGTACAATCATATATACATATATACAGGTGCTGTCGGGAAGGGAAGGAGGCAAGACAAGGGCTTGACAAGTGAAGGGCTGACAATTGAGTGTTCAGACAGCTAAGCACTTGGGAGGCCCAATCCATAAGCATCTCCTCTAACAGTGAAGGGAACAAGTGGCTAGAGATTACCAAGCTAAACATTAGGAATTCGCATTGACAAGGGCAATTTTACATTCCCCCTGTATTCATGAACAAAATTCTGCCATATACCTCAGCTTCTAAATCTGAAAACAATATCTTAGGAACCCATTTCTCACTTCTGTGGGTAGGAGGGCCCCTGTTTTGGTGTGGTGATGTTCAATCTGCACTGACAACTCTACTGCTAGCCATTGTCCTGGTGTTTAGATCAAGGAGTCCACATGACCCTCCACCACCGAGACAATGACTAAGTAAACTACAGGAGTTCTTGGTCTCCTTCGGCCACTTTGGGCAAGGATTTGGCCAACCAGGATGCCCGCCTCTCCCCAGACTGCATGCGCTACTTTTGAGACAGGTGGGTGGATGGTGAGGGAGGGCTGAGGAGGTAGGAAGGTCAGAAGTGTAGACTGTGTGCCAGCTGGTATTTCCAGGAGAGCTAGGCTGTGGCTAAACAGGATCGCTCAGCCTAAGGAGCAGCGGAAGCCACAGAAATCTTGTCAGTGGCTGGTGTACGTCACCGTCAACCGACGGAACATGATGTAACAAATCTGTCCATGAGGCCACACCATCCGGCTCTCCCCATTCAGTCCATGCTCTTCCTACCCCCCTCCCTCCCCCACTCCCACGTAAAAGTAAATACGCAGAACTAATAAAAAGTATTTATTTTCTATTTTCCAGTAGGTTCCATTACAAAAAAACCCCAGAAGGTACAGTTTATTAGTGATACATTGAGCTAAAACAACCAAGTGACTTATGTTTGTCACAGATATCGATTTACAGATTACAAACATCCACTGAAACCATTAAAAATGAAATAAATACTTTATAATTTAAGTTTCAGGTATTTTGATGGCAATTTTAATATTTATAAAATATATACCATTTCTATTTGATTTTTCTCATTTATCCTCAAAAAACAAATTTTAATGTGCAAAAAATGAAAGTGGTTTAAAATGACTAAGGAATTGGAGTCATTCAAATGCAAGGATTCTGGCCTTATGAAAAAGTCATTCCTTAAGGTTGTTCATTAAGTAGTTGCCCAGGTTTTTCACCAGTAATAGAGAAGGAAACTCATTTCTCTGGACTCCTGGACACAGTCCTCTAAGAAGCACAGCCTTTTCCTTGTGCTTCACAGTCATTTTCCTTCTTTGCAGCAGTAGCCCCAAGTTTACTGCAAGGGTAGCATTGTATTCTTAGAAAACTGGCTGTAGATTTGCCCAGTATTGACATACCTAACACTTTATTTATGTTATCTATTTTTGCAATGAAAGACTATCTCAAACTAATACATAAAAAGTCCCTTGGCCAGGCTTAAATGGGTCTAATACAAATTTTCAAGCAGTAAGTGCTAGGCTAGTAAATATGAGTTTTACTGCAAAGGTTTTTAAACTGGGAATCAGACATGCTTCTAAAATCTGACCAATAATAAATAGCTAATTACTTTTTCCTTATCTTGGCAACACCATTGAATGTCAGCTACGCATATTTTCTGAGACAAAGTAGCTTTCATTTTTGTATTCTCAACCTACAGACCATACTTTTATATAAGAAATTTAGTTGCTCGCCACTATGGCTAAAGCCAGTACAATGAAATGGACCTCTGTGCCACCTGACAATGCATAACATTCCCTGCACTTCCTGGAGCTATCACTAAACACATCTACTATTATTATGTTTATTAAGTGCTTACTATGTCAAGCACTATATTATGTGCTGGGGTGGATAACAAAGTAGTCAGACCTGATATCTGAGAACTTTATTTATTTATTTTAAAATAGAGACACCAAGGCACTGAGGGAGTTTAAAATTTGTTTCACAAGCATTTGAAGTCGTTGCTATTAAAATGTTATTCCAGGAGCAAGACTATAAATGCCTCTAGGGATTAGAATATATCAATTGCATGCATGAAAACATAATTTTTACCTACTGCTGCCCCATTTCTAATAATTCTAATTTAAATAACTCAAATTATAACAATGAATTTTAAACCATGACTGGAAGACACAAAGAAAAATGAAAGAATACCTCAACTGCTGGAAATTCAAACATAGGTAGATTGAATTTCCTTACTAATTATATAAAATACTAATTTAAATGGTAAAACCATCCTAATGATGTTAAGGTGATTTTTTTTAAGTTTAAGCTATATTGTACATTGTGGATTGAAAGTTTGCTTTATATCTACATGATTGTTTTGGATATAGGGTCAGAATTTAAGGTGCATGTTATTGGCGTAATAAAGATAACACTATGCAGATAAGCAGAGAGGTTTATTCACTATGCAGTTCTTCTTTTTGTCAGCTGGAGCTCTAAAAACAGAATAGTATGAGCCTTATCCCCCTTACACTTTCTGGAGAGATGGCATACTCTTCATCTTTGTCTTATGAATTGTAATTTTTAATAAGGTGAAATTACTTTAATGGGCTGGGTGTGTCAATTCTTTAAAATATTAAAACTGAGACCCAGAGTTTTGGTTATTGGCATATGGAGGCAAATGATTTCCATCTTTATTACCAGCCAGGTTTTCTTGCTGTACAAGCCAACAGGAAGTGTTTAGACAAACTAATTGGGGGTCGGTACGATCCACAATAGTTGGGCTTCTTTTTTGTCTCTGAAGTGCAGTTTTCAGAAGAGCTGGAGTAATGGATGGTTTGGGAGCAGCATAAGCATAGGGATCTGAAACCATCCTTTGGTTTTTCAAAAAGGGGTTACTTCCAAATCCAGAATCCATTGAGATGGTGTAACCCAGTGAGGCAGGCATTTGAAAGCCGTTGTTTTGGTGTTCCTTGATAGGGACCCACAGATACTTATCTAATACCTGGGGAGCTGGAGTTCACTTTCTCACCCTTCTTACTGAGTGTTTTGGCCCATTAAGATTGTCACTGGCTCCAGCACGTCTCTGGGGGTCAGGAGCCCAGGGATGAACAGGATTCTCACTAGCCATACAATGTGCCACATGCAAAAGGCTATTGTTGAGCAAATGGGATGGTGGGAAACATTCCTTAGCTTGTGTGTAACGGGAATCTGACCTGAGAGTATGCTCATAGATAGGCAGAATGCTTAAATCCATTATAGCCTTTTTATATTTCCTTCAAGTTGCCCAGAGGAAGAAGCTTGTGAGCTGAATCCCTGGGTAAGAACACAGCCCTGAGCTACCGTTTTTATAGTCCTCACTTCAGTGAGTCTTTGGGTCCTCTTATATTCTTCCATGAAAACACTTCACAAAAGAAAAAAAAAATCTTCCTTTTACCTTGTGCTTTTTTCCTCTGTAGTTATTTATCTCCTCTAAAGCAGTGGCTTTGTTGAAACATCTAGCTCAGAAAATGTAACAAAACTGCCTAATTCTGCATAGTTGATATTCAAAACTTTCTGGTCCTGTCCTCATGTTCTTCCAAAGTTACTTGGTAGCATCTTTTTCTAAATGATTACTCACTTCTACCATAGATTTGCTACCACTAAATGATCCAATCACTGTTTGAGTAAGGAAATGTAGAAAGGAACTGAAGCTTAGGGAATGAAAAGGTTTCCAATGAGAAGAGAGAGTTTGTTCCCCTTATTCAATCCAAGCACTATGGTTCAGATTACAAATACTGGATTGTTCTATTTTTAATTGAAGCACAGTGAGATAGAACTTCAATATGTCAAGTGGGGAAAAAAAAGACTTGTCCACTTCATCTGTCATATTAGACTCCAAGCCAGTTCAAATAACAAGATGTTAAAATAATGAGCGGCTTTTTTATTATTGACAAAGTGTTAAAAATTGTTTAATCAGTCATGTCCAGTAGAGTACCTGATACTTTTTCAATTTAATGACTGTCGAGTAATCATTTTATTTTAAATTATTGTTTCCACATATCATTTTTAGTAAGAATCACATCTGGAGACGAATACTGACAGGATTAATGAACAACTGTTCATATTCATTTCTGTATATTTTCTTTGGAGAGGAAAAAAAAGACAATTCAACATACCTGGGCCATGTTTATATGGCACAGCTTTCCCAAAGAAATTGAGGCTTTCAGTAACTCAGCATCCATTTTAATGGCCCATCCAATTCATTTATTCATTCATTCAAGTGTATTTATTGAGCATTTACTGTTTGCAGAGCACTGTACTAAGTGCTTGGGAGCATACAATGTAACAATAAATGGACAATTCCCTGTCCACAATGAGCTTACAGTCTGGAGGGGACGAACTCCTGCTCCACTAGAGAAAATCACAACCATCAGCATGGCCTCTAAAAGCTTTTTTTCTCTTTCAACCTCTATGAGCGTGTTGTGGGCAATGAATGTGTCCGTCTGTTTTTGTATTGTACTCTCCCAAGAGCTTAGTACAGTGTTTTGCACACAGTAAGCACTCAATTAATACGACTGAATGAATAAATGCAAACTCAAACACATGACCCCCGCCTTTTAAAAAAAAAAAAGTTTGCCTTTTGAAATTGCGTAGAGCCTAAACTTTGAAATGGCGGAGAAGAGCAGGTTAGGGGTCAGGGGTCGAGGGCAAAATTTTCTGCATTATTTGCCCTCCATTTCCTCCCCGCTATGTCTGAGAGATGTTCAAAGCTGTCCCGGTCAGTTTCTGGGATCCTCCACTGTGGAATTCCAACATGGCACCCAAAGGGACACTACATTCCATTTGAGAAACCCTACACTCAACATCATACATAGCCTAGGTGGTCACTGGAGAGGTCACCTCTACAAACTCACTGTGTTCAGAGTTTTTCTGAGGACATCTTATACCATTATTCCTCTCCCCTAAAAGAGAGGAAGCTGTCTGTGGGGAGTGAATAGGTTTCTCTGTTATTCTGTTCGTCCCAAGCACGTAGCACAGTGTACACCTGCAGCCGATGTTTTAAGCGAAACATCTTGTAATCAAATGAATCCTTTAAACCAGAGTATTTTTCCATGAAAAGCAATTTAAACTTAAATTTTAAACATACCTGGAGAAATAGTAGATATAATCTATGTAGGAGCTAAGGCAAAGGGGTTAAAAAGAGCTATGATCCTCACACTTACTAAAATAGACACTGCTCGAATTTGGCCCATAACATTCCATAATAAAAAGTATGATAGGAAAATGTAGTGATTTATAGCAGATTACCCTTTTTCTTATTTTACAGGGTTTGTTGGATTTTAGAAATCACCATTGTTTCTAGCTTGCATTTGGTGGAAAAGGCAAGCACCAATGCAATAACTGTCCTCATTTTGGAATTGAAATACTTATTCCTTGGCAACAGTGCAGGCAATACAATTCACATGTACTCTCTGTTCATCAACACTGCTTTTAGTTGCTCCTGTTCAAAAAATATTTTCAATTTACACACAAGCCTACACTAGATATGCATTTGCTCATCTTCACAAATGTGTTTTGGTGCAAAATAATTTGCAAAAAAGAGTTCAAGTTCTGTCCCTAAGTCATTCACGTGATGTATATATTAAAATCAGGTTCAGTATGGTCTAGTATTCAAATACGGTATCTTTGGAGACTGGTTAGTGCTTCTGCACCTTCCGGGGTTCCAAATTTACGGCTCCTCCAGATTTACATTCATCATGAGACAAGACACCCAAGACGGCACAACAGTGAATGGTCTGGCACTATGCAAATCCTGGGATTTGCAAAGGGGGGAGAGGGGATGAGTGATGACACTATTCTGTCTTCACAATTTACCCAGTTCCCATTTTCAGATTGAGTGAAAATGTAGAAGGAACAGTACCCTTAACTATCAGACACCCTTGGTTCTGAGGTGGCTTTCGAGGGTCATTTGAGGACCTGATTTATAAGGTCCGAGTTCTCGGACTTCTGCTTTCTCCACCACTAAGGTTATTCTATGGGGTGCTCCCTCTTGAAGAGCCATCGCTACATTAGTTTGGTGAATGAGCACACTGTTCTGGAATAAAATGATTTCCCCTAAATGACCCTATGAACAAAGAAAAACACTATACTGAGGCATTTCATTTATGGCATTCACAATTAAAATAGCACATTCTTGGCATTTTTAATTCATATGAGGTTCTGGGCCTGCAGAGTTGAATATCAGTGGTCCAAGATGAGAGATGACTCTGTGCTAGGCCAGTATGGCTACACTGTACAATTATTATCATGACTAACAACAAAATAAACAACAACAGCAGGTTACCAGTAGGACACTATGGAGAAGGGGTAAAAATTTACATCAATGATTAAAGTGCTTTCTTCTTGGAGGAGATACTTATACAGATGTCTTTTCATGCTAGTCTCCTTACTCTTCCGTCTGTCTCTTGCTTGCTTTAATGTCACTTATAATGCAGTGGTAGGACATCAGTTCAGATCCAATGCCTTGGGTATTGTCATATAAAATAATCTGAAACCAGAAAATGACCGTCCGATTTTAGTTTTCCTATGGGTAGGTAAAAGTCCGATTGAATACTTAAGTGCTTCGTGAAATCACTTATTCTTTTGCCTCCGTTTTGGTAGAAATAGTCATTCTAAAAGCACATCAGTCTGATTAGCGGGTTCCAACTCGGGTTACCGATTGATGTGTTGTGGAATAGAGAAAAATTTATGCTACCATAGGACCTTTCTTTCTGCTGAAGTGGTGATCTGCTGGGCCTTTCTGGATTGATTGGTTGGTTTGTGGTTCCTCCAGGGTCCGAGGCTAATGAATACTGTTCCACCACAGTGCGCTCGGATTAGGGGCTGGTCCGTGGGATATCAGGTGGTATACTTGACCACTTTGCCTGGAGCAGCGGATGTGGAACTCGCAGAGGCAGAAGTAGTGGCCTGACTGCCTAAATACAGTGGGTCCAAACAGGCCACTTTGGCAGCAAAGAATGAATGGATACAATGGAGAACAGCAAACAGATTGGAGAACTCCAACTCCTGAAAAAGAGGGTAAAGAGAGATGAGATCCAAGAAAGATGTTGGAAAGAAATGATTTGGGGCAATCCATTACCTGATATTACTTTTGTTTTTTATTTTCAGTAAAATTATTGATCTAGATGCTGGTCTGTCAGTGAGAGACATATATTCCTAAACCCTGGGCATTGAGCAGTTCTGAGTATAAGAAATTTAACCAAATTTACCACTTGCCACAGGCCTGTTTTAACCTGATGAAGTCAAAGGTGAAAGCAATATAATCTTCCAATCATTACTGCCACACAGTTGATAGGCAGTTTGAGGCAACAGGTTTTTTTTCTATTTACATTCTTTAATGTTTTCCACTCACAAATCATAACTTGCCAGCAGAAGATGAGGGAATAAATGGTAATTTAACAATTTACAATTTCGAATCTTAACAATTCCTATCTTCGTTTATAGAGCACGGGCTTTGGAGTCAGAGGTCATGGGTTCAAATCCCGGCCCTGCCAATTATCAGCTATGTGACTTTGGGCAAGTCACTTAACTTCTCTGTGCCTCAGTTACCTTATCTGTAAAATGGGGATTAAGACTATGAGCCTCCTGTGGGACAACCTGATCACCTTGTAACCTCCCCAGTGCTTAGAACAGTCCTTTGCACATAGTAAGTGCTTAATAAATGCCATCTTTATTATTATTATTATTTTAACCTTTGATGATCTGTTAGGCCCTGAAAAGTCAAAAAAACATTCCCTCAAGCACTGGGAAACTGAAAGCAGTGACTTGGCCAAAGGTAAAGCTATAAACAATAGTTTTCATCTTGAAATCTGCTCATTTTGAAGAATTTTTCACCTCCAAGAGAATATATTTATGTTCTCACATGGTAATTGTTTCCAGGAAGTTAATGAGAAGAAAAGATGAAAATTGTGGTCTCTAAGGACGAATGAGAACTTTAAAAGACAATCTATGCACCAGAAGAAAAAAAATTAACTGAAAACTGAAAAATAACTCAAGAATCTTCAGTGGTTCCTAGTAGATTAAAACCCAAAGCAGTTAGATACTTCTTCCCGCTTAAATCTTTACATTACTTTTAAATCAGTTCTATATTTTCCAAATGAAATTTCCCATCAATTCACTGTTGATTTAAATTGATACACTTTCTTGTTCCTTGGAATGGGTGCTATAATGCTTTCATTTTTCAATGTTCCTTGACACTTTTGGATTTGTTTTGCCCAGAAACTGCCCTTTTTTAGCACAACGCCACTAAAGAAAACAAATGGATATGGGAAAATGGATAATGTGATATAGGTATTCTTGGCTGGGAAGACATGGCCAGGATTTACTATTTAGGTTACATGCCTTGTCTCTTTCTGCCACCGGAGCTTATTGGAAGTTGAGCAGGAGATTCCAATCACTTGGTTCTAAGTTTCCCTCACCCTCCAAGTACTTATTGACTGCACAGGAGGTACTCAGTAAATACCAGCACTTAGAACAGTGCTTCGCACATAGTAAGCACTTAACAAATGCCATCATTATCATTATTATTACTATTGCTAACCTTGTGGCCCAAGGGGTGGGGAGGAAGAATTTACTCTCCATCCTCTACCACTATATGTAGGTAGCTCTAGGTCCTTTTCTTTCTCATCTTGTAGAGCAGAAGGGGGAGGGGAGGATGGTTGAGGTACTTGGCTTTTCCCTCCCTACTTGTCCCAACTACTGGCCTTCATGGTTCAGCTCTCCTGAGCCCCACTTACCTGGAGGGGAGAGTCTACTTGGCCCTATCAGCCTCTCAGTGATGTCTGTGAGCTTCTTCTAGGACTGTGGGCTCCTTGTGGGCAGAAAACATATCTACCTACTCTATTGTATTGTGTTGTAGTGCACTCTTCCAAGAGCTTATTTATTTATATTAATTTCTGTTTCCCCTTTTAGACCTGAAGCTCATTATGAGCAGGGAATTTGTCTGTTTAGTCACACTGTACTCTCCCAAGCACTTAGTACAGTGCTGTACACACACTAAGCTCGCAGTAGATATGAATGAATGGATGCTTAGTACAGTGATCTGCACACAGAAAGAGCTCAATAAATACCATCGGTTTGATTATTAAGCCCATTCTGTGCATAGAGCACTGCACTAAATGCTAGCGAGAGTACAGTACAATCAAGTTTGTAGACATGATCCCTGTCCTTAAGGAACTCACACTCAAGTGGGGGAGAAAGACATTAAAATGAAATACAGATATGGGAAGCAGGAGAAGCCTGTTTACTTGTATTGTTGTTTGTCTTAACCCTCTAGACTGTAAGACCATTGTGGGCAGCAACTGTCCTTCTTCATTGCTGTATTGTACTTTCCAAGCGTTTAGTACCATTCTCTGCACACAGTAAGTGCTCAATAAATGACTGAATGAGAGTATAGAAATGTGTACATAAGTGCAGGGAGGGTGGGGTGAGTATTTAACTTGGGAATACAGACTTTAGTGTAAAGGTGAGGCAGTATGGGAGAAATAGTGCAGAGAGATGAGAGATAAGTCAGGGAAGGCTGCTTGGAGGAGATAGGACTTTACTAGGGCTTTGAGGATGGGAGAAGTACTGATCTGTCCGATCTGTAGCAGGAGGGAGTTCCAGGCAGGGGGGGAAGTAGGAAAAAGGGATCAATGAGAGAGGCAAGAGTAGGCTGGTGTTAGAGGAGCAAAGTGTGTGAGTTGGGTTATAGTGGGAAAGGAGAAAGAGTGAATTGAGAACTTGAATCTGATGGTAAGGAGTTTCCACTTGGTGGGAGGATGGATGAGCCACCTCTGGAAGTTTTTGGGGTGTCAGGAGAAGTCCACAGAAAATTATATTATAGAAAAATGATCCATGGATCCAGAGGCGACAAGCATACAAAGCTATTAAGGAACACCAATTCAATGATTTTTCTTACCAAAAAAGGTCAGACCTTCTGTCCTTCAAGTGACTGAATATATCAGATTCCAAAATGCTAACCAGCATCCCTTTCACTCTCTTGAGACTAAATGTGCACTTGGCTACATAGACAATTCAAAACTGCTGTCTGGTCTCTACCCTGGCAGTGATGAACAGGCTAAATGGGAGCAAAGCTTCATGACTAGGATCAGTCATAAACAATAACTGGCATCTTTCTTGCTGAGTTAAAAAAAAAAAACCTTTCAATTAAAACATATGTTTGCCATCCATTACCATGCATTTTAAAGCACTTGAGTACTCTGTTGACACCATCGTAAAAAAAATTATTTTTCACTTTTCAGAAGTGAAGCAGTCCCTTTAGCAAGCTATTCATCGAATGTCATTGTCAGGTTATTGCATGAAGTAGCATAACCCATGTTTCAACATATCTTTGCTACTGATAATTAAAAACAGAGGTGATTCATTTGATTCTTAATTCAAGGTTGCTCTAAATACAATACACTCATGACTGCATTAAGATAGATTAAACAAAATGTGAATTTCCTATTGCATCAGGAAGCAGGTCCTTTCCTTTTTATGCATTTTAGAACTTTCATCTTGGCGCTTGGGAGAATACAATATAATAGTAAACAGACACATTCCCTGCCCACAATGAGGTTACATTCTAGAGGGGGAGAGAGACACTAATATTGATAAATATATAAATTGGTGGTTCTCCAATGAAACAGCTTAGGTTTGGTTCGTTTTTAGCAGCACTTGTAGAGCAGTGTGGCTTAGTGGAAAGAGCATGGGCTTGGGAGTCAGAGGTCATGGGTTCTAATCATGACTCCGCCACTTGTCTGCTGTGTGACCTTGGGCAAGTCACTTCACTTCTCTGTGCCTCAGTTCCCTCATCTGTAAAATGGGAATTAAAGCTGTGAGCCCCACGGGGGACAACGTGATTACCTTGTATCTCCCCCAGCATTTAGAACAGTGCTTGGCACAAAGTAAGCACTTAACAAATACCATCATTATTATTACTACTATGATTATTATTATTAATCATTGCCCTGCCACTTTTCTGCTATGTGACATTTGGGCAAGCTACCTAACATCTCTGTTCCTCAGTTTCCTCATCTGTAAAATGGGTATTAAATACCTGTTCTCCCTACCCCATTGATTGATTTGGTTATATTCATTCATTCAATCATATTTACTGAGCACTTACTGTGTGCAGAGCACTGTACTAAGCACTTGGAAAGTACAATTCAGCAACAGATAGAGACAATTCCTACCCAACAATGGGATCACAATCTAGAAGACGGGTTCACAGTTGAGAAGATGGACTCACTGGGGGTTGAGTACTGGATGAAAATATATTTTAGATTAATTTAGATTAATACTACCAAATAACTCATACTAGCTGGGTCTAGACACCAAAAGCTCTTATTGTGAAGTTCCTTGATTTTTGCTAAGCAGTCTAATGCTGAATTTTAATATTTATGGTGGACATCTTTGGACTGGCTTAATTGTGGTACTCTCCTATTTTGAAGGATGCGTTAGTAATGGAGGAGAAGTTCCTCATTAGATAGCAGAGCCACAAAAATTAAATTCCTGAGACACAGACAGCAGGCCCCACAAATGGCAAGTTTGGCTCATTGCAAGCTGAGGTCACAGTTAGTGCCACCAGAGAAGAGGAGATACTTGAGAGGAAAGAGGAAGCAGTAACTGATGCTCTATGGTTTTCCCACTGACATTCCTTTTATTCCTGCCATAATCGGGGCAGAAATTGAGCAGTGTTGGGCATCTGGCAGAAGTGGTAGTGACTGATGAGATGGCACAGCATTAGTTACAACTTCCTCTTAAGGGCTACACAACCGCTCTTGGTGCTGGACACCAGCTTATGAGGAAATGACTCTTTCAGTAGGTGAATGTGTTGTGTATCTTTGTGGGCAGAGTGGGGGCCCACTGGAGTGAGCCTATCCTCGCTCTCTCCCTCCCACCTCTCCCTCCTAGCAATCATTTAATCAAATGTATTGAGCACTTACTTTGAGCAGAACACTATACTAAATGCTTGGGAGGGTACAATAGAATTAGTAGACATGATCCCTGCCCTCGATAATAATTATGTTATTTGTTAAGTGCTTACTGCGGGCTAAGCACTGTTCTAAGCACCGAGGAAGATACAAGGTAATCAGGTTGTCCCACGTGGGGCTCACAGTCTTAATCCCCATTTTACAGATGAGGTAACTGAGGCACAGAGAAGTTAAGCAACTTGCCCAGGGTCACACAGCAGGCAAGTGGTGGAGACAGGATTAGAACTCAAGTCCTCTGACTATTAAGCCAGTGCTCTTGCCACCAGGCCATGCTATTCAAGGGTTTTCTTATTCCAATTGGGAAGATAGACATTTAAATTACAGACCCCTGTTCCCTTCTTCTTTGCCTGTCCCTCTTCTCTTGGCCTCTCTTTCTGCCTCTCTTTACTCCCCTTTTCTCCCCACATTATGGTATGGCCTTTGTCTCTACTCTCTGGTTGCCCCAGCCTCTTTCCATCAGCCTCTTTCCATTCATTCCACCTTATTCATAGGTTTAGTTCTATGGGAGTTTGTGGAGCTAAGGTATCAAAAACTAAAGTGCAGTACTGATTTATATTTATTTCCAGTACCTGTGCTCTATGCGATCCAGCTGAGTTGGACATAAATTCATTATAATTTCCTTACCCACAGAAATTTGCCCATAGACAGCAGGGCAAACTATTACTGTCAAACTAGAAAACATGAAATAGCTAGCAATGTTCTTTTTAAGCTGCTGTTACCGTATTTGTGCCATCCTATTTACACTTTTCAAGTGAGAAAGCATGTAGGGGTTTATGAGGCCTGGGAAACAGGCTGTCTGGGAATAATAATAATAATAATTGTGGTATTTGTTAAGCGCTTACTATACGCGAGCACTTTACTAAGCATTGGGGTAGATAGAAGATAACCAGGCGGGTCGCAGTCCCTGCCCCACATGGAGCTCACAGTCCTAATCCCCATTTTACAGGTGTGGTAACTGAGGCACAGAGAAGTGAAGTGACTTGCCCAAGGTTACACAAGCAGACAAGTGGTGGAACTGGAATTAGAACCCAGGTCCTCTCATTCCCAACCCGGTGCTCTTTCCACTAGGCTATGCTTCTTCTCTAGGCATCGAAACATGCCTATTATTTTCTGCTGGGGCCTTCATCTTTGCTGGTGAATGACCCTAGCCTGAACTGATCTCCATAAACTGCCACTGCCAAGTTAGCACAATGCAGCTATTAAACATTTAGAGAAAGGCCTTGCTGACAACATTTCTAGAAAACTTGCTAATGTAAAAGCACCCATAGGGTATTTTTTGCTCCTCCTGTGTCAGTTAATAATTATGACATTTACTAAGCACTTATATGTGTTAAGCACTGTGGTAGACACAAGGCTGACAGATTGGTCACAGCTCCTGCCACACAAAATCCTTTATCCCCATTTTGCTGATGAGAAAACTGAGACCCAGAGAGGTTGTGAGCTGCCCAAGGTCACAAAGGAGGCTTGAACTTGGATCTCCGGACATGTAGCCCTTGTTCTTTCCCCTAGGCCACAGGACAGTGTGAGCACAGGCAGGGTCCCCAGTTATTTGTCATCCTTTCCCACCTCCCAGAGTTGACTTTTCCAGCTGGCAGTATTATAGCAGAGTCCATCTGAGCAGGAGCCCCTCAAGGGTGTATACCAATTTGCTGTCATCTGTGACCACTTAGAAGCAGATAGCTGGATTAATGCCATCTAGTTCTCCCGCCTTAGGGCCCATCCCAGAAAGTTAATTACGCAGACCTCAATTATCCAAAAAGATAGAGGTTTATTCAAATCATTGAGAAGAAAACAGGCTAAATAGACAGAATTTGGCCTTTTCGAGATAGCCAAATCGAATTTTGTCTAACATTCAATGGCCTGAACAGTCCTCTATCCCAAAGAGTTCAGACATTTTGTTATATAAATCTGAATTCCAGGGCTTCTCTAAGTCAAGTGGTCAACTTGCCAGTAGACATTTTGCCCCTTTCTCTTAGGTGGTTCCAGTAACATAATCAAACAAAGGGAGTAACATTGCCTGGCAGGGCCATTTTGCAGCTTCATGTCACTCTTCTCTTGGTCCCATTAAAAATAATAATAAAATATAAAAACCTCTAAATCGCAGGAAAAATGCCCCCAAATAATATCCTGGGGGAGTGTAGAGCCTCAGCCCAGGAATCACTACCAAGGGGGTATGAGGGGCTCTTCCCTTTAGGTTTCTGCAAGCTGATTGTGAAACTGTCTGGAAATAGATCTAGATCTGGGGAAGAGGGAAGGGGAAGCAAGGTGAGAATGAGAGAATTAGGGTTTGATAGCATTTTAAAATTGTGGGTGAATAGTTAGGAAGCCACTAAATGCCCCAATACATTGTGCCACTGTGATATCATTAGTGCGCCAAACCCCAAGTCTAGAATTGCTCATGAATCCTTGTAAAGTTATCCTTTTTCTTACCATTTCTCAGAAAGATGAAACCTATCACTTTTTTCAGGGTTTTTGAAAGTTTGTTCCATCACAGTCCTACAAATTGCAAACAGCCACTGTCAAAAACAGATAATTTTGCCTCCAACCAATCCTGATACTTCCTTTACAAGCAGTCAATAATATTTAGTGAGTGCTCCCTGTGGACAGAGCACTGAACTAAACTCTTAGAAGAGTACAACAGAATTAGTAGACACGATTCCTATCTGCAAGAAGTTAACAATCTCGCAGAGACTGACTCTCCGATAACTTGCAGGTCGGAAGAAAAAATCAGAGTACAAAAACATGTTTCCATCTCTAGCCTTTCAGCGACTTGTCGGCAGGGAATGCAGCACCATTTTAGATTGTGAGCTCCCTGAGAGACTGGGACTGTGTTTATTGTTCCCGATGTAATAATTATGATGATTGTAATTATAATGATTACAGTACTTGTTACGCACTTACTATGTGTCAAACACGGTTCTAAATGATGGGGAAGATACAAGTTGGTCAGTTTGTTCACAGTCCCTGTCCCACATGGGGCATAGAGACTAAATAGGAGGCAGTAGGATTTAATCTCTGTTTTACAGCTGAGGTAACTGAGGTACAGAGAAGTTAAGTGACTTACCCAAGGTCACTCTATATTAGAGTTTAGGAGAGTACAAAACAGTTAGTAGCCACAATCCCTGCCCTTAAGCAGTTTACAAGGTTAATCAAGGAAGCCTTCAAGGATGAGATGTGATTTCAGAAAGATCTTGAAGATGAGTAAATAAATGGTAGTTATTGAGCACTGACTATTTGCGAAGCACTGTACTAAGTGCTCAGGAGAGTACAAAAGTGGTTTCCTTGATATGAAGGGGAGGGAGTCCAAGGCAGGAGGAAAAGCATGAGCAAAGAGTCATCCATGACAAAGAGAATGTGGCATAGTGAATAGGTTTGCTAGAACAGAATCAGGTTTGCAAGCTCGTGTGTGGTGGTAACAGAGCAAGGATAGGTACAGGGGAGCAAGTATAAGCCTTAAGAGCCGCCTGTTTGGCATTTAGCCTCACTAATTCAAAATTATCTTCATCATGGTGCCTTTGCCATGGAACTCAAAAAAGCCAAAAGAAAAGTGAAGGGTTTACTTGTCAAGATTACAGCTTATGTGTCTGGCGTTTCCGGCCCACATCCTCCCCCTGGCCTGGAATGCCCTCTCTCCACACATCAGCCAAGCTAGCTCTCTTCCTCCCTTCAAAGCCCTACTGAGAGCTCACCTCCTCCAGGAGGCCTTCCCGGACTGAGCCCCCTTCTTCCTCTCCTCCTCCGCATCCCCCATGCCCTACCTCCTTCCCCTCCCCACAGCACCTGTATATATGTTTGTACAGATTTATTACGCTATTTATTTTACTTGTACATAGTTATTATTCTATTTATTTTGTTAATGATGTGCATCTAGCTTTTATTTATTCTGATGACACCTGTCCACATGTTTTATTTTGTTGTCTGTCTCCCCCTTCAAGACTGTGAGCCCCTTGTTGGGTAGGGACCGTCTCTATATGTTGCCTACTTGTACTTCCCATGTGCTTAGTATAGTGCTCTGCACACAATAAGCGCTCAATAAATATGATGAATGAATGAATGAGAGTTCATTTTCTAAGCAGACTTAGGAAACCTAATTAACAAGTCAGTAAGTGAAATGATATGTTATGATCCATGCCGCTCCAGAACAGATTTTATATTAAAATATCTGAAATGTCTTTAAAAGTCCCTCATCCCAGATGCAGAAAATATTGCTGTCCAGGGATGTTTTCAAAGTCAATCTAAATCATGATGCCTCCAAGTGACTCTTTTTTTTTTTTGCTGCAATTCCTAACTTGTATCACATCCAAAGGTCAGAGTCAGGGAGGTTTTCAGCAAAGATCCTGGGAAACTGGGGCTGGCACAATCAGTAGGCAAAGATTGGGCAGTGGGGTAAAATACATGACAGTATGTATTTTCTACATATATTTTAAGCATGGGTAATCACAGTTACTTGTTGACAGTTTCAGTGGTCAGCAAGATGAAATAGCTGAATAAAAAAATAAGCAAAATCAATATACTGTGTGTGAAACTTTGAATTGTGTCTTGCATAATGAGTTCCATTTCCCCACAAGTATAAATTCAGCCGTGCTGGAATGGAACAGTCAACAGTGTTACAGAAAATCGACACTAGTTAATAGCACAGTTCCACGTGCTATAAGTTATATGCCCCTCAAAAGTTAGCAGAATTGACCTTCTGATATATATTCATTTGTGTCTGCATCAAGCTGTTTTCTTACCGGAATTGTGGTGTTGAGCTTTAACTTAGTGACTCCATTTCACTTGATTTTTGCATTTATTGAGCACCTACTGAGTGCCAAGCACTTGGGAGACTACAACAGTAGCAAGATTTATCTCATGCCTGTTCTTCAAGGATCTTATTAAATAAACTTGCTTAGAATCTTTCAAAAAAAACAAGCAGTTTCAAACAATGCACCTTCCTCCCAGTCTTTAAGTAACGTCTTGAGGTTCTCCTACAACTAACTAGCATATTTTCAGACACAAGTTGCATGATATGTTTATGGTCTTCAACTTAAATTATGTCCTGTAAAAGGCCTTGTTTTGGAAGAAAGCCATGTTTAATGAGCTCAGCATGTAACTCAGCTTCAAAATCACTTTCTATGTTTTTACTTTGAAATGCAAGGCCATAGAAGATAAAACCTTTCCCAGTGAGTTTTCTCTGATCACAATATGGTTTTCTTCAATTGACATTTCTAGATTATAATTTGGTTGCCTTTCTACAAACCTTTCATATGTTGAAACATTTGAAGCATTCACAGACAGATAATCCTAATTGCCCTGGTGGCACATACTAGCCCATTCCTCACATACACTGTTTAAATTCAGTCTTAATTTACTACCCACAACCCTTCAGGTCAGTATTAATTTTTTTAATTCTACCTCATGTCTCAACTTTTGAAGTGCCTGGTTTTTGAACTTGCTGAAATAGGATCCTGCAACTCCATTACTTTCCGTGCGTTTGCAGAAATGCCAGTTGAGTTTATTCAGTACAGCACCTTTGCATATGGTATGCAATTCATTTTAATTGCGATTAATACACAAAACCTCACACTGTTATGTAGAAGCCAAGTGACTTGTTTTTCACATTCTATCTCAGATTTTTAGAAATGGCTGGTTAGAGGAAGGAAAATGAGTGGTGCTCTTTTTAAGCTTCCTAACTTTACTAAACTGTCCTTACATGCACTTTTCAAGCGTGAAACTAAATCCTGACAATATCTGCACATTCAGCAAAGCCAAGGAACAATTTCTAACATCAGCACCCATATATACCTATAAATAATGTGGCTCGATTTTCCTTCAATGCAATTTTAATCTTACAGTGAGTAGTGTCAGCTGGTTCATTACAAAAGAGAGGTTCTCCCTTGCCTAACTGTCTGAGGTATAGAAGGGAAGTGCAGAGACACTAGAGTGAGGAGAGGCATTGTAAGGGGGGCCAGGTTGTTGATCCGAATGTTATTTGAGCACTAGAGGTGGGCTCTCCAATGTACTCTGGAAGCCGAGAAGCAGCGTGGCTCAGTGGAAAGACCTGGGCTTGGGAGTCAGAGGTCATGGGTTCTAATCCCAGCTGTGCCACTTGTCGGCCGTGTGACTTTGGGCAAGCCACTTGACTTCTCTGGGCCTCAGCTACCTCATCTGTAAAATGGGGATGAAGACTGTGAGCCCCACGTGGGACAACCTGATTACCTTGTATCTATCCCAGAGCTTAGAACAGTGCTTGGCACATAGTAAGCGCTTAACAAATACCAAAATTATTATTATTATGATTAAAGGTCCTGCTTGAGAGCTGGTAGCAATTTGGGGGAGCCAGACAGCTGGGTTGGTCACTTTAAGGCCAAGAGAGGCTGATGCAGAAGGTGGTAGTTTGGTTCTACAATGGGTCAATTTGGGCTTCTATCAGTAAACACTTACTATGGGCACAGAGCACTGTACTAAGCACTTGGGGGTGTAGTTCAGTAGATAGACACGATCCCTGTCCTCAAGGAGCTTACAATGTAGCGACGAAGCAAACTGTGACCCTCAGAGGTACCTGTTCATTCATTTATTCAATTGTGTTTATTGAGCGCTTACTGTGTGCAGAGCACTGTACTAAGCGCTTACCTGTTCTGGGCTTAAAGTACACTTGGGGAACAGTGGACCTGCCCTGGTGTTCCCTGGTTTTGGTAGGTAGTGTCAGTAGTAGTAGCAGTAATAAGTAATACTACTTATGTGTGTACTGTGTTCACAGCCCTCTACTAAGCTCTAGGGAGTGAACAGTACAACAGAGTTAGTCGGCATGGTCGCTGACCACAAGGATCTTAGGTCTACAGGAGGAGACAGACAATAATATAAACAAATAAGATATTTACCCAAGTTCTGTGGGGCTGAGGGTGGGGTGAATATCAAGTGCTTAAAGGGTACATATCCAAAGTACGTAGGTGATCGAAGGAGTAGGGGGATAGAGGGATTAATTGGGAAATTATTCTTCATCTGTTGATGTATCTATCAGTTATGCCTACTCTCTACTCCACTGGATTATATACTCCTCATTAGCAAGGATTTGTTTTGTTCCTAGAAGAAGCAGCTCGGACTAGTGGAAAGAGCATGGAACTGAGAGTCAGAGGATCTGGGTTCTAATCCCAGCTCCATCATGGGTCTGCTGGGTGACCTTGGGCAAGTCACTTACATTCTTTGAGCCTCAGTTCCCTCACCTGCAAAAATGGGGATTCAGTACTTGTTCTCCTTCCTACTTAGACCTCATTAATGAATGAAGATGGCCGGTTAGGGAATAGAGAGGTAGGGTGAGGACAGGTGGTGGATAGCCTTAAAGCCTTAGCGTAATTTTTGTTTAATGTTGAGAGACATGGGAAGCCAGGAGAGGATTTTGAGGAGAGGAGAGATGTGGACAGAGTGATATCAGAAAGATTATCTGTGCAGAAGCATGTAGTGTAGAATAGAGGGAGGAGAGGAGAGGCTAGAGGCTGGGAGACCGACAAGAAGACTAATGCAGTAGTCTCGCCATGGGAGACCAGGGTGGTAGCACTTGTTGTGGAGTGAAAGGGGAAGATCTGGGGGGTGGTGTGCAGGAAGAACTGACAGGATTTGGCCATAGACAATGTGAGAGTAGAGGATGATACAGGTTGCAGACTTCCAGGACAGAGAGCCTTTTAGTTGATATTCACTAGGGCCATCCTCATTTCTTATAAACACTATGCATGCGAACCAGCGCTTATTTTCATGGAGGATTGCTTGAATTACTGGGAAACTGGGTAGAGCTTGGGGTCCTCTGGAGCGGGAGTACTCTGAGACCAAATATCAGCTGCTTCTTCTCCCTTTCACCTCGACCATGGCCACTGGCCTTAAGTAAATGTAGCCCTGGCAGTTCTAAGAAGGGAAGGGTGTGAAGCAAAGGCCCAGCCCCTCTCTGGGGAAGGCAGTTCTGGTGAGAATTTTGGCTCTGGTTCTCCTTGACATTCACTGCCCGTGGCTCGGTGGAGCTGTAAATAGGCCTTGCTTTGTGACTAGGAAAGGCCAACCCAAAAGGGGACACAGTAGGTGCCTACCGTCATTAAGACACTTTGAAATTGCTAGTCCAAGTACACACAGTTCAGCCATAACCCTGGCTTTCAACTTGTGATTTGGAAATCAGGGAAAGTCCTTGTGATAGGGTGAGCTTGTGGGGCTTGGGGTCCAGTGTTATCAAAGGAACTGGTTGTGGGCAGATGTAACACCCAAGCACGTAGTACAGTGTTTTGTACACAATAAGTGCTCAATAAGTATGATTGACTGACCTACTGAAAGCATCTGTTCAGGTGAGATTGTCCTTTTTTTAAAAAAATGGTATTTGTTAAGCACTTAATATATGCCAGTCATTCAGTTGTATTTACTGAGTGATTTTCTTAGTGCAGAGCACAATACTAAGCACCTGGGCGTATATTAAGCAGCATGGCATTGTGGATAGAGCATGGGTCTAAGAATCAGAAGGTCATGGGTTCTAATCCTGACTCTGCCACATGTCCGCCGTGTGACCTCAGGCCAGTCACTTCACTTCTCTGTGCCTCAGTTACCTCATCTGTAAAATGGGGATTGAGACTGTGAGCCCCATGTGCGACAGGCACTGTGTCCAACCCAATATGTTTGTATCCACCCTGGTGTTTAGTACTGTGAGTGGCATATTAAGCACTTAACAAATACCATAATAATTATTATTAATCATTAATTAATAATTACTATTACAGTGTAACAATAAAACAGACACATTCCCTGCTCACAACTTTCATTCATTCAGTTGTATTATATATCATATATCCCGTATGCCCACGGGAAGGGGCGTGGCTCAGTGGCAAGAGCACGGGCTTTGGAGTCAGAGGTCATGGGTTCAAATCCCTACTCCACCACATGCCTGCTGTGTGACCTTGGGCAAGTCACTTAACTTCTCTGAGCCTCAGTTACCTCATCTGTAAAATGGGGATTCAGACTGTGAGCCCCACGAGGTACAACTTGATCACCTTTCTAGACTGTGAGCCCACTGTTGGGTAGGGACTGTCTCTATATGTTGCCAACTTGTACTTCCCAAGCGCTTAGTACAGCTCTGCACACAGTAAGTGCTCAATAGGATTGATTGATTGATTGTATTTATCGAGTACTCACTGGGTGCAAAGCACTTGGGAGAGTACAATACAACAACAAACTGACTTATTCCCTGCCCACTATGAGCTCACAGTAAAGGCATTGTTCTGAATTCTTATGTAGATACTAGCTAATCTGGTTGGACACAGTCCATGTCCAACATGGGGCTCTGGGTCTTAATCCCCATTTTACATTTGAGGTAACTGAGACACAAAGAAGTTAAGTGACTTGCCCAAGGTCACACAGCAGGCAAGTTGCAGAGCCAGGGTTAGGATCCGGGCCCTTCTGACTCCCAGGACCATATGCCCTGGCCACTAGGCTACTCTGCTTCTGACCTCACTGGGTTGGCTGGAAATTGAACCTGGGTCAACTGCTTGGAAGGCAGCTACGCTCACCCACTATACCGCCAATGCCAACACGTGTTTCCCTCTGCATTCCCTTTCTCAGGAACCAACTCTCCCATTATAGGAGAACTGGGTATGCTTTTAATAGTGAAGATTTCATATCTATTTCATTTAGATCATCAGTCATCCAATTATCATAACGTAAGAATTTTATCACTATCTTTAGGATGCTAAGGAAACCTTTCAGAACTTATTACATTAGCTGAAATTGTTTTAATATGTTGACCTTACTTCAGAAATATGGCATCAGGGGTGGAGTAATAAACTATAATTAATGGTTAGATTTTCCCCATAACAATATTTAGGAGCCTGCTGGAAGTCTTTAATTATCCTGCTGCAGGGGAAAATACTGAGGGGAAGCTGGATTGGTGGATTTTTTTCATTCTTAGAATTTGGAAATGCAATGCCCTGAATTTTTAGGGGACTCTAATATAATAATGGAACAGTTAGACAACACACGCAGTTTGACTAAAAAAGTATGCCTGCTTGATGTGTTTTGGGGAGAGCACCCATAGGGAATTAGGTATGTTTATCTGGTAGCACAGTTTTGATATGGAGCACTACCAGGTTGTAAGGTCTTAAATCTGCCTGAAGTACCTTTCCCTAGTGGATTCAATGTGGACCTCTACATTCCCGGTGGGACCAGAAGTCTTCACCTTTGCTCCTTAGAACACGCCTCTCCCCATATCCCCCCCATTTCGCATATGCTATTTGTGGATGTTTTAGGAGGAGGCTATTGGAAATGTGTTTTGAGGTGTTGAATGACTGGCAAGATTGTCCAAGAAACGATGCTTTGTTCTTCAAAGAATCCTGGAACTAAATTTTACAAAAGCATTTAAATCTTATGGTGAGCTGGGAATATGTATTTTGCTTCTCTCTTGTACTTTCCCAAGTGCTTAGTGCAGTGTGTTGCACTCAGTAATGCTCAAAAAATACCATGACTATTGGTATTTCTTAGACCATCCCAGAAATATAATGATAACAATAATTGTGGTATTTAAGTGCTTACTATGTGCCAGGCACTGTATTGAGGCTGGGGTGGATACAAGCAAATCGGGTGGGATACAGTCCCTGTCCCATGTAGGGCTCACAGTCTTAATCCCCATTTTACAGATGAGATAACTGAGGCATAGACAAGTGAAGTGACTTGCCCAAGGTCACATGGCAGACAAATGGTACAGGTGTCATTAGAACCCAGGTCCTTAGGAGAATTCTGTCTGTCTGTCTGTGCTCTATCCACTATGCCACACTCATCATTTTCCACATGTAAAATGTCCCCTTTTCCAGTGGGTCTTGATCCTTAATAATCTTCCTCATGCCCAGCCTTTGTTCCAAGTGTATGCTTATTTACTTTCTCTTGTCCTTTCCTTGCTAAAAATGGAATCCAGGTAGTAAACACTGTCTGTGCACTATCTCCCCTATTTCCAGGAGGGAATTACATCCCTGTATGTTCTTCTTAAAATATAAGAATCCCAGTCCTGTAAGCTTCTCAACCAGAATTCCTGAGGAAAAAAAGTAATCTGGTGACATATACGTGCTATATGCAAAAAGATATAATAATAATAATAATAATGGCATTTATTAAGTGCTTATTATATGCAAGGCACTGTTCTAAGCACTGCGGAGGTTACAAGGTGATCAGGTTGTCCCATGGGGGGCTCACAGTCTTAATCCCCATTTTGCAGATGAGGTAACAAGCACAGAGAAGTTAAGTGACTTGCCCAAAGTCACACAGCTGACAATTGGCGGAGCCGAGGTTTGAACCCATGACCTCTGACTCCAGAGCCCGGGCTCTTTCCACTGAGCCACGCTACTACCCAGTATGTGTGTATTCTGAGTATAAACACAGCAAGAGATTTGTTTTCTTTTCTGTTAGGGGAAAGGGGGTTTGTAGGTAGTTAAAAATTCTGGGACACTGAAACTCTAGGCTGCTCAGCAGGGGGTATCCACAGTCATATAGAGGGCCAGTGAGTGCCAAATAATTAAAAAGAACATCCCTATGGAAGTCCATTGTCTAGAGATACAGGTGTGAGGGAGGAAAGGAATGTTTTTTCTGTACTGCTCAGGATAGTTCTGCCATGACTTTCAGAAAGACTTTATGCAGAAAACCAAACAACATACACAGTTTAATCACATTTACCAAATTTTCAACTATATTTGGGCACCATTCAATTGTTCCCCAAGTTTGCTTTCTAGGGTGTTTTATTATTTGGTTGGTGAGGAGGGATTAGGGTGGCCGAGACTGATCTCTTTTATACTTATTTTCAAAACTAGAATAAAGCTGGTTTTAATTGCCCCTATCATTCCACAGTGTACACAATGCGAAGCTTTAAGTATCCATGCAGGGTGAATTTTTTTTTTCATTTTGCTTTTGTTTTTCACAACCAAGTTGCTGCAGAGAAGCTTCAAATAACTCTGTGTTCTTTTCTTTTAACTTTGATATTGATTCATGGAGGCAACTGAAATATCTATCTGCATTTAGTAGCATAATTATATCCAAATCTCCTCTCCTTGTTTGGTTTCTTAATGATATAAAATGCAGTTATAGTCGGGTAATGTGATGGGTTTCTTGGTTTTACCTTTGCTTCAATCTGCTTAGTATCTGGATTCTGAAACAAAAATTTGATTTTGCTCTTGCCGTCATCTGAAGAACCTTTAAGCTGAGAAAATTTGTACCTCCAAAGTACAGCCTAAAGGAGGAAAAAAAAGACATGTGCAGGTCAATGCCATTAATATCAAACTGTGTGGAAAAGCAGGAAATATTGTCCTCCTAAAGAACAAGGAAAGTCCATTTGTTTAAAACAACGGCCTTACTCCAAAATTGTCAGTTAATGCATATTTTATGCACAGTGGGAAATGGCCCCCACTTAGGATTATTGTATTATTCCCCTTTGGAGGAAAATAATTCCATTAGTAGAAGAACACCTATTCTTTAAATTTTGGAGATTAAACTATGAGGCATAATTGATTAGAGAGATGGAACACAGTTTGTAGATATTCACGAAGTCCATTCATTTTGAAGAAGAAATGTCACCTTAATGACTATGAGGTTTCATGTTTTATCTAAATACGGCGTATATCTGATGCAGTTTGTTTATAGTTCTCATGGAGGGCCTTCACTGGCGTAGCTAAAGCAAGGAGCCTTCAATGGTCAAGATGTCAAAAATTCCGTTTCACGGTTTTTAATGTGGTGGATTGCTATCATAAGCAACAGAGGCTCTCTCCTTATGTAGCCACTGGAAGAGGCTCTCACCATACGTGGCCCTCTCCTTCCAAGCAAATCTCCTAACCAACCCTCCGTCTTGACTTTCCCACCTTTGATTCATTCCTGATGCCATTTTCCTGTCTGGGATACGCACCTTTCTTCATCTGTGCCAAACCTCATCATTTCAAAGCCCTTCTCAAAAGCCACCTCCTCTATAAAGTCCCTCCTGATTTAATCCCTCCAGTAGCTGGGTCAGGTCATTCTCTGTCACCTCAAAACTCAGGTACCCTCTTATTTACTTGTAAGTGTATTTGTTATTTATCCACTTGTGCTTGCACCTATTTATTATCATAGACTTTTCACTCTTACATATTCTCCAATTTATGTGTCCTTTTTTTTCCTATTGAATTGTAAAATCCCTGTGGGAACAGACAGTGTCTTAGGAAAACAGATGGCCTGATGGAAAGGGCAAAAGCCTCGGAGTTAGGGACTCCGCATTCTAATTTTGGCTGTACCACTTACCTGCTCCGTGACCTTGGGCAAGTCACTTAACTTCTCAGTTTCCTCAACTGTAAAATGGGGACTTCCTCTTAGGCTTTGAGGGACTGAGTCCAACCTGATTATCTTGTATCTACCCCAGTGCATAGTGCAATTCTTGGCACATAATAAGTGCTCAACGAACACTTTATTAATATTATTGTTATTATTATTTCACTTCTATATATTCCCTCGGGCTGTAGGACGGTGTTCTGCAAACAGAAGATGCTCAATAGATAATGTTGATGATAATGACTTGATAATGATGATAATGATAATGAGAAGTGTAGAAGTGTAGGGTTTCCTGTTGTTAGTTTTTAAGTCTTCCTTCTATATAATTTCCAATTAGTATCTATTTGGTAATGCATTATAAATAATTCAGATGAAGAGAAATAGAAGTAACTTGAGGTTTAAATAAGGATCTGTTCAAAAATATACTCTTAATGTGAGGGGAGCGATCATTTAACAATTGATCCAGCTGCTGCTACACCTCTTCCTCAGAAGTAGAAGGGTTTACTTTTTTGTCATCCCTCTGCTGGCAATTGAAATAAAGGTCACTGACACACCAGAGTAGTATTTGATCATCTGGCTAAGACTGGTCTCTGGGACTATCCAAAGAGTCACAGATCTCCAGGTTTGCTGTTCCCTAAAGTGAAACAAAGAGGATTGGATTCTGGATCCAATCTAAAACAGCACTTAGAATGTGTGGGGCAGTAGATACAAAGCACTTTCTCATCTCCTCTGGGAATTGTTTGATCCAGCCAGATTATTTGTGACATGTAGGCTCAGAGGTATAGAGAAACTGGACATCGAAACACTCTTATTCCAGACCTCAAAAGGCAAAGACAAAAATCACTAGGCGTATTTGTGCTAACTTTCCTTGGGCAGTCCATCCTTTGGTGTGATTAGTAGCTTAGCTGGCAGGAAAGGTAAAAGGAAATAAAAGTTTTCTGCCAGATTCTTCAGACTGTGTTCTTATTACTGCCTTCTAAACATTTCTTAAGGCTCCAAAGAGACCTGACCTGATAACATAAGAACATAAACAGTTCCTAGATGGAGTCAATGGTTTCCTTTTTCCTTTTATTTTTTCCCCCTTCCAAGACCTTCATTTTTTTAGTCCACAGAGCATATTGCTCTTTGCCAGCCGTGGAGCCACAGTGAGGCATAAGTGAGTCCCAACTCAGGGATAAAAAGTGAAATTAGTATATTAATGGATCCACAATTCTTCTCTACGCATTGCCCATTGCATGACCTTACAGCCATGCCATCAACCAAAATATTTAAAGTCAGTATTTCTTATTGGGTCACCGTATACAATCAAGACCTCATATAATTTTATTGTTTCTCTTCAAGCTCCTCATACTTAGGGTGACCATATTTTATTTTGTCTTCAATTGATCAATCAATGGTATTTGAGTGCTTTCTGTGTGCAGAGCACTGTATTAAGTCCTTAGGTAACTACAGTTGGTAGATTAGATCTCCATACTCAAGGAGCTGACAGTTTAGTCAGGAAGAAAACTGGGGTGGGTGGTGTGTGTGTGTACACGTGCTCTCTCTCACAGGGTTTCACTTCTTTTGTAAAACAATTCAGTATACTTTTTTCATGCTTTCTTCTTCCCCTTTGGTAACCTTGAGAGTGTAGAAATTGGGTGGAGTCAGAAGAAGGGGTTAAAGGTCCCTAGGGTTATGTGAATCATGTGCTATAAGTCCCAGAATGTTATTAGGTGGAAGTTACACATGTGCTCCAACCCCAACGTAGAATTTACAAGTAAGCAAGAACAGCTGGGAGTTGATGCCAAATAGACTGAACAGTTTAGCAAGGGCAGTCCCCAACTCCAGAGCATTTGTCTCTGTTTCTAAAATTGTCCAGACAACCTGCAGAATTCTGGGATTACCTTGTCTAAACCAGAACAATATGGGCAGCTGAAAGCTAAAACTCTTTTCAGTGGTTACTGGACTCTCTCCTCAGATAAAAATAGTTGGTGGTACAGTTCTTTATGTGTTCAGAAAACATGAGGTTTTCTAGTGCTCATTTCCCATGCTGAAATGCTAGCATACCTGTCTAAGAGACTATTCTGTCTTGGTTTGAGTATGTTGAAGAATAAGAATACCATTACATTTGCATGAAAGTGATTCCACAATATCGTGTCATCTCAATTATTTAATGTTTCCAGATGCACTGTTTTGTAGTCAAAAGGATATTCTCTCTCTCCCAAAACAGTAGGGTTGGCAAATCACAGGAATGCCCAATACCGAGAGTCCCCTGATATTGCAGTGTACTGTCCAGTACAATCAATCAGACTCGGTTGCTTTCAAGCATGATATCTTGCTGCGTTAACTGAAAGGTCTGGCAAAAGATCTAGTCTGCATTGCTGTTTGGACAATTAAATGAATAATGATATGGCCTGGCTCCTAATAAGTATTCTTGTCAGAAAAATAAGCCCACTGATCTGAAAAGGAGCTGTGGGGGCTTTGGGGGAGGGGGTATTAACTAATAAACTGTTGGGTGAAGGGAGGCTGTCACTGAATGGGCATGTGAGTAAATCTCCTGTGAAAATATGCAGTGGATGTGGAATTGAGAAAAGAAATATATACTGGGCACGGATATGATTAAAAGATATCAATACAGAGTTATAGTTATAGACTTGTTTGCTATATAAGAGAGAGAGAGAATGAGGGTGTGTGTGTGCACACGCGCACTTTGAATCCTAACAGTTGCTGGGGGAAACCTGAACAGTTCTTTTTCCCTAGAGGTGAGCAAACTTGGTTGGGGAGAAAAAGGTGTCTTGATTTTTTTTTTTCTTTTTTTTCCCATAACTTTTTTTGCTTCTTGAGGATTTTCCCCATGGGATCATGACAATGGGGAAAATCTGGGGAAAATATCAGAGAAACATCTTTGTCTGCAAGCGGTAGAACTGGAATTAGAACTCATTTCTTTTGGCTCCCAGGCCCATGTTTAATCTACTTAGCTATTCTGCTTCCCAGACTTGTCTGCTGTGTCACCTTGGGCTACTCACATAACTTCTCTGTGCCTCAGTTCCCTCATGTGCAAAATGGGATTCAATACCTGTTCTCCCTCCTACTTAGCCTGTGAACTCCATGAGGAACATGATTATCTTGTATCTACCCCAGGGCTCAGTACAGTGCTTGGCGCATAGTAAGCACTTAACAAATACCACAATTATTATCCATCTGAGGGACCAAGGATGAAGGTAGCTCAGCTTCTCCCCCAACCCCTCCTCACACACACTTTTTTGTTTTCCTCTAAATTTCCCTTTTACCAAACATTTTATGCTCTACTTACTAAACTGGCAGATACTCAAAGGAACTCTCTGAGTGCATCCAATCAAGAAACAAGCACATGAATCACATATGCAACCAACATACAGAGACACACTTAGGAGATAATTCCAGACCAAAACACCTAGCACAGGAAAATGTGGAAAATCAGTATGATTAGGAGATGAGAATTCATAAAAGTATTAGAGGAAGGGAACGGGTTTTATCAGATGGGCACAAAGGTCTCCTGATGGATATTTAAGATGCAAAGTAAAAATAC
This sequence comes from Tachyglossus aculeatus, assembly GCF_015852505.1. NCBI lineage: Eukaryota > Metazoa > Chordata > Mammalia > Monotremata > Tachyglossidae > Tachyglossus > Tachyglossus aculeatus. The sequence goes on along the minus strand of NC_052090.1, from coordinate 14,242,699 downwards.
TCAATAGAAAAACAAAACTATATTCTACTACTCTCTAAGCTATTAACAATAAGCATCAGTTGGCAAGATGTTATAGATCTGTCCCTATTATCATTAGCAGTAATAGTATTAAGTGCTTACTTTGAGAGGTGCATTGTACAAAGTGCTGGGAGGGAATACGTGGATGGCAATTAGACACAATCCCTGTTGCACTGTACACCTCCCAGCACTTCTTTGTTTATGAACATCTAAATTCTGTGTGCGAAGCAGTGTAAAATGCTCCACACAGAATCTAGGTGATCATAAACATTAATTTTTCCAAAGACCTGGATAGGTGACTGTTTTATGAAGTGCATTCCAAATCTAGGTATAATTAGAGGCAAGAGTTAATGACAGAGCTTTTATCAAATTTGCTACATTTTCCAAGAGTTCACACTTCAGTGTTTCACGTCAATTTATGGTAAAGATATCTCTTACGTTTTTCCATGTCCAAATGATCCTAATGTGTCATTTTGAAGTTTTACACTTGTGTAAATTTACAGTTTGTGCATCATCATCATTTAAAAAAATTAAAAAAATGTGTGTATGCTCTCCAGTTCAGATTCCCAACTTTGCTTATTTGTCATAGTAATAATAATAATTATGGCATTTGGTAAGCCCTTACTATGCACTAGGCACTGTCCTAACCACTGGGGTAGATACAGGCAAATTTGAGTTGGACAACAGTCCCTGTCCCATATAGGGCTCACAGTCTTCATCCCCATTTTACAGATGAGGTAACTGAGGCACAGAGAAGTGAAGTGGCTTGCCCAAGGCCACACAGCAGACAAGTGGTAGAGCAGGGATTAGACCTCATGACCTTCTGAGTCCCAGGCCCCTGCTCTATCCACTATGCCATGCTGCTCCTCTACTGTGCTGCTCATGTGCTGTACTGTGCCTGCAGTAATTAATGAATTTCCTCAACTACAATACAAACACATTTATATTCCTCAAATGGAAAGAAATAGTTTTGTAATTTGAAGTATTTTATACCATTATTTCCTTAATATTGTTACAGGTACTTTATGGTCACGTTCTAAGCAATTAACCTCCCAATACTGCTAAAATCTGCCCTTTCTTCCCCATTCAAACTGCTACCATGTTAATATAATCATTCCTCCTGTCCTGGCTGGATTACTGCATGAGCCTCCTTGTAGACCTCCCACCCTCCTGCCTCCCTCCACTCTAGTCCATACTTCACTCTGCTGCCCAGATCATTTTTCTACCAAAATGTTCAGGACATGTCACCCCACTCCTCAAAACCTCCAGTGGTTGCCCATCCACCTCTACATCAAACAAAACTCCTCATCTTTGGCTTTAAAGCACTCCATTACATTGCCCCCTCCTACCTCACCTTGCTACTCTCCTACTAAAACCCAATCTGCATACTTTGCTCCTCTAATGCTAACCTACTCACTGTGCCTCAGTCTCACCTATCTCGCCACTGACCCCTCGCTCACACCCTGCCTGTGGCCTGGAATTCTCTACCTACTCAAATCTATCTGATAGAGAATTACTCTCCCCTCAAGGCCTTCAAAGCCTTATTTTAGACTGTGAGCCCACTGTTGGGTAGGGACTGTCTCTATATGTTGCCAACTTGTACTTCCCAAGCGCTTAGTACAGTGCTCTGCACACAGTAAGCGCTCAATAAATATGATTGATGATGATGATGAAGGCAACTCTCCTCCTTCCCTGACTAAGCTCCCCCTTTTCCTCTTCTCCCCCTCCCTTCTGCATCACCCTGACCTGCTCTGTCCGTTCTTCCCCAGCCCCTCGGCACTTATGTATATATCTGTAATTTATTTATATTAATGTCTATCTCCCCCCCTCACCCCCAGATTGTAAACATGTTGTGGGCAGGGAATGTGTTTATTGCTGTTTTTGTACTTGTCCAAACGCTTAATACAGTGCTCTGCACACAGTAAGTGCTCAATAAATGACTAAATGAATGAATCAATATTCCAGGCAAAGTTTCACTTTGTGTAGAGGAGGAACTAGAGTTGCCTTCTCTATTTAGTTGTAGTAAATAAAAAAAAATTAGTTTTGCTGAAATGCTAGATAGGACTATTTATGAGAAGAGATTAGGATGTCTGTGATCTTTACTCTTGGCTTTCCCAGTTGTCTGCATTGTGTTCATTGTGGAAAAATGTTAAAAAGAGTCTTTATATTCTTTATGTTCCCGATGGATATAAACAGAATGAATCAGTCACATAATATAAGAGGAGGAGGCATCATTATTGATAACTGAAATGTAGATTTTAAGGCATAAAACAAACAAAAGTCCAACCTGCAATCTTAATACTAGAGGCAATGAGCATATTAATTGGCAAATTATTGAGTGTATAAACAGAACTTGCTTTGCCCTAATCTTATTTTGCTCCCAAGAAAGAAGGCCAATTTAAAGGAAAACAGCCAGTATACTGAATGGGACATCAGCTTTTCTAGGGTACTGAAACAGCAGGGTGGTTTTACTCTGTAGAGAAAAGTAGAACATGATAGAGTGAATAACCCATATGGTTTGCAACTTAATTACAAGGAAGACTTTGGAATTTGAAAACAGAGAATGCAGAGAATGCAAAACCTAATTTTACTATTCCTCAGACACTAATCACATGGTGTTTGACATTAAACCAGAATGTGCCCAGCAATAACCACTACTCGGTGATGTTTTTTTCTGCAGATTTTGTTCTTGTTAAGCAGTTGAAGATGATCCCATTTCCCTTTTGTTTATCCTCCTTCTTTGCCAAATAGCATAAGTTCATAATACAAAGAATTGAGAATGCTGCTTTCCAAAAATTAATACCTGAACAAATATGGGATATTGCTGCTATGAAAAGTGATCAAACTTAGTCATCACATGCAAATCATCTGATAATTAAGGCATAGAAATCAAATGTAGCCTGAATTATCTGGTTGTTTCACTAACTAGATATGTATAGGATTTTCTGGGAAAAGAATCAAAAAGTCACCTAACCTCATTTTACAGACTTCCAGACTCCCTTAATTGCAAATTTTGGTGTCTGATCTTATCCTCAAGCCTGACATAAAGCTCATAGGAGTGGAAAGCAGCTGGTTCACTCTGCTCAATAAAATAACCATTCATGCATTTGAGCATCATGAGATGACCACGAAGGCTTATATTCCAGAGGAGAAATACTTCTGGTTGCTTTACTTGTTCTGATAGAACTACACCCTTAAACACATCCTAACATAGCCATGATTCATTGACAGTTTTCCCATACCTCTCAATACCATGATCCACACACTCATTCAATAGTATTTATTGGGCGCTTACTGTGTGTAAAACACTGTACTAAGAGCTTGGGAAAGTACATTATAACAACAGACACACTCCTGCCCACAATGAGTTTGCAGTCTAGATAGGGAACCAGACATTAATACAAATAAAGAAATAAATTACAGATATATACAGATACATATATATGTGCTGTGTGGATGGCAGGGAGGATGAATGAAGGAGCAAGTAGAAGGGAGAAAGAGAATGGAAGAGGAGGACTTAGGGAAGGCTTCTGGAAGGAGGTGTCTCTACAATAAGGTTTTGAAGTGGGGGAGATATGTAAAAGCTTAAATGTTTCTCTCCCTGCCTTCCATACACTTATCCCTGCATGAGACTTTATAGAGTAATGGAATTAAACTTCCAGATTTTATGGCATTGAAAAATGGCTTGTTTTTCAGCTAAGGAATTTCTAGAATGATTGTGTTCATGTTTGATTAACCAAGTGACAGACCAGCCAAAAAGCTTCTTTCATCACATTGCACCTTTGAGGCTGGGGCTATTATTACTGTTCTCTTCCTACTCTCCCCATTCCAAAGTAATTAAAGAAGAGTCTGCATTGCAGTAACAGCTGGGCAGTATCCAGTTTGATGATTTGTGTTGCCTTCCCATGGCGAATGGAAGAGGGAGGTCATATTCTTGTTTCTCGGAAAGAATTTACAAAATAATAAGAGTCTCGAATGAATAACGTGGCAGGAACACTGTGCATTCATTGCAGTAATTGCCAAGGACAAATAATATAGTGGCCAGACAAATATTTAAAGAAAGCAGTGTTCACTGGGGCAATAATATAGTTTGAAACTTTGGAGGTGTATTTGTTACTTTTCCCTTTGCCTAGAAAACTAATAGCTAATTGTCTCATTTTGTTTAATTGATATGTACCTCTTAGGTTCGAAGGGGCATTTGTTGCATTTTTCCAGCAACCTTATATTATCATCGGCATTCACACATCATTATCAGGTCTTGACAGATATCAACTCTATTTTGAACTTAGTTTAATTATTGGAAAGCACCTCTACTAGCTTATTGAGCAGTAACTTCTCTAGAGGACAAAAAGGTTGTATTTTGTATGGATAGTTAAATTTAAATCTGTACATGAGCAAGCTGCTATAAAACCCATCTATTCTTGCTGTCATTTTCTAGAAGATGTAGAAAGATCCGCTTACAAAAGTTCTTTCCAACCACACTTAAATCAACGTGTGCTGTGTATTAAAATACTTTGTCATTCTTTACAAAGAATAAAATTTAAACACAGTTCCATAGAGAATTAAATCCATGCTTCAAGTTATTTTTTAAATTAAAATAATTAATCAGGTTAAAAACATTTTTCTGGCTGATATTGTTGAGAAAGCTTGGGGACCACTTACACACAATACCTGCACCCTGCTAATGAGTTTAATCCTTTTAAAAAAGTACAGTTGCAATTTTAAATATTTGCTAATACTGGAGTCAACTAGAGATTTTCTCACCTCTGAGACAAGGAATATGGGGTAGATAATTCTAAAAAAACTGCGATGTGGATCTTCTTTTACTCTTTCTCAACCTAGCAGGAGAGTGTGTGTGTTCCACTGATTTTTTTTTTTTGTTTTTTAAACTAACAATCGGAAAGTGTACATTGAGGAGAGGTAGTAATCAGAGATTCACTTAGGGTTCCTGATAAAGAACCAAATTAATGCTGTCAAAGATAAGCTAGGGAGAAAATCATTTTTGTATGGCATGAATGAGCTAGTTTATAAAGTGTTTACAAAAACGTTCTTGATATAAACGACATTTAAAATATAATTGGTATTCTGGAAAATCGTACTCAGAAATCTTTCAAATTAGCTCCAATAGTCCAGTAGCTGAGTAGAGTTGCCCTTCATGTTTGAAGATTTCCCTGTGCCCCAGTTTCCTCATCTATAAACTGGGAATTCAACAATAATAATAATGGCATTTATTAAGCACTTACTATGTGCAAAGCACTTACTATGTGCAAAGCACTGTTCTAAGCGCTGGGGAGTTACACGGTGATCAGGTTGTCCCACGGGGGGTTCACAGTCAATCCCCACTTTACAGACGAGGTAACTGAGGCACAAAGAAGTCAAGTGACTTGCCCAAAGTCATACAGCTGACCACTGGCAGAGCTGGGATTTGAACCCATGACCTCTGACTCCAAAGCCTGGGCTCTTTCCACTGAGCCATGCCATGAAACCCGTATGGGAGCGAGTCTGTGTCCAACCTAAGTATTTTATATCTACTTCAGCGTTTAGTTCAGGGATTGGCACATAGGAAGTGCTTAACAAATACCACAATTGTTGTTTTTTACCAATAATATAATTTATTAAGCCCTTACAATGTGCAGAGCACCGAGCTAAGTGTTGGGAGAAAGTACAAAGGTGGGGATTAGACATGGTTCCTGTCCCTTAGCTTCTCTGTATCTGTTAACTCATATGTAAAATGGGGATTTAGACTGTGAGCCTTGGGGAACATGAACTGAGTCCATCCTAATTAGCTTGTATCTACCCCAGTGACTAGTATAGTACCTGGGACATACAAAGTCCTTCACAAATACCATAAAAAAGATAAGGAAACAGTGGTACAGAGAAGCTAAATGACTTGGCCAAGGTCACAAGCAGGTGACTGGTGGAGCTGAGATTAGAAATGTGGTCTCCTGACTCGCAGGGCTGTTCTCTTTCTATGCTGCTGCTTCTCCATTTCCCTGTGGCTTCCAGAGTCAACTCTTATTCTTTTCTTCTTGAGGCTGTGATTACTGTGACTTAGTACAGTACTTTGCTCACAGTAAGTGCTCAATAAATATGATTAATAATAATCTTTGAATTCTTGTGGCATTGGCGTTGTCCTCTGGGAATTAGCTCCTCTCCTTATTGGTAGATATCTGCAGGATTGCCATCAAGTTGGGCTGTAATCAGAACATTTTTCAACGTATATCATGAGGGTCAGCCACTCCTTTCTCTTCCAGGATCACTACATTGAAGAGGTGACTGAAAGATGTTCTCAAGCCTCATTAACATTCCCTGTAGTTGAAGTTCAATTAATTTGCACTCATGAACTTCTTCAACCATTTTGTTGCTTTATTAGATCCCTTGACTTGAAATCGTAATTGGAGGAATATCCCTGCTAATGCACTTAGTTTACTTTAACTGCAATCTGAAGCAGGCTAAAGTGCATATCATTGCTTTTTAAATCTTTTGGTTCATCCTTTTCAAGTATTCCAATGTGCTAGGCATTTATGAAATCTCTAAATATTATGATTCTTCTGAAATATCACTGTTATGTTTTCCACTTGGATAAGGCTTCCATGGAAAATTACTGGGGGGATTAAAATAGCTGTACATATGGATGTTAGCAAAAAAAAATTAGGTGTAGGTATACCATTGTTTCATTCCTTTTGCAAGCTCTCTTTGAATTAACCCTGAGACAGAGATGCCTTGCAATCACTTGAATCAAAGTACACACATTTCCATGTGTCCTCTGTACTCAGTCTGGGCCTCAAACTTAAGACCAAAGTGAAGGCTTCCTGTTGGTATTAATTCTCCTTTTGTCCTACTGCCCAATTATATAGGACATGTGATGTAATCAGCAGTATTATGGAAACATTTTGTGAAATGAAAACCTCATTTGTTTTTGATTCTTTACATTTGATTTTTAAGGACAGTACAAAGTTAGTACGTTAAGATGGCGAAACTGCTTTAAGAATGCAACGCAATTTTTGTATTAATCCAAACCCATTTAGCAGGGGTGGGGGGAATCCTAAAATGTATAGTCCAGAAAATCACAAGGTCAGTTTCTGTTGGTGTGAAGATTCCAGCAAAAGATAATAGACCTTGGGGAAAAAAGGGACAGCAAAACTGAAACTATTATCAGTTAACTCTAAATTAGGAATATGCTCAACCAACTATTTACAAATGTTATAATGATAATAAAATGGGCTTAGTAGTTATTGCAGGTCCACATGCTTGCATTTTCCCATTAACATGTTACTGCATTAAGTAGAGCTTTGACCTTGTGGGTCTTCATGTTAGAATGGAAACCATTCATAATTATCCCCTTTGAGAAACTTTATAATAACTTCATCTCAAGAGCTTTCCCTTTCCAGCAACTGTGAGAATTCAGCTAGAAACTGAGTTACTTAGAAATGATTTTAGAATATACCCAAAGTAACAATGTCAATGCAGACATCTAATGGATAGGAAAACAGAAAGAAAGAGGAGATAAAGGAATATCATAGCTCTGCTTCAAAGTGATATGCTTCAATGCAGAAAGGAGGGTAGAAGAAAGTAAGACCTGATGAGAGATAAATAGTAGGCAAAGTTGAAGGAGAAAGGAAAGTAAGAAGCAGATCAGGGGCCAATTATAGACTGTAAGGAAGCAGATTGTAATGTTCTCGGGTCTGGCAAATTTCTTTAAGGACTGAGCACTAGGGCTTGAACTAATTCTCAAGGTTGCCTTTTACTAGCCTGGTTCATCATGTTTCTAGTCCTTAATCACTTGCCTACTGGGTAACTTTAGGTACGTCTCTTGACATCTTCATGCCCCAGTTACCCTACCTCTAAAATGGGATGGTTGTGTGAAGGCAACAGCAACCTAACTAATGTGAAAGCATTTTGGAAATAAAAGTTCTATATGAAGTCAAGGTATCAATTGCTTGTGTCTACCCCAGTGCTTAGTACAGTGCCTGGTATATAGTGCTTAATAAATACCACAATTATTATTATTATTAGTTTTAGTATGAATTAATCAACAGTACTTTTTTGGTCACATACTTTGTGCAGACAGTTCTATGTAAACACAAGGGAGAGCACAGTATTTTTAGTGGATTTAACCCGGCCTTCAAAAGGCCTACTATCTAAATGGGGAATTGGATGGTAAATAAATTACAGGGTGGGAAAAACAATGGAATACAGAGGCATGTATGTAATTTTAATGGGGTGTGAATGCACAAGTACCTAGGTAATGAAGAATATTTGGAGTGACAGTAGCAGATGGGGAAGTGGGGGAATGGGTGATAAAAAGAGAGATTAATCAGGAAAAGCCTCCTGGAGGAGATGTAATTTGAGTAGAACCTTGAAGAGGAGGAAATCAGAGGAAGTTCTGGGCAGAAACAAAGGAGAGAGCAAGAGGACAGCCTCAAGATAGGAAAGAGGCACAACGAGTAGGTTGGCTTGAGAGAAGGCCAGCTCACATAAGACAGAATGTTTTACTCTATGATTTTGTCTATAAGAGCTAATAGTGGGGCACACAAATTGAATTCTAATGCCCTCATCTGGCGAACCCCAATTAAAAATTTTCTATAAAGCCTTGTAGAGCCCAGGTTCACTACCAACAAACCTACCACTTACTCTTTTTATGAATGGAAAAGTGGAATAACTTATTTGAAGCAATACACAACAAATCCACCAAAGTAACTGCTCTTGGCTATGTTTTTGAGTTATCAGCTAGAACATGAGCAAGAGAATGATTTGAGAAACATAGCTGGAAGAGCAATTATAAGATTTATGTGAACATTTTTATAACTGCATCATACTACGAATTTATTTTAAATAAATGTTTCATGACAACATTCATCTTAATTTAGTATGGACTGTCAAAATATTTCTTCATTTGCTTCATGGGCATGCAACCTTGGTATACGAGTGTTGAAATGTGGTCAGTTGAAATAGCAGCTCACAGTATTAACTTAATATATTATGGCTGATTTGATCATCTGAGATAAACAAGCATTGACTTGGAAATTCTTATTCCTCCAGGATTCTGTTTGGGAAAGTATATATTTAGACTAAAAAAATGTAGAGAAATTTCATACACACACACACACACACACACATTTATGTAAGTGGCATGCCTAGTGAAAAGAGTGCAGGTCTGGGAGTTGGACTTGAATTCTGATTATGGCTCCACCACTTGCCTGTAAGCTCATTGTGGGCAGGGAAAGTCTATCACTCTGTAATAATGTATTCTTCCAAGTGTGTAATACAGTGCTCTGCACAGAATAACTGCTCAATAAATATGACTGATTAATTGTCATGTGACCTTGGGCAAGTCACTTAACTTCTCTGTGCCTCAATCAAGTTACCTCATCTTTAAAATGGGGTTGAAATCCTCTTCCCTCCTTAAAGTGTAAGCCCAGTGTGGAACAGGGACTGTGTCCAACCTGATTATCTTGTATCTACCCCGGAACTTTTTACAGCTCCTGGCACATAATAAGCACTTAACAAATATTTAGAAAAAATTAACTAAGTACTTCAGGGTACTAAATCTAACATCCCAGGCTACCCAATCAACAATAGCCTGAGACTGTAATTTAGGTGAGGTATTCTAGTGGAGAGTTTTTGTTAACAGAATTGTATTATTTGATTCTAACAAAAAAAGAAAAAATCTCAAACATTGCCTCCACATTGTTTGTCAACAAGATGCTAGAGAGATGCTGTGGCATTTAGAATACAAACAACTCAACCTGGGAAAAATCAAAGAATTGAGGTAATTTTTAGAACAGTGGAAAACAAAGGGTGGAATTGGTCCCCATATTATGTCTCTGCTGCCAGCATCTGAATGAGACTGTATCTAGTTCCTTCCAATAGTGCTCATTCTCTACAACGTTTTGAGTCTTAGCCCTGGAATTGAACATAGGGCATCCAATGCAAACACAGAAAATCCAAGCCATTATTTTAAAACAGAAAAGCATTAAGCATGATTAGATCTAGGTCAGTAAATGTTACCTTTGTTGCAGCATCAAAGCAGACAAATCCCATGCCAAAATCAATGGTAAGTCCCATAAGATGACTTTCCAGCACACAAGCATAGGTCTTACACTAGAAAGATCAGAAAATATTGTTATTTTCCCCGAGATCCAATGGGATTACTATGCCCTTTTGCACCCAAATTGCTATTCAAGAGTTACGTCTTATTACTTAGACACCCTAACTCATGGATTTATGTTATCAGCACTCTCAATCTTTACTGATAATTTTTAGAATAATAATAATAGCAGTGGTATTTTTTAAGCACCGGGGTGAATAAAAACATATCAGACACAGTCCCTCTCCCACATGGGCTCACAGTCTAAAGGGGAAGGAAAACAGAGATGTAGTTTTCATTTTACAGATGAGGAAACTCATAAACTAGGTCACATAACAGGTTAGTATTGGAGCTGGGAATAGAACCCAGGTTTCCTGACTCCCATTCATGTACTCTTTCCACTAGACTGCATTAAGATCTTTCTGAAATCCTTGCTCTGAATTTATACAATAGTGAAGAATCTTTCAAAAATCCTTGCAAAGGAATTTTACAAACTTCATGACTTCTGGGTCACCTGATCAAAGTTCCACAGTTGAGTCATAAATCTCACTGTCATTATAAAGGTCTCCCTTGTAGCTTTTGAACTTGATATTTCCATAGGTGAGAATATAATTGCATTAGCCTGGGAGAAACCAAGTATCACATGTTTTATTTTTTAAAACAGGTTTCCTACTAAACACTCATTGAATATCATAGAACTAACTTAAACCATTTGCATCATCCTTTATAAACCTCACTGAGGTTCTCAAAAATGGTACACCAGGAACTCAGAAGATCATTTTTTACACTTTAGTACTAATTCAAATAATTATAATAGTTCCATTCACCTGAACCCCCAGAGTGTTAAATTTTACATAAATGTGTGTGCTGATGTTTTCAGCTCTTTTCTAGGTTCTGCTGACTTTCGGTCAACTTTGTCCTAAATTCTTCCTATTCCTAGACCTTAATGTCTCTTTAATGTATTGGATAGTGTAAAGAATATGTATTAAGTAGTGCTCGTAAACAGAATGATGTATTATTGCATCAGTGGGCCAGCTGGTTTATTTGCATTTAAATATGATCCTTTGCCAGAATCTTGACTATGATAAATACCCGTTAATATTTTATATAACAAATAGCAAAATGCCCTTCAAGAGCCACTATAGTTTGTGCTTTTAGACTTGCATTACCAGTCTCTCTGTTACACCTCCTTAGTGGTTTGAGTTCTCTAAAAGTCTCAAAATTATTCAGAATAAATTCCTACTGATTTGGTCCATTGTTGTCTTAAAAATCACATTAAAGCCTGGATTCAGGACCTTCAGGATTGAGAATACTTGCCTTCTTCAGAACTTCTAACACTAGACTCACCATCCCCTGTTCACCTCATTAGAAAAGGCCAAAGCATAAACAACTGTTTCTATATGTAGACTTAGACATGTCTAAGACCTGTTTATGAAATCACCATCATCAGTGGTATTTAGTAAGTGCTTACTAAACCACAATCTTCATCCCCACTTTTCAGATGAGGTAACTGAGGCATAGAGAAATTAAGTGACTTTCCCAAAGTCACACAGCTGATAAGTGGTGGAGCTGGGATTGGAACACATGACCTCTGACTCCCAAGCCCATGGCTTTCCACTAAGCCGGGCTGCCTCACTAATACAACAAGCACAATATTTCAGTCACTTCCAACTCCAATTTCCCCCTATCCAGTTACTACTACTACTACTACTAATAATGATGACATTTGTTAAGTGCTTACTATATGCCAAGCACTGTTCTAAGCGCTGGGGGGATACGAGGTGATCACATTGTCCCATGTGGGGCTCACAGTCTTAATCCCCATTTTACAGATGAGGTAACTGAAGCTCAGAGAAGTTAAGTGACTTGCCCAAGGTCACACAGCAGGCATGTGGGTGAGCCGGGATTAGAACCCATGACCTCTGACTCCCAAGCCCATGCTCTTTCCACTGAGCCACGCTGCTTCTCTACGCAGCTTCTCTACTATGCAGGGTAGTTCTACTCAGGAGACTTGGGTTCTAATCCTGGCTCTGCTGTTTGCCTGCTGTGTGACCTCGGGCAGGTCACTTAACTTCTCTGTGCCTCAATTTCCTTACTTGTAGAATGTGGATGAAATATCTGTTCTCCCTCCACCTGGGACAGTGAGCTCCAATGCGTAGAACAGTCCTTGACACAGAGTGAGTGCTGAACAAACACTACAATTCGTATACCATTATTTTTAGGCTTAGACAGGTTGGCAGTACAGTAAGGGCAGCAAAAGAGTTGTCCATCCAGCATAGTCTAGCGTAGTTGGAAGCTACACATGATTTCTATCTTCACAGAAACATTTCTAGGCCACATCCTCTTGAGTTACAGCTTTTTACTCCTACCACGCTGGAGTATGATCCCCAGTGGGTAAGTCCTCATCAGTCTGTGAGTCAATCATATTTATTGAGGCCTTACTTTGTACAGAGCACTGTGCTAAGCACTTGGGAGAGTACAATATAACAATAAATAGACACATTTTCTGCCCATAACGAGCTTACAGTCTAGAGAAGGAGACAGGCATTAATATAAGTAAATAAATTATAAATGTGAGTATAAGTGTGAGCCCACTGTTGAGTAGGGACTGTCTCTATATGTTGCCAATTTGTACTTCCCAAGCGCTTAGTACAGTGCTCTGCACACAGTAAGCGCTCAATAAATACAATTGATGATAAGTGGTGTGGGGCTGGGAGGGGAATAAAGGGAGCAAGTCAGGGTGACGCAGAAGGGAGTGGGAGAAGAGGAAAGGAGAGCTTAGTCAGGGAGACCTTTTGGTGGAAACACAACCAGCGATGCAGCAGGTATCTATCCTGTGGTGACAGTCAAGAGAATTCGTTCATAAAGTCAGCTGACTAATGAGTAGGAATCATTACATCTGTTAAGATGCAAATAGATTCCATGAATATTTTTTTCAAGAAGCCATGAGTAATGGTTATAGTTTCTATCAGGGCCAAAATCCTATTCTGAGTGAATTACTGTCCCTGCCCCGATACACATCAAATATTAAATAAATGAAAAATCACTTACAGTGCATATTAGTTTTAAAGTATTGGTAGACTTTATGTGGCAATATTATAAAGCTAAGCATTAAACTACCCTAAGGTAGTTCTTGGAGACTGACACTGCAGGTAGAAATTCCAGGGAAAAGGATAGCTGCTGTTCCTGTAAACTCACTTTACTGGTTCAAAGTTTTTAGGATTTTTAGTAAGTTTATATATTTAGGCAGTTTACCTACTGACATGAGCAGATTGAGAACAACAACCTATCTATCGTCCACATAGAATTCAAATATTGACCTTGTCTGTGTAGACTCCCTCAGATTTAAAATATGAACAGTGAAAATGAAGGTACAACGGATGTGGACTAAAAGATAAGTAGACAATAAATGTACTCTGAACCTCTAATAAAACTCCTATTAGACATAAAGAATCACCATCATAGACAGATTTATAAAAAGATTAGTTTCTTTACTTTTCCTCTTTGGCTAACCAATGGAACCTTCTCTTCCTTCACCTTTCATTTCTCTAGAAACTTTATTGGAAGTAGTTTAATTGTGAAGGAAAGAAATATTGGGAAGAAAAGGTCATTGTCAGGAATACATATTCAAGTGCTTTTAAATCCACTGCATAGGTACATTTGAGAGCCAATTTTGACTACTGGTTTCTCAAGGCAATATATGGAATCTTGTAAAATGTATGATACTCTGATCAAAAAGGCATTAAATATTTCTTTGCTGACTTCCAGTGCACAGAATCTTAAATTGGCTCTGTGAATAATTTGCCATGTAGGTACAGGGACAGTCCAAAGCACTGCACTGCTTAAAATTTAAGCTTGGGAAATACATAGCATAGATCTGAATAAGTATTTAAATTTCAGAAGAATAATAAAACATAACGATTTTGCTGTTTTGAGATTAGATCCTTTTATCTTTTATGGATAATTAGCAAATGAAAATGAATCGAAGGATTGAGGAAGACCTACATAGATGAAAATTAGACAGTCTGAAAAAGAAGAATCAAGTAATTGGATTTGAGTGCTTACTCTGTGCAGAGCACAATACTAAATGCTCAAAAGTGTATGATAGTACAACGTGATCCTTGCTCTTAAGGCACTTAGAATTTAGCTGGGGTGGCAGGCACTAAAGTATATTAAAAGTAGGGAGAAGCAACGGAGTTTATAGTTAACTACATGTGTGCACAATGAGTAGGACTAAAGTGTATAGGTGATTTGAAGTGTTGGACAGTAGGGATATTTTGCAGCTTAAATAATATTTTAAATGTATCAAAATAAGGTTTTTGGGAAGTGATTCATTTATTTGGAAAAAAATAGTTATGAGAGATCATTTGCATCATGGGGGTATCAGTTTGTTCCCTATATTTAAGTAACGTTCTGTGTAGTGCCTAACAAATTGTTGGAATTCCTTGGTAATTCCTAGTAAATTTTTATCTCAGGTGCTTGAACAGATGGGTAGAACCATGAAATGTAGAATAAAAATTTGGAAACAACCAAGCCAATAAAACCTGGGCGTAAAATAAATATATGTGTTGACACCACCCCGGTTGAATACACTTGAACGAAGGAATGAGTTTTCAACAAAATTTCTTATTTAAAATGATGATGCAACTATGGCCTCCCATTTGCATTGTTTTTTGTTTAAGCCCTGCATTGTAGTTTAGGGTAAAAAGGAAAAAAAAAATCAGACTACAATCAAACTAAGTGAAAGGCTTCTTGTAAGGGGACAAACATGAAAGCTTTTTCACTAGCTCAGGAATCGCCAGATTGTCTCAGTGAGAAGTCAAGAATTCTGGGAAGCCCATTCCTCCTCCCTCTACCCTTCGCCCCTGTCATGATCATCATCAAATAACATCTATTGATGCCCATCTGTGCATTACGTCTTTCAGACCCGGTGGGAACTGTTATTTAGAGCGGAAGAAAAATTGCATCTCATTTCTCACTCTGAAAATAAAAATTTTAATCTACCCCAGAAACACAGGTTAAAAAATGATCATCCCTCCCTTGGCAGTTCTTAGAAGGCCACATGAGGCCAAAGGAGAAACGCACGGGGCGAAGGCCTATAGGCCGGCCACCCTTGGCTTCCTGAGGATTGCACTGGTTATGGAAGGTCAGATGCCCACTACCTCCTTGGTCCTTTCTTCCTCCCCCTCCACTTTCACCACCTCCCAAACCCATTTTAACTCTTTATGCCATCTGCCAATGACCTGCTGCTGTATGCTAGTTCATTATTAGTGATTTATCACAGATGCTTCTTTTGAATGAGTTTGCAAGTGAAAAGAGAGTTAATTAGTACAAAGGAGGGCCTTCTAGTCGGAGTATGGACTTAAGAGTCAGAGGACACGTGTCCCAGCTCTGCCACTGATGTGCTGTGTAATCTTGGGCAAATCACCTAACTTTTCTATGTCTCCATCCCTCCATGTGCCTTTCCCTACAGCACAGGGATGCTGGGAGGTCAAAAATGACATAAGTAATGTGGAAATGCTTTGGAAATAAAACTGTGATATATTATTTCAAGATGTTTTTATGTTACCTCTAAATCATCTTTTCTCTTCATGTCTAATAATGTCCTTTGTAACCAAATTTCAGAAACCGTCTTGTAGAGGTATTTAACATTAACATTAACATGTTAATATTAATTAACATTAATATGACTAGTTCAATCTCCAAAGAAATAGAATGCAAAATCATCCAGTTCTTTGTGAATGCATGAACTTGGTGAACAATGTTAGCTACCCGATCTGTCTTATCAACCACTCTTCCTCCCCCACCACACACCACCGAAAGAAAACCTCTCACCTAACAACCCAAAAGACAGTTGTTTGTACAAGTATATGTACTACACAGTGAGTGTCCACATAAATACATTTCAGATAACTGTCAGATGAATACTTTGTATTTTTTTTTTATAAATTATTCAATTCATTTCAGCAAAGCAAAGTGGATAGAGCACAGGCTTGGGAGTCCTAAGGACCTGGGTTCTAATGGAAATTAGGACTGTGAGCCCCATGTGAGCCAGGGACCGTGTCCAAACTGATTTGGCCCAGCGCTTAGTACAATGTCTGGCACATAGTAAGTGGTTAAAAAAACCCACAGTTATTATTATTACAGTGAATGGCCCATAGTAAGTGCTTAATAAATACAACAATTATTATTATAGTGGGGCAATCTACAACATGAGTCTCATCTTACATCATTGAATCTTTAATTCCTCTCTTTTAGAATATATGGGCAATAAAAATCATGATATAATGTATCTTGTGTATAGTCTCCTCTATCTTGCCTTCAATACATTTAATTGAAAGTAAGTCCATAATGAATTTAACAGGGTCTCACCTGTATCCGTTCAACTTCTAAGAAAGTTGCTGTTTGGAAGGCTTTTTCCCATAGGGTTAGGTCACATTCCAATTCCACTGAAAAATAGAGGTCCTCTCCAGATTCAGACTGCACGCCAAAGCAGTGTTTTCGACGGTCCAGTAGATCACTGTCCTGATGAAAACCTGAAGTTATATAATCTGGCATACATTGATAAATATCTCTTACCTATCCATGCCTTAAAATTAATCAATAAAAGGGCAATGGATCCAAAGACAGAAATTCTAAACAGGAACTGCTAGGCAGAATTCAAGAAATGATGTAAAAAGAAAGATATGCACTTCAAGGCAGAAATTCAAAATATCCCTCATTCAAATCCAGCCCTCTGAAGAAGCAGCATTGCCTAGTGCATAGAGCATGTATCTGGGAGTCAGAAGGACCTGGGTTCTACTCCCAGCTCTGCCACTTTTCCGCTGTGTGACCTTGAGCAAGTCTCTTCACTTCTCTTTGCCTCAGTCACCTCATCTGTAAAATGGGGATTAGTATGGTGAGTTCCATGTGGGACAGGGATTGTGTCCAACCTGATTATTCATTCAATTGTATTTATTGAGCGCTTACTGTGTGCAGAGCACTGTACCTAAGGGCTTTGTCCTTTATATAAATAAATACGAATAAATGAATGAATCTACCCCAGCACTTAGAACAGTGCTTGACACATAGTAAGCGCTTTACAAATACCATCATTAAGAATCTTTCCCTGCATTTCCATGCAGCCTGATCAGATGGCAGGGGAGAAAAGCAAGCTTTAATAGCAACTTAAAGTCAAAATGCCTAAAAATGAATTGCTGAAGACTCCAGAGACTGCCATCAGTCCAGCTAACATTAGCCGAATCTGATGATCTGATGCTACAATGACAGGGCCGGGGATGAACTTCGACTTTCCAGAATATCCATTCAGACAACCGAGAGCAGCAAAGCCAGCAATCCTGATTGTGAAAGTGAGAGGTATTTGAGGGGTAAATCCCCTTTCTCTAAAGTGTCCCTCTCTTGCTAAGGAAGCAATCCAGGCTAGCTTGTCTAAGACCCTGCCTCACACGAAGGTGTAGAATAACAATAATAATGATGGCATTTGTTAATTGCTTACTGTGTGCAAAGCACTGTTCTAAGCGCTGAATAATGGTATTTGTTAAGCACTTACTATGTGCAAAGCACTGTTCTAAGCGCTGGGGGGATACAAGGTGATCAGGTTGTCCCACGTGGGGCTCACAGTCTTCATCCCCATTTTACAGATGAGGTAACTGAGGCCTAGAGAAGTGAAGTGACTTGCCCAAAGTCACACCACTGACAATTGGTGGAGCCGGGATTTGAACCTGTGACCTCTGACTCCAAAGCCCGGGCTCTTTCCACTGAGCCACGCTGACTACAGGGGTGGGCAAAATTTGAGATGCTCCAGATCGGGCCCTCTAATTGATTCGCTCAGGTCCTGGCCTTAGAGTAGCTGCTTCCTTCTCCTCTAACCTAACTTGTACTTCCCAAGCGCTTAGTACAGTGCTCTGCACAGAGTAAGCGCTCAATAAATACGATTGATTGATTAACCTATCTCTCTCTCTCTCTCCATACTCTAAAGTGGTTTTAGGGTGGCCAGGAGAAGCTTCTTTGGCAATGCTAAAGCTCTGGTTTTCTGCTGCCCCAGGACCTCTCCCTTTACAAATTAATCACCAAATACTTTTTTGGTGCAGCCCTCAACAGGTTAGCAAAGCTCATTAACTGTTCTTCCAATGCAAATAATAGACCATCTGTGATTCACTGAAATCCAGTAATGACCTCCCTTTCTCACAAGGTCGTGAAAACGCCAGATGTTCCTTATTTTTCAAGTAAAGTTACAGCATCAGGAATATGGACAGTGTACAGCCCTGGGAGTCAAAAAGACCTAGGTTCTAATCCCGGCTTCACCAGTTGTCTGCTGTGTGACTTTGGCAAGTCAATTAACTTTTCTGTGCCTCAGTTACCTCATCTGTAAAATGGGGATTGAGACTGGGAGCCCTAAATGGAACAGGGACTGTGTCCAGCTTGATTACCTTGAATCTACCCCACCGCTTAGTACAGTGCCTGGCATATAGTAAACCCATAGCAAATACTACTATTATTATTATTTATTTATTTCTTAAGTTTCTAAAATCTAGTTGCCAATAGACTACAGTTTGTTTTCTTAATGGCATTTGTTAAACATTTACTTAATGCCAGGCACTGTACTAAGTGTTGCAGTGGATACAAGATAATCAGGTTGGACATGGTCCTGTGAGTCAGAAGACCTGGGTTCCAATCCTGGTTCTTCCACTTGCCTTCAGTGTGACCTTGGGAAAGTCACTTCACTTCTCTAGGCCTCAGTTTCTTCATCTAGGTGAGGTGCCTGATCTCTTCACCCACTAATGATAGGGTCATTTGATGCTAGCTTTTTTAAAACTGTAATTTAGCATGGAATGTCTGATAAATAATAGGTTGGGGTTATGAAGACTCCACAGTTTTGGTGTCAAATTGCATCCTCCTCAAAGAGCATGCTTGCTCTGCTACAGCCTCAGCCACAGTGTTACATTGAGTGCTCATTATTAATCATTCTTAATGGGTAGGGAAAAGGGTTCTAATGGGAGAAAAGATATAATAGAGGTCTGGACCTAGGTTCAAGTTCTTTTAAATTTTAGTCTTGTGAGATGTAGCCTTAGTACATAAATTACAGATTTATTTAAATATAACGGCCCTTGTTGAATTTGTCGGTTTGCATGGAATGGCTGTATTTAAGTGTACACATTTGTTCAGTAAATTGAATTCTAAGCTACAAAATTAAAGCATTCAGTAGTTTTCAAAGGTAAGAAATACCAGCTCCTAAAGAACAGACTACCTATCACACTGTTATCCTTTTTCAAATTAGGTGTCTCTCCATCTGATTTTATAAATTAAGGTCTGTGAGATTACCAGTAGAGCATGATCAAATATGAATAATATGAAAAACTGTAAGGTGAAAGTTGTCACTGTCAGTTCTTTGAAAGAACAGACTAGAGTGATCTTTGCAATTCTGAACCTTTTACTATATGAAGATTTGCCTGTCCTAAACCAGGGTGTAAACCAGGGATGCATTGTTTTGGAACCTTTCAAAACCATATTAAGAATGCATATCATGTTTCAGGATGTCGGATTTTCATATCATCTTTCATTTACTGCATTCATTGAAATAACACACCTACTCTTTGGAGGTTTTTTTGTTTTTAAAGTAGAAATCCAGTGGTTACCATTTTTGAAGGTTTAGAAGGGTGTAATAATAATAAAAATAATATTTTTGATATTTGTTAAGGGCATACTACTGGCCAAACCCTTAGAACAGTGTCCTTCTAGACTGTAAGGTCTTTATGGGATGGGACCATGACTGCTTATTCTGTTGTACTCTCCCAAGCACTTAGCACAGTGCTCTGCACATAGTAAGTGCTCAGTAAATATGATTGATTGCTTAGAACAGTGCTTGACACATATATAGCACTTAAATTCCATTATAATAACAATGATTATAATAATAATAGAGAAAACACTCTATTAAGCACTGATATTCAGAATGGACACAGTCTTGGTATCAAATGGGGCTCTCAATCTAAGCAGGAGGGAGAAGAGGTATTTTAAACCCATTTTACAGATGAGGAACCTGAGGCCCAGAGACATTAAGTAACTTGCCCAAGGTCACACAGGAGGTAAATGGTAGCACTTGAATTACAACCCAAGACCTCTGATTCCCAGGCCTGTGCTCTTTCCACTAGGTCATATCCTTCCCTGGGATTTCTGAATAACTGTCCTTGCATCTGGAGTTAGATGGGGCACAAACAGCCCTTTTAGGACATACAGTATGATGTTTTTAAAACCCAAAACAGTACTTAATCTTTTTATCATTTTAGCATGGACAAAATCTTGTTTATGAATAAAAACAGCAAAACATGGTAAAGTCAACAACTTATGCTGCTCGAAAAAAATACAGAATAAGTAAACTTTATTTATTATAGCACTAAGGTGCTTACAGTTTTTGTAACCTGAAGGTTATTATTTACTTTTCAGAGAAAACCCACATGTAGGTTATTAAGATAAAACTATGCCTGGACTTCTAGCATTTAAAATTATAATATGGTGCATAATTTTCACTAGTTCCTTATTAACCTCCTTGTAATTTCTCAACATAAGCCAAGTGTAGCTGAAGGGATTTTAAAAATGGTCTATGCATAATTACCTTTCTATGTAAATTTAAGACATTAAATATTCTAGAATAAAATAGGCCTGTAACTGCATCAAAATCGGCCACTTTTTGTTTAAAATCTTACTGACAGTTTACCTACCTTATAACCCCCCCTAATAGTTAAATGAACTTGATAGGCTTTTTTTTTCTTCCTAGACCAACTTTTATAGGAAAACATCTCTATAATAATTATTTTATTTTGAAAACTGTGCTAAAGAGGCAAAAGGGAGACAAACGAATGGAAGGGAAGAATTTAAGCACATGCACTTCATAGAATTGGAATATATATGTATATAGATATATAGATCTATCTGTGTATATATAGATATACATATAGGCAATGCTGAATGAATTCTTTAAGGCAAAATTTTTCAATCGGTGATAGTCACTGTATGGTACATAGAATGAATCCTCTAAATTGAGGCAAAAGGCAAAAAGTTGGCATCATACCCCAGCCTTCCCTACTTCCACTGTGTCTTTTAGTTCACCATCAGTTATACATATTGAGCTATCATGTTAGTCAGACTGCTGAAGAAAGAGGAACTTCACTTCACCTTTCCTCCCATATTATGCCTAGGACGTGGGGAGAAGAGTTTGGAAATCACTAAACATAAATAGGTGACCCAGACTGGATGAACCTATGGCACGCTGCAGGTCGGTAGGTTCTTCCATATGAAAGGAAGGGGATGCTGTTAGGCAGCTCGTACCCAATACATCACTCCCAGACCCAAAGCAAGCAGCTGTCAAATTATTTCTCAAAATGCCTTTAATGCCATTATTGGAAACAGAAACCCAGGTAAGATGAAGCACTGATGTCACCTAGAATATTTCTTATGCAATCGATGTCCACTAGATTAGAAGCTCCTCCCACTAGATGTTTGTTAATAAATATGTTTGTACATATTTATTACTCTATTTATTTTATTTGTACATATCTATTTTATTTTGTTAATATGTTTGGTTTTGTTGTCTGTCTCCCCCTTCTAGACTGTGAGCCCACTGTTGGGTAGGGACTGTCTCTATGTGTTGCCAACTTGTACTTCCCAAGCGCTTAGTACAGTGCTCTGCACACATTAAGTGCTCAATAAATACGATTGATTGATTGATTGATAGATGGTAAACTCCTTGAGGGCAGGAATCGGGTCCACCAACTCAATTATATTGTTTGCCTCCCAGCGCTTAGTATGGTATTCTGAACACTGTAAGACCTCAGTGAATACTACTAAATATCACCGAGAGGAATAGTTTGCACCAGGATTCATGTTTGGAATAGAGTTGATAATAGTAAATGTTCTGTTAGCTGGCACTTTACCACCTGAAAAGCTCTCCCTACCAGAATTTTGAAGAGCCTCCATACAGAGACAGTCTTGGTTGATTGATCCCTTGTGGGGATGGAGTTGAACTGTTTTCCACTTCCCCAGAGGGGTGACAATGCCCTTTGTTGTTGCCTGGTTATTGCCTGGGAACTTCAGATATTTCCTTTAGAATCAGAGGCATCTCCATTCCCCGTGTTTTTCTGTGATGCCCTTTGCCATATAGTAGGAACTAGATTAGTGAAAAGGCAAAGAGGAACTTTCTTTAGAGTAGGGGGACTTTTCTGCTTCCTTCGCATGGCAGAGAATCCCAGCATCCTTCTCGACCATATTCCTGGCAGGCTGCACCTTGGCAACCTAACCCTTCAAGTTAACCACACTGCAGCTTCTGGACAACTGGTGGATTTCTAATACTGGTTTACCCAGCCAACTTCTTAAGTCCTATATAACACCCCCTCTAATTGCTTCCTAACTGTGAGTAATTTCATCTTGTATGCATTAAGAATATTGAGGTGAACGGGAATGTGCAGCTGAAGACTGTGGCTTTTATATTCCTTCTAGGTCCGCCTGCCATTAGCACTGTCAAGGTAAGAGGCAAGACTTGTTCCTACAAGCACTCTGGCATGTGAAAAGTATAAGCAGACGATAGATGAACCAGTTTTGTCAGTCACCTTTACCAGGATGAAGATGCCCTTGGGTTCAGTGAAAGTAGATGAGCCTCTTTAGACTGACAACACAAAGGGATGGGCAAATCTGATATTGACTAATGAGGTTAAGGTGGTTGAAATACAAATACGATATGACTTGCCTCTTGGCAGTAACATTCACTCCACAGATTTCCTGACCTAAGGAATTGAATTGGGACTCAGAGACTGCCACAAATTTGTGTTCATCTTGAGCAGATTTTGATGCCTCATTTACCTCCACTTCAGAAAAAGGACAATAAAACTAACCTGTGTCAGAGAGAGACTAGAGTGAACAATAAAGGGATAAAGTGTTGGTGTTTTGGAACTGCATCATGGCAGGAGAGGAAACATTAGTCCAGAGCATCAGTTATTGCTAAAACAATGTTTGAAAATCTAAATTCCAAACTGAAACAGAAAATGAAATCTGATAAGGGTCTTTGTTAATGCAGTGTTTTGACTAGTGTTATACGCTGGTATCTGAAAGGACCAATTAAAAGCTCATGCAGCATTCATTCTCATGGACTTAATGTTGGATGCATTTTGTGAATGTCTAGTTTAGAATGCTGCATGCAAATCCAAGATTTTTTCAAAAGCTGGACAGTTTCAACCTGAATTTATCCTTGGGGCCAGGATCATTTTGATTCTAAACCTCAAACTGTATGACCATCAAAGTCTCTACAAAGGAAAAAAAAAATTCACATCACAGACCGTACCTACTTTAAACTTATAGCTGTTGAGTGGCATAACCCTCTGACTCCCACTGGCATGCAGAGTAAGCAGATGGATCAGCAAGTGTAGGAAGTGCTAATGATGGAGAAAATTACCAGTCTCAAAAAAGATTCTCATAATTGAGGGTAGTGCCCTGGGAGTCAACAGACCCTGAGTTTATTCCCACCACTGTCACTGACTGGTTGCTTGATAAAATCTTGGAAATGCCAATTTCCAAGGGCCTGAATTCCACAGTTGGAAAGCAGGGAAATAAGGCCTATGCATGTTTCAGGGGGCTGACTGGGGTTAAATGAATCACTTTAGCCACCGGAATTCTGTCTTCTGAGCTGCAGCCCAAGGGTCTTAAGCACTGGTGTAGTGGATAGAGCATGTGCCTGGGTGTCAGAAGGTCACGGGTTCTAATCCCAGTTCCACCACATATCTGCTTTATGGCCTTGGGTAAGTCACTTAACTTCTCTGGGCCTCAGTTATCTCATCTGTAAAATAGGGATTAAGTCTGTGAGCCCCACACGAGACAGGGACGGTGCCCAACCCGCTGTGCTTGTGTCCACCCCAGTGCTAAGTACTTCCTGGCACATAGTAAGTGCTTAACAAATATCATCATCATCATTATTATTATATCTTGCTGCTTTCCTCACCTGTAATACAGCTTTTTTTTTTTGGTATTTGTTAAACTCGTAACTTGTGCCAGGCACTGTACTAAGTGCTGGAATTTTAGACTTCAGATTTTAGACTTGGCACTTCTATAATTTCCTGGACAGTCCTCAAAATCAGATTCTTTTTTCCACTTGGAAAAATGGAGACAAAAGAAGGGATCATCAAGAAGTTATCAATGAATGATCCATATATGTAAAACAATACTAATGCCTTAAGTAAAATGAGCTACCAGGAATGAAAGGAGACATTGTCATATAGTATAAAGAGCATGGCACTGCAAATCATTATCATGGCCTAATCCCAGCTCTGCCACAAGCTTGCTATATGTGCAAATCAGGTAATAATAATAATAATAATAATGGAATTTAAGCACTTACTATGCACCAGGTACTTTACTAAGCGCTGGGGTGGAAACAGGCAAATTGGGTTGGACACAATCCCTGTCCCACATGGGGCTCATAGTCTCAGTCCCCACTTTACAGATGAGGAAACTGAGTCCTAGAGAAGTGAAGTGACTTGCCCAAGGTCACACAGTGGACATGTGGCAGGGCCTGGATTAGAACTCATGACCTTATGACTCCCAGGCCTGTGTTCAATCCACTATGCCGAGCTGCTTCTCATGGTGATAATTATGGTATTTGTTAAGTGTTTACTAGGTGCCAAGCACTGTTCTAAGCCCTGGGGTAGATAAAAGGTAATCAAGTTGTCCCACATGGGGCTTACAGTCTTAATCCCCATTTTACAGATGAGGTAACTGAGGCACAGATAAGTTAAGTGGCTTGCCCAAAGTCATATAGCAGACAAGTGGCAGAGCCGGGATTTGAGCCCACAGCCTCTGACTCCTAAGCCCACGCCTCAGTTTCTTCAACTGAAAAAGGGATAATAAGGCCTGCCTTATTTTATGCAGATAAAATAAGATAATATGCAAGTACTTTGGAAAATTAAAAATCCTGTATATATTCAAGGCACTATGGTAGCGTGCTTGGAATGGACATCATCTGCTAATAGGAATCATTTTCACATTTTATGTGTAGTCAGGGACAATGCTTTGTTTCTTTGAGTGAAAGCAAAACAGGGAAACACTGCCAATTGAAATTCTATGGTAATAAATCCAAGAAGATCATTGATAGAGCCACAATAGAGCACAAAGGGATTTTCAGCATTTGTTTAGGATTCCGAAGTCATTTTGTTCTTAAGAATTGATTCCTCTAAACTGGAACCATTTTGCCTCCTGAGGAACCAAAATCATTTCTCCTTTTCTGTTTCCAGTGGAGACATTTAAGCTTTGGCCAGATTCCTCTACAGGCTAACCAATTAGAGAAGTATTAGAAAGGGTCAGCCTGGGAGATTCAACCCAGTGGTTTCAGTCCGCCAGATAATTACTTTCCAAACCTTCAAAGCCTTAATGAAGGCACATTTCCTCCAAGAAACCTTCCCTGACTGTGCCCTCCTTCCCTCCTTTACCACTCCCTTCTGTGACACCCTGATTGGCTCCCTTTACTCACTTCCAGTCGCACACACTTATGTCTATATCCACAATTTACTTATTTATATTAATGTCTGTCTCCCCTTCTAGACTGTAAGCTTGTTGTGGGCAGGGAATGTGTCTGTTAAATGGTTGTGTTGTACTCTTCCAAGTGCTTCATACAGTGCCCTGCACAGAGTAAGAGCTCAATAAATATGATTGATTGATTCGCTGAATAAAACTTTCCCATCATTTTTATATGATTATTTGGTAAGTGTATGAAGACTTCTTTTTCTATCCCATTATTCATCCTGTTTGTCTTTTAAAATGTCCACAGGCTGCAAGACAATTATTCTTTTCCTTCATATTTCCAATATAGATTAATATGATTTCACATTCTTCTGGCTTGCGGTTAAGATTTTTGCCTTGAAATATTAGATTGTTGTCCTGCCAAAAGGCCTTGGGGAAAATTATTTATGGTATAGATATGAAGTCAGACATCCACCTCGTATTCAAAGAAACAATAGAGCGCTACTCAGAGAGCCCAGATTATACAGAGCTTCCTGCCCACTGCAGTCTTGCCCAGGTTCAGGTTGCTGACCTTTAGGCACAATGCAAAAATATCTTTTCAAATCTGATTTAAGTAAGAAAGTAGCATTTGGGAGCTTCCAGTGGAAGAGGATGGCCCTTGAAAATAAGGTGAGTCAGGTTTTAAAACAGTTTTCTGGCTTGGTATTTTATCAAATGGGGTACCCTGAGGTGACTGTCAATCAGTCAGTAGTATAAATATAGCTTTTACTCTGATATTAATAATGAAGGTAATGATTTTAGTATTTTATTAAATGCTTAGTACGTGCCAAGTACCGTACTATGCACTAGGGTAGATGCAAGACAATCAGGCGTAACGCAGCTCCCGTCCCATTCGAGGCCTGCCGTCTAACAGGGGAGGAGAACAAATCCTGAACTTCTGTTTTACAGCTGAGAAAACTGAGCCTCAGTTTTCCCACAGCAGGTAAAGGGCAGAGCTGGGGTTAGATTCTAGGTCCTCTGATTCTCTAGTTTCTTCTCTTCCCATTAGGTCACGTTGCTTCTCTATGACCAGTACCTGGACCAACATGGTGACCAAGTTTAAGCTCCCTGTGGGCAGGGATTGTGTCTTCCAACTCTTTTGTGTTGTACTCTCCCAAGCGTATAATACAGAGCTCTGCCCACAGTAAGCGATTGATAGAGAAACAGCATGGCCCAGTGGATTAAAGTGTGATCCTGGGAGTCAGAAAGCATGTGTCCTAATCCTGGCTCCGCCGCTTGTCTGTTGTGTGACTTTGGGCAAGTCACTTAACTTCTCTGGGACTCGGTGACTTTATCTGTAAGATTAAGACTGCGAGGCCATGTGGGTCAGGGACAATGTTCAACCTGATGATCTTCTGTCTACCATAGTGTGTAGTACAGTAACTGGCACTTTGCAAGTACTTAACAAATACCATACAAAGACAAAAACTACTATTTATCGACTGAAAGGAAAGGGGAGATTATGGAGCTGTTGTGGAGGCAGAACCAAAGGTATTTGGTGTCAGACTCGAGATGTGGATGATGATGATGATCTTGATTTTGTGGTAATGGATGATGCTTAAGGTTTGGGCTTGAGGGAAGCAGCATGGCATAGTGGAAAGAGCTTTTCCTCTGCTCCCCCTCCCTTCCCCATCACCCCAACTCGCTCCCTTTGCTCTACTCCCCCAACAACTCCAAAGCACTTGTGTATATATGTAAATATTTATAATTCTATTCATTTATATTAATGGCATGTATATATCTATAATTCTATTTATTTATATTGATGCTACTGATGCCTGTTTACTTGTTTTGATATCTATCTCCCCCTCTTCTAGACAATGAGCCCATTGTGGACAGGGATTATCTCTATTTGTTGCTGAACTGTACTTTCTAATTACCTAGTCCAGTGCTCTGCACACAGTAAGCGCTCAATAAATACAATTGAATGAATGAATGAAGAGCATGGGCCTGGGAATCAGAAAATGTGGGCTCTAATCCCAGCTCTGCCACATGTCTGCTGTGTGACATTGGACAAGTCACTGAACTTCTCAGTCCCTCAGTTACCTCATCTGTAAAATGGGGACTCAGACTGTGAGCACCATGTGGGACAGTGACTATGTCCAACCAGATTACCTTACATAGTATAGTAAGCGCTTAACAAATACCACAGTTAGGATTATCATGATTATTATGATTATGGAGGATAATGGTATTGCTAACAGTGGCGGGGACTTATTTGGGACTGTTGAGTTTGAGGTGCCAGCCGAGCATCTATGTACAGTTGTCCTGGGTGCAGGAGGAGACATGGGATTCAGAGAATGAGAGAGGTCAGGGATTGTAAATTTGATGTGGTATTGAAGCCGCAGGCAGAAACCATCTTCCTAGGGAGTGAGTGTAGATTGAAAAGAGAATGGGACCCAGAATTGAGCCTCGAGGTACACCTATCATTAGGGAATGAGAAAAAGAGGTACCCAAAGAGACTTACAAGGGTAATCCAGAGAGATGGTAGGAGAACCAGGAGATGAAAGTGTCAAAAAATCAAGGTTAGATAGTGTTTTCCAAGTAAAGACGCAACATAGTGTAGTCAGTACAGCACAAGCCTGAAAGTTAGAAGGTCATGGGTTCTACTTTGAGCTCTGCTACATATCTGCTGTGTGACCTCGGGCAAGTCACTTCACTTCTCTGTGCCTCAGTTACCTCATCTGTGAAATGGTGATTGAGACTGTGAGCCCCACATCAGATAGGGACTGTGTTCAACTCATATGTATCCACCCCAGAGCTTAGTACAGTACTCGGGACATAGTAAGCACTTAACAAATACCATTATTACTATTATTGTTACTGATAATGGAAAACAAAGTAACTGAAAATAGACTGTTATGTCAAATAATTTTGCCTCATGTTATAAGTTCAAGTGCATTCTTTAAACAAACTGGTTCTTGGTGCCTATAATTGTGGGTAGGTTCATACAAGGTAAATTAGTTCACCATGTCAGGACTCTGTGAAATTTGGGTTTTCAGGGAAATATTATTTACAAATACAGAGTACTACAATGAGTAATTGTATTCACCTCATTGAGCAAATGCCCCCAAATGAATCATCTAATGCTTAGAAATGAATGCAGTCTTTTTGACCAATTCTATTGTCAGTTAGCATTATTTGCCTATGAAAGGCAAAGTTTATTAGTAAAGATAATGAAAGTCTTTTCCCTGTGATGAGCCTGGACTCTCCCAAAGTGCAGGGGTAATAAATAGGTGGTTGTTTGGAGAAAGAGATAATCTAACAATATGGCACATTGGAAGGCAAGGCTAGGGGCACTGTGGGTTGAGTATCACATGTGATACACAGTGATGGAGTCTGGATCATGGCAGGGCTAGAGTTCAGGAGGAAAGTAGCTGTGACCACTACATCATCCTGGCCATTGTTATATTTCACCAATCGGGTCTTCATATTCCGTCTGCTTTTGTGTCAGAGTCAGTGTCATCAATAAAGACGATTGAATGAATTTTACGTTCTTTGTGGGTATCAGGATTGTTCAAGGACCCAAGAAAATTCAGGTAAGAGAATCTTAGCTTTCCAGCTCATACCTTCAGAATTTTGCACATAATCTCATAAACCGAAAATGTCTTTTCTGCTCGTGTCCAGTCCCATGTGGTCACCTTAAGGGGGGAAAAGAGACAATAACACAAGTCCATCATCTCCAGAAAGATAATACACTCATTTCTCCCATAAGGTGTGCTTTCAAAACATATTTTGACTAGAACACGTTAGCAGAAATTGCTGTACATAAGCGTAAAGTGTTCGAAATTGGACTATAATGTGAGTTTTCCTTAAGATGGAGTTCTGCCCCTCTCTCAGGATTGCACCTGGTGAGTTTCCAGTACTTTACCAGTCTTGGTTATGGGAGGGAGAGTCAAGCAGAGGCATACCCATTCCATGCCTAGATTGGGCAGTGGCTAGCGAGTGAAAGGCAATCTGCATGAGTCAAAACTCACCTGTGCTGGGCAGTAGCAGCATGTAAGAGAGTCTAGGGTCAAGACTCAAGTTTAACGTAAGGAAGAAGGCAATGAATGGTAAATTACTTCCATATTTTTAGCAAGAAAACTATATGGGTACACTACCAGAATGATTGCAGATGGAGGTGGGGCGTTCTGGGAGAGATGTGTCCATGGAGCTGCTATAGCTCAGAGATGATTCGATAGGTATTTCTGCCAGGATTCAACCCCCATCCCGAAGGAAAGCTATGTTGTACTTTGAGGTTTCTTTTTCCCTTTACTTGGAAAGCATTCGTCATCTACCGATGCTTTTGGAAATATCTACATTTCTTAAATTCCCTTTCAGTGGCCCTTATATGGGCACTTCTGGACAAATTGAGACTTTTCTTCTTACTCTGCTCAATGCCTCTCACCTAAAGCAATACTTCTGTAATAACAGTTGGCATACCTACTTTTAAGGTATGATTTTCAGGTAACTTGCAGCAATACAAAAAGTAATCAGCCCACAATCTATATAAGCCATTACAAAGTAAAGAGACAGGTAAAGCATTTCTGCAAGATGTTACTCTTCGCAGATGCAATTAGAACGTAACCATCTCCCAAGTTTGAATTCAAACTATTTACAATTTCCCTGTCCCTGGAGGACCACAGAGCACCCTTCAAGTGAAAGGTAGGACTTTTTTTCTAGAGCAATTCCAGAGGTTTTGATTAGGGTAAATAATTAAAAAAGCAAATGATAAACAAATCCACATTGATGTTTGTCAATTAAATCCTGGTGGGAAACTTCTGAATTGCTTTTATGCCTAATCCTGATAAAGAGATTATATCCTGCCTTACCTCTTTTCTTGATTCCCATTCCACTGAAACTAATTTCAGGATGGAGTATATTTCCTTACCTCTTACCCTGGGCTTGCTTGTTCTGAATGGGGTTACTGAGGAAAGAGAGTCCCTCTTCCTATCTCTCTGCCTTTTTCTAAAGTCCATCATCTCTTTCTTTAGTATCACTTGTCTAGAAGTGCCTTATAAATGATTTTATCTTTTTTTTTTAAATTGGTATTTATTGAGTATCCCTTGTGTGCAGAGCACTGTTCAGGCCCTCGAATGACTTACAAAGGAAACAGAAGATCTAAAGAACCTAAAATCATACACTTTTCTGGCAGCTAGGGTTGGCGCCTGAACATAATAAAATGCAAAATCTTCCTCTGGATAGCATCAAACTACATAGCAATGTTGGTGACAAAGATGATGTTGATGATGACATGAAGAAAATACATGTGTATTTAAGATGTGTTTTTCCCAATTCAAATAATTCCTTCATAAACAATCTTTGCATCATCTGACTTTGGAAATATTCTGTGCAAAATAATGACACTGAATGAAAATGGTGGTGATTTTGACCAGTAATTGGTGGCGACTAGCCCCTAATCAATGTTTAGAAATGCTCTTCATAACTTAATGATCAGCTAATTCACACTCAGCAAGAATATAAAATACAAATTCTCCAAAGGGAAATGTGGTTTTAGCTATTCTTTTTACATTTGAAAGATAACATACAAAATATCATCGGCACTACCCTTGAAAGAGGAAATTATTCTCAGACTGGCTTGATTACCTTTGGCAGTTATTAAATTGGGTGGTGATTAAATTTGCACGAAACCCTGTCAGTGTGATACTTTCAAATGATAAACACACCTTTATTTGCCTCTCCTCAAAAATTTAGGGACAAAAAAGGATACAAACTTTCCCTTATATACTTCTGGAATTTAAATCCATTTCCAAAAATAAATACTCTTGAAAAATCTCTTCAGAAACCAATTACTTGTTAACATTGTTCAGTTACGTGAAATTAACATAATGAAATTGTGCATTCCTTTCCTTCATCCTCTTTTCCCTCTGCTGCTCAAGCATGCAGCACAAACATTTCATTTTGCTGTAGAATCTGCGCTGTGCCCTTATTTCCATGGGACCTAACAGCAGCTTTACTAGTTTCCAAGTCAACTGTAGTTTGTCTGAGGATGGCCAGTTTGCTCCGGCTTGTGTGCACCCTAGGTTATATGCAGGGTCGTGTGGCCCAAACTCTGTGAGAGCTACTAAAGAATTTTCCAACAGAGTTCAAACCTCTACCAAAAAATTTATCAAGACCAATTTAATTCCCTAATTTATCTTACTGGTTT
Organism: Tachyglossus aculeatus; assembly: GCF_015852505.1. Taxonomy (NCBI): domain Eukaryota; kingdom Metazoa; phylum Chordata; class Mammalia; order Monotremata; family Tachyglossidae; genus Tachyglossus; species Tachyglossus aculeatus. The sequence continues at coordinate 14,210,903 of NC_052090.1, read as the reverse complement.
TCTCCTCCCAAAAGATAGTTAATAAGTACTCTGTTTAATTAACTACAAGGTCCAACCCTTGTAAGCAGAAATACGAGAGAACTGGTAAAATGAAAATTGAGGAAAAAAATACTTACTGGAGGTGCAATGAACTTATAAAGAGAGGAACCCCTCAGGGCTAGAAACTTTGGTGTGTACAGTCGGTCCTGAATGGAGTCCTGTTCTCGCTCCTCAGTCCAGCCCATGTAGACTATCTGACAGGAAAATCAACAGGGGTGACTAATTTCACATTAGAAAGCCTTAATCAAGTTAGCATATTTGTGCAATGAGAATGCATATGTAAAGTCCTTCCAGTTGTGCGTATCCAATTGAAAGGCTGAAGAATGACGTTGAGCGTGATCATCCCTATGTGCACATGGTCCTGTGTGAGGGGATTCATTATCTGTGTGTGCAGATTTATTCAGAAAGAAGAGCACGGAGGGATGATGGGGGTGAGAGGGCCTCTGCAGTCATATTCCAGCTACCAAAGGGGAGGACCTGACCAGCTCACCGCTAGTTAACTAATGATCACCCACTCCTGAAAGGGAGGTGATTTGAGCAAACTGGAAAGAGGCAGGTTTTTGTTGTTTTCACTCAAATATGAGCCGCAAAAGAGTTAACCAGCTGTCTCAGGCTTGCTGCGTGGTTTACAGAATCCTAGATGGTTCATACTAGACAGTTTACTGAAAACAGTCTACCCACCTAGGGGAAAAACAGGGTGCGTGTTTATGCTGAATCAAAAAAGAAAATATCCCCAAGAGGCAGTCATCAGAGAGTGGGAGTTCACATCCATTTTCTGTGTCATTCCCTTTTCAACCCATTTGGAAGCTAGGCCCTTGATTTTAAGCAGAGGGTAATATTTAGGTAGAATTTTTCATGTTTAAATTGAGCTGTAGATTTGCATAAATGAATGAGAGTCTCTGGTTGAGACTTCAAGACCAAAAAACTGCACAGAAGAATTGAGTCTAGTGCTAGGGGTTTGTACAATGTCACTAAAATGAGATGATTTATGTGGAAGTGCTCTGTTTTTTTTTTCCCAAGTGTTACCCAAATTCAAGGTATAGCATTATCACTCCAGGAAAACATATGAGAATGAGGAAACATAATACGAAGTTTTACTCTAGGCAAAGTAGTGTTCAGAAGGAAAAGCCAATTTATCATGAATTTATGTACAGGGGACACTTCTGACATTAAAATCAGGTCTTTATCAAGGGTAAGAAACACAGTAGAGCACTAAGTGACCCCATTTATTAGCTGGCTGAGGTTTCACTTTATAAATATTCAGGTTTTATGGTTTATCTGCTCGATTATTTACATCTAAATAAGTCCTTAAGTATGTATTTCTGTTGCACAAGTGCCACTGTGGCCTCTCTGGTCAATAATCTTTATAAATCTTTCAGTACAGGTTTATAAGCATGGTGACCCAATAGTTATTAGGCTCAATAATCCAGATTTAGTTGCTTTAAGAATTAAATAGACCTTTATTTTGCAGTCCAACCCAGCACATCATCTAGACTTACTGAACAATTTGTATTTTTATGCCTTTTGACAATTTTCCTTTCCTTTTCTTGCAAATAATTACTGTGGGAATTAACACATTAATGGGAGATTTCACACACAAAACAGAATGCTTATGTTTGTCTCAACAGAAAAATAAATTGAGGCATTAAAAGATGAGAATTCAAGCCTAGTTCTCCGAAGAATTGCAGATAGTTTAGCACAGAACATCACTGGCTGCAATCCTAAAACATTACTGGCTGCAGCTATAAAGATCATAGGTCACAGAAAGGTCCTCAAAATAAACAAACCTCTGGAAAGAGATTGGGAGAGAGTTATGGTTACTAGTATTCCATTGTTACTGTTCTCTGCATCCTTGTTTGAACATACACTGGTTTATAGTTAAGCCCTACCAATAAATCAAAATAAACAAGATTTGTTCAGTATGTCTTACCCTAAGTATAAACAGATACTTAATTGATCCTGGTTTTGGCCTCTAAAATACAAATAGAAAAGGAAATGGTTGTTTTCCTTTGTTCAGGGTGCTGAACTGTCCAACAGATTCAGATCAATGATTGGAAAAATGAAATGGCAGAAAGCTTGGGGTTAGTCTATGGCTCTATGATTTCTTTGAGGCATAGATATGGGATATTTGATCTACTGTAAGAAAGTAAAAGCCTTCACTTATTGCTTATAGAAAATAAAATAGAAATGATGACACTGAAGACTGAAAAACCCAGAACTGCTTTTGTGGAAGCTATTATTATTATTAAGTGCCGCCGAGTCACTAATATAGAGCATAGGAAAGCCTTGCAAAGGTCCTTTCCTTCTCCCAGTAGTTCCACCCTAGAACATGGAAACAATGACAAAAGCAAGGCCATTTATAGAGCATAACCAGGAGACACCTGCAAGCATCCCCCACCTCAATTTATCCGTGATCCCATGCAGGTGAAAGCTTACCCTTGGCCTTAGGTGCAATCACAGAAAGGGATGGAAGTTCCACTCATGCTCATTTCTTTGGCATTCTAGAGTGTTCAGTTTTCCAAAAATAGGACCATGTTGAGCCAGTATCACTGATGGAAACTGTGTTGTGGTTAAATCAAACTAAATACCCTAATTGGAGAAAATGCAACCTTTTGACTCCTGTGTCGTTTTCAGTGTAATTGTCCTGACTGCTTAGAATATATTTTTCTACATGTGAATACATTTTGTGAATGTGGTATTAAATGTCTTTCCTTATTTTGTTCCGTATTTTCACACTGAGCTTTATTGTATATGTAAGTCTTTAGTACATAGGGGTAAATTTTAAAAAGTTACGAAAAGTCAAGATCAGCTGGTAAACTACAACTTAAATGGCAAATTTGAACTTTCTGCAAGGACCATTAAGAAGAATGTTAACACCAGCCATAACATGAACCATAGTACTTCCTTAATTGTGGCTCTGCTGAAGAGTTTAAAGTGTTCTTCTGTTATTGTGCAATTAATCCTCACAATATCTCTCAGATAGGTGGATGAAGGTGATAGTCTCATGAGAGATCAAACTTAGAGAGGTTAAGTAAATTTCCAGGTTCCTCCAGTATGTCAGTGGCAAAAACAGGAATAGAGGTCTTTCTATACTTAGCTCAGTGTGTTCTTGGATAATTTAAGGTAAGAAATTTAACACCTCTACTTTATTCTCCATTGTCAATCAGAATTTCACTCATTGCCTTCTGGCACTGTCTGCAAGATAGGGTCTGGCAAGGGCTATTCATACTGACAGGTTATTTAATTTAAAACAAATGCCTTGATCCTCATGCCTAGAGAATTAAGCTTATTAATATAGTTAATGTACTTTAATTTCCTGTCTGGTCAGAATTAGTTTCCACTTCTCCTTACTGTCATGGGTAGTTAGAGGATAAGTTCCCCCAAAAAGGAAATAGAAAGACACTATTGCTGTGGTGAAGAGAGATTTCTGCTGTTAGAGCAATGAGAAATAACAGCATTCACTTTGCTAGACAGTAGGTGCTTGGAAGTGAATATGTGACAGTACAAGGGGAAAAAAATCTCTAAAAGCTCAATTTTGGTTTGAATTGTTTGGAGATATTTCTTCAAAATTAACATATGTAGTTCACTGATCTTCATAATGCTAACTACATGCGTTCATTTAGAGCCAAGGTAAATTGGAAAATATTCTCTGGGAGCGACTCTTTTTTGTGGGTTTTTCCTGCTCACTCTGCTTCAGTTTATTCCTACTCACCTGACTTTCAAAATATAATGTAAATAACTTCTTTAAACTTGAGGATCACTGATTTAAATATGTACTGATTACAACTTCAGTTTTACGTCTTTTATGGAGCCAGCATGACATAGAGGACAGAGCATGGGACTGAGAATCTGGAAACCAGGGTCAATCAATCAGTGGTTTTTGTTGAGCACTACTGTGTGCAGAGCACTGTACTAAACGGTTGGGAGAGTTCAATAAAGGAAATAGACAGGATCCTGGCCCTCAGGTTTCACTGTATTTTATCTACCCAGTACTTGACACATATTAATTTCTCAATACCGTAATCAGTAGCATTACTTAAATGTTAATTACTTGTGACTGGTTCCCTAAGATAATTTCATTATGATAAGTGGAACAATTTTATACATTTAATAAAAATTCAGTAAATGCTAATAAAATAGAATAAAATGCATAAAACATTAATCGTATCTCTCCATGTCAATATTAATGCTACCAAATGTATCACTAGCTGAAAACTTGAACTGGATTTTAAAGATTTAATCTTTACATGAGATTAAATCTCAAAAGAATATGACCTGTGCTACTTTGGTCAGTGACTGCTAGATCTATCTCTCACTGAGATGGTTCTGCTTTTCTTTCTCACAATGGATAGGTTGCCTTAGATTCAGGCGCCTAGTGTATCTTAAATTAAGCATTTAATGTTACTATTTGTGACACATTTTGGACTTTAATGCAGCTTTCTCTGCAAGGCAGTAGATTCGCTTTATATAGCAGGCTTGAGCAATGATTTATATGGTTGGTCACTTACCCGAAATTCATAGGAGGGGAATTCTAGCACTGAAGTAAGACCTTGCAGATTCTGCATTCCGGAGGACTATCTAATCAATCGTATAAACCCCATATGGAGTGGAAAGGTTCCTCATGCCCAAACTTACTTACTAATCACTTCCATTTTATTGTGCATTTAAAGGGGATTCAATTGGCTACTGTCATATATAAACAAGCACTTTAAAGAGGTGACTGGAACAGGATATATACTGTTTTGTGTTTCCACAAATGATAATGTTATTTGTTTAGGAGTTATTACGTGCCAAGCACTGGGGTACCTTCAATATGATTGGGAGAGAGACAATTCCTGTCCCACATGGGGCTCTGACAAACCACCATGTCTCTCCCCATCTTCAAAATCTTGCTAAAATTAGATCTCTTCCAAGAGATCTTCCCTGACTAAGCCCTCCCTTCTGTCACCTATTCACTTAGGTCTGCTCCCCTTAATCACCCCTTCCTCAGCCCCATAACACATGAATATATCCATCTCCCTGTGGGCATGGATCATCTGTACTGTCTCTTTTGTATTTTCCCCTCCCAGGAATTTAGTACAGTGCTCTGCACCAAGTACCTTCATCTCATTGATTGGGGAGGGGGAACAAGTGTGCAATCCTCATTTTATAGATGCAGAAACTGAGGCAGAGAGAAGTTAAGTGATTTTTGGAAAGTATACATCACCCAAATGGTGTGTACGGGATTAGAACACAGGTATCCTGACTCCCCGTCCTGTGCTAATTTTTTTAAAAAATATAATATTTGTTAAGCCCTTATTATGTGTCCAGCAATGTTAAGTGCTGGGGTAGAAATAAATTAATCATGTTGAACACAGTCCCTGTCCCACATGGGGATCACAGTCCAAGTAGGTATTTAATCCCAATTTTACAGTTGCAGAAACTAATGCATAGAGAGGTTATATGACTTGTTCAGGGTCACATAGGAAGCAGTTGGCATGGCTGGGATTAGAACCCAGGTGGTCTGATTCCCAGGCACATGCTCTTTCCAAGATGTCACAAAAGTGATTTAAAACCTTAATTTCTGGGGCAGCATTTTAACTTGTGTGTTTATCCTTGCTATATTTTTCCCCATTGATACATTCAATTCATTCACTCAATCGTGTTTATTGAGCGCTTACTGTGTGCAGAGCACTGTACTAAGTGCTTGGAAAGTACAATTCAGCAACAGAGACAGTCTCTACCCAACAACGGGCTCACAGTCTAGAAATTAATAATAATAATAACGATGATGATGGTATTTGTTTCCCAGTTCTCTTTCTCATTTCCCATACACTTGGGTTGCAATAAAAACAACACAAGAGATTTTAACTTTGCAATCACTTTCCTCTTTGATTTCCCTCCTTCCTTATTGTGTTCTGCTCCTTCAACCCTAGAAATTGAAGTAGTTTATTTATTTTTGATCCTTTCCTCTTCAAGGAGAAGCTGAAACTTTGAAGAAAATCAACATTAATTAAGATTGTTTGTCACTGAAGCATTCTTTTGTGGATTTCTAGTGGGAGATTTCTTTTTACCAAACAATCAAGGTAGATTAGTCATTTAATTTACTGGTTGTCAGTGAAACCGAATAACAGTTGTTCTTTTTACATTACTGACCATCTAAGGTTTAATCAGATTAGAGCACAGACATGCCTGCCATACTGAACACTTTAATAACTTGTGTTAAACCTTTGTTTGGAGCAGATGTTTTGCCTCCCAATTTACAATTAAGGTGTTCCAAATATTGCTAGTCCTCATTAAAGCAGCAACTTCCAAGATAAGTACCATATTTACCCTCATAATTTCTCCTCCCTGATTTTGAGGAAATAAAATCTTATTTTTTATAGCACATAATCGGAAGCAGTGATAGCAAGGCAGGAGGAGAAGAAAAGTCAGAAGGTGATAATCCAGCAGCACTGGGTAGTGCAGGAGAAGAAGAGTGCCTGGACATGGAGATGTCTTCACTTAGACAAGTGAACTCCAGTATAGAAAGGAAGTGGGGTTGGGGTTTAATTCAATAAGTGCCTATTGTCTGCTGCATTTGGAAGAGTACAATAGAAGTAAGAGAGTGCAAACTGCTAGACTTGATTTTTATAGGACCTCATATAACGAACTTACTCCTGTTTTTCTGTTGCAAACAATTATGCAAAAACTGAGACAACTTTGTGAATATTTACATGGTAAATGAGAGCCAGGATCTATTTTCACTGCTGCAACTTTCAAAACATACACCTATGAAATTGGCTCAAGGCCTGTGTTCCTGAAATGATAATGGCGGAATCTGTATACATTTTAACATGACTGTACTTTTTGTTTTAGAGCAAAATGTAAACAGGAAAATAGTGAGAAAAACCAAGGAAAATGATATAGCATTTCCCAGCTGTATGGAAAGAGAAAGTGTACATTAAATTGATTAGATGTAGGTAATCAAATTTTTCATTTTGTTCAATGTTTCACCAAATTTATTTAAAAGTGGAAAATGAATTTGAGATGATTTCCTATGAGAGATTGATTTTTGAAGTCTGGATCATTCTAGATTTCAAAGGGAATTTGTTTTTTGGGGTTTTTTTGTGCATATGTCTTGCAGAATAAGATTGTACTTAGGTCATTTGGATATTGCCTGAAGGAACCTTTACAAATTTTCATGCCCTCATTAATTTAGCTAATGGTTCAGTATCTATATGAAGTTGCATAACACAGGTGCTTAATATACTGGTAGTTTTACAGAATTCATTGAGGATTTTTGTGGACTTCTGAAACCCAATTGATGCACAAATATTCAACCCTAATGAACACATCGACCCACCTGCTTTGGATAGATAGCTAATTAGGAGTTTTTCTTTAAACTCTTTTGGAGATTAATCTTTTGTTTAGATGATCAAGAGTCTGTATACCCCTCACTGATGCTTGGCTAAGGATCCAAAGGGCCTAATGGATGCTACTGCAAAAACGCACCTTGCTCAAAACTGGCTATGAGTGATGTTGAAAGTGAGCAGGGTGTCTTATGTTAAGCTAGCACCTAGCCCCCAACATGAGGTAGTTGAGAGGGTACCAAATTATCTTTCCCTGTATACATTTATCAAGGAAAGCTTCCAACTCTCTTGTATTCTTCCAAGCGTTTAGTTCAGTGCTCAGTACATGGTAAGTACTTAATAAATTATATTTATTGATTGATGAGATTGCGGCCCCACTTTTCCTCATATGCAGAGAGAGAATAGGGCTCAAGCTGAGGCTAGATGGGCTGAGGATACTTGGAGAGTTGCGTGCCTAATTTTTAATTCTGCTGCCAAAACAACAAGCAGGAGGGTGGCAAACAAGCAAAGGGAATTTCTTCTCTCCTTCATGATCATGAAGATGCACTTGGACCCACTGGGAAAACAGTGTTCCTTCAGCATGCCATAAAGGGAGTTACAGGCCATATAATGTAGAGAAAGTGAGATGTTTAGGTAACAGCACACCCATCTGTTAATTGCTTATTATTTAAAAGGGACTGATAGTGTTCATATTCCTAATAAGTCTTAGCTACCATGGTTTAGCATATGTTAGGGGATTTTTCAGCTTCCTTTGGTTTATGGGTAATAAAAGAAAACTCCACTCTCTGTAAAAACAGATGGAGGGAGGACAGCACATTGTGATTTAAAAAAATGTTCAATTCCAATCTCACTTTACAATTAAAAAAACACAGCACAAACCAACCCTACAAGTAACTTAATATGTTGGGTGGAAAGGGCATATATTGCACTGGGATATAACAGAACCAAGTACAATTCTTTTCAGGACTGGAAATGGATACTTATATTAATGCGATATGTTTTGGGGAAGGTTATTATTAATTGCTAGCCTTCCCTTCTAGAGGGGGAGAAAGACACTAGTATAAATAAATTACAGATAGGTACATAAATGTGGTAGGGCTGAGATCGAGAAGGAATAAGGGGAGCAAGTCATGGTGACACAGAAGGGAGTGGGAGAAAAGGTATGGAGGGGTTTGTCAGGAAGGCCTTTGGGAGGAGATGGGCCTTCAGTAGGGGTTTGATGCTGCATCACAACTGCAGATGGAATTCTGTCATGCACGTGGGAAGTATATGATTCAGAAACAGCATTGCTGTACCTCGTGGTTGGGAAATAGAAAGTGCTGGTTTGTCAAATATGTTGGTTAAGAGTTGGTGTTGCTTAACAGTGTTGTATAACTCATGGAAATTCCATTTGGAAACCGGCTGAGGGCAGAGGGCATCTGTTACTGAAGGAATTAAGTGATAGCTGAGGGTCCATGCCTGGAAATAGAGTTGAAGCAGTTTCCAGAGTTTTGCAAATTAGCAGGGTGTTTCCATAAATGCCTAAAAGAAACAGCAGACACATTGGGTATGCAGGCTCCTTTTCCACCTGGGGCCAGTCTATCTTGGGAGGGTTATGACATGTTGGTTGCTATGCTGGATAACAAAGCTTTTACGGTAAATGGGTGGCTCATATAATAATAATAATAATAATGTTGGTATTTGTTAAGCGCTTACTATGTGCAAAGCACTGTTCTAAGCGCTGGGGTAGATACAAGGTAATCAGGTTGTCCCATGAGGGGCTCATAGTCTTTATCCCCATTTTCCAGAGGAGGGAACTGAGGCCCAGAGAAGTGAAGTGACTTGCCCAACGTCACCCAGCTGACAAGTGGCGGAGCCGGGATTTGAACCCACGACCTCTGACTCCAAAGCCTGTGCTCTTTCCACTGATCCATGCTGCTTCCCCAGCGCTTAGAACAGTGCTCTGCACATAGTAAGCGCTTAACAAATGCCATCATTATTATATAATCTCAATCAATCAATGATATTTATTGAGCACTAACTTTGTGCAGGGCACTGTACCGAGTGGTTGGGAGAAAACAACACAACAGAGTGGGCAGACACATTACCTGTCCACAAGGAGCTTATAATGGGGGGTGGAAACTCGGCCTCAGCACCAAGGTTTTCTTCTTCTGGATGTACTGTCACTTGTTGCTGCGGCTATTTCCTACAGAATGTGTTCTCTGCTCTCGATGTATATGAGAACCATAGCAAAGCCTGGAAACTCATAACCAAGCACACGCGCTTTAAATGGCACAGTAGATAACATTTTTGGAAACCAAATTTTGACCATAATGCCCTCAGCTGCTGTTTCTTGTTTGCCCTTCCTTCCTCCTCCCCTCCATCTAGTCATCTGAGGTGAGGGACAGTAGGCCTTTAGAATCAGGTTGAGTTTTTGTCTCCCTTGAAGATCTCCTAAACCTTTGACTCTAATGTCTGTGGCTGACTAGGGTGAGCAGAGACTTTCTCCATCAGCAGGATTTTTAGGGGCGGGGAGCTGGTAGCTAGGCTTGGCAAGCCTTGGCATTAGGAGAAGCAGCAGACAGAGCGCAGGCCTGGGAACAGAAAGACCCGGGTTCTAATCCTAGCTCTGCCACCTGTCTACTGGGTGACCTTGGACAAATCAGTTAATTTTTCTGGGCCTGTTACCTCATCGGTAAAAAGGGATTAAGACTGTGAGCCCCATGTGTGCCCACTGTTGGGTAGGGACTGTCTCTATATGTTGCCAATTTGTACTACCCAAGCGCTTAGTACAGTGCTCTGCACATAGTAAGCGCTCAATAAATATGATTGATGATGTGTGATATGGACTGTATTCAAATTGATTAGCGTGCATCTAGCCCAGTGCTTAACACAGTGCCTGTCACAAAGTAAGTGCTGAACAAATACCATAAGAAAATGCCCATCTTTTTGTGTGTTTGTTTTTTTTTAAGGTCCACATATTCCCTGCTGAATGAAAGGGAATGCAAATGTATATTTATAAAAAAATCAAAATAAAAAGAATCTTGTTTTAGTGGTTGGGTTCTAATCCCAGCTCCATCACTTGTTTGCTGTGTGGCCTTGGGCAAGTCACTTAACTTCCCTGTGCCTCAGTTACCTCATCTGTAAAATGGGGATTGAGTGTGAGCCTCATGTGGGACAGGGACTGTGTCCAACCTGATTACCCCAGCTCTTAGAAAAGTGCGTGGCACATAGTAAGCACTTAACAAATACCTTAATTATTATTATTATTATTATTTAGATACCAAAACTACTAAAAAAAAATGAAAAAACATCTTCCAAATTTTCTTATTTGGATGTGTCTACAGTGAAGATTTGGGAATTGGCTGCTCGGTTTGTTTTGTTTTTCGTTTTTTCCACGCAAACAGTTGATCCAAATAATTCAGGCCATTGATAGGGGCTTGGGGCATGAATGATCTAGCTTGTATGTGCTGCATTGCATAAATCAATCTCAAAATTTATTGCAAATCCTTCAAGTTAAGGAAAATTAAATGACAAAGGCACAACGTTTGAATCTATTTGAATCTATCAATTGAAATATTAAAATTAGTGATATTAATTGTAGAAATAGCATCACTGACTAAAGATTTGCTTTGTTTATACAAAACAGTTTTTGAATTTTCACATGTTTTTTCTTTGTAGAATAGATAAAATGGTCTCCCTTGTTTCCGGAATAATCTGGAATGTGTGTTGTTTTTTTTGGCAAGAAAAAATACACCTTTTGGTAATTTACAAATAACTGGGTTGTTTTAGTCTTGCAAACCTTGATTCCTTATAAATACTAATTACCTATTTCTCGGACTGAGAGATTAATTCTCCTTGGGACAGTGTTCTTAATAAGAAGCCAAATATTTTTTAACGGTACTTGTTAAGCGCTTTAGTAAGTGCCAGGGACGCAACTAAGCAGTGAGTAGATACAGGATAATTAGGTTGGATACAGTCCCTGCCCAACATGGGGGTCACAGTCTAAGTAGGTGGGAGTAGGATTTAATCCTCATTTTTCAGATGATATCTGAGGCACAGAGAAGTTAGGTAACTTGCCCAAGATCACAAAGCGGACAGATCGCGGAGGCAGGCTTATAACCAGGCCTCTGACTTCCAGGCTTGTGCTCTTTCCACTCGGCAACACTGCTTCCCTTGACTTTGGGGGAAGAACATTAAGCCGTGGTCATCTTTATTCTCTGAACAAAGGTCCCAGACTATTTAAGCTTGTTAAGAAGACCCATGTCAACAGGAAACAATAAGACATTTTCTATATGGTAAAACATACAGAGACTGCAGTGACAGTACCAGCACAATTTATGGAAAATAATTGATTTCTTCATGAGCCTCAGGGGCAAAATGTCCTCAATCTAATTTGTTTCCTTCTGTCCAAAAAAAAGTTTTGGTTAGCCTTCAAGGACATAAACTGTAGGACTTATGTAGAGACTAATAATTTTTAGGCAATGGCAATAATGTTAAACCATGATAGTGTTATCTAATCTTCTTTCTTGATCAAATAATTGTATAAAAATATACCCACTGGTATTCCAAGTAATCAATGACACCTATTTTTCTCTGTGCTTCTGAGAACCAGTGAGTTTATTTCTCTACTTGTCTGGAGTTATTGTTGCTCATAGTGATCAAGGTTGCTCTTCAGTTAGAATGCAACTGGAGTATTTACAATGCTCAAATTATTTCATGAGTATACTATAAGGTTAGTGAAAAACAGAACCAAAGTATCCTGTGCATTTTCCACTCTTCAATGTGAGCTAGCTAGTCCACAGGAGACAGTGATTTATGGAAGTTCCTCTCAACCTCTCAATTCTGTAGTTTTTCTTAAGGTTTAAAACCATTTTATCACTGCTTATCACCAAGTAAATTAAAATTACACCAAAGTTTCCAGGAATTTCATTAAAATCTGTCAATTTCAGTGTGCCAAGAATGCAGTCAGACAGGATTGTAGTAAACCAAAATTATGGACAATGTTGTCCTCTGGATTCAGTACCATGGAGGCCAATATCTACATTTTTTTCAGAAAAGTTTTTATCGTCATAAAATGATTTTGCAAAAATAATAGAAAACTTATTTGAAGGGAATCATTGGACACATAAACAGGCAAAGGTCCATTTGGCTATATGTAGCTCAATCCCTTCATGACTAGGGAAACATTGTTTAATCAAGTGTAATAATTTTTTGGGTACAATAGAGTTACTAGACATGATGCCTACCCTCAAGGAACTTACAATTGATTTTAACAAGCAAGGACCTTGCTCTTCTGTCTGAGATAAATAATAATAGTAGTCATATTTTAAAACTTTTAGTACGCACCAAACACCATGTTAGCACTGTGGTAGATACAAGGTAATCAGATTGGGCACAATCCCTGATTCACAGGGGTTCAGGGGAAGGGAGAACCAGTACTTATTCCTCTTTTGACAGGTGAGGAAATGGAAACTCAGAGAAGTTAAGTGAATTCCCCAAAGTCACATAGCAGACTGATGGCAGAGCCATCATTAGAACTCATAACTCCTGGCCCTGTGTTCTTTCCACTAGGCCACTCTGCTTCTCCTGTATTGTGCTGAAGACCACACTAAGTGACTGGGCAATGCAACAAAATTAGTCGACTTGCTCTCTATCCTCAAGTAGCTAAAAATCTTGTAGGAGTAACAGGCATTAAAAATGATTTACAGACAGGAGGAAAAAGGAAGAAGGGGCTCAAAGACCTTAGGAAGCAGCACCAACAACAGAATTTTACCATAAATTTTATAGCATTCCAAGGACCTTCTAATATTGGTTTTGCATGGCACTCTGGGATTTTTCATAGGCGTGGTGTTTAGCCGCTAAATACTATTGCAATAATTCTTCAATGACTTCAACTTCTTTCATAAATCACTACCATTCAAGAAACCTGACTCAAAATTTGCAATGTGGTTATTTAAACTTAACTTTAATGAAATAACTCAAGAAACAATTTCCATTCATTGTGCACTATATAAAACAATTTCCTTCAGTGAAAATTAGGCAGAATGACTCACTTAATCACATAAGTATCAGGTCATTGGTGTTGTCAGGGTTTTAATAGATCTTTACAATAGACTCTCAGTGAGCTGCAGTCAAAACCTTAAACTGACACCATTTCTCAGTCTTTGAGTGATGTTTAAATGGAAAGACTGAGGTATATTTTCCTTTTTATTTGATTTATTGAACATTACAAAACTGGCATACTGAAATTGTGCATTTCCGTAAATTCTTTCTTTCGGAAACCACAGGCTGACAGGATAATCCTATTTAATTGTTCTCCCTTTCAGATGGTGAAACTGGGGGATAGAGAGATAAAGTCCAAGGTCATTCAGAGATAGACTTCAGTTAGTCTTGAACTGAAATGTTTTTCTATCTAATCATTTGTTCTAATACTAAAATATTCATTGTCATTTTTTTCAGTGGTTTGCAATTCCTGTTCTTCTGGTGGAAATAAAGATATCTCTCAATCCAATGATCAGTGTGGAGCGGCTGGAGCCATTGCAAGCCCCAAGACGAAGAACCCGGAAAATGGAGAAAAACATCAGGTAATTTGCCCTAATGCAGCTCATACTTGTGTTTTCCTTTAAAAGCAAATTCTAAAATGAGCCAGAACCACCAGCCCCAACGGACACACACTGGGGAAGAATGTGAAATTCAGGCTGATGGCAAGAAGAAAGTTAAAAAAATAATTTGTTAAGCTCTTACTATGTGCCAAGCACTGTACTAAGTGCTGGGGAAGATACAAAATAATCAGATTGGACCCAGCCCATGACCTACATGAGGCTCACAGTTTTAATCCCTGTTTAACAGAAGATAACTGAGGCACAGGTAAATTAAAGTGTTGGAGCCAGGATTAGAACGAGGTCCACTGACTCCAGGCCCGTGCTGCTTCTCTGTTGTCTCAAAATACTTATAGGCCAAACCAAATTCAGGTATAAGCTCTCAGCCTCACACAGTGATTCATTAATAGTGTTTTGGGTCAAAGTGCCAATTATTTTTAACCTCTCTTTTTGCATCCAAACTGACCTCTAGGCCCTAACCTAGGGCTGTGGGCCTGTGTCAGTTTTAATGGATAGATTGAAAGGGTAATCTTTTGCTAATGCTAAAGTCAACGATGTGTAGTCACTTGGGGATTAAAGCACAAAGTCATATCATTTGAATTATTACTATATTAGGATTATGTGAATGCAGAAATTGACAGTGGTGCTAAATTCCATTCCATATTTCCTCTTAGGAAAGTTATAAAATATCCAAAGAGCTTGTGTGCATCATTGTATGGTATAGGTATAAATCACCCATAGAAGGAGAAGGCCTTCTGTTGAAAAAATAATTTCACTCCATAGTAATAATAATAATTGTGGTATTTGTTAAGTGCTTACTCTGTGCCAGGCACTGTACGAAGCACTGGGTTAGATACAGGCTAATCGGGTTGGACACGGTCTCTTGTCCCCTATAAGGCTCACAATCTTAATCCCCATTTTTCAGATGAGGTAACTGAGGTGCAGAGAAATTAGGCGATTTGCCTAAGGTCACACAGCAGACAAGAGGCAGAGCCAGGATTAGAACCCAGCTCCTTCAGACTCCCAGGCGGTACTCTGTCCACTAGGCCACGCTTAATGTGGACCGTCTATCTTCTCTGTAAGGGACTTGTGGGTCTGAAATAGGCCTGTGGCAACAAAACGCCCAGCCCCTCTGGTGTGGCTCCTTCTGGCCCAGGTAGCTCAGGGAAATGCCTTTATACCCACTGTGTCACTGCTGTTGTACCTAGAGAAGCAGTGTGGCTCAGTGGAAAGAGCCCGGGCTTGGAGGCCAGAGGTCATGGGTTCTAATCCCGGCTCCACCAATTGTCAGCTGTGTGACTTTGGGCAAGACACTTATCTTCTCTGTGCCTGTTACCTCATCTGTAAAATGGGGATTAAGACTGTGATTCCCCATGTGGGACAACCTGATCACCCTGTATCCTTCCCAGCGCTTAGTACAGTGCTTTGCACATAGTAAGCGCTTAACAAATGCCATCATTTATTTATTTATTTTTATTTTAAGTCCAAACCAAGTCAATCAATCAATCATATTTATTGAGAGCTTACTGTGTGCACAGCACTGTACTAAGCGCTTGGGAAGTACAAGTTGGCAACATATAGAGACAGTCCCTACCCAACAGTCCCTCTAATTGGCTTCGAGCACAGTTTTGCCTCACAGCCAGATGGAAGAACAGTGATTAGCAGAAGTAAAGGCACTTCCACTTTTCCCCCAAAGCCTTACTCTGACCCTGGAAGTGGCAGTCCACTCATTAAAGCACTAGCTGCCTCAGCTATTGTGATGTGATTGGGAACCCCCACAATGCCTGCTGGAAGATGACTCCAGTCAGTGGTATTTATTAAGGGCTTACTGTGTAAAGAGCACTGTACTAAGAACTTGGGAGAGTACAGTATAACAGAATTGGTAGAAGTGTTCCCTGCCCACAGTGAGTTTAGAGTCTAGTGGGAGAGACAGACATTAATATGAATATAACATATATATTTGTGCTGTGGGGCTGAGGGAGGAGTGAAGAAAGGGTGCACATCCAAATATGAGGGTGACACAGAATGGACTGGGAGAAGAGGAAATGAGGGCCAGTCGGGGAAGGATTCTTGGAAGAGATGTGCTTTTAATTCCTCTAATATTGCTGTAGACTGTGGTAAGATTTGAGAATACGGCTAACCATGTACATTTAGAGATACAGAAAAGAACAAAGAAGAGTTTATAGAGAAGTAATGTGTCATTCAAATAGTGTAGGCTTCCTGAATCTTTGCCCAGGAATCTTTAAACCAAATGTTCTCCTGTGAGTTGGAACAAATTATTTATAGCTCAATAGGCCCTCCACAGCTGTTGTACATGCTTGAATGGTCCACAACTAAACAGTAACTTTGAAAATCAAACTAAGCACTTCTGCTACAGTCCTTCAGAATCTAGTGCATTATTTTAAATATTGGCAGTGTAAGTCTTTAAACACAATTCGGGTCGGGAAATGTTTATTTTTGTTGGTGCCTTCTCCCGGTCCTGTTTTCTCGAAATAACACTAATATCACATTTCTCATTTAAGGTATTGCAAGTGATGCGTTTAAAGAAGAGCGGTATCTAAGCATCCCCCTCTCCTGTTTGCTCAAAATTCTCAGCACTTATGGCATCCGGAACAATCCGAGATGGGTCAAGTAAGTCATTCAGGATTAGTTGCTTGCCAGTGATGAAAGTGAAATGTCTTTGTTGCCACACTAAAGGACTCCTGAATGTCCCCACACAAGACACTATCATTCCATTTTAAAGCAGCGGTGTCTTGTTGGGTTACTTCAGTTTTAATATTTCACCCTTACTAAATCAAATGTACTAAGCAATGTGACAAAGCAGATTGGTGGGTGGTAGTGTTAAAACATCTAATTTTGCTGCAGATTGCTGCTTACTCTCAGTATTTTTTGTTAAATGTCTAGTCTATAAAACAGGTAAAAAGTGGCATCTACAAGCATCATCCACCAATGATAGTTGGAGATGTGCTCCCTTCTTGCCTTCTCAGCTGGTGCTGTCAGAGCCCTTTACAGGTTTTTGTTTTCTCCATGATCTTCTGCTTTAAGACTCTAATTGGTCAAGTACCAGTATTTAACAATTCTATAGGACTACTAATCCGAATTAATATCAATTCCCATTTTTAATGGTATTTGTTCAGCACTGTGGTATTCAATCACATTTATGGAACGCTTACTGTGCACAAAGTACTGTACTATGCTATGTACTCAGGAGAGTACAATAGAACAATAATCAGACACATTCCCTGTCCACAACAAGTTACAAGATACAAGTTCATCAGGTTGGACAAAAGCCAAGTCCCACATGGGACCCACAGTCTTAATTCCGATTTTACAGATGAGGTAACTGAGGCACAGAGAGGTTAAGTGACTTGCCGTAGATCACACAGCAGACAAGTGTCAAAGGCTGAATTAGAAAACAGGTAATTCTGGATCCCAGGCCCATGCTCTCTCCACTAAGCAGTGACAAGAGTTGATGAGTGTGCTTGCCCAGTTTTTTTTTTCTTCTTCTGGTGTGAAATGTTTGTGATTATAATAATAACTGTGGTATTTATTATGCACCAAGCACTGTACTTTGTGTAGAGACACTGAACATGGTGATCTGGCTTTCCAGCACTTATTCTAATCCCATTTTCCTTCTTTACTTGATGTCGCTGCTCACAAAGCTATCTAATGGTGTAATTACCAAGATGAGAATGATTTATCCGTATCTCTTCAATTCCTAGAAACTTATTTTTTCATTAGTGTCCCTTTTAATTGGAATGTAAGGTCCTCATGTAATTGCTTATGCCCTTTGAGCTGTCTAATAGAACTTCCAGTGCCCAGCAGACTACAGACCTGGCACTTCAATTACTCAATCTTTTTCCCCTCTTCACTCCCTTGAACCTTTTCTACAAAGTTGCAGTTTGACAGCTTTGGGTCCCATCAAGAGAAAATGGGATTAAACCTTAAGGCCCACAGAGCACTAGCCCTGCATGTATTTTGCCCACTTCTGTTTCTCCTTCATAAAACATCATCTAAGTATTTATAAACTCTAGTTAGGTGCATCATGGCTCAGTGGAAAGAGCCCAGGCTTGGGAGTCAAAGGTCATGAGTTCTAATCCCGACTCCGCCGCTTGGCAGGTGTGTGACTTTGGGCAAGTCACTTCACTTCTCTGTGCCTCAGTTGCCTCATCTGTAAAATGGGGATTAAGACTGTGAGCCCCCCGTGGGATAACTTGATCACCTTGTGTCCACCCCAGTGCTTAGAACAGTGCTTTGCACATAGTAAGCGCTTAACAAATGCCATCATTATTGTTATTACTATAAAATGCAAGTCAGTTGGGCACTATTATTACAATTGAGACCAATACAGTATTTACCCTCATAATTAATGGATGTAAAATATTGTCAATAACATCAAAACTTCCAGGTCCCTTAAATTAAAATTATCAAGGACTAGAAGAAAAGAAAATTATCTTTAATAAATCTAGCAAGGGATTGAATTTGGTCAACAGGTGTTTATCATTATAACAGTGTTTCATTATCTTGTTATTTTAAAATATTGATTGTGTGCATTTTAGACAACATTAGTTTTCATATCAATCAGTCGTATTTATTGGGTGCTTACTATGTGCATTGTACTGAGCACTTGGACAAGCACAATAGAACAGAATTGGTGGACATATTTCCTGCCCACAAGGATGTATAGCCTTAAGTGTGTTTTCTACAGGGAATATTTGAAAAGCTTGTAAACACGAAGTTCAACGCTTTAGGGTTTGCTGTTGTTTACCCAGCATGTATGAAGGGATAAAAAAACCCCTCTGCAACTCTAGACTTTTGAACAGCCCCCTTTATAGAGGCCTATAATAGAATGAAAGGCCTTCATCAACTTGCCTATCCATAAGCAGGCTTTATCAGGTAAATTCTTAGGGCAGATAATATGTGGCAGTTTCTTTGAATCAGCTGGAACCTGATTCCCTGCTTAAAGCTGTTGTATTAGGAAACCAAGAACCTGCACTAACTCCACAGTTCCTGGTTCCTGCCAATAAAGTGGCTGCCTGTTTCCCCTCATTACTGATAATTATGTGATGATAATGATGGTATTTAAGTGCTTACTATGTGCCAAGCACTGTTCTAAGCACTGGGGTAGATACAAGGTAAGCAGGTTGTCCCAAGTGGGGCTCACAGTCTTAATCCCCATTTTCCAGATGAGGTAACTGAGGCACAGAGAAGTGAAGTGACTTGCCCAAAGTCACACAGCTGACAAGTGGTGGAGCTGGGATCAGAACTCAAGACCTCTGACTCCCAAGCCCCAGGCTCTTTTCACTAAGCCACGCTGCGTCTCTATGTTATCAATGGGAAAGAATAGAAACATTACATAAAGTGAGTTTCACCACTGAAAATGAACTATTTTTCAAAATGGGAGGGTTCTGATTCAAAATCAAATGAAAAATAAATTATCTGAAAATAAAAATGTAAATACAAAAATGCCAAATAGGGTACATAGCCTAGCAGACCCCCTGCTGAGTCTCACAGCTTAATTTAACAGCCAGAGCCCCATTCCCCTGTGGGGTTCAATAAACATTTGGCAGTGGGAGCTCTGTTTTGAAGTCTTCCCTTTTAAAACAAACCTGATCAAAATCCTGACTGAGACAACAGATGGAGATGTCATTGTGGCACTGCAGAACTGGAAATTTTTTTTGTCATTCAAGGGACTGACAAGACTGAGGAGTTGTAATAGAGCAATTCTTCTAGTCATTTGAACAGGAATTAACATAGAAGCCAAATAACAATGCCCTTGATTCAATGTTAATTACTTTATTTCAACCTTCCATATTTAGATCTCCTTTCTTTGATTTGAATCAATCAACTGCATTTACTTTGAGACAGTTGTGTGGTGATCAGAGAATTGACTGTGTCTAGCCCGACTGCATTGTATCGACACCAGGGCTTGAGTACACACTCAATAAATACCACAACTGTAACTGATTAATAAAATGGACAGTTTTACCAGATGGTCCCATTTGCATGCAAAAACTCTACAGTCACCAGTAGAGCCAAAGTCCCAGTAGGTGGAAAATGGTTTGTTTTCACAGCAGAAGACTGGATTTTACTTAACCAGGTGCTTTCATCCAAGCAATGCAGCTTATTAATAATAATTGTTTTAAGGACATCCTGTTTGCCAAAGTACTCAGTTCGATTGATAATCAATTCAGACACAGTCCCCAAATGACATGGAGCTCATAATCTAGGAGATGAGGAGACTAGCTATCTTAACCATTTTTCCAAAGGCGGAAAGGCCCAGAGAAGTTAAATGATTTGCCCAAGGCCATAATGCAAGTCAGTAGCAAACCTGCTAGTAGAATCCAGGGTTACTGGCTCACCGTCCTGTGCTCTTTCCACTAGCTCACACTGTCTCTCAAAGCCAACACAGTAATGGAGAGCGTAACAACAGAAACGTAAAAATTGGAAAAGCAATCCGTCTGTTCTCTACGTTGGTGAGCCACTTGTTGAAGTGCTGGGCTCGGCTTAGTCACTAAACTTTATAAAGGCTGTAGAAAGATTGGAGAGGGCCCAAAGAAGAGCAACAGAAATGATTAAAGGACTGGAAAATAAAAATTCTGTAAGGAAAGATTGAAAGAGTTGTCTTAAAGAATCTAACCCACACTTTCTCAAGAATAGAAATGAGGTATGTTGACAAGGAGGATGCAGAAAAAGAGCTCTTTCTCCATGTCCACTGAGGACAGGAGAGGAAATACACTTAAAGCTGGAGAGATATCAGTTTAAGGAAGAACTTGGCTGAACAGGTGATGTTGATATAATGGATTAAGCCACCAAGGAACAGGTTAAGTTGCGGAGTCTCTATCAGTGGAGACCTTCCATAAAACAATAGAGATAGCCACCTGAGTGGGATGGCTTTATTATTCACCTATCTAGAGGCAGGACACTGGACCACCATACATTTAAAGGTTTTTCTAGGTTTCTGTACTTCTAGGTTTACCTGTTCATTTCTCGTTAACAACCCAATAACTGGTGGAAGAGATTTCAGAGACTACTTAATAAATACCCTTAATCAACTCTGACATAAATACCAATTAAAGGGAAAATATTTTCAGGAACCCAAAGGCGGTTGACCTATTTGAGAAAGAGAGTGTTTCCAGAATCCAAGGAACTGCACAAATAAGCAAATCTCATTATCCTTAACCACCTCAGACCATATTCTTTGAACACATTAATGTGTACAGTTACTTACTTGTATAATTAATTGTTTATATCCCCCTAACTGCCACTTCAGCATTTCCATATCCCCTAAGCACCTCCCATTTTTGTAGAGGTCTTTATACTCCACTATCCACAGCGGGGAAGCAGCATTGCTAAGTGGAAAGAGCACGGGCTTTGGAGTCGGAGGTCATGGGTTCAAATCCTGGCTCCGCCAATTGTCAGCTGTGTGACTTTGGGCAAGTCACTTAACTTCTCTGTGCCTCAGTTATCTCATCTGTAAAATGGGGATTAATACTGTGAGCCCCCCGTGGGACAACCGGATCACCTTGTAACCTCCCCAGCGCTTAGAACAGTGCTTTGCATATAGCACTTAATAAATGCCATTATTATTATTATTATCAATGGTATTTTTTAAGTGCAGAGCACTATACTCTAAGCTCCTGGGAGAGTGCACTACAACAGAGTTGACAGACACATTCTCTTCCCAAAACAAGCTTACAGTGAACTTCCATTTATGTGTAATTTTAGTGTCTGTCTAGATTGTCGGAAGGTAGGGTCATGTCTTCTGATTATATTTTACTCTTCCAAGTATTAGCCCAATGCTCTGCACATAGTAGGTGCTCAATAACTGCCATTGATTGATACAGATTGGGAACCAAATTGTGCCTTATCTCCTCACTTGCTCTTACCTAGGTCACCACCTTCACCATGGAGACAGAGAATCAAGAATCTGCAGATCAGGATCTGGTGTTCTAAGAGTAAGATTACTCATGACTATATATTGACACATCTAAGTTAATGAAAAAAATCAGAGAGTTCTTGACAGAGTAACCAAGTGCCCTTTCTATCCTGACTTTCAGAATGTTCTTGTGAACGCGAATGCAGTGATGCAACCTCCCCTTACATCCATGAGGTTCATTTTACATTCAGAAGTGCAGTGGAATTCATAGGTAGGTGATTTCCTTTCCGACATAATACATGGCCTCAGCAGGGATTGAGACTTCCGAACTTAAAGCGCCAAAGGTACATTGTTCCGAAATCATTTTTCTTGTAACTTGCTACGGGGAGAAATTACCCCTGTAACCTAATCTTCATCTGTGACTGGAGTGTGGAAACTCCCCCAAAGTTTCTGAAGCCTGAGACTGGGAATAAAACTGAGTAGAAGAAGTAGCATGACCTAGTGGATAGACATAGGCCTGAAAGTCAGAAGGACCTCGGTTCTAATCCCAGCTCCACCACTTTTCTGCAGTGTGATGCTTCAGTTACCTCATCTGTAAAATGGGGATTAAAACTGTTAGCCCCATGTGGAACAAGGACTGTGTCCAACCTGATTAGCTTGTGTCTACCCCCAACGCTTAGTACGGTGCCTGGCACATAGTAAGGTCTTAACAAATACCATTAAAAGATATAATAAATCCAGAAATTTCCAAAATAATAATTGCTAACAATGGAGCATGAGCCAACTTTAGATCGTCCCCAAATCAAGCCAGTAACATTTTCCCACCATCCCCTCTGCAACCCCCTCAACCTCCTATGCAAATGAGTCCATTCTTCAGTAATTGCCTCAAGCTTTTGTTGACTCTAACAGAGCAGAACCCTCCCTCATCTGGATCTTAGTGATAGCTGTGATCTCGGTGTGGATGGGGAATGTGGCTATTTATTATATTGTACTCTCCCAAGATCTTAGGTCAGTGCTTTGCACAAAGGAATCAATCAATCAAACGTATTTATTGAGCACTTACTGTGTGCAGAGCACTGTACTAAGCGCTTGGCAAGTACAAGTTGGCAACATATAGAGACAGTCCCTACCCAACTGTGGGCTCACAGTCTAGAAGGGGGAGACAGAGAACAAAACAAAACATACTAATAAAATAAATAGAATAGATATGTGCAGGTAAAATAAATGAATAAATAGAGTAATAAATACGTACAAACATATATACATATATATAGGTGCTGTGGGGAAGGGAAGGAGGGGGAGAGAAAGGAGGGGACTCAATCTGGGAAATACTCAATAAGTATGATTGAATGAATGAATGCTCTAGATTGCCTTTGCTCATGACTGCATCTGTGAAACAAAGAACTTTCAAAAATTTCCCTTTTTCTGGGTGTTCTGCTTGGACAGCTAATTTTAGGTCATTCCAATCTTGATAGAAGCCACAACTAAAATTTATATACTTTCATGACAGGAATATGACCTGCCACTAAATAAAGCCCCTAGACTGCAGAAAATATACATACCTATCACTACCAGGGATTACCCGGAGCTTTAATCACAAATCATGCTGTAAAAATCACTTTTTTCCAATTAGGTTTCTGTTTCTTTCTAAAGCCAGTGTTTTTAATGACTAACGAAACAGTGGCACGGCCCAGAGATTGATACACAGCAGTATTTGATGTCTGGGTAAATTTAAAGAACATAGAGAAGTGACAACCTGAAATAGAGCCCAGGATCATATTATATTAACACAATGAGAATATACAGTAGCCAGTATATTGTTATTATAATTTTATACTATTGCTAATAAGTTTTGGAGATTGGCGGCTATGATTTAAAAGGATATGCAATATATTCTTTACTGGAAACAAGAAGCAGTTCAAAAAGCAACAGGCTTTTCCTTTCAACTATATGCTTTTTAGGTGTTTTTTCTCATAGACCTTAGCTAATTTCTATTCTTTTTTTTTGAGTGGGACAATTAATTTTCAATTTGCTTTTGTCTGTAAAGGCCAAAACTAAAATCATATTTCACTACTAAAACATAACAGTAACATTCTTAATCCAGTAGAATAGCACATTTCTGCACTGCCAAAAATGCAATGTTTGATTCTGCATTTACTTCTAGCTTCCTCCAATGGTTGTTACAATGATAGTGCTCAGTGGACCAGGGGATAAATTCCCTGGCCTCAGCACGTCAAAACTCTTCTTTCATCCCAAAACTCTTCTTTTGCCCCACCCACACAAGGTATCACTTACAAATTTAGTGAGGGTGACGTTACAGGGAGAACTATAAAATAAATATTTTGTGGAAGACTAACAAGTGATGATGAAGTCCTCACAAATCATTAGCATTAATTGACATGAGGTTTATCTTCTTGTTTTACCAGGAAGATCTGCTCTGAGAAAAGATAAACTATGTTTTTAATAGCCTACTGTTTTGACCCAGGAGTTAGCATATGTCTTGGGAGTCAGAGGTTGTTGGTTCTAATCCTGGCTTTGCCACTTGTCAGCTGTGTGACTTTGGCAAGTCACTTAACTTCTCTGGGCCTTAGTTTCCTCATCTGTAAAATGGGGATGAAGACTGTGAGCCCCATGTGGGACAACCTTGATTACCTTCTATCTCTCCCCATCCCACCCCCAGTGCTTAGAACTGTGCTTGGCACATAGTAAGCACTTAACAAATACCAACATTACTATTATTATTATTCTAATCCTGATTCCACCACATATCAGCTGTGTGACTTTGGGCAAGTCACTTAACTTCTCTGTGCTTCAGTTACCTCAACTGTAAAAGGGGGATTAAGACTGTGAGCCCCTTGTGGAACAACCTGATTACCTTGTATCTATCCCAGAGCTTAGAACAGTGCTTGGCACATAGTAAGCACTTAACCAGTACCATCATCATTATTATTAATTCTTTCCTTTAGGCTTAGGCAGTCTCATAATAAAACAGAAGATTTATATAAAATGTCCTAAAATGTAAACTTCTGGAGGAACGGGGACCTGAGTATATTTTAAACAGTACAAAGGGAAGAAAACAAATATTAAGCAGAACAATTTTGTGAATTTTTAAAGAATCTAAGACCTTTTCTGTATTCTGCTGCCAGGGTTAAAGCAATAGAACACGCTTTAGTGTAACTGTTCTTTGTGAACAAAAGGCATGTTCAAATATCAAAGCAGACCTTAAAATATTTAAACATGATCTTTGATCACCAATTAAGCATTTGAGTGTCTATCATCTTATATATTAAAAACCAAAGATAGATCCCTGTCTCACCTAATAAATCCATAAAACACTTGCCCCCTTTTGCTGGCTCTTTCCCCTTTGTCTTCGAACATGTGCACATCTTTCATGGCTGAAAAGAGCCTTTTCTGTAGCTCGCTGCATCATCCACATATCACCCAATTTCCTTACATTCCTGTTCAAAGCCTTTGAGTAAGTTGTATTTTGCTCCTGCTTCCAACTCCCTTCTTGACCCTCTATAACCGAGTTTCAATTCACTGACACAGCTCTTGCCAGATCTAATGAGCTCTATTCCCTCCTAAATCTCCTTGACCTCTCAGCTGCTTTCAAAATTGTAGACCACAATGGAAACATTACCTATCTAATCTTCTACCATATCCTCTTCTGGCTTTCCTCCTACCTCTTTAACCCTTCTCGGTTTCTGTTACCATCTCTTCCTCTCCCTCCCACCTGTGGTGGCTGACTCCCGGTTCTAGCCTGCCAGCCCTGTTCTCACCTTCATAACCTTTTCCCAAATGCTTCCCATGCAGTAGATGCTTAATAAATACTATGGGTTAATCGCTTCATCCTTAGTTCTACTATGTGGAGTTTATCTTTTCCTGTTGTGATGCTTTTGTTTCTCTCAGGAGCTGACATTTTTCATGCTTGATGGAACAGCTGCAGAGAAGCAGTGAGTTCCAAGAAAAGGAAATACATCTGTGCTTCCTGCTCCACACTGGCTAACCAAATATAGAAGTCCTTGCCTGTCACTTTGCCTTACTTCAACCCACTGAGACTGCCCTGGAGAAATATTTTATACGGCTATGTAAGTCAGTCACTCTTGACTACCAATCTATGAATACAAAAGAGGTGTTTTTCCATCTCTTAGAAGGCATTCACAATAGTAACAGGAAAGTACAATCATAAAAAAGTTGATTTGACAGAAATTTCTTAACTGCCGGGTAAGAGGTGCCTAAAATTGGGTCTTAAAAGATAGCAAATCAATATTTTGGGAAGGAGGTAAGTTAATTATGTGGGAGCAAGCTGTACCCTACCCAATTTTCTGTTAAAGCCATGAATTACCACCGAGCGCCTTCAGTCACATCTAGAAGTGGAAAGCTTCCAACCTGGCTATCCTTGAATCATGTTCCCTCCCAGCTGACTGTCAGCGAAGAACCTGGGTTCTAATCCTGACTCAATACTTTTTTTATAGAATTTGTTAAGCATTTCCTCTGTGCCAGGCACTGTACTAAGTGCTGGGGTCGATACAAGGTACTTTGGTTGGATACGTAGGGGTCACAGCCTTAATTCCCATGCAAAGATAAGGTAATAGGCACAAAGAAGCTAAATGACTTGCCCAGGGTCACACAGCAGACAAATGGCAGAGTCAGACCTCAGTTCTGCACTATCTTCAAATCCACCCTGAAATTTCACCTTTATTTGAAGTCTTACCTAGTTAAACTATCTCCTCTCCTGGTCACATCTTACGTACTTACAAATGTTTGTGCAAACTTTACATACTCTATTTCAGTACTTCTTCTTCCTACCTGTAAATTTCTTTATTTCTTTCACCCTGTAGAGCGTAAGCTCCTTGTGGGAGCAGTATGGCTCAGTGGAAAGAGCATGTGCTTTGGAGTCAGAGGTCATGGGTTCTAATCCCTGCTCTGCCACTTGTCAGCTGTGTGACTTTGGGCAAGTCACTTAACTTCTCTGTGCCTGTTACCTCATCTGTAAAATGGGGATTAAGACTGTGAGCCCCATGTGGGACAACCTGATCACCTTGTATCCTCTCCAGCGCTTAGAACAGTGCTTCGCACATAATAAGTGCTTAACAAATACCATCATTATTATTATTATGTACTGGAACTGTATTGTACTGTCTCAGGGGTTTAGTATGATGCTATGCACAAATGAATAATGCTATTATTTGATTTATTTGATCTTGCATCTATTTACCACATTTGGGATGCCCCTCAGTCCTTTTAATAATAACAATAATATTATTGTTATGGTGCTTCCTGGCATATAGTAAACACTTAACAACTACCATTAATAGAAGAAAAAACAGGTAAGCAGTCCAGGTATTCTGTCCCCCACTGTGTTTATGAGGAGACTGAGAAATGAAGAGGTTATGTGATTTTCCAAAGGCCACAGAGATCAGTGAATTAACTGGAGGAAATATTATTTGTATCTTATGTTTTTTTGCCACAGAGCTTCCCTGTTTGTTTCTGTTGCTTAATCTTCACATGATGATGGCCAGTTCTATCTCCTATAAAATCAAATGTCCATTCTTTCCTGCTTCCTTCAAAGACAAAACAATCATTTCCCTTTCCTCTGCAATTAGCCTTTGCACAATATAACCCACAACTAAATTCTGTTTCGGATTTTGTCCTGATCAAAACCCAGAAACTCTTGTTTATTGTCTAATCAATCAAACAGGTAGCCATTTGGTATCCTTAGTCAGCAACATTCCCCTATGAGACCACCCATTCTGGTATGGAGAAGCATATGGCCATACTGTGCTGAATCGATCTGTGTATAATTTAGTTACATTAATGATTCCTCTATACCTACAGCACTTTGAAGAGGAACACTCATTTTTTAGAATAAATTCCAAGTTGCCTTTAAAACTATATCAGAACTGTCACCTCAACTTCCTTAGGTAAGGAGTCCAAGATAGACAGATCTAATTCCTGTGCATTATCCTTGAATTAAATGCCATCACTTTCTCAGCTCTATTTTACATCCCAATAGCACACATAATCCTTCCCAAATCCCTCCTTTAAATGTTTTTTGTCAGGCGTAACTGCACTGATGATTTTTCCACCCTTACCTTTAGTTCCCTCTACCTTCACTCTGAAAGAGTTCTATCCTCATGTACGGAATCAACTGTGTATCTGGAACTGATGCGTATCCATTCATTCAATCGTATTTATTGAGCGCTTACTGTGTGCAGAGCACTGTACTAAGCACTTGGAAAGTACAATTCGACAATAGTTAGAGACAGTCCCTACCCAACAACAGGCTCACAGTCTGGAAGGAGCTATACTATAGAAGAACATTTATAGTGAAGCATAAAGAGTAGCTTCCAAACCTTTGGCCAGTCATCCATTTCAGAACCTCCTTCCAAAACCTCTTTTTCATCTTATGGACCTTCCGTGGATATGTTTCCCAGCTCCCACAGCCATCTTGTTTGAGGTGCTCAAACTTCTCCCTTCCATCTGCAGGTTTGAGCTGTACGGCCGTGAGGCAGAATTGGTAAAAACCCTTTTCTCTCCCTCCCTAAAATGATCGGATTTCTCCCATCACCTCTGCCCCAAACTTTCTCATCCCATGATCCCCACTGTTTTCTGGCTGAAGTGAAAGCAGACAGTATAGGCCTGGAATGTCTGAGGAACACCGAGACTGTGTGCTGCTTCTCCTCTTCCCTTAGGCTCCCTCAGAAATGAATGGGTGCTTTTCCACCCCAGACAGATCATATGTAATCTCTCCTAATCAGAAAGGCTGGGATCACCGGATCTATGCTTTTCCCTACAACCCAGTCAAGTTCACCCTGTTTCTTGCATTGAACCAACCAATAGTACTGTTGAGTGCCTACTGCACTGGCTATTAAGGAGACGAAAACAGAGTTTAGTAGATAGTCTCTGCCCTCGAGAAGCTTAAAATCTACCCCTTCCCAATAGTGTTAATTTATGTCTTTTACCTTTTGTTTTTGATTCCTAAATTTTTATTGTATTCATCTGTGTGTCTGTCCTCCCCAACCTAGTGAGATGGGGACTGTGTCTGAAGTGCATATTTTATATCAAGGGCTTAACACTTTGGAAGCACCTAATAAATACCATGCCCTTTAAATCTGATTCCCAGATAATTTAAACTATTTTTATGTGAGAAGGTATTTTTTTAAACTGGGGAAACAGTCTTTGATTAGCCAATTTAAAAAGCAAGGATATTTCAAAATATTGGGAGAGCTTTGTATCTTGACATTTAACTGCCTTGGTGTTTAATCCTTAGCATGAGCATGACCTTATTAAGTGTTTAGATTAATGTTAGAAAACATGTAGGGTATTAAAAACATCTTCCCAATATTTACCAAATAGCATTCAGATGTAGAAGTCTTAATTTACTGGAACAATTTCATATCTCTTCAACCCTATATGAGAATCATCAATTTACATAAGAAGTGTTGCCTATAATTGCCAAGGTGAGACTCTAACTCCTCAACTTAGTGTTCTCCATACATAAGTGACTGACAGGTTGGTCTAACTGAATGGTCTATATATTATGATTGTGGATAACTAACGTTTATGACTATCTGAAAGATGATTGCAATGGCTCCTGGTGAAAGAAAATAAGTCTTTCTTGCTTCTGACAAAAACAAAAAACTACCCAGGCACAGATTATGATTCTGCTTCTTGAAACAAGTAAGGTTCTAATGGGCAGGAACAAAAACCCTACCTAGATGTGCCAGACTCTGGAATAGTCTACAATTGGGTGCATTTTTTACAAATATATATGTGTGCCCAATCCCCTACAGACTGTACGCTCATCATGGGCAGGGTACGTACTTCCCATCTCTGTTGTATTCTCCCAAATGCTTAGAGTAGTGCTCAGCATACAGTGTTCTCCACACAATAAACACTCGATAAATACCACTGGTTGATAATGGAATATGTTAAAGTCAGAATCACTAAAAATCTTCATTTCCAACTGATTCTTCTTCCTCCCACAGCTACTCATTCCCACCTGTAGCACCTCTGCACATATCCCACTACTTTAACACTCATATAGTGATCCAATTTTTCTTTTTCTTATCTGGAAATCATTTTAATATCTGTCTCCCTCTCGCCCCCCCACAACAAGATTGCAACCTCTGCAACAGTAGAGACTGTGTAAATTAAATCTTCTGATTGCTTGGTAATCGTCTTCTGCACAATAGAGGTGCTCAATAAATAATAGTGACAAATAGCTGATTCAGTTTCACTCTCATTTCAATATTTCTGACCTCTCTGCTTCTCTCCAGCCTCACATTTCATGCTTTCAGGACATCTGTACATGGATGTCCTGCCACCAACTCAAAAGTAACATGCCTAAAACAGAACACATTATCTACCCACCCCGTTTCACAAGTCCGTAACCTTGGCATTAACCTCGATTGATCTCTCATTCACCTTGCATATTCAGTCTATCACCAAATCCTCTTGGTTCTACCTCTCAACGTCTCTAGAATCTGCCCAAACTGTTATAATGCTTATCCAAGCACATATCATATCTTGCCTCGACTACTGCATCAGCGTCCTCACTGACCTCCCTGCCTCCTGTCTTTCCAGTCCACACTTGACTCTGCTGCAAGGATGATCCTTTTTCTACAAAAAATTGCTCAGGTAATGTCTCCCCTCCCCTCAAAAACTTCTCCTCAAAAGTCCATCCAGCTCCACAATGAACAGAAACTCCTTAGCATCAGCTTTAAACATACTCAATTGGCTCTCTCCCTCCTGCAGTGTGGCTCAGTGGAAAAGAGCACAGGCTTTGGAGTCGGAGGTCATGGGTTCAAATCTCAGCTCCGCCAGTTGTCAGCTGGGTGACTTTGGGCAAGTCACTTCACTTGTCTGTGCCTCAGTTACCTCATCTGTAAAATGGGGATTAAGACTGTGAGCCCCCCCGGGACAACCTGATCACCTTGTAACCTCCCCAGCACTTATGCTTTGAACATAGTAAGCGCTTAATAAATGTCATCATTATTATTATTATTATTATTACTTCACCCATCTCCTACTGCACACGAACCTGCACAAATGGCTCCGCTAACACCAACCTTATCACTGCACTGCGATCTCATCTGTCGCACTGCTGATGCTTGCTCACATCCTCCCTCTTCTTTGGAATTCCCTCCCCCTTTGTATCCAACAGACCATTCCTCTATTCCATCTTCAAATCCTACTCAATTTACATCTCCTCCAGGAGGACTTCCCCAACTAAGCCTTCCCTTCTGCATTGCCAATGCACTTGGCTCCGGTCCCCTTAAGCACGTTGATATTCATCCCTTCCACAGCACAGCATTTATGTACAGGAGCAACAGGGTGCAGCAAGTAGAGCAAGGGCCTGGGAATCAGAAATAATCCATTCTAATTCCAGTCTGCCACTTGTCTGCTGTGTGGCCTTGGGCAAGTTACTTCACTTCTCTGGGCCTCAGTTACTTCATCTGTAAAATGGAAATTGGGACTGTGAGTCCCATATGGACAGGGACTGTGTCCAACTTCATTTGCCTGTATCCACCCCAGCGCTTAATACAGTGCCTGGAACACAGTAAATTCTTAACGAATGCCACAGTTGTTATTATCACTGTATCCACCTGTAATTCATTTTACTACCTGCCTTCCCCTTTAGTCTATAAGATCCTGTCAGCAGGGATCATCTATTCCTACTCTACACAGTAGAGTGCTCTGTACACAGTAAGACCTCAATAAATACTATTAATTGGTCGATTCATTCACATGGCAGCAGACTGGCTGACAGCTGAAATGATCCCCTGGATGTAGTTAAGGTAACCTATTCTTACAGAAGGTTCTAGCAACTCATTTCAGTATGGGAACAAAGTCCACGTTAGAGCTCTGTTCAGATTTAAGGAAGATGTTTGAACCATATCTTTGTATTTGGAATATTATTTATGAATATGGATTATGTCTCAATTTACAGTGTCATGGCAAGAATGATTATCTGAGTATAACTCTACCAAAATCCTTTGGAGCTTCTCTCAGGATAGGAGACTGACAACCCAGAAGAATTATCTATCAGAATTTTCAAAACACAAGCTTCCTTGATGCTTATCTGATTTCAAATATTTTTTTCCCGAATGTATAGAATGGGCAGGGGGTTGGGGATGGGTACAGATTTAACCCATTTAAAGCTGGTAAAGCTGGAAATGAAACCTAAATTTTTACTTTCATGAATGTCTTATGAATTTGACAGTGTAAATGATCATCTTGAAGTGTACTTAATGTAGTACATTTTGTGTCAAATTTGTGCAAACTTGGAGACACTGTGAAGGAAATTCTATCTATTTCTATGTACTAATACTGCATTTAAGACTACTCCTTGGTTCGATGACCATAGCTCTTTTTCTATGGTAGTACATAAAGAAATACCACCCTCTTCCTAGTTTAAAACATACAAGGACCCACTTGGACCCTAGTTTTGGATGCTAATATGCCAATTCATTAAGTCTTCTGAGCTAGATCCTTCTACTTCCGCAATGACAGTGTACAAATTTAATATACTATATTTTGATTGAAAAAAATAAATCATAAGTTTTTGCTATAATTTGAAACTACTAACAAGATATAAAAAAAAATTCCTCTTTTCTATAAAACAAAGGGCCAGCACTATTATATTTACCATGGACACAGAAACATAAAGTGGATTTTTCCAGACTTACCTGCTGGTTTACGGGAAAGTTCCTATTGATTTTTTTAATCTGTAAACAGAAAGAAAAACATAAAAGTGTTATTGAAAAAAATAGTTTGACCTATGATTGCCATAATATTTATGAATTAACACCCTGTTGTATACAGAAATATTTTTCTCTCTGCTGAATTGAAAAGAAATGTACCATTTGATCTTCCATTTGAACTACCCAGAA
Organism: Tachyglossus aculeatus; assembly: GCF_015852505.1. Classification (NCBI taxonomy): domain Eukaryota; kingdom Metazoa; phylum Chordata; class Mammalia; order Monotremata; family Tachyglossidae; genus Tachyglossus; species Tachyglossus aculeatus. The sequence continues at coordinate 14,178,175 of NC_052090.1, read as the reverse complement.
AATATGCGATAGTATACTGGATGTCAGTCAGTCATATGCACTGAATACTTACCTTGTGCAGAGCACTGTATTAAGCGCTTGGGAGAACACCATACAATAGAGTTGGTGGATGTGATGCCAACCCACAAAGAGCTTACACACTTCTCCCATATTAGAGTGGGAAAACTTCATAGCAGGCACTGTCATATATTTCTAGCCAAGAAGTTAAAACCTTTTTCAAAAAGAGGCAAGATTTCTTCTTTTTCTAGTCTATTTTTCAATGAATTAACAATCTGGGACTGATCCTCACACCAAAATCTGAATTCGTAACTAGGTCTTGGAGACCAATTTTCCCTGAATTTATTTTCTCCTCAACCCTCTGATTTCCAATTGTTTCTGTCTCTCAAGAGGGCCCAGGAAACAGGCAATCCAAACACTGAAGGGTAAGGCGTATCTGCCAATATATTGTCAGTAAGACCCTCAAATAGACCATAACATTTACACTAACCCAATTCAATGTGTGACATTTTATGAGAATGGAGGATCAATCCAGAGAGAATATATTTCCCATATAACATAATGTCATGGTGTCAGACATTAACAACACAAATGGAAATGGGTATGCAGCAAGTTTGGAACAATCTCTTTACATTGTAACCTGAACGTGGTGATTCCCCCTATCTCGCAGATTGTGTTCTGAGAAGCTATATGCCACAACCATAGTTTGTGTTTTTAGTTTTATTTGCTTTTCTTTCCACTTCTGCATTTTGTTTATTTGAGCATGTTTGAAGTGTCATCGAGAGGAACAGTTTGACTGAGATGCAGTGGGAAAGTTTAAATCCTGATTTGACTTGCCTATTACCTTCTAGACTGAGAGCCCGATGTTGGGTAGGGATTGTCTCTATCTGTTGCTGAACTGCACTTTCCAAGCACTAAGTACAGTGTTCTGAACACAGTGAGCGCTCAATAAATATGAATGAATGAGTGAATTACTCAAGGCAGGCTTTCCATAGAAAGAGGCATTTTAGTACAGCTCCTCGCAACACACTTAAGAAACAGGTTCATATATAACTGTATAGCATTCTGCATAAAATAAGGGCTCGATATTCAATAAATACAATTGAACAAGTGAATACATACCATTGATTGATTAGATAGATAGTAAATTCTTCAATGGAACAAACTTTTGAATGGCAAGGACCTATATTTACTTTTGTTTCAGGTTCAGTGATCTTTATGCAACAGGCATTCAGGAAAATGGTGAGATTGATTTTCATGACAAAAACAAAAGAGAAATACACTCAGGGACCTGCCCAGACCAAGAATCATATTGAACAGTTTCTATATTTTTAGTTCCAACTTCAGCAGGAATCAGCTGCCCTGGGTACCTGATATATGGAAACTATAAACCTAGAAGAACTTTTATCAATCAATCAATCATATTTATTGAGCGCTTACTGTGTGCAGAGCACTGTACTAAGCACTTGGGAGAGTACAATATATCAGAGTTGATAGACATGTTCCCTGCCCACAGTGAGTTTACAATCTAGTGGGGGAGACCGACATTAAAATAAATGAATTAGGGATTTGTACGTAACTGCCGTGGGTCTGAGGGAAGGGTGACACAGAAAGGAATGGGAGAAGACAAAATGAGGGTTTCACTGAGGAAGGCTTCTTGGAGGAGATGAGCCTTCGCTGTGAAGCGGCATGGGGCAGTGAAAAGCGGCAAGGCCTAGTGAGAAGTGACATGGTGTAGTGGATAAAGCACTAAAACACTATAAAGAGTCAGACAGTCATGGGTTCTAATCCAAACACTCCCACTTAATAATAAAAATGGCATTTATTAAGCACTTACTATGTGTAAAGCACTGTTCTAAGCGCTGGGGAGGTTACAAGATGATCAGGTTGTCCCACAGGGGGCTCACAGTCTTAATCCCCATTTTGCAGATGAGGTAACTGAGGCACAGAGAAGCGAAGTGACTTGCCCAAAGTCACACAGCTGACAGTTGGCAGAGACTGGATTTGAACCCCTGACCTCTGACTCCAAAGCCCGTGCTCTTTCCACTGAGCCACACTTGTCTGCTGTGTGACCTTGGGCAAGTCACTTCACTACTCCGTGCTTCAGTTACCTCTTCTGTAAAATGGGGATTGAGAATGTGAGCCCCAAGTGGGACAGGGACTGGGCCTAACCCGATTTGCTTGTATTTACCCCAGGGCTTAGAACAGTGTCTGGCACATAGTAAGTGATTAACAAACACCAAATACCATAATCACATCAATAAGGCTTTGAAGGTGGGGAGAGAGTTTAGGCATAAAAAAGTCAAGTGGGTCTCAGGGAACTTGACGAAGCCTGCTTTTAGATAAAATGTCTGTTATTTGGGAGATAACATGAAACACACAACTGGCATTGAAATATACTGAGGGTTTAATAGGACAGACAGACTGCTAACTTGTGAAACCAGGAGGGAACAGAGGAAAGACTCTTGGTGCCAGAAATTTACCTCTCCTTTCACAAACACAGAGAAAATGAGAGAGTAAAAGAAATTTTGGCAGGAGGTTGGTGAAAACAAAATCAAGAGAATATTGGATTATAAACTAATCTGGCAGAGATACATTTGTATTTGTTGAGGCAGAGAAGGTTCGGACTGAGTTGAAAGAATAGCAAATTTGGATGTCAGGACAGATTTATTTTTAAATTATCTGAGCTGTAGTTTAGGCAGCAACGAAAAACCTTTCAGGAAATAAATGCCAGAATCCCTTCTTTTCTAATAGTATGATATTATTATTATTACTACTAATCAGAGCGATATTTTTCAAATGTCAAGCACTGTTCTATGAGCTGGGGTAGTAATAATAATGATATTTGTTAAGAACTTACTATGTGGAAAGCACTGATTGATTGAAACACTGTAGTCAGCACTGAGGTAGATACAAGATAAGAAGATCCTGTGTGAGGTTCACAGTCTAAGTAGGAGGGAGAACAGGCATTGAATTCCCATTTTTCAAATGAGGGAACTGAGGCACAGAGAAGTTAAGTGACTTGCCCAAGGTCACACAGCAAACAAGTGGTGGAGACAGGATTAGGGCAGTGTGGCTTGCTGGATAGAGCATGGGCCTGAAAATCAGAAGGACCTGGGCTCTAATACCAGCTCCACCACATTTCTACTGTATGACCTTGGGCATGTCACTTAACATCTCCAGTTCCCAGTTCCTCATCTGCAAAATGGGGATCAAGAGTGTGAGCCCCATGTGGGACAGGGATTGTGTCCAACGTGATTAAGTTGTAACTATCCCAGTGCTATGGGCAGAGGTGACTTGACGGCATAAGACAAGACCCCAGGACTTAGAACAGTTCTTGGCTTAACAAGTACCATCATTATCATTATTATTATTAACTCAGTTCCTCTGACTTCCAGGCTGGTGCTCTGGGGTAGATATACGATAAGCAGGTGGGACATGGGTCTGGTTAGGACGATGGAGAAAAAGTCCATTTTAGGTGCAAACTAGAAGAGGCACAGTCATAGTTGCCACTACTAACCTCCAACATCAATTTATGGCATCTGTTTTCACCCCCAACTGTCCAGATCTCACCTGCCTCCTGATGTCCCCACCTGGGAATGCTCACAATCCCTGCCCACAATGAGCTCACAGTCTAAAGGGGGGAAAGGGGGTGGGGGGGGAGAGACAGATATCAATACAAGTAAACCAGTCTCTCCCCCTCCCACCCCTTTAAACTGTGAGCTCACTGTGGGCAAGGATTGTGAGCATTCCCAGATGGGGACATCAGGAGGCAGGTGAGGTCTGGACAGTTGGGGGTGAAAACAGATGCAATAAATTGATGGAATGAATGTATATAAACAACATCCCACCTTTTACCTGTGGTCCATGGGGCTAGAGGCAGGAGAATTATGATCCCTGGGAAGAGAGATGGTTCACCCTAGTTCTAGTGACAAATACTGCACCCAAGACAGATAAAGAACAAAGAGGGTATTGAAATCAATGCAGGTGCTGAAACAACACAATTCCTACGAGTGTCAGTTCTCGTAAAATGTTTTCCTCTGAATCACAGATCACTTCAACCAGACATCACTACACTGCTTATGACAGAAGGAAGGCAACATCTAAACTGCTGTCAGATTGTGTATATGGCCAGACCAACTTTGGCAATCAAAAGTCTTCAGAAAGCATGGAAACGATTTTCTGATTTTCATTTTTTTGTGTGTGAGTAAATCCTAAGTAAATCAGCAAAGTACCTAAGTAAATCAGCAGTACCTAAGTAAATCAGCAAAGTACCAGAAGGCCAGAGATGGGAAATGAGCATTTTAAAGCAAAGACAATCCAACTCAGTTTAGAACATATCCATTCATCATCTTCACTTTTGCTCCGTGCATTATAACTATCTGAATCCTGCCTGATACCGTCCTTTGACATGTACAGTTTGTCAAAAAATGAACATTTTTGACACAGAGGGAGGTTGTCTGCAAAGCAGAGGAAGAGCATTAGTTGAACAAATTCCCAAATCGCCAAGCCAATTAAGGTTTTAAATAGTTGGACAGGATTTCATAGCTGATACTGTTACGCATGAAAAAAAACACACGCTCGCATCACAAAGCCAAAAATTAAGCAATCAATAGTATCTGTTGAACATCTATGCGGAGAACATGGAACTAAATGCTTGGAAGAGTACACTAGAAGTAAAAGACATCATTCTTGCCCTTGAGGAGCTAATAATCTAATGCTATCTGGGACAAAGAAGAATCAAGCAGGGGGCCTGGTGAAAAATATCCTATGCACCCACTTTTTATTCCTGTTTTCATGGGATTCCACATTTATAGGGTAAGTATAAACAGATGCCTGTAATGATTTGGGGAGCATCCCAAGTCAGTGAGCATTACCAGAATGGAGAGGGATTGCCACAGGAGTCAACCAATGCAAACTTGGCAATCCAAGTAGAACTTTGACTGCCTCTTGCTTTTTAGAAACGATTCCTTGAAGACATGGGAGTTGAAAAAAAGAGACTTTTAGTCCATAATGTTTTAAATATGTTCACAACAGGGATATGAGATTCATGATTCCTACAATACCTGGAGAACCAGTGACTTTTTCTGTGCTGAATGCAGGCCTTGCTAGTCATAAAAATAATAAGCGAGGGTAATGAAACGATTTTGCATAATTCAGGGACAAATCGCTTATTTCAAGTCTATTTACACTGAGAAATGACAAAGTGTCCAGGGATCTTTTTGATCCGGGGGCTTTGAAGATGGTTGCCTGGCAACTACACAATGTCATCTGGGTTGGTGACACCTTGATGCTTCATGAAAAAGTACAGAGGTGTCTCACAAGCACCACAGCATAAATGTACATGAACACTGTCATTTCCAACATAACAGTGAGCTGAATTTTGCTGCTGATGGGCTTGATTGCCATTGAAGGATGTGAACAGTGGTAATCTGGGTGTGCTGGGATGGTGGGGAGAGGTGTAGAGAGCAGGGGAGTGGGATTACTTGGAATTTATTTTATTTTATTGATGATTTTTATATATCTATAATTCTGTTTATTCATATTGATGCTATTGATGCCTATTTACTTGTTTTGATGTCTGTCTCCCCCCTTCTAGACTGTGAGCCTATTGTTGGGCAGGGATTGTCTCTATTTGTTGCTGAATTGTACTTTCCAAGTCTTTAGTAAAGTGCACACAGTAAGCGCTCAATAAATACGATTGAATGAATTGAATAAATATAGCTATAATTCTATTTATTCTGATGATTTTGACACCGGTCTACGTGTTTTGTTTTGTTGTCTGTCTCCCCCCTGTGAGCCCATTGTTGGGTATGGATCGTCTCTATATGTTGCCGACTTGTACTTCCCAAGCTCTCAGTATGGTGCTCTGCATACAGCAAGCGCTCAATAAATACGACTGAATGAATGAATGCAGCAGGTACCCATATGAATTCACTTCAGCTATGATGTGAATCAATGAGTCAAAGACATTTCATTCTAGTATACACTGAATGAAATGCAGTGGGATATCGCAAATCTCCCTCCGCTACCATCTTACCTCTGAATTAATTCTTTGATTTGATCCAGGGAGAAAATTAATAGGATGCTAAGGCTCAGTAGAGAGTACAGAATAGAAAACAAAAAGCCTAGTTCTGCTGTCTTTTAAATATAAAATCACACCAGATGCAAATGGGGTGATGATTTTTGTTCAATCTCACAAATCAAGATGACCCATTAAGTCTGAGAACAGTCAATAATTAAATTATGATATTTGTTAGACTTATTATGTGCCAAGCACTGGGGTAGATATAAGATAATCATGTCAGGCATAGTCCTTGTCTGATTTGGGGCTCACAATCAATCAACTGAATTTACTGAGTGCTTACTCTGTGCAGAGCACTGTACTAAGCATTGAGAAGAGTACAATATAACAGAGTTGATAGGTATGTTCCTGCCTAAGACAAACTCAAAGTATCTGAGCCTATGTGGGGAAATGACTGTGAATCGCTTTTAATTCTGTATATGCTTCAGCACTCAGCATACTGATTAATACATGGTAAAAACTTAGTAAATACCATTACTAGCAAACCAACCGGTACTGCTGTACTGGTGGTAGGATGGACCTTTCCCTATTTCTCCAAACCCTAAGCTTAAGTAGTATAAAACTATGGCAGCCTTATTTTTATCCCTTGCTGAGAAAGACAGCAATGTCATTCAACAACACACTTTGTGTTTGAAGTGCCCTACTTAGAAATTCATTCGCACACAGAATTTGCAGGGAGTGACAAATGGTGCACTACTATATTTTCATAGCCTCAGTGTGAATGACATTGTCTCCCAATCACTGTACAACACACGGATATGATCTGGATCTGAACAGCAACATGCAAAAGACTTTAATAGATCTGAGAGGTGCACATCAGGCTATTCAAAGAAAAAGGTAGAAATGTGAGAGGACACATCCCTGGTACCCTTTGCTATTATTTTCAGACACAGAATACTGGACTGGGTACACCAGCTGAAGAGAAGCGGCATGGCCTAGTAGGAAGACCATAGGCCTCAAGTCAGAGGATATGGGTTCTAATCCCAAGTCCACCACTTATCTGCTGGGCAACCTAGGCCAAGTCACTTAACTTCTCTGTGCCTCAGTTACACCGTCTGTAAAATGGGGATTAAGACTGTGAACCCCAGGGGGACAAGGACGATGTCCAATCTAATTATCTTGTAGAAACCTCAGCTTTTAGTACAGTGCCTGGTGCATAGTGAGCACTTAAATACCATTTAAAAAATCCCCCCAAAACAGAGGTCTGACCCAGAATGAAATCCAAAAAGACACGATACCTTTAACTGACCAAAGTCAAACGAAGTCATTACTGTGTTCTAATAGCTATTTCCTTCCAACAAGCTTTCAGGGTTTTATAGAAGTTACCTCATTGAGAATCATATCTTGGCTATTTCAAATCTAGATTCCCATTCAAACATTTCCATGACCGAATTTTAGGCAGGTCATGTAGACATTAGTCATTCCAACAGTGAGGCTGGTTGGAGGGAGAGGAAGCCAAGAAAGTCCAACAGGGATGGAGTTGCATCCATACTTTGATAGGTAAATGTGCCTGAAATATGTAACATTCCCTGAGGGTAGCCAATCTTTCTAATGCTACAAATGAAATACTTGCACTTTTAAAATGACCATAGATTTTGAATACTAAAACTAGAGCTATCCTTGGCCCATTTCTACTTGAGAGGAATCGTTCACAGTACTAGCCACCTATCAATCAGTAGTATTTATTGAGGGCCAACTGTGTTTAAAGATTTGTCAAGAACCCAATCCCCACTCACCTGGAGAGAATTTACAATTAGTGTGAATCAAACTCATTTTTTGGGGAAAAAAATGGAAGATATTAGCAAATTAGCATCCAGATTATAGGGAAAAGTTCAAGAATTTTCTAAGGCTTTGAGGTTTTTTGACTGATCTCATGGATATGACCATGTCCATTAGGTCAGCCTTAGTGAAAACCATGATTTTCCTAGCTAAATCTTGGTAGCCACAGGTTATTTCAAAGTTGGCTAACAACAAATCCTTTAACATCAGGCAAAATTTTACAGATGAGGTAACAGAGGCCCACAGAAGTTAAATGACATGCCCAAGGTCACACAACAGACAAGTGATGGAACTAGGATTAGAATCCCAATCCTCCGTCTCCTAGACCTGTGCTCTTTCCACTAGACCATACTACTTCCTCAATTACCTCCCAATATCTCCAATCACAGCAACCCATCAGCCACCTAGCACTCACATATTCATTTATCCATTCCCTCAGCACAGACTGCAAGCCCCTTGTGGGTAGGGATGATGTCTCATACTCCTGTTATACTTCCCCGAATGCTTAGGACAGTGGACTGCTCCCACAAGGTGCTCAATAAGCACCTTTACTACTACTACTATTCCTAATTTGAAATCTCACCTTGTAAAAAACACAGCTAATCTTTAGATTGTGAACCCCCTGAGGGACAGGGATTGTGTCTAATTCTTTCTAAGCACTTGGCAGTACTCTGCACACAATAAACACTTAAATACTACTATTTCTACTACTACTTGTTGCCTGAATTACTGAAGCTCCTGAAGTTCCAGAGGAAAAAAAAAGTATTGGGAGGCAAAAGTATCAGCATAATGAAGCAGTTGATGGATGTAATGAAGTACCAGTAAAAGCCATATATTGAGTGGACATATAGTCAAATATGTCTAATTTCATGAGAAAGAAAAATTGGCATTCCTATGTACTCATGTGTACCAAAGAGAGAGATCTCACAAAGTAGTGGGTTCCCAATTTGGTCGTGGGCTGACTGAGTTGCTCCCTACTGAACTCCTCCCTAGGTTGTGTTTTTTGGTTTTTTTGGTGTGTGTGTGTGTGTGTGTGTGTGTGTGTGTGTGTGTGTGTGTGTGTGCGCGCGCGCGCGCGCGCATGTGCACATGTGTGTTTTCTGGGGGGTTTTGGGGGGTATTTACTAAGAACTTACTATGTGCCAGGTACTGTACTAAGCACTGGGGGAGATGGAAGGTAATTCATTCATTCATTCAATCATATTTATTGAGCTCTTACTGTGTGCAGAGCACTGTACTACGTGCTTGGAAGGTACAATTCCAGAATAAAAAGAGACAATCCCTGCTCACATCGGGCTTACAGTCTAGAAGGAGGAAGACAGACATTAAGCCAAGTAAACAGGTAATCAGGTTGGACACAGTCTATGTTACACATAGGTCTCCCAGGCTTAAACCCCCTTTGTCAGATGAGGTAACTGAGGCCCAGAAAAGATAAGTGACTTGCCCAAGGTCACACAGTAGACAAGTGGTGGAGCTGGGATTAGAACCCAGGTCCTACTGGCTCCAAGGCCCATGCTCTATCCACTGGACCACACTGCTTCACCAGGTATCTTCAAAATGACTCTCCCCACCATGCCACACTTGAAGGTCAATGAACACATCCACTGTACCTAAATGAAATGCTGACCAAAGCCACTCACTGAGGAGCAGTCCACTCACACTTTCCAAAAAACAAACCCTTGACATCTGAAGTTGCTGAATACAGCTAATACAACTTTCTTCCTGTCTTTACTAGATATTCCCTTTTTGCATTTTAAAATAGAAATGGGGCAGCACTGAACCAACAACCTGTCTTTAAAATGTAAAGACTCTTCACAATGAAACTAAAAGTAGCAAATAAGTCACATTTTTGAAAACTGGCAATGGATATTTTAAATAAACTGGCTTAGTGAATATGACATGCTGAAAGGAAGACTTGCTTTTTAAACCAAGGAAAGTCAAATTCCTCCAGGAAGTTTTTCTCATGTTTACTGTTGGACCGTAAGGCTGAAAACATATTGGGCTGAGCGACAACATCAGTTATTACTAAGTGAAAAATGCATCTAAACTTAGAGAAGCGAAAGTCAGTGTCAAAGCACAATAACTTGGATGAATAAAATACAACATAATAACTGTAGCTTACATAACAATGCTAGTTTCTTATGGAGATTCATTACTGAAGCTATCAATTACCTTTGCCCTGAAGAAACTGGATAATGTCTTAGAAAAGAATACAGTAAAACATCTTATAAATATTATAATTATACCCAGCTCTACTTTTACTGGCTGTAGCAAACCCTGCTTCAAAATGCATGTCGATTGATAATTGTAATGTATGTAAACATCCACTCGTATATGCCTGTTTCTCAGAAGCATAGTAAACCATCTTAATTCACATGTTCTTTAGGGTAAAATTCCTAGAGTTAAGGAAAACCAAAATCAGTGTGAATTACCTATGCAATTAATGTAGTCCATGTTAATTTTAAAGGTGGAAATGGAAAATAAATACCCGGGAGTCAATGTACAACCCAAGAAGTCTATATTCTTGTGTCAGAATCTCTTGTCTGAACCGTTATTCTTCTTGAAACAATTGCAACATTATATCCAGCCACGTGGTATTTATTGACGGGTATCTCCAAGTTTCTATCATCATTTCCCAAGACAATCATCTGAAGGTAACAAAAGGCCTTAGCAAATATATTTTGCTGTACACTCGAATTTGAAGCAATTTATTTACATCACTATAGCTCAAGTCTTCCATAAAGTTATATTTTGTTTTCTAGATTATTTTTCCTCCTTTTGCTGCAGCACATAATTCAAGCTCTTTTAATCACTTGTAATCCAAGGATTCCCATCAAATGACAGCATATGGGAGGGGGAGGAAGACTTGGCTGGACTGTCAGTCGCTGCAAGAGGGGGTGACAGTACCAGAGGAGTCAGTGGGAGAGAGAAGTCTAGGGTGAAGCTGTGACAGGACCATAGGAAGTGTCTTTTGGACTCAAGAGCACAACACTGACACGAAAGATGTGTCCGTGTAGGTGATGGCCACTGAGAAGGAATCTTTTGCCCTTTCCCAAATACAGCAGTGCACTCTGTATGGGTTTTAGAGAGCAAGGTCAAAGCCTGGATCAAGCCAGGTTCTCTCACTATACCCTCTTTCTCCTCCACGATCGTTGGAGGTTCTAGATCAGAAATCCTCCACTAAGAAAGCCAGTCTTGGAATATTCAGAAACCTGAACCCACAGCAAGACAAGTCAGGTTGCTTAATTTGTGGGAACAGGTAGAGAGTGAAAGGCAGTATATGAGATGGCCCTGGTTTTAACTATCCCTCTATAGCTTGTGCAGGTAAAAGGGACATAGATTTCAGCTTAGGTATTAATGACACTTAAAACCCCAAATGGTCTGGCAATAACTCCCCTGCTCAGAAAGATCAGTGAGATCAGAACCAAGCCAAATGTATTCAAAAAGTCTTAGTGGGTGTGATCCCTAAAGAGACTTTGCCTTACGTGGCCTGCTGTTTGCACCGGTGAACATTTTGATTCTGGGTGGAATTCAAGGAGACGGTTTTCATTTATAAAGTTCCATCTAGTCTTCAGGTCCATTTACCTCAGATAACCCCTTAACTTCCCCATTTCCATGCAGTAAAAATTATTCAGGACTCCGGTTGAGCTGATAAAACAGCCAAAAGAAGAGCAATGAGGGATGGCTATGACAGAGTATGACGATGACATCCTGAGCTCTCTCGGGTCAGATCTGGTTCTCCCTAGTGAAGGATGAGGGTCAAGACTTTTCTCCAGGAGGGAGTGCAAACACTCCTAATTAACGAAGACTTTTTCTCGAGTAGCATTTTTAGTGGGCTCCTTTTATATCAGCAATAAACCATGTCCCAGAATAAAAAAAAATGAGATATGAAATCCTTGGTTGAGAGGTCATTAATAATAATTTATAACTGATAGTCATTATACTTTTATAAATAAAATTCCATCATTACCCTTACTTTGAGGTAAATTAATATAATGTGGTTTAAAAAGCATACCATGTTCACACTCCACATATCCAGAAAACTCAGTTGTCTGAACTTGCAGCTTTTGGAAAGGGAAGCAATGTTAAGCATGCAGGCTATAAGAATAATAAAAATAAGAGAAAGTGCTTAAGAAATACTAGTTTATGTGCCAAATACTTTACTAAGCACTGAGGTAGATATAAAATAATCTGGTCAGACACAGTCCTGTCCCCAATGGGGTTCTAAGTAGGAAAACAGATTTAATCCCCAGTTTACAGATGAGGAAGCTGAGGCACAGAAAACTTTAAGTGACTCATCCAGGTCACCCAGTAGGTAAGTAGCAGAGCCAAAATTAGAACCCACGTCTTCTGAGTCCATTCATTCATTTATTCATTAGATCGTATTCATTGAGCGCTTACTGTGTGCAGAGCACTGTACAAAGCACTTGGAAAGTACAATTCAGCAGCAACAATTCCTACCCAACAACGGGCTCACAGTCTAGAAGGGGCAGACAGACAACAAAACAAGCACAGCCTGTGCTATTTAAACTAGGCCACTCTGCTTTTCCAACCTTGTATTATCCTGGTATTTGTAAAGCACTTCCTATGTGCCAACTACTATTAAGCCCTGGGGCAATTTCAACATAAGCAAATTGGACACAGTCCTGCCCCACACAGGGTCCGCAATCTGAGCAAGAGGCTCAAAGTCTAAGATTTAATATATGACATCTAGGCAGCCCTAATTTGGCTACCATAGCAGGGTTCCTGGCACCAACTCCCAAGTCTAGATCCCACAAGAGTCAGGAGAAGCTAGGGGAGAGGACTCAGAATCACCAAAGTCACGCTTGCTGATGAATGACATTTTTGCTGTTTTGTCAGACTAATGTGATGGTTAAAATAACTTTAAGGCAAATTTTAAATACTATATCATCATGGAGAACTTTAATAATGGGGAATAGAGGAGCAGTTTTGATTTGTTTCCCCATCATTTTAATGAATTTGGATTTTGCATGCGCCATAGGTTGCTATTACTCTCTTAAAAACATTATGTTGAAAAGTTTTCCTCTAGAAATGTTCAGCCATATGCACAAGTGAGGAGCTATTGAGGACAGACTATAGTATTCAACAGTGATGAGAAAGCTCAAAAGGGTACAGATCTAGAAATTAAATTAAATCATTTATTTATACTAATATCAGTCTCCCACACTTACCCTGTGAGTTTGTTGTGGGCAGGGAACGTGTCTACTGGTTAGTGTTACACAATACTCTCTCAAGCTTTCAGTTCAGTGCTCTGCACATACTAAATGCTAAATAAATGCCATTAATTGATTGATGAACTAGGGATAGGGTTGAAGAATTCAAATATTTTCCATCCCAGGCAAACTATTCATATGTTTTCTTCCCCTTCTACGGATATCTACTACCTGCTTTCAGAGATGCCAGACTGACTGTGATGAAAATGTGTTTGCTTGGAAAACACATTGAGAGAAGCAGTGTGGCTTAGTGGAAAGAGCATGGGCTTGGGAGTCAGAGGTCATGAGTTCAAACCCCGCCTCCGCCAATTGTCAGCTGTGTGACTTTGGGCAAGTCCCTTCACTTCTCTGTGCCTCAGTTACCTCATCTGTAAAATGGGGATTAAGACTGTGAGCCCCCCGTGGGACAACCTGATCACCTTGTAACCTCCCCAGCACTAAGAACAGGGCTTTGCACATAGTAAGCGCTTAATAAATGCCATAAAAAACATTCTTATACAATTGACAGTTAAGACTTATTAAACTATTGTGTTTCCTTGATTTGTTGCACAATATTGCACATTTCTCTTTTGATATTTACTCAGGTTCACTTAAATAGCAAGCATTTTAGGCAGAGATGTGATGGGAATCTGGTCACTGTGGCAATCACCCTGGGTCCAGTTGTAAAAGGAGGTACATTTTGGCCAGACCTGGTTGTAAGAGATGGGATAGATGCAAAAAGAGATGGAATGAGTGTGACTTGATGAAGTCATCAGCACACTTTCCTGTGCCTTATCTTCCAATCACAGCCAAAAAATTTACAAAGAAGCAACATGGTCTAGGGGAAAACAGTACAAGCCTGGGATTCAGAGCTAGGCTCTAATCCTAGCTCTACCCCTTACGTGCTGTGTGACTTTGGGCAAGTAACAACTTCTCTGTATCTCAAGTTTCTATTTGTAAAATGGATATTGAAACCTGCTCCCCCTCTCGCTTAGACTGTGACCTGATTATCTTGTATTTATCCCAGTGCTTAGTGCAGTGTTTGGCACATATGTGCTTACCAAATACCACAGTTGTCATGATTCGATCCAAATTAAATCTTTTTTCATATCTTGGGCTTTTTCAGAAGCACAACAGTTCACTTTCCCTCCCGAAGTATTGATAATGGTCTTACTATATATCTACAGTTCCAGATTATGACAAAATACTGGCTCTTCTCTTCAGTACTCATTAAGGCCAACTTTCTCCACTGATCACCAAGAGAAACCTTTGGAGTTAACGTCAGTGCCATTATGTTTACAGCTACAATCAAAAATTTCCCTTTCATTCTGTTACCTTAAAGAGAGAGAATCGTATATGAAAAGAAAACAGCACTGAGTGTAGCCAATCAAAAATTGAAGAGGATAAGGACCAAATATTTAGCTAGCAAACTCAGCAGGAGACTGTCAGCCTCTTTGTAGAGCCTATCTTTATGATTTCAGGAAAAACTATGCAGAATAAAATTGTGTTACTAACTAGAAAGACCGACTGGGGAGGGGGCGATGGGGAGGGGAGGAGGAGGAAGAGAGGAAAAGTTGGGGGGGACAGGGCTCAGTCTGAGGAGGCCTCCTGGAGGAGGTGAACTCTCAGCAGGGCTTTGATAATAATGATGGCATTTGTTAGGCACTTACTATGTGCCAAGCACTGGGATAGATACAAGGCAATCAGGTTGTCCAATGTGGGGTTCATAGGCTTCATTCCCATTTTACAGATGAGGTGACAGGCACAGAGAAGTTAAGTGACTTGCCCAAAGTCACACAGCTGACAAGTGGCAGAGGCGGGATTAGAACCCACAACATCCGACTTCTAAGCCTGTGCTCTTTCCACTAAGCCACCTGCTTCTCACATCAGGTAGGGCATGAGATAAGCAGGACTATTTACACCATTAGCTCTCTTCACATCATTCTGTCCCTCTAGGCCATAAGCTCACTGTGGGCTGGGAATGTGTCTGTTATATTGTTGTGTTGTACTCTGTCAAGCACTTAGGACAGTGCTCTGCACACAGTAAGCACTCAATAAATATGAGGGATTAATCGATAACACCTAAATTAGGAATATAAGAGTGCAAACTCCAAAAGGTGAAAGGGTTTTGTTTTTTTTAACAATTTTTTTCTAGTGGCCTCATTCACTGGACTGAACCAAGACATGAGAAATTTATAATGATGAACACTGCCTGTATATAGATGTAGAAATTTCAGGAATAAACATAGGTGAGAACAATTGGGCATCAGGGCATTATCAATTCTCTGCATTGTAATTCTGTTTTTCTAAAATTGTTGTTATTGTCTTCAAAAATGTGGGACAGCCCTGGTAAAATTGTGATAGATAGCTTACCCACACTAGAGCTCTTATTTAGAGTTGTTTTCATTCAGATTCTTCATCGGTAGCTATAATTAGTATTTTTCTTCTAGTCTGTTCCTGTGCCTGAGAAGCTACCTGCATTTCTTTTTCTTTCAATACAGATGTGATTATTCTCTGGGCTTTTTGTCTCTTCTGAGGCGGCTGAGACCTATTCCTTCCGATTGGTAATCATTTCTATGGTGCTGTAGCCATTTCAGATAGTTGGAGTTGCTTTGTTTTTAACACAGAGGCCTATGAGATCTAGGCAGGTGTGATTGATTTCATATTCACTGAACTGCTTTCGTGATTCCTTGAAATTGTTTTATTTTTCAAGAAAAAAAAAACTCAAATAGCCAAGCTTTTCCTGAGGAAAGTTCAAAAGAAAATGTCCATTTCAGCCTAAAGCTACATTTGCTCATTTTCTACCTTAAATACAAAATTCCCAACTTGTCTGATTTCATTACAAAGACTAATGCTGGGCTTTTTCTCTTTGAAGCCCCCCTGCACCCCGCACTGCCCCCCTCCCCCATACACACATTCCCTTCTCACTGTTACCTTTCTCTGATTTAGTATATATACAGAGAGAATCCCCAACTGAGACAATTCCCAGTTGTGATTTAACAATGGATGAAAATGGGGATATGATAAACTTTGGAGGTAAACACCGGGGAATGAATAAGAACCTTCTAAGCCCAAGACACAGGTGCGATCTTGAGTCTGTGGGCAGAGGGCAGTTCTTAAGGGGCCAGGTCTTTTGGGCTGGGGCTGCTGGTAGGAAATGTTAGGCTAACAACTGCCCATATGCTCTTCTCTGCAACACTGACATCATTCTTTTGACATGATGCTGGCAGGGGCTGAGGTAGAGTATTCTTGGCACTCTGGGCCTTTCAAGGGCATGTGCCAACTTGAGGGATCAGAAGGCAACATGCTCATTTTAACAAGCCCCAAGCAAAACTGGCATTTCCCAGGTCTAATCTGAGGTTTAAAATCTGGTACTATCATCGACTCATCTCTCTCCATTAACTCCTGTTTTCAGTCAGTTACTAAATCTTATCAATCCTATCTCCATCACATCTCCATCCAAACTGCTAGCACACTTATTCAAACAGCCTCCTTGTTGACCTCCCTGCCTCCAGCCACTCCAGGCAAGACTTCACTCTGCTGCTTGGGTAATTTTACTAAAAGAATTCTCATTCCACAAGAGTCCACACCTCAAAATCCTCCAGTGGTTTCCCAGCCATCTCTGCATCGAGTAAAAACTCCTTACCATTGGCTTTAAGCTCATTATGGGCAGGGAATGTGTCTTCTAATTCTATTGTATTCTTCCAAATAGTACAGTGCTCTGCACATAATAAATGCTCAATAAATACCATTGATTGATTGATTGACTGAAGGTACTCAGTCAGCTCTCTTATCATTGCTTACCTCACTCTTCTCCTGTTACAACCCAGCCCACACACTTTTCTCCTCTAATGCCAATCTACTCACTATACCTTGATCCCGTCTCCCTTGATGTTGACCCCTGGTTCCCTCTCTCCCTTCCCTTACACATGGGACAGACCAGCAGTCTCCTTAACTTCATGGCCCTACTGAAATCCTGCCTCCAACAGGAAGCCTTGCTTAACGTAGCTCTCATTCCCCCAACCAATCATATTTATTGAGCACTTACTGTGTGCAGAGCACTGTACTAAGTGCTTGGGAGAGTACAGTATAACAGTTTTGGTAGACATATTCCCTGCTCACAAGGATCTTCAGTAAAGAGGGGAGACAGACAATAACAAATTACCAATTTGTATATAAGCTCTGTGGGGCTGAGGGTGGGGGTGAATAAAGGGTATGGGTCCAAGTGCAAAGACAATGCAGAAGGAAGAAGAAGGGAAATGAAGGTTGAGTTGGGGAAGACCTCTTAGAGGAGATGTGATTTTAATAAGGCTTTGAAGGCTTTGTGATTTTAATAACGCCCCAACCCTATTTTCCCTCCCTACTGCCCACTCCCATGACCTCAGTCCAACATCCAAGCACCTAGGTATAACTGCCCCACCATCCCCACAACATTTGTGTACATTACCTTCAACATGGTTGCTTTCCCCAGCTGATACTGTAAGCCTGTTGCCGAATCGTACTTTCCAATCACTTAGTACAGTGCTCTGCACACAGTAAGAGCTCAGTAAATGCGATTAAATGAATGAATATTTATTTCAGTGACCATCTCCCCCATTAAAATGTGTGCTCCTGGAGAGCAGGATCAGGTCTACCAATTATATTGCACTCTCCACTAGCACTTTTCACAGTTTTCTCCACAAAGTAAGCATGCAACAGATGCCATTAATTTATTTTAGGGTTTAAAGGTCAGAACTGCCTGTCACAGTAGAACTTCCACTCCATGACTTGATTCCTCCCTAGATCAATAATAATAATAATAATAATGATATTTGTTAAGCACTGATTATGTGCAGGCACTATACTGAGCGCTGGGGTGGATACAAGAAAGTCAGGTTGGACACAGCCCCTGTCCTACGTATGCTCACGGTCTCAATTCTCATTTTACAAATGAGGTAACTGAAACCCAGAGAAGTGAAGTGACTTGCCCAAGGTCACACGGCAGGCAAGTAGCAGAGCCAGGATTAGAACCCAAGACTTTCTGACTCTCAGACCCATGCTCTAGCCACTAAGTCATGCTGCTTCTCAAACCTGGGAGATCTTAATTTTCAAGTCCAACACAACCTCAGGCTCAATTTGGGAAGTGGTTTTTCTGGGAGGGGGAGATAGTTCTGTTCTTTAGATTCTCTTCAGCTTGTACCCCAAGGCTGTGCCTTCAAGGACCCCCTGCATTCTCTGACCAGGCTGAACAAGCTTCCTGGTTTTGGAGACCCCATGAAGGGGCAAGGGTTGAAGCTCAGTGTTAGTTCCCTCAAGGATGCAGGACAATTAGAGAAGCAGCATGGCTCAGTGGAAAGAGCCTGGGCTTTGGAGTCAGAGGTCATGGGTTCAAATCCTGCCTCCACCAACTGTCAGCTGTGTGACTTTGGGCAAGTCACTTCACTTCTCTGCACCTGTTACCTCATCTGTAAAATGGGGATGAAAACTGTGAGCCCCCCGTGGGGCAACCTGATCACCTTGTAACCTCCCCAGCGCTTAGAACAGTGCTTTGCACATAGTAAGCGCTTAACAAATACCATTATTATTATTAATTCTGAGGACCCAGCCTGGCTGGTGAGAGGAACAGTTGCCCTGAATGCCGTTCAGTGCAGCTGAGTGCCAGGCTGGCTGTTGGCAATGAAGTTGGAGGGAGGAGCCCTGTGCAAAGGACACACTCTTTCATAATAATAATAATAATAACAATGATGGCATTTATTAAGTGCTTACTATGTGCAAAGCACTGTTCTAAGTGCTGGAGGACACGAATGACTTAGAGATTGACACCTCTGCAACCTCACGGGCATGACTTGGAGAATCCTGATAACTAGAAGTTTAGGTACTGTCGGCTTCTGCAGGGCCTGCAGAACCCAAGAGCAGTGATAAACTAATCAGTTACCCAGTTGGTTTGTTCCTTACAGGCAGTCCAAGGGAATTCCATCCCCCAAGAGGAGCTGTTAGTCTCATTCATCCTGCTGAGCAAATCACCCAGATACATGAACCAAAGAAAAGTATCTGGGGTCTTGGGGAACAGAAAGTGAACTGACCATCATTATCACTGTCACAACTTTCAGACTGGGAAAAAAATATTTGGAACCATTGTTGAAAGAAACTCCCCAGGATCTCTAAAAACAGCTTGAAAACTAAATGTCTCTTAGATTGACAACTTCATTCTGTACTGGCCATGTGCTTCATCAAGTTAACAAAAATAATGAAAAACTACTGGTCTTTTCCAATCACATTACCATTTGTCTTTTCAGCAATATCATTAGTCCAACGTCCACACAGAGAAAAATGGAGGGAACATAAATTGTATCTCTTATATCACTTTGGGTTAAATCTGCCAGTGGCGCTTCACTTACTTTGTAGGCCAGAATCCCTAGATTCCTGTCTTACATCTCAGTTAACCACAAGACTTCTTGTTCACGGTACAAGCATTACAAATAGTGCTCTGCACACAGTAAGTGCTCAGTAAATACGATTGAATGAATGAACACAGACAGGAAGCCCAAAACACAGCCTCTATCTCAGAGCATATATGTGGGGCCCTGTTTACATTGTCAGGCCAGAAAATTGGAATTTCAGAAACAAAGATTGTGATGAGTGAGATGAAGTACTTCATAGCTCAAAACAGTTTTTAAAATAAATTACAAGGGATGTGAGTCAAAGAAATGAGGAACAGAGTGCAGTAATCCACAAAACCTGTTGTATAGCACTCATTCTACTGCCATCACAGAAGAAACCCTGAGTTAAGGAAATCTTGTAGTGTAGCACACACTCATGTCCAAGGCCACGGATATATGCACAACATTCTCTTCTGGCATTTCATCACACTGCATCCAACCGGGTCCCTGAATTGTCAGAAGTATGTTTCTTAATTTCCTAACAGTGTTGTAAACAAGACGGAGAGAAAATGCGTGTTTTTGCCCGAGTGGAGGGTGAGTTTACACAGCCCAAAATGAAAAGGAAAATTGCAAACCATCTGGCTATCTACACTACCCAGCTGCTGAAGAATGTGGGGGCAATTATAGCTCTGTGGGTCAGATTAGAGGGTATGTATACAAGATAACAGGCAAAAAGACAACACAGTTTTATAGAAATGTCTGAATGGACCCGTAAAATTGAAGGACAATTATGACTGTTCCATTTAAAAAAACAGCAAGAGCCTGAAAGTAAATTGAAAGCCTGGCCAGAATGAGCAATAACAGAAAGGAGAATTACTGCAAGTCAGCTAAAGACTATAATCAGAGAAAACAGGCTACAATTTTGACAGGTGTGACTTGCTTTTCTGAGCTTCACAATGCTTTGCATTTGCTACCAACTGACATGTCTGGGCTCTCAAGAAGACTTTATAGAACAAGTTTTGAAAACCACCCACCAAAGCATGAATCAAGTCTTGCAGGTAAATACCAAAAGCAGGTTTTTGGGAGTGCAGTGAAACAACTGCACCCTCAATTATTCCAATTAAGAGCAGCAGGCTTAGAGCCCAAAACAAATGTATCTGTTTGTGAAAACTGATCTGATCTCATGCTACAGTCCTTTTCTAAAATCAACAAATTATAAGTCATTTAAGACTGGAAATTTGTTGACAGGAAAAGTCACAGTGTATTGAAAGTGAGATACAGATAATTTTTTTAGAACTTCCCTATGTACTTTAAAAAAATACTAAATTAAATCAGTCTTTTATAATGAATTCTATATGTTTTAAGCTATTTTCTGTCATTTCCACTACACAAGCATGTGTAGCCAACATATAGAAGGCATTTCTTTTACCTTCCTTGCAATAAGGAAAAAAAAAAACAGTGATACTCGTACCTGATTTTCCTTTAAATGTTTTTCTGTTTTTTTCCCCTCACAAGTTTTGATGAATTGATACCAGTTTGAATATCTAAATTGCGGACCCATTCCCCAGGGTCTCCATGATTAATCAAACAATGAAGTGGTTACTATCAACTCTAGGAACAAAAATAACCATGCCTTTCCTTGAGTCAAATATCTAAGTTGCCTACTTTTCACCACCACTACTGCCCTGAATGCAAAATATCGCTAGTCATCTGAGAAGTTCAAAACTCAGGTTACTGGTTTCATGGACACTGAGGATGAACTGTGAAAGGAATAAAATGTAATCCTGAAACAAGGGTACTAAAACAAACAAGAATGACGCATTATTGCATTTAGGAAAATCACGTTTTGGGAAAAAAAAAACACTATAGAAAAGTTGTGCATCTCAAGTTGGCACTCTGCCGCTGGGAGAGATGCTTATGTGAATCCTGGAATGGGAAGTCCCTGAAACTTTTGATAGAAGGCTGATGGATACCCAAGATATCAAGGACGTTGAATACATAAGTATATAAATCCTGGAAGGCAGCTGGAGATGTAGGCTCTGAGGCACAATCAGTTTAGACTGTTAGATTACCATGACAAAGGCAGAGCTTTATCAGCCCTTTGCAGAAAGGATGTATTGTCCTGGATTCTACCCACAGGCAGGTACTAATATTTGTTTGGGGAGTTTGTTTCTATTTAAATGAAGCTTTCTTCTAAATCTCTTTAAAAAACCCTCAGCCCTTACCGCTTGGGTGAGTTTAAAAGTTGTTTCCTTTTTCCATAATTATGATCTAGTTGGAAAATCTTACATGTCCTTCGTTTAGAGAATACATGCTCTCCAGCAACATGGAGCCTTGTGGGTGTTTTATTTTTATTTTTTCCCAAGAACCATTAGCCCAGAATTGCGAGTTGAGCAGTGATAAAGAGGTAATAGGGAGAAAAACAAACATTGAAATAGCCTTCTCCAAACTGTTATTGTTTATCCAAAAATAGACAACTCTGCTGGCATTGGGTTTACATTTGGTTATTGCTAACGGGAATTCTGAAGACTGCAGCCAGTGGCAGGGGTTATGTCCTGTTGGCATGCCTGCTGCATAATTTCCTTGAGGCCTGCTCAATGTCTCTCCTCTACCCTTTTCTCCCTGCCATGCGAGGCCCTAGAAGCACTTTCTTGGATTCAACCCAGCCAGATCACACCTATGAATGGGGAATAACCAGGGAAAATCAAAGGAGGAAAGTCCAGGAGAGACTAAGATCATCAACATCCTGTTGGGCATTAAGAAAGAACAAGAAAGAGTCAGCAGCAGTGAGATGCCATTGGGAACCCTAACTGGATCCTATTTAGCTTAATTATTCCAACCAAATTGCCAGGCAGTTAGGCTGAACTAGTCTTAGTCAAACAAGAACATTTACTGAGCACCCACTGTCCACAGATCACTGTCCTAGGCATTTGGGAGAGTAAAATAGAGGTAAAAGTCCTATCTTCAAGAAATTTACAACTGAATGGGGGAAGACAGAGACAAAATCATTTACAAATAGGAGATCGAAGTAGCGTGACTCAGTGGAAAGAGCATGGGCTTTGGAGTCAGGGGTCATGGGTTCAAATCCTGACTCTGCCAATTGTCAGCTGTGTGACTTTGGGCAAGTCACAACTTCTCTGTGCCTCAGTTCTCTCACCTGTAAAATGGGGATTAAGACTGTGAGCCCCCTGAGGGACAACCTGATCTATTTGTAACCTCCCCAGTGCTTAAAACAGTGCTTTGCACATAGTAAGCTCTTAATAAATGCCATTATTCTTATTATTATGGGTAGGTTAAATGAATGTGCTTATATAATAAAATATGGCATTTAATCAATAGTATTTCTGAAGTGCTTACAGTGTGCAGAGTGCTATACTAAGCACTTGGGAGAGTACAATATAATGGTGTTTTTATACACATTCTCTGCCGTAAGGAGCTCACAGTCTAAGTGCGGTGACAGACATTGGGAAGTGGAGCAGGGGCCCGGGAGTCAGATCTAACCCTGGTTGTGTCACATTTCTGCTGTGTGACCTTGGGCAAGTCCCTTAACTTCTCTGGGCCTCAATCACCTCATCTGTAAAATGGGGATTAACACTGTGAGTCCCACACAGGACAGAGACTGTGTCCAACCTGATTATCTGATTTGTATCTACCATAGTGCCTGGCACATAGTAAATACTTAAGGAATATGTAAATAAGTGCCGTGGGGCTGAGGATAAAGTGAATAGTGAGTACTTAAAGGGGACAAATCCAAGTGCAAGGGTGATGCAAAAGGGAAAAGGAGTTGGGAAATGAGGGAATTAGTTGGGGAAGGCCTCTTGGAGGAGATGTGATTTTGAATTAAGCTTTGAAGGTGGGGAGAGTGATGGTCTGTCAGGTAATGAAGTGGGAGGGAATTCTAGATCAGAGGCAGGATGAGGGTGAGGGGTCAGATTTGGGAGAGACATGATCATGGTAAAGGGAGCAGTTTGGTTTTATAAGAGCAAAGTGAGCTTGCTGGATTGTAGTAGGCTATCAGCCAAGTAAGTTAAGAGGAGGCAAGGCAATTAAGTGTTTTAAAGTCAATGGTAAGGAGTTTCTGTTTGATGCGGTGGTGGATGGGCAGCCACTGGAAGTTCATGAGGAGGGGGGGACACATGGGCTGAATGTTTTTGTAGAAAAATGATTCAGGCAGCAGTGTGAAATGTGGACTGCAGTGGGGAGAGACAAGAGGCAGGTAGGTCAGCAAGGAGGTTGATGCAGTAATCAAGGCTGGATAGCAGAAACTCCATTCCCTCAATTTTGAACCTCAGTCCCTGCCCTCAGTAGAAGCCCCACCCGCTAAATGCCACAAAAGACAGTTTTTTTTATTTACCAATTTAAAGCCCAAAACAAGACACAAATAATGACAAAAGAGGCTGTTGAGTTAGTGTCCCTGGACAGAGGGGAGACAACAATGGCAGAAGACAGAACAGTCTGGCATTCAGACACTGGAAATAAGGTTTCTGAGAGCAGAAACTTTAAGGAGATCCCAAGAGACAGAAATGAAAATGGAGTCAAACAATGAGAGCAAGTGAATGGGATGACCTAGCAGCAAACTGCTTTTTAAATCGTATTTGTTAGACACTTACTTTGCGTCAAGTGAAAATCAGCGATGCCTACTGGTTAGAGTACGTGTCTGGGCTTCAGAAGGACCTCGGTTCTAATCCTGGCTCCATCTGTTGTGTGACCTTAGGCAAGTCACTTAACTTTTCTATGCCTCAGTTACCTCATGTGTAAAATGGGGATTAAGACTGTGAGCCCCACATCGGACATGGACTAGCTTGTACCTACTCCAGCACTTAATATAGTGTATGGCATACAGTAACAAATACTATAAAAAAAGGACTGTTCTAAGTAGACCCATGGGGTAGATAGAAGCTAATTAATCAAGCTGGTTATAGCTCCGGTGCCATATGGGCCTCACAGTCTAAGTATTGAATCCCCTTTTCACAGTTGAGGAATCCCAGGCACAGAGAAGTTAAGTGATTTGCCTACAGTCACACAGCAAGGTGGCATTAAAACCCAGGTCCTCCAACGCCTAGGCCCATGCTCTTTCCACTAGGCCACACCTCTTCCATGTGCCATACCATGTGGTAAGAATTGTTGATCATTTTATCAGTCCTACTTGCACACCTGGTCAAATCATTCAGCCAGAAGCAGTGCATGAAACACTGATTCACTGTAAACGTTAAATCATCTGGATCATTTCCAGCAAAGAGAAAGTGTCTTTTCCTGAGGAGCCGTCTTTCAAAAGAATAAACTGGTGGTTTTACTGCAACCTCTACCACACCCCTAACCAAGACTGTCTTGAAGGGGCATAAAGGAAAGTCACTTTCCGTGGGCTGGCTAGGTCTCAGCTGTACCTATGAGATCATTATCTTTTCAGAACCCTTCCTAACTCCATACTTATGCAAACTTTTGTTCCCGCACCAGATAATAGGAAACTTTATAGAAACTCACCACCATCCCACTTCCCTTGTGAATTGCACCTAATGCCTGTGATCCTCTTCAATAAATCTCAGGGGGGCTCATGAGTATTCTTCTGCTAACTCTACAATTATTTTGTGTCACCAGAGAACATTCTGAATGATGTATTAGGGCTTTTGCAAGCTGCTTTTCAGAAGCTAAAATTTGAGTTTTTCTTCCAAAATTGCTTGCTCCCGATTATCTGCCAATGTCAAATAATGGCCAGGAAGCTGATAATGTGTTCATTTACTCTTTGTTAGTGTGCTTATCAGACATACAAATGTTACCCAATAAACCAAAGAGCAAAAAATAATCAAAAGATACAGAAACTTAGAAAATAGCCCAGCCATTAAACTAAATGAAATCTCATTCTTGAGAAGCTGAATCCAAAAACAAGTGTTCGACAGAGAAAATGCAGTAGACACATTTCTAAACTTTAGTTCTATGAATCTGCTCAAATTGAGTTCTCATTAAGGAAAAATTAATAGTAAAAGAGTAAAACTCCCTGTAGGTCAGGGTGGGACTTGAGTTTATTTCACTTGTTACTAGTCAAGAACGAGACAAAAATCTTGTGAGTTTCTTAGGAAGAGCAGTGTGACATTGCCTCCCACTCTCTGTTACAAACGTAATATCATCAAGCATACTATCCTCTGAGTGCTTAATATAGTGGTCTGCCTACATTAAGTACTGAATAAATATCACTGATTGATACAATTATAATAATTATGGTATTTGTTAAGCGCTTGCCAGGCACTGTTCTAAGAGCTACGGTGGATACAAGCAAATCAGGTTGGACACAGTCCCTGTCCAGCATGGGGCTCACAGTCTTAATTCCCAATTCACAGATGAGGTAACTGAGGCATGCAAAAGTTAAGTGACTTGCCCAAGCCCACACAGCAGACAAGTGGTAGAGCTGGGATTAGCACCCATGACCTTCTGACTCCCAGCCTGTGCTCTATCCCCTACGCCCTGCTGCTACTGTGCTGGAGAGATTAAAAACTCTTTGAGGGCAAGCACTGTGACTACCAACTTTACTCTCCCAAACTCTCCCAAACAGTGCAGTTCTCTGCACAGAATAAGTGATTTGTTTTTGGCTGAATTTAAGATCTTCCTTCTTAGATATGAAGAGGCCAGGCTGAGATATAAGAAGAGTAAAACAAAAAAAACACAGCTACATCAAACCAAGAATTATGGAGTTGGGGTGCTTATAAAAAACAAATAGCCTAGCCGTCCTTTCAAACCTTATCACCAAATAGTCCCTTCACCTCAGCGTGGCTCAGTGGAAAGACCACGGGCTTTGGAGTCAGAGGTCTTGGGTTCGAATCCCAGCTCCACCACAAGTCTGCTGTGTGACCTTGGGCAAGTCACTTAGCTTCTCTGAGCCTCAGTTACCTCATCTGTAAAAATGGAGAGTAAGACTGTGAGCCCCACGTGGGACAATTTGATCACATTGTATCACCCCAGCACTTAGAACAGTGCTTTGCACATAGTAAGCGCTTAACAAATGCCATCATTATTATTATTATTATTAATGGGAATTGTACTCAGCAGGGCCTTGTCTTCAAGTAGTTCACAGACTCCACAGATATAGGCAAAGAAACTCTACACACAAAAATGTACGGAAAAAAAAAGTGCAAAAGCCAGGCCTAACAAATGATCAAATGCCTCCGCAAAATAAACTTCATTCTGCAAGCCATGTAGTCTCTCAATACTCCAATTAAGGTGTCACATAATAGTAAATAATTATATTGGGTGCTTCTCTAGACAAGCACTGAGTTTATCTAAAAGAAGGTTCTAGTTCTATGACTTTCTAGGATGGCATTTTTCCCAGGAAATGGAAACCAGGTTTCTAGCTGTTGGGATTTCTAATAAATTTGATTATTCATTCATTCTTTCAATCATATTTATTGAGCGCTTACAGTGTGCAGAGCACTGTACTAAGAGCTTGGGTAGTACAAGTTGGCAACATATAGAGATGGTCCCTACCCAACAGCGGGCTCACAGTCTAGAAGGGGGAGACAGACAACAAAACATATTAACAAATAAAATAAATAGAATAGTAAATATGTACAAGTAAAATAGAGTAACAAATCTGTACAAACATATATACAGGTGCTGTGGGGAGGGGAAGGAGGTAGGGTGGGGAGATGGGGGAAAGGAAGGAGGGGGCTCAGTCTGGGAAATCAATCAATCAATCAATCGTATTTATTGAGCGCTTACTCTGTGCAGAGCACTGTACTAAGCCCTTGGGAAGTACAAGTTGGCAACATATAGAGACAGTCCCTACCCAACAGTGGGCTCACAGTCTGAAAGGGGGAGACAGAGAACAAAACCAAACATACTAACAAAATAAAATAAATAGAATAGATATGTACAATTAAAATAAATAAATAAATAAATAGAGTAATAAATATGTACAAACATATATACAGGTGCTGTGGGGAAGGGAAGGAGGTAAGATGGGGGGATGGAGAGGGGGACGAGGGGGAGAGGAAGGAAGGGGCTCAGTGTGGGAAGGCCTCCTGGAGGAGGTGAGCTCTCAGTAGGGCCTTGAAGGGAGGAAGAGAGCTAGCTTGGCGGATGGGCAGAGGGAGGGCATTCCAGGCCCGGGGGATGACGTGGGCCAGGGGTTGATGGCGGGACAGGCGAGAACGAAGTACGGTGTGGGGAAGGAGGTACGGTGAGGGGAACGAGGTACTGGGAATAGAACCCCGATCCCCCTGAAGTGGACGCCCATGCTCTATCCACTTGGCCAGGCTCTTTCTCATAATGAGTTACTCATAATGAGCTCAATTTCCCCACAGAGCAGCCTCCTGGACTCCAGAGATGAATCTCCCTTGTCCCATCCAGCCCAGATTCTCCTCCTGCAGACAACCATACGCTTGGGTGCTGCTGCCAAGGACTGGGTTCCTAATGTTTAGCTCCGAGTTACAGCAAAGAGCTGTTGCCTCCTGCTCATGTGACCAGGTCAAGTCCTGTCCCAGAGAAGACTGGCACAATCTCCACCAACAGGGTGGCCAGGGATACCCTCTCAGGCAGAGTTTTTTGCCCAGCAATATTTGAGCAAAGAGAGATTAAAAGTAGAGAGAAGACTTCTACCAAATACCCCCCTCTTTCTCCTCTCTTCACACTGCTGATAAGCATCAATATGTTGTCCTTAGCCCCTCTTGCAATAGTCCATGCCCCCTCCTCTGGAGAGATTGAGGTCAATATTAATTCCGTTCCCAAACACAACTTTACCACCAACCCATAACATCTTTAATTTTCCCTTCCTAGACCTCTTCCGCTGGAACAGTTCATGTTTTCTGGCTAGTTGTTATGCTGACAGAACCTTCACAGACATTCCTAGTATTACTGTTACTATTAATATTCTTCCTTTAGCCTTGTAACACTTCAAATTTCAAAATGCTTTGTAATCGTTAATATTGTAAAGAGAGAACTGATTATGAGATCAAAAGGACATGTAATTACTGTGTAATCATTGACAGCTAAAAGTGCTTCTAGATGAAATTCTGAATGCAATAGTGTATTGCCATAGCCGGCAAACAAACTCCCCAAGAGCTAAAAGCTAAAACAGTGCAGAATAGAAGGTGATATTGAGGGGAGAAAGGAATTGTACCCTCATCTGTCAGGTTCCTAATGATTCTGGTAGCATTAATTAGCAGCAGCAATAGAGAGGTGAACAACTAGCCATAAAAGTTGGCTTGTGCTGCATGGGAGCTTACAGATGGTGGATAAATTTCAGTCTGCCACATTTTTATAATGCATTGGCTTTTACATATTGCTTCCAGCTGGAACATAGTGCTGAGGTGGAATATAAATCTCAAAGGATTACACTTCATTGGCATGTTCTTGTTTCAAATTAACATGAGTTTCACTATAGGTAAAAGACTGTATGTTCCTTGAGGGAAGGGAACATGTCTATCTTATTCTCCCAGGTGCTTAGTACAGGGCTCCGCAGACAGTATGTGCTATTTATTGATTATGTAATTGAGATAAACTGGCTTGTGGAAATGGAATGTAAATCCAAATTTTACAGGTTTGTCTAACTGGATATCAAATAAAGGAGAAGAGATTTAATCTAAAGAGATGCCATTGAATCCTCAGCCTGATGTTCCAAAAGAACTGGAATCAGTCAATCAATAGCATTTATTGAACTCTTACTGTAGGCAGTCCACTGTACCAGCCTTGGGAGAGAACAATATAACAGAGTTTGTGGACACATTCTCTGCCCGCAATGAGCTTACAGTCTAGAGGAAGAAGCTCAGAACAGTGCTTTGCACATAGGAAGTGCTTAATAAATGCCATTATTATTATTATTATCGTTATTATTATAAAAAGCCACCATTCCCCTTTCTTATTTCCCAGTGAAATGGAGAATGACTCTGTTACTAGCTTCAGCTGTACTCTTTAGTTGGCAGGGGTGGAAGAAAGAAGATCCAGATCTGAAGTGACAGCAGCAGAAGACAGAGAGGACTGCCTTGTGGACATGTTCTGGCCCTTCCTAGTCAATCAGTCAAACCATGGTATTTATTGAACAATTACTGTATACAGAGCACTTACTCTATGCAAAGCACTGTACTGTTTGGAAGAGTATTTACCATAGAGTTGGTAGACATTAAAATAGATTAAGGATAGGAGTAATAGTAGGGTGTAAGAATATTTCCCTAAGAGAAGCAGCGTGGCTCAGTGGAAAGAGCACGGGCTTTGGAGTCAGAGGTCATGGGTTCAAATCCCAGCTCCGCCTACTGTCAGCTGTGTGACTTTGGGCAAGTCACTTAACTTCTCTGTGCCTCAGTTACCTCATCTGTAAAATGGGGATTAAGACTGTGAGCCCCCTGTGGGACAACCTGATCACCCTGTAACCACCCTAGTGCTTGGAACAGTGCTTGGCACATTGTAAGTGCTTAATAAATGCCATCATTATCATTATTATTATTATTATTCCATAGGTACCATTGGGCTGGGGTGAGTATCCAAGTCCTTAAGCGCTCCTCTTTCTCCTCTGTCTCCTTTCTCCTGCACTCGTAGACTTTGGTTCCTATCTCACATAAACAAGGGCCAGGACGACAAAGACGTTTGGACCCCTTTCCTGCTGCTTTCTCCTGGGAATGCGCTCGAGAGAGTTGAACAACTGCACTTCTGAAGGAGCAAAAAAGCACTGAAAGAGTGTGGGACTGGGAATCAGAAGACCTGGGTTCTAATCCCGGCTCTGCCACTTGCTTGTCTGTGACCTCGGGCAATTCACTTCACTTCCCTTTGCCTCAGTTTCCTCAACTGTAAAGTGGGGATCAAAGACCTGTACTCCCTCTTACACTGTGAGCTCCATGTGAGACCGGGACTGTGCCCAACATGAATAACTTGTATCTACCCCAATGTTTACAACAGTGCTTGACACATAGCATTGAACAAATAACCACAATAATAATAATGATAATAATTTCATCTGCAAGATATGTGGAAGGTGAAGACAAGATGAGGTAACTGAGGCCCAGAGAAGTGCCTTGCCCAAGGTCACAAAGCAGAGTGGCAGAGCCTGGATTAGAGCCTCATGACTGCACCTCTCTTCTCCTCTCCCTTCCCTCCAGGAGTTGGCACATGAGCCAGGGAAACTCCTTGGCAAACCCTGGCAGGGGATGGAAGTGCAGTCTTCAGCACGAGACAGAAGTGCAGGACCCTGCCACTGGAATTTGGACAAGAGATCCGAGGACCGTGAGCCCCCTGTTGGGTAGGGACCGTCTCTATATGTTGCCAACTTGTACTTCCCAAGTGCTTAGTACAGTGCTCTGCACACAGTAAGCGCTCAATAAATACGATTGAATGAATGAATGAATGAGTCAGACTTTCAAGTGGAATGAATGTTTCTGTTATGGACTCCTGCTGCTGCCCCAGGGGGTGGTCTTTCCACGGGGTCCCTTTAGTCCTTCACCAAACTTCCGGCTCTGCCCCAAGTGACCTTCCACCCCCCATAGGGCGAAATTGCTCTCTTTCCTGCCTGGTCCAGAGTATGGCCTATTCACCACCTCCCCAGCCCATCTCAGGATCCATTTAAACATTTCTAGCACCAACTTCACAAGACGTAAAGTCTCCTGTGCTGGCAGATCAAGCAAAATTACTTTGAAATTCTTCACCCCTTATAGCAAGAATGCAGCTAGCTTCCACTGGCCAAAACTTTTAGTAGGCATCATTATTGTATGTTTACCTTACACACCTGCTTAGACCGTTTTTCTGGCTCTCTTGCCATCTGGATAGTATCCGATAGTAGTTTAGAAAAGGACTGCTCTAAGAGAAAAATATCATCCCTCTTTAAATGCATTTCCTAAATAAACTGGATGATAAAGTAGGAACCCTCAAGCCACGTCAACAGTGTCCATGGGACCAGGTAGATAAGCCTCTCCGGATAAAATCCAGGAGTGCTTCTCAAGGGCAATGAACGTGGTCAAGAACGACTTGGTTTTGTACTTACATTGTGCTTTGTGAGGTTCGAAATGTTCGTTGCTATTGCTTGGAGCCAGTCTACACAATCTTCAGCCGAAAGACACTGAATTATTCCACTGCACACCCCATCCACAGCAATGACTTGAAAAGCATTCTGCCTGGAGACATGTCAGAACAGATCCGGTCATTAGACACTCTCATTTCATCAACGCTGCCACTGGAACAGTAATTGCTGAAAAGCTTTCTTCCTAGGAGGCCATCTTCTGGCCTCCTATCTGATGCCACCCGTTTTCATAAATACTGAATTTGGGATTTAACATTGAGCGTAAAAGATCCATGACAACCTTGGGAAATGGAAAGTTACTTACATTAGTGGTGGAGCTCCTTAGAAATGTCAGAACTCTTGATCTCCAAGATTTCTACCCTTTAGAAATGCCAGTCCCTGGGGAACGATGGGGAGCTTTATGAGCTATGGTGTGGGTTTCCTGTATTCCCAACACTGGGCTATACAGCTTAGTAAAGTCCACTGGAAAATCTCTTCTCTGTTACACTGTGAAGGGTGGGAGCAGACCTCTCTCAGTGTTCATGAAGAGCCCTTCTAAAGAAGGCACAAAAAATACAGTTGGATTGCCATTCTTGGCTTTCGGGTGATTGCATTTGTCGACATGCAGTGAGTTGGGATACCTAATCTACTATACTCCATTTCAATTCAGGGTGTCTTTCTCCAGTCAATATTTTACCAATTACCCATTTATTTAGTAGTGTGGGACATTAAACTTTAATAAAATTTACAGTTCTCCTGAGAACACGCAGATGTGTGATTCTGGCTTTTAAAAGTTATCTAATTTCCGAAGATAGGTGCAAAGTTATAAAAGGGTATAATATTAATAATTTTGCCTTTTTCCCCTTCATTTGTGTGCTCAACATAGTTTTTACTTCTTTAAAGATTTTTGCTAAATGTAATTGTTTCAAAAGTCTGTTGAATTTCAGGGAAACTTTCCGTAATTGAAAATGTTGTTGTAGTTAGTATACTGTAATTAGTAGTACATTTTTAGGTCATGTTTCTTTACCTCACTGGTACCTACACCTCCATTTATGTTTAGTAATAGTACTTTACTCACCATGCCATTACTTTTTTAACAGAAAAGTGAGACAAAAGTTTTCAATATTTCAAAGTTGGCAATATTTCAATCGAAAAGGCTTTAATACGTGTCTTTTGAACAATTAGGCCTAACAGACATATTTCCTACAACATTTTACAATGTTTCCTAAGTACAGGAGATTTGCTTTTGTATGACATCATTATCTGTATGGCTTTATCTTATTCATCCATTGTTTATCAAACATAGTCAGTAGAGATACCACAATTTTTCCAAAGGAGAAACTGAGGCTCAGAGAAAGTGAATGACTGGTCCAGAAAATCCTTTCTACTCTCAGCAATCACTCAATCAGTGGTATTTATTGAGCAGTTACTGCACTCTACTAAGCAGAGAGTACAATACAACAGAGTTGGTAGATATGTTCATTGCCCAAGACAGGACAATATGGTTGTTAGACCTGCCTTCAAGGAGTGTACAATCTCATCAGCTGGTGAAAATGTCAGTCTCTGAGGAACGACAGTGGGGTGGGAGGGTAGGGGCGGGTCTGGCCCTGGTCCTCCTGTCTCTTCCATGAGCACTGCAGGGCCCCACCCCATCCCGAGGCAATAGACCCAGCAAAACTGTCGAGAACATCAAGTCAGGGGCTATGCTGAAATTGGAATGAAGATGCTGAGCTGTGTTCCATGCTCAGGCACTGGGCTATACGGACTGTCTTGGTTTTCGAGGCCTACTGGGAAGTTTGGGATTTGAAAAGGCTCCCTTCATCGCACTGGTCAGGACTATTGCTGAAACTGTCCAGGATCTCAGGTGGCCCCCACACCTGGGGCCCTTGAATATTGCTTGGGAAATAGGACTAAGGGCTAGGAATGAATGTTTATGGCTAACTTGCATCTTTTTTGCCCCCTGCAGACTTTCCCTATCACTTACCTTCTAGCTTTTAAGTAGTTTTTAACATACCTGTCATGCCACTTCTAGTATTATAGCAATAGGAATAAAAATAGGCATTCCATCCTACCTTGAAGTGATATAAAATTAATATAAATTCACTTACCTACACAGATCCGATCCCGGAAGGTACTGGGAGAAACGTGAATGAAGAAGAGGGATTAAGCGAAGGTCACACCATCTCTTTTCCCATCTCAGTCCTGGTGATGTAGGCCAGGAAGAACATGACAGAGTATCCTAGAAAGAATTCCAAACACACATGTAAACTTTCTTTCCAAAGCATTTATTTAGTTTTTATCCTAGTTTATATCACAAAACTCATAAATAAAGAGTGAGTAGGCTGGCATTAGAAGAGCAAAGTAAGTGTGCTCAATTGTAGTAGGACATCCATGAGGTAAGATAGGAGAAGGCAAGGTGATGGAGTACTTTAAAGCCAATGGTAAGGAATTTCTGTTTCATACAGAGGTGGATGGGCAACCACTGGAGATTCTTGCGGAATGGAGAAACATGGACTGACCACTTTTTAGAAAAATGATTTGGGCAGCAGTGAGGTATGGACTGGAGTCGGGAGAGAGAGGACGCACAGAAGTCAGCAAGGAGGTGGAAGAGGTAGTCAAAGCGGGATAGGGTAAGTGCTTGGATCAATGTGATAGCTGTTAGGATGGAAAGGAAGGGATAGATTTGGTGACAGATGGAATATGTGGGTTGAATGAGAGAGATGAGTCAAGGGCAATGCCAAGGTTATATGAGTCAGGGAGGATGGTGGTGCTAGCTGTGGTGATGGGAAAGTCAAGGGAAGAACAGGATTTGGGTGGGAAAATGAGGAATTCTGCTTTGGACATGTTAAATTTGAGGGGTCATCAGGGCATCCCAGTAGAACTATGGAGTACAGAGTGAGTTTTCCACAACACCAAGATTTGGAAAAACACAACTCTGGTATTACAGGAGAACTGGGTGTAAGTCATTTCCAGTTCCTTCTTTATTCTTCCCTTTAGAAGAGCGTGGGCTCTAACCTTAAGTCAGGTTTCTGGCCTTTGTGCGTGAGCCCGTTGTTGGGTAGGGACCGTGTCTATATGTTGCCAACTTCTACTTCCCAAGCTCTTAGTACAGTGCTCTGCACACAGAAAGTGCTCAATAAATACGATTGAATGAATGAATGAATGGTCTAAAGATAGCAGCAGGGTTCAAGAAGTTCACGGCATTAGACTTAAAATCAGAATTGCATGCATGTGCCAATTAAAAAATTTTGCAAGCTACATTCTAAAGGAGAGAAAAGGAGAGAAAGAGAGGATCTGAGGGAGATCTCACCCAATTTATTTATAATTCACTTGTATGCACAAATGATTTTGCCTATGGAAGCTGGCAGGTTACCATATCACCGGAAAGCATGATTCTCAAATAATAACTTTACCCTTTCTCTTTAGAGTGACTTTTTTGGAAAGCATATTTGCAGCATAGGAGAGATTTCTCCATTGTACAATTACTTCTGAAATATTCCCAGTGCATTCCCATCAATCAATGCCTATCAAAGCACAGAGAATACTTAGTTGAGATTCAAGTCATAATGGGTAATAAGTAGGTTGGGTCTGGTTCTGTTTGGTGAACTATTCATATTCATTTTTTTTTCCAATCAGGCATTACAGTTTTTGGATAACATTAGGGGCTAATCACACTGTTGCAGCTTTTTGAACATTCCAGATAAAAGATTATTTTATCATATATAGGTACTTCCTATTCAGTTCAAACCTGTTCACTCTTACAAACAACAGACTTGCAAAAATGCACCATTTTTCTTAAACATTGAGAATCTGTACAATGAAAGCAATCTTTGAAAGCTTAGGTAATCTGTGACGCTTCGCAAACAATCTCATAGAGAACATCAAGAATAGTGGGGTTTGGAGACAGCAAACCCTTACTTTTTGAAACTCTTGTTCAAAAATGTATCGAGAACCATGGGAGCTGATTTTTACTACTACTTGCTGAAAGGAGAAAGACCCTCCGGAGTTGTTATAATTCCAGATTTGACCCTTCTTTTAGTTTATTAGTCACTTCTTCTACTCATTTGCCTGGCCTCTAGAAAGTATGATATTACTACCTGCCATACTCTGTCCACACCAAAGAGTTGTGTGGAATTCTCCTAGATATGACCACTTGGCCATAGCCACCATGGAAGAACTGGAGAAAAAGATTCCTAGTTCCAAAGAGGCTATTTCCTATGGTCACAGACTTGGAGACAGAGTCAGCAGAGGCTATAGGATGAGCAGTGATGAAATGCAAAGTCAGCCTGGCCTGCGGAAGTAGAGCTGAGTTGAAGGAGCAGAAATGCAGGGCCACACTTGATGAGGGATGAGGATAGAGGTGGGGGCATGGTTAACACTAAGGTGGGCAAAGAAGGGGACTGAAGAGAAGAATGTGCCCTGAATATACAAACACAGGAAATGTCACCGCCAATCTGTCGATGTCAAGCAACAAGATTTCATTTGAAATTGCCCAATATGACTGAGCTCCTTCAACTGCTCACATCTCCCAAGGTTCAATAAGCCCCAGTACCAAATAGCAAGATCAGTTCCCTAAAGAGGAAAATCTAAACCTTATCATCAGTGATTTGGACAAATGAGCAGCAGAGTAGATGGTGGGATTCCTGACAAACTGTTGAACAGTCTGTAGTGATGCAGCAACTTCACAAGCAACGAGGGAAAATTAATGGTATAGGGATCACTTATAGCACAATGTAGCATAATATGAAGGAAGTGGATCGTGTTAATTCCTGGGAGACAGACTGCGACAAGTTGGCTTGGTGAGGAAAGACCTCTGGCAGGTTTGAAGAAAGGAACATCCAAGATGTCCTCAGGCAAGGTTCCTAACTGTTTCAAGTTCACACAGGCGATTCTAAGAAGGCTTAAGGTAATTTGTTCTTCATCTACACAAGGGCCAGAAGCAGGATCGGTTATAGGAACTAACACGTTGCCTTGCTTTTCTACTGGGAAAAGACTTCTTTTATATTTCTCTACTTGAGATATACAGGCATTCATCCCTCTTCAGCAGTCTTAACTAGGGCCAATGCTCTTTAATTAATAGATTTTTTTAAAGGTTGATGAAATAGGTTAGTTCTTAGTCTAATATATTCATCTCAATGGGTTTCAGCAGCCAAAGCAGAAAATAAAAGCCTTTTATATAGCATGGTTTTGGAAATAACTATGGCTTGCATGTATAATGATATAATTCTTAGAAGGGTTTTAGTATACAGATGAAATTGTTTTCAACAGTTTAACTGAGTTACTCGCTTGCTGTAATTCAAGTTATTTTCTGTTTCACCAACCATGATCTATCTCTGTGAACGGAATCTTGGGCAACTCCTCAGCTCATCCAATTGGCCTAACAGTTGTCAAAGCCTGGGTCTTTTCATGCTTTTGAGATGTTTCTGAATACAGAAATAAAGGTTCATTGTTGCTCCCTGCTCTATTTATGGCATTTGTTAAGCACTTACTCTGTGCCAGGCAATGTACTTACAGCTGGGATAAATACAAGGTAATCAGGTTGGACACAGTCCCTGTCCCACATGGGGCTAATAGTTTTAATCCCCATTTTACAGATGAGGTAACTGAGGCACAGAGAAGTGAAGTGACTTTCCCAAGGTCATACAGCAAACAAATGGCAGAGTCAAGATTAGAACCCAGATCCTCTGGCTCCCAGCCCTGTGCTCTTTCCACTCAACCACGCTGCTTCTACATGTCTGACTCTACACAGCGATTTACAACCCCCCACAATGATTTCTTCTGTTAAAGATCGCTTCAGCCTAGAGTGAATTCAAGGCAGCAAACAGAAATGATCCAAATGGAAATATACAAGGTAAACTCAGTCCCCTCTAGTGCTGTATTTAACATAGTAAAAAGGACTAGTAATTATAGACCAAATTACAAATAAGGAAGCATTGCTCAATTTGTTCTAAATGGTACCTCCATTCCATTTTATACGTTCTCCAGTTTAAAATCTTAAAGCATTTTAATTTGAACACAGAGCAATCAAAGCATTATCACAAGTTCACTGCTGCTTAAAATCATCAGCCGGCTCTTCACTCAGGGAGATTGTCAGGATGGAGATTCTGTTTACAGATTCATTATCTCAGACTGTGAGCCCCATCTGGGACAGGGAGAGTACCTGACCTCCGATTATCTTGTATCTATCCCAGTCTTTAGCACAGTGTTTGGTACATAGTAAGCACTATGAAAATACTATTATCATCTCGGTGCCACAGTGAATGGGTTAAGAACTGTGTTATGCTCTAGGGAAGTAGAGTTGCTAGGATTGGAATTTGGGGTTTCTAGACCGTGGGCCCATTGTGGGCATGGAATGTCTCTGTTGCTGAATTGTACTTCCCAAGCGCTTAGTATAGTGTTCTGCATACAGTAAGCACTCAATAAATGCGATTGAATGAATGAATATTGTTATTATTTACTGTTATAATTGTAATAATAATTATTATCTGAAAAAGGATGAAGAGGGAAGGAGGGGAAAGAAGGCAGAGCCAGAGGAAGACATGATCATTTTGTGACAGGATGCCAGGCAAGGTAAGAATAGGATAAAAGAGAACATCAAGGGAGCAGTTTCATTGACCAGGCTTTATCTCTGACTCCTCTGTGAGCTAATTCCTAGGGATTGAGGTAGACCCTTTGTGAGAGAAGCTTTAAATAAAGGGAGAGTGCTTTCATAAGATATAGATTTTTAGTTTTGTAACATTTGGAAAAGTTGAGGTCATTGCATAAAAACCCACTTTACACACAGGTAAATGGATGCCGATTTACGAGGGAAATCTAATATTTATTCTTCAGATCAAATTATAACCTCTATCTACCTATATATGGCGTAGCACCACATAAACTGCTCAGTGTTATTAGAAAGTGACTGAGGCGTTCACTTTGTCATAAGTAAAATGAAGTTCTGCTTCCTCAGGGAACTCTGTTCTCATGTGACAGTCACAGTTCACTCCTTCAAAATGTTGCTTTGATTAAATAGCAGAATATTTATCTGTAAAAGTTTATCTTGGGAGATGACAGCTCAACCGCATAGTCTCAGTTTTGAATAGAATGTGCACATGAAATTTATGTCATTTAAAATACTCAACATGCTAGGTTATTGTCAAAAAGACATTCATAATGTAGTACTTTCTAACTGTAATCTATGGTCCAAAAGGAAATTAATTTGTAGAAACTTCCACTTGAGGATTGTGAATTTTTCTGAACTAACCAGAGCCTGGGTTATAGAGCCTGTACCCTAGCTTGACATAAAACATGAATAAAAATAGGTAAATCAACACCTTTGATTTAAATTAAATTGAGAGCAGAATTTATGTTCCGATTGCTACATGGGAGATGATCCACAGTCATATGTTCAAAAACGATTGACAAATGTAACAGAACACAAGTTCCAATATTACCAGTATTTCCTCCTCAATCCTCACAAGGATGTTACAGAAGAATCTCTCCTTTTATATTCAGACAAGCAGGGTTGAAGTCAGTTATTTGGCCAATGAATTCTTACTTGCATTTATACTGCAGGCTATAGATGTGTGGAAAAATGAAAGTAATGGGCTTTAAATTTTGGTATATTTCCTCCATCAATTGATTTTGATCTAGTTAAACTGCGGATTGTAAAATTAATTCTACTTAAATTTCAAGATGCATGAAGATTCCTTTATGGAGACATTGCACAGAGTACTTGGAAAATACTAGACAGCCCTAAGTCAGGTAATTTTAAAAATTTGCTTAGATTTTTTTTAGAACACTTTTTCAAGTTTAGAATTAGAAATCCAAATGCCTGATTTCAATGTGAGTAATTTTTTCAATGAAAACAGCCCCAGACAGTACCAAAGACCATCTAGCTGACTGATTTTCAGCTATGAAATGTTGAGCTATTCTCCAGGGGTGTGATATTTAGACACTTAATTTGTCACTTCTTGTGAGGAAAGATTTGATTGCATCACTTTAATAAGATTTTGGCTATTGGGTGAGAATCCTACTAGTGTAGAGCAAGCTAAAGTCCACTCAAATACCCCAGAACCAGTGGGAGGTTTTAGACACCAATACAAGTGACTACTTCCTAGGGATTATCCTCCCTCCATACTGTGAAGTATTCTTGTGCTTTCTTAGTGCATAATGACATCATACCGTATTATTTGGGTGGTAGTTGAGATGCAAGCCACTGTCACAAAGGGGAGAAGATGTGCCACTGCTTTGATCACTGGGAACACCTAAAGAAAAAAATACAAAATGTTATAATCCATATGGATAGTATCACAGAATGAAAGATGTTTTCTATTGGCATCATTTCACATGTTCGATTTGATGAAAGAAGTAAAAAAAAAGGTATAAGATTAAAGGCCGCCAGGTACTTCACTTGAATCAAAGTGGGCTTTATGCAGGTTAATCTTCTAAAGCAGTCACCATATTGAGAGAGGAAAGCATAAATTTCACTTTGATTTCTGGGAGAGTCTGCCCTTTAAAAAGACTGAAAACTCAACCCCTTATTCTCCGTGCTATTTTTACTGTTCGAAATCAACTCTACCACCAGGCTTCATTTCCAGGCCATTAGCAGGGTCAGTTTTTCTGTAGAAACCTAACTGATGGTGGGATTTCTACACATCTTTGATGTCCCACAACACTGTATTAACCCGGCAGCTAGAACTGTATCAATCTCTTTCGTCTCTTCTCTTTGGGAGAATATTTTTTGACAACCAGCAGCAGTTGTTTGGGATCGGAATGGGAAACACCATGCAATTTTCTATTCAATTTCAGGCTGGTCAGAGTACAGAGTACATGCTGGTCAGTGTAATGAAGACAGACGCTCCTAAGAGGATTCAGTGGCAGGTTCTATTCTGCACTGCAATTAAGTTGTTCATACAGATGTTACGGTCAGATTCAAGTCTGATTTGTGAGGTTTGCTCTGCCCTAGAAACCCAGACTTCTAACATCAAAACCACCTTGATTAAGATTACTATCTCCATTCAGGTGTGCCCAGCGAATAGATTTTACCGACTCACTTTTCCTCTCAGAACTGTAAACTGAAGATTCTGTTTAGCCTCTGAGGAGAGGAAGATTGAAACAGGGTAAAAAAAAAATCTTTGGGCCAAAATATCCATTTCCAAAGGACTGTGATTACAAGGCAGTAACTGTGCCTTTCCTTCTTTATAATCCCTCTGGAACAAGTCTACTTTAATCTCCTTCACAAAACAAAACCCTAATCAGAGCAGCATATATTAATCTCCAGGTAAAGAAGAGACCTGTCACTCAACAACCTGACTGAAATTTAAATACACACATAACTTCCTTTAAAGCGGAGAAGGAAGGGGCTCTGATGTGAACTTTCCAAGATCCCCTCTATGCTCAGTAGCTTTCAATGCTTAGAATGCCCTAGGGGTAAAGTGTATAAGAAACTCCCACCACCCTTCTGTCAAAGCTAATGTAGCACCTGGGACTTAGAGAAGTTCACCTTCAGGTCGAATCGCTTAGTAAAGAAGCTGCCAATCACTCTCAGGGAAGCAAGGATTAGACATGAGTTGAGAAATGATTCACATATTGAACGATGTATGTAGTTTTCTTTCCATGTTTTGTGAATGCTTACATGCACAATCTTCATTCAGCGGAAGTTTGAGGAAAGCGGGTGCTCTTTTCAAAAATGACACGGTCAGGGTCACTTCCTCTCCCGCATTCCGAAGAACCTGGACCTGAGGAATGAATGGGAATGCTACTGTCACCTTAGCATTAACAAAGTTTCTATGACCTTAAGTTACAGATTCAGCACAGGCCTAGATCTGGACCCTAACATGGACTGCTCCAATGTACTAGGCTGTGAAAAAGTGGGTTGGACTTAGGTTGATATAGATAAGGGAAAGATGGAGGGGAGGGGTCTTCATATCAGGAGAAGTGATACTCCCAGCAAGAGAGGAAGCCATGGTGTGCTTACTACACCCATTTGTCCACAATACCCTCCATCTGTGCAAATTGACTGTGTACTCCTACATGACCTAAACCCCGCACAATGGACAGAGACAACTAAACATATCTGACCCTTCTATCTTGTACATGCCAAGGTGAACCCAGAACAGGACCAGTTGAATATGAGAACAGGGACGGAAAAGCAGGGTTGGACATTCAGGATACGATAGATCTCAGCAAGCTGGTCTGGGTCCTGTAATTTTACCCCTGAAAAGGCTCCACCTCAATTGGTTGATGCTACATTTTCCTTTCTCCTACCTACGATTTCCTCCAGCATACCAGTAGAGCAGAAAAGACAGAGGAACTTGAGAGGGGGGAGTAGAATCTGCAGTGCAGTGCAAGCACCAGAGTGAATTTTCCTTGTTATAATTTCTTTTCAACCCAACTCATTTCCCCAGCCACCATATTCACATCATTTTTCTTAACAGTTACTGATGTCCTGCTGGGTCCATAGCAGTATTCAGAGAACCGATGTGCCTCAGTTCATGGCCTTACAGGAGCTTTGCAATTAGGAAGCTGTAAATGTGCTCTGTGACCTAGAATTGAATCCAAGTTGATAGCACCAGATCCCAGCTATTAGACTACCCTAAAGATCACAAAAAACCTTGTCGAGTCAGAGGAGCATCACCATCCCACATGTAAGCAGACTCAGAAATATTACTATTCACACTTTCCAAACGACTGATGCTCCCCCTAAAAAAACTTAAATGGTTCATTTAATACTAAAGGGTTAGTTAACCAGATACTTTGTATGTATACATTTCTTCCTAAGGGGAAGACAGTCACATTAGCTCTCTTAAATCAGTAGGGAACCCTTTGAACAACCTCCTCCATTCACCTTGCACTCTATCCACAGACTAAAATCAATAGAGAAAACACAGAAGAAACCAAAAGCAAAACTACAGAACATGTTCTAACTTCAATACTATCTGTTATTACCCTTGCCCATACAGTATATCCCTCTGCTTTACCTTGCTGTGGGAAGGGAATTGTTATAAATTCTACTCTCCCAAGCACTTAATAGAGTGCTCTGCACACAAGTGCTCAAACAATACAATTGATTGATGAATCATCATCATCATCATCAATCGTATTTATTGAGCGCTATGTGCAGAGCACTGTACTAAGCGCTTGGGAAGTACAAATTGGCAACATATAAAGACAGTCCCTACCCAACAGTGGGCTCACAGTCTAAAAGGGGGAGACAGAGAACAAAACCAAACATACTAACAAAATAAAATAAAGAGGATAGATATGTACAAGTAAAATAAATAAATAAATAAATAGAGTAATAAATATGTACAACCATATATACATATATACAGGTGCTGTGGGGAAGGGAAGGAGGTAAGATGGGGGGGATGGAGAGGGGGACGA
The DNA here is from genome assembly GCF_015852505.1 of Tachyglossus aculeatus. Taxonomy (NCBI): domain Eukaryota; kingdom Metazoa; phylum Chordata; class Mammalia; order Monotremata; family Tachyglossidae; genus Tachyglossus; species Tachyglossus aculeatus. Next base: position 14,135,404 of record NC_052090.1, on the reverse strand, counting down.
GGGGGAGAGGAAGGAAGGGGCTCGGTCTGGGAAGGCCTCCTGGAGGAGGTGAGCTCTCAGCAGGGCCTTGAAGGGAGGAAGAGAGCTAGCTTGGCGGATGGGCAGAGGGAGGGCATTCCGGGCCCGGGGGATGACGTGGGCCAGGGGTCGATGGCGGGACAGGCGAGAGCGAGGTACGGTGAGGAGATCAGCGGTGGAGGAGCGGAGGGTGCGGACTGGGCTGTAGAAGGAGAGAAGGGAGGTGAGGTAGGAGGGGGCGAGGTGATGGACAGCCTTGAAGCCCAGGGTGAGGAGTTTCTGCCTGATGCGCAGATTGATTGGTAGCCACTGGAGATTTTTTATTATCTTGTTAGACACAGTCCCTATCCCACATGGGACTCATAGGAGGCTTTAAACCCCTGTTTTAACAGATGAGATAACTGAGCACCGAGAAGTTAAGTGACTTGCCTTAGGTCACGCAGCAGACAAGTGCCAAGCCAGGGTTAGAACCCAGGACTTTGCTCTTTCCACTAAGCTACGCTGCTTGAAATATGTCAAAAACCCTTCAATGACATTCTTACCGTATTTTCCACTATCATTGCTGAATTCCTACTTAAACCTCAGACCCTAATGGATAGACATGGCCTTAGCTCCAACTCAACAGGATGTCACCACTGAGGGCCAGGAACTGTGTCTAATTCCTCCAAGTGTCTCGTTGCCACTCTTGTTGGCAGAATGTCGGGCTAGCAGGTTTGTGTGGCCTGCAGGTATTCTGCCTCTGGTTTTTACCTTCTCCACTTGCTACCATCACTTCTAACCCCCACTTAAGGAAGGAAATGACTGCTTTTTATAAATCTCTTCCTTGGCATTAAGGTGAAGATACAATTTCAATGTGACCTAATCAGTTTCCATTGCACCACTACCTCTTCCACTATCAGTATTGATCACACACACACACACACAAACACAACTGGGATGGTATTCAAGGTGCCACAAAGAAATAAAACAAAAGGTTGCATTACTAATGAGCCAGTAGTGAGAAAATTCAAACCTCTTTGGGAGGTTTGCAATTACAGTGTGAAACATATAACATAGAAAACCATTTCGAGCTAAAGGCCCTGAAAAGGTCTAATACAATTTTTGAAGAGATTTCACAGCAGGCCAGGAACGTCTTGCCGTTATTTTTCTTGCAGGGGATGGGATACAATAATTTGTACTATGCTCTTCTCCACTCTAATAGCACTATTAACTTAGGTCATCAAAGTGACAAACATTTTAGAAGTATCTAAAAATCAGTAGTTTCCACTGCAACAAAGCACTTAGGATACGAGGCTGGAAAACCTCTCCACTTAGCTCAAGTGACGTTTCTTCTTGTTTAATGGAATTATGACAAGTCACTGAATACACTAAACTCAAGAATATTCCCATGAATTATTTGATGAACAGCACCCCTGTCTGCATAATGTAAAGGACTAGCCGGCATAAAGAGGCACAGGAAAATGGTTTCTATGAGATATGGGCTGATTCTTCCCTTCATGAAATAGGAAGTGCAGCCACTGGGTGGTAATGTTATGGCAGGAGGTGAGTGGGCAGTTTTAGTACAAGACAACCCAAACCTGAAGGGAAGAACTGGCTGATGACATTATCTATTCTGGGTAAAATAGTCCCAAATTATATTGAGGATGAGTTTGGAATGATATCCTAACCAAATGCACTCATGCTAATACTTGTTTTAGGTTACAAATAAATGTTTTAACAGCTGCATGAATACTATTTCATTTACTTCCCGCTTTTGTGAGAAAGGGAGCAAACTTTACTCTGCCATTTTTGAAAATCAAAACCTACCTTTAATCATTTACTCCCAGTGAGTGCCTCACGCCAAGATCAGGTTCATTAACCACCTACAGCCTGGGCAGCTTTTTTAAAACTTGAAACACATACAACACAATCTAAGAAACTCTCCTTCCAACCCATAATAAGTTTTGTGGTTTGTTACACCCTACTTAGAGAAGAGGCAAAACATTCAAATTCAAAAGAAACTGGCTCCATTTAGTCTACCTACGGGATTTACTGTAAGTTTAGTCTTGTGGCAAGATGGCAAGTCACACTGCACTTTAAAAGTAAATGGATAACCATAGTTGTTTCTCTCATCTTTATGATGGTATTTATTAAGCACTTACTATGTGCAAAGCACTGTTCTAAGTGCTGGGGAGGTTACAAGGTGATCAGGTTGTCCCATGGGGGGCTCACAGTCTTCATCCCCGTTTCACAGATGAGGTAACTGAGGCACAGAGAAGTTAAGTGACTTGCCCAAAGTCACACAGCTGACAGTTGGCAGAGCCTGGATTTGAACCCATGACCTCTGACTCCAAAGCCCATGCTCTTTCCATTGAGCCACGCTGCTTCAATCATCTACTTTAGTCATTGCATCACAATGCCTAAGATAGTTACCGGAAGAGTGAAAAGTGTATTTTTCTTCGTATCAGGGCTTTATTCCCACCTGGAACATTGAAAAGAAGTTTTCCTTTTTTATGGCCATTATTAGTGGGAAAACTCTACAGCAAAATTGTGAAAACTTTGTTCTGGAAATGTCAAGGTGAGTGATATGTCACCTTCTTCCTATGAAAAAGTTTTAGACCTTGAGGAAGCTATGAAAGATGTCAATGATTTAGTATTGTGAGCCTTGACACCTTAGTAGTAACGTAGTTCCCCAGGCCCATACCTCATCAGCTTCTAGCCTTACTGGTCACTTATTGGTCACAGCACTTGTGTATATTTGTACATATTTATTACTCTATTAATTTTATTAATGATGTGTATATAGCTATAATTCTACTTATTCTGATGATATTGACACCTGTCTACTTGTTTTGTTGTCCATCTCCCTCTTCTAGACTGTGAGCCTGTTGTTGGGTAGGGACCGTCTCTACGTGTTACCAATTTATACTTCCCAAGTGCTCAGTACAGAGCTCTGCACATAGTAAGCACTCAATAAATATGATTGAATGAATGAATGAATGAATTCAGGGGGAGATGGGGTTCTGACTGACCCCAACAGTCACACCCCAGTTTTTTTCTCAGCCCAACCGGCTGACCTCCTGGGTGCCTCCTCCTCTTTGGAGACAATGTATATGCTGTGCCCTTGGGACATCATTTTCATCACTAGTCCAGTTTCTAGGTATCATCTGTGTTTGCCTATGTCTCTGTGATCCAAATAGAACTCTGCATCTTCCCACCCCAACCCAGTTCTCCCCATGACTTTCCCATCACAATAGACAACACTAACGTGCTCCTTGTCTCACAAGCCTGTAACCTTGGCATTGCCCTCGACTCATCTCTTTCATTTGATCCACATATTCAATCTGCCATCAATCCTGTCAGTTCTACTTTCATTCATTCAATCATATTCACTGAGAGTTTACTGTGTGCAAACCACTGTACTAAGTGCTTAGGAGAGTACAATACACAGTGTTGCTAAAATCTTCTCTTTCTTTCCATCCAAACTACTACCACAATGATCCAAACACTTATCCTATCTTGCCTTGAGTACTGCATCAGCCTTCTGGCTGACCTTCCTGCCTCCTGTCTCTCCCCACTCTAGACCATACTTTACTCTGTTGCCCAGATCATTTTTCTAATGCCATCCTACTCACCATTCCTCAATCTCATCTATTTCAACCACCAACCCCTCTTCCAAGTCCTGCTTCCAATCTGAAATTCCCTCCCTCTGCATATCTGACAGAGCATCACTCTCCTGACCTTCAAAACCTTACTAAAATCACTTCTCCTCCAAGAGGCCTGATTATCCATCAACTCAGCCCTCATTTCCCTTACTCCCTTTCCCAACTCTGTCTCCCTTAAATTTGGATTTGTACTCTTTATTCACCCCACCCTCAGCCCCACAGCACTTATCTCCATATGTGTAATTTATTTTGATGTTTGTCTCTCCCTCTTAACTGTAAGTTCCTTGTGGGCAGGGAAAATATCTACCAGCTCTGCTATACCATACTTTCCCACGTGCTTAGTATAGTGCTCCGCACACAGTAAGGGCACAGTAAATATAACTGATTGATCTTCAAAATCCAAAGAACTGACCTAGGTCAGGTTGAAAATGAAATTATAGCTCCTGTCTTTTGTTTGCTCTCTGTGTATAATTTTTCTGATCATTTTTGTGCCATCAAAATGATCACCTGCTAGAACTACAGTTTGCAGGAGTCACTTTTGCAAGTTTTTATAATTTGTTTCAAAAGAAGGACATTTGAGAAGTATAAGCAAAAGTGAATTTACAAGGTATGACGTGACATATAAAATAATGAAATCCTCCGGTTAATAAGTTTGGGTTTTTCTCCAACAACCCTACAGCATTACCCAATTGGGCGATAGTAGACATTTGTTTTGAACAACGGTATGCTGTGCTTTTTAATATGTCATTCCAATAATACCAACAAATAAAACTTATTTTGCAAATTGTTATTGCTAAATCAAGCTCCTCTCTGTTTTAGCAGTGTTTTGAACCAGTGCCAATTCTCTTTGACATTGCAAGTAATCCCAGTAATTTTATTTTATTATCCCTGGAGAGTGGCACAATTTGAACAGTGTCATTTAGGAGGTTAACGTAGGATCGAAGCAAGTTCTCCGTAAAAGGAAAAATACATGAACTTCTGATTTCACCTTTAAAATGGTGTATAATGGTTCACCTTTGAAACATTTAAGAAGAGTTTTTTCATAAAGTTGTCTGCACACCAATGTCTAAACCTTGCTTTGGCCACCTATAAGAATGTGGCCAGTGTTCCAAAACGATGCATTCCCATATTTAAATTTATTAACCCCTCCAATAATTGGTGATAAGGGCCATAAAATTTCATTCTCCCCCCCCTTCTAATTTTCCCTACGATCAGAGATTTGTCACTCATTCTAGAAAACTCCAACTTCACTTTCTGCTGACAAAACTCAAGCAAAATGCCAGGTTTCTGAAGTTAGGCAGAAAGTAGGTTTGGACCTCACCACAGAAATCATTTGGCATTTTAAAATAAGAGAAATGACCTCAGAATTTGCACTGAGAGAAAACTGAGATGATGAACCATAATTTGGCATAAGTTTGAGAAACTGGCACATTCTTAAACTGTGCCATCAGTGGATGAGTGAATCAATCACTGGTGTTTGAGTGCTTAATGTGGGGAAAGCACTGTACTAAGCACTTTGGAGAGTACAACAGCGTCGGTAGATATGTTCCCTGCCCATAAGGAGTTTACAATCCAGAGGGGAAGACAGACATTGAAATAAGTGATAGATATGTACATAGTGCTGTGGGGCTGACGGGTTGAATATCACATACTTAAAGGGTCCGGATCCAAGTGCATAGGTGATGCAGAATGGACAGAGGCTAGGGAAGATGAGAGCTTAGTCGGGGAAGGCCCCATAATTTTAATATGGCTTATGAGGTGGAGGTCTGTTGCTTAAGAAGGAGGAAGGAGTTCCAGGCCAGAGGAAGGATATGGTCCAGGGGCTGCCAGTCAAATAGACAAAATCAAGGGACATTGGCATTTGGTTGGCATTAGAGGAGCAGAGTGTCCAGAGCAGTTTCCAGAACAGAGCCTTGTGGTACATCTTGTAATAATAAAATGATCAGGTTGAACATCTGCATCTTAGGGTGGCAGTGTGTTTTTACTGCCCTAGAATAGCTTCCCTTCAGTATGGGTCCCTTTTTTCCCATCTTATTGAGAGGAAGATTAGTGCTTATGAAGGCCAAGCCAATGGCAGCTGAGCATAGCCTATATTGGAAAAGGAAAGCCACACCCAGAGGTCATTTCAAATTGATAACGGTGAGGCCCTGATGTTTTCCTTGGATTTAAGCCCACTGTTGGTTAGGGACCGCCTCTATATGTGGCCAACTTGTACTTCCCAAGCGCTTAGTACAGTGCTCTGCACACAGTAAGCGCTCAATAAATACAATTGAATGAATGAATGAATTTAAGCCAGCTACACTGTTGCAGAAGCCACCCAGAGTTTACAGTCTTCAGAGGCTTGAAAGAATGAGGGATAATCACCAAGACCGGTGTCTGGGGCATCTGACTGAAAATTTAGACCTCAGGGCTGGAAGATGAGGATTTCTGCTTATCCATCAGTGACAGAGATGGCAAAGTGTGTAGCAGAACCTTCCAAGAACATGCAAATGTTCTCTTTCAATTTGGGTAAATTTGGTAAATCTTTTTACCAGTCCCTACAGACTATAGGCTCGTTGTGGGCAGGGAACATGTCTGTAATATTGTACTCTCCCAAGTACTTAGTACAGTGCTCTGCAAGCAGTAAGTTTGTCTTACTGCTAAGTGCATTTGTGATTGAAAGGTGTGCTATGCTCAACCTCCACCAACAAAGGACAATAACTAGAATGATTCCAGGTTTCATGGAAAAACCTATTTCTGTTACTGGCACACTGTCTTATATGAACAGCTTGAATAATGCATTTTGTTTCTGTAATTAAGGATTTGTATTAGTATTATAAATTGTTCTTATAGTACTCATTAAGCACTTACTAAGTGCCAAGTGCTGTACTAAGTGCTGGAGTGGAAACAATCAGTTTGGACCCAGTCCCCTTCAGGGCTCACAGTCTAAATAATTCTACAGTTTAGAGATAATTCCATGGACAACAGAAGGGCTATTACTTCAAACAAACAAACAAACGAACAAAAAACATTGAATTCATTCCATTAAGACTATTTACCCATGTAGTTCCCTGGTGTTTGATGATAGCTGTATTGAGGTGAGATCTTAACCACCAGCAGTAAGTGGCTGTGGTGGAAGAGATGAAAGCAGAACTAATAATCCTTTCTACACTGTGAACATCCAAAGGTTGCCCCTTGCCATGGTGTTTCATTTGCTGCCTGCCGTGCTTGCTGCAATTTTCCATTTTTTCCCAAGTCTCTCCTCTAAAATCATCAGTCCCTTTCTGATTGTCACAGCAGACTGGCCAAGTGTTCAAAGCCTTTTGCAGAGGATGTAGACTATGAATTTTCTAGATTGACACGAGTAGTGACCTGCCAGCACAATGACTTACTCTTTCTAGTTCCTGCCCAGGAGGTAATTCTGAAAACCGAGTGCCCCGGGTCATTGAAAGTCACCAGTTGAATCAACACACCATTTCTAAGATCTCACAGGAGGCTGACTGACGGCTAACCATCCTTCTGGGGCCAGCTTCAGATAGGTAAGCCACCCGAAGAGTAGTTCCCCTCCCTCCCTCGTAGTGCTGGCATGCTCCCAAAACAAAGCTGGTTTCAATTCCCTGTAATTTTTTCTAAAGTGACTCCATCCTCTTCACTTTCATAATAATAATAATTGTGGTATTTATTAAGTGCTTGCTGTGTGCCAGGCACTGTACTAAGCTCTGGGGTGGATAAGAGCAAATCAGGTTGGACCCAATCCATGTCCCACGTGGGGCTCAAAGTCTCAATCCCCATTTTACAGATGAGGCACAGGGACGTGAGTGACTTGCCCAAGGTCACACAGCAAAGTGGTGGAGCTGGGATTGTAATCCACCACTCCCGGGCCCATGCTCTATTCATTATGCCATACTGAATGGGCTGTGACTGCATCTGTCCCTCCATCTGCCCTCCAGACGTTCTTGGGATCTGAGGAAAAGCAGGGCGGTGGGCATTTAATGAGGACAACCCATTCACTTTGGGAGACAACCAATTTCCCCTTCACTGCTTTTTGATGCTCCTGCTCCGTGGCTCAGTGGAAAGAGCACGGGCTTTGGAGTCAGAGGTCATGTGTTCAAATCCCGGCTCTGCCAACTGTCAGCTGTGTGACTTTGGGTAAGTCACTTAACTTCTCTGTGCCTCAGTTACCTCATCTGTAAAATGCTGATTAAGACTGTGAGCCCCGCGTGGGACAACCCGATCACCTTGTAACCTCTCCAGCACTTAGAACAGTGCTTTGCACATAGTAAGTGCTTAATAAATGCCATCATTATTATTATTATTACTTAGACTGTGAGCCTCATGTCGGACAGGGACTTTGTCCAACCCAACGTGATTAACTTCTATCTACCCCAGGTCATAGAACAGTGATTGGCACATAGTAAATGTTCAACAAGTACCATTATTGTTGTTATTATTATGTGCTTTGGAGAGTATAATACAATGGAACTGTTAGACATGATCCCTGTCAAGTCATATCACTAACACTCTGTACTTCAGGGACATTCCAAGAATATATCTATTAAAGAAAAATAGAAATGCCAAATAAAGAAACTCTGACTCATTCCTAAGGACTCCTACCAGTCCAGGCAACACAAATCTGAGGTCACTTTTCTCCAGCAAATAAAGACTCTGTCAGCAGGATTGGAGCCTTGGATTTTGACTCCAAAATGTGAATTCCTTCAGACCCAAGCACAGTCCCTGACCCATGTCTTACCTAAAATCCATGGAGTGTGCACTATGTACCAAGCACTGTACTCGATGCTGTGAGACAACGAGACAGTTGGTAACAAGTTTCCTACCGATCTGACTGAAAACACTGCATCCACTCTGCGGAAATACTAGTATAACCCACCTCAGCCAGGCATTAAAGTCTCCTCACGCTAAAAGATCTGTGTCCATATATTTAATTTCAGAGGATAAATTATACTTTTTGGGGAACGCTCAAGGTATTTTCTTTTTACCTAACAAATGCAGTGCCTCTCATGACAGCTAATTTCTCTTGAAATAAAAAAAGCTGTGACTTTAATGGAAACATAATTCCCACAGGTTTGCTGCCAATAATCATGTATAGCTTTAATGCACTTTCAGATTAACTTTTTGATACAGTGGTGTAATGGAGCTTTCTGACTTGTCTTTCACTGATAATAATTAATATTTGTGATATTTTTTAAGTGCTACTCTGTGCCAGACACTGAACTAAACGCTGGGGTGAATGCAAATAAATCAGGTTAGACACAGCTTCTGGCCCACATCAAGCTCACAGTCTTAATCAACATTTTGCAGATAAGGAAACTGAGGTGCAGAGAAGTTAAGTGACTTGCCCAAGGTCACACAGCAGACAAGTGGTAGAACTGGAATGAAAACCCAGGTTCTTCTGACCCCCAGGTCTGTAATCTACCCACTAGGTCACACTGTTTCCTTAAGCAGTAGCAGGATTATACTCTCAGTTCCTGTAAATCACTTGTCTTTAGGAATTTTATGGGGTACTCCAGCCACATTTTATATTTTATTTCATTTTATGGCAATTATGATGTTGAAAGGAGAGACTACACCACAAACGGGTATATGAACAGTTTGATTGGGTGCTAGAGGCAGTGAACTTCTCCTTCCAGTTTTATTGACTATAAACTTGTTGAGGGCAAGGAATGTGTCTGCTTATTGTTGTAATGTGCTCTCCAAAGCGCTTAGTATCCGTTCTGCACACAGTAAGCACCCAATAAATACAACTGAATCAATGAATGAATATTCAGTCCCAACAGCAAACTCTATGGAATTTATTAGAGTTATCCCGTAAATTATTGTAATGTTTTCCCCCAGAAAAAAGAGGCAGAAGTGTACTGCAAAACAAACCCCAACCCCAGAGAAAACAGTTATAAACCCCTTGTGCTTCAACGGTATTTTCCCAAGCACTTGCATTGTGCCCTCTGGGCACTCATTAAAAGCCATTTCTATGGCTTCTTCTACCTGGCATAAAAGGAGAACACGAATTGCTTGTGATTTGAGGCTAGCCATTTTCTATGCTCAAGCCCCAACAGTTCCACTCAAAGTTTTACACTTGTGAAAAGAGTAGAAAGAGGTTGATTCCCCCTTTACCTTAATTTTAAGGTGAATGATAAGACACAAACCAAGACCCCAGATTCCACAAGCATTGTCCTTCAAAAGTGAAACACCTCAATCTCAGGCTCAACTATTATCATCAAAGTCTCCAATTTTTATATGTCATACAACCCATATCAACGTGGCCCCTACCCTATTAGGGCCCAACTCTAAAATAGACATCCTTGAAAGAGATAGATAGGCCAAATGGAGGCAGCATAGATTGCAATAAAATAAATTTAATGATCATCTCCATTCAAAACTGTGACTAAACCAACAATTACAGTTGTAACTAGAAGGTGGCAAGCAGAGAAACGAGTAATCGGGGTTTATCCACTTATTTCAGGTGTAATCAGTGAGGCCATGAGATCACCACCTGGGGAGCATCAAACTGAATAAACACCTCCCTTAGACTGCAGTTTCTTCAAGAACAGGGACTACTTCTAACGTCTTTTGTATGTTCTCAAGTTCCTACTAGAATGTTTTGTAAACATTAGGCTGCAATGCATATTGTTAATGATAATTCCGCCTTTCGCGGACAGAGACTAATTTGGGATTGGGAGCATAGGTAGAGAGGAAGCGGTCACCTGGATATCCTTGGACTTTGTATAACTTTAAAGTTTTTCCCTTTGGGATTTTCCTTATGGAGCCATCACCCTTTGGGAAAAATCCTTGAACACAACCTTTAATTTTAGGAGAAAAAGTAAACATGGAAAGATGCTGTTTCTCCCCCACCTACTTGCTTCACTTCCAAGGGGCATCAGAGTATAAATCATGATTTTCCAGGCTCTTATAGGAGAAGAAGCTATCATCAGTCATTTGGGATTCTCAACAAATGTTTTTCAAATAGTGTAGTAGTTTTGATATATAACTTCAGAGAAATGAGAGAAATCAAAACACCTGATCTAAGTTTCAGGAAATCTCAAAGGAAAGGAATTCTGTTATTTAAAAAAAATAAATTTAAAACACCCAAGAGTTTTACAGACACCCACATTAGAATTACAGCTAGAAAACATGGTTGTTAAATATTTGTTTTTGCATATTTTTACCATCATCTATTTGCACAACATGAAACAGAATGACAAATCATTCAGAACTGTTTACACACTTTCCCACTATATACTGTCATTTCAGACTATTACTAAATCATTTAGAGATTTAAGCTTAATTTTAAATGCCACCACCCTGCCATGCACATTAAATACAATATAAATGTTCTGGTATCATTAGTGGTATTGTCTGTGCCATTACTGTTTCTGTTGTGTCAGCATTTCCTTTGTAAACAGCACTTCTGCAAGGGAACAAACCCAGCTGTATTTAAATTCAGAACAGGGATTCTGCTAGGGAGTTCTTTCATTTTTCTAACTGTTGGGAAGCAGTTTGCTAACATTCATGTACTATGGATTAGAGAACAGGAGAAAAATATTTTGGGGCCTCCATACTGCTGAATTTAAAAGACCCAAATACATAGCTGGGAATTTTGAATTGATCCACAGCCCTGGATCTCTTCCCCTGTCTTCTTCCTTTGCTCTTGTGCCCGAGACACAGAGTGCTGCTGATGGAAATCGAGCTATCGGGCCAACTTAATTGACTTCAAGTTCATCCTTGCGTGCTTTAACTTTACCCGACAAAATTATTTCTCCATCCTTATTGACACCTATGCCCATTGCCCTCAGCAGTTGTTCCAGATGTTTAACTCCCCCCTCGAACCTCCTGTACCTCCTCCTTCCCCATCTCTTGCCCCTAATAACTTGGCCACCTACTTGACAGGTGTGATCTCCCTAAAGTCTGACACAACTCTGACAGCCTAAATGGGTGAATTCACAGCAAGGTGGTAGTTGATCATTTGTCAAGTTCTGGAAGCTTAAATATCACTCCTAAGTAGATCTGTTAGCCTCGCTACACTATGCTCTGTTTGGGTTATTCATTCATTCATTCAATCATATTGAATAAAAAAATAATAAAATAAATAAAATGAATGAATGAATCTCCCAATTTCCAGTAGACAAAATGATACCTGCTTTGGTCCAAGCAATCACAATATCGAACACAACTATGATTTAATCAATCAATCAATCAGTTGTATTTATTGAGCGATTACTGTGTGCAGAGCACTGTACTAAGTGCTTGGGAAGTACAAGTTGGCAACATATACAGACAGTCCCTACCCAACAGTGGGCTCACAGTCTAGAAGGGGGAGGCAGAGAACAGAACAAAACATATTAACAAGATAAAATAAATAGAATAAACATGTACAAATAAAATAAATAAATAGAGTAATAAATACATACAAACATATATACATATATAAAGGTGCTGTGGGGAGGTAAGGCTGGAGGGATGGGAAGAGGGAGGAGGGGGAGAGGAAGGAGGGGGCTCAGTCTGGGTTATTCACATGTCCTGTAGAGCCATTTCATTTTACTTTCATTTAGATGCTGGGATACCCTGTTCCTTTCAGGACAAATAATCAAGAAAAAGAATAACATTGATGAGGGAGATGTTTTTTGTGCCCCTCACATTAAGGGAGTAGATTTATTGAGAGCCTTCTACATGCAGCACTTCAATCAATTAATGGTATTTATTGAATGCTGACTGATTGCAGAGCATTGCAATAAGTGCTTGGGAGAATACAGTACATTGGAGTTGCTCAACACTCTTATAATCTAGGAAGGGAGACAGACATTGAAGTACATTACAAATAGGGAAAGCAGGGATTATAAGGATATTTATATAAGCACAGTAGAAACAAGCAGTTCAGTATCAAGAGCCCTCCTACCTTTCTCTCCCTTCTCCCCTCCTTTCCTTTTCTTTCCCCCTTCTGCTCCTCCTTATCTCTCTTCTCCACCCTGAGTGTACCCATTTCCAAGTCCCATCACCTCATCCCTCAGCCCAAGCCTGTCTCTGCTGTGTTCACTTTCTGACCCTTTAATCCTGTGTCTTAGCACTCCGCTATCACTGCCTACAATTACATAGCACAAAACAATGTTTCCTCCTTAAGAACTGGGGTGGGGAAATTTTGCAGTGGAAACAATGATCTAAATAAATGCAGCATTTATTTATGCAGTTGCATAGTTATGTTTTATTTATTCAAACATATTCAAATATCTCTTCAGCTATTTCATCCTGAAATACTTATATTGTTCGGTTATATCTTTTTACTTCCCATCACTTCCATTATCCATTAAAACTTGGTTTCCGGCATTACTTGTAAATCCCTTGAGGGCAGAGAAAATGTGTCTTGTTTTTCCAAAATAATTAATTAGTAGAGGGCTTGGCACACTGTAGGCCTTTATTACATGCCATTGTTTGATAATGCAAGAGAGCAGACTGAGAAGTAGATGCAAAAACCTTTGGATTCAATGGTCATGAGTTTTTGTTTTATGGAGAAGAAAAAAATAGTTATTGGAAGTTGGGGCAAGAAGAATTCTGAATGGCATTTTTTAAAATGATGAAAGTGGACTTAAAAGGAGAGAGGCCAGAAAAAGGACAGTAATCACTTCAATAGCTGTAAACTACAGGTTCCAAAGTGATTGAGATAATCACACAGAAAGATGGCAAGCAGAACTACTCAGAACCTATTTCCAGAAAACATAAAACCTCCCAGTCCTGTGTTCAAAATGAAGAGTTGTAGGAAGCATATTGATATTTTTACTAATCTCCCATCTGTTTGGAGGATCTTTAGACATAGGATAACCATGGCCTACCTTGGGTCTTTTCAGAGGCAAATGCAAGTACGGCCTCCAACCTACTAATGAATGAGAACTTCTTTTCTTTAATAAAAGAAGAATGCTGTTACTTCTCCACTATAACTGCTGTGCAGTTGCTATAGCAACCTGGGTTTTAGATGCCCCCCTCTCCCCAGACAGTGACAGTGCTGTACTTCTAGTAGAACTTAATGTAGGAAAAAAAAAAGAGGCACCAAGTCATTCTGACAGACTGATGGGGGCAACAATTTATCAGATCACTGGCTTGGAAAATATCTACAACTCTACTATGAGTGTGTCTATCCTTGCTTCATAAATGGTAGACTAAATAAATATGTCTGAATTATATCAAAACAAAAAACAACAAGAAGCCTTATCTTTTTTCCAGACTGGAACTGACCGTTTCATCTCTCCGGCAGCACTAAAATCAAGGCTAATCAAGAATTATAAAATACAAGGATAATATCACACATTCCAGATTTTATCTTTTCCTATAAAAACCTGATGAACTGTGAAAATGTAGTATTTTCTCTGTAGATCTTACATGCTTGCAGTGACATAGGTAAAGGGAAAATACTGTCCCTATTTAATAATAAAAATAATTATGGTATTTATTAAGCACTTACTGTACTAAGCACTGGGGTGGGGGGAATACAGGCAAATCAGGTTGGAGCCAGTCTTATCCCACATCGGGCTCACAGTATGGAAGACAATCCCCATTTTACAGATGAGGTAACTGAGGCACAGAGAAGTGAAGGTCGCATAGCAGGCAAGTGAATTAGAACCCGTGATCTTCTGACTCCCAGGCCATAGGTTTGGCTAATAGCTAGAGTTTTAGCTGGGAGAGGATTCATCAGAGAGAAATGTTCAGAGCTCTTGTTTGGTACAGCATATACTTATGACAAAATTTAATGGAGAAAGATGAACAACTAGTTCTGGGTGTGCAAAGAAACGTCACAACAGGAGCTCAGCTGAAAAGCAAATGTGTTCCCTGTCAACTAAATAATTCTGTATAGATTTTGGCTGCTTCTTTGAGTTTTGAATTTCACGGCCCAAAATGCACCCTTGTTTCCTTCTTCGGGATATAATTCTAAATGATGTCCACACCACAGGATGGCCCCTTCCTTTCTCTGTGAGTGTTCTGGAAAGCTTACTGTTCCAGGTGAAAATACACCAATCACTGCATTGAAATATGAAAGCCTGGTGAGCAATTAAAGCTATGGCACTGTTTCAAATTTCAACCATCTGTAAAGATTTTGGGCAAGGAGAATTTCCCCGATCCAGGCACCCTCCATTCCTATAAAATTCATAGTTCCAGGGGACCCCACAATATGTACAACCCAGAGATATGATAATACCTGTGCTGTGAGACTGCATCCCTGTGAGTGGTTTGGGATTTGATGTTTTCCTTTCACCACCCAGCTGGCTTGCCCGGCTTCTGGGCACTGCCCTGCAGCCTGCCCCTGTGTGGTACTGGTACGGATGCAAGGGCGGTGCTCGGTATTTAGAAGGTTGGTGGTATGATGATAATAAAAATCATTGTATTGGGGATTTTTAATGGTATTTGTTAAGCACATACTATGTTCCAGGCACTGTCCTAAGTGCTGGGATAGATACAAGGTCATCTGGTTGGACACAGTCCCTGTCCCACAACGGGCTCATAGTCCTCATCTCCATCTTACTTAGACCATAAGCCCCATTGGGACATGGCCATGGACTCTTTCCAATCTGAAAATCTTGTATCCACCCCAGTGCTTTGTACAATGCTTGACCCACAGGAAGTGCTTACCAAATACTGAGAGCTACCTACTGCGAGCTCACCTCCTCCAAGAGGCCTTCCCAGGCTGAGCCCCCTTTTTCCTCTCCTCCTCCCCATCCCCCCCGCCCTACCTCCTTCCCTTCCCCACAGCACCTGTACAGATTTATTACTCTATTTTACTTGTTCATATTTACTATTCTATTTATTTTGTTAACAATGTGCATTTAGCTTTAATTCTATTTATTCTGACAACTTGACACCTGTCCACATGTTTTGTTGTCTGTCTCCCCCTTCTAGACTGTGAACCCGTTGTTGGGTAGGGACCGTCTCTATATTGTTGCCAACTTGTACTTCCCAAGCGCTTAGTACAGTGCGCTGCACACAGTAAGCGCTCATTAAATACGATTGAATGAATGAAAATACTGCCATAATCATTATCATTACTTTGGAAAGAAAAAAGAATGACAAAAATAATTCAAGGAATGGAAAAAAAAAAGTCCTATGAGGAAAGAACTAAGGACTTGATGGTGATCAGTTTAGAGGAGGAGGAGGCAAGGAGGTGACTGTATGGTTTTCTCATAAACAGAGGGTATTTAAGATTTTTTTAATGGCATTTATTAAGCGCTTACTATGGTGCAGAGCACTGTTCTAAGCACTGGGGAATTTACAAGGTGATCAGGTTGTCCCACGTGGGGCTCACAGTCTTCATCCCCATTTTACAGATGAGGGAACTGAGGCCCAGAGAAGATTGTGGTTTGCGGGTGGGAGGTGTTTCAACACTGTCCATTGAAGTGTAAATGAAAGCAGAAGAGATTTGCAGGACTGGTGTGTATTCTCTCCCTGCCCTTATTACAGTGTTGTGTACACAGTAAGCACTTAATAAACACTATTTCTCCTACTACTTCAGTTATAAGAAAAAACTTCCTGTCAAGGAGATTAAACACTGCAATAAGAGAAAGAGTGTGGGGCCCTCAATTTTGGAGGTATCTAAAAAAATACAGAAACCATATTTTAAAGGGCCTAAGAAGTACAGGGCTAGATCACAGAATTCCTTGAGATTTCTTCCAGCCCTGAAGATTTTCTGATTCCATCTCTTGCTCAAGGAACATGGATTACATAGAGTGATAAACTAAAACGAGGGTGTTGAATATTTAGCAAAAATTAATACTCCCAGAAAGTTTTTTTTCATTAAGTGATTAATTTAAAGGCTTCCAACAGGTGCTCTCTGCAAAAACAAGCCTGAAGAAGGAGGATGAGAAATTTTGTTAACATATTATTCAACAGAGAATATGTCTGTCTGCCAAACCATAAATCTGCCGAGAATGTCAGACCACCCTCTGACCCTCCTTCATCATCTTGTCCCTGTGAAAAAGGGGAACATTTTAATGATTATGAATGTGCTCTAGAAGTTTTATAACTGTAAACTTTTGTGCCAGAAGAATATATCTTTCTTAATTATTGTGAGCAAACTAGCATCCATTTTCTTTTCATTTCCTCCAATTGTGTTTTATGGTAAACTAGCATCCTAGTTTAACTGGCTTAACCAAACCACATGTGAACAGGCCTGAAGTAGTAGTTAAGGTGGGAAATAATAATAATAATAATAATGGCATTTATTAAGCACTTACTATGTGCAAATCACTGTTCTAAGTGCTGGGGAGGCTACAAGGTGATCAGGTTTTCCCACAGGGGGCTCACAGTCTTAATCCCCATTTTACAGATGAAGGAACTGAGGCACAGAGAAGTCAAGTGACTTGCCCAAAGTCACACAGCTTATAATTGGCAGAGCCGGGATTTGAACCCATGACCTCTGACTCCAAAGCCCGTGCTCCTTTCCACTAAGCCACGCTGCTTCTCTGATTTCCCTCTGATATTCACTGTAGTTCCTTAAGAGGGAACAGCTGGAAGAATGGCCAGGTGGAATGACATGGGAATCTGCTGTAGTCTAGTGTCAAAGTGCAGCATTTAATTCAGTCTGCAAGAGGTTCCCAACTTGGATGAGGATCTTCATAACCCTAATCACTCACCCTGATCGCTTCAGGGCTGGATGCTCAGGCTAAGGTTAGGTCTCAAGCCAACATTTCCGTCACAAGCCACAGTCCCAGCTTATTGAAACACCCTGTCTGTCACCAAAGACACACCAGTGGGCACCTTCTGAAGATGATACAAGAGAAGGATGATTGTTATTCTGTGCCAGTAAGAAGAGAAGAGAAAATGGAGAGGAGCTAACGCTAAAGGAAGTGACCTCCAGACACACTGGAGGTGGACACAATGCCCTTTGCCCTCTCTCCAGCAGGACAGAGGGAGAATGCATGAAGAGCGACTGTTGCCTTGCCAGCCAATCCATGGCACTTATAGTACCTTGGCACAAGAGAGTAGGAAGACAGGATCCCTAAATCCCAAAACCTGCCACCTCAAAGCCAGATCAGCCAGCCCCACACCAACTGGATTCCCAGCAGCCCTTTCTCCAGGAAAGCAGAGGAAGGATGAAGTGGAAGCATGAGATATTTCTAATTTTTAGAGCATGGGGAAGCTTGCGGTTGCGGTTATGGCCTCCCTCAGCGGTGCAAAACACTCACTCCTGATAACTATCTTTACAACCTTTAGAACTCCCAGGGAGTCTGTGATACTTTGTAATTAATGTTTACTCAGGATTGCCACCTCTTAACATTCATTCTTTTTCTTGTTTGGACACTGTGCTCTTGATTTGATGCTTGGTGTGGTTTTCAATCAAGTGTTTACTGTTGCCATAATCTCTCTACTCCACTCAGATTGTGGAAGAAGGATTGTATCCTATCTTTTTGCCTGTGTCTACCCCAGTAATCAACCCTAGTAAGCAAGGCCACACAGCAGACAAGAACTATGGATGCTTGCCCTGTCCCCCTCCACCCAGATTGTGGAAGAAGGATTGTATCCTACCCTTTTGTTTGTGTCTACCCCAGTAATCAACCCATAGTAAGCAAGGCCACACAGCAGACAAGAACTATGGATGCTTGCCCTGTCCCCCTGCCCATTTGTCAGTAAATCAATCATTCACATTTATTGAGCGTTTACTGTGTGCAGAGCACTATACTAAGCACTTGGGAGATTAAAATATAACAATAAACATACATATTCCCTGCCCACATTCTGACACAGTCAGGCACTGTATCCAAATGGATTCTCATTGACAGAGTAGTCAACCAATGGTGTTCATCAAGCACTTACTATGTGCAGAGCATTTGTAAGCACTGTTTGGGAGACCTTAATACACCAGAATTAGGAGACATGTTCCCTGCCCATATTGGTGCTACAGTCTAGAGGATGAACATTCCCTGGCCGAGTTACATAGGGAAAACATATGATGGCAAAATGGAATATATTACCTATCCATGCTACTATTTTAAAGAGAGATTTTCTCCTCTGAACACTGGGTTGTATTAAAAATCTGATGGACCATGGAAAATTTTCTATAAACTCACTTTGAAATGGAAACCTGGATATTGAGCATGGTTATTTTCCCCAAATACTATCACTTAACTTCCATTGTGTTTTTCCTTTTTTAATGACACTTGATAAGCATTTACTATGTGGCAGGCACGGTTACAAGCTTATCGAGCTGGACACAGTCCGTGCCTCAGATGGGCCTCACAATCTTAATCCTCATTTTACAGATAAGGTAACTGAGGCACAGAGAAGTAAAGTGACTTCCCCAAGGTCACACAGCAGACAAGTGGCAGAGCCGGGATTAAAACCCACATCCTTCTGTCTCCTTTGAATTAGTAACTTTCCACAAAAATCAGCATCTGATGGATGATTCAAAGCATGGGGCAACATGGAAATGGAATAAAAGATGAATTTCATTTTTCTACTCGGGCATCCCATATGTCTGTCATTACCACTGCCAGGGCCATTAGGAAAGTCTTCCATATTTTCCTGTCTACATGTAAAAGGGCCTCTTCTACCTTGTATCTTGTACTCAGCCCCACAGCAGCTTATGATTTATTTATATTAATGTCGGTCTCCCCGGCTAGACTGCAAGCCTGTTGTGGGCAAGGAACATGACTACCAACTCTGGTGCATTGTACTCTCCCAAGCATTTATTACAGTGCTATGCACACAGTAAGCATGTGGCCTAGGGGATAAAGCACAGTCTTGGGAGCCAGAGGACCTGTGTCCTAATCCGAGTACCGCCACTTGCCTGCTGTGTGACACTGGGCAAGTCACTTAACTTCTCAGTGCCTCAGTTTCCTCAGCTGCAAAATGGAGATTCAATACCTGTTCTTTCTTTTACTTAAGACTGTGAACCCCATGTGGGAGTGGACTATATCCAGCCTGAATATCTTGTATCTATGCAGAGTTTAGAACAGTGCTTGACACATAGTAAGCAGATAAATATCAGAAAAAATACAATTGCTTGATTGTACCTAATACTTTAACGACTCCAACACATTTCACCTTTTGATATTTTATCTTAAATCCTTGTTGTTCCAAGCTGCTGAAGGTAATTTTGTTCATTGAGACTAGTAAGGACTGGATAATTAACTAGCTGACTGGAGGGAAACTGGTTTGTGTTAGAACAGAGTCAAATATATCTTTTTTTCTGATTTCTCCTTTCTTCCTCTGTTTTCCCCATGGTATGACTGTTCACACTACCTTGGCCCCATCCTGACAAAACAAGCTTCACTGACACAAAGTCACAAACTTTCCCATTTCTCGTGAGATTGAAATAGATGTGTGTATGTGTTGTGTGTATGTGTGCCTACAACCTAACATATATACATACATACACTGCACCTTCTGCCCACACAGGTTTTGGGTTTTTTTTTTTTTTTTGAAAATCTAACATACAGAATACAGACTTAAATTTCCACAATTCTTTGTAACCTCCCTTCTGTGAAAAGATTAAACAGACTCCAGGTTTCCCCCCGGGAATGGATATGAAACCAAGTTAGACTCTCGCACATTTCCCTCAAACATCTCAATTTTCCACCCATTCTATGCTTCGATAGCATGACCCCATACCATGTCTATAAGATCTGGGGGAATGCAAAATTTGCTGTAGAGGTTAGTTTTAAAGGTTGCTCTGCCAATTCGCATTCAATGAGTAGAATGATGGTTAAATGTGGAACATTCATTTCAATGTACAGTAGAAGTCAGAGGCTGCCCTCATGACCCTTCAGGTAAATATTTTCAAGGCCCAAATGAAAAAACAAAACTAATCCTGGTTTATAAAGGTCACCAGTGGCCTGAGTTCAATGTAATTGTAAATTTAGAGTTTAGGTCAGTAAATCATCATGATGTCTTCTCTGTCACTTCCAGACCTGTTACCCTATAGTGAGACCGATCCCCCCACATTTGAGCTAGGGAAGATGCCATCACAGTCTTCTGGGTTCATGCGTTTCAGCCTAGGAGGCAGAACACGTATTGAATTCCCATCTTACAGATGAGGGAACCAAGGCACAGCGAGGTGTCCATGGTCCCACAGGAGATAAGTGGCAGAGCTGGGTTCCCAGTTCCCAGGCCCAAGCTCTTTCTACTAGGCCAGGCTGCTTCCCCAGCTGTAGCCATTAAAAGCCCTGGATGAACAGTCTATGAAGGGTTACTGGAGAGAAAGTAAGATGTAGAGAGGAGAAGTTACAGATATCAGATGCTACATTTCCAAACTTTCAGATCATTGTCAAGAAGCGCAACTATCAATCAATCATATTTATTAAGTGCTTACTGTGTGCAGAGCACTGTACTAAACGCTTGGGAAGTACAAGTTGGCAACATATAGAAATGGTCCCTACCCAACAGTGGGCTCACATCCTGTTGCTACTGTTGGATGAGTCATTGGTCTGATGCACTAAAAACATCAGAACCATTATTTTATTAATAACAATACTACTACTACTACTACTACTGGCATTTGTTAAGCACTTACTATTTGCCAAGCACTGTACTAAGCCCTGAGCTAGATAGAAGATAATCAGATCCTGTATAGGGCTCACAATCTAAGGAGGAGGGAGCATAGATATTGAATCTCTATTTTGAAAATGAGGGAACTGAGGCACAGAGCAGTGAGTTGACTTGCCCAAGGTCACATAGCAGGTAAATGGCAGAGCCTGGATTATTCATTCATTCATTCAATCAATCGCATCTATTGAGCGCTCACTGTGTGCAGAACACTATACTAGATCTCAGGTCCTCTGACTCCCAGGATGCTCAGAGGGACCGTGTGAGGATTGTTCTCTTTGACATCCATCCTAATGGACTTGGATGAACCATCCAACCCCCCTAACACCAAACAGTTCCTCCATGTATTATCTTGCCACTGTTGAAGTCATAATACCGAGATGGACCATTGAATTTGACATACTAATGGCATTGCTTATTATCATAAGGGCTGTCATAGCTGCACTGTGTTTTCAACAGTTTTGTCAGCAGGCATTGTACTGTGTTTGATAACCCTCATGTAGAACACCTGTTTTCTGCTGAATGACTGTGGAGGCCATAAAAGTGACATGCCAAGAGCGATAGGAAAAATTCTGTTTGGGTTATATGTCCTTTATTACTCCTCGTTAATGTGAGTCTTCCAAAGAAAAACAGAAAACAGACCTCACCACGTTGGGGTAAAAGGGGCATCACTGGGGGGTGACGCTGAACGGTAACTACTGTGAGGAGTTAGGATTGGGAATAATGCTTGGGAATTTAGGAGGTGAGTTAGTAACAGGTTGGAGATGGAATCTGAAAATGGAATGCTCAGTATTGTTTTATGCAGGTCAATCTTGGGTCAGGTATAGATACTGTTAATCAATTGCTTGAAGATGGAGCATGCTATATTCTTATTGCACATATAGTCTGCATTAAATTGGGAAGACTGCCAAATTCTTCATAATAAGATTAATGCTTTTAATTTTTTCACTTACCTTTCAAAAAGAATCTCACAACAGCAAAAAAAAAAAAATGCAATGGTCTATGCCCTCTCAGTCTAAAAGACTTCTTTGTCCTATGGCCCCATAACCAATAAGCTTGGATGTTTCAAACTACAGGAATGCAAAATTTGGGGCACCAATGAAATATATCCTTCTTCTGACTGTTCAAGTTAAAACTGTGCAATTGTTATCCTGAATCTGTGAGTTGATACCAATTCCCTTGAGGATATAAAGCAGAAAGGTCACATATACAGTTGCCTTATGGAAGAAATGAGGTGATATATAAGAAGGAAAAGGAAACAAGAATAGCATATGCAGATATTGCTGTGCCATTCATTCAATCATATTTACTGACTACTTACTGTGTGCCAAGCATTGTACTTAGTGGTTGGGAGAGTACAATATAAGAATAAAAGGATGCAATCTCTTCCCACGGCGAGCTATGCACTGGGGACAATAAGAAATCAACCTGAAATGAGATCGTCTACTACATATCCCTAGAAATAACACTACCGGAAAAAATAAAAATAAAAAATAAAAAAATAAAATATATATATATGTCTTCTCTCTGAACCTAAAACAAACATACTTACTTCGCAATAGCATCACAACCTACTTCAAACCTAATTTAATTCTTCCTCATTTAGAAACAGAAATTATACATTTCACCCAGCCAATTTTGGGGAATCTATCTCTCTATATTCCAGTTTCTATTCTTTTATTGCTTTCAGCACCTGTCTCCTCCCTGGTCCTTGTTTCAATATCAGTGCTACTAATAAAATAGACTCCTGCCACCTGACATCTTTTCTGGCTCCCCCTGTATTCCTAACCTTTAATCTCTTTCCAAGTCTCATCCATCTTTCTTGATTAAATTACTTATCCCCCTCTCAAAGTAGCGAAGGAGGAAAGAAGGCACTCATCTATAAATGTATTGCTTAATACAATTTTTGGGATATGGGTTTTCCAATGACAATGGTACCAGATATTGGGGTGTAGACTATTGTTCATTCATTCAATCATATTTATTGAGCGCTTACTGTGTGCAGAGCACTGTACTAAGCGCTTGGGAAGTACAAGTTGGCAACATATAGAGACGGTCTATAACTATTGTTGAATTGACTTTCCTCATGGAAGATCCATGATGGGTCACCGAGCCTCTGAGGGAGATTGTATATATTTGTACAGATTTATGACCCTATTTTACTTGTACATATTTACTATTCTATTTATTTTGTTAATGATGTGCATATAGGTATAATTCTATTTGTTCTGTCTACATGTTTTGTTTTGTTGTCTGTCTCCCCCTTCTAGACTGTGAGCCCATTGTTGGGTAGGGACTGCCTCTATATGTTGCCGACTTGAACTTCCCAAGCGCTTAGTACAGCGCTGTGCACACAGTAAGCACTCAATAAATACGACAATGAATGAATGATTTGTTTTCTCTTCTGTCTTGACAGTCTATTTAATGGCTCTGGTATAAAGGTAGTAGAAGAGGATTTGGAGAGGAAAAATGATGAAGCACATCTGGGAGTGATTTATTCTCCATACCAACAAATCATAATGTCTTGTCTGTTGAAGATGGAAATGAAGAATGCTCTCTAGTTGGGATAAGGCCTGAACTGTGAAGATGGTGATGACTACAGAGGTTTCAACTCTCCAAGAACTTCTTCCACCAAAGTGTTTGTGTTCACAAAGGCCATACCCCCAGGGATTAAGTCTCTCATCACAACTGGACAGGCATGTTTGATATTTAGCTTGGGGCTGTTTTAAAAAAATAACACATTAGAAGAATTCCCATGATTCATAGCATGAAGTTGCTACTAGAACTTGCGTGCATCAATGACAATATGCAAGTAATTAGATGAATGCCCAATGTCTCCAGGAAGTTCACCAGAAGGAAGATTTAAGTTTTCCTTTGAAGGAGAAAGCAACAAAATAAGAAAAAATAATAATGATTGTATTTGGTAACCATTTACTATGTGCCCAGGCACTACACTGTACCCTGGGTAGATACAAGATAATCAGTCACTGTCCCACAGTGAGCTTCCAGCCTTAGTACAGGTATTTTGTCCCCATTTTACCAATGAGGAAATTGAGGTACAGAGAAATTAAGTGAGAAGTTACCCTTGCCCAAGGTTACACAGGAGGCAAATGGCAGAGCCGGAATAGCAACTTAGGTCCGATGGACTCCTAAGTCCATCCTTCTTCAGTTAGGCCATTCATTCATTCAATCATATTTATTGAGCGCTTACTGTGAGCAGAGCACTGTACTAAGCGCTTGGGAAGTACAAGTTGGAATAATGATAGCATTCATTAAGCACTTCCTATGTGCAAAGCACTGTTCTAAGCCCTGGGGAGGTTACATGGTGATCAGGTTGTCCCACGGGGGGCTCACAGTCTTAACCCCCATTTTACAGATGAGGGAACTGAGGCACAGAGAAGTGAAGTGACTTGCCCAAAGTCACACAGCTGGTAATTGGCAGAGCCGGAATCTGAACCCATGACCTCTGACTCCAAAGCCCGCGCTTTTTCCACTGAGCCATGATTTGCTTGGATCCACCTCAGCGCTTAGTACAGTGCCTGGCACATGGTAAATAATAAATAATGATGCCATTTGTTAAGCATGGAGATAGTGGATACAGAGCACGGGCCTGGGAGTTGGAAGATCATGGATTCTAATTCTGGCTCCACCACTTGTCTGTTGTGTGACCCTGCGCACGTCACTTCACTTCTCTGATTACCTCATCTGTGAAATGGCAGAATTGAGACAGTGAGCCTCCCGTGGGACAGGGACTGTGTCCAACCCCATTTGCTTGTATCCACCCCAGTGTTTAGTACAGTGCCTGGCACATAGTGAGTACTTAATGAAAGCCACAAAAATTATTATTACTCTTTCTTCATGTATGGCTTAGTTTTTTGCATTGTGTGGCATCCAGTACGTTGGCCACTCTGCACTCAGCGTGCCTCCAAATGGCCCTGCATACCATTGAGGACAGGCAATATGTGCTGTCTTCGTAGCCCGTCCACACCTCTGTGGAACTCTTCCTAAACTGGCTTGCTACAGGTTTCTCCCACCTTACCCAGAAGAGCCTAATCAAAAAGGAGATTAATTTTGACTAAACCCCTTCCTTCCTCTCCCCCTCGTCCCCCCTCCATCCCCCCATCTTACCTCCTTCCCTTCCCCACAGCACCTGTATATCTGTATATATGTTCGTACATATTTATTACTCTATGTATTTTACTTGTACATATCTATTCTATTTCTTTTATTTTGTTAGTATGTTTGGTTTTGTTCTCTGTCTCCCCCTTCTAGACTGTGAGCCCACTGTTGGGTAGCGACTGTCTCTATATGTTGCCAACTTGTACTTCCCAAGCGCTTAGTACACTGCTCTGCACACAGTAAGTGCTCAATAAATATGATTGATTGATTGATTGATTGAGGCATCAGGGATTCTGCTATCACTAACTGTTGCCCCATCCAGTCCATTTATTAGCACCAGGTGCACACACGCACGCGTGCGCACAAACACGCACACACACACACACACACACACACAGAAAATTCACTGGAAAAGTGAATTTTATTCTAGAAATTTGTCAATGTCTAAAGACACAATTTGACTTATTACACTGACATGGAACACCAAATATTTCCTTTGATTTTCTCTCAATTCTCCATGGTCTGGGTCTCTATCGACAACAGTTTGTCACACAATTGATGTTTCAGTGTGCATTTCCACTTAGGCATCTTGGTGAGTAAAAGGAAGATAAAGTTACTACCAAGACATCCAGACTACACTATAGCCCCCATTGCTATAATTCCAGTAGGAAAATTGTTTTTTTGGTTTGAAATATGGGGAACAGCAATACCCTGAATGTTGCCCTAGGGAAACTGTACAGTCTAGTGGAAAGAGTATGGGCCTGGGGATCAGAGGATCTGGGTTCTAATCCCAGCTCAGTCAATTGCTTGCGGTGTGACCTTGGGCAAATCACTTAACCTCTTTGTGCCTCAGTCACCTCATCTGGAAAATAAAGATTAAGAAGGTTGTGAGTCCCATGTAGACTGTGTCCAACCTATCTTGTTTCTACCCCAGCAATTAGTACAGTGCTTGGCACATAGCAAACACTTAAAAACTACCAGAAAAAAAGGCCCAAGTGGGAAGGAAGCCCCTTTCCTGGATAGGTACAGGTCAGGAATGTTGAAGGGATAGATTTTTCCCATAATAACAATAACAATGTTGGTATTTATTAAGCACTTATTATGTACCAAGCACTGTTCTAAGCACCGGGATAGATACAAGGTAATCAGGTTGTCCCACGTGGGGCTCACAGTCTTCATCCTCATTTTACAGATGAGGTGACTGCAGCACAGAGAATTTAAGTGACTTGCCCAAGGTCACACAGCTGACAAGTGGCAGAGGCTGGATTAGAACCCACAACCTCTGACTCCCAAGCCCGTGCTCTCTCCACTAAGCTATGAACTGCCACCTACCAACATCCCCTTTTTTCCTCAACTTAAATGCAGTCTACCCTCTGACCAAAACAAACTCAAGAAGTCATGGTCCCTGGCACTGACCAAGTAAAAAAACATGTACCTCTCCGAGCCAAACCAGATAATGATTTCTCACAAAAATCATTTGACCTTTTTGCACATTTGCCTTTAGTAATTTTGGAAGGAAGAGAGTGCAATTTATAATGCCACCTAGCAGTCACAAAGTCTAAGAAACTAGAATATGCCAGGAGCTTTTTTTCAAGTCATCCTAGTTTGTAAGGAATTTTGCTGTTGCCCTTATGATTGAAAACAATAACCGTTTCGATAAGCAACTTCACGCTTGATTGCTTGTGCAATAGTTTCTCAAAAGGAAAATGGTCTATGGTGATTAGTCCTCCTCAGGAAAGTATTAATAAATTAGTTTGAAAACCCATTTTCAAAAGGCTGTGAATAACCTAGTATCTACCAGTTTAGGTAAAGTATGATTTGTAGGCCAATAACATTTTCAAGTTTGTAATGGGGATCTAAAATGATTTGCCTGTCAAATCTGTATCCCAAGGACAATCCTTTCAGGCTCATGAAATATACTAGTGCTACCCCTACACATGAATTTGTTTCACATTTTAGGATGATACTCTAATAATATTCATAGTAGATCATCTTCCTATTTAACTGACTTGGAGATTAGTTTTAGCAACAAGCATGAATACAATTATAGTGACATTTTTCAACACTTTCATGCTTTTGCAGTGAATGGAGATCTTTTGTTTTCCTGGTTTAAAGGATTAATCAATTCACCTCTCACAATTTGGCTTCTCCCTCTGCTTGCCCTCCCGCAGTGAAGGACTTTGAAGTTTTTACTTTTAATGATATTTGTTAAGCACTTTCCATGTGCCAGTCACTGTACTAAGCCGTGGGGTAAACACAAGATAATCAGGTTGTACACAGTCCATGTTCCCCCCAGGGGCTCACAGTCCTAATCTTCATTATACAGATGAGGTAACTGAGGCACAGAGAAGTGAAGTAACTTGTCCAAGGTCACACAGCTGACAAATGGAGGAGCTGGGTTAGAACATGCCGGCTGGGCCTGACGAACCTTCTCACCATCCAACGGAAAACCACCCTAGAAATTATATTAAATATAACTATATGCTTGGGATCGGCTCATTTCATAATTTCTGTTCTAGAAATGGAAATTAAGATTCTAAACAACTATTTAAATATATTAATGAGGAATTTTATGAGACAATGTAGCCAACCAGTTTAGAAAATTTAGACTTTTTGTTTTGACTGCATATTTTTCAATAAAATATCCTATTTTATAGCACTGTTGTTCATTTATTTTCCTGCTTCTGAGTATCTGAATAGGAGATTTCTCCTTTGTATGAACAACCTGAGAATGTTTAAAAGAACTATTATGCTTGGGAACAATCTGAGACAGTTTCCTTCAGGAAGTGGAAGAGTTCAAGTAACAGCTAAATGTAAATGCTTCTTCACACACACAGGAAAAAAAAAGCAAATACTGAAGACAGCATAATTATGTTAACAAGAACCAGCAGAATTACTATATATTCTTTCCACAGGGATGAACTGGTTACTAAGCTTCAGATCTGCCTGGATCTCTGACTGAAAAGACAATGTGATACAATAGCATATTACTTTGAGAAAACACAGGCTTGAATACGTGCATTTCTAATCACCATTTTCTGCCCATGGCATTTTACTTTTAAATATTCAACAATCATGACAGACTGGCTCATTTAAGTAATAATCAGTGAGGACTTACAAGAATTAAAAAATACAATCCCTGTTGGAAAGCAAAGCTTATAAATAAATACGGCTATTAGCATGTATGTTTCAAAGATTTTCCAATTAAGCCTCTCATAAGAAAAAAGAATAGGAAATTCTGGAGAATCTTATATCTCTGGCAACACAAATCCCCATCACCCATTTCATTCCTCCGAATCGGAATGAGCATTGTAAGAAGAGGTATTATTGGTGCTCTCTAATTTTTTACATTGCCCTAATCAGTTTCATCAAAGCTACATCTCAATTTGTCTAAGCATGCAGCTCATAACTGAAGAGCAAATTGTAGAGACTATTCCAGTTAACAGCATGAGGCTTTTAAAATAGAACAAGCTATTTCCCCCTGCTAGTTAATGGGTTTAAAGACTCTCTGTACTTACGACACAGACCAAAGTTAAAAGCATCCGAGTATGAAGACAGCAGATATTTAAATCTAAATCCGCACAAACTAATTTGGAATCCAGTAAACACTCTCCATTTTTTTCCTCTTTCCTTTCTTTGCATTTCACTTCCTGTCTTATGCCTACCCAGGGGATCCTGGCACTTACACTTTGCATGTTCAACTTGTCAAAGAGGATTTTAATGGTCTTAAGGAGTCTGGGGAGGTGAAATGCCGTTAACCTTATAGCATAGTTGGTAAATATTAGAAAGGCTCCTTGAGTTATCCATGACAAACACTCATGAGTCTTGAATCCTCCTGACAGGCCTTCTTGCCTACTGAAGGCTTGGTTTTCCTTAGATGAAATGGCTCCTTGCCACACTTATTTTTTTCAAACACTTCCTACCACTTGGTAAAAGACTCCTGCCACCATGCTTCGGTACCTCTCGGTTGAATACTTTATGAGTCTATTTCTTAAAATTATTCATAGTCCTTCTGGTCTTTATGACCAAACTCCTCTTTGGGGGTTTTAAGCCAATATTCTGTTCAACCATGAAGGAAAATTATTATCATTCATAAAGTCTTGGAGGGCAGTGATTGGTTTTGATCTATAACCTGTACCATCCCCACTGACCGACAACAATGTCCTCTCCTTCCAGGCCCCTGGGCTGCAGTCAGAGTAAATTTATGCCCCAGAGAACCTCAGCTCCTTAAACCTCACCAAGCTATCGTGCACACCTGGAATATCGCAACTAAGTATCCAAACTACATTCCTTCTGTCCTGCAAATCCCAGCTCCTCCACAACTCCTTCCTTAACTGTCACAAGATGGCCACTCCCATTCACCCCATCATATAATCGGCAAACCTCAAACGCTACTAACTCACAGTTCATCAAAAAAGAAGTGATGGGGGTCTGTACACAGTAGAAAAATAGAGTTTGCTTTTGTCTACCTTCCATGTTGGGTTCAATATTATCAGCCACTAAAGGGCAGGGACTGTGTTACTGTTATCATTTAGGAAGCTCTGCAAGTGCTCTCTATATATGCATCCAGGCTGAGATTGCTCAGGAAGTATTTAACTGGTAATGAATTGGAGCAGCACTGAAAGTATGCGGTGAAAAAATTCAGACCACAAGATGTCGTTCCAAACATCTGCAAATTAATAATCACCCACTTCAGCAATAGGAGGGCAGACTTGGGGCCAGAAGAAAAATAAGCCAAGCTATCATTTTTAATTCATTTAGCAACCCCAGATATAAATGGCATGTCTGCTTAGCGCGTGATAGGAACAAGGCCTCAGCAATGCACCAAACCAAACTTATATGCAAGAATAATAAATGGAAGCTCACCACTTCTTCATGTCTGCATTTTCTCACATTTATTCCATTAATCTGTTGGGGGGAAAAAAGGCGTGCCTCTTGTAAATCCACTTAACATTTGGTGCAGAATCAATCAATCAAGGAAATCATATCAAAAATATTTATATTCACATACCTGCAGAATTGCGTCTCCTATGAAGAGCAGGCCTGAAAGTTCCGCTACAAAATGAAAATTAACAATGAAATGTTACATCTATAGTCTTTGCCTGTGTTTTCCCTGAATACTGATTATGAAATTGAACCAGAGGGTAAGTATTTTCATCCTAGTAGAAGCATCATGAATGGAAGTTGATTTGAAAAAATGAATCATGATGTTTACTCTATATAAAATTCACATAAAATATATCTCTTTCTAGATATTTTTTAAAAAACTGGACTGATTTTAATCTTGTGCAGCATTAGATTAAACAATTGATAACCCTTGAGAGCTAGCAGTAGGTAGATTTGGAATTCTAGACCAACAGGGCTATTTGTTGTGCATTGAACACACCATAACCTTATCAGATTGCTCTCTATATATACACATCTATCTAATGTGGAATCCTAATGTTGTCCATTTGTATAAATCCAGAGACACATATAATTTTTAAAAATCAAGGCAAGGGTCCCAAGAACAGATTTATGAAATATACTGGATACAGAAATACATACTACTTTGGGGTGGATTTGAATGCTGGATCATTTGATCTATGACTGAGGTCCAAAATTACCTCCAAAAAGCATCACAACTTAAATCATATAATAATAATAACAATTATGATAATAATAATAATTGTCACTTTGTTAAGCACTTGCTATGTGCCAAGCCCTAGGGTAGATATAAGGTAATTGGGTTGGACAAAATCCCTGCCCCACATAGGGCTCACAGTCTTGATCCCCACTTGACATATGAGGTAACTGAGGCATAGAGAAGGTAAGTGACTTGCCCAAAGGTCACACAGCAGACATGTGGCAGAGATGGGATTAGAACCCATGTCCATTGATTCCCAGACCCGAGCTTTTTCCACTAGGCCACACTGATATTAACTCAGAAACAAAATTCTACAGGACTGTCAATCTTTTTTCGCAAAGCACTTGAACAAGTGAATTCCTGAGGCTCTTTCACAGTCCCCATTTCTTGTTTTCACAACATGCAGGCCTGGGAGGCTAGAGGGCGGGAAGAGACAAATAGAGCAAATGCTTGAGAAGCAGCGTGGCTCAGTGGAAAGAGCACGGGAGTCAGATGTCATAGGTTCTAATCCCAGCTCTGCCACGTCTGCTGTGTGACCTTGGGTAAGTCAGTTAACTTCTCTGAGCCTCAGTCACCTCATCTGTAAAATGGGGATTAAGACTGTGAGCCCCATGTGGGACAACCTGATCACCTTGTATTATCCCCAGCGCTTAGAACAGTGTTTTGCACATATAAGTGCTTAACAAATGCCATTATTATTATTATTATTATTATCATTATTATTGACTGATCCAAGTGGAGGGGCCAGCTGAAGCAGGAGATCCTCTGACCCAGAAGCGGTGCTTGCTAAGTCTCTAAAGGACATTCCAGCCCGGGTTCTGGGTACCCACCTGAAGGTAAATACTGCTCTGGGCTGAAGAAAGAGGCATCAGACCCTGAAAACCACAGCCTGGGCACAGCACTTAGACCCGAACCAGTTCCATTTCCCCGACCCAAAGCCGTGCTTGGATCTGGTCCAGAGCCTCTCCAGAGCCAGTGGCTGGCACCCTCTAGAATGAGCTTGTCGCCTGATAGTCACAGGCCCACACCCACATCCAACCCCCTACAATGTGATGCAATGTGCAGCAGTGTGGTCTAGTCAACAGAGGACGGGCCTGGAATTCAGAAGGATCTGGGTTCCAAACCTGATTCCACCATGTGTCTGCTGTGTGACTTTGGGCAACTCACTTCTCCCTTCTGTGTCTCAGTTCCCTTATCTATCAAATGAAGATTAATACTCTGAGTCCCCCTGTGAGGTATGGACTGTGTCCAACCTGATTACCCCAGTGCTTAGTACAGTGCCTGGCACATAATGATGGCATTTATTAAGCGCTTACTATGTGCAAAGCACCGTTCTAAGTGCTGGGGAGGTTACAAGGTGATCCGGTTGTCCCACAGGGGGCTCACAGTCTTCAGCCCCCTTCTACAGATGAGGTCACTGAGGCCCAGAGAAGTTAAATGACTTGACCAAAGTCACACAGCTGACAATTGGCGGAGCCAGGATTTGAACCCATGACCTCTGGCTCCAGAGCCCCGGCTCTTTCCACTGAGCCATGCTGCACATAGTAAGTGCTTAAGAAATACCAACAACATTTCTGCTCCTTTCTTACATTGTATTTGCTAATTATGGTATCTTCTAAGCACTTACTAAATGCCAAGCACGGCACTAAACTCTGGGGTAGATATAGCCTAATCAGATCAGTTCCTGTCCCATGCAGGGATCACAATCTAGGAGGAGAGGAGTATCTTTTATCCCCATTTTACAGTTAAGGAAACTGAGGCCCAGATAAGTTAAGTAACTTGCCCAAGGTCGCACAAATGACTAACAACTGAGCTACAACCCAGATCTCCTGACATCGTCTCACCACTTTTTGTGGTCTCCACTCCAGATTACTCTCCTAAATTAGGAGAAACAAAACCTCTCTCCACCTGACATGACCACAAGACTCATTTCATTGTTTTGTTCGTCAGCCAGTCCAAAGGCTTCCCTTCTAGGGCTAAACTGTATTTCCTAAATGATGAAAGGAAGATGGGGACTGACAGATTTACGATTCACGGAAAAAACTGGCCATCACTGGGGAAGCTTTTGAATAGACGCAGGCATTAAAAAAGTTTGCAATAACATGTCCACTCACCAGTAAAATACAGTTTGTTATTCCATGCAGTGCTTTAATAGTATCATCCAGCTCTTTCACAGGGCACCCAACAGCCCGTATTTGAGCACATAAATAGAGTGTGTATTTACCAACTAAATGTTATAGAAGTCTGAAATCAGACTTATGGTTGTGTTAAAGTTCATATCGGCTATAAATCTGCAAAAAGATAGTTGTAAAAAGGACCAGACTTGCTCTACCTTAAACCTCACCAAACTGGTAGACTGACTTAGAAATAAACAGGAGTTGCCAGAAATTTCAGTGGATACGTACCTCTTTGTTCTTTGGAAATTTTAGAAACAACAACTGGGATGTTATGTTCGGCTCCACCCTGAAAGTAGAAAATGAACACTTGGTGGGACTATTTTTAAAGTTAAATTTTTAATTACAGTCTGGAAAGAAATGCACTTAAGCAGGAGGGACAGGAGAATTTCTCCTTCCCCTCCCCACCGCACCTGTATATATGTATATATGTTGCACATATTTATTACTCTATTTATTTTACTTGTACATATTTATCCTATTTTTTTATTTTGTTAATATGTTCTGTTTTGTTGTCTGTCTCCCCCTTCCAGACTGTGAGCCCGCTGTTGGGTAGGGACCGTCTCTATATGTTCCCAAGAGCTTAGTACAGTGCTCTGCACACAGTAAGCGCTCAATAAATACGATTGAATGAATGAATGAATAACTACGATTGAATGAATGAATGAATATTTAAAGGAAATTCTGAAGGGCTCAATTCTACCTGTTCCACTCACTAAAATTTCCCAGTCTTTAAATATAAGGTCCTGGAGGGCAGAAATCCTGTCTATCAACTGCACTGTTCTCTCACAAGCTCTTAGTAGAGTGTTTTACACCCAGTAAACACTCATTCACACAATCAATGTCTTTTATTGAGCAGAATGCTCAAATAAGTGTTTGAGAGCATATAATGCCACAGAGTTGGTAGACAAAATCCCTGCCCACAAGAAGCCTACAAATACAATTCATTGGTGGCTTCCTGGGAAAATGTCAGACTCTTTAGGAAGAAAGTAACTCTAGAGAAGCAGTGTGGCTTAGTGGAAAGAGCATGGGCTTGGGATTCAGAGGTCATGGGTTCTAATCCCGGCTCCGCCACTTATCAGCTGTGTGACTTTGGGCAAGTCACTTAACTTCTCTGTGCCTCAGTTACCTCATCTGTAAAATGAGGACAAAGAATGAGCCCCATGTGGGACAACCTGATTATCTTGTATCTACCCCAGCTCTTAGAAAAGTGCTTGCCATACAGTAAGTGCTTAACAAATACCATAATTATTATTATTATCAAGACATCTCATTGCAACTTCATAACCGTACCCAATCACTGATGAAAAGCGGTTCTAAAAGAACAATTTACATCCTGAGAAAATCTGGCCAAATTACTCTACCTTGTCCCTAAGGTTGCGAATACTGAGGCATTGAAAAGGCTATTTACAAATAACAAAATGGGAAAAAAAAGTTTTTCACAATCTCTACTCCACACCAGCCATGACTACTTCTAACTGCTTTTTGTGGCATTTAATACTTGGCCCTGACTAGGCTGCTGCTTCTCTTCCAAAAACCATTTTTCCCATGCTT
Source organism: Tachyglossus aculeatus (assembly GCF_015852505.1). Classification (NCBI taxonomy): domain Eukaryota; kingdom Metazoa; phylum Chordata; class Mammalia; order Monotremata; family Tachyglossidae; genus Tachyglossus; species Tachyglossus aculeatus. Next base: position 14,100,758 of record NC_052090.1, on the reverse strand, counting down.
AGCCTGAAAGATGACACGCTGGAAACTATTTAGTAAGAAGGGAGAGTTTTTAATGCTTTATGTGGGAAATAAATATTGGGTAAACTATTTCAGGAAATATACTTATCCAGACTCACAAGATAAGTTTCCAAGATACTTGACTGAGAAACCAACCAGATATAAAGAAAAACTTTCCACTTCCATAAATACGTTTTCTTTGGACTGGTTAAAAAAAGAGAACTTTTATTGCATCAGTTGCTATTGACCACTTCTCTGTAGGCTTGAGTTCCTTTTTCCACAGAAATCAGCAAATTAAAAAGTTCAGGTGATGGAAAAAATACAGTTAACTTGGAGTTGTGGGTTTTTATCCACTTCTTTTAAATACGAAAGATTTTCTTTCTTTACATATGCTCTGGATACACTCAGCCCTCCTGGTTTGGGATTTCCCCATCCTTGGGCAAGACAGCTTTTATTACTTTTATTATTACTATTATTATAATTGTGGTATCTATTAAGCACTTACTACGTGCCAACCACTATACTAAACATTGGGGAAAATACAATATAAGCAGATTGGAACAGTTCCCAATCCCACATGGGGCTCACAGGCTAAGAAGGAGGGAGAGGACAGGTACTTTATCCACATTTTACAGATGAGAAACTGAGGCACAGAGAAGTTCATTTAACTTGTCCAATGTTACCCACCAGGCTAGTTGCAGAGCCAGGATTAGAATCCAGGTCCTCAAACTCCCAGGCCTGTGCTCTTTCCACTAGGACATGCTGCTTTGGCCGCTCATTTATTTTACTTGTACATATCTATTCTATTTGTTTTATTTTATTAATATGTTTGGTTTTGTTCTCTGTCTCCCCCTTCTAGACTGTGAGCCCACTGTTGGGTAGGGACTGTCTCTATATGTTGCCAACTTGTACTTCCCAAGCGCTTAGTACAGTGCTCTGCACACAGTAAGCGCTCAATAAATACGATTGATTGATTGATTGCGAGCAACGACAGAATCAGTACAAACAATCCCTGTACTCAAGGAGTTTGCTATCTGTACCACAAGGCTAAGGGAACATAAACGTGTTCCTGCAGCAAAATAAAGCAAAGTTAACTCTGAAGTGAATTTGAATATTCCTGTGAAGAGTGGAAAAAAAGAAAGAAATGCATCATAGCCCGATGCATTTCAAAGAGGTGTGCACAACGCAAAGTGGAAGGAAAAGTGGAAGGACAGGAAGGAAAAACCTTGTTAATAAGGGGATAGCAGAATACATTTTAAAACTGACTGTGGAGGAGAGGGATAAAACAAATGCCTAATTTTATATTTTGTTACCCCACTTCCTTTCTATTTAGGTCATCTACATAACAGTACAGTGCTCTGCACAGACTAAGAGCTCAATAAATACAATTGAATGAATTGCCTCTGTAGTCACCACTTGCTTTCTTTTATGCTCAGTCTAATTCCTTGCAGACCTCAGGCACGCCAGCACCTTAACGGTCATGGCAAAAGTTGTCTCTCTTACTTTTCAGTCAGGAAAGGATCTCTGGAAGGCCTACGGCAAACATCGATGTTAGGTGGTATACTAAGAACACAATTACTTTTAACTTCTTTTCCCAAAGCCCATATTGCCATAACTGCAAGCACACTTTGCTTTATTTTGCTGCAGGAACACTTTTATGTTTAGGCACAGACAATGAAGTGACACACCCAAGGTCACACAGCAGACGAGTGGAGGAGCTGGGATTAGAACCCATGACCTTCTGACACCCAGGCCCATGCTCTAACCACTACACCATTCTGCTCCTCATGGAGATAACTCTGGATGTGCAAAATAATCTTCCAAAATAAAATCAGGTCTTCCCAAACTGAAAGTTCCATTAAATTGAACATTTTGGTTCCAGTTCAGGCTGGCTTTGACTTTAATGAACAATAGGGACTGTCTCTATATGTTGCCAACTTGTACTTCCCAAGAGCTTAGTACAGTGCTCTGCACACAGTAAGCGCTCAGTAAATATGATTGATTGATCTTAGCTTCCTTACCGATGCCCTCAATATACCCAAAGGCATTCAATATTCTTAAATATAAAAACAAAACAAAACAAAAACACCTACTGCAAGCAGTGGATTTACTTGCTTGCTTACTTCATAGGAAATTTTGGTGATGATGTAATCATTTGCTTCCCATGAAAAGGGACCTTTAATGGGTCAAAACGGTAAAGCCAAGGCACTGAGGCAATTTTAAAAATAATATTTCTATCCAGCAATTTTCTTATCACTGACAACATAAGGGAACTGCACACTAATCTCCTCCCTGAGTCCTGTTTTATAAGGTCAGGCAGAACAGACATTCACAAAAAGAACTGTAGTTTCACTTTTCTTGCAAAATTTGTATTCTTGGCATTTATCCACTATTACCACCATCCAGTCATTGCTGTGCTGAGTCGGGAAGTGGGGAGGAGGCAATAGGTAAAAATTAATTCCTTCTCTAGGAAGAATTGAAGTCAAATGTAAAGAACTCAAAATGCCTGATACTATTCTCAGTTATAAATATGAAACATTCATTTATGATTTCTTAAACTTGTTTTTTTTCTGAAGGGATAGAACAATACACTGTGAGCATAGCGACTGCTAAATTTTAATAAGGTAAACGTGAAAAACTTTTTTATATTGAATTTTTTTCGAATGAATGAATAGGGTCATCTTTTTACTAGAACTGCTTATCAACTCATAGCTTGTCCTAAACTTTGCCATGGGAATCAGGAACTTGTGATTAATTGCCAAACCAACTATTATTACTGATTTCAGTGTTACAACACCTGCCAGCTAGTGCAGAAAGTTGTGAATGAGTCAGTAACATCTCCTACATTCTGTTTCTGGCCCTATCACAACAAGCACTTCCATCCATCCATCCATCCATCCATCCATCCATCCCCAGTCATCCCCAGCCCTGCCTCCGAGGTGAATGTGACTTGTACTTTCCAAGCACTTAGTACAGTGCTCTGCACACAGTAAGTGCTCAATACAATTGAATGAATGAAAGAAGTGCAGAAGAAGCGTTGTTGACAATGATTATGCCCTTAACATACACCCAGCCACCACTTAAATGGTATCCAGATAACAGAGGCATTTCAATTAATCAAGCTCCTTGTGAGCAGGGAATGTGTCTGTTTAGTGTTATATTGTACTCTCCCAAGTGCTTAGTACAGTTCTCTGCCCACGGTAAGTGCTCAATAAATATGGCTGGATGAATGAATCAATGGTATTTACTAAGACCTTACCATGTATAAAGCACAATATTAAGCACTTTAAACCAGATTAAACCAGAAAAATGCTCCCTCACCCTTGCCAGTTAGGAGTAGAGTGTCTCTTCTCTTCCCTCACCAAACAAAGAAAGTTTACCTGATAAAGTGCCCCCATCTAAAATTCAGTGTGATCCCCCTCCCTTTCCAGCTAAAGTCAACATATTGGGGAGATTCAACATCATTTCTTAAATTTTTTCTTCCCAGAACGAGGTAAAACCAATGATAGATAATACAATAGTGTTTAATGCAATGTTAGACTAAAGAGGCACTTTACCTTTATACTTAGTCCAAATCCTCCTACAGTCTGTCTTCTAATTGTGACAGTTCTTTCCTGGGAGAAAAAAAAAAGAAGAGGTAATAAGAGCAGTTAGCAGATTCTAAAATAGTCTTATGTTTGCACTGAAAGACATTTTTGTTTCCATCCTAATAGTCCAATAGGTGCCTACGGAAGCACATTGAGTTCTTTGGGACCATGGGATGGTAGCTTGCTGTGTTGCACTTTAAAATGCTGCGGTGGCTTGAAAGAATTCTTCTTGTAGAGAAGGACCATGAACACTGGGTTCAATCTGATTCATATGGTCTGAGAAAATGGAGTAAGCAGAGGCATTGCCTGTCCTGGGCAAACCTAGGGGGTGGAAGAAATCAAGTTCCCAAAATCCTTTTGCTTGAAAGGCACTAACAGTATAAGATCTGTTACCTGGCTAATATTAAGAGGATTTGATAGGAGTAGATTTTGTACCTCAGCACAAATGAGTTGAAAAACACTTCTGGGGCCTTACTCCCCACCTGCCCCGTGGCAGCAGATCCGGGAGAGACTCAAATACTGGCAGCGCTTGCCTTTGACATCCACCGAGACCACGGACAATATTCTGGGAGTTCCCCCCCAACTCCCGGCCATGCTACTCTAAGATCTTACTCCCAAAGGAAGCAGCATGGCCTTATCAGAAGCAGCGTGGCTCAGTGGAAAGAGCATGGGCTTTGGAGTCAGAGGTCATGGGTTCAAATCCCGGCTCCGCCAACTGTCAGCTGTGTGACTTTGGGCAAGCCACTTAACTTCTCTGTTCCTCAGTGACCTCATCTGTAAAATGGGGATGAAGACTGTGAGCCCCCCATGGGACAACCTGATCACCTTGTAACCTCCCCAGTGCTTAGAACAGTGCTTTGCACATAGTAAGTGCTTAATAAATGCCATTATTATTATTATTATTATTCTCTGTGCCTCAGTTACCTCATCTGTAAAATGGGGATTAAAACTGTGAGCCTACCGTGGGACAACCTGATCACCTTGTAATCTCCCCAGCACCTAGAACAGTGCTTTGCACATAGTAAATGCTTAACAAATGTCATTATTATTATTATTAGTGGATAGAGCACAGGCCTAGGAGTCAGAAGTGTTCTAATCCTGGCTCCACCACGTGCCTGCTGTGTGACCTTGGGCAAGTCACTTCATTGCTCTGGGCCTCAGTCACCTCATCTGTAAAATGGGGATTAGGACTGTGAGCCCCATGTGGGACAGGGACTGTGTCCAACCTGATTAGCTTGGATCTACTCCAGTGTTTAGAAAAGTGCTTGACACACAGTAAGTGGTTAACAAAGACCATCATCATTATTATTACTTATTAAACTGCCCTAGGCCAATTGTAGCATAAACTCCACACATTTTCAAAACCCTGGGAAGGCTCTGCCTAGTGGCTGTGGCTACATCTGTTGGGCTCTGAGTCATGGGGAGCCTGAGATTCCACTCCAACAGCCTCAGAACACTCAGTGTATTTATTATTTCCCCTGCCTTTGTTGTTGTTTCGGTGTCTTCCTTGTTTCATTTTACTTTATGCGTCCATAATAATAATAATGATGATGATCATATTTTCTAAGTGCTTACAATGTGCCAAGCGCTGGGATACACACAAGGTTATCAGGTTTTCCCACATGGGGCTCACAGTCTTAATCCCCACTTTACAGATGAGGTCACTGAGGCACAGAGAAGTGAAGTGACTTGCCCAAAATCACACTGCTGACAAGTAGCGGAGCTGGGATTAGAACCTGCATCCTCTGACTCCCAAACCCGGGCTCTTTCCACTCCCTCACCCCTTTAATTTTAGATCATAAGCCCTTTGGGGGGCAAGGGACCATTTTTTTTTACTCAGGGCTTAGTACTGTGCTTTGTACAAAGCAGGTGCTTAATAAACACAATACTACTCCTAATACACAGAAGTCATATTTTTTCTGCTAGAGTGCTTCTTTTGAAAAGCTTCCTGTTGGTCCCAGCAATTCCTTATGACACTGTCCACTGTGCAGAAGGGCCTGTTAACTTAACCTAATGTCAGATATCATTCCTAAATAGACTGTTCCGACTGCAACGGTGCAACCCAAAAGCACTGCTGTCTCTTCAGAATCCAAGAAACCATGGAAGAGAATACCTTTGGTGGCATGAATGGCTGGATGAGGTAGAAGAAGGAGGAATTAATACCCTTGTCCGGTGCCTAACATAACCAAGAAATAATTTCAGTTATGAGAGACTCTGGCAGGGCAAACTGAACTAGGATTTCATTGATTCATGGCAGGTTGGAATAACCCATAAAATTTCTCAGAAACTGAAATTAATCTTCAAGTGTGTGAAGTACTCTCTTTTTAACACCTATAAAAAATTATGGCATTTATTAAGTGCTTGCTATGTGCAAAGCACCGTGCTAAGCACTGGGGAGGTTACAAGGTGATCAGGTTGTTAACACCTATAATAATAATAATGGCATTTATTAAGTGCTTACTATGTGCAATGCACTGTTCTAAGTGCTGGGATGCTCAAAACAGAAGTTAGCCAAGGACTGTGCTGAAGTCATGCAAATCCAAACTAAGTTTTCAGTCGGGCCCAAGAACTGCAGCTGAATTAGACTATGCCACCCTTGACATTACCTAGAACATCTGGCCGAGCAACAGTTAGCATAAACCACAACTTGGCAACTCAACTCTTACTGCCACACTAATTTTCTATATAATACACTGGGATGATGAAAATTCTTCACGAAAGTTCTCATCCCCTCTCTTTCAGCCTCACCTCCTCCTAATCTTCGCTTGAGAACATTTAGAACGTGCTCCAAATCAAATGCAAAATAGCTGATGTAGGGAAAAGTCTAGGAGTCTTCCGAGTCAGCAGAAACAACTGAGAAACTCAGAACCAGCACTTATTTTAATGTTCTTTTTTTAACCACAAACTCTCTACCTCCATTTTTTATTGCTCCATTAGTTTCTTGGAACAAAGTGTTGTAACCCTTTATGAAAGGTGAGCTACTTAAAACAGGTTGCCCTCCCAACAAGGTGGTGTTTTAGAGCGACTTCCAATTCATCAAAACTGAGATACCATCTATAAAATAATGGGGATTTTTTTCATTCTCAAAACCTTATGAAATGTTAAAGGAGGAAAAAGGAGGTTTTTTTCCTTCTTTTTTTAAAATGGTATTTGTTAAGCACTAACTATACGTCAGGCATTGTTCCTCGTAGATACAAGGGATAGATGCAAGGTAATCGGGTTGGGCACGGTCCCCGTCCCACATAGGGCTCACAGTCCGAAGTATTGAATCTCCATTTTACAGCTGAGGTAACAGGCACAGAGAAGACAAGTGATTTGCCAAAGGTCACAGAGCAGGCCTGTGGAAGAGCCAGGATTAGAACCTGGGTCCTCTGATTCCTAGGCCTGTGCTCTTTCCACTAGGCCACGCTGCTTCTCTGTTTCTAATATCAGGATCAACTAACTAAAACTTGTAAAGAATTTGCAGGAAATATGGGATCTCATCATTTAGTCTTCCCTATCCATCTGTTCACACTTAGGTTTTCTGCCTTCTTCTGGGTATCTGTCCCCTTTAATTTTGAATTTTCTTGGGTGCCTCTCTGCCATATCTTCATGGCAATTATCCGTCCCACTGACCATCATCCACATGGTTGCCCTAGGCCTGGTTTTTTTTCTTCCCGCATTCTGAGAATCCATGTGCTCATACTTTTCTCATTCTTGCTCTGGAGTCCCTAACAACCTTCCCCTCCGCCACTCACTTCAGTCCACATCACGTGCTTGTTGTCAGGACCAATTAAAAGATGCTTCTAAAATTATCTTAGCAAATTTAGCTGTCCCGCTCAATCTAGCAATGGTATTTATTGGGCATGCACTTTGTGCAGAGCACTTGGAAGAGCCCTAGAGATCGATATGATTCCTGCAGAAGCTTACAGTTTAGGAAGAAAAATATTAAAATCTTAAAACAGTTGGGATGACTGGATGAATTCCACCTCCTTTCCCACTGCAAGAGCCAAAGAAGAAAACGAATCTTGCCAGTCCCTCCCCTCCAAAAAAAGGTAAAGATAGAGAAATAATCTCTACCACTGGGTCAGTGTGCACCTTTGGTGCTTAAAATGAACATTCTGCCCTACACTGTGAACAGTGAGGATGGGAACTATTTGCATATGTTCCTCTGGCCAGGCCAAACTGACTGAGTTGGACAATCAGCATTCACAGCAGGTCCTGTGCATTTAGAACTCATTATCAGAGATGGTTGAATTATATCTGTTAATGTATTCATTTACATTTAACAATGTAATCATCAGCAGCATAGCCTGATAGAAAGAGCACAGGCCTGTGAGCTAGAAGACCTAGGTTTGAATTCCTGTTCGACCAGTTACCTGCTGAGTGATTTTGGTCAAATAATTTAACTTCTCAGGGCCTCAGTTTCCTTATCTGTACAATGGGAATTATTACCTGTTCTCCCTTCCCCTTAGACTCTGAGCCCCAGGGAGGGGTAGGGACTGTGCCTGATCTGGCTATCTTGTATCTGCTCAAGCGTTTAGTATAGTGCTTGAAACATAGGTTCACTCATTCATTCATTCAATTGTATTTATTGAGCACTTATTGTGTGCAGAGCACTGTACTAAGCACTTGGGAAGTACAAGTTTGCAACATATAGAGACAGTTGCTACCCAACAGCGGGCTCACAGCCAAGAAGGGGGAGACAAAATAAGAGTAATAAATCTGTACAAACATATATACAGGTACTGTGGGGAGGGGAAGGAGGTAGGGTGGGGGGGATGAGGAGGGGGAGAGGAAGGAGGGGGCTCAGTCTGGGAAGGCCTTCTGGAGGAGGTGAGCTCTCAGTAGGGCTTTGAAGGGAGGAAGAGAGCTAGCTTGGTGGATGTGTGGAGGGAGGGCATTCCAGGCCAGGGGGAGGACGGGGGCCGGGGGTTGACGGCAGGACAGGTGAGAACAATGCACAGTGAGGAGGTTAGCAGCAGAGGAGTGGAGAGTGCGGGCTGGGCTTTAGAAGGAAAGAAGGGAGGTGAGGTAGGAGGGGGTGAGGTGATGGACAGCCTTGAAGCCCAGGGTGAGGAGTGTCTGCCTGATGCGCAGATTGATTGGTAGCCACTGGAGATTTTTGAGGAGGGGAGTAACGTGCCCAGAGCGTTTCTGCACACAGATGATCCGGGCAGCAGCGTGAAGTATAGATTGAAGTGGGGAGAGACAGGAGGATGGGAGATCAGAGAGGAGGTTGTCTGTCTCCCCCTTCTAGACTGTGAGCCCGTTGTTGGTAGGGACCGTCTCTATATAATAATAATAATAATAATAATGATGGCATTTATTAAGCGCTTACTATGTGCAAAGCACAGTTCAAACAAAGTACTGTGCAAGCAAAGAGAAGCAAAACTCTATATGTTGCCAACTTGTACTTCCCAAGCGGTTAGTACAGTGCTCTGCACACAGTAAGCGCTCAATAAATACGACTGAATGAATGAATGCAGTGTGCTCAGTAAATACAATTGAACAACCAATACCACAATTATAATTATAGTAGCAATCATTCTTATTATTAGCCAATCTTTATATTACCCAATGTGTTTAAAGTCAGCTGGAGAGTCTCATCATCATCCATACCTTTTACTAATGAAAACAATAATTCAGGAGACAAAGTCACCGCCTGCTCCTCCTTATTTAATAATTAAAGAACTTGGATCACAGTACCAGTATTGAGGGCACCTTACTTTCCATACTGCCTCTTCACTGTGAAGCACTACAAGGCTTTTAGATTCCATTTTTAAGATAATTTGGCTATCCTCTAATTGCTTTCACTACTCACTGTCTCCTCGATCCCCACACTTTCCCTCCAAAAAAGGCACCTAAGTGAGAAAAGTTAACATCACTTCAGGGACTTGAGAGTAAGGAGCATCTTGGATCTGGAATCTCTCCTTTATTTGTGACTACCAACCCTCTTGTATTGTACTCTTCCAAGGGTTTGGTACAGTGCTCTGCATGCAGTAAGCACTCAATAAATGCCACTGATTGATGGAATAGTGACAGAACTCCTAGTAAAACCTCAGGCGACTAGAATTAAAGCTCTGTTGTTCATCTCAGCACAGCTTCCCTGGGGGGCTGCATGTACAGAGAGTGGTGACGGTAGGTTAGCGAAACAACTTCTCTAGAGTGAACTGAAGTGGGACAACCCAAAGGAAAAACTCTGATGGGCAGAGAGTGCAACCTCAGGTAATTCCTCACCTCAGCTAAAGGCTATGAGACAATTGCAGTAGAGAGAGTACCATGGCTCCCTCCAATCCAGAAAGGAGTGGTTCTTTGAGGAGGAGGAGGGCATTCATTCATTCATTCAATCGTATTTATTGAGCGCTTACTGGATGTAGAGCACTATACTAAGTGCTTGGGAAGTCCAAATCGGCAACATATAGAGACGACCCCTACCCATCACATGACATAGCGGCCAAACTAAAGCAGCAACAGGTGTTGCAAACATCAACATGCCAACAGAAGGAGCAACCTTTCTGTATACATGTGGTGGTTAGAATGGTCAGTAGCACACTGACCCTTTCAGCCACACCTGTACCCACAGTTCTATTTCCTGGACCACGAATGGTAGTTCCAACCCCATCATTATGTAGCTGCAATTTGGCTTATTTTTCCCAAAGTGCATTACTTTGTCCCATCTCACTCTGAAACTCATTTGCCATTTTCTGGCTCACTCAGTTTTCATACAGTTTATTCTCAACTACATGGCATTTCATCAACTGGAAGAGCTTAGTATCATTTTCAGAGACTTCACCACACAATCCCTCTTCCAGGTCAATTACGTAAATATTAAGTAAAGCTCGTTCCTTTCTGATCCCTACCAAACCACCCCAAATTCTCATTTCTTGAAAAGTGACTATTTAGCACTTTTGTTCCTGTCTTTAATCGGTTTTCCATCCAGGCATGGCTGTTTTCTAGTCCTTCCAATCCCACAATGACTCACTTTAAAAAAACAACAACACAAAAATGCTCATGTGGAAATCAACAAAGGCTTCTGACAATCTAGATATATTATGGCTACTGGTTCTCCTCCTTTCACTGAACTGCTTATCTCAGCCATAGCTAGCACTTCCGAACTCATTTACGTCCTCCTTATAAGTGTGTCCAATTTATTCTGACAGGTTGGAAATATCGTATGTTTAGCTCCCAGGTTAGAATGCAAGTCCTTTGTGGGCAGGGAATACGACACTTTCTTATTCTGTAGTTCCCAAGCTCTGAGGACAATGCACCACGCCAAGCGTCCTCTCAAAAAATGCAACTATTACTACTACCAATTTTCCTCATTCACCAATCATGCTGAAGATTTAGGATCTCAGTAATTTCTTCTGTACAGCTGCCAGAACCTAGGCCTGCTGCTGAGAGCATCAGATGCTTCAGTGAGTTCAAAGAATATAGGTTGGTCTTAATGTTGCTTTCTGTTCTTTTCCTAAATATGATGAGTTTTTACATTTGTTACTACAGCCCATTCTGTACCTGTGAAATGTAGTATGATGGGGCCAAGAGTTCCACCGTCAACATCTTTCAGATGCCGATCAAGGAAGCTGCCACACTCCAAGCTGTCAATTTGGTACTTTTAAAGTGTTTCAAATTCACCCGCTTGATCCACCGCCTCTCTGAATTCTGGTCGGCTCATCCTTCTTATATTCTGGGCTCCTGTTTCTATCTGATGTGGCAGCATTATGCATCTTATTGGTTGGCTCTTCGCAAGTCCCAATGACATTCCGAAGGCAGTCGTTAAATACTTCTGTCAATCTGTCTACTGCTTTCACCAGCATGGCATACAAAACATCCATTTCTGCTTGAGTAACATTTCATGCTCTGGTCCTTGGTCTGAATAGAATCAGTACAGTTGCTGGCTAAAGAGCACTGCACCCCAGCACGTTGTGAAATATCAGTCCCAGTCGTCAGAACGAAAGCCATCACTGTTATGACTAACTAAGGTAAAAGAAGAACAGCTCTGAGGTGCCTGTCTAATTGGGCTTGGCAGTGGGAGTGCATGATTCAGGATGATTTAAATGGCCTGTGACAAAAGGATAGTTAACAGTCCGTGAAATGTCCATTATCCTTAGTTCAAAGGAGCCTATTGATTTGGGGCTTCATCTTTGTCCCAGGGGGAATTAAAGCCAAGTGATGAGAAACATCTAACTCAACAAAGGTGACACCAACAGCAACAACAAAAGAAATTACTGGGAGACAAAGCCACATAGAAGCTCAATCTGCTCACAAGTTAGAGGCAAGTTCATAGTCAAAGCAGATCATTTACTGTCCCCATCCACCCTTTTCAATAATCTCTGGAACCTTACTTGACAGAGCATGCAGGAGAAACCCTTCACACTATTAACTCAAGAACTCTAAATGGGCCCACCGTGAAGTGCTTGTATGCAAAAGAAATGACAAAAACAAATACACTTTAATGTGAGAACTTATCTTGACAATGACAAGTAGTTTAAAAACTTCAATCCTGCCAAGTGGACTGGTAAGATAATAATAATAATAATAATAATAATAATAATAATAATAATAATAATAATAGTACTTGTTAAGCACTTACTCTGTGCCAAGCACTGTTCTAAGCCTTGGGGTAGATTCAAGTTAATCAGGTTGGATACAGTCCCTGACTCACAATGGGCTCACACTCTTAATCCTCAGATTTCACAGATGAGGTAACAGACAGAAAAGTTAAATGACCTCCCGAAGGTCACACAGCAGACAAGTGGTGGAGTCAGGATTAGAACCCATGACCTTCCGACTCCCAGGCCTGTGCTCTATAAATTACACCATTTGAGTGTGAATTTATAGTCCCTCCCCAACATTGGTCCTTTTACCATGTCAGTATGGTTAGACTGCGAATTTGAAGGAATAGTTTAGCTATAAATCTTTATACAACACTTCAGAGTCCCGTACATCATTCATGAAGAAACCACTGGAATAAAAATACTCCCCCTGGGCTCAGTAACAAGCTGCATATCCATCAGTGTTACACTTCCAGCCTAGTGGAAAGAGCCTAGGCCTGGAAATCAGAGGAACTGGGTTCTAATCCCAGCTCTACTACTTGCATGCAAGTCACTTCACATTCTCTGTACCTCAGCTTCCTAATCTGTAAAATGCAGAGTCAATACTTCTTCTCCCTTCTCCTTAGACTGTGAGTCCCATGTGGGACAGGCACTATGCCCGACCTAATTTGTATCTATCCCAGTGCTCAGATACAGTAAACACTTAAATACCATCATCATCATCATCATCACCATCCCCAAAGCTGAGCAATGATCAAAGTATGAACACGGTCCACGCAAGTCCAATGTCATCATTCTGCAATGGCAATGGCAGAGAAGAGCAATTGGTAAACTATGCATGTGACAATCTTCAAGGAAAAGGATTGACTGACTGATGATTGGAACACAGTGAGCCATCATATTAGAGAGTAGCCCAAGGCATTTAGTTCCCAAACCAAGAGAGGCTTTCTATCAAAGGGTGATATTTAGTAGACGCTACCTACAGATAAAGCCATTGTCTATTTCCTGTGGACAAAACCAGTCAGAAAATTCTAGAAATAGATTATACAAAGATATTTTACAGAAGAAAACTTTACTTACACCAGAATAGAAAGGCTCACCAGACACACAGATCACATCCTGTTCCTGAATCATCAAAATGTCTTTGGCTAGGTGCAGTCGCACTTTGAAAGGCTCCTGATTACCATCCTGCAGCAAACAAATCCCTGTCTTTGTCTTAAGACAAAAAAAAAAGAAGAAAAAAATTAGCTTAGTTTTCAAGACATAATTTCAACCTCATACACACACTCAAGGAGTAACATCTGTGAGCAGAATGGTGCTGATAGGAAGAGATCAGCAAACCTACATCATGGAGGTTCTCACGTCTGATTGGGAGCCTGGCAGGGGAGAGCATCAAGCAGTGGAGAAGTAGCAGGGGCCTATCAATCAATCAATCAATTGTATTCATTGAGCACTTACTGTGTGCACAGCACTGTACTAAGCGCTTGGGAAGTACAAGTTGGCAACATATAGAGAAAGTTCCTACTCAACAGTGGGCTCACAGTCTAAAAGGGGCCTAGTGGACAGGCCTGGGATTCAGAAGGGCCTGGGTTCTAATCCTGACTCCACCACTTTGCTGTGTGACCTTGGGCAAGTCACTTAGCTTCTCTGTGCTTCAGTTACCTCATCTGCAAAATGGAGATTAAGAATGTGAAGCCCACGTGAGAGAGGGACTGTGAGTAGTGGTGGCTCAGAAGGCTGTTTGCCCTCAGACTTAATTCAAATGTAATGTCTGTGGGGAACTGAACAGGTGGGAAAACAGTGCACAAACTGCTAACCAAGCAAGACTGACATGCTGATAGGTCCAGGCTGCCTGCTGCCAATAAAGACTGTCCCAAACGTATCCTGATTTTAGAGGAAAGCAGACCAAGGGGAGAGAGAAGCTACCCATCATACACAGTAGCTACCAGCAATAACCCACAACGATCACCTCTTAGGGAGCTCATGCCAGTATGGTATCTGCGGTTTTGCAGCCCGTCCAGCCAACTAGGGTTAAATGTAATTAGGGGTGGGTTGTTTTTTGGAGAGGAGTTTGGGTCGGGAGAGGGAGGAAACTAGAAGTGTCCAAAATGGGAAAAACTGCATCGTATGGAGCATCTCTCTCCTTGGTATCCTTGAGACAAGCACTAGACAGCCTTGCGGTGCAGAACATAGTAGTGGAATGCTGATTAGCAACTCTGAGCCCCTTTACATTATTTGGCATCATACAATGTTGTCATCATCAATTTGAGTGCAGAGCTCTGTACTAAGCACTTGGGAATGAACACTAGGAATAAGGCCCAGCCTCTGCCCCAGAAGGCCTTAAATTTTAATGGGGAAGAAAAACAAATACACCGCATAAATACTGCATAGATACATTGCGTAGATACAACTAGTAAAAAACAAAAACAGGGAAACAAAGAAATGGGTACCTAAAAGGAATTAGTACACCTCTCTACACATGAGTTTTAAGAGTGGAAGTCCTAGTAAGCATCTAAGAGAGTACAGTGGGGAGAGTGCAGTGGAGAAGTCAATGTTCCTTTTCTTCCACTGCACCACAATATCTAGCTTCAAGCCCAAGAGCCACTTGTAGTCAGGTGAGAGAGTGCATTTGTTTGGGATTTGTTAGAACGGAGCAGTGGAAGAGGTAATGAAAAACTGCCATAAGCACCTGGACCCTGATTTGAAGGCCACCTGAGAACAAATGGTCTGGGACTACCCAGTTCCCTGCTTAGCCAGTCTAGTTCCACAGCCATTTTAGATCATTTCCCTGGAGAAAAATCGTGATTACGATGCATGTGTATACCACTGTTCGTTACTTTTGGCCACAGTGCAGGCCAAGTGGGAGTTCACCATAAGCCTCCACCCTACTCTGCATTTTACACACTTTCCAAGTACTCAAGCTCAGCATTCAGTTCTAATTCCTCCAGCTTTCAGGAAGCAACAGTGGGATCCAAGGATTTGTGTTTTCAATTCTCAGAGGCAATGAAGTCCCCAGAACCATTTTTTTAATATCTTATGTTTGACATGTTTAGTTACAGAATTCTGAGCCTCATTTGCGGTGTTGTTTACATGTTGTTATTACTTGACTTTCGAACATAATTGTATGTTGGGGAGATGTTTTGTCTTCTCCCTTTGCATGGTGTAAATTAAGGTAGCACGGACAAAGCTGAGTTTAATTCTTCCTCTTCACAATTGAGGTCAGCTCAGGAAAAAAAAAAGCAGCTTTAGAAAGAATAAAGACAGACTAGTGATAATGAAATGAAAACAAAGGTCAAAGGCAATATGGAAATAATAATATTATTATTACAAAAGTTCTGGAAATTACTTAAATCTGCATCTTTCTCTTCATCTTTTTCTCTGTCTAGGTGTGCCACTCTATCTTACAGTTTCACCAATAGTCGTGACTTAAACACAAGTGACGAAGTTTGGAGAATTGTAAGTGGAAGTAGGAATCATTTTCCCATTCTTAAAAATCACTTTTTAAAAGGGGTGTCTTACATTGGGATTTAAGAGTAAAAGAATATGTTCAGTTTTGATTTAACCCTATTAGCACCCAGAAGATAAGCAGAACTTGAGAAGTTTCTACCTAGCTACCACCTATGTTCTCTTTCGATGAGTTCCATCCATCGCCGGTTTATGTCTTATCTATATTAACTTAGATGCATGCTTCTCAGAAGGATGGTAGTTGGCAGTAATTCATTTTTGATATTTTGGTATGAATCTTTTTTCCTCTTTCAATTATGTTTCTCATAGTTGGCTGTTTTCATCTCTGGTGTCTGAATAATAATAATAATGGCATTTATTAAGCGCTTACTATGTGCAAAGCACTGTTCTAAGCGCTGGGGAGGTTACAAGGTGATCAGGTCCCACGTGGGGCTCACAGTCTTAATCCCCATTTTACAGATGAGGTAACTGAGGCACAGAGAAGTTAAATGACTTGCCCAAAGTCACACAGCTGACAATTGGCAGAGCTGGGATTTGAACCCATGACCTCTGACTCCAAAGCCCATGCTCTTTCCACTGAGCCACACTGCTTCCCACGCTTGCTTTCTGAAGAAAACCTTCTCTTACCTTCTCTACTTTTTTTTTTTACTTTTGAAATACAGTACTTCTTATTCCTATAAAAAGATAATCTTCTTCGGCAGACACATCTTTCCATTAGAGGAATAATGTATCTATATTTACTGAGAGCTGAGAGCTAGTTATTTTTAAAGAGATACAGACTTACAAACAAAATTTTAAAAGTCCTCCATTTCTTTGCCAGCAAAAAACCAAGTTCCCTCCTGTAAGCCACCCAGAGCTGATTGGAATATGTAACTGTAATGTTTCAATTTTGATTGAGTAATTAATTAGAGGGACTAGCCATAAAAACTCTTAGGACTCGAGCAGAGCTGGCACAGTACCACTGGAAAAAGAAAGAGGGAAACAAAGGCAAAATCTATTTTAAGAAATAAAGCATACCTGGAATGAACTTGATATATGGAGCAAAGACATGAAGAGAGACAGTTTGGAAAAAAAAAAAAACAGTGTCGGGAATCAATTTCATATGAGGCTTTTAAACAGAAGATAAACTCCCTGGGCTGAAATCCTTTGACCTGATCATTGCTCTACGAGATGAGCTATGACAACGCTATTTCTCTATTTGGGGAGGAAGTCACTTGATTGTCCGTGCCATCATCTCTTCCTGTCCATCAATACTGCAGGATTGGACGAGGCTGCATGGAAGAGGAAGAGTGACCCCCAGATCGGTGCTGGATGTCCCTGGTTTTGAAGAGCTCCCTCTTCACCCGAAAGGAAACTGCCAGGGAATGGTCAGCCCCTAGAAGTGATGTGGTGCGGCCCTTATCCCTGCATTGCCCCTGCTCTGACGCTCCTGATGTTTTCCAGCTCTTGTCTGCCTACTTATGCAGAGGACAATGCACACACATACTCCCATTGTTTTTCTTTATTTTCTCTTTTGCCTTTCCCCCTGATTTTTTGCAAGCAAGTGGAAACTACTTCCCTGGCTCAGACTAAGCCACTCTATCATATGCGTAGATGGTTTGGGAAAAGGGTGAGGACATAGGGATATTAAGGTCTGTTATGCAACCACCAACTGCACCCTTTCTCCCTGTCAGTCTTTCTAAAATGGGTGCAACTGAGCAAGAAATTTTGGAGGGCTCTCTGCAGATCATGACCACTACTGCAAAAGCAACTGAAGCATGTATTTTGCCAGCAGTGGGACATATCTTGACGCTCCAAACCAATGTCATCTGAGCAAAGCTCAGCAGACTGGTGAGGGGCTAGAAGAAGTGTCTGTATAGATAAAGTGTGAAAGAATATTTCACCCCGATGGGTACAATCACACTTTCAAGCAGTGTCATTTTTGAATCAAAAGACAAATCTCTTTCGATTGATGGACAAAATCAAGTGAATGTACTTTTCTTTTAAGGTAAAAAGATTAATGATGATCTTAAGGAATACTGCTTTATACGCTTTCTTGTTTTTGGTTCATTCAAATACATTACTAAAGCTCCAAAAAGGTTTTTCTGTCCAATGTCAAGGGGCTTTTGTGTGGAACAAAAGACTCTGTTGTAACAGAAATTGTTATAAAATTAATATTCAAGTATATATTCACTCCATTCAATTGTACTTATTGAGCACTTACTGTGTGCAGAGCACTGTACTAAGTGCTTGGAAAGTACAATTTGACAACATACAGAGATGGTCCCTACCCAACAATGGGCTCACAGTCTATATCCAGGTGCAAGTTGGCAGTCTATTTACACTGGGGCTGGTACAGAGCCCGTTGTTGGGTAGGGACCGTCTCTATATGTTGCGGACTTTTACTTCCCAAGTGCTTAGTACAGTGCTCTGCACCCAGTAAGCACTCAATAAATACGACTGAATGAATGAATGAACAGAGAAGAAAACATTTTCCTCCCTTGAGAGGTAGACTCTCATGCATTCTAAATTCCACAAGGAATGTAAATAAGCTGGTCTGGGCACCCAGGGAGTGTGCCCAAGCCAAAGAGAATACCCTGCAGAAAGAAATGTGAGATCTCTGCTCTGCCCCTACCCACACTGGACCGCCTTGGTATCTTCAAGGGCCGGACGTCTGAGACGCTGCCCGCCTGGTGGAAGAGGGGAGCCCAGAGCTTAATATTCTCTCCAGGTTTGAGGTGTCATCTTCCCACAGAGAGCTTTATTGGTGAAATCTACAGTTTTGTACCAGGCCAGTCCAGGCCAGTCCCAGGCCCATAGACCAACTTAAGCGGAGTTCTACAGCCTCCACAGTGCCGTAGAGTTCTGGGGCAAAGGGTTGCAGGATGGGCACCAGGGCCTTAACACATTCCCAGATGCTCAATGGTCCCCAGTGGATTGCTGAGCCTGGTGAAGAACAAGCTAGCAGATGGTAGAGGTGTTTCCTGGAAGTGAGACCTAGGCCCACTTCCTTTCCCCGTTGACTTGGGCTGGACTCCGATGTGCAGCCCAGTATTTAAATCTGTGTACGGCCAGGTACTGGAATTTAGGCCATCACTCCACTCAAGTGCAGCCCAATAAATGACACCCAGTATGATGAGGAAGGGAGGTTAGGTTCAGTACAGTGGTCACAGAAGGCACTCAGTAAATATAGGGGATGATGCAAGATGTTGCATCAAAAACTGAGATTTCTTTAAGCATACATGAGAAGCAGCATGTCCTAGTGGAAAGGGCACAGGCCTGGGATTCATAAAGTCCTGACTCCACCACTTGTCTGCTGTGTGACCTTAGGCAAGTCTCTACACTTTTCTGTGCTTCAGTTACCTCATCTATAAAATGGGGATTGAGACCATGAGCCCCACATGGGACAGGGACTGAGTCCAACTTTATTTGCTTGTATTCACCCCAGGACTTAGTACAGTGCCTGGCTCATAGTAAGCGCTTAACAAATACCATCATTATTACTACTTGTATTTTACTGAGATGGCAGGAAAAGACTGACAGGTCAAACTTGACCTTTAGCCAAACCCTTTTAGTGGGCCTCTGTTTCTACACATCATTCCCTGAATATCCATTCTAATCCAGCTCTTGGTTTATGTGGAAAGAGGAAAGACATTTTAAACCTACCTCTTCACAGGTAGTCCTGAAATCCATGTGCTATGGCACGGCAGAGAGTATTTGTCTGGAAAAAAGAGAGAAATAGACCTCAGCATCAAAGACTATATAGGAGGAAACCATGAATATGGATATTAAATTTAAAAAGCAAAAGTCTTATCCTCCATCTAGGTTTATGGCTTTCTCAGAGAGGGAAAGAATTCACAGGAACTGCTGTTGGGGCATAAATGAAGTGGAAGGAAAGAGAGAAGAAAAAGAAGTCAGCGGCTTTTATAAAATATCAATATTCTCATTTCATTCAGTAAACTTAAGTGGGAAAGAGTATTTCAGCCCATCTCTCTGCTCCACTAAGCATGCAAACATGATCTATTGTACGATTAACCTATTTCCTCAAGTGTTGTTTTATTTCTTACATTCATTTTTGAAGTCGTAGTTGCTGCTGGGAAAAGGACCTTGGAAGGAGTAATTAAAAGTTGCATTTCACGCTGTTATCTCTTGCAAAGGGTTGACTAATCTTTTTTCTTCTAATTAAAAAGCTTTATGCCCGACTAATTTTTTCTCTTGGACGTTAGGTCTTATTCACAAACATTATTGGTATGGAAAAGCAAATCATTTATCAGAGGGACTAATTTTCTGAAGCATCACTGTGCTGGAGAAGCCAAAATTACCCCAAACTGGAACTCACTGGAGTCCTGGTTTTGGTGCAATGCGCACCATGATCACTGACTGAGCAGATAGAGCTGGGCTTCAAACACATGTCAAGCTGAACTTTGGAATTTGCACAGTGCACAGTTAAATAGTTTTGTTTCAGTCACCAGGTACACTTACTGGAATAAGGTGCTGTCATAGGATAATGGTATCCTGTCATTGTAAAACAATACTGACAGAGCCTAGTGATTTAGGAAAATGAGATGTCACAGCAAAATAATGCTTTAATTTCAGAGTAGATAACACATGGGCCTTTGTGATGATGAACTACTATGTACCGATTTTGTACTTGCTCTATGTGACTGATGAAATTTTAATAACCCCAGCCCACGGATATCTGTGAAACAGATTGTCATCTGTTTCCCAAACCAATACTGAGTTGATAGATTACCACTGACCTACACAGAGTCCTGTTATGGATCGCGACATATATTTCTTTGAGGGTTTCATTGTTTTCTTTATTACCAAAAATGTATTTGTTGATACAATAGGTGTAACTACTGACTGTGGGCCACAAATAACTTGTTTCGGTTTGCAGACTTTCCCTTGACAACAAAGAGCTGAATCTGAAAAACACCAAGAAACGGAGGATCAACTCTGTGTGAGGTGAAAAGTGATTATCTGGTGATTATTCTTTCAGTGTTTCAAGTACAAAAATAAATTGATGGGTAACTATAGTTCTATCCCAGTGGACAGGTGTTTATTCTATCCCCCATGCCTTTCTTCCACTCTGACAGTCTCTGAAAAGGCAGGAGGAGGGAGTTAGGTGGGGAAGCAGTTTAAAATACCCTGCTATCAAACCTAAAGGAAAGTTCCTAACTCTGATCTGAGAATATGCAGCAAAAGGAGGGACAGTTGCCATGATTTCTGCTTTTGTACTCTTCCAAGTGCTTAGAACAGTGCTCTGTACACAGTAAGTGCTCAATAAATACAGTTGATTGATTAAAATATTGTTTGTTAATGGAGGAGCCCAATTACACTAGGTACTAAAGTTATTCTCCCTGGGAGTAGAGGGAAGTATTTTGGGAGGAGCTGTGCCTGAGTGTCTTAATGCTGAGGATGCCACAGAGAACTCAATGAATGGCCAGTCTCCCAGTCACCTGGCAGACTGCTACTCCTCTCAAAGAGCTTTTTCTGCTATCAGGAAATATCTTCAGAGATTGAGAGAATGGAAAAACATAACTTCCTTCATAAAACAATTGCAACTGAGTCAGTGCTCAATCACTAGACTTCTAGGGGAAAAGAAAGTTTGTCTTTTATTGAGTTATCCTTCATACTTGAAGATGCTGCTATGATGATGAAATTCACCAGTGAGGCTGCTTCTTCTTGTGCCACAAAGAGGTCACCTCCCACGTATGCTCTGCTCACCCCGCTTGGCTAGATCAGAGGGTCAGGAAAAGGAACTTAGGGGTGCCTAGGAGTCAGAGTAGGGTAATCTGCTTTGAAAGATATGATGGTGAGGGGAGGAGGGTGGGAAATTTAAAAGCATCCAGGGGTTGGAATGGTTACCTTGTCTTTTTGCAATGGCTAGCACATTTGAAGTTTTTCTAAATTAAGAAAGCCCCAGTCTAAATTAAAAATAGAAAATTTGTACTCTTTTTGCAGGCTATTAATGTACCACTATACTTATTTCTGGGAAAAGGGTCACAACTTGTTATTCAGTAGGTGTTTTTTGCTCGAGAGGAATTATTTTAGACATTTTAAGCATGCTATGCATATGTATACCCATGTATATATACATATATATGTGCAATTGTTCATTCATTTTTTAACTAAAATATATTTAAATATTTCATGCAGCTCCCTTAAAACAATATCATAAAAATGCATTCTTGAAGGCTTGAATCTGTTTTCTGAGGTTACCCAAGGTGTGATGAAAAATTGATTGCTGTACCTTTCGGGAGGCAATTCTTAAAAAAACAATTTTTTCATAATCCTCAAGGTCACATTTCTAACTAGGCCAAAAATATGGTATCTTACAAATACAAATGTCACTCCGATGTCTATTCCATCACTTACTATGACTTCAGATGTTGTATTTGTTAAATTATTTTCACTTAACCATAAGGACAAGGTGCTATTCTGTAATAATAATAATAAATATGATATTTGTTAAGCGCTTATTACGTGCCAGTCACTGTTCCACGCATTGGGGTGGATACAAGCAAATTGGATTGGACACAGTCCCTGTCCCAAGTGGGGCTCAATCTCCATTTTACAGATGAGGTAACTGAGGCCTAGAGAAGTGAAATGACTTACCCAATGTCACACAGCAGACAAGTGGCAGAGCTGGGATTAGGATCCATGACCTTTTGATTCCCAGGCCCAGGTTCTATCCACTGTGCCATGCTGCTTCATGCTGCAGAATCCAGATTATCTATAGACTGTAAACTCATTATGGACAGGGAAAGTGTCTGCTAATTCTGCTGTATGGTACTCTCCCAAATATTTAATCCAGTGCTCTGCACATAGTAAGTGCTCAATAAATGCCAGTGATTGACTGATTCAGATATCTGGGGCATTGGGGTATGCAAATTGTTAATTTCTTTCTTTTTGTCTCCAGGAACAAGCTGAAATAGCAGTGGTGGTACAGGCTTCAATTTTCTTGGCATTCCTTCTCCCTTTGAACATCACCTTCCTGCCAATAGAATCACCCTTCAGAGATTGAGGAGCAGCATATTTTGCATAATGCTGTAATGTTTTGGGATCTCCCTGACCATTCGGAATTCTGTAACTGGGCTTCTATTCCACACAATTGGTATTACCTAGTCTAATTAATTTCTGAGAATTAAATTTAATCCTAGATCGCGAGGCTCCTGGAGGGACAGAGTCTAATACTCTACTTTGTTCTCATCAGATCAAGTGCATCCTCTGGTCACTTTGCTGACTAACTGTCAACCCTCCCAACTCCCATTTTGCTTCAAACTTCAAGACTACTCATTCCTCACCCTTCCTCTATACTCTTTTGAGCTGAAGAAGGAAAAGTAATGTGTGTTTCAAAATGAAGTTAGGAGACACCCCATCTCTTGGATGCTGTGTCACGTTGGAGTCAGATGAATGCTACTAGTTTCGACTTCGAAGGACGTCATACCACTGGTGCCCTCTTAGGATAAGGATATCCTTATAAAGGAAATTATCTGAACATAATTGTGTAAGGGAAGACAGAAAGGATTCACTTTCCAACATGAAGAACAATAGGGAAGAAATTTTGAAAAGAAAGTCCATATAAATATTAATGATCGATTCTTTTTTAAAAGAATATATTAAGTTGATTACTTTCCCTTTGAATAAAATACAAAATGAAATGCACTTTTCTAGTTCCCTCATTTACTTAGTGGCACTGACACTTGTCATTGGGTAGCTTTACAAGAGCAGCATATTTGAAATGGAAATTCTTGATAAATACAATGCTGTTGGTTGTGATGCCCATTAGAATGTCATATATTAGGCTTTCTTCAATGATTTAGAAAAACGAAGAAATGTGCTAGCTACTGCAAATAGACTTGACAACCTTTGGAGATAATACCATTGGTAGTCAAAGGTTTGTGAAGCTAATACACATTTACATAGCACACCTTTCCTCTTGTTGAAATAGCATATTAATCCAGTCCATTTCTTATTGCTCCCTTAATTCAATCACCATTCTAATAACCTTAACATATTAATCCAGTCCATTTCTTATTGTTCCCTTAATTCAATCACCATTCTAATAACATTTTTAACTACTAAAAATAATAATACCCTGAATATTTACATAGTGCTTCTATTTTTCCAAAGTACTTTCATACCTATTATCTCATTTTATCATCATCATATCTTCTCTGTAAGTTTGGTAGAAGAAGACCTTGTTATCTCCATCTTACAAATGAAGAAACAGAGACCCAGAGAGGTTACAGACTTATCTAAGGTTACACAGCAGGCCAGTGGAAGAGCTCATATGAGGAATTAGGTATCCTGAGGGTACTACAATATGATAGTCAACTTTTTCTTCACTGGAAGCAAAAGAATCTCTGGTTGTGTCCTGCCGGATTATCGGGTCACCCTGTCCCCTCCCTGACCTAAGTGCTTGGGATTGGGTGCATAATGACACACAGTGATTGCAGGCTTAGTACTCTACCCGCTCACCCACGGCCTCTTCCATCTCATCTCGTCACATGTCCGCTCAAGCATCCCGTCTGGGGAAGATTGGCCTGATAGTGGAGATGGCGGCTGGACTAGAATTCACTCATTCCTTCATTCAATCGTATTTATTGAGCGCTTACTGTGTGCAGAATACTGTACTAAGCGCTTGGGAAGTACAAATCGGCAATATATAGAGACGGTCTCTACCCAACAACGGGCTCACAGTCTAGAAGGCATTAGGCAAGCGGTATTCAGTGCCCTGGCACCTTCCCCAAAACAGATTAGGCAGTGTTTTCAATCTGTTCCTCAGCCTTGTTCAATAAAAATAATGATAATACTAATAATAAGCATGTTTTAAGTGCTTACTATGTGCCAAGCACTTTTCTAAGTCCTGGGGTAGATATAAATGAATCAGCCTGGACCCAGACCCTGTCCCACACTGGGCTCACAGTACAAGTAAGAGAGAGAACAAGCTAACTCCCATTTTACAGATGAGAAAATCAAGGCACAGAAAAGTGAAAGGATTTGCCCAAGATCACTCAGCAGGCAAAAGGCAGAGCCAGGATTAGGACCCAGACCACCTTACTCCCAAGACTGTGCTCTTTACTCTGGGCCACACTTCTATTCACGGAAGGTAGGGTGAGTCCAGACTCCTTTCCAGTTCCACAATACCAAGATTATATCCTACCTCAAAACATAACAAAAAAAAATTTTTAAATCTTGCAAGCTCTCTTCCTGACTCATGGTACAACCCAGAGCAAACCAGGGTGTCTTTTAGGTGAAACAGGGTAGTGGTTTAACAGAGCATACCACCACTACAAAGTTGCACGGCCCATTAAGTCTAGAGGAATACCATAGTCAATTGAAAATGTACGACTAATTTAGTTAGACAGAATGTAATTACCTAGTTTGAATTATTTCCAGAACTGTGAACCTAAAAGCCTTGCCCTTTTAGAGAGCTGTAAAATCTTTAATGACCAAAATCAGGATTTTAGTTTTCAAAATTCCCTTCAAAGAGGATTATGTTCACTGGCTTCTGCAGTATCAGTACTTAACAGACAGAGAAGGGAGTGTCATAAGAGGGAGTGATGGGGGAGAAATGGGCTCTAATTTCTCCAGTGTGAAATTATGACTCTGGGAATACATTGCTTCTAAAACCAAAGCTTTTAGAAGATGGAGAAACACATTCCAAACGGTGACATGCCTTACAAGTGGCAGATACAACAGCAGGGCTAAGAACCATCTTACCATGTGCACTTGAGGTAGCAGTAATGGTATTTGAATACCAAATTCTACTATGAGTTGGGGAAGTACAACAGAAGCCAAATCCTTATCCCAGTCCAAAAGTTGTTTACAATCTAAAGGGTGAGGCCAATCTATAAAGTACTCATAGCGGGAGCAGTAGGAAGAGTGGGGATGAAATAGAGATGCAGCATGGCCTAGTGGATAGAGCACAGTCTTGGGAGTCAGAAGGTTCTGAGTTCTAATACCAGCTATGCTATTTGTGACCTTGGGGAAGTCATTTAGTTTCTCTGTGCCTCGGTTATCTCATCTGTAAAATGTGAATTAAGGCTTGTGAGCCCCATGTAGGACATGGACTGTCCAACCTGCCTAACTTGCATCTACCTCAGAGCTTAGTACAGTGTCTGACACATAGTAAGTGCTTAATGCCATTAAAATATATATGGAACAAATATGCTAAGAGGAAAGATCAGAATGAACTGATAATTACCAGAATAAATAATACATACTGGAATACACAATTATGCACATCAGCTGAAGAGCAATGGCAACACAGAAGGGAGAGAGAGTAGGGGAACTGAGGGTTAAGTCAGGCAAGGCCTTTTGGAGGAGATGTGATCTGAATAAGATTTTGAATGTGGGGAGAATGATGGTCTGTCAGATTTGAAGTGGGAGGGAATTCCACACCAGAAACAGGATGTGGAAGGTGGTGGCGTCGCTAGTGATGTAGCCAAATCGAGGTACAGTGAGTAGGTTAACTGGCCTTAAAGCTAATGTTAAGAACTGTCTGTTTGATGTGGATATGGACGGGCAACTACTGGTGGTTCTTAAGGAGTTGGAAAACATGGACTGAAAATTTTTTTAGAAAAAAGATCTAGGAAGCAGAATGAAGTTTGGACTGAAGTGGGGTGAGATAGGAGGCAGGGAGGCCAGCTAGGAGGCTGATGCAGTAGTCAAGGCGGCATAGGATCACTGAGAAGCAGCATGGCTTAGTGGAAAGAGCACAGGCCCGGGAGTCGGAGGACCTGGGTTCTAATCCCAGCTCTGCCACTTGTATGCTGTGTGACCTTGGGCAAGTCACTTAACTTCTCTTTGCCTCAGTTAACTCATCTGTAAAATGGGGATTAAGACTGTGAGTCCCATTTGGGACAGGGGCTATGTCCAACCTGACTAGCTTGTGTGTACCCCAGTGCCTAGTACAGTGTCTGGCACATAGTAAGCACATAATAAATATCATTAAAAATGTGCTTGGCTCACCATAGTAGCTGTTGTAATGGAAGGGAAAGAGTGGATTTTAGCGATGTTGTGAACTTTGCAGTGGCAGGATCTGGTGACAGATTGAATGTGTGGGTTGAATGAGAGAGATGAGGTAATTATATAACCAAAGTTAAAGACTCGTGAGACAGGGAAGGTGGTTGGTGCTGTCTACCCTGATGGGAGAGTTAGCGGGACAGCAAGGCTTGGGTGATAAAATGAGTTCTGTTTTGAATATATTACATTTGAGGTGTCGGTGGGAAGTCTAAGTAGAGATATCTTCTACTTGGATCTCAGTGATAGAGACATCTTCAAATTTCAAAAACAATGCAAAGAAATATCAAACATCAAGCACACTTTATAAGACTACCAAGAGAAAGTGCAAGTGACTTGTCTGGCGGACACGCAGACTCTTTCACACAGGCCGCTTATTGCCTTGCAATAGTATTGAATTAAACAGTACCTTAGTTGACAAGAGAACTGATGAACCTTTCTAAGTGCCTGATCACGTAGCGGAAAGACATGAGCCCTAGGACTTCAGTGGTCATGTCTACGGCACAGCAAGCCTAACTACAGTTTGAAATCAATTGGTGGTAATTATTGAGCATTTTGTAAAGAATACTGTTCTAAGCAATTGAGAGGATACAATACAAATGGTAGGCATGAACTCTGCCCTCAAGTACAGTCTAAAGGAGGGAATAGACATTAAAATAAAATAATGGACAAGGGAAGCAAACGGATATAAGGATATGTGTATATGTGCTGTGGGGATGCGGAGAGTACCAGCCTGTTCAGGAACTGGGATTAAGTGCATGGGAGAGGGGAGGGAGGGAGGGAAAGTAGGATGGGGAGATGAGAGATTAGGCAGGGAAAGCTTTCTTCTAGGGTAAAAAAAATGTCATGGAAGCTGTTTGCATCTTTATATCTCTAACTGTAGCTCAGGCTTATCTGACGCTAACAGGGTTTGATGCAATGATTTTTTTTTTTTTTGTTTGACTGTTTAACTCTAAACTCAGACCATTAAACTGGGCTAGTTTTTTCCCCCTCCAGAGATAGTTCTGGAGCTTTCTTCCTTATTGGCTCAGGAGTTTGCCCAGTCACTGACTATCATTCCCCAAATTGGAGATGACTTCCTGCATTAGCTTCCGTACATTCAACTCCCTTCTCAGGCCCCCGGTTCCTCCCCCTCCTCCTTCCCTCACCCCCAACGATCTGGCCTCCTACTTCATTAACAAAATTAAATCCATCAGGTCCGACCTCCCCAAAGTCTCTTCCCCCCTTTCTCCAACCCCCCGGCTCTCAACATTCTCTGCTACTCTCCCATCCTTCCCAGTGGTATCCTCAGAGGAACTCTCCTCCCTCCTCTCAAGTGCTACTCCGGCCACCTGTGCTTCTGACCCCATTCCCTCTCATCTTATGAAATCTCTCGCTCCATCCCTTCTCCCCTCCTTAACTTCCATCTTCAACCGCTCACTCTCCACTGGTTTCTTCCCCTCTGCCTTCAAACATGCCCATGTCTCTCCCATCCTAAAAAAACCCTCTCTTGACCCCACCTCACCTTCTAGTTATCGTCCCATATCCCTCCTACCATTCCTTTCCAAACTCCTTGAACGAGTTGTCTACACGCGCTGCCTAGAATTCCTCAACAACAACTCTCTCCTCGACCCCCTCCAGTCTGGCTTCCGTCCCCTTCATTCCACGGAAACTGCGCTCTCAAAGGTCACCAATGACCTCCTGCTTGCCAAATCCAACGGCTCATACTCTGTCCTAATCCTCCTCGACCTCTCAGCTGCCTTTGACACTGTGGACCACCCCCTTCTCCTCAACACGTTATCTGACCTTGGCTTCACAGACTCCGTCCTCTCCTGGTTCTCCTCTTATCTCTCCGGTCGTTCTTTCTCAGTCTCTTTTGCAGGCTCCTCCTCCCCCTCCCATCCTCTTACTGTGGGAGTTCCCCAAGGTTCAGTGCTTGGTCCCCTTCTGTTCTCAATCTACACTCACTCCCTTGGTGACCTCATTCGCTCCCACGGCTTCAACTATCACCTCTACGCTGATGACACCCAGATCTACATCTCTGCCCCTGCTCTCTCCCCCTCCCTCCAGGCTCGCATCTCCTCCTGCCTTCAGGACATCTCCATCTGGATGTCCGCCCGCCACCTAAAGCTCAACATGTCGAAGACTGAGCTCCTTGTCTTCCCTCCCAAACCTTGTCCTCTCCCTGACTTTCCCATCTCTGTTGACGGCACTACCATCCTTCCCGTCTCACAAGCCCGCAACCTTGGTGTCATCCTCGACTCCGCTCTCTCATTCACCCCTCACATCCAAGCCGTCACCAAAACCTGCCGGTCTCAGCTCCGCAACATTGCCAAGATCCGCCCTTTCCTCTCCATCCAAACCGCTACCCTGCTAATTCAAGCTCTCATCCTATCCCGTCTGGACTACTGCACTAGCCTTCTCTCTGATCTCCCATCCTCGTGTCTCTCTCCACTTCAATCCATACTTCATGCTGCTGCCCGGATTATCTTTGTCCAGAAACGCTCTGGACATATCACTCCCCTCCTCAAAAACCTCCAATGGCTACCGATCAATCTGCGCATCAGGCAGAAACTCCTCACCCTGGGCTTCAAGGCTGTCCATCACCTCGCCCCCTCCTACCTCACCTCCCTTCTCTCCTTCTACTGCCCAGCCTGCACCCTCCGCTCCTCCACCACTAATCTCCTCACTGTACCTCGCTCTCGCCTGTCCCGCCATCGACCCCCGGCCCACGTCATCCCCCGGGCCTGGAATGCCCTCCCTCTGCCCATCCGCCAAGCTAGCTCTCTTCCTCCCTTCAAGGCCCTGCTGAGAGCTCACCTCCTCCAGGAGGCCTTCCCAGATTGAGCCCCTTCTTTCCTCTCCCCCTCGTCCCCCTCTCCATCCCCCCGCCTTACCGCCTTCCCCTCCCCACAGCACCTGTATATATGTATATATGGTTGTACATATTTATTACTCTGTTTATTTATTTATTTATTTATTTTACTTGTACATTTCTATCCTACTTATTTTATTTTGTTGGTATGTTTGGTTCTGTTCTCTGTCTCCCCCTTTTAGACTGTGAGCCCACTATCGGGTAGGGACTGTCTCTATGTGATGCCAATTTGTACTTCCCAAGCGCCTAGTACAGTGCTCTGCACATAGTAAGCGCTCAATAAATACGATTGATTGATTGATTGATTGATTGAAACTAAAATCACTATTGATTGGATAGGGGAAAAAAATGTCATGGAATCTGTTTGCATCTTTATATCTCTAACTTTAGCTCAGGCTTATCTGATGCTAATAGGGTTTGATACAATGATTTTTTTGTTTGTTTGCTTGATTGTTTAACTCCGCACTCAGACCATTAAACTGGGCTAGTTTTTTTCCCCCTCCAGAGGTAGCTTTGGGGCTTTCTTCCTAATTGGCTCAGGAGTTTGCCCAATCACTGACTATCATTCCCCAAATTGGAGATGAATTCCCGCATTAGCTTCCTAAAACTAAGTGCTCACCACCCCCATCACCACTACGGAGGGGCCCTGAATTCTCTCCCTGGCCCACTCTTGCCCTTGTATATGTGTGACGCATTCCCTTCGGCAGGTTCATGTCTACTTAAAAGATAACTGATAATTGTCTTAAAAGACAATTAAAAGATAATTTCCAACTAAGGGTTGTCCTAGAATGGCAATACCTGGGTCTGAGACTATATGTTAGAACAACAGCAAAGATTGCAGGGCTGGGTGGGGAGGATAAGAGGATTTAATGATGCTGGTTCCAGAGGATGGAAAGAAGGACAAGTTTCATAAAAAATAAAATAAGCCCCTTCCACTTTCCCTTAATATTTTGAGCCTTGGAGATTCCCTTCTTGCTAAGACTAGGACATTTATCCCACTTCATCTCTTTGTTCTCCTAGTACAACTCAGCCCACACAATTCAATCTCCTGCATGCTTTTTTACGTTTTCTATTAATAGAATTAGCAAGACTCCCCTTCCACAAATTTCTACAATCTCTCCCAAAACATCGGTCAATCCATATCTGTAACTACCCATCTCTTAGCCTTTAGGAAAGGTGCCAGGGCAAAGGTGAAAAAAACATTCTAATAATATAAAACAATTCCAGTTACAATGCAGAGTACAAGATGACTTTAAATCTTATTACTGTAATAAAGTGATGGGAAATTATGTTGAACTCAGGTCAATACCTTAATTAATTGAATTTTTTACATCTGTTTTGTAGCAAAGAGCACATATCATTTGCTTTATACTTTCCCCAGGGATGTTTAAAATGGAGAGATGATCACAATCATTTAATAATATATGTTCTTACAAATTTTATAAGATGACTCTGATACAGTGTAATACGTAGATTGTCTCAAATATACACATTAGCTGGGGAAAGAAAAAGCAGTGACAAGGTTAAAGATGCTTTTCCAGCTATCATATTTTGTCTCTTTTTCATAAAGTGCTTTTTTGAGGCAGAAAATATCTGAATTCATTTTTCAAAAACAATGTCAAATTGTTCTAAGGTGAAGAAACGTCTGATCAAAGGTTCTGACTTGGAGGCATTTTTCAGGGTTTGTGTTTGTGAAATCGACACCAAACTAGCTGTTAAAGAACATTTAGTTGCCAAGAAGAGGAATGCAAATCAATCCCACATATGCAGCTCATATTTTTAAATACAGGCATCAGAGCCCACCTGTTATCAATTTCTTCACAAAGTGTGCCATAATTGTAAATCAGCCATGAATCTGAAGCGGTACAACATGCCACTCAACCCCCTCTTCAAGTGGCAAGATTGAAGATGTCTTGGATTATATGTACACTCATGTAGTCCAGTTCAGATGGCAAGAGGTGAAACTGATCACTTAATTTATAAAATATGATCAAATCAGTAAAAACACTAATATCAGTTGCTTCCTGCAGCTAAGTCACCAGATCCTTAAATAGCTGATGCAGCTGACCTGCGAAACCTGCCAAATCCTTAGAAGACCCACCAAGGACCCAGACAGATAAATGAAGGTGTAACAGCTGCCAAAGCTGGGCTTTCCATTTTTTTCCTGTCCAGAGGATGTCTCCATCCATCAAACTAAGTCTTCTTCTAACTAGACCGTGCACTTCATCAAAAGAATGAGAAAAGCCAGGAGAAATACTCTACTTGACTAAATAGCCCGGGAATTCCAACGCAGAGTTAAAGAACTAAATGAAAAAGAACATTAACAAAAGAGGTAGGGAAGCATCATTTGAAGCTTGAAGGTGAAATGGCCCAAACAAATAAAAGAACATTTTTCCCAGCAGGTAACACTCTGGACGTTGTGCTCCCAAAAGAGCAATAGGCTTGAGAAAGGTTTGGATAAATTCATAATAATAATAATTATGGGAATTATTAAGCACTTACTGTGTGCCAGGCACTGTACTAAGCACTGGGGTGTATACAAGCAAATCAGGTTGGACACAATCCATGACCCACATGGGTCTCACAGTCTTAATCCCCATTTTACAGATGAGGAACTGAGGGACAGGGAAGTTAAGTGTCTTACCCAAGGCCACACAGCAGACAAGTGGCAGAGCAGGGATTAGAACCCATGGCCTTCTGACTCTCAAGCCCGAGCTCTATCCACCATGCCATATGAGAGATCTATAACGGGGAATAAGAGGCTACATTTAGGGGTGGTAGATGGCATAAGAGAAGAGGTGCCAATTCCATGGATGCAGTGGGACAACTGTCTCCATAGCTTTTTGACCTGGGCTCTTAGCTATGTTCATCCTAGGTCTCTGATAACCCTTGACAGTTGCTATTCAGGACTGAAAATATCAAATCAATCAATCCATCAGTAGTATTTACTGAGGGCTTATTCTGTGCATAACAATGTACTAAGTACGAGAGAGTACGATAGAGTTACCGAGACAATCCCTGCCTTCAAGGAGTTTACAATTTAAAAGGAGAGACAGACACTAAAGGAAATTATAGCCAAGTGGCCTCTTTTTGTCCTTCTAGTGTTTTAAATACTCTCCTCTCTAGCTCAAGACTGGGGCACTTATGGGAACCATAACCAATGTTTCCTCGGCCCAGTCGGAGAGTGGATGATGCAAGTCGTGTAAATACTGTGACTGCAAGTGGTTCTGCTCTTGAACCGTCTTGTCACCCTGCCTCGAAAGAAGCTACAAATACTGGTTTGCCCAGGAGTGCCAAGCAGCTAGCGCCAGCCCTGTAGGAAATCTGATTCTGAACATTTGCCTCCAGCAACTCTTCATGGTTTTTGCCAAAATTCAGCAGGCACATTCCAATCTCTCATAGCTAGTTTTCCCTCCTCCCTCTCACATTGCTAGGCACAAGATCCACATATCTCTACCTGCTTCTCAGAAATAACTGCTCCTCCTTTACTGAGTTCCTGACTGCTTTGTGACCCAGAATTTTTTCTAGTTTTGATGGAACCTCAAAGACCAGACTGCATTCGGTTTACCCTGGCCTGTTTCAGAAATCCTTGGTTGAATCAGAAGAAAAAGAAAATTCTGGTATTTGTTAAGTGCTTAGTGTGTACCCGGCACTGTTCTAAGTGCTGTGCTGGATAAAAGCAAATTGGGATGGATACAGTCTCTGTCCCATGTGGAGCTCACAGTCTCAATCCCCATTTTACAGATAAGGAAACTGAGGCCCAGAGAAGTGAAGCAACTTGCCCAAGGTCACACAGCAGACATGTGGCGGAGCCAGAATTAGAACCCATGATCATCTTACTCCCAGATCCATGCCCTATCCACTATGCCATGCTGCTCCCCAGGGAATATCTGACTCACCCACTTAGGAATATCCTACTTTATGGCTCTCAATCAGCTCTCTCCCTCCTACCTCACCACCCTGATTTTCTACAATTCATCCTGCACACTTCACACCTCTAATGACAACCTACTTACTGTACCTTAATCTCATCCATCATGCCTACTCTTTATTGCTCCTATTCATCCTTCACTTATGCATTTGGATCTGTACCCCTTAAGGACTTGATACTCACTTTGCCTTCAGCCCCACAGCACTTACATACATATCAGTAATTTTATTTTCATGCCTGTCTCCCCCCTAGACTGTAAACTCTGCATGGCAAGGATCTTGTGTACCAACCTACCATATTTTACTCTCCTAAGGGCTTAGTACAGTGTTCTGCACACAACAGGTCCTCAATAAATACCACTGATTTCATTCAATCATATTTATTGAGCGCTTAATGTGTGCAGAGCACTGTACTAAGCGCTTGGGAAGTACAAATCGGCAACATACAGAGACAGTCCCTACCCAACAACGAGCTCACAGTCTACTCAGAGTAGTAATAAAAGTATTTATTTTCTCCACATATTAATCAATCAGTGGCATTTATTGAGCACTTACTGCGTGCAAAGCACTGTGCTAACTGATTGGGGGGGTATAGTGCAATAGAGTTGGTAGACACAATCACTGCACTCAAGGAGAAGCAGCATGGTGTAGTGGATAAAGCCTGGGCCTTGGAGTTAGAAAGTCATGGGTTCTAATCCCGGCTCCACCACTGGTCTGCTGTGTGACCTTGGGAAAGTCACTTCTCTTCTCAGGGCCTCAGTTATCTCATCTAGAAAATGGGGATTAAGGCTGTGAGCTGCAGGGGGGACAACTTGACAACCTTGTATCTACCCCAGCACTTAGAACAATGCTTGGCATATAGTAAGCGCTTAACAAGAACCATAATTTTTATTAGGATGAACTTCCAGCACACAGCCTGGGCTCCCCCTGAGAACGCCATCCTAGAGCTACGAGGTATCGCGGAGGTCTCTTTCCTCATCCTCTTTCAATAGCCCTCTACTTTTTGCAGGTAGATCATCCAAATTCCACTGTAACTTGCCTAGTTTGATCCATCTCTATCAGTGCATGTGTGAAAAATCAAAATCATATTATGGATGAATTTTGAACCATATTTGAAATTCACAGAGTGGAACAAGCATTTATTCACTTCTGCCAGAAGGTTTACTGCTCCGCATTCTTACAGATTTTATGTTCTTCAGGAAAATCGATGGCTAAAGCTGTGAGTCCTATCACAGCCCTTCAAGGCGAGGTCATCACACCTCATTTAGAGAGCATGGGATTGGGTTGAACTGTTCCAGGGGTGGAGTCAGTAGATAAAATTTCACAAAGTAGTGTTGTGATTGAGCACTTTAATATACTTAGTGAACTGGGATGGATGCTAAATGAGAGAACACCATACACTACAATATAAGTGGCTGCTAAAGCATGTAAACCTGTCATATTTTTATAGGAGGCATTTTCAAAGTTTATGAAAACCATGACTACTCCAGTAAACACATTTTTCTCTGGCTGGTACAAGAAAAATAAGAATGGATGAATTTTGCATGCAAAAAGAGCACATAATTGATATTTCTCATTACTGGCTGCAATTCAGGTTATTAAGATACAAGTAAATATAATTAATCTACTGCTATTGATTGATTTTATTTCAAGATTTAGTGAATTATGTGGAACTTTACTCATTTTCATAGCTTCAGCCTCCCAGCTAGATAACCTAGAGGCCTCAGTGCAACAAAAACATTTAAAAAGTTGTGTATCAGTATGGTGTTTTTTTTTTAACTCGGTCCTAAAAAGCTCCCACTTTATAAGGCTTGGAATATGAGCTGAGGTTGGCCTCTGCATGATATTAAAGAAGAACTCCTTCATTCAGTCATCCATTCAATAGTAACCTTGAGCACCTACCATGTGCAGAACCCTATACTAAATGCTTAGTATAGTATAAGGATGATCATTCAGACAGGGTCTCAGGCCCACAAAGTGCACACAGTCCAAGAATATTGGGGAGGGGACTAGTGGCAGAAATGAGGAAGAAATTTAGCAGAAAAATAGGAGAACAAGGACACCAATAAAGAATAAAGGTTGCGGCGATACATTATAGCTATACCTATTATAGCAGCGATTTCCAGACTCATAAGTGTCCCGGCACCCACTTAAGAAACCAAAACACTCAAATGTTCAGAGCAATTCTAATAATAATAGC
Source organism: Tachyglossus aculeatus (assembly GCF_015852505.1). NCBI lineage: Eukaryota > Metazoa > Chordata > Mammalia > Monotremata > Tachyglossidae > Tachyglossus > Tachyglossus aculeatus. The sequence continues at coordinate 14,065,178 of NC_052090.1, read as the reverse complement.
AGCAGCAGCAGCAGCAAATGTGGTATTTGTTAAGCACTATTCATTCATTTGTTCATTCAATCATATTTATTGAGTGCTTACTGTGTGCAGAGCACTGTACTAAGCGCTTCATGTCAGACATAATTCCTGTCCCACATGGGAATCACAGTTTAAGGTAAAAAGAGAACAGGTATTCAATCCCAATTTATAAATGAGGAAACTGAGGCTCGGGGAATTTAAATGACTTGCCCAAGGTCACCCAGCAGGAAGTGGCAGAAGTGGGTGTAATAATAGAAGTAATAATTGTGATATTTGTTACGCACTTACTATGTGCTAGGCAGTGTGCTAAGTGCTGGGGTGAATCAATCAATCAATCAATCGTATTTATTGAGCACATACTGTTGTACTAAGCACTTGGGAAGTCCAAGTTGGCAACATATAGAGACAGTCCCTACCCAACAGTGGGCTCACAGTCTAAAAGGGGGAGACAGAGAACAAAACCAAACATACTAACAAAATAAAATAAATAGAATAGATACGTACAAGTAAAATAAATAAATAAATAGAGTAATAAATATGTACAAACATATATGCATATATACAGGTGCTGTGGGGAAGGGAAGGAGGTAAGATGGGGGGATGGAGAGGGGGATGAGGGGGAGAAGAAGGAAGGGGCTCAGTCTGGGAATACCAGCAAATCGGATTGGACATAATCCCTGTCCCGCATGGGGCTCACAGTCAATCTCCATTTTACAGAAGAGGTAACTGAGGTCAGAGAAGTGAAGTGATTTGCCCAAGGCCACACAGCGGACAAGTCATGGAGCTGGTATTGGAACCCACTATCTTCCAAATCCCAGGTCCATGCTCTATTCACTACGCCTTTAGAACCCAGATCTCCTGCCTTCCCATCCTGAGCTCTTTCCACTAGGCTACACTGCTTCTATGTGTTTGGAATGAATGGCTGCAGGCAATGCCTTCTGGCTGCCCTCTCCGCATAGCTGAGTTCGGGGTGGCAGACGGAAGGTATCAGTCTTTCCACCTGTCCTAATGTGAAGGAGTTGCTTTCGAGGCAGCGGAGCTACAAGTATTTCTTTCTGCTGCCCTGCCGGGCTTGAGGTTCCTCAAGAATCTGCCCAAACCCAGCAGTCGCGATCAGTGACACACTTCCCGCTTCTGCAGGTGCTTCTCCACCAGGGTTGGAGTTTAGAAAACAGCCTGAGATCTTGGCCACTTTAAGGGCCCCTTCTGCTCCCTTAGACCCTGAATGAACTTGCCCAAACATTCTGCCTAGCTCTGTCTCTTCCTACAGTACCTGAGGAGAGGGACTTTTTTTTTAGAAAATATCAGCAGGGCCATATTTGTCTGCATTCATTTTCTGAAAGGGCTTTGTTTAATGCAACTATATCCTTTCAAAGTAAAGGGAAAAAGAATTGGCCAGCTCACTAATGGTAAATAACAGTGACTTCTTATTGTGATTAAATCCTTCACAGTACAAGGGGAGTGCACAGTTTGCCCTGTGGATGCTTAATAAATACGTACATGTGAGCAGGTAGGGTGGGGGCCACTATATATGAAAGGCCAGGGGGATAATGATACTGTTTTCCTTATATTTGTTAGGCATTTAATATGTGCCCAGCACTGTTTTACGCTCCAGGGTTGATACAAGTTAATTAGGTTGGACACAGTCCCTGTCCCAAATGGGGCTCACAGTCTAAGTAATGAGAGAGAACCATTTTGGGGATGAGAAAGCCGAGGCACAGCGAAGTTAAGGGGTTTGCTCAAGATCACATAGCAGGCAACTGGTAGAGCTGGGATTAGAACCCAGGTCCTCTGACTCCTGGGCCTTGCTCTTTCCACTAGGTCACATTGCTTCCCTTAATAGGGTCTATAAAATAAAAGATTTATTGCAACCGACTAGCTTTGGGAGAGTCACTTTATCTCTCTATCTTATGCCTATTGCTGTACCTTTAAAAATAAAAAAATCAATAGCTGTCAAATTGGAATACTTAATGGCATGTATGCATGAGAGAACTATTTTGTTCAAGGAAATGTTCCCTTTATTGCTTCAGTCTGCATGGGCAAATGTAATATTAATTGCCAGAATAGCATTCCCAGGGATCATTCTGTATTGACAAGATTCAGTCTGGGACACAAATAACAATGATGTTGGCCCCCTCACCCCACCCCTGTCAAACCTGTCAATAGTATGAGGATTTTTGCATTCCCGAGCCATGAACCCTGACCTCTCTCCTGTCCTAGGAACACAATGTTCAATGTTTCATAAAGCCTTATTAAAAATCACGTTTTCTCCAGGTGGTCTTCCCTGACTAAGCCCTCATTTCCTCGACTGCCTCTTCCTTCTGTGTCACCCTTGCACTTGGATTTATTCACCTCACCCTCAGCCCCACAGCACGTAGGTACACAGCCATAATTTATTTTAATGTCTGTCTTCCCCTCTGGATCATTAGCCAGGAAATGTTTCTACCAGTTTTCCTAAATGCTTAGTACAGTGCTCTGCACCCTGTAAGCACTCAATAAATACAACTGACTATCAGAAGGATGACACCAAGCCCAGTCTCTCCAACTGCCAGCACAGAAGCTATAATGGCTTCCTTAAAAGCAGCACAACAGGGACAGGCTTAGGGCACAGCTGTGAATCCTTGCTCCGGCACATCTCCTGGATCTGCCAAACTATCACGAAGGTACAAGCTCCAGTCATACTGTGACCGGGCTACTGACTGATTAGAGAAACCTGGGAAATGATGGGTAAAGAGAGCCTAGCCTAGCCACTAGATGAGGTGGAATGGGAACCTTGAAGCCAATTGTGAGGAGTTTTTGTTTGGTATGGACATCCCAAAGAAGCCAGCGAAGAGTTCGAATATCTCCAGTCTCCTCTCTATGTTTTTTTTTCTCCAGTCAATACCACCCTGAAATAGTCTCTTTTGCTTCCAAAGGCTTGGAAGCATTTTAAATTCTTCAGCCACCTTAAATTGGCTAAACCTAGAATAATTGTTTGTTGTCACTCATAATTTGTGACTGCAAGAGTTCTTAGTCAGCAATCACAGTTTAAGACATTATCGTAAGGAAATCAGATTTTCAAGTAAGAATGTAAGAAGAAATACAGTCATAAAGAAAAGGATTCAAGCAATTGAACTTTATTATGCTGATTTGATTTTTCTTTCTGAATCTAGCTAAGCCTAAAAATAGAAGAGTTTCTCTTCCCTTTCAGTGATTAGTAGAGCAACCTGCCAAAGGCATATTGTGGGGTGAAAATAAAGTTCAAGAACTGTCCAGGCCATCTCTGAAGATCACATTTGCCAATACATCTGTTCTGCAACTATGGTATATAATTCTTGTACCATGTTTTGAAATGATTGAAAGATTTTTGGTCACTTCACCAAAAGCCTTTTTCTCCCCACTACCTCTTCTTCACTTCTGCAAACTTAATATTTGAAAAAAACGATAATGAGGCTGACTTGTTCCCTTTCTAATTCTTACTATTATGTCTTCCACCACCTATTGCCCTGCTTCTCCCTGTCATTCTCCTTAATCAATCTATGGTATTTATTAAGCATATACTGTTTGCAGACCACTGTACTAAGTGCTTGGGAGATCACAATACCATAGAATTTGTAGACATGACCCTTGACTTCAAGAAGTTTACCCCCCCATTCAATATACTACTACTAATAATAATAATGGCATTTATTAAGCGCTTACTATGTGCAAAGCATTGTTCTAAGTGCTAGGGAGGTTACAAAGTGATCAGGTTGTCCCATGGGGGGCTCACAGTCTTAATCCCCATTTTACAGATGAGGTAACTGAGGCACAGAGAAGTGAAGTGACTTGCCCAAAGTCACACAGCTGACAATTGGCAGAGCTGGGATTTGAACCCGTGACCTCTGACTCCAAAGCCTGGGCTCTTTCCAGGTCATCTTCCCTCTGTCATTTTTGATTCTCTTCCTTCTCTTTTTTGTCTCTTCCTTAATTCTAGTAAACAAGCAAGGTGGTCACTTCCTTAATTCTAGTAAACAAGCATCAGAGGTAGTGATGACATTTATTGAGGTCCTCCTGAGTTAGGTGGACGGCACTAACTACTGGGGAGATAATACCGAGGCACAAGTCAGGTTTCCTGCCCATAAGGAATTAAAAATCTGCCTAAACATTTTGGGGGGCTATTTTTGTGCCCACTTAATATCTATTTTCCTTTACTGATATTTGTGGAGACATCAGGCTGATCTTTAACCCTTCCCTACCAGAGAAGGGGCCACATCTTTGTACTTTTGCACCTAGAACATGGGTGCTAATAAGTATTTGCTTTCATTGATTGACGAAGGGGAATGTACCCAGACATTCCAGTAAATAATTGTAATTTTTTGTATATACAGGTTTTTGGGGAAAAAAGTATAATATATCATTCTTCTTGTCCCTGAATAACAAATCATTTCCCTCCCCACCACAGGCCATTGCTTTGAGTCTCCTTCTTGCCTTGCTTGGATGGATGCAGAAATCTAGAATATCATATGTGAAATTTTGCAGAAAAATATAGATTAGCACTACAATCTCTCTCCATTATACTGTACATAAATTTCACCACAGCTCCATATGTAAAAGTGGCATTTGCTGATACACCGAATGGTTTAAATAGAATTACTCAGAAATTAAACTTCAAGTTACGATCAGAACAAGTAAGAGGAGTAAGAATCTGGCCTATGTCCAGATTTTACTGGGTAATTTCTATTTACCTCATCATTATCTAGGTCCATTTAAAGTATCCATTTATGGTCCACCAGAATAAAAATTAAATGCTACTTGACTGTCAATCTTCCAGACTTTAGATTTATCAAAATTGTCTCCTGCTACCAAAATTTTCTGGACTTTTGAATAGTCATGGAGGTCAAGAAACTGATAAAAATAATGATAATGATAGTAATAATTGTCGTTAAATGCTTACTATATGCCATGCACTGTACTAAGCACAGGGGTAGATACAAGATACAATGTGGGTGATCCCACATTGGGCTCACAGACTAAGTACGAGGGAGAACAGGTATTGAATCCCCATTTTGCAGATGAAGGAACTGAGGTACAGGGAAGCAGTGCGGCTTAGTGGAAAGAGCACAGGGTTGGGAGTCAGAGGCTGTGGGTTCTAATCCTGCCTCCGCCACTTGTCAGCTGTGTGACTTTGGGTAAATCACTTAACTTTTCTGTATCTCGGTTACTTCATCTGTAAAATGGGGATTAAGACTGTGAGACCCACATGGGACAACCTGATTAGTTGGTATCTACCCTAGCACTTAGAGCAGTGCTTGGCACATAGTAAGTGCTTAACAAATACCATCATTATTATTGTTACTATTATTAAGTAACTTGCTCATGGTCACCAAATAAGTGGTGGAGTTGGGATTAGAATCCAGTCCTGAACTCATTCCACTAGGCCATGATGCTTCCTGGACTGACTTGAGAACCAATTTAAAATTGATGGAATTGAAAATCTAATATTTAGGTAGACTTCTGTCAAGCTCTAAAAAGCATGCTTATTAGCACGTGTACATCTGAATCTCGAACATATATGAGCTACCTGCCATTACCCTCTTAGTTCTGACAGCTGCATTCGGATCTTTTTGCAAGGTTCTGCAATGGATTCAAGCATACATTGTGTGACTGCAGGAAGGTGTTTAAGGAACATACAGAATATATTAATGAACACGCTACTGAGCTACCCTAGCCTCTAAGCAAATCTATGGAAGCATACTGGGTACAGTGGAAGCATATTTACTCTTTCCCAGAGACACATAACAATTCATTGAAAACAAGCCACTCAAAGTTCTTGAAGAAAATAAAGGTTAAAAAATGATATCTCCTCCATGCCCTATTTGATGTTTTCAGCAAAAATTGATTTTGATCCTTGGACTGTCCACAGCTTTGAAGCTTTAAGGTGATCTGACTTCAGGTGTTTTGCTTTCAATGGTCTGTGGTCAGACATTTTCAGATCACTAATTTTCCATTGAGTATGCAATAAATGTGTTGATTGCTTCCCTCACGGTCAAGAAAAAAGGAAGTTGGGTGACCTTTATATTGGTTTGATTGGGGAAATAAGGTGGCAGGTTGTTTTTGGACAACCAAATCAGAGCTAGGATGGTTTCAAGTTGATAAAAGGTAGTGAGGCTTCCTGGCGACACTCTACTGAGGTATAAAATGTGGATTGTAAAAAACAATTTTATCATGAGAGGTTTCTAAAAAAATATTTTAAAATTTAGGAACAAAAACAGAAAACTGCCATGAGATGGGAAAGAAAATAAATAGTTTTTCACTGCCCTCTAGTCATTCAGCCAGTTGTACACTCCCTTCAAGTAAAATATGCAGAAATTATATGAAGCACATTTAATGCTCTCTAATGGTTTTAAAGAGTGATATTACCCTGCTACGCACCTAATCTGGTAGCATGGAGAGCAAAAAAAATTGGAGAGAGGGTGTGATGAAGGAGTGAAGAGGAGGTGAGAAGAAAAAATAAGGGGACCAAAAGGGGCTGGAAGGAGAAGAGAAAGAAGAAACATTAATAAGGGAGATCAAATAGTAAAACCCTAAAAAATCTTGCTTACTGTCTTTTGCTGAAGTACACTGGGATAGACTGTAAACTCCTTGACAGCATGGATCACTTTTAGTAAATTCTATTGTACTCTCCAAGTAGTTAATTCAGTGCTCTGTACACAGGAGGTGTCAATAAATATTTTTGGTTGATTAGACTGATCTTGATTTAACTGATTCCAAATACCCAGAAAACCAGGCAGTAAGGCAAAGGAAGAAGCTACTTCATTCATTCATTCATTCAATCGTATTTATTGAGTGCTTACTGTGTGCAGAGCACTGTACTAAGCACTGTACTAAGCTACTTCAGCTTCTCTCACAAACGGCTATGTTACGCTTACAGTTCAGTGTGGACTGGCAGATCTCTATGCAAGCTGGTCACACAAATAATAATAATAATAATAATTTTGGTATTTGTTAAGCTCTTACTATGTGCCAAGCACTGTTCTAAGCACTGGGGGAGATACAAGGTAATCAGGTTGTCCCACATGGGGCTCACAGTCTTAATTCCCATTTTCCAGATGAGGTAACTGAGGCCCAGAGAAGTGACTTGCCCAAAGTCACACAGCTGACAGGTGGTGGAGCTGGGATTAGAACCCATGACCTCTGAGTCCCAAGCCCACACTCTTTCCACTGAGCCACGCTGCTTCTCTAATACCATTTTGTCTACTTAGTCTCTGTTGCTTGAAAGATTTGTCATCATAGCATGAAGTTGAACAGAAACAGAAAGTCAGATATGGCTGGAAGGGAGCCAGAAATGTGCAGCATGCAAAGCCAAACATGCTAGTTCAGTGACAGCCATTTACAGGATGTGGATACAGAAAACAGATTACATACATTAATACAAAACTGAATCCAACCTCCAGGTGTCCAAACACATCCTGGGGCAAACAACCAAATTGTAGAACTGGGGAAATGCACTGAATGTGGAGATAAACATTCTGAATGACTAATTTGGCAGAGTTATCATGAAAAGAGTGATCTCACAGATCAAGGCACTGAACTAGGATAATGTTGGGACACGGAGTAAAACTAAAAGGCATTGCTATTTTGGGAATTCACACCATCTGTGTAGCCCAGGGGTAGGATTGGGCCTCTGCTTCCACTGTGACAACTATGGGAAGAATAGAAGGACACGATGAAAACAACTGACAGAGATGTTATGTTCTGGCATGAGAGCACAATTTAACATAAGGTTCTTGTACAAGTCCAGCCAGCTGAATGTCAAGGATCTCAATCAATCAATCAGTGGGATTTACTGAGCACTTTACTGTGTGCAGAGTACTGTATTAAGCACTTATGAGAGTGCAATGGAATTGGTAGAAGCAAACCTGATCTCAAGGAGCCTACAGATTCAGGAGTTTCATTCTTCAATTCGACCAGTGGTTCATTTTATACAAAGCGAAGTCAGCCAAATGAAACATCCACTAGTCCATTCTTACAAACAATGACCTTTCTGTTTGTGTGAATCCCCAGTGTAATCATCAGCTTCCCACCAAGATATATTTGGAAGTTATACCTGGAACTTTTAACCTGATCATGAAGGATGTTGCTATACATTTGAACTAGAAAAATGTTCAAAAAGCATTAATTAAAGTGATGGGGCTTTGTCTCCTATCCTCACCCTGATATTTTCACAGAAATGCTGAATTATTTTGTAATTACTCAGTCCACTGTGAATCATGTTTGTTTTGACAGTCTACAAAATTATAGCTATAAAAGGTCTTTTAGGAATAGTAGGAAAAAGATTTCTAAAGCACTGACTAGGTGGAGGGCACTGTAGTAAGTGCTATGGAAAGTACAACAGAGAATGGAACATGGAGTTTACTCAATGGTGGAGACAGATCATACGCATATTAAAATAAGTGTAGAGGGAGAGTATAAATACATAAGTGCTCAGTGGGGCTTATAGATTGGTTTAATTGGGTTCTGGAGTTAACTGGGGAAGATTAGGTAAAGGAGGTGGGATTTTAGGAGGGCTTTGAAACCAGGGAGAGCTGAAGTCTGCTGGATTAGGTTGGAGGGGAGTGGGAGATTTTCAGACTGGTACCAGGGGACAGAGGAGAGAGAGTCATGAGAAAAATACAGCTAGAAGATTGTCTTGGGAGGCTGAAGAGGAGGAGCTGGAGAGTAGCAGGTGAAAAGGGCTTATATAGATGATGGGAAAAGTTGGTGGACAGCCTTGAAACTGATTATAGGATATTATTCTTAATGCAGAGAGAAATGGGGAGCAATTGGAGGAATCTGAGGAAAGCAGTAGTAGCAATAAATCTGAGCCCACCCTGGTATATTGCCCTGTATTATGTGCTTGGAAGTACTGAGTAATGAAGTACCCCATTCCCTACCCGCAAGGAGATTCTACTCTAATGGGGGAAACAACATGGAAATAATTACAACTAGCAGGGTCAAAAATAAAGTGGACAAATACGCACGACTGTTACGGAGGGTGTAAAGAAGTTTCTAAGTGATAAAGTTGTGTGAGTAATGCTTCAAGAATATAAAATATGCAGCAGCATATAGTCTAGATTGTTGTGGAGAAAGGCTAGAGGCAGGGAGACCTGTGTGAACAGGGAAAGCATCTTGGAATATCAAAGGGCTAAAGAAATTCTAGGGAAGGCAAGGGAATACATAGAGCACGTAGAAGAAAAAAAAATAAGCAGGATAACTATTCAACATCCAACAAGCTCTTGCTTCAAAACAAGATTAAATGTGCCCTTGAGAAAGAGTGCTATCTTTCCCAATCCTAAAAATCTCCCCTTGAAAAAGAGAAAGCCCAAAATCAGTTTGGAAGGTTGCTGAGGATTCTCAGAAAATCAACAAAGACATTAGGTGATTCAGTGATATTATTCATTGCGGAAACATGAGAGAAATGTGTTCTGAGTCTCTGCAAAGGTCTGTTAGGCTAGTGTCTCTCCTGTTTACATTCAGGCAATAAACTTACTTCAGTAAAAGTGAAATTCCGTGAAGCAAACAACCATTCAGCCAATTAATAATAATATTGAGCACTTGCTACATACAGAGCTTGGGACACTACAATACAATTAGTACACATGATCTCTGCCTTCAAGGAGCTCACTATCTACTTATAGGAGGAATTGATAAGAGCATATAGAAAGAACATCGATTCTTTTGAAATGTGGTGTTGGAGAAGGCTTTTGCGATTCCATGCACTGCCCGAAAGACAAACAAATGGATTTTAGAGCAAATTAAATGAAAGTATTCTTTGGAAGGCCAAATGACTCGACTTGGATTAGCATATTTTGGACAAAATCAGGAGGATTAATTCTCTGGAGAAGAAAACATGGAGGAGGCAGACCAGCGGCTAGATGGATAGAGACCCTAACAACGATAACGGAAGAACCATTAGAAAGGTTGCGGACTGTGACAGAGGACAGGACATTCTGGAGAAAGTATATACATTGAGTCGCTATGAATCAGAAATGACTTGATGGCACATAATAATAATAATACACTATATTTCTAAGGGCTATAGGAGTCCATGAGTCTCCCAAAGGCTAAGTCCATGTCCCACCTATGTATTCTTTCCCAGAGCTTAGTGCCGTGCTCTATAGACAGTAAATGATTAGTAACTACTACTATTCATTCATTCATTCAATACTACTTATTGAACACTTACTGTGTGCAAAACGCGGTACTAAGCGCCTGGGAGAGTACAATATAACAACAGACACATTCCTGTCCACAACGAGCTCACAGTATTACTTTTATTCCTGCTACTTAAATGATTATAGGTGGAGTGGAAGTGCTCAAGTGGCAGTTATTAAACTATAACCTATGGAAATTAGAAATTAATTAGGTAGGGCCTCAATCTACAGCATTTATTGAACACCTTTAGTGTTCAGATCCCTGTACTAAGTATCTGAGAGATTATGAGTTAGAAGACACCATCCCTGCATGTGAGGGAGGAATTGTGATTTCAGAAAGGTTTTAAAGATGAGGACAACTGTGTTCTCTTGGATATGTGGGTGGAGGGAAAGAGGGAGGGAGGAAAACGTTGAATATAGGATGCATGAAAATAAGACGTGTAGGTTGTCTTTTGAAGAATGGGAGCTGGGCTATAGAAGCAGCTCGGTGTAGTGGATAGACCTCAAGTCTGGGAGTCGGGAAGTCATAGGTTCCAAACCCAGATCTACCACTTGTCTGCTGTGTGATGTTGGGAAGCCACTTCACTTCTCTGTGCCTCAATCACCTCATCTGTAAAATGGGGATTGAGACTGTGAGCCCCATGTGGGGTAGGGGCTGTATCCAATCCATTCGCTTCTATCCACCCCACTGCGTAGTATGCCTGGCACGTAATAAGCACCTAACGAATACCACAATTATTATAATTACTATTGTTATTAGAAGAGTTGTTCAATTGGGAGAGATGGAGACTTGATTGAGTGCTTTAAAGTGCCAATGGTCAGGAGTTTCTGCTGGATGTAGAAAGGCATGTGAACCATTTCCAGTGGATGTGGAAAGGAACCACTGGGAGATTTTGAGGAATGAGGTGACACGGGCAAAATGATGGTATAGAAAATGATTTGGGCAGCAGAGTGAAATATTCACCAGAGAGGGGAAAGATGGAAGGCAAGAATGTCAGCAAGGAGGCTGCTACAGTGGTCAAGCTGGGAGAAGACCAGTGCCAGGAACACTGTGATGGCTGTTTTGATGGAGGGAATGGCTGGAAACATAGTACAGGAGCAATTTACAGGATTAGGCCACAGACTAAATATGGGGGTTCAAAGAGAAGGAGAAGTCAAGGAAAATGCCAAGGTTGTGAGCTTCCGAGGCAAGGAGGAGTGGTAATGCCAACTGTGGTCAGGAAGATGGGAGTGGTTAGGTGGGAGAATCTGTATCAACCACATTTCATGAGCATCTGCTATCTGAACAGCATTTTTCCATGAGCTTTGGGGAACACCCAATAGTAAAAGTTGTCATCCCTGCTCTCAAGAGCTTATAATCCAATTGTACTTAATGGCTCCCCTGGACATGGAAAATGCATTTTAAAGAAAACCTCAATTTTAGTGCTAGGTGACTCCTCTCTGCTAATGTGCTGATGACAATCACAAAGTAAACACAAATATTGGATGAACCTTTTTTCATTACATAGCATATGGGATGAAAATTGTACATGAATGAAAATTTATGCCTTTTTAAATAAAGGAGCATATAAAAAATGGTGAAACTGAACACGGTAATTACCACCAATGTGCGGCAGTTGGGCGAAATCCTTCAAATTTTTTCTGGTTTCAAAAAGCAAAAGGCACAGGTCAAAGGTCTGCACCAGTCAAGCCTGACATTTGGTAGCACAATGATGAGGTCAATCACTTCAGCATGTACCATTCATACAAAACAGTACGGCAGCTTTAAACCGTCAGGGGGAAAAAATTGTCAAGGCTTTCCATAGCTTTGGTAAATAAAGGCAAAGTGAAGTTTGCATCAGCAAGGTCCAAAAGGCTTAGAGAGAGACCGAGCTTGCTGAATCATAGTGGCAAAGGGGCAGAGATTCCTGCAGTGAAAAGTCCAGCTTGAATAAGAATAGAGTGTATGGTTCTCTCATCTGGGCTGCACAGATGGGGGCCCTCCCTGCTGTGGGTTTCTGTCTCCTTCCTTCCAGGGAATCAAGTGCCTTTAACCAATTAGTCTCTAGAAAGGAACATCTTGGGACCCTGAATACACTAATTTCTGGAATCAGCTTCAAAACCTTTGGGTGCAGGAGTGAACTTTAACCCCTGGCTTTCCAAATGACAAATTTCCCTTATTTCCCCATTTCCCCTCCTCAAAAACTGTATTGCCATTCACATACTGACTCATAGAATGACCTTTTAATTCGTGCCTCCATAAAAATCAGTGATGAATTTTATACTGTAATGTATTTTAGCCTCAGGATGATGCTAGCAAAAGAAATAATTAGCATAAATTTCAGTTATTAATAATAATGATGGCATTTGTTAAGCACGTACTAAGTGCAAAGCACTGTTTTAAGCGCTGGGGGTGATACAAGGTGATCAGGTTGTCCCATGTGGGGCTCACCGCCTTAATCCCCATTTTACAGATAAGGTAACTGAGGCTCAGAGAAGTTAAGTAACTTTCATTCATTCATTCAATCATATTTATTGAGTGCTTACTGTGTGCAAAGCACTGTACTAAGCGCTTGGGAAGTACAAGTCGGCAACATATGGAGACGGTCCCTACCCAACAATGGGCTCGCAGTCTAGAAGTCTAGAATCTTGCCCAAAGTCACACAGCTGACAAGTGGTGGAGCCGTGATTAGAACCCACGACCTCTGACATCCAAGCCCAGGTTCTTTCCACAAAGCCACGCTGCTTCTTAGTTCTTTCAAATGACAATCAACCATGGTATCTCCAATCACAGTGAGAAATTCTGGACTTCCAGCTGACACTGTGCAGCACAATAAATGCTCTAAAACCATTCCTTCTCCTTGGGAAATGAAACAACATAATGGAGCATCCCCTCACCCTTCATTGGACAATTCATCTCCAAAGCCTGTGCCTGCTATTAATGGGGCCAAATCCCCAGCAAATTATCTAGAAATGATTAAGTGAGCAAGATTTCATTCTGGCATTCAAGTAGGATGTCGATAATATTTAACAGGTTTATGAGGCACCAAAAACACAGAACCAAGTTCCAATTAAAAATACTCTAGTTGGAATGATCATGTAAGCCATAACAGAAAAGGTAAGAATTATGTCTCTTAAATATGATGATAGAGAGCCATATGCAACAAAAAATTGAAGCAAAAGGATCAGAAATCACATACATTCCTGGCTAACTCACATTAAATGAGAATTTTTTGGAAAGACAAGAACCAAGAAAACAGAGATGACCAGAAGTGTTGGAGTGAGCCAAAGGGAAAAGGAGATTGAGGAGAAGTTAAGCATTTGTAGCATGTGTATTGGGATTGAATAAGGATGGAAAGAGTTATAATTCCCAGCCACCTCATCCTATTGTAAATACTACTACTACTACTACTGCTAACTACTGTGGTATTGGTTACGCTCTTGATTGATACAAGACAATAGAATCTGACAAAGTACTTGTTCTTCAGGGGTTTCAAGTCCAAGTAAGCAGAAGAACTGGTATTAAACCCCATTTTACAAATGAGGAAACTGAGGCACTGAGAAGTGAAGTGGCTTGCCTAAATTCACAGAGCAAAAAAGTGGCCAAACTGGGAACAGAACCCATGTCAGCTGACTGTTGGGCCCACACTCTTTCCACCAGGTCATGCCGCTACTAAGTGAGGTGGAAGTGGGATTTGCTGATGAGAAGAAATTGAAAGGTTTCACGGTCACACCTACCACAATCAACATTTCTTCAGTTAGAATGTATGATGATGCCTGACATGGGGTTAGCAGTTCCTAAAGTGACAGGGTGGGAAGGCAGGAGGGGGGATTGAGCTTTGGTCGCAGTTGGAGCAGGTGACAACAGAGCTACCGTTTAGATGACTGGGAGAAATGCCAGCCAAAGAAGTTCATCAAGGGAGAACTCTGAATCCAGCCTCTAAAATGGGACAGCAAATAGGCCTTTCCCAGCCTCTTCCCAACTAACTCTTCTGGCTGGGTATACATGGTCCTCCCTAGCTTCTCCAGGTTCCTCAGGAGCCCCCAAGGGTGTTTGGATCCTAGTTTTGAACTGTTTCCTCTCCATTTTTCATTCAAGCAGAGTTCCCGTGTCCTGTCACGTGGATGCTTCACAATACATTCCCTGAAGCAAAGTCAAAGAAATGGAACCTGTGAGGAGAGCCCTTAATCAGAGTAAATGTGAAGTAGCACAAAAGGAGCACAAGTCTTTTACACTTTTCAATTCGTAAGTGCATTTGACGAAGCTGGGACAACTTCCTGAGCTCTCTAGGTCCACTAGTAATTGAGCTGGAGAGAAGATCAGGCATCAGGAGCCCAAAGTGACCACTTGAGATGATGGGAAACCAAATGCTCCTACATTCTGGGGTGCAAAGACTGGGGTTCAGTTTGAACCTTTGAAGATATAATGATATTAATTGTAATAAAAATAATAGCAGCATTTATGTTAGTAGCTATACAGTGTGCTCCTTGTGGGCAAGGAATGTCTACCAACTCAGTAGACAGAGCTGGGGTAGATGCTAATCAGGTTGAACACAGTCCCCGTCCCACATGGGGCTCACAGTCTTAATCCCCATTTTACAGAACAGGTAACTAAGGTACATAGATGTTAAAAATGACTCGCCCAAGGTTACAACCAGCAGGGCCGCACAGAAGAAACAGCATGGTCTTATGGTTTGAGGGTCAGAGGACTTGGGTTCTAATCCCAGTTCTGCCACTTGTCTGCTGTGTGACCTTGGTCAAGTCACAACTTTTCTGTGCATCATCTGTAAAATGGGGATTAAGACTATGAGCCCCAGGTGGGACAGGGGCTGTGTCCAACCTGATTACCTTGTATCTATCCCAGTACTTAGAACAGTGCTTGGCACATAGCAAGTGCTTAACAAATACCATTATTATTAGTAGTAGTAATAGTAGTATCATCCTTATCATTAATATCATTATTATGTAACAGCAGGTTTAGAACTCGTCCTAAAAAAAATAAAAACCTCTCTTGTTCACACAATTCCCTCCAGTTATTGTCCCACCAACTTCCTACCATTCCTCTCCAAACTCCTTGAGCAAGTTATTTACATTTAATAATAATAATGGTATTTTTTAAGTGCTTACTATGTGCCAAGCACTGTTCTAAGCACAGAGGTAGATACAGAATTATCAGGTTGTCCCACATGAGGCTCACAGTCTTAATCAACATTTTACAAATGAGGTAGCTGAGGCACAGAGAAGTTAAGTGACTTGTCCAAAGTCACACAGTTGACAAATGGTGCAGCCAGGTTTAGGACCCACAACTTCTGACTCGCAAACCCGGGCTCTTTCCATTAAGCCACGCTGTTTTCATTTTCCCCCAATTCTCTCCTTGACCCTCTGCAATCTGGCTTCTGCTCCCTTGGCTCCACAGAAGTGGCCCTCTTTAAAGTCACAAATGACCTCCTTCTTACCAAATCTAATGGCCACTACTTCTTCCTAATCCTCCTTGTCTTCTGTGCTGCCTTCAACATTGTTGACTGCTCCTTTCACCCGGAAACATTATTTAATGCTGCCTTCACCAACACCCTTCTCCCCTGGTTCTCCTCCTATTCCTCTGACTGCTCCTTCTCAGTCTCTTTCACAGGCTCCTTCTCTGCCTCCCACCCTCTAACTGTGGGGGTATCTCAAGGCTCAGCTCTACGTCCCCTTCTATTTTCCATCTATACCCATTCCCTTGGAGATCTTATTTGTTCCCATGGCTTCAACTGCTATTTCTATATGGATGAATTCCCCAATCTACCTCTAGATCTGCTCCTGGATGCTTCCTCTGCAAAGTCAGATAGTAAAGTGGCTTCTCCCATAGTTCCCCAAATAAGCCTCCACTGAGACCTCCAATTCAGGGCAAAGGGTTGATAGCTGACTGACAATGCCATGATTTCCACTTTTCACATGGTTGGAGAATAAGAGATTTGACTGGACAATAGCTTATTATACAAATGTTTTTTTACCTAGTGACCCATACATGTAGTCTACACATTTGTGTGTTTGAGGGGAGCAGGGGTGTAGACAGATAAAAGCACTGTCTTACATATATTGCTCCAAATCTCTGTCATTGAGAGAAAACAGACTTACCAGACATCCTTTGTCAACTGTATCAGGATTCCCTATCACTTGATATTTATCTTCCTCTCTACTACAATATTAATAGTCATTCATACTCCCCACCAATACCTGTCCTTTCTCTGAATCAAATTGCTTGGGGTTATTGACATTTCAGCTGGCAAAATATATTTTAGTAAGTTACCATTACAAGAAATGGTCTCCTGTCTGCGAGAAAAAAAAGGGCTGACCGAGAATTGAATTATTATCTCCTTAGGCTTCTAGCACCAACAGCCCCAATTTCTCTTTTACCTTGATGGATGGCTTATTCCTGAATTTTTTGGATGGGGAAGTGGGGCACATTTATCAATGCTATGATAGAATTGAGACTCAGGGTTTCAGATCTATTAAGCCAAGAATCTGACCTGAAAAAATGTGATGTTTTCCTTGCACTTTAAAGGGGACTTGCTAGATATCATCTGCCATAGTCTATTCAGACGTGGGTCATAACACTTTTATTGCTACAGAAGTTGACTTTCCTTATTTTAATCAGATGAATTTGGAGGGGGTTAGAAAGAAGCTACACTTTTCAAATTAGAATATGTATATATATACGGATACACATACATATATATGTATATATTATATATATGAATTCATGGATTGGTGTCACTTCATTCAGTCATGTTTATTAAGTGCTAACTGTGTGCAAAGCACTGCACTAAGAGCTTGGGAGGGCACAATACAACAGCAGACACATTCCCTGCCAACAACAAACTCACATTTCAACCCCAGGTAAAAATATGGATTTACGAATTTCCTCATGGAAGTTCAAATAGTTTTGAACAAAAGGAGTAAATAGCTAGAGTGTTGCAGTGCATGCTTTATGCTTCATGTACTTAAAATATTTAAACATCCGAAGAGTTTAATGTCCATTTGTTAACACCAACTTGCTATTCACTAATTGTTCAGGAAAGTTACCTAAACTTAACTATACCTCCTCTGAATTGCTAATCTGGGGCCCAATTTCTTACCCTTTCTTCAGAAGGAATCAGGTAAATCAGTTGCATCCTTCGTCTTCCAACCACAGCAATTACACCACCCAGATTGTTACACTCCTCTAAATTCACAACTGGAAATAAGACTTTGATGGTGAAATCACCATATGTATTAAGCTTCAAATATTTACCACTGGAGCATAAATATAAACAAGTGTGTATTCTTCAGATAAATGCTTAGTAGTTTAGATTCCCTTGGCGACTCTATGAAAGTGTTTGAAATTGCTGCTTGTTCAGTAGTCTGGCAGGAAACGATGTCCAGATTAGTATTTCTTCCCTGTTCTCCAAGAGCCATGTAACGATTTCCCCATTACAACAATTTGAATTGGAAACTATGATTCAAGGGATAGCATGGAACCTAGGAATGGTGAGGAGAAGAAATCAATGCTAATAAGCCGTTGGTTAGTGACAGCTTTTGGTGGGAGAGATACACTGCGGAAAAAGTCATGAATAACAGGAAATGGTTGAAAGACCATGCCTATGGAGAAGGAAGAGTACTTCTTTTTTGGAAGTAGAGGAGTCTCAGAACAAAGGAGTCAAGAGAACAGCTTAATTTTAGTTTTTTCTTGGCTCTACGCGTGACTAGGTAACCTTTAGAAAATCACTTAACACCTCTGTTCTTTTACTGATTAAGTTCCCTTATAATTAATGAATGATTCAGACTCAATCCAAGAGTGGAGTTATACTGACCTGACATTTAGTTCAAGAGGTAGTTTCTAAAGGAAGTTGAGAAAAATCACCACATACCCTTCCCCACACACAAATATAAAAAAAACCTAGAGCTTACATTTATCTAGGGATTGGAAAAGATGGTATCAATCCCTTTTGTGAGGAGGAAAACACCTAAAAATGAATCATGGGCTATTGGACAATAAATAAAGAATATTCTTCCATTTGCGGGTCTAGGTGAATCCAGTATACGCTCCAAACTACTTATGAAGCATGGTGGCATCAATGGATGAGTTGAGATACAACACTACACAAAATAATCTCATGACAATATCTACAGAATCATTAACTAAAATCCTAAAATTGATATGAAGAACAAAGATCTATTGTGGTATCCTTGTAAATCAGCACACACTCTAACTTCTTGCACAGAGCAATCAAGAAAATATTAGATGATAATTGATCTCGGCTGCTTTTTTCATGCTGACTTTTTTTTGGGGGGGGCAACTATATCAGGGTTTATTAGATATCCAACTAACCAATGAAAAAACCAGTATGGAGAAATAGATTAGCTATCAACTCTCTGTTTGTCTTCAACAGCCTCCCTTCCTTTTCCTTACCCTGAGAGGGGCAGCTACAGAAATGATCGGGAGAATGATCCTTTTAGACTGTGAGCCCACTGTTGGGTACGGACTGTCTCTATGTGTTGCCAATTTGTACTTCCCAAGCGCTTAGTACAGTGCTCTGAACATAGTAAGCGCCCAATAAATATGATTGATGATGATGATGATGAGAATGGGGATGACTGAGTCAGAGGTAGTGGTCCTCAATTCCCTCAGATCATCTGGGGCCTTCTCTGCTTATCCCAGGTCTCTCCACTCTGTTGTCAACTTGCAAATAAGACACAAATGACTCCACTTGAACCCCAAGGATCCACACCGTCAAACTAGGTCATCCTCGTGTTCTCCCCTGCCAAATGCATAGCAGGAGCAGCACGGGCAGGTTCACCAGAAAAAGCCAGGTGGGTTCTTGGAACTCCCAAAGTGCCATTTCCCACTAACTCTCTTGCTTCAGGGGAGGCATCAGGTCAAAGGAGGTTTCTTCTGGCAGCTCTCCTGGGCCCCTGCTACTGATAAGGTGGCATGGGGAGAGATGGATGCAGAGGCACGGAAAAGGAGCTGGGAGAAGGTTGGGCAATGGGGGAGGCAGAAGTTGACTTTTTCTTTGGCTTACCAAAAATTCCCAGGTTATAGGAAAAGCAATATTCTATCCTCTTTCTAGTCCCAAACCTCGAATAATATTTAGGGCAAATCCCCCAACAAGGTATATTTTTCCTACAAGCCAAAGATTTGGATGTCCAAAACAGTTTAAACAGAAACAACTTGGTATCTGTCACTGTTTTTCTTCCCTGTCTGAGCTCTTCACTTCTCTCAGGCTCATCTGAGAGCTCATCTCCTCCAGGAGGCCTTCCCAGACTGAGCCCCTTCCTTCCTCTCCCCCTCGTCCCCCTCTCAATCCCCCCCATCTTACCTCCTTCCCTTCCCCACAGCACCTGTATATATATTCGTACATATTTATTACTCTATTTATTCATTTATTTATTTTACTTGTACCTATCTATTCTATTTTATTTTGTTAGTATGTTTGGTTTTGTTCTCTGTCTCCCCCTTCTAGACTGTGAGCCCACTGTTGGGTAGGGACTGTCTCTATATGTTGCCAGCTTGTACTTCCCAAGCACTTAGTACACTGCTCTGCACACAGTAAGCGTTCAATAAATACGATTGATTGATTGATTGATTGTAGTTTCCTGGTCCAGGTTCTGTTACTTAAAGAACACTCCTACTCCTGATCTTACTTTGAAGGATTTTCCCTTCCTCTCCATCAAAGATTTTCTCAGATTCCTCCTTTTCCATAAAGATTCCTTGACCAAATCAATTAATTAGTCATATTATTTGAATGAATATTGTGTGCAGAGAACTAAGGACTCAAAAAGAGTGAAACAATAGATTTGCTGTCAGCCTTTCAAACAACCAATCCACACCCCCAACAAAATTCTGTACCCTATATAAATTTATTCCCATTTATTCTTGGTTTGGACCCAGAATTTTTATCTTCTCTCTCTTGATGCAATTCCCCAGCATTTTTGGCAGGGAATGTTTCTACCAATCCTATTATACTGTACTTTCTCAAGTGCTTAAGTCAGTGCTCTGCACAGAATAAGCATTCGATAAATACAATTCATTGATAGACTGATAAAGGCGTTTTAGGTTGGCTGGTCATCCTTTTGGGCCCCTTACAAATCTGCCTATTTTAGAATGGAGAATGTTAAAGGATATTCTCTTGAATGTTGGTTTGTACAGGGTCACGCACACTACTCAAACAGGCAAAAGAGAAATACTGTTTGAGGATGTATATAGACTTTGCATATCATCCTCATTTAACCTAGCAAAAAAAAATCCCTAAATAGGACAAGACTAGTAATAATAATTAATAATATTTATGGTATTTGTTAAGCACTTACTATGTGCCAAGCACTGTTCTAAGTGCTGGGGTAATAATAATGATGGTATTTGTTAAGCGCTTACTATGTGCCAAGCACTGTTCTAAGCACTGGGGGAGATGGATACAGAGTAATCAGGTTGTCTCACGTGGGGCTCACATTTTGAATCCTCATTTTACAGATGAGGTAACTGAGGCACAGAGAAGTTAATGACTTGCCCAGGGTCACAGAGCAGACAAGTTGCAGAGCCAGGATTAGAACCCATGTCCTCTGACTCCCATGCCCGGGCTCTTTCCACTAAGACACACTGCTTCTCAGGATGCCAGCAATGCCAGGATGCCAACAATTCACAGTAGGAGGATTATTTAAATTATTATAATTACCTTGTGGATAGATTTTAAAGTCTGCAGGTTGACCACATTGTTGACCTAAAAATTTTCAAGCCTGTAGGCCTTCCCTCAATCACCTGTCCCATAATAGTTCCAGATTCCTGTCATTTTTCTAATTCTGCCTCAAAGAATACACTGTCAGAAAGCTTACTATTGGCTAGTTCCCCCCCACTCCAAGGTCGAAGTAGCTTGGCCATGTTTCAGATAAACACAATAAAATGAGGTGTTTTATTCAAACAAAATCTATTTTGCTTTTTTTAGAATTCTTTCCTCTCCATTAGTAACCACACGCCAAATAGGTTTGTTCCCACCTGAATTATTCCAACATGGGATATGCAGTGTGGGTGGCAGACTGAAGCCCCGTAAAATATTTGATAATTGACTGCAGAAGGTAGCAAGCAGGAGTCACTGAACTGGTTCATGACATAACGTGGTTGACTTAGCTGTCGGCTGAGAAAAGAACAATTATTTTGGAACCAAGGATTGTGGACTTAAGAAAAAGACACTTTACACTAGCTTCAGCCTTAAGTAAGAACAGAGTAGTATATATGTCTCCTCCCCAACTCTCACCTCAGCTCTGAGCTTTATGATGTGCATTTAGCTTTAATTCTATTTGTTCTGACATCTTGACACCTGTCCACTTAATAATAATAATAGTAATGATGATAGCATTTATTAAACACTTACTATGTGCAAAGCACTGTTCTAAGTGCTGGGGAGGTTACAAGGTGATCAGGTTGTCCCATGGGGGGTTCACAGTCTTAATCCCCATTTTACAATGAGGTAACTGAGGCACAGAGAAGTTAAGTGACTTGCCCAAAGTCACACAGCTGACAAGCGGGGGAGCCGGGATTTGAACCCATGACCTCTGACTCCAAAGCCCGGGCTCTTTCCACTGAGCCATGCTGCTTCTCCAAGCTTCTCTTGTTTTGTTTGGTAGTCTGTCTCCCCCTTCTAGACTGTGAGCACCTTGTTGGGTAGGGACCGTCTCTATATGTTGCCAACTTGTACTTCCCAAGCGCTTAGTACAGTGCTCTGCACACAGTAAGCGCTCAATAAATACGATTGAATGAATGAATGAATGTGTGAGCATGAAAATTTGAGTGCTTTTATCACCATTATTCACTGACATCTTTTTAAACCCGACCTATAATATACACTGAAAAGTATAAGCTGCTTTGAGGACATATACTGATTGATTTAATTGTCACCTACTGATTATAATGAGCACGTGAAACAATTTCCTGTCGAAAAATTTACCCATTTCCAAAAATATCAAGTCCCAAGAATGGAAGGGGCTTGATGGTAAAGTATCAGGGCAATGATAGTATTCATTCCAGTAGGTGGCTCTCCGGGACACTAAAAGCCTCGAGAGTTTCTACGAGTTTTAAACCGCTTCATGCAAAACTAAACTGAAAAAAATAATTTTTAATCTCTTTTATTGCTGTATGTTTACTCTGTGAAGCCCAACACTGTACACATAATGAAACACCCCCAACTGTGCAAATGATGATTATGTAATTTTTTTAAACTATTGGAACTCTCGCGGAGCAGGCCATCATGAACCCAAGGAAAGCTACCGCTGTATTTTTAAGTCCTATATTACTCTGTGAAGGTGGAAATCACTTTCATAGGAAAGCAAAATAATAGTGTGGTAATGAAACGTGATTCTTTTTCCAATTTTCTACCAGGGTGCTCAAATATAGTTCCAGATTTTAAAAAGTCTGTTTAAACCTCAGAACATGAACTACACAGAAGGCATGTTTACAAACTGTATTAATGTTTACATCAAATGCCTAAGAGGTAGCTACCGAAATTTGAAGACTGAAGACCCAAGACACAGAAAAGGAGATATTTTTCCCTTCAGCGATTAATAAGCATTTGGTGCTCATAAGCAGTTCCACTTCAGCCACACAGAAAATATTTTTTCTGGAAGCAAGCGGAAGTTCAAATTACCACTTAAGCAGATTTGCAAAGATGCAGCTCAGTCAAGTTCCTAGTCCAGCCTATCATGTCCTCCATGTTCACGTGAGTTTCCTGACCACTCGTCTGGACTCAGACTGGTTCCCAATTCCCCTGTCACCACTCCAACCTCCCCCTAATTTAACTGTGGAACACACCAGGGAAAGCAGGTGAAAGTGGTAAAAGCGAAGGAGGAAGAACCACAGGGGTTTGGACTAAAACATAACTTCTGAGACTCTCATATGAGCAAAATTCACTCCTCTGACGGTTAATTTTTCATACCTCAGGGAGATGTACACTAATAGGCTCAGGAGGCATTTAGATAAACATGTCAGTCACATCTACCAAATTTCTTATATTGTACTCTCCCAAGGGCTTAGTACACTGCTCCACACACTGTAGAGCTCAATAAATATGATTGATTGACTGATTGTCTCCCTTGCTGTAATTATATGGCATTTAAGAAAGGATCAACTTCACCTTGATCATTCCTGTGAGGCGAATAGATGGCAAATATGATTATCTCTGTTTTCAGAGACACATGGCCTGGTAACCCAAAATAGACAATACAAGACACCTTGTAAGCCATGGGTCTCCAACTCAACTAAAACTAATCTGAAGCATGGAAAATCTGTGCTCCCTGAAGCCAGGCATAATTCTGCTTTAAAGGCTACTGTCTCTCCAATCCAAGCTCGCTGTACTTAGTAATAAAGATGGTATTTATTGTGATTTATTTGTGCCAAGCACGGAGCTAAATGCTGGGATTGAGACAAGATACTATTTTCTCTCCTACTAAGACTGTGAGCCCCATATGTGACAGGGACCGTTTCTGGCCTGACATTAATTTGTATCTAACCCCGCACTTAGAAGAATGCTTGACACACAGTAAGTGCTTCACAAAATCCATTTTTAAATTATGGTAATCAGATATGACACAGTCTCTGTCCCACAATGGGCTTGCTCGAGAGGGAGAGACAATAGCTCTTTTATCCCTGATTACGAACAAGAAAACCGAAGAACAGAGAACCTAAGTGACTTGTCCAAGATCACATAGCAAGCATGCGGAAGAACTGGACTTAGAACCTGGGTCTCTTGTCTTCTTAATGGAGCAGGTTCCTCTTCTGTAGATCCTCTCATCCGTCTTGCGTAAACAGTGAAAATTGAGGTAAGACCTTCAAAGTCATATAGGCATCATAAAATTTGGGATTCTTCATGGAGTTGCTATCTTGTTCATGAGGCATAAAGCAGGAGTAGATAGCTTTCTATGCCACCAAAACAGCATAGTATCTCTATTATCTCTTTTGAGGGGGAGGTTTTTTATTTTTATTTTACAGGAACCATCGCTTACTACACCAAAGATTGAATAAATATTGGATATTCCAGATATTTATGTGAAAAGAATGCTTGCTCATCATCAGGTCAATTTGAGATGGTTTTGTGGATGGAAATTATGAATATTGTGCCAAAGGATAGTAGGTAAATTGATTAAACTAAAAGGAGATTCAACTTTCTAGCTTTTAAAATGCCAAAAAAACTTCAATACATATCAAACTCTAACATTATGTACAACCTCAGCAACTATAGCCAGTGCTATTATAACTGGAAATCCAAATGGAATCATCAACCCAGTGCTCATTCAACAGGCTGGAGTTTTCAGAAATCAAAAGCAGAAGTTACATAACAGAACCACCACTGGAGTCTTCAAATATTCAGTTTTCCCTATACTAGCCAGCCTTCTTCCAATATTGGTACTTTGGTTATCTTTTCACCAAGTTCACTTCATTTACTAATTAAGATGAGCCTTGAATGATGTAATTTTTTTTTTCCAATTTAAAGTGGCCTGTCTTAGATGTATATTTACTTTGTAAGAACATTCAAGAAATGGATTTGGTCAAATTAGTACACTTGTTACGAGAAAAAACTGATTATACTTCAGAGGACAACAGCTGTTACAATTCTGCTAATACTGCATATCTGGTCTTTTTTTTTTAACGTTGTAATCATTTAACACACTGAAAGCCTGAAGCAGCTTTGACATTAACCCCAGCTAACATCGAGTCTCTTCTTTACTCCAGAGCCCAAAGTATAATCTATTCTAATGATGCTGTGTATGAACTGCTAGCAAAGCTTTCATTTTAATTTCAGAAACAGAAGGCTACATTAGTGGACCGGTCATGCGTACCTGTAACATACAGTATTAATGGTGGATGACTGGAAATTGGGACGTTCTATCCCGCTGCATGTGGAGAATCGTGCAGTTTATACAAACGGGCTAAAGCTCTTGGATTTTGCCTGCTGTTTCAGACAGCCAAAAGAATATGTTCTAAAATCTGCATCATGTTCTGTGGAATTTCTTACTGTTGATTTTGATCTTCTTTGCCCTTAATTGTGGCTCAAACATAGGGAAGTTGGGGCAGTTTGAGAAATGTTCAACTGTCCATGGATTTCATACATTTTTTGTATGAGAAGCAGCAGGGGCTAGTGGTCAGGTGATCCGGGTTCTAATTCTGGTTCCGACACTTGCCCACTGTGTCCTTGGGCAACTTACTTTACTTCTCTGTTCCTCAGTTACCTCATCTGTAAAATGGGAATTAATTGCTCTCCTTCCTCCTTAGACTGTGTCCAATCTAATTCGCTTGCATCTACCCCAGGGCCTACCAAATACCACAATGATTATTTTTTAATTTTCCAGATGGACCTAGGGTCTCTTAAATTAGGATTAAAAAAACCCCAAAAACAATAATGAATCCTATTCTCTTGTGGGAGTACAAGGCTGCATGAACAACCACAGAAAATGTCTACTGCCCTGGAGCAGATTCATTCATTAATTCAATCAATCATATTTATTGAGTGCTTATTGTGTGCAGAGCACTGTACTAAGCATTTGGGAAGTACAAGTCGGCAACATATAGAGACGCTCCCTACCCAGTAACAGGCTCACAGTCTAGAAGGGGGAGACAGACAATGAAACAAAACATGTAGACAGGTGTCAAAATCGTGAGAACAAATAGAATTAAAGCTACATGCACATCATTAACAAAATAAATGAAATAGTAAATATGTACAAGTAAAATAGAGTAATACATCTGTACAAATATATATACAAGTGCTGTGGGGCGGGGAAGGAGGTAGGGCAGGGGGATGGGGAGGAGGAGAGGATAAAGGGGGCTCAGTCTGGGAAGGTCTCCTGGAGGAGGTGAGCTCTCAGTGGGCTTTGAAGGGAGGAGGAGAGCTAGCTTGGGGGGTGTGTGGAGGGAGGGCATTCCAGGCCAGGGGAAGGACATGGGCTGGGGGTCGACGGCGGGACAGGTGAGAATGGGGTACAGTGATCACCCCAGCGTGTATAGTGCTGATTCTCTTGCTTGCCCCTTTGAGGATTCAGGGCCTTGCTGCAAATGGCCGGCCCTCTGGGGGGATGGGGCTAGTGTGGGGACCCATCCCAGACCAGTTTCCCAAAGCATGGGAACAGTTAGCCAAGCCCAACCCTCTCCAGGGTTCCTGCCACTCATAGCAGAGCCCCTCCTGCCAACTTCCTGACTTTGACTCGAGGCCCTGGCCAGTCTGAGACACCTTTTGGGGCTTGGGAGTCACCTGGATGGGCAGCTAGATTTTTGAGATGCTTATGGAGTGCTCAGACAGTGCCAGCTCCATGGGCAGCCTCAGTGAAGCACGCAGAGCCATCCCGGCTATGTAGCAGCCCCTCAACTGAATCCAGAGAGCTGGCTGAGTTTGCTATCAATAATGCATGCACATATAGCATCCCCCCACCCCCCACCCCCTTTTAGACTGTGAGCCCACTGTTGGGTAGGGACTGTCTCTATATGTTGCCAACTTGTACTTCCCAAGCTCTTAGTACAGTGCTCTGCACACAGTAAGCGCTCAATAAATACGATTGATGATGATGATGATATAGCAGCATGGCTTAGTGGAAAGAGCCCGGGCTTGGGAGTCAGATGGGCTTGGATTCTAGTCCCGGCTCAGCCATTTGTCAGCTGTGTGACTTTAGGCAAGTCACTTACCTTCTCTGGGCCTCAGTTCCCTCATCTGTAAAATGGGGATGAAGACTGTGAGCCCCATGTGGGACAACCTGATGACCTTGTATCTACCCCAGCACTTAGAACAGTTGCTTGGCACATAGTAAGTGCCTAACAAATACCAACATTATATTATTATTATTATTATTCCTCAAGACACATTTTCAACAATGGAACCCTCTGACTTCACGAATCCAGGACCGGAATTATTATAGAACCCAGGTCTCTGAACCCCTAGCGCTTCAGCCGACTCACTCCATCCAGCTGTCTCCCATGCTGATGCTGCTTAATATGTCCAGAGAAAGCATTCCTGAGGCAGTCCACACTTCCTCTGACTGGTATGAAGATCCCCATAGCTGGTAAATTGGCATAAATGGGATTTCTCGGGGGAGTTTGGCAAGACAGGAACTCCCAAGGGGAAAAAATGTAGGAAACCTTCTAGGGCTGATAGACTCCTGATTGGTAATAGCAATAATAATAATAATGATGATGATGGTATTTGTTAAGCGCTTACTATTTAGCAAGCACTGTTCTAAGTACAGCGGGAAATACAAGGTCATAAGGTTGTCCCAAGTGGGGCTCACAGTCTTAACCCCCATTTTACAGATGAGGGAACTGAGGCCCAGAAAAGTGAAGTGACTTGCCCAAAGTGACACAGCTGACAAGTGGCGGAGCCGGGATTAAAACCCATGCCCTCTGACGCCCAAGTCTGTGCTCTTTCCACTGAGCCACGCTGGGTGGAAGCTTCACTTTCCAAGCTCAGTGCAAGCCTGCCTTGTCATGAAGAATCGCTACCCTGAATGGTGGATTTAGCTTTCAAACCTCCCAAATCTGAAACTTAGCCAAGCACTAGAAATCCACATCCCCAGTGAACCATCTGTTCTCACCTAGAGTCTATTTGACCCTGAAGCTTTCCTGGTTCCTTCTGCACTACAAGAGTTTTCTTAACATATTAGCCCACCTCCTCAAATCTCTGTCAATCCTTCTCAGCTCCTATTGAATCTCTTCAATTTATTTCAATCAGATCCTTAATCAATAGCTTTCTTCTCTCCACAGAAGGTTTCACTGCTATTATAGATCCTAGGTCATAAGGGGCTCAGCCTTCACCAGAAGGGCAATGTTCCCAGGGTAAAAGGTTCAGGTTGGGTCCTTGTCACAGGTTGGCAAGGCACTTTATAATAATGATGATGATGATGGTATTTGTTAAGCACTTACTATGTGCAAAGCACTGTTCTAAGTGCTGGGGGGATACAAGGTGTTCAGGTAGTCCCACGTGGGGCTCACAATCTTCATCCCCATTTTACAGATGAGGTAACTGAGGCATGGAGAAGTTAAGTGGCTTGCCCAAAGTCACACAGCCGGTAAGTGGCGGAGCTGGGATTAGAACCCATGACCTCTGATTCCTAAGCCCATGCTCTTTCCACTGAGCCATGCTGCTTCACTGCTTCACTTGATCTTCACTGCTTTTTCTTCCTCCTAATGATCCTTCCTTATAATAGATTAATAAAATCAATTCTGAATCCTTTCTGAGGCCCTGGGTTTTAATCCCACCTCCACCACTTCCCTGCTGTGTGACCTCGGGGAATCACTTACTTTCTCTGTGCCTCAGTTCCCTCATCTGCAAAATGAGGATTCAATGTCTGTGCTCTCTGCTACTAAGACTATGAGACAGGTCCCATGTGGGATCTGATTATCTTCTATCTACCCCAGCATTTTGTACAGTGCTTGGCACACTGTAAACACCTAACAAATATCACAATTATTATTATTTTAAGGACAATCTCAGAGTAATTGGCTTCTAAGCATTACAAAACAGCCAGAAATCTGACTATTTCCTCTGCAATAGTTTCTCCACTTCCCAATTTCCTTTGCACGGTCTATTTCTACACTAGGGTATTCATAGTTTATCCAAGAACCTTGGTTTCTAAGATGACAACCATCATCTCCTGTAATCTTCCACTGCCTTCTGCCCCTTCTCTCTTGAAGACCATACTGCCGAGATCTCTTGTTCCTGACAAACCCTCCAATGTCACTTCATGTTATGAAATTAAAATATGAGCAGAGTTTTGTAGTTTGAAATCATTTGTTCTGGAACCCATGGTGTTTCTAACAAATAGATTTGTGTACTAGAAAATGATACGCAAACTCAGAAGACCTGTGAAGACCCCAAACTGAGTTTTCCTGTAGTTCCCCATTGTCTCTGGAACAGGGTATACTAAACTTAACATAGCATTGAAATCTAACTTCTGGGTTACTAATCATTGTTCTTTATTACTATAATTTACTTATTCGGCTAGCGAAAGAACAATATAGAGGTATTATCTTAACCAGCTTGATCCAGATTTGGGTGGAAAGGAAAATACCTATTCTCCCTCCTACTTAGACTGTGAGCCCCATTTGGGACCAGATTATCTAATATTTCCCTCAATTTTCAGTTCAGGGCTTGACACACAGTAAGCACTTTAGAAATACCATTATTATTACTACTGTTATTGTTTTACGCCAGTTGGGCACCAGTGAACACCAAGGAAATAATATTTCCCTACATAGCTATCGTATGAACTCTTCTGGGATATTTTGTGTGATTCTAGTCATCCCATTTTAACAAAATCTATAAAAGAGATGAACTAAAAAGCCAAAGAGGCAACAAAAATCTTATAAAAATGGAGGATTATACACATGAGGAGGTAGTGAAGGACTCACTTTATATGGCCCAGGAAGGGAAAGACTCAAGGGGGGCAAATGGAGATCTATAAATGCCTTCCAGATAGTCATATAAAAGAAGGAAGGACTTCATTGATTTAGAAGCTGACTGAAAAAAGAACAGTTTCTGAAGAATGAAAGAAAAACAAAGCCAACCTATGTTATTAGGACAAATCATCCACAGAAACAGTGGCCAAACTACTATCTAGAGGTGGCATCATTGCAGAGGCTGAAGAAGAATCTGGGTGATGAGCAATTAACCCTATCCCTGCTCAGCTCCTGAAACCATTTGCTTGTACTCTCTTTCCCTCCCTCACTACTCTCTCTTTTCAACCTGTCAATCAATCAATGGTCTTTATAGGGCACTTACTTTGTGCACAGCACTGCACTAAGAGCTTGGGAAAGTACAATATAATGGAGTTGGAAGATACTATCCCTGCCCACAGGGAGGGAGATCTCTCATTCCCCTTCGGTCTTTCACCCCTGCCTTCAAACACACTCAAGTTTCCCCATACTTCATGCACCTTTATTAAAATTGCATCCACTACATGAGAACATCCCCAGTTAAGCCCTGCATCCTCTAAAATAAATAATAATAATTATGGTATTTCTTAAGTGCTTGATTTGTGCGAGGCATTGTACTAAGCACTGGGGTAGCTACAAGCAAATCAGGTTGGACACAGTCCCTGTCTCGCATGGGGCTCACAATCTCAACCCCCATTTTACAGATGAGGGAAATGAGGCACAGAGAAGCGGAGTGACTTGCCCAAAGTCACACAGCAGATAAGTGGCAGAGCCGGGATTAGAACCCATGACCTTCACACTCCCAGGCCTATTCTCTAGACACTACACCAAGCATGCCCTCTCCCTTCTGCATTGTCAATGCACTTGGACCTGTACCCTTGAAGCATGTGATATTCACCTCACCCTCAGCCCCATAGCACTTATGTCCATATTTGAAATTTATTTATATTAATGTGTCTACGTAGACTGTAAGGTCCTTGTGGGAATGGTCTAATAACTCTGTGACACTGTACAGTGCTTTGTACACAGTAAGGACTAAATATATGCCATTGATTGATTGACCACTGATTGATTACCCACCCAGTACCCATCCACAATAGCTCCTTTCAGCTATCATCCCATCCCTACCCAAACTTCTAGAATGGGTTGCATCTGCACACAGTAAGCGCTCAATAAATACAATTTATTTATTGATTGATTGATCTACTTGTTGCATTCATATCTCTCCACCAACTCTCTTCTCAAACCACTTCAGTCAGGCTTCACTCCTTCTGAAACCATGATACCTAAAGATATCAGTAGCCTCTTTATAGCCAGATCCCTAGGTCTGTACTCTATCCTGATCCTTCTCCACCTGTAAAGCTGCTTTTGACACTGGGGTTTGGCAAAATTGTGTTCTCCTTGCTGGAGATTGGCATTCACCCCACAGGAGATGTTTTTGTAAAGCATCTTAATCAAGATCAGTCTTAATCCAGGCAATAAGCGAATGTCCTGTTGGTAAACAACTTGTCGCAGGCAGATCGGACCACCATGCAGTCACTGGGAAAGTGAGTGCCAAGTTCTCCCGGGCCAGTAGATAACATTTAAAATGCAACCAGAAAGAGGTTTAATTTTAGTTTGAATCTCTAAATGTGATTGAATTATGATAAAAGGAAGGAAAAAAAGACTATGATGACAAAATGTCAGGGAAGTCTGAAGAATGTTTGAAAGTTCAACTAGACTCGGAAACCTGTGCTTTTTTGAAAAATGTGTCTGTTGGAGCCTATTGTGAGTGGCCATTTTGCAAGTGTGGGAGTCTCTGAATGGAATGGGAAGAATACAGCTGCTGCTGATTGCTCACTCATTCTCTGTTCAGTTTCTACTTGTCTCAATTGCCCAGTAGCATTTGTGCCACTAGCAGACAAAAAATAAAGAACACCAATTCTTGGTAATCACCTCAATTTCTGTGCATACCTTTGGACTGTTGATCTGAACTGCACTGTAGAAATTCATTGTAGAAAGAGAGAGTGGAACTTTCTTGATTTGCTAGCTTCCTGTTGGAGTCCATTGTGTTTTCCCTTCTATGGATTCTGAATGTTCATTCACAGGGCCTGGGCATTATTTTTTTTTTGTACAAAGTGCACAGCTGAAACATTCTGAAAATTGTGAAGGTGTGCAGTTCCAGGTAGGCACATTCCCACAAACCTGAAAACAGCCCTTCTCTTATCTTTCATTCCTTTTCAATCAATCAATGGTATCTATTGAGCACTTACTGTGTGCGGAGTACCATACTAAGCATTTTGGGAGTGTACAGTATAACAGAGTTCATTCATTCAATTGCATTTACTGAGCACTTGCTGTGTGCAGGGCACTGTACTAAACACTTGGGAGAGTACAATATAACAATAAACAGACACATTCCCTGCCCACAATAGCTTACAGGCACATTCCCAGCTCAGACAAGCTTACAGCCTATAGAGACAGACATTAATGTAAATAGATTGAATTACAGCTATGTACAAAAGTTCTTTGGGGCTAAATAATGATGGTTTTAAAGCACTTACTATGTGCCAAGCACTGTTCTACACACTGGGGTTGATACAAGGTTATCGGTTTGTCCCATGTGGGGCTCACAGTCCTAATCCCCATTTTACAGATGAGGTAACTGAGGCCCAGGGAAGTTAAGTGATTTACCCAAAGTCACACAGCTAATAATTGGCAGAGCCAAGATTAGAACTCAAGACCTCTGACTCCCAAGCCTGGTGACTTAAATCCTTTACATGTGCTTTCAAATCTCACAGATTGATCACCATTCTACCACAACCTTCTCCACAATCACCTTTGATGTGTGGATTAACTCCTTCTCAGTTTAATAGCCAGATGCAAAAAGCAATGGCAGCTTATGAAAGAAACCCTACTCAAAATACAAAGTTTTTTAATCTCCATAAAACAAAGAAATTCAAGAGTCTTCAACTTCCTCACCAAAAGAGGCACCAGCATTAAATGCATGAAATTGGAGTCAGCTCTCCCATAATATGGGAATTGTGGTCCTGAAAACCTTGCATTAAAGAAAACTTCATGACAGACACTGTGTTTTGCTTTTATCATCAATTTTCCCCTAAATGTTTCAGTTAATTACTTTATAGTGAAAAATCCCTTTGTGACTTTAATCTGTATTGGCTACCAAAGCTCTTGAAAGCCAACCTAATGTCCACAAGTATTTCCCTAGCATACAGTAACAGTAAGCTCTCTGTGGACAGGAAACCTGCCTACCAATGTGTCTACTTAGACCGTGAACCCCACGTGGGACAGGGATTGTGTCCAACCTGATTAACTCGTATCTACCCCAGTGCTTAGTACAGTTCCTGGTGCATAGTAAGCGCTTAACAAATACTATTTAAAAAACCCCTCAAAGATGGTTCTGCTAGTCCAACTCCAGTCCTACCTTCCTGGAACCTCACCACCTTAAGATGCCTTAGGGCCCAGTTTGAAGACTAGCAGTGGTGAGTGTGTGACACTGCTGAGCCAACAGTACCTTCTGACACTACCTGTCAATCAAGAGAACTCCTGGGCCAATCAGAAAGCATGAAGCAAACGATAATTTTACAAGAAAATAAATTCTACATATCTTCAATTTACAATTTTCAGTCTTTTCCGGCTATATTACAGTAGAAAACCAGTAGCTAATCCTCCTCTTGTGTACTGACTAATGAATCAGATTTTGTTAGCACCGTAAAGACACAGATGAATCCTGTGATTTTATTTTCAAATTCTTTTCTCCATTCATCCAGATCTGCCAACATTCATGAACAAGTTTTAAAAAGAATCTATCTTTGGGGATTAGATTAGTCATTCTTCATATTCGAAGAGCATACCAATGACTGTGAAATTCACGTGTGTGTGTGTGTGTGTGTTGGGGGTATGTGCCTGAAAAGGCCAAGGCAGGTGCCACAGTCCGGGTTACACCGTATACACAAAAAGATTGTCTCTTATTGTGTTGTTAGGTTTAATGTCTGCAGTGCATGACTAAAATATAAGTGGGAGGAGTCAAAGACAGTGCAAGTCAAGCCAAAAACACGGAGCAGGAAGCCCCAGTACTCAAAAAGATGCTTAGGTGTAAGGCAATTGAGTTTCATCATCTGAAGGAAAAGCTACTGTCCTGAGGAATGAAGTAAAAATATTTTCTATGCAGAACGCTGCAGGCAACAAGGAAACGGTGCTGTGCATGGATGGAATTGGACAGGGGGTCAGTCTGCAGCTAAGGCAGGGGCCCAGATCACCCTCCCCCATCTCGGGGTGGAGGCCAAGGGCTCCTATCTGCCAGCAGAAGGCAAGGAATGGACACCTGTCTACATGTTTTGTTTTGTTGTCTGTCTCTCCCTTCTAGACTGTGAGCCTAATTTTGGGTAGGGACCGTCTCTATATGTTGCCGCACAGTACTCTGCACACAGTAAGCACTCAATAAATATGACTGAATGGTGTCCAGCCACTGAAGAAGAGGTGACTGAAGTTCAAGAAAATGAATGCCAGGCATGCAGCCCAGGGCCTCAGAGATCTGGAAGAACAGGGGAGGAAGGACTGAGGTTGCTGTTGAACAGAAGATGGCAGATACTGGAGTTCTCTGCCTGCCCCGGTCCCCTGCAGCCAAAAGGGCTCCTGTGGTCACCTCAGCAGCAGTGAAATCATTTTCATTACGAGAATGGAATGAGCTCCTGCCAGTTTCTACTTTTTTACAGCCGATTGTCCCAGAGAGCAGAGAATGGGAGGAGGCAGCTCTGGCTTCAGACAGGTAGGTTTGGTCTGGAAGGAGGTCTGAAAACCAGCAAGGTAGAGGAGGGACACAAGGAAGATAAGCAGGATGGTGTTTCCATGAACAAAAATCTCCCTTTGAAACTCCAACTCCCTAACTCTCTCTGATCAGAGACCACAGAGTTCAATTATCTGATTCCTGGGAGAAAATTTGACTTTTGTTACTGTTTTGTATCAACTAACTGACGCTTAGGAACAAACCAGACTGAGCAAACTAATCACTAGAAAGCAACATAAACAACCCACTGCCATCTCTCGGGGCCACGTGGAGGTGATGAATAATAGAGCTGGGAAAGGTGATTAACTGGACCTGCATTTTTATCCTTCCCTTGTCTACCCAACTAGGGCCATTAGAACACTAATAAAGAATCTCTAATCTTTTGGAGCAACAGTACTTAAAAGCTGCTGCTAGCATTGGCTTTGCTCTATTGCACGCCCACATTCTGGCACTGATCAGTACAGTAGCTTGCTGCATCATCTCTGAAGCTTAGGAGGATATTCTGCAGAGTCTATTAGGACAGTAATCTATGTAATTGGGATTTAGGATTCCAGGATGAATGATAACTAAATTAAAGGAACATTCTCTAGATCATGACTCATAAATGGGCCACAAAAGGTCTGGGGAGGTCAAAGAAACAGGGGAAGCCCAGGAGCAATTCTAGGTTATAGATCACCCAATTCAATCAATCAGTTGGAATTTTGTTCCCTTCTTCCCTGGATCGTGCTTCCTAGTTCACAGTCCCAACCCTGGTATAGTCAGAGCTGTTTTAATCCCAGAGATCCCCACTGCTACATTTAAGGGGGATTAAGGGAAATTTTATTTACTTTTGTTGTTACTAGTTGTACAGGTAGTACACCACAACAGAGGGAATAATAAAAATAATAGCAATAATAACTGCGGCATTTATTAAGCACTTATTGTGTACTAAGTGCTGCACAAAATGCCTGAGCAGACACTATATTAATTCATTCATTCAATCACATTTATTTAATGCTTACTGTGTGCTGAGCACTGTACTAAGTGCTTGGGAAGTACAAGTTGGCAAAATATAGGGACGGTCCTTACCCAACAATGGGCTCAAAGTCTAGACATGATCTATATGATCTCCATCTATATGATCACGGAGGACACAGTCTGTCCTACATGGGGCTCACAGTCTTAAGAGGGAAAGAGAACAGATATTTAATCTCCATTTTGAGATGAGGAATTTGAGGTCCAGAAGGTCACACAGCCAGCAGATGGTGGAGCCAAGATTAGAACCCAGGTCTTCCGAATCCCTGGCTTGTTGCTCTTTTCACTAGGCCCCACTTATTCTTTACACACATAACTCAGAACTACCAATCACTGTTCTGATCAATTTCATTTTTCTCGAGGTATTTCAAATTCAAACCAGGTCAAGTAATTTTTTTCAGTGAAGGGGTTCATACTGAGTGGTTATGAAACACGTACCTTCAAGCAATCTTATGAAGTTTCAGTTGTGTTCAAGGGTGACAAATGAATTGCGGCACATTTTAAGTTGTCCTTTTTTTATTAATCTAAATGAAATCTACTTCGACTTGTTCTAGCACTGTATTTACAGAACGTGTTCAATAGCCCAGCCCTTATCTTTCTGGGCCATGTCAGTGTCATTCAATAAAATTCCCATTTGTGCTACATGGGCTATATGTGTCTATACAAACATCCTGTAATCCTATGGCAGACCCACATTATATGCTACCATGTAATTTATTATGTTTGAACCATGTAATCGTTCTTTTCTTTGGAAGAAGTTGTCAGAACCTGATAAAACATCATCATTGAGGCAGGACAAACCTGAAATGGTAAAGTGACGACATTTCTTTTGATATCATTCTATCACTGTGGCACACAATACCCCCTTCTTTCTCATGGAGCTCAAAAGAAGGGAAGGAAAAACAGTTTATGTATTAAATGGAATTGTTTTTGAAAGAAGCAAATGTGGTTAAGGGAATCCAGTGCTTTGGAAAAGGGAATTTGAAGTCAAAAGCAGCCTTATTTGTTAATGTCAAAATACAAAGGACTCTATCTTGTCATCTTAAATCAGGCAGTGCACCAACTGATGTCAGAATACCGTGCTCTGAAAAATTATTTTTCTGATTATTTATAAATAATCTACAGGATTAAGGCACAGAATAAATTTCCAATGAAAATGGCAGGGCTCATAAGCCCCACTGAATTTTGTTGAATTTCCTGTGCATAAAATACCATACACAATCACTGCCTTCAGGTTTACTATGAAAGAGAAAGACAAGACTCGAGTTTGTGGGGACCAAGTAAGAGAGACCAGAGATGGAGTAAGGAATCTGGAAAATAAAAACACAAATTGGACAGTAATGCTCACAACTTCTGGGGGATCTTCCCCTCGCCACAGTCAGAGAGGACAATGGCCATAGGAGCAGAGCCAGGAAAAGCCTTGCCTGAGTTGGGGATTGGCTTGACCATAGAAAACCAGAGACTGAGTTCAGATTGCTCCGATTTAGGACTTCTCTGGGAGGAATGGCAAAAAATGCACATTCAGAAGTGGTATGGCCCAAGGGAAAGAACACAAGCTTGGGAATCAGGAGACTTGGGTTCTAATCCCAAATCTGCCACTTGCTTACTGCATGACCTTGGGACAAGTCATTTAACTTCTCTGTGTCTCAGTTTCTTCGTCTGGAAATGGAAATAAAATACCTGTCCTCGCTCCCTCTTGGACTGGGAGCTCCATGCAGGACAGGGACTGTGTCTGATTGGCTTGGCTAGTAGCTGCCTTGGCTGGATTGGAATACAGTAAGAATTTATTAGTATTGGTATCATTTATCCCTGTGGACTGCTGGCATTGCACACCCTAGCAAGCCATAGGGGTACATCTGCTCAGGTCAGGCCATGTGGTCATACTTCAGAGACTCAAATTGGGCAGAGCCTCTCGGTGGTTTTTAAAGTCCTATGGCTCCTGGAATATTTTTTAATTTTTAAAATAATTCTATTTATTTATACTGATACCTGTTTACTTGCTTTGATGTGGCTATATCTACAATTCTATTTCTTTATATTAATGCCTTTTTTGTCTGTCTCCCCGCTTCTAGACTGTAAGCCCAGTGTGGGCAGGGATTGTCTCTATTACTGAATTGTACTTTCCAAGCGCTTAGTGCAGTGCTCTGCACACAGTAAGTGCTCAATAAATATGATTGATTGAATGAATGAATGAATGTAGGGTTGACTCCGTATGACCCACTTTCCGACTCCCCAAGGGGCCCACAGCTGGCGGGTACCTAAAATCCTGCTGTACTGGCTTTTGGCTAGTTGCTTTTCTTTAGTCATTCGGTTGCTTTGTCTGACTACATTTACTTCTGATTTCCCAGCAAGAACAGGACTCATGGGCTAATGTTGTAAGGACACGAACTTCCAGTAACAGAAGCATATGTGGTGGTTTCCAGACTTTAGTGCCTTTGGCTATTTTCCCTCTGTAAAAAACCGACACGGATATTCACCATAGCTGAACATTCACAATAACAGTAACTCTGGAATTGTTCTGAATGCAAATTGATATAAGCGGAGACTGCTAAATCACTGCTTTGTCAATAGGAACAAATTATGACAATGGAATCCAGTGGCAGATAATTCTCTTTGGGTTTGACTTTTATTTAGTCAAATTTTTCCAGTCCTACAGGAAGCTGGTACTTTCAAGGCTTTTGTTAAAATTCAGAATTGGCTTTCTTAGCCTATCCCAATTTGCCTTATCATCAACGCCTGTAGAAAATCCATTACAACCTTAGCTCACAACCTAAATCATAAACCACAAATTGTTCACCCACTTTAATGTGGTGAAATGAGAACAAAGTGTTTACAACTATAACCCTTTCAATAAATTGACTTTTCTAAAAGGAAAATATATTTTTAAAAGTCCTTTCTCGATAAACAGAGACCTGTTCTGTGGTACTAGATGTTGCCTGTGTTCTAATTACAGGTATACCGCAAACACAGCACTATGTTCTGGAAGCCAAAGTATCCTTTTCACTTTAATAGTCCATCTTTTACTTTCCTTTCCCTTTGACACTTGCTCAAGGCTGCGTCATGAGTAATTAAGGTTTCGGATTGTAGGTTTCAATTTGTTACGGTGGCTCAAGAACTTCAATTCCAAGTGTTGGATTCACCAGTGAAGCAGGAGGTGGCTCGGGAATCTGCCAGCAGATTCAGGACTTTATTAGTGTTTCAGAGTTAGATGATGAATTATTGGGATTTGCTCTGCAAAATTTCATGAAGGCTATTGTTCAGGCAGCCACCTCACCTTCAACAACGGGAATGCTTCCAAAGGAGAACCTGCCACAATGCTCCTGACTTCTTCCCAGAGTTCCACCTAGGCTTTGGAACGGATACAAATCCCTTAGGATTTATCTCCATCCTCTGTTTGTGTGTATATGAATGTGTGTATTTGTTTAATATTAATTGCAAGGCCTTCATTGATTTATTAATTACCAACTCTTTGGTGGTGATTGAGGCAATCAATGGTCCCTACAGCTTTTTGAGCTGGAACCCCAGCTTTGCTCACCCCAGATCTCTGACAGGGTGTTGGGTGTTCCAATCAATGCTGAAAAAACTCAGGCTTCATGGCCCGTTAAGCTCTTTGTAGCCAGTCACCCCAGTCCTCACTCCTCACTTCTAAAATTCCTGGCCCTTTCTTGCCCCTGAACATAAAAATGGCATCTATGGTAGATTTTATTACCTTAAAGGTGATGATAACATAAATGTTAAGCAGGCATCAAATGTCTCTCAAATTGTCAACAATGCCAGTACTCTTTAGAATATTTAGAGGTAGAATACTTGCCAATTATAGCATCAATGTATGCCACTAGGTAATCTTTCCTTATACTACATTATAGTTTCTGCCTAGCAGCTTCCCGTGTCTGTTATAATCTCTAAAAGTGCAAAATATCATAAGGGTCAACAATTATTTTTCATGAGAAAAAATTCAGCACTAGAACTACAATTATTGTCAATAATGTTGATGTTAATACCCTAAAAAATTGTGCATATAATCTTATTTTTCCAAGTAGGGGCATTGAACTGCATGATGTTAACTACTTCTGGACCTGTAAGTACTCCTTTAAGAACTTGTTCACAAAGGTGAACACAATTGTTTTACCATTTGCTTTTGTCTGTGTATCAATGGGATGGAAACCTCACACTACATTGAATAATTAGAGAATTGTAAAGACCTTTTTATATAAAGGAAGAGAGTATGTTGTCTATTATTCTTCATATCATTCAGGAATGATAACAATAGTGGAATTATTTCAGATGCCATCTTGAAATCTGTACTGATTCTTCCACATAATCAAAAACACATATTAGGAAATTGTCATTTCTATCAATCTTTTTTTCAGCAGCATACATGATTTTTTCCACCAAGAAAAAAATATATTTATTTCCTCAAAAATGCTTGAACTGGGGACTGGGAAACATTTAGGAATTCTCAAAAATACACCTAATACTGATTTATACCAACAGGATAATTTCATTTTCCCAGTGAAAAAATAACATTTGTGATCTCATCTTTGAAAAACATTCATTTATGTTAAAAGTTCTCCTTAAGGAATCTTTAGAAAAAATCACTGTTCTTTATTATTAAGGTGCATCTGCCAAGGACAGCTCCATCTGAGAGTTTCATCAAGACTCTAAATGAGTTAATTATAAAATATCTTTTAAAGTCTTCTTTGCTCATATCCTTTTACTCCTCAAGATTTAAGGTTTACCTAATATTGCTTTTCAGGGACTTAACAAAACCCTTAATAAATTTTATCTCAAGAATCACACAGCATCCTTAGGAAGCAGTGATTGCTTTGCACACAATAAGTGCTCAATAAATACCAATAACTCATTGATTCATTCATACTTTTAGAGACCAAGGCCTAGAGAAATTAAATGTTTTGCCAAAAATCATATTACATTCAGTAAATTCATATAAAGCTCCATCCAATCCAACATTTCCTAGAAATTATCATAGCAGATGCATAGACTGTGAGCCCACTGTTGGGTAGGGACTGTCTCTATATGTTGCCAACTTGTACTTCCCAAGCGCTTAGTACAGTGCTCTGCACACAGTAAGCGCTCAATAAATACGATTGATGATGATAGAAACAGCCCAGTCTAGAGTGGGAAAAGCATGGGCCCGAAAGTTGGAGGACCTGGGTTCTAATCCAGCTCCACTGCATACCTCCTGTGTGACCTGGGGCAAATCACTTAACTTTTCTGTGCCTCAGTTCCCATATCTCCAAAATGGGGATTTGATAACGTTTTTCTTGTTGTTTTTATGGTATTAGTTGAGTGCTTATTATGTGTAGGCACCGTATTCATTCAATTGTATTTATTGAGTGCTTACTGTGTGCAGAGCACTGTACTAAGCGCTTAAGCTTAGTACTAAGCACTAAGCACCTTACTAAGCACTGGGGTAGATACAAGATGATCGCATTGGACCCAATCCATGTCCCACGAGGGGCTTACAGTCTTAAGCCCCATTTTACAGATGAGGTAACTGAGGTTCAGTGACATCAAGTGAGTTGCCCAAGGTCACAGCGCAGACACATTGGGTAGCTGGAATTACAACACAGGTCCTTCTGAGTCCCAGGCCCATGCTCTATCCACTGGGCCACACTGCTTCTCTCCTACTTAGACTGTGAGCCCCATGTGGGATCTGATTATCATGAGTTTATCCTAGTGCTTAATACAGTGCTTGACACATAGTAAGTACTTAAATACCGCAATTATTATTACTATGACTCTTTGATTTGAACAAATGATACATATCATTAGAATGGATATTTGGTAAATCCATTTTGTCTGAATCCCAGTAGCTATTATTAATGCTAGTTTAGATCTACCAACGTAATATTTTCATAAAGGACAAATAGACTGTTTCCTCTGTCTTCCACCAGAGCCTTTCAGAGAGTGGTATCAAAACACTTAAGGATCCCTTCCACCTCTCAGGCAAGAGATAGACTGAAACACCTATTTAGAAATAGTTTGCCCAACTGAACACATGAGAATAAGGAAAGAAAAACACCATTTTCAAGTGAAATCTAAAAAGAAATTTAAGGTGGGCAAATATAATTTCCTAGGCAGGAAGCATTAAAAAGACAATTAGAAATAGAGAAGCAGCATGGCCTAGATATGTTTGGTTTTGTTCTCTGTCTCCCCCTTCTAGACTGTGAGCCCACTGTTGGGTAGGGACTGTCTCTATATGTTGCCAACTTGTACTTCCCAAGTGCTTAGTATAGTGCTCTGCACACAGTAAGCACTCAATAAATACGATTGATTGATTGATGGATTGATTGACTGATTGGAAGAGCATGGGCCTAGGAGTCGGACTCTTGTGTTCTAATCCTGGATCTGCCAATTTTCTGCTGTGTGACTTTGAGCAAATCACTTAACCTCTCTGTGCCTTAGTATCTTCATCTATAAAATGGGGATTTAGTACTTGTCATACCTCCTACTTAGACTGTGAGCCCCATATGTGAGACAAAGACTTTATTTAACCTATCTTCTACTACCCCAGGGTTTATAACAGTGCTTGGCACAACATGAGTGCTACAGTTATTATTTACTTATAAAAAAAATCCCTATTCATGGGGAAATACAACCCCACAAGACTTTCATTTGGGAAAAATAGCAAAGGAACTTACAACTGTATTTCCCTAATGTATACTGTCTCAGTGATATCACTAGTGCATTGAAGCAACTCTTTGTAAAGGTTTCTTATAATCATCGATACTATATTCAGGCATAGAGACTTAGTATATGCAATGCCTTATTTTGGGGGTAGAAATAATGGATTCTTGTTTGTTTCTCTGCATTAGCAATGGTTTTTTTCTACTTTCCAAAAAGGGAAACTCAGGATGTTAGCCCAAATTATAATCCAAACCTTTTTCTTTACTTTAATTTGTTATTCATGAGAAAAGGTTTTATTGTCCACATTTTCTTCTACTTCCCATACCTTCTTTTTTTCTATAGCAAATGTGGTCAGTACCCAATACATATTAACCGCAGTGTACCAGATTTAGGGAGGGTATATGTTCCTTAAATTGCCTGATATGCAGGTTGATCCTTCAGATATGCTTTGCTCCTTAAACAGGACATGGATGAAATTACTGAGTTTAGTATGAGACCACAATACATTGTAAACTGAATCATAGCAACCAGTAATGTGTTCGGCACTATTGGCAGTTAAAATATCAATTCCAAGCTATCTAGGAAGAACAGAGATCTGTTCGAGGTACTTAGAGAACTTGAATCAGCATTAAATTTTCAAAGTTATACAGATCAATGGGGGGAAAAAGTTTTGTCCATTTTCTATAGATAGTTCGGCATAAAGTGTAATGACCTATAAGTGTATTCATGCACAAAAGGTAAAAGTGCAGTACTCAAATTCTGGATTTGGAAGCAGTGTGTGCCTAGAGTAAAGGTTGACTTCTTTACATTCTTTTAAGCCTATTCCCCTGATATCAAAAAGTGGCAATATCGACAAATGCACTCTTTTCATATAGCAAACTTTTCTGTCTTCAGTTCCAGAAGAAGGAATATAATGAATGTCATTTTTCTTCAGGCTCATTAAACCAGAACAAGGAGAAATGAAGGAAAAGAAATACAGATCATCTAGAAAATTATGCTATCAGAATAAACTCAGTTGTAGCATGCTAGTACTAAATGAAATTATCTTGTGTCAAGTGAGAATTGCATTTTAATAATAATTATGGTATTTGTTAAGCACTTACTATATGTCAAGAACTGTAGTAAGCACTGGAGTAGACACAAGTCAATTAGGTTGGACGCAGCTGCTGTTCAATATGGGGCTCACAGCCTAAATAGGAGGGTGAACAGGTATTTAATTCCCATTTTACAGATGAGATAACTGAGGCACAGATAAGTGACTTGCCCAAGGTTACACAGAATAGGAGGGTAATCAACTCCTGCAGCTGGCAGGTGAACTCTGCCCTGTATATGGTTGTCTCCCTAGGACAACCTGTGCCTGGGCCTCCTGGGAGAAGATATGGACTGGGCTTTAGAGAAGCAGCGTGGCTCAGTGGAAAGAGCCCGGGCTTTGGAGTCAGAGGTCGTGGGTTCAAATTCCGGCTCTGCCAATTGCCAGCTGTTTGACTTTGGGCAAGTCACTTAACTTCTCTGGGCCTCAGTTACCTCATCTGTAAAATGGGGATTAAGACTGTGAGCCCCCCATGGGACAACCTGATCACCTTGTAACCTCCCCAGTGCTTAGAACAGTGCTTTGCACATAGTAAGCACTTAATAAATGCTATTATTATTATTATTATTATTATTAGGAAGTCAGACCCAGAGCCATTTCTCTTGAACACTGTCTTGGAATCTTGGAGAAAGATTCAGTGGAGCTGAACTGGGAACAGGCCCTCAGGGGGTAATTAGGAGAACAATGAGTTGGACAAATGAGAAGCATTTCACAGAAGACCTCACTCCAAGAAGACCCTGGCCCTGATTTCATCTTGGCTCAATTTTGTGCCACCTTCAAAGAGAAGATAATGGGTGAGTGTGGAGGAGCTCCCCAAGATCTTCAAACATGTCCCCAGCAGCAAAGTAGGAAATCATTTTGAAATTTTAAAATCACCTTCATAAACTTGCAATTTTAAAGACATTTCAAAATAATGAAATGCTCTGCTTAAATTATCTTTCTAATATTTATCTACACATTAATATAAAAAGCATAGAATACTCGTTGGTTCACCATGGCCCCTGTGGTGAGGAATTTGGGCCACACA
The DNA here is from genome assembly GCF_015852505.1 of Tachyglossus aculeatus. Taxonomy (NCBI): domain Eukaryota; kingdom Metazoa; phylum Chordata; class Mammalia; order Monotremata; family Tachyglossidae; genus Tachyglossus; species Tachyglossus aculeatus. The sequence continues at coordinate 14,021,036 of NC_052090.1, read as the reverse complement.
GAGTGCTGTTCTTTGATAAAATGGTAGTCTACAAGTTAGACTAGGCTCTAGACTGTAAGCTCACTGAAGATAAGGAATGTGTCTGCCAACTCTGTAATACTATACCCTTCCAAGCGCCTAATATAGTGTTATCATTGTGGGCAGCGACTGTGTCTGATATATTCTTCTCTCCTAAGCACTTAGTACAGTGCTCTGCAAAAAGTAAGTACTTAATAAATGATTGACTAACTGATTACTGTACACAGAGTAAGCACTCAAATAGCACTGATAATGATGATAAGAGATGATAAGAGATTAAGTGGGTGAGGGGTGGGTTGAGGGACCACCAATATTCACATTAGCGGTGTCATGTGGTGTCATTCCTTTCCTTCCCTAGGAGTAGCTATCAGCGCCGACAGCTCGGAGCCCCCCACCTGGAGGGGCAGCAAGGTGGAAGGGATTGAGGCGAAGGATGGACGAGGAGAAATGCAGCCTGGCCTAGTGGATAGAGCAGGGGCCTGGGAGTCGGAAGGACCTGGGTTCTAATCCTGACTCCTCCACTTATCCGCTCTGCGACTTTGGGCCAGCCACTTGACTACTCTTTGTCTCAGTTATCTCATCTGTAAAATGGAGATTAAGATTGAGAGTCCCATAAGGGGCAAGGACTGTGGCCAACCCAATCTGCTTGTATCCTCCCCAGCGCCTTGAACAGTGTCTGTCTGTCTCCCCCCAGACTGTGTGCTAGAAAGTTTCTACCAACTCTGTTACATTGTACTCCACAAGCACTTAGTACAGTGCTCTGCAGTTAGTAAGTGCTCAATTACTATGACTGATTGAAAGACTAGACTTGGGACTCAAGGGATCTGGGTACTAATTCTGGCACTTTGCTGTAAAACCTCAGGGGAGTCACTAAACCTGCCTCAGTTCCCTCATTTGTAAAAATGTGAATAAGGTACTTGTTCTTTATCCCCCTAAGACAAAGCCCCACGGGAGTCAGACTGTCCAATCCGCTTACGTTGTACCTACCCCAGTGCTTGGCTCATAGTAAACACTTCACGAAACCCCTAGCTACCGTTATTAACCTGATGCCAGAGGTTCCAGAGGCCTACAAAAGTGGAGAAAGGGGGTAAGAGAAGTTGGAAAAAGTGAGAAAGTTCAGCTTTGAGACTACAAGAGGGTCAAGAGAGACCAATAATAGTATGAGGAGGGACAAGAACTAACAGGGGGCAGAGGAGTCAGACAGAGGAGAGGGATGCAAACAGGCATGTACAGTGAGGATAGAAAACCAATATCTTTAAGTTTCCCACAGATGCTGTGCAAGTTTCATCTGGTTCCTCATAATGCATATCAAGCAAAATGGAAGTCTCATCCCCAGAAATTGTTATCCCACAGGTTATGAAAATAAATTGCAAACGTAAACTAAGTACATAAATATTTACTTCAACAGAAAAGCCGGAGATGTGTGTTTTCATTTAGGGAATATTGTAGAAATGCCAAATATGTCAGGAGTTCTTTATTTCCCCAGACTTGAATTTTTTTTAAATATAATTTGCTACCATAAAAAGCTTTTTCCTTCTCCCCAAGCTAGATCTGTTTTATTATTGAGTTCATAGAGTTCCCCTGTGGTATGCATACAATAATTGATTTAGTGTCCATTAGTGTGTCCCTGATATTTTTACTTAATAGAAGGGAATCCAAAAGAGGACAAGTATGTTTGCCAAATAAGCAATCCATGTACAGCCCTAGAATTTCACTGTGAATCAATATGCATAGTTTTGTGTAACTTCAAGAGTCCTTGTTTATAACTCACAATAAATTCAATCAGGAGGGGTTCTGAAGAGATTTTCATTTCAATTATGCTTGCTCCATTATCTTATTTTTAGCAAAGCATAAAGTGCAGTACAAAGGGAGAGCCAACATAATGAGTTGGGCAAACTAGGTTAAAAAAAAAAATCTCTGCAGCAGAATTCATCAGACTGAAAGGGTGAGAAAAGATCCTAAAGTACATCTGATCAATTCCCCTGCCTCTAGATTTGACCCCAAATCATGCTACCAATATTATTCTTTGCCCCTTTTTCCCCAGTTCTCTAGAGGAAATTTTGTTTTGCTTTATGGTACTTGCTAAGCATTTACTAAGTGTCAGGCACTGCTCTAAGAGCTGGAGTAGATACAAGCAAATCGAGTTCGGCAAAGTCCATGTCCCGCATGGGGCTCACAGCCTCAATCCCCATTTTATAGATGAGGTAACAAGCACAGAGACGTTAAGTGGCTTGCCCAAGGTCACACAGCAGACAAAGTGGTGGAGTCTGGATTAGAACTCAAGTCCTTCTAATTCCCAAGCCCATGAACCATCCACTAGGCCATGCAACTTCTCTAATATTTCTCTCTCTCTCTCTCCCTCTCTCCAGAAACAGTTTAGACTAGGAAAGTGTGCAATTTCAGAGAAGACATTATGCCACTCCTACTTCTAAATACAAATGCCTTGATGGGTTTGGAGGTTGGTTTTTTTTTTAATTGTACCATGTGCCTCCTTCTTTTGGAGGGATTTATAGTAATCATTTTCATGATATAATCTGTGACATTTCTAGAGTGACTTCCAATTGATGACTCCAAGCTATTTACAATCTAGGATTCATTAGATCAGCCATCCCATAGATCATGAAAAGTTTAATTAGAGTTTTAGTGGAAACTAAAAATAATAAAGGTATTTTAAGTGCTTATTACATGCCAAGCACTGTGCTAATTACTGGTCTGTATACCACCATCTGAAACCATCCCTGTTCCACAAAGGGTTCACAGTCTAAGGGAAAATAGGTATCTAATCCCCATTCTGCTGACAAGGAAACAAGCACAGGGAAGTTGAGTGATTTGCTTTATGTCATACAGTAGGTGTAGCAAAGCCAGGATTAGAATCCAGGTCTCTTGAATCCCGGACTTGAGGCTTTTCCAATAGGTCATGCTATTTCAAAAAGATGGTAAACCTTCCTCTTAGTTACCATAGTGCATTTTCCCAGAAACTGCAATGGGTCCTTAAATGAGCTTCCAAAGTGGAGTGGAGTGTTTGGAGGAAATCTCCTCAGCCTGCCCTGCCAGAGGTGCAGGAAGCATGAGAGATGAGGAGTTTCTCTCCTGGAGCTGGTGGCTCTCCCCAGGGCAAAGGTTTTGCGAAGACCGTTGTGCCAAGGGGCAGACTTGAAAACTGCACTAGCAAATGCAGACATAGAGCAAAAGAAAACCTGTGCACTGCGGAAGCACATCCATTCATTCATTCATTCAATCGTATTTATTGAGCACTTACTGTGTGCAGAGCACTGTACTAAGCGCTTATAATAATGATGGCATTTATTAAGCGCTTACTACGTGGGGAGGTTACAAGGTGGTCAGGTTGTCCCACGTGGGGCTCACAGTCTTAATCCCCATTTTACAGATGAGGGAACTGAGGCAAAGAGAAGTTAAGTGACTTGCCCAAAGTCACACAGCTGACAATCGGCAGAGCTGGGATTTGAACCCATGACCTCTGACTCCAAAGCCGGGCTCTTTCCACTGAGACATGCTGCTTCTCCAACTGATCACACATCACGTTTTGGTCACATCTACACACGGGGGCATTTTGAACCCAAGAGACAATACTTGGTACCCTGAAAAACAAGCCTCTGAATCTCAGGTCTTCTTAACTTCCCACCAATTTTGTATGGAGATTATCCATGTAATCACACCTTTCCATAGTTCATTCATTCATTTCATTCAATTGTACTTATTGAGTGCTTGCTGTGTTACAGAGAACCGTACTAAGCACTTGGAAAGTACAATTCAGCAATAAACAGAGACAATCCCTGCCCACACTAGCAGCGTGGCTCAGTGGAACGAGCACGGGCTTGAGAGTCAGAGGTCATGGGTTCAAATGCCGTCTCCGCCAATTGTCAGCTGTGTGATTTTGGGCAAGTCACTTCACTTCTCTGTGCCTCAGTTACCTCATCTGTAAAATGGGGATGAAGACTGTGAGCCCCAAGTGGGACAACCTGATCACCCTATATGCTCCCCAGTGCTTAGAACACTGCTTTGCACATAGGAAGTGCTTAACAAATGCCATCATTATCATTATTATTATTATCATTGTTATTACAGTCTCTGCTATGGCTAAAACCTGTGTAAATTACCAAGGAACCTTCTTCGGCAGAAGTAATTTTTCAAAAGCTCCTTGCCCTTTACCAAGTTTTTAAAGGCCAGGTGGAATCTGCTGTCAAATTAATTTAATGTTTTTATGGTATTTGTTAAGCACTTCCTATGTGCCAGGTACTGTACAAAGCGCTGGGGTAGATACAAGCTAGTAGGGTTGGTCACAGTCTTTGTCCCACATGGGGCTCACAGTTTTAATCCCCATTTTACAGATGAGGGAACTGAGGCACAGAGAAGTGAAGTGACTTACCCAAGATCATGCAGCAAGCAGGTAGTAGAGTCAAAATTAGAACTCTGGTCCTCTGTCTTCCAGGTCCATGCTTTTTCCACTAGGACACTAGAAAATAGTTTTTCAATGGTAGGAGCATATGATCTCCTCCCATTTCCTCTTAAAATCCCAAATACAAGAACCTGTTACCCCTTTAGGTGACATTTTATGTTGGAGAAAATATAAGGACAAAAATGAGTACAGATTTTTTGAGGGTTATCATTATCAAATGTGATAGGAAATATTTCAATTAATGACCATTTTTAGTAAGATTTTTATCCCATCACTACTGCTGATCTACTCTTCTTATTCTTTACATGAACTTCAGAGTCTTGCTCCTCAAAAACTCAGGGAAAACCGGTGAGCGTAACACTTTCACTAATTCTTCGATTTATTTTGTAAAGCATGTCACTGTAGAAAGCACACTTGAATGAACACAGTCACTCAAGCTTAAATTTCCCAATCAGTCTTCACAATATTCCTCTCAGGCAGATAATACTACCTCTGTTTTGCAGAAGACAAAAGTAGTCAATAATGGGACCAAGAGAACTGCTGATTCACTGGAGTGACACAATCAATAAAATAATTTGGATTTCTTGATTTCCAATGCTATCGAGTACTTCTTCCTCTTACCTGTGGAATTTGGTGGTAAAACTTCCAACTATATATCACTGAGGAATTAGGGTTTCTATTGTCCTGCATCAAACTGCTTAAAAATGCACTGTAAAATACTGAAATTTCATTTTCTCCACTTTGGATTCAACACGGCTGCTGCCTTCTCGCCACTGTACCCAGGGACCTGGGCGTCCTCCACAAGCAGACCACCGAGCAGCAGCTGCTCCAAAATCCCACAGCGGCTCTCCTCTAGTTCACTGGCCTGTTTGCTAATTTTGTTGCATTGTACTCTTCCAAGCATGCATTTAAGTGCTTAAGGAAAAGGATTCAAGTCCATAGGTGATACAGGAGGAAGGGAAATAAGGTACAGAGATGAGAGATTAATCAGGGAAGGATTCCTGGAGATGTGATTTTAGTCGATATTTGAAGATTTGTATCGTACTCTCCCAAGTACTTAGTATAGTGCTCTGTACATAATAATAATAATAATGTTGGTATTTGTGAAGTGCTTACTATGTGCCAAGCACTGTTCTAAGCGCTGGGGTAGATACATGGCAATTACGCTGTCCCATTTGGGGCTCACGTCTTCATCCCCATTTTCCAGATGGTATAACTGAGGCACAGAGAAGTTAAGTAACTTGCCCAAAGTCATACAGTTGACAAGTGGCGGAGCCGGGATTTGAACCCACAACCTCTGACTCCCAAGGCCAGGCTCTTTCCACTAAGCCACGTTGCATTCAATAAATATCGCTGATTAATTGATTGCTCTGTACATAGTAAGGGCTCAATAAATATCATTAACTGATTGATCTCAGGTATTAGTAGGGGCTAGGTAAACTCAGTAACCACCTCCACTGGAAAGTTCAGGGAACTGAGGTGACATGAAATATCAATCAATCAATCGTATTTATTGAGCGCTTACTGTGTGCAGGGCACTGTACTAAATATCTCAGAAAGTTTTGTAAACAAGCTTTCCAAGTCAGAGTATTTACAATAATCAACAAAGGCACTAAAGACATGATCACTAAGAAACAAGTGCAGTTAGACTGGAGTGAAGAGAAAGACCACCGTAAAATAGGCACAACCCAATTGCTATCTTTAAATTCCTTTTGCAATGAGGAGCATAACAGTTTGGGGAAATCAATATGACTAATCTCACCATCATTTTGAATGGCTCAACTGTTCCCCTTAGATATTAAAGTTCCAATCGCAGTTATGAACTGGATTAGATAAAACAGCAAATATAAATTGCTCAACCTGCCTAGGAGCTTGCAGAATGTCAGCTAATATGAACTGCACCAAATTTTAATAATTCCTGTATGATTATCTGCCACTTGTATCTTCTAAATATATGCTCAGTTTATACAGTTCATTTCACTTTACTCTAGCATATATTATGCGACATTAGCCTTTGTAATGACTTTTTTTTTCCCCCAAAGATTCCTTGGGAGTGCTTTGTTTGATGGCTGTTTTCAAGTACAACCTTCATGGCTTCTCTTGTATCTGCTAATCACCTGGGGCTCAGTGGAGCGGGGTAGAGCTTCATTCTGTCATGAATGTGACCTCACAGTAACTACTCACAAATTAGCAGCAGGAGGCAGAGGCATGACTTCATGTCAATCAAGGAGGGCTAGTGTCCGTTCGAACTGGACTGTGCAACCAGGAGACTCTGAGAAACAGAACGGGGCCAACTGGTTTAGGACTTTCACCATAGTGTGATTTATTTAAAACCACCTCAGTCTCCAGGGAGTTCATCAAAATAGGGAAGAAGTGTAGCCTAATGGAAAGAGCACAGGCCTGGGAATCAGAGGTCCTGGGTACTAATCCGAGCTCTGCCACTTGTCTGCTGTGGGACCTTGGGCAAGATGCGGAATTTCCTGTGCCTCATTTACTTCATCTGCAAAATGGGGATTAAAACCTACTCCCTCCTACCCTGACTGTGAGCCCCACGTGGGACAGGGATTGCGTGATTATATCCTATCTACCTAATGCTTAGTACAGTGCTTGGCACCTAGTAAGGGCTTAACAAGTGCCATTTAATGACTACACAAAACAGTCTAGCCTTTTTAGACGGTGATGTTGAGTTAATTTCTAAAATAATTTGCTCGGTGGGCAGCTATAGCAAGGACACATTTGGTGTCAAACACACATTTCTACATAAAACATCTGGAATATGTTCACTAGCTGAAGACAATTAGCTGCTAGAGGAGCAGCATGGCTTAGTGGAAAGAGCATAGGCTTTGGAGTCAGAGGTCATGGGTTCAAATCTCGACTCTGCCAATTGTCGACAGCTTCTAAATATAAGCTAATCAGGTTGGGCACAGTCCCTGTCCCACAAGGGGCTTACAGTCTTAATCCCCATTTTACAGATGAGGTAATTGAGGCACAGAGAAGTTAAATGACCTGCCCCAAGTCACACAGTAGACAGTGCCTGACACATTATAATAATAATTAATAATTATCGTATTTTTTAAGTGCTTACTATGTGCCAAGTAACGTACTAGGCGCTGGAGTAGATACAAGCAAATTGGGTTGAACACTGTCCCTGTCCCACGTGGGGCTCAGTCTCAATGCCCATTTTACAGATGAGGTAACTGAGGCACAGAGAAGTTAAGTGACCTGCCCCAAGTCACGCAGTAGACAGTGCCCCTGACACATAATAATAATAATTAATAATTCTGGTATTTTTTAAGTGCTTACTATGTGCCAAGCACTGTATTAGGCGCTGGAGTAGGTACAAGCGAATTGGGTTGGACACTGTCCCTGTCCCACATGGGGCTCACAGTCTCAATCCCCATTTTATAGATGAGGTCACTGAGGCACTGAGAAGTAAAGTGACTTGCCCAACGTCACACAGGACAAGTGGCAGAGCTGGGATTAGAACCCATGACCTCCTGACTCCCAAGATGACGCTCGATCCACTATGCCATGCTTCTTTACAAATACTGCAGTTATTATTATACCAGCGCTTAGAACAGTGCTTTGTACATAGTAAGTGCTTAACAAATGCCATCATTATCATTTTTATCAAAAAGTGCATGGTGGTTTGTAGCAGGAAATCAGGAAGGTAAGATAGGTGGGGGTGAGGTGACTGAGTACCTTAAAATCAATGGTAAGGTGTTTCTGCTTGATGCAGAAGTGGAGACCTTACAATGCATCTTTTTCACCTTTGCCTTTGTGTATACGGGCCATCACATAAGCACTAATTCTTATGCATAACCTCTTTTACGTTTCCACTGTTTCAGTGCCTGGCTCTCCTACTAGATTATAAACTCATCGAGAGCAGAGATCATGTCCACTAACCCTATCATACTCATCCAAGAACTTAGTACAGTGCTCTGATCACAGAAGGCGCTTAATAAAAATGATTGGTTGATTGCCTGGATACATGACCGATCTTACCATCTTTAGCCTCCATGATTTGGCAAATAATATGTCAAATAAACTCCTTAAGGATCTTATCAGCATTACAGTTACAAGCCTGAGTTTTTCATGTTCTCAGTTAGCATCCTAAAACACTGTCTTTCCCAATAGGTAGCTCGATGTATTGCCAACTTGTACTTCCCAAGCGCTTAGTACAGTGCTCTGCACACAGTAAGCGCTCAATAAATACGACTGAATGAATGAATGAATGAATGGACAACCCCTGGAGGTTTGGAGGAGCAGGGAAATGTGGACAGAAAGGCTATGTAGAAAAATGACCTTGGCCGCAGAAGTAAGTATGGACTGGAGAGAGTAATTTGTACTTCCCAAGCGCTTAGTACAGTGCTCTGCACATAGTAAGCGCTCAATAAATATGATTGATTGATTGATAGAGGCTAGACAAGAGGCAGAGAGGTCAGTAATGATAAATTAACCTGCTTGAGGTCTAACTATTGAAGAGAGAGACATGGGCAAAAATGTGGTTTAAACCTCCACTTTGTAAAACAAATAAAAATGAATTATAAAATTAAAAAGTTTTTTTTAAAACATATCTAATTGTAAGCATAGATATTTTTGGTGGAGACACCTCGGGTCCTTGCATATATTCATTCAATCGTATTTATTGAGTGCTTACTGTGTGCAGAGCACTGTACTAAGCGCTTGGGGAGTACAAGTTGGCAACATATAGAGATGGTCCCTACCCAACAGCGGGCTCACAGTCTAGAAATATATGCCCGAACAAGCTTGATGAGGTGTTAAGCAACAGTCACAACATTTTGGTTGAAGCATTTTGCACCTCTTTCAGACTGTATAAAAGCAACAGTTTTCAAGATTGCCTTCTTAGATCTTCTTTTGTCTCCAGGAGCCACAGATCACACTTTTGAAATCCCAAGTTGATTTCTGCATTCTTGATGGATTCATTTGTAAAGAAATCAGAACTGACCCGTGGGACCAAGCTGTCCCTGAAGAAAAGGTGAGTTGACAATGGCAAATGATGCAATGCATAGAGGGCTATACTGTCTCATTAGCTACAGTATTTCAGGGGTTTTTAATAATAATAATAATAATTATAATAATAATAATGGCATTTATTAAGCACTTACTATGTGCAAAGGACTATTCTAAGCACTGGGGAGGTTACAGGGTGATCAGGTTGTCCCACTGGGGGCTCACAGTCTTAATCCCCATTTTACAGATGAAGGAACTGAGGCACAGAGAAGTCAAGTGACTTGCCCAAAGTCACACAGCTGACAATTGGAGGAGCTGGGATTTGAACCCATGACCTCTGACTTCAAAGCCCATGCTCTTTCCACTGAGCCAGGCTGCTTCTTTTTGGTAGTTGTTATTTTGAAGTTACAACTAGGAGACTGTACTCTTATTTTAAGGCGCATCCTCTGGAGAACTCTGACTAGCACAGCCTATTAATGGCATTTGGAAAAAAGGCCAAGGCGGGAGCCTGAAAAAATAACTGAACTCGCTAGATTATAACAGAGTAGGTAGTACTGTTCCTGCCTTCAAGGAGCTTTTTTTTTGTTATAGTATTTGTTAAGTGCTTACTATGTACCAAGCAGTAAACCCAGCACTGGGGTAGATACAAGTTAATCAGGTTGAATACAGTCTCTGTCCCATGAGTGCTTAACAAATATCATTATTATTATTGTACAGGGCTCACAATCTTAATCCCCATTTTACAGGTGAGGTAACTGAGGCACAGAGAAGTTAAGTCCCAAGCGCTTAGTACAGTGCTCTGCACAGTAAGCGCTCAATAAATACAATTGATTGATTAAGTTATGTGCACAATAATAATAATGATGGCACTTGTTCAGCGCTTACTATGTTCAAAGCACTTTTCTAAGTGCTGGGGGGGATACAAGGCGATCAGGTTGTCTCACGTGGGGCTCACAGTCTTCATCCCCATTTTACAGATGAGGGAACTGAGGTTCCGCGAAGTTAAGTGACTTGCCCCAGGTCACACAACAGACATTTGACAGAACCGGGATTCGAACCTATGACCTCTGACTCCATGGTGGGGCCAGGATTAGTAGAATTTAAGTCCTTCTGACAATCTTTGCTCTATCCACTAGGCAACACTGCTTCTCAGTCTAGAGCTTTTTGTTTTGTTACAGTTCTATAAAGTTCTCCAGTTTGCTCATCCTGTTATAGTATTTGCCAATTACTTCAACTTCATTGTAAGTCAATAACTCCACTAGTTATATTTTCCAAAACTAACGAATTATCACTTCTTCACATTTCAACACCTTGTATTACAGTTTCAAAAATATCACCATTTTGCAAGCATTTCACTTTAGAAGTGTGTGTGTTGTTCAAATAGATTCTCTTTCTATCTTTGAATTCAAAACAAATAATCTGAATGTCCTCTCTTTACAGAACATGAACAACAATAGCCATTTCCACGCTCTGATGATTTGCAAGGACACATACACACACATGGACACTCACTCTTTTCCATCTTCCTTTTTACCTTACACTAGTTTACCCATTAGCATTCAATAGATGTTTCCCTTGGTAATGAGGATTAGTACATTTGCTTTGCCCTTTTTCAGATTAATTCTTTTGCAGGAATTTTCCCGTATTTAGAGTTCATGTATAATTCAGTCCTATTCAGTTGACATTTACTGAGCTTTCCAAAGGTCCTGGCATTATATCAGATACCGGGGGGCAAATAACATAGGCATCAAGACCCTCACCCTTAAGAACTATAAATCTAACCCATAAAAGATGGTGTCTCCTTTCGAAATGGTGGATGGTTCTCAGTTCTTGTCACTTCTGGTGCATTATTCATTCATTCAATCTTATTTATTGAGAGCTTACTGTGTGCAGAGCACTACACTAAGCAATTGGGAAGTACAAGTCGGCCACATATAGGGATGGTCCCTACCCAACAACGGGCTTGTGAAGGCTCAAGGCTTCAAACATACGGCTGATGGAAGACTTCAAGTGGAAATGAGTGAGGGGGATTTAAGGACCCCTTTGGGCTCCTGTTTCTCCTTTGTTGTAGCAATGCATTTGTCCTCAAAACACAAAAGAGCCAAATGGACCTGTCTCAGGCCAAGAGCTACTGTCAGTGGAGCACTTTTTGAGTTGGATCTTCAACATGTCATTTCACTTTATTCTCTGGCCACTCCCGGCAGGTACTTCTGTGCTAAACTTGCCTCAACTCCATAAATGATCATCTCTTTATCATTCATTCACACCAGATGAGAACACAAATATACAGCACCTACCTAGAGAAAGATAGCTTCTGAAATAAACACTTGGACATGCTAGGAGAGGAACAGCAAACATTTTCTTTGGCTAATCCCATAAAACCCTGGTACCGCAAAAAGCTCCAGCATTTACATGAAACTCAGTAACTGTAATCAAATGATGTGCTTTCACAGTTTGTTATGGATTCATACTGTAATTATCATAGAATAATAATAAAAGAAGGGTTTTCAACTTCGAGACCACAAACTGTACTTGAGCCAGCTTTGCAAAGTAGAGCCTGCATAATTCTGTTTGGCTTGCAAATGAGCCAGTGCCCCTACAAATATTTATCAACTTTTATTTACCATATCACTACCTCCTTCCCAACCCAATGATTACTAGTCCTATAGTTGTTCTCCATATGAATAAGATGAGAAAATATCCCTCCCTGGCAAGCAGATTTAGTTTCTCCACAAAGATTCCCCTGAAAACCAAAAGGAAAACAAATGTGAAGGAGAGCCAGTTTCTCGTTACGAGAAGCACCGTTGCATAGTGGATCGAGCACGGGACTAGGAGTCATGGGTTCTAATCCCTGCTCCTCCACTTGTCTCTCATGTGACCTTGGGCAAGTTCATTCATTCAGTCATATTTATTGAGTGCTTACTGTGTGCAGAGCACTGTATTGAGTGCTTGGAAAGTACAGTTAGGCGACAGATAGAGGCAATCCCTACAAGTCACTTCACTTCTCTGGGCCTCAGTTTCCTCATCTGGAAAATGGGGATTGAGACTTTGAGCCCCTGTGGGACAAAGAGTGTGACCAACTCTACTAGCCTGTATCTACCCCAGGGCTTAGTACAGTGCCTGGCACATAGTAAGTGCTTAACACCATCTGTCGGCTGTGTGACTTTGAGCAAGTCACTTAACTTCTCTTGGCCTCAGTTCCCTCATCTGTAAAATGGGGATGAAGACTGTGAGCCCCCCATGGGACAACCTGATCACCTTGTAACCTCCCCAGTGCTTAGAATAGTGCTTTGCACATAGTAAGTGCTTAATATACGCCATTATAAATACCATAAAAAATTTAAATTAATTTGACAGCAGATTCCATCTGGCCTTTGAAAACTTGGTTAAGGACAAGGAGCTTCTGAAATATTACTTCTACCAAAGAAGGTTCCTTGTTAATTCACAAAGGTTTAGCCATAGCGGAGACTGTAAGTCTGGTATGGGCACAGATTGTCTCTCTTTGTTGCTGAATTGTACTTTCCAAGTGCTTAGTACAGTGCTTTGCACACATTAAGTGCTCAATAAATACAATTGAATGGATGAATGGTCTGCAAAGAGTAAGGACTCAATACCCTTGATTGATTGAATATAAAAGTTGCAAAAACATAAAGAACTGATGGAATGGTACAGAAAGTCTGAGGCAGAGGCTAGAAAGTGTAGCCCGGGTTTTACCTTGGCTGACCTCACAGGAATGCCAAATTTTCTTTGGCCAACATGCCGATCATTATACCAGACTAAGTTTGCACTGTGGGTGACTGATCTCGCATTACTCATTTTTCCTTCTTGCTGAAACCAGTAGTGTTATAGAAGAACTGAATGTGCTCCTTTGAGGACAAGGGATTGTGTCTACCTACTCTATTGTTATACTCTCCTAAGCACTTAGTACAGTGCTCTTCACACAGTAAGTCTCAGTAAAAGTGCTCAAGAAGCCTTTGGCTTCTGTGGCATGTCATCTGTTGCCTAGTACAGCAATACAGTAGGGTGAGGTACATCTATTCATGTAGCTGCACCTCACGGTACTCTACACCCAGTAGGTAAATACTGATAATGATGTTGTCCTGATTATGATTTCTAGTCTATGACATTTCCTCTTTTCTCAAAAGTAATCTCTGAAACGCTATTCATCTACTTCCCTGATCCATTATTCTTATAGATGAATAAAACCACTGATAGCTCCCAAAATACTGCATCATTCTCTATGACTACACCCTTGGGCCATATCCACACAAGGTGAGCTTAGTTATTTTTTTTTTCCTTTCCATTCTATGTGTCTAAATAATGCTCAAGGAAACGGAGTAGGAGGCATTTTGGAGCCAAGTAAAGGATCTCTGGGAAATGCTGCTAGAACAGATCTGTAAGGCAGCACCTTGGAACCTTCTTCCCACTGGAGTGTTGAGTGAAATCATCGAGAAGCCCTGCCCCCTTCTCACCACTCCACTCGGGGCCCTGGCTCTCAATATGTCCTGTGCCCAGGGTCCGCGGGGAATTTAAACTGCAGTAGGGAGAGCTTCTACAGATTTATCAGAAGACTGGGGAGCTGTAGTTGCGACTGGACTCTGGATGATTGGGGGCAGGGGGGAGTACCCTGAGGCTCTACTGGTCTCCTTTCCCACCAGACTTGTTAGACTCGGAGATTTTTCTCTAAAGTCATTTCTGTATTTACAACATCTCATCTATTCTTTGTCTGTTGCAATCTTATTCTTAGATTGTGAGCACCCTGAGAGCCAAGGATCAAGTCTAACTCCCATTGATGTATTTTTTTCCCAATGCTTGGTACAGTGCTCTGCCTCCAATAGGCACTTAATACATTCTACTACCACTAGAAGTACTGTCTGAGAAGGACCCAATGTGGGGTAGGACAGAATGGGCAGACTCTCCTTGACCCTGGGTCTGATGCTGTGGGTGCCCAAAATCAGAGGACCAGGAACGGGGAGGGCTGTTGTGTGATTTGCTCCTTTAGCTATGTGGATAAATTGGTGAGAGCGCTGAGGCCCACACTGACCCAACATTTTACTTCCAATACCAGCACATTCATATTTTAGCTAAAACGCTGACACTGATAGGTCAGACTCACTGGTTTAAGCAAACAGCTTGCAGAAAACATTTAATGGATCTAGTTCAACTTTGAAGACATTATTGCCCACTTTGCTGTGGTTTAGCCTTATCTAAAATACGCAAAACTGACTTACTATCTGATTCTTACTTTATGAATAGGTGGACGCATATGGAAGAAAAGCAGATGCTGTGGGGAAGGATGGACGAGAAGATGCTAACTCTATATAACATTTCATTTTTTTCCACAACGATGAACAACTATATACTTTCATAGCACTTTCTTATGAGGAGCTCATATCATTTTGCTAAGGTGTTCTCAAAATGTTCCTAATATCCTTGCATTACTAATGGAGAAGCAGAGGCCTGGAAAGATTGAATTATTATGATAGGGCACAGACTAAAATAAAACTTTCTTAGTTTTGTCCCAATAAAGCACATAGCCTAATTGCAACTAGTGTCCTTAATAAGCATTCTAGATAGATAAGAATGTCCATAAACAAAAAAAAATAAGAGAAAATACAATAAGATTGAAGCTTTTCTGTTTGTCACTATTGTTATCCACTTCTCTAGTCCATGGAGTACCAGTTGAAAGCTGTCAGCCCTGTCTGTAGTCAACACGTCCATCACATCTATTCAAAGCTTCCTACTCTTATTTCCTGTCAACACGGCTTCAAAAGTGATAACGCATAATGACAAATACATTCAACTCTTCAGCTATTTCTATGCCCCATGATGTACCTCACCCCACTTTACTGAGTGGATCACTGATCTTTAAATTACCTTTAATTCCTGCTGAATGATGGAGAAACACTCTCAAAGTCTATATGCAAAACTCTAAAATTTCAACTCTAAACCTCACCCCTGTACCATGCATCAGTACCAATGAATTCTGAGAAAATTTCTGGATTGGTATTCTGTGAGGCCTATTGAAATGTCTTCCACCATGTTTCTCTGAAAAGCACAGAGAAAATAATTCATGCCTGTGTTTTTTGCCTGACATTGGCTCAGAAAGTAGCTTTTGATACAAAATTACTTTGAGCCAGAAGAGCCTTCTTTTCATTCTCAGAATGATTCAAATCAAGCATCCCATACTACACTGCAATTCCCATATCCATTTCAAGCTTCAGTAACTAAAGCAAGGAAGATACAGAGTATTTGGAAAAATCTTTTTCCACATATGGAGCCAGATTACAGAGGACACTCAGGCCCACAGATGAAGTGATTTTGGCCTTTATTGAAGAATATTAATTTACTCAGCTGATCAATGATATAGTTTAGCTTTCATTATACCATCTTTTGGTACAGAAGTAGTGTTGCCATGACATTATATAGGGTAATAACTTGATATACTATCATATCCAACCATAGGCATTTTGATTACTTGGAAAAATCCCCTGGAACTTGTCACAGATTCTAAAAAACCCAGGTGGTGTGGGGAAGAGGTCAGATTAGGTAGTAAACCTTCGCCATCACAGATCCTCATTGAACATACAATTTCCAATGAGCTATAGGTTGAGGGGAGCAGGAGGAGGACCACAAAGATTTGAATATTTGGGGCTGGGAGGACACAAGACCAGAGAGTCATGTCCAGCTCATTGGAAATGCTGTTGAAATCCAAGCATAATGAAGCCATTCTGGGATGCAGGTTGGAGGGAAAGGACTTTTCAAGATGGCACAACTCAGTGGTATAGCTAGATACTGGGTTTCTTGAAATTGCTGGGTTGGCATCTTGCTCTCATTGCATTTCAGTGCATCCTCATACAGGCACCGAGTGCTAAATAATTACCCTGTGGCCTGCAAGAGGTAATGAAATTCCATAAACACCTGATTTACAGCTAGGAAGTTATTGAGGCACTGGGGAGCACAGAGTCATTGACAGATGAATTCAGTGAAATAAAGCTTACCATTATCCTGAACTCAGCTTCATTGTTCTCTTCCATCAATGCCCTACTTAAATGCCCTTAAAAACCTAAAAAATCTACTCAAAAAGTATTCATCTTTAAATGAGCTATACAAATTAGCCAAATTAGACCAGAAGTGGCTAAATTTCTCTTTACTTCTCGCGTTTCCTTTCCCATCTCTCTCTAGGTTTCTAAAATCTAGGATGGAAAAGAAATATCCTCAGGTTCTGGGTTCTCGTTCTAGCACCTCCACATGCCTGTTGTGGGACCTTGGTCAAGTAACAACTTCTCTGTGCCTCAGGTAACTCATCTGTAAAATGGGGAATCAATCCCTGTTCTCCCTCTTACTTAGACTGTGAGTCCTGTGTGGGACAGGAACTGTATCTGACCTAATTATGTTGTATTTTAGAGCTTAGAACAGTGCTTAACAAATACCACAATTGTTATTGTAGCTCCCTCCATAAAACTCTTGAAGTCATTAGACTATAAAATCCTCGATGACAAGAACCCTATAATGCTCCCTAATGAGTAGACAATTTTTTATTGATGATGATATATAACTGTATTCATACCTTTGTATAGGAAGGATGCTATTGATAGTAAGACCCTATTCATGTGATTGGACACTTATGAAAAGACTTACGCACGCCTAACACTGTTAGTACCATCTATGCCAAGTCTTGCATTTCACACGGACCAGCTTGGGTGCCCCAGGAGGGATTAGGAAATACATCTAATCTGATTGTATTGTATCAACCCCGGTGCTTAGCCCAAAGTTGGCACAACAGAGGTGCTTAACAAATATTACAGTTATCATTTCCAAGGAGGATATTTTCTTTTATTTTTGTAAATGGAAAACCGCATAAGCTTTCTGATACATTGACTAAGATTTTGCAGTAGTTTTAAGCAGAAGCAGATTTGTAATGAATAGCGTTTGGGCCACCAGAAAAAGAAAATCACATTGAGACAATTCCCCAAGAACATACTTAAATTAAATACAATGTCAAAAGTTAGAGCAGCACATTGATGGTCTGAACCTCCCTTTTGTTTTGGAAAATTAATTAATCTTTGGGGCCTGACATATTGTACACCCTGTATACCTAACTGCAAGGCAAAGGTTTTTCTTCTACTGCACTAATGACTGCATTGAAAATTCATAGTTACAGTAATTTCCCCTGATGAGGAGAAAAAAAAAGATGTTTTGTGTGTTCTTAAGTATTCCTCTGAAGCCACATTTGGGGGCAATATTCTAGCTTCTGAAGTCAACTCAAATTGATTCGTTCAGAAACTCAAGGCACCCAAGGGCTCTCTGGTTTCCCGCTCAAGAACCTTACATTTCGGTCTATGCAAACACCTAGAAATTATATGTTCAGCAAAATAAATTCAATTCAAACTTCCCTTTTCTCAAAGAGCAGATTGGAAAGCTTGGTAGGCCTTCAGGATCTCCTGAGCAGTGGTTATGTGTTCTCACCATGAACAGGGATTAAAGAGGGGTATTGTCATAGTCAAGGCTACTTTGTCCAGAATCACCTTGGTTGTGTTTGACTTCACCAGTATTTCATGATCAGGTTTGATCATGTTCAAGTAACTGAGAACAGGAAGACTGTGTATCTTTCACTGCAAGCTTCACGTAGGACCATCTTATACCAGAGCTGATCATTTTGTGTCTACCCCAGTGCCTAGCAGAGTGCTTAGCATGTAGTAACCATTTAAATGCCAGCATTATTATTGCAGCTAGCACTTTGCTATTGGGACCGCCTTCTTTGGAGAGATGCAGAAGACATTATGCAATACTGGGGATGCTCTAAAGAAGATTCAGAAATATCAGGTTTAGTCTGTGGGGTCCCCATCTATGATGATTGCTAAGTAACTTTTAATTTCTATTGAAAAGTTTGTCTGCTTTTGAGATTTGATGTTTGGGGTGGGTATTTAATTTCTGCATTCATCAAGCACCAAGTTCATTTTCCAGCATTCAAATTCACCACTCATCTCTAGACTTTTAGCTCATTGTGTGCAGGTAACGTGTCTACCATCTCTGCTGAATCCGACTCTCTCAAACACTTAGTACAGTGCTCTGCACACACCAAGCACTCAATAAATAATACTGATTGATTGATTTCATCAGTCTACTATAATAATAGCAAGTCATCCACAAAACTCACTGTGGACTGGGATCGGGTCTACCGACTTGATTTTACTGTACTTCCCCAAGCGCTTAGTACAGTGCTCTGCACTTTAAGCACTCAGTAAATACCACTGATTGATAGCATGCTGCTCCTAAACTATAAGTATGTACAAATGAAAATCATTAGAAGAAATACTTAGTTGGATCAAACTTTTGAAATGAGGAGACGATGATTTATATTCATGGCTTACTATACCCTGTAAGTACAAAATTGGAACTAATCATTTATAATGGATTCACAAATAAAACATGAGTAAATAATGAAAAGAGGAAAATTTGACTGGAGCAATTATAAAAGATCCTAATTTTAAAGAGATCCTTATGAACGAGCTAGGCAGATGGGAGTAGAAAGGATGCTATTTTAGACTCTGTCACAATAAGAGAAAATACCTAGCAAAATTGTTATCAGTGTTATCATATGAAAGAATTGCTTTCCCCCATAATCTTGGAACTTTCAAAAGTAATTCATACCTAATTAACAAAAAACAAGGCTGCAAGGTAAGTCATTTGCCAAACAATTTCAAATGTAGAATTACTCTCATCACAGATAATGCAGCAAGCTGTGCTTGGGATTTAATTTAATATTACTAACTCACAGAGCATACTAAATCAACCAATTTTCAAAATTGGGCTGCACTACTCTGAGTGATCTATCATTGATTCTCCTATAACTATTATCCTGATGATTCAAAAATCATTTGACAACCAGAAAAATAATTTGCAAAATATCATCATATCAATGTCTCATAAATGTCTGGCAAGTCACTAAGCTGAGCACAAAGAGTGGCTATTTGAATTTGCTTTTTGGTTTCTTTTTTGACACAAATCACAACGCCCATGGTAAAGGTGTATAGTTTCCTACAACAAAAGCCAAAAGTGCTTTTGACAAGAGCCCGTGATCTTTAAAAATTGCATGGGGTTGTTTGTGTGTGAGTGTGTGTGTGCAGGAGTGTGTGGTGTACAGTACATGATGAAGCACTTCAAACAAAAATCAAAACAAGAAAATGGTAATCCAACTAGCAATGAAACACCTAAACTATAAGTGAGCAAGGGAACTGAACAAACTAAAATGAGAAAAACTGAAGAGACAACAATAAAATTATTACCAGAAAGACGTCAGTCAAAGAGAGCCCTGAAGGATGATGAGAAGTGGACTAACACTATCTGAAGCTCCCAGACTTCCCTCCCTGACCGCCATAAACCGTTTGCTTTCCATTCACTTCTTTCTCACAGCTTTCAAACATGCTCATGTCTCCCCTATTCTAAAAAACACACTCCCTTAACTCCACGGCTCCCTCCAGCTAGCGTCTCATCTCCCGCCTACTATTCCTCTCCAAACTCCTTGAGTGAGTTATTTACACCCGCTGTCTCAAGTTCCTCTCCTCCAATTCTCTTCTTGACCCCCTCCAATGGCCTCTACTCCAACCTAATCCTCCTCGACCTCTCAGCTGCCTTCTCCCGGAAAGATTATCCAACCTCAGCTTCACAGACAATGTCCTCTCCTGGTTAATAACAATAATGATGGCACTTGTGAATGTTATGTGTCAAGCACTGTTCGAAGCACTGGAGTAGATACAAGATAATCAGATTGCACACAGTCCTTGTCCCATGTGGGGCTCATAACCTTAATCCCAATTTTTCAGATGAGGTCAGTGAAGCACAGAGAAATGAAGTTACTTGCCCACGGTCACATCGCAGAAAAGTGTGACCAGTATTAGTATCCACAAATTCAACCTAGCACTAAATCCTGTTGGTTCAACCTTCACAACATGGCTAAAAGCCATCCTTTCCTCTCCATCCAAACTGCTACCACATTAATCCAAGCATTTATCCTAGCCTACCTTGATTACTGTACCAGGCTCCATGCTGACCTGGACATACAAAACAGCTCAGCCCATCTTTCCCCACTCCTCAAGAACCTCCAGTAGTTGCCCAACCACCTCCACACCAAACAGAAACTCCTTACCTTAAGCTTTAAGCAATCACCTTGCAACCTCCTACCTCACTTTGCTATTCTCCTACCACAGCGCAGCCCCATAGAGGTTTTCATATCCAATAATTACTTTCCCCACCTTTGAGGCCTTATTCATTCATTCAAATTTACTGAGCGCTTACTGTGTGCAGTACACTGTACTAAGTGCTTGGGAGAGTACAATATATCAATAAATGGACATATTCCCAGCCCACGACAAGCTTACAGTCTAGTGGGGGGAAAGACATTAATATAAATAAGTTGCAGAAGGCCCTTCTCCTCCAAGAGGCCTTCCCTGACTAAGCCCTCATTTCCTCTTTTTCCACTCTCTGTGTCACCCTGACTTGCTCCCTTGATTTGCCCCCCATCCCTGAAGCATTTATGTACATACCCATAATTTGTTTATATTAATGTCTGTCTCCTCCTAGAAACTGTAAGCTCTTTGTGGGCAAGAAATATGCTTGTTATATTGCTGTGTTGTACTCTCCCAAGTGCTTAGTATAGTGCTCTGCACACAGTAATTCAGTAATTGCTTAATAAGACTGATAGATTGACTGGTCAATCAGTTCTAGAAAAGGAGGTTTGTTGGACTATAAGCATCAACACAGTGGAGCTGGGCCAGCTACAGCACCTTCAACTATCCCTTCCTGGGGGTCAACCCTAAACCCATCCCTGGTTTCTCCCTGCGTCAACTGACCCAAGTACTTACAATTCTGCATTCAGTACGTGCTCAATAACTAATAGCAATTTATTGATTGTTCCAATGAGCTCAGGATGGGGTGGGGAAATGACCAATTCAATAATACAGGATTCAATGCTAGCAAACCTTTCAGCCAACTGTTCTGAATACAGTAAGATGCAGCCTGCACTTCTAAACTTTCTGTAGATAATCTGATACAGAAACAGAAGACCATTCTGCTTTGAACTGTGACCTAAGGTGAGCAAGAGCCTTTCTTACAACCCGTTAGCCACGCAAAGCTCAAAGAATGCTATCCAGCCATCTCTGTCAAACTACTACAATTTTGTGACTACCCACAATTTCATTTCCATGTATACATGTGTACATATATTTCATACGTGTATATAACCCACATCTGAAATATGATCAAAAGAACCATTCCAGTCACAACATTAATACTTACTTTTTTAAAAAAACAATAGAGATGATAGTCTTATTCAGTGACATCACCGAAAGGTTCCATACTACCACCCTAGGTGCTAAACTATGTTTTCTAGATCATGCATATAATTACTGGATACTTAAACATCACAATAAATATTCTGATAATACAAAGCAAAGCAAATTAATCTCTTGGGATATATAATACTTGTAATAATGACCCTAAAATCATTTTTAAAATGGGAAAATCCAAGTCATCCAAGGGAGACATTTTTTTCTTCTAAAAGTAGCTAAGTATGAGTTTGAATTGCAGAACAATAATTGTGTGTTTAAGCATTTTACTAAGTTCTGGGGTAGACACAACACTATCAAGTCCCACATACGGCTCACAGTCTGAACAGGAGGGAGAAGAGGAATTGATTCCACATTTTACAGATGAGGGAACTGAGGCACAGAGTAGCTAAGTGACTTGCCCAAAGTTGCCTGTGCTCTTTCCGTTTATGTGCTTTTAAGGGAGCCAGAACAGCCCTTGGTACATATAAGTACTCAGTGATGAAAGGGTGACTGTTGCCCAAGATTCCAGATCTTGCTTGGTGGCAATATCCACGCTATAACATTTTATTTGCGAAGATCTGGTTTCATCTATTATTAAGTTGGAACGTTACAGACTATTTAACTGTTGGGTAGAGCCATATTTACGTGGCAGCCAGATTTATTTAATTGGCATCTACATGGCCATTTTGCCCCCTTTTTATCTTTGATAAAAGATAAAGATATCAACCTTGAGGAATGTATTTAAACAGTGTGGGAAGGAGGCTGTTAAAGGTAAAACATGACAGAATAATCATGAAACTTAAATTTTGTCTACTGGATTCAATGACTGAAGTGTCACAGTGGATAAATCTCGATTTGCTTCATCTCTCCACTCAACTGCTGAGCACAATTAAATATGGATATCCCTTTACACCCTGTACATAACTGGCATATTATATAGTTAAATTTCCCTGCTTGCATTTTGTCAATGAAAAGGAGTACACTGAATTTGAAGCCTTAGTCTATAAAGGTATTGTCAATAGAGCTAAAATTTCTGAAGCTTCTTTGCCTATATAAATTATTTCATTAGACCTTATGCAGATTTTCTTCTCCTGCCATGTAGTTGTTAATAATAATAATGATGGCATTTGTTAAGCACTTACTATGTGCCAAGCACTGTTCTAAGCTCTGGGGTTATCAGGTTGTCCCATGTGGGGCTCACAGTCTTAATCCCCATCTTACAGACGAGGTAACAGACACAGAGAAGTTAAGCAACTTGCCCAAAGTCACATAGCTGACAAGTGGCAGAGTCAGAATTAGAACCCATGACCCCTGACTCCCAAGCCCGTTCTCTTTCCATTAAGCCATGCTGCTTCTCTAATGCAGTATATAGCAGCAGGTGGAATTGACACAGGGAGTTTGACACCAGGGTTTCACAGTACACTGACTCTGGATGTTTTTAATTCCCCTTGTGCCCTGGGTTATAGTCTCTGCTTCTCACAGAAAAGGTTAAAAAAAAATTATAAAGGACAAAATACAGGAAGGTCAACGAGCGTGTTGCTTTTTGATTTGTAGCATCCATTTCATTCTCTATGTCATTTACTAGCACTCTGAAGCCTCCAGAACACAACAGGCCCCAGAAAAAACCACTCATGTTTTCCCTGGGAGAGATTAAAAGAGGTGAGAAACAATTTTACTTCTCTTTGAGACTCAACATGCTTCAGCTTTATGCCAGGTCTTTTGGCTTGATCATTTCCACTCCAATTTCATTACTTCTCTCATTTATACTGATACTGCTCCCCATTTCAGACTCCGTTCCACAGCAGAAGCATAGAGAAAGGAAGCAAAAATTTCAGCCTGAGATTTGAGATTGGAATTTTCAGTCTGAGAAGCAATGTTGCTTAGCGTGGTGGATAGAGCATGGGCCTGGGAATCAAACAGACAAAAATTTGAATCCTGACTCCGCCACTTGTCTGCTGTGTGACTTTGGGCCTTAATTATCTGTAAAAGGGGGTTTTAAGACTGTGAGTCCCATGTGGGACATGGACTGTGTCCAACCTGATTATCTTATATCTACCCCAGTGCTCAGTACAGTGCCTGGTATATAGTAAGTGTTTAAGAAATGCCACAAAAAATTGCCTTGGAATATCACCATACAACCCTATATAATGGAGCTATATCAAGCAGAATTTCTGTATATTCTTCTTCTTTACCCCCCTAAATATATTAAATGTTATTCAGCCACTGAAGTGCAGGCTTCTACTTTTGAAAGCCATTCTAGACTGGATTGAGATATTTCTTCTTAAAACTGGAGATATTCCTATTCCTATTCATGGGGGCAGATTCTGTGAGTTAATCATTACACTCTAGCAAACTGCATTTTCCATCCTGTTTCTATAGAAAAGGAGTGGGTACACCCAAAGTGGGTTGACGATTGCAATTTGACTTTAAAGAAGAGGATATATCTTCACTTGTGATGTCGATCTCTGGGGGGGAAAAAGGCTCTTAATTTGAGATGCTGATCCCTTGAAAAGCTTTTGTACCATCGGAAATAATTCTTCACCTGTATGTGTACTGTAAGCTCCTCGTGGGCGGGGAATGTGTCTACAAACTCTTCTATATTGCACTTCCAAGCACTTGGTATAATGCTCTGCCTACAGTGTGCATTCAATAAATATTACTGATTACGTACAGCATGATGCTATTTTTGAAATGCATGGTTTCACGAACTATTACCTTACAATCAATGGCATGCCAGATCATTTAACTAAATTGGAAGCTACTTTTCACATGTTCAAAACCACTGCTGCAGACTTAAGGATCTAGCCTGTTTTTTTTTCTGCAGCTGTAAAACACTGATTCAGTGGCTCAGGAACTTCGACAGCTCCTTCAAAATCACCGAGTTCAATAGCAAATGAAGACAGCAAAGCATTAGATGATCCCTTTGTTGTGTGAATGGTTTACTAAGAAGAAAACAAACAATGGGCTCAGCAATTGTTAGTACTTTAACATAAATGGCTGCGGTTCTTCTAGAGTACCAAGTGGCTGACTGAAGGCAGCTCTTGCAGGTTTCTACCACGATACTGAAAAAATGAAATTTTGAAATACACTGGCTCTTCCACTTCAGTATGGAAATATTTTTCTTCTTCATATTTGTCAGCTATAAATGGACTTGTTTCTGACCCTTATGCTGGATTTTGTTCAAAGTATATCTCTACAATCCCCTCAGCACGAATCCAGTTATGTCTTAATATTTCCATTTTTTTTCCCCTCTCAAAGAAAATGGCAAGTACAGAAGCAGTATGGCCTAATGGAAAGAACACAGGCCTGGGTCCTAATCCTGGCTTGCAACTTGTCGGTGTGACCTTGGGTGAGTTGCAACTTCTCTGTGCCTAAATCCCTCATCTGTAAAATGAGGATTAAGACTGTGAGATCCTGGTGGGACAAGGACTGATTCATCTTGTATCTACCTCAGTGCTTAATACAGTGCCTCAGCAAAGTACCTTTTTTAAAAACGTACAGGTTTCACACCCAAATACAAACTCTTTTGAAATTTTGTGAGATTCCCTCCTGATAACTGAAATTACAAGGTCACATTTTTTTCTTTTTGGTATCTGTTTTATTTTATTTGCTAGCTTCATTCTGAAAAACAAATTCCTCATATCAGACCCTTGATTTCCACAATAGTTGTTACTGCAACTGCTCTTTGTGAAAAGAGAAAAAAAAATATTTCCGCCTGTCCATTCTTACTCCAACATCTGATAACATACCACACTGAATAATTTCAAAAAGTGGCTTCTCTACGGCTTCCCCACCAAAGGTGGGGTAAATTCACATTAATCAACAGCATGAGAAACAGCATGACCTAGTGGAAAGACCACAGGCCTAAAAGTCAAAGGACCCAAATTCTAATCCTGCCTCCGCCACTTGTTCGATACGTAATCTTGGGCAAGTCACGACTTCTCTGTGCCTCAGTTCCTCTAGGCTTTAAGCTTATTGTGGACAGGGAATGTGCCTACCTACTCTCCAAAGTACTTAGTACAGTGCTCTGCACACAGTAAGTGCTCAATAAAAATGATTGGGAAGCAGCATGGCTTAGTGGAAAGAGCACGGGCTTGGGAGTCAGAGGACATGGGTTCTAATCCTGGCTCCACCACTGGTCTGCTGTGTGACCTTGGGCAAGCCACTTCACTTCTCTGTGCCTCAGTTACCTCATCTGCAAAATGGGGATTAAGAATGTGAACCCCACGTGGGACAACCCGATTACCTTGTATCTACGCCAGTGCTTAGAACAGTGCTTGGCATATAGTAAGTGCCTAACAAATACCATAATAATAATAATTATTATTATTACCTCATCAGTAAAATGGAGATTGAATCATTCTCCCTCTGAGTTAAGACTGTGAGCCCTATATGGGACAGCCACTGTGTCCAACCTGATTGTCTTGTATATACCTTAGTGCTTAATACAATGCCTGGCACATAGAAAGCACTGAGCAAGTACCATAAAAAAAGGAAGAGTAGCAAACTTGAGTCTTTGCAATCAAAAAGTATTTCCATTAGAAATATATGAAGTATGCACATTTTCACTTCACAGACAGTAAAAGCAAACTATTATCAACTGCATTTATTAAGTGCCTGCACAGTGTATGACTTGGGCAAATCACTTAGCTTCTCTGTAGCTGAGTTTTCTCATCTGTAAAATGGGGTTAGATACCTCCCTCTCCTTCAGACAACTGAGCCCCACATGGAACCCAACAAGTTTCTGATCAGACGGAATTTATCCTAGCACTTTGCACATAGTAAGTGCTTAAGTACTTTTACTATCATTATTACTACTACTGTGTGCCCAGCTCTTCGGAAACATAAAAAAGAAACCAAACACAAGAGTCTTGCTCTTGAGGAAGCCTACTGCTACAAAGCAAGAGCAAATCACTTAGTCACCCAAGAATTGCTATTTGTGGACAATTTTGCCCTGGAGGGCAATACACACAAGGAATGCTCATGTTTGCAAACTATCCTGAAAAACTTACATTGCACTACAGACTCAAAGAAGGCTCCCCTCATCAAAAATCTCCAGTGGCTACCAGTCAACCTACGCATCAGGCAAAAACTCCTCACTCTTGGCTTCAAGGCTCTCCATCACCTCGCCCCCTCCTACCTCACCCCTCTTCTTTCCTTCTACAGCCCAATCCACACCCTCCGCTCCTCTGCCGCTAACCTCCTCACTGTGCCTCGTTCTCGCGTGTCCCACAGTTGAACCCCGGCCCACATCCTCCCCCTGGTCCGGAATGCCCTCCCTCTGCCCATCCGCCAAGCTAGCTCTCTTCCTCCCTTCAAAGCCCTACTGAAATCTTACCTCCTCCAGGAGGCCTTCCCAGACTGAGCCCCCTCCTTCCTCTCCCCCTCCATCCTCCCACCCTACCTCCTTCCCCTCCCCACAGCACCTGCATATATGTTTGTACAGATTTATTACTCTATTTATTTTACTTGTACATATTTACTATTCTATTTATTTTATTTTGTTAATGATGTGCATCTAGCTTTACTTCTATTTATTCTGTTGACTTGACACTGCTCATATGTTTTGTTTTGTTGTCTGTCTCCCCCTTCTAGACTGTGAGCCTGTTGTTGGGTAGGGCCCGTCTCTAGATGTTGCCGACTTGTACTTCCCAAGCGCTTAGTACGGTGCTCTGCACACAGTAAGCGCTCAAAAAATACAATTGAATGAACGAATGAATGAAAGGCAGAGGTCACGAACCAACCTGAACCAGGCAAAAATTTTCACTGGTAACAAATATTTGAATTTTGTCCCCATATTTTATTTCCAGTGCTGTACTGATAGACCAAGAAGCAGAGCTGAACAGTATGTGGTGCCAATGGGAGATGAATTTCAGACCAAAAAGTAATGATGCTAGACTCCATAGAAAGTTGAGAATTCAGACCCTAATCAACTTGATAAGCAGGGTCACTACCATAAAAAAGCATCTAATGACATACAAGATGCTAATAATGACATTTTGTTTTCCCTGTAAAATGATGTGGGAAAAAATGGATGAGAGCAAAGATGCCCAAGGTAGCAGCTACAGAGTGAGTGGGACCCTGGTCCACGCAGGCAGAGAGAGTGGAAAAGGCATACTGAAAATACAGGCAACTACAATAGTAAAACTAGAGAGAATGGACTGCCGGGAGACAACCAGAAGAGCAGACCAGCTGGATGGTGCGCCATCAGCCCGGGCCAACAATCAAGAGAGGGTTATTATTTCTTGGTTTTTTTTTTTGAAGTATGTGTTAAGTCATTACTATGTGCCTGAACTGTACTAATCAGTGTGGGGTAGATGCAACCTAATCGGGTTGGACACAGTCCATGTCATTCATTCATTCATTCGTATTTATTGAGCGCTTACTTTGTGCAGAATGCTGCACTAAGTACTTGGGAGAGTACAGTGCCACACGGGGCTCACAGTCTTAATCCCCATTTTACAGATGAGGTGACTGAGAAGTCAAGTGACTTGCCCAAGGTCACAGAGCAGACAAATGGCAGTCAGGATTAGAACCCAGAACCTTCTGATTTCCAGACGTATGCTTATCCATTTGGCCATGCTGCATTGCTATCCTTGAGTAGAGAATCCAATGACCAGGTTATGGAGAGACCAACTTAAAAACAGCAGCATGCATTGCAGTCTTCCTTTCGGCAAGACTGACCTCCCCGCCTCCTGTCTCTCCTCATACCAGTCCATACTTCACTCTGCTGCTCGGATCATTTCTCTGCAAAACTGTTCAGTCCACATTTTCTCATTCCTCAAGAATCTCCTGTGGCTGCCCATACATTTCGACATTAAAAAGAAACCCCTTACCATCGGCTTTAAAGCACACATGGCATAGTGTGCGATGAAGATTAGGTTGTGCATTTTCAGCTATTTCCCTAGATATGGATAACATATCATGGCCATCTTCAAATATGATGGGTAGCTGTATGTGAAGTTGGATACATGAAGGGTATAGATACATAGGCACAGATTTGAAGCCCAGATCTGGAAAATGATTTGGGCAGTACCCAGGGCTGGCAACAGACATAAGCAGAGCTGGTGATGGATAGAAGTTTGAGCTCCATCTTCATCTGGCTCCAGAACAGCTTGAGATAAAATTACCCTTCAGGCACTTTTTGAAAGACAACCTTCTCAGGCCTTGAGGTGACAGATTTCTCTGATGCCAAAGACATATTACAGTTTTGGCTGAAGCTTAAAAGTCTCACCCACTGTACCAGTCGCCCAAAGCCACATCATTTTTCTCTTCGATTTCTACAAATTTCTTAATTATCTGCCCAGTGGGGAATATGATACCTAAACCCCTGCAAGGATGTTACAAAGATTAATGAGATTGTTAACAGAGACCATTTATTTAAGCTCCCACCTGTTATGGTGGTGTAAACCACTGGGCTCCCTCAGAATGAGAGAAAACATTACACAGACACCAAGTATTAATCTTCTATTAATATTTAATTTGTAACCTACAAAATTTCTCCTAGTTTCCGTATCAGTATTTTATTCTCTTTTGCTCAACAACCCTCAGTCCTTACTTTTCCTGCTGGCATTTCCTCTACCTGTCTCTTCTATCAAGGGAAGGGTGGGGGACACAAGCCTCAAAGTATCTCAGTGAGACCTGAAGATCCAGTTGTCTCTTATTTTCGCCAAGTCTGGCCGGTGAGACACTAAAGCCTTAACAGCTTCTTTCCTCATCAACACTGCCTTTGGGGATTTTGAGATCTCATCTTCCTCCACTATCATTTGCCATGTCCCTCCCACCAGCCCCCGCCAGGCGCATCCACAAAACAAAAAAGACAATAATTCTAGCAGAGACTGGCACATTCATTTTTAGATAGCCATGGCTGCAAATTGACTTCAGCTGGATGGAATTACCCAGCCAGCTATTCACTGAAGGGCAACATGAAGCCAGACTAGAAACGGGAGAATCTAATGACCATGAAAGAAATAATCCTAGCAAGACACGATTCATGTTCAGAACCTAACTGCCATCAAAATTCTTCCTGGGGCCCCCTGGCAAGTAAAGAGGACAACAATGCAGGATCGCTTTCATTTGTTTCCACTATGCCATTTTCCCAACAGGCTCCGAGCTGCTAACAGCTATTCAGAAGAGTGGGAATGGTGGAGGGGGAGAAGGAGGAAGAATGGAAGGAAGAATGGAAGGAAAAGGGCTTTTCCTGATATCAGTGGTATTTGAGTGCTTAATTAGTGCAAAGCACTATACTAAGCACTTGGTAGAATGCAATACAACAGAGTTCATAGACATGATACCTGCCTGTAAGGAGCTTCCAGTCTAGAGGGGGAGACACAGGTAAAATTAATTATAGGTAAGGAAAATGGGGGAATATAAGGATAGGGCTCACAGCCACCAGGATTTTTCTGGCATCTTAGTGGGCAAATCCAGTCCTAACCAAGCTTCCTCTGGTTCTGGCTCCTTGTGGGAATAGAATGTGTCTACCAACTCTATTATACTGCACTCTTCCAAACATTTAATAAATAAGCATTCAATAAATATCATTATTAATTGATTCTGACTCTTCCTGCTTATCAATTCTCCTTTCTGAAAGGTGATATTTCCAGTTTTTCTTCACCTCTTCTTAAAGGTACCTGGCACAGGAACTGTGGTGAAGTTACTCCTGGCTGAAATGGGTGCAAACCTACTAATGTCAGTGGTTTCCTTTCAAAACGAAACCTTTTTTTTATTAAGACCTAATCCCTGGTAAAAACATGTCAGGCCTTGGGGATTTTTAATGGGATTTTTCAGTACTAGGAAGAATTTAATTGTTTTCTCTCATTTACAGCTTTTAAAATATCTGTCAAAACTAAGTAAAGTCAGCCCTACATTATTTTCATCCTCCCCAAATGATTCTTTAATCCAAAGCATTTTGTTTTGTTGTTACTTTTTAACAGTTTTCCTCTGAGTATATATCCAACTCCTTTTACTCTTATAGTATGTCATAAGCCACTTGTGTTTCTTAGTTCTGGAAGCTTAATGGTGAAATCTAAGAAACTTAAGAATAATTATTACACAGCATGCATACAATACCATGAGGAATAATCCTTACTAAATACTGAGGCATGCCACCTTGGGCCATATCTTTATAAATATGTGCTAACCTCTTCCTCTAAATAATTGTACTTGTAAAATGCAATGAGATTGAAATCAGAGAGATGGGGTATGATTTTAACTTCAGGTGTTCAAATGGATTTTTAACTTTAGATTCCTAGCAAACAGTGGAAATCTACATTTCAAATACTTGATTAATAATGTAGTCTGGAGTAACTAGTATGGAAACAAATGTATTAAAAAAATTGCCTAGCCACACAAAGAAACGGAATGTGAGGCACCTGTGTTATTCCAAACCCCTTGTAATTATGGAACACATCCTCAGAGTCTCAAGTTTAATTAATTCAAATGTTCACATTGCTGGGTCACATCTAACAAGAAACTGTTTTCCCTGTAGAGTAATTTCCATTCTCAATTTAAAAAAAGGCATGAAATGGGAGGCTGGCTGTGAGTAGGAAAGGGCTTTCATATAGCAACAACAAAACAGTGAGCTCTTTAAGTTAACTGCAGACTCAAGTATAAAAATTTTCTTCAGGTCATTTATTGGTGGTAGGGACAAGCAATAATAATAATAATAATGGATTTGTTAAGTGCTTACTACGTGCAAAGCACTGTCCTAAGCACTGGGGAGGATACAAGGTGATCAGGTTGTCCCACGGGGGGCTCACATTCTTAATCCCCATTTTACAGATGAGGTAACTGAGGCCCAGAGAAGTTAAGTGACTTGCCCAAGATCACACAGCTGACAATTGGCAGAGCCGGCATTTGAACCCATGACCTCTGACTCCCAAGCCCGTGCTCTTTCCACTGAGCCACGCTGCTTCTCTTGAGTAAGAAGGAGAAGGGATTACTAGATGACATCTATATAATTCAAATAAAAGAAATCCAAAAGACCATTTATCTACTAAAACTCAGTTACATCTACTAAAACCCATCCATTTTGGTTATTAAATCCTTTTAAGATTGATGACCTACTTGTAATAAACTTATCAATAGTAGCCTGTGAAAATGTTTGAATTGAAGGTTAAACTTCAAATTAGTTGAAATATTGATGTAAAATGATTAAAATATTTTTAGAAAACACTTAGTGGTTTATGGATTTCCTGAGAGTAACAGAGAGGCTTTTCCTTCCTTTTCCCAAGAATCACTAAACCAGAGCTTCGCTTGCAATATTTTCACACATCCTCAACCGTTTCCAATTTGATAATGATTTAAGAAGTTAAAATGAAATGAAACTGCAAGGTGAAAGTGTTATGGCTGCTACAATCCCTGCATGTTGTACCATGAGGAAAATACAATCATTTTAAAACTTCAAATGGACAGAGTGGATTCCTGTAAAAGCTTTTTGCAGGGAAATTGACTATGGTTTCCAAAAGTGTTCTTTGTCAAAATGCACTTCTATTCAGACACTCACCTACAAATGCCTCTCGATCCCTGCAACTCTTCACCTCACAGTGCAGCCCGGGTCTCATGTTCAGAGCAAGTCCCCTGGTATGGATCCTTGGTTGGTAGGGGAAGAGGAGGGGGAGGAGAGGGAGAAAAAAGGTAAAGGGGAATAGGGAGAGGTAGTTTAAGCAGCGGAACTACTTGCCAGAACTTCTGTTATACACTCTCAGTCAATCAGTGGTATTTATTGAGAGCATACTTTGTGCACAATACAATGCTTAATCCAATGCTCTTCACATAGTAGGTGCTCAAATACCAGTGATTGGTAGTTCTCCCTTTAAAACTGCTCCTCCCCTGCCAGAGTGAATCTTCAAGTTCTCAGGTCCAGGGCCAAATTTGGTGCTGCAACAAGCAACTCTGCTCTTTCTAGGAAGAGGAGAAACCCTGGGTTTGGAATCCAGGCAATCTCCCGGATCAGTCCTGCTTTAGGGATGATCCTGTACATGGCAGATGTGCAGGAAATGGCCAGTGACAAAGAGAAGGGCAAATGCCCAGGCAAGGAAAAAGTAAGTGGAGGGAGAAAAGTTTTAAAACACTACCCCTATGGCTACCAACACACACCAGCTGTTCAGAGACCTTCAGACCTGTCTCCAGATCCAACATTTCTGAGCAATCTTTCCTGTCCTGTCTGAGCAATCTTTTCCTTCCTAATTGCACAGCTTGGCTTGGGGCTCAAATTCAGCAGTCCCGGGATCTTTTCTAAGAGAAATAAAGAGCCCTGTATTGCAAAACAGCACAATGAGAATTTTCTCTTCTGATCAATTATTAAGTTTGGTATGCATCCACCAGTGTGGCGGGGGGGAACTCATTCCCTTTGCTCACGTCTCTCACTGGTGACAGTTGGCAACAACCAAAAATGCCCGTGAGTGCTTTAAAGAAGCTTCTCTTCCTCTCCAAGGATGAGCTGGCAGGTCTAGGATCTGGTGGCTTCAAGCCGGGGTCAGATAGGACTTGGTTGATATAGAGGGTGAGGAATGGTGGAGAAAGGATGGTCAGAGGGCTTCGGATGGGAAAACTCAGAGATAATGTTCAGGTTCGGATACAGGCCCCTTGCATTGCATAGGACTACAGAAACACCTGCGAGACCTTCTAAGAAAGTACTTTGGGATGGCAAAGGATCCCACAGATAGAGAGAGATAGTAGAATTAAAGCAGAGCTCCTTTAGCTATCTAAATTCCTCACGACTTTTCAATACCAGATTCAAGCTACTGCTAAATCCTATCAGTTTTCATTACACATTCACTGCATCATCCTATTCCTCTGTTCGCCTAGACTGCTACTATCTTAGTTTAAGTTTCTGTCATATCACAGCTGTGCTACCCTATCAGCCTCTTCACTGGTCTCCTTATTACTAACTTATTCCTGCTCCAATCTATACTATACCTGGCTGCATGATAATCTTTTTGAAGGATTGCTCATCTCACATCTCCCCTACCCTCAAATCACTCCAATGGCTTCTTACTTCCCTCCACATGAATCAAAAATTCCTCATAATCAGTTCACAGGTTCCCTACCAACTATCCCCATTTAGAGAAGCAGCGTGGCTCAGTGGAAAGAGCATGGGCTTGGGAGTCAGAGGTCATGGGTTCAAATTCTGGCTCTGCCAATTGTCAGCTGTGTGACTCTGGACAAGTCACAACTTCTCTGGGCCTCAGTTACCTCATCTGTAAAATGGGGATTAAGACTGTGAGCCCCCTGTGGGACAACCTGATCACCTTGTAACCTCCCCAGTGTTTAGAACAGTGCTTTGTACATAGTAAGCACTTAATAAATGCCATTATCATTATTATTATTACATTGCCATTCCCTTCATCCACTACTCTCCAGTACTCATCATCCCACCCAAGCCAAATTTTTAGTAGTATCTCACACTTGTCTATGCTGCTCCTTGTCTCTTTCTTCATGGAATTCCCTCTCTTCCCCAATCCAATAGATCAAAGTTCAACCCTCCTTAAGATCCATTCTAAATTCCAACTTTCTCCTATGAGTCTTCCCAGATTCAGTCCCCAAACCTACCATCGATCCATTAGCCACCTCTAGCACTCACATATTTATTTATACCCTCCCTCGGGACATTTGTCAATCAATAGTATTTATTGAGTTCATACTCTGCACAGAGCACTGCTCTAAGTGCTTGGGAGGGTTCATTAGAGTTAGTAGACCTGTACTGAAGGGGTTTACAATATGGTTGGGGAGATGGACACTAAAATAAATTATTAATAGTGGGAAGCAATAAAATGTGAAGATGTGTACATAACATAAATGCACCTTTGGAGAGGGGTGTGGGGGGGCAGTTAGGTGTGGTGCCCATGTGCTTTGGTGATGCAAAAGTGCCAAAATATGTGCTTGACTTAAAGCCATATAATGCAATAATGTGATTACTCCACTTGTAATTATTTCTCATGTCTAACTCCCCTACTGGAAGATAAGTTGCTTGTGTCTCATGGTTCTGCTGTCCTTTTCCAAGTGTGTAGCTCATAGACTGTGAATGCCTCGAGGGACAACAGGGTTCATGTCTAATTCTCACCTTTATATTCTTTCCCAGCACTTACACTTGCATTGCACCTAATGGGTGCTCCACTAATACCTTTGTTTCAAAAACTGGTGTTTGTTAAGTGCTTACAATGTGCCAGACACTGTACTAAGCACGGGGATAGATACCAGATAATCAGGTTGGAACTTTTCCTACTATTCTCACTTATCTTGTGATTTCCCTGGGTTTGAGTTTTTTGAGGTTTTTAATCAGAGATCATTTGGGGAAATGTTTTAAACCCTAAATGAGAAGCAATGTGACCTAGTGAATAGAGCATGGACTTGAGAGTCAGAAGGACCTGGGTTGTAGTTCTGGGTTGTAATCTTGGCTCTGTGAATTGTCTGCTGTTTGACCTTGGACAAGTTATTTCACTTCTCGGTGCCTCAGTTCCCTCACCTGTAAAATGGCATTTAAGACTGTGAGCCCTATGTGGGTCAGGGACTGCATCCAACCTGATTATCTTGTATCAACCCCAGCACTTAGAACGGTGTCTGGCATATAGTAAGCACTTAAATGCCATTAAAACAAAAATGCAAGTCTGCCCATAAAAATTGCTGAGATTAAAAGAGTCAGTAAAACTATAATGCAAACAGCATCAGTTTCAGAGCTCTTAAGGGCAAGGAGAGGTTGGGCAATCTTTCTCACAGCCAGCCCGCCCTGGGGAAAAAGTCTCAGAATTAGATCCTGGAGGATGCACTGAGAAATTGGAGAGTCCGGAGTGGATGAGTGGGAGCAAAACCAAGATTATGAACACAAAGGGCACCCAATCGCTGAGCTGTGGGGACAAGAAGCAGCCAGTGGTTTTCAAGAACTTCATCTTTGGAGAAAGCTCCGAGTAGCCTGCTACCCACACAGCACATCTTGGTGTCACTGCAACCTTTCCTTCAGAACTAGCGCAGACCATAGGCTAGAGTGAGCCTTCTGCAAGCTGGACGATAGAAGGGCCAAACCAGAATGTTAAAGAATCACCGTACAGCTGGCAACTCACTACAGAGCCTGGATATGTACTGTGGGTTTCTGGAAAAAGATCCACCCAATCCAGTAGAATTCTAAACCTGAACCAAGGGGTATTTGAACAGTCTTTTTACAAAACCCTTCAGTCCATATTTCCCCACTTCTCAAAAAACCTTCAGTGGTTGCCCATTCACCTGTGCATCTAACTTACCCACTCCTTAACATCAGCTTTAAAGCACTCAATCACCTTGTCCCCTCCGCCCTCCACCTCACTGTTCTCCTACTACAACGCAGTCCATACACTTCATTTTTCTAATGCCAATGTTCTCACTGTACTTCAATCTTGCTAATCTCATTGCTGACCTCTTGCCCATGTTCTTCCTCTGGCCTGGAATGTCTTCCCCCTTCATATCTGACAGTCACTTTCTCCTCCTTCAAAGCCTTATTGTAGGCTCATCTCCAAAAGGACTTTCCTTACTAAGCCCTCATTTCCTTTCCTCCCACTCCCTTCTTGATCACCCTGATTTTCTCCCTTTATTCACCATTCCTTCAGCCTCAAATCACTTATGTACATATTCGTAATTTATTTATATTGATGTCTGTCTCCCCCTCTAGACTGTAAACTCGTTGTGGGTAAGGAATGTGTCTTCTATATATATTGGCTTGCCCAAGGCCATACAGCAGACAAGCGGTGGAGACAGGATTAGAACCCATGACCTTCTGACTCAATGGCCCGTGCTCTATCCACTAAGCCATGCTGCATACAACAGTGAAGTTAAGTGACTTGCTCACGGTCACACAGCAAGCAATTGGCATAGCCAGGATTAGAACCTAGGTCCTCTGATTTTCAGGCCTGTGCTCTCTCCACTAGGCCAAGTTGCTTCTCAAGTATATGTAGCTTCTTTTGGGATCAAAATAAAATGGGAATGAAGACTGTGAGCCCCCTGTGGGACAACCTGATCACCTTGTAACCTCACCAGCGCTTAGTACAGTGCTTTGCACATAGGAAGCGCTTAATAAATGCCATCAAAAAAAATTAAGTAGCAATTAGAGTAAATATGAACAGCTCACATTGGCGATAGTTACTAGATTGTAAGCCTGTTGAGGACAGGGATCATGTCTACCAACTCTCTTGCACTGAACTCTCCCAAGTGCCTCGTACTGTGCTCTGTAAACAATAAGCACTCAAATGCCAATGACTGATTTCATGTCCTTGAAAATTTGTTCCAGATTTTACCATAACTTCTATTTGGCATTGAATATCACCATATGTCATGATAGAGCCTCTCATTTTCCATGAATGCCAAACTGGTGTTCTCTGAAGGTCAGACTAACAGAAATTTTATCAGGCTATTTATTATGTAATACTAGATTATTTTGTTGGTTGTATACACAAATTCCACTTATGGCAACAGAAGTGGAACAAATTAAAGAAGGAAATTTTAGTGGAAATAGATCAATCTTGTATTCCGAATTCATTTTGAAGGAAGAAATGTTCAACACGTATGAAAAATAGTCAATAAAAATATCACAAGCCAAGATAGATCAGGTTTGTTTCCACAAGATAAGGCCCTGTGGATAGGTAGGTAGACCTTTGTTATTGCTCTTTTCCGGGAACAGAGACAGGCATTTGTCTTGATCAGCTCTCAGTCTTCTTGAGAGCATTCCACTCTAGTTTGAAGCATCTCACTGGAGACAGTGGCCTCATTCCCAGGGAATCAAGTACAGCTACTTCAGCATTTTAGTGGCATTGACTACAGCAGTCACTTCTTGCAAACTCAGCATGCTAAATATTCAGGTTACATATTCTAACCTTAGAGTATCCCCTAGTCAGTCTTTAAGAATTCCAGTTTCAATATGTTGCTTATTATATTTGATATTTAATGGGATGCATATCATAAAGCCATTGGAAAATGGGTGCCTTACCTCCTTCCCTTCCCCACAGCACCTGTATATATGTTTATATGTTTGTACATATTTATTACTCTATTTATTTTACTTGTACATATCTATTCTATTTATTTTATTTTGTTAATATGTTTGGTTTTGTTCTCTGTCTCCCCCTTCTCGACTGTGAGCCCACTGTTGGGTAGGGACCGTCTCTGTATGTTGCCAACTTGTACTTCCCAAGCACTTAGTACAGTGCTCTGCACACAGTAAGGACTCAATAAATATGATTGATTGATTGATTGGTTGACTTGGCCTCAGAAACACCCAGAATATGTAAAAATAATATTGGCATTTAAGTGCTTACTAGTCCTAGGCACTGTACTAAGCACTGAGGTGTATTCAAGCAAATCATTCATTCATTCATTCATTCATTCAGTCATATTTATTGAGCGCTTACTGTGTGCAGAGCACTGTACTAAGAACTTGGGAAGTACAAGTTGGCAACATACAGAGACAGTCCTTACCCAACATTGGGCTCACAGTCTAGAAGGGAGAGACAGAGAACAAAACAAAACATATTACCAAAATAAAATAGAATATGTACAAATAAAATAAATAGAGTAATAAATACAAACAAACATATATACATATATACAGGTGCTGTGGGGAGGGGAAGGAGGTAAGGTGGGGGGGATGGGGAGGGGGAAGAAGGAGAGAGGAAGGAGGGGGCAGTCGGGTTGGATGCAGTCCCTATCCCACACAGGAGCTCACAGTCTAAATCCCCTTTATACAGATGAGGGAACTGAGGCACAGGGAAGTGAAATGACTTGCCCAAGGTCACACAGCAGGCAAGTGGCAGAGCCAAGATTAGAACCCAGGTCCTTCTGACTTCCACGCTTCTGATATCCCCTTCTAGACTGTGAGCCCACTGTTGGGTAGGGACTGTCTCTATGTGTTGCTGACTTGTACTTCCCAAGTGCTTAGTACAGTGCTCTGCACACAGTAAGTGCTCAATAAATATGATTGATTGATTGATTCCAGGCACGTGCTCTATCCACTATGCCATGCTGCGTCCCTAATTCTGAACGAAATGAATTAATAGGAATCCAGAACTAAGGAAAAATGTGCCACACTGGTAGTTCATTTGAAAAATGGTAGAAACTGTAGACTACAAGCTTGCTGTGGGCAAGGAATGTATCTACCAAACTTTATTGTACTGTACTCTTCCCAAGTGCTTAGTACAGGGCTCAGCATAGTATTGATGATGATGATGATGATACTCATGAAGACAGTACATCAACACTAATACTTTGCTTACAATATTCCAGAATATTGCTTTATGAGAGAACCTATCTGCAATTTTCTGATGCAGCTTCAATAAGTCCATTATTTTGTGGGTAGGGTCAAGGGTGTGAGTGGCCCAGTGTGATCCACTTTGCACTAGAAGCAGTTCTCTTGCAGAGATTCTGAGTCCTGGAGTCTCAGGGTTGAGGTTCATCAATCGCTCCAGATCAGAGATTCAATCTACCCAGATGTATCTGGCAACTGTTATTTTCTCCTTACAAATTTAGTCATTTTTATTCATTGAAGGTTGAAAACATCCCTTTTTCATTTGCAGATAATAGGCTTTCTTCACATTAGAAGGCTAAAAAAAATTAAGCTTTTGTTGTGATCTTACAAAAGCTTTAAATAAAACCAAAACTCACTGACAAATTGTCAGGGTAGTTATAACAAGCTTCACTTCTTCCCTAACTTCCCCAGCTATGTTGTTCTATTAGACTATAGATATTTTGCTTCCAATGAACCAATTAATGGTATTTACCTTGTAAATACCATTGTAATCACCTTGTAATCATCTTGTAACCTTCCCAGCGCTTAGAACAGTGCTTTGCACATAGTAAGGGCTTAATAAATGCCATCATCATTATTATAAGTATTATTATTTACTGAGCACAACTGTACTAAGCACAACTCGATCTCTGCTCTCAAGGAGTTTACAGTCTAATAGGGGAGACAGGCAGCTCCCCCCATTCATCAGAGGCTTTTGTTAGAGAGTGTCCTGTACCATAAGAACAACC
This sequence comes from Tachyglossus aculeatus, assembly GCF_015852505.1. NCBI lineage: Eukaryota > Metazoa > Chordata > Mammalia > Monotremata > Tachyglossidae > Tachyglossus > Tachyglossus aculeatus. The sequence continues at coordinate 13,981,307 of NC_052090.1, read as the reverse complement.
TCAAAATAAACTTCATAACTACAGCCTTAAGCAGGTATTGTGCAGTGTGCCGTAAACATAAGCTTCATGCTAACAGGCTTACATCCTAGAAGCAGAAAGACTTGTCATGGTGAGCACATAGTAAGCGCTTAATAAATGCCATCATCATTATTATAATTATTATTATTTACTGAGCACAACTGTACTAAGCACAACTCCATCTCTGCTCTCAAGGAGTTTGCAGTCTAATAGGGGAGACAGGCAGCTCCCCCCATTCATCAGAGGCTTTAGTTAAAGAGTGTCTTGTACCATAAGAACAACCTCAAAATAAACTTCATAACTACAGCCTTAAGCAGGTATTGTGCAGTGTGCTGTAAACATAAGCTTCATGCTAACGGGCTTACATTCTAGAAGCAGAAAGACTTGTCATGGTGACTGACCCTAGAATATTAAAACTCCAAGTAGTGGGTGACCAAGGTTATTTTTAGAAAGGCCAGCTTCACGATGAGGCAGTGCCAGATGTGCAGAGCCATCTTTAACACATGCCGCCTGTTTTCTCAGTAATAAGAAAGTAGTCAATGATAGCTTAGCTGCTTCCCGGGAACACAGGCGGTGTGACAATTCATGCTGGAACTATTCTTGGTGCTCTAGCCAAGAACCACGGGGCGGATAAACAAATGACTGCTCAGGGGAACAGATAGTGATAGCTCAGAAAAATAAGGTATTTATATGATCAGTTCATTGTGGAGGACAGCAGACTGCATTGCTGGCAATCAACTACTCCAACACTCTTGAGTAACATTCAACTATGACATTTCCTCATTACATTCACAGCCACAGACCAGTATAAACTTGTTAGGGAGATTCAGGGATGGAGACGGATGCAGCCGTTTGTTAGCTCACCACTGAAATCAGAGTCTCCTGTAAGACTGTCACGAATGCTTCCGATAGGTAGTTCTTTCTCCTTTCTTTGAAGGACAGAAGCAGTCAGTCCATCGCAATTATTTAGTGCTTATTGTGTGCTGAGCACCGTACTGAGCACTTGCGAGAATACAACCAGACACATTTCTTGCCCACAGCCTTCAAGATTCTAGGTCTTGAAGGCAGCAAGGAATCTAAATCTGTCTCCTTTCCAGAATGGGTATCTATCTTTTCCCAGGAAAGCTCAAGTTACCTTGCTTTTCCCTATCACTTTTCTTCACTAAATCACCTAATCATCACCGGAATAAATGGTGACACAGGGTGTGAGAATAGGTGGCCAATAGTTTGATCATGAATAACCCCATGTACAATCTTTATAATCCTTATGTGAAAAACCAATTCAATTAGGAAGATGTCAACCATGCACCATGCTCTACGTTTGAAGTATTTAGGCTCAGCGTGGCTCAATGGAAAGAGCATAGGCTTGGGAGTCAGAGGTCATGGGTTCAAATTCCGGCTCTGCCAATTGTCAGCTGTGTGACCTTGGGCAAGTCACTTAACTTCTCTGTGCCTCAGTTACTTCATCTTTAAAATGGGGATTAAGACTGCGAGCCCCACATGGGACAACCTGATCACCTTGTATCCTTTCCAGTGCTTAGAACAGTGCTTTGCACATAGTAAGCGCTTAACAAATGCCATTATTATTATTATTTGTCTTGCCAATGACACCTGGCCCAGGTCCTGCCTCTGGCCTGGAATGCCCTCCCTCCTCAAATATGACAGACAATGACTCTCCCCTCCTTCAAAGCCTTACTGAAGGCACATCTCCTCCAAGAGGTCTTCCCAGACTTCATCCCCTCACTTTTCTTCATCTCCCACTCCCTTCTGCGTCACACTAACTTGCTCCTTCTGCTCTAGCCCTCCTCCAGCCCCACAGCATTTATGTATATATCCGTAATTTTATTTATTTGTATTTATGTCTGTCGCTCCCCCTGTAGACTGTGAGCTCAATGTGGGCAGGTAATGTCACTGCTTATTGTTGTATTGTACTTTCTGAAGCACTTAGTACAGTGCTGTGCATACAGTAAGTGCTTAATAAATACAATTGAATGAACAAATGAATTTAGGCAGTGGGGTTAAAGGGGATCACAAAAGAAAACTCAAGTGGTTTTAAGTTCATTGTGGGCTGGGAACGGGTTTAGCAATTCTGTCATATTGTTATATTGTACTCTCCCAAACAGTACAGTGCACAGCTGACAGTAAGTGCTCAATGAGAAGCAGCATAGCCTAGTGGATAATGCACAGACCTGGGAGCCAGAAGGACCTGGGTTCTAATTCTGCTTTGCCATTTGTCTGCTGTGTTATCTTGGGCAACTCACTTTGCTTCTCTATGCCTCATTTATCTCATCTTTAAAATGGGCTGTCCAAAATGATTAGGTTGCATGTACCTCAGAGCTTCTACAGTGCCTGGCTCATAGGAAACGCTTAACAAATACCATAAAATTAAAAAAATTCAAAAAAATATGACATTGATTGACTAGATCTACACAAGGGGTGTAATTTGAATAACTGGCATTAGATTGCCCTCTAGAAGCAGCATGGCATAGTGGATGGAGCATGGGCCTTGGGAGTCAGAAGGTCATGGGTTCCAGTCCCAGCTCTGCCACTTGTCTGCTGTGTGACCTTGGGCAACTCACTTCACTTCTCTGCGCCTCAGTCACCTCATCTGCAAAACGGGGATTGAGACTGTGATCCCAATGTGGGACAGGGACTCAAATCCACCCTGATTTGTTTGTATCCACTCCAGCGCTTAAAACAGTGCCTGGTACACAGTGCTTGTAAGTGCTTAAAAAATACTATAATCATTATTATTATTTTGAAGTTGTTTGGGCACTCTATCAATTCTAGTCTCAAGGAGAGGAGGTTGAACTATGGTCTAACATGGTACTGACATGAGAAGCAGCGTGGCTCAGTGGAAAGAGCCTGGGCTTGGGAGTCAGAGGTCATGGGTTCAAATCCTGGCTCCGCCACTTGTCAGCTGTGTGATTTTGGGCAAGTCATTTAACTTCTCTGTGCCTCAGTTCCCTCATCTGTAAAATGGGGATGAAGACTCTGAGCCCCCCGTGGGACAACCTGATCACCTTGTATCTCCTCCAGTGCATAGAACAGTGCTTTGCACATAGTAAGCGCTAAATAAATGTCATTATTATTATTATTACTATTATTACTGCCTCCTCCTCCCCGGCACAGTCACTATGAGGCAATCTGATGCTAGCCTAGTACACGCCTGCCCCAGCGCATGACATCGCCTTTCCCGACCAGTCACACGAAACGATTCATTCAATCGTATTTATTGAGCGCTTACTGTGTGCAGAGCACTGTACTAAGCGCTTGACCTGATGCATGGCCCCAGAGCTCCTCGGCTTGCTGCTGGCTCCAGAAGACTGATCTTTTATTTAGTTTTACATCAAAAGAAAACAAATAGGAAGCTTCTTGCAGGTGCTTTCCACTTCAGATTGCTCTGCTTTCAGGGGAGGGGAAAGGATGACAGTCCTCTCCCCTTCCTACTCCCCCCCACCCCCACCAAACACACTTGCATGCACACTCACACACATTCATTCATTCATTCATTCAATCGTATTTATTGAGTGCTTACTTTGTGCAGAGCACTGTACTAAGCGCTTGAGAAGTACAAGGCGGCAACATATAGAGACAGTCCCTACCCAACAACATGCTCACAGTCTAGAAGGGGAAGACAAACAACAAAACAAAACAAGTAGACAGGTGTCAATACCATCAGAATGAACAGAATTATAGCTACATACACGTAATTAATAAAATAAATAGAATAGTAAATATGTACAAGTAAAATAAACAGAGAAATAAATCTGTACAAACATAAATACAGGTGCTGTCTCCATTCACCCCAATGAGACGGCGGTTCTAAGCATCAGCAGCTGTCCATGACCTCTGGGTTCCTCCCCTCCCACTGGGCTTTCTACATCCCTGGCTGACAAGTGGGAAGCCAGAAGCAGCGTGGCTCAGTGGAAAGAGCCCGGGCTGTGGAGTCAGAGGTCATGGGTTCAAATCCTGGCTCCACCAATTGTCAGCTGTGTGACTTTGGGCAAGTCACCTGACTTCTCTGGGCCTCAGTTACCTCTTCTAGAAAATGGGGATTAAGACTGTGAGCCCCCGGTGGGACAACCTGATCACCTTGTAACCTCCCCAGGGCTTAGAACAGTGCTTTGCACATAGTAAGCACTTAATAAATGCTATCACTATTATTATTATTATCCCAGGCAGCATGAACGTTCTCCAGGAATGAATACAGAGCTGCTTTGGTTTGCACCGCTTCCCTCCTTTGAGGGTAGGGAAAAGAGAAAGCTTTCCCCCAGCCTCTCGAGGTCACGAGCATCTCCGTTCACCCACACAGCCTGCTGGCAGAGGCTGCAGCATTGGCAGCTCTCCACCAGCTCTGCTCTCTCCCTTCCCACAGCTTTTACCATGAGGGTCAGCTCCAAGTTCATCTACAAATGGTTCGGTTTCCGAGGAAACTGGACACATCCCTGTGGTCAGCCTAGCTTCCTTCCTCCCCAGCTTCACAGAAAGTCCCATCTTCCTCTTCCCTGCCCCCTGCTCGCCAGATCGGGCAACCTAATTAGTCATGCTAATGTCAAAAAGATCAAAACGTGGGATTATCATATCTTGAAGGATTTTACCTGAATAACGTTTCAACATCAAACCATTTGGATCAGTAGAATGATCAGGAGAAATAAGGAAGTGCCAAAAGTTTAATCACTGCATTTATGGTTGCAATATTTAATTTTCACATCATGTAAGCTTTACAGCACAGATTAAATCTAGTAAATCTAGGCCTAGTAGTAAGTAAGTAGGGGCCTAGTAAAAAGAACCAATAAAGCAGGGAGTTAATGAATCTTCTGGGTGGCATGAGAGAGATCAATACTGACATATCTTGAAGGTTTTCTACGCTATACCCTACTGATTAGCTCCCCATCTATGCCTTCATTTACTTTTCTAAAATGCACTTTCTCTTCTGACCGTTCTGCTAAGAGAGGGGCAAAAGAGTTAAAAATGTTTTCTGAGATTCAGTTCATAATGACAGCATGTTCCTGAGTCCATTCACCCCATCACCTCTCAATCCTAACATCAAACCTTCACATTCCCCAATCTACCAATATCTGAGGTCTATCTGACAGTCAGTTACTACAAGGGTGGAATGGATGCAAGTCTGAAAGCAATTAAATAAAACGTAAGATGGTCTGCTTGCAGATTGACAAACAGATAGGGAGAAGACAGGGCCAAACCAAGCTGGAGCAGTTTCCATGAACTAATATAAGTGCTCCATATTTCAACACCATGTAGGGCATAGATAGTCATGGATGGAATTTGACCAACAATAGTTGCCAGAATATCACGGTCCTTGTTTTGCATAAGTCTCTAATCAGCAAGATAGTTGTTTATTCACTCACACATCCATCTGCTAAAGCCTTTGATTCCCATCATACGCTGGGCTATATTTGATACCCAAAGCTCATCGTTCTTAGGGATCATTTGTTAGATTCAAGGTGCCTGGACATCACCAATCTAGGATGGAGAGCAGCCAGCAAGGCTAATTGACCTAAACCAATAAATTTAGCAAAATTAAGTCAACCCCACTCCCTTTAAAAAATACAGCTACATTTCAATCTCTTCATTATTGATGCAGCAGGTAAGGTTCCTCAAAACTATAAATATTTAAGAGACAAAGGTTGCTGCCCTGAAAAAACAAATACCAAAACCTAGCTCTCTTCATTACTATAATCCAATTGGCTGTGTAAGGAAATTACTTTCCTCTCTCTGGCAGGGAAATTGAAGAGATAAAAGGCACCTGGCCAAATAAAATTAATTGATGAAAGAGATTGTTTTCAGAATGAGAAGCTTCAAGGAAACGACTAAAGCTACACTATTTGAAACTAGCAATTTGCAGGAGAATGATAAAGTTGACGTATGGGGCGTCTGGTAGGAGAGTTAGTTCTCTTAGACAGTTTTTTTGGAACTGTCTTCCATTTTAATGCAACATGACACTTGGAAAAGTCTAAAAATTAGATGCAAAAAATCTCTAAGCTAAAGATCAAAATAGAGCTGATAAGACTGACAAGCTATTGGTCCTTCATCCTGACTGTTTAGTATTTCCAAGTGAAACCACAAAGTGAGCCAACTCCTCTCCCACCCACCCAAATTATTCTCTGAGAGTAAGCTAGACCCTTCAGCATAGACTCCTCAGGGTATTGCTTCTGTGGGGCATTCACTAGAGAAGTAGTGTGGCTCAGTGGAAAGGGCCCGGGTTTGGGAGTCAGAGGTCATGGGTTCTAATCCCAGCTCCGCCACATGTCTCAAGTCACTTAACTTCTCTGAGCCTCAGTTACCTCATCTGTAAAATAGGGATTAAGACTGTGAGCCCCACGTGGGACAACCTGATCACCTCGTATCCCCCCCCCCACGCTTAGAACAGTGTTTTGCACATAGTAAGCACTTAACAAATGCCATCATTATTATTCACTAGCCCGGGACTCACTTCTTCACAGTAACTCAATGATCTCTCTAGTAAGCTTAAAGAGAAGTGCACTTCCAAACATAAACCAAACAACAAAACCCACCCACCTAACAGTAGAAGCTGCAATGCATAACTCCACAGTCATGTTAAAATGTGGCTATTGTAAATATCTTCTGTAAAGAAATAGGGCCTGAGTCCCCTCCCACCGCCAAGAAAAGTCACAGCAAAACACACCACCTTCCCATAAAGATGCTTTCCCTAGTTTAGACTAGTTTAGTTTAGCATTTTAATGCCTGCCTTAAGGGCCTAGCGTCTTTACAGGGAAGGATTTCAGGGAAAGCAAGTATGTAAGACAAAATACGGAAAGATTCCTCTTGATATTCTTTGGTGTTTGGATCGAGCCCATCATGTTGTGGAAAATATCTGTTTGGTAAAGGTTTGAGGTGGAAAGCCTGACACAATGAGGTACCATTCATGTTTGACAATTTAGAATTATGTGCTTTCTGATAGGGGAGTGATTCCTTTCAGCTTTGATTCTGAAATATGTTCCTTGGTAACATTCCCTGAATTGCTCATCTTGTCCTGACAGCATGTAGCACAATACAAATTCTAGACAGCAAGCTTAGACTGTGTGATTCTACTTGGGAGTGTTTTAGAGTTGAATATTTATAAAAAGCATCTTCTTGATACCACTTATAAACATTTTTATAGCACCATCAGTAAACCTGATGGTGAATTTGACTGCGTGTAACAGAAGACCCTATTACCCCACTGAGCAGGGAATCTATCTTATCTGCATTTTCTTAAAATTGACAAGTTTATACTTGAACATCACATAGATCAAATACTACTGTTTCAAATCTTCCAGGTAAATAAATGAATCACCATTAACTTCCGATTTGGCAAGCCAAGTCTGCATGTAGTTGTGATTTCATATATTCACTTTTGTATTATACTCTCCCATTATTTGAAGTGTGTGAAAATTCAAATCTAGGGCATTATGTAAAGCATTTGGTAACCACAAAGCTAACCCCACCAGGGCTCACCAAATAGCAACTCTGCCAAGAAAAATTCCCGCTGGTTAAATTATCTCTCCTTATATCTATTTGTTTAAGCTGCTTAGCGGTCTTTTCTCAAAACCTTCCTCAAAAACCTCTATCTTATTCCCCATCAAGCAAAAATTCCCTGCTTCAAGGTTCCCGATCACCTCATCTCATATGTTAGTTATTGACTCATTTAATCCACTCTTTCGAGCCCTCACTTTTTGCTCCTTCCAAGTTCACCTACACACCGTACCTCGCTCTCGAGTCCCCCATTTCCAACCCCTAGCTTATACCATTCCGGGGAGCCTGAAACTCTCTCAATAGCCACATCTGCAGGGCCACACTTTCCCCATCTCCAAAACCATCCTAAAATCTTTCTTCCTCCTACAAGCTTTCCCCAATTACTCGTGCAACTATGAGAAATCGATAGTGTGGATATGTGAGGTAGAAAAATGACCGAGGCAACCGAGTGAAGAATGGAATGGAGAGGGGAGAGACTGGAAACAGATTCCGCAGTCAAGTAAGAATTTGACAGGTGCTTGGACCAGGATGGTCCAGTTCGGATGGAGAGGAAGTGGTGGATTCTGGAGATAAGGAAGAGGAGACAGAGAAATCTTCCACAGCTTGAATAAATTGAGTCTGAGCAAAGAGATGGAATTTGGCTGGGGAAATATGACAAGCTAAAAGTTAGAGCCAATTTGGAGGTGGTGTGAATAACAGATAAGTCTGAGGAAACACTATAGAAGATCATAAACAAGAACAATTTGTATACGAAAGCCAACTGATAGAAGTCTGCTGGAGGGCCTGGGCTATGAAATTGGGGGACCCGGACTTTAGGGATTTGTACTTACAAGGAAATGACATATGAGTTCTGAAAACTAAGAAATGGGAATTGCAGCTAAAACTGACACTGGGGATTAACTTAATGGAAGAGCAGGAATGAAATTTTTTTAGAGCCAGGCTCATGGGGGGAAATGAAGTGTTGCAGTGCAATGACAGGTAGGAAGACACTGTAGACAGGTAGGAGTTACTGCTTCAGCCTCCTTGCTCACCTCCCAGCCTCCTTTCTCTCCCCACTCCAGTCCATACTTCACTCTGCTGCCCAAATCATTTTTCTAGGAAAACATTCAGGACACGTTTCCTCACTCCTCAAAAAATTCCAGTGGCTGCTCATACACCTCCACATCAAACAAAAACTTGTCACCACTGGCTTTAAAGCAATCACCTTGTCCCCTCCTATCTCACTTCACTCCTCTTCACTCCCCATCCCCCCCCGCCCTACCTCCTTCCCCTCCCCACAGCACCTGTATATATGTTTGTACAGATTTATTACTCTATTCATTTTACTTGTACCTATTTACTATTCTATTTATTTTATTTTGTTAATATGTGTTGTTTTGTTGTCTGTCTCCCCCTTCTAGACTGTGAGCCGGCTTTTGGGTAGGGACCGTCTCTATATGTTACCAACTTGTAGTTCCCAAGCACTTAGTACAGTGCTCTGCACACAGTAAGCGCTCAATAAATACGACTGATTGATTGATTGATTGGAATGCCTCCTCAAATCCGACAATTACGCTCCCCCTGCTTCAAAACCTTATTGAAGGCACATCTCCTCCAAGAGGCCTTCCCTGACTAAGCCCCCTTTCCTTTTCTCCCAGGCCCTTCTGCATCTCCCTGACTTGCTCGCTTTGTTCATCCTCCCTCCCAGCCCCACAGCACTTAGGTACATATCTGTACTTATTTATTTATTTTTATATTAATGTCTCTCTCCCCCCCTCTAGACTGTAAGATCGTTGTGGGCAGGGAATGTGTCTGTTTCTTGTTGCATTGTACTCTCCCAAGTGCTTACTACAGTGCTCAGCACACAATATTCTCTCAATACATAGGACTGAATGAATTGTATTTCTATGAATTGTCTTTAATGGAAAATCTTGTCAAGTCAAATTAAGAAGCGTTTTCTTTCTTGTGCAATACATCAATCAATCAATCAATCAATCGTATTTATTGAGCGCTTACTATGTGCAGAGCACTGTACTAAGCGCTTGGGAAGTACAAATTGGCATCACATAGAGACAGTCCCTACCCAACAGTGGGCTCACAGTCTAAAAGGGGGAGACAGAGAACGGAACCAAACATACCAACAAAATAAAATAAGTAGGATAGAAATGTACAAGTAAAATAAATAAATAAATAAATAAATAGAGTAATAAATATGTACAACCATATATACATATATACAGGTGCTGTGGGGAAGGGAAGGAGGTAAGACGGGGGGATGGGAAGGAGGTAAGACGGGGGGATGGAGAGGGGGACGAGGGGGAGAGGAAAGAAGGGGCTCAGTCTACATACATGGTCCTTGGTCCCAGAGCAGTCAATGTTGCAGTTTCCCATTCAGTGCCATGTTCAGCTTTCAGGTGATTTTAAGCACGTAGCTGTCATAAATCAATTGTAATAGCACCATGATGCAAACATTGACTGCAGATGGAAAGGTTTTTAGTTGATTACAAAATTAGTTTTCAAGAGTTGCCACTCAAGTGGATTTTCTGTGGTTTGTCTGAGAAAGCATATCATCAACAGCCACTGCAAATACTGTACAGTACATTCAGAGGATAAACCCAAACAATGATGTTAATAATTAAGGTGGCCAATAATGCAACCTAGAACTTGAGAAAATTATTGTTTGCTGTACGGGCATATGAGTTGCTATCCACAAAATTCACCTCACAAGTCAGCAACAGTCTATCAACTAGGACAAAAAGAAAAATCTCTTACTAGTATTTATGCCTTGACTAAAATCTACTGGCTATCAATAGATTCCTTCCATTTCAAAAATTGATTCCAATCTTGTAGGCCTGTGGGTGAAACAGACCATTTTACCATCATTTCCTCTAATCTTAAGTTTCAGGAAAACAATTTCCTCTCTGACATTAATCAATCAATGAATGGTATTTAGCGAACACTTGGTATGTTCAGAGCATCGTAGCAAGGCTTGGGAGAGCACAGTACAACAGAGTTGGTAGACATTTTCTTTGTCCACAACAAGCTTACAGTCTAGATGGGGGGACAGACATCAATGTACATGATAAATAGATATACACCCAAGTGCTATATACAACCAATAGTGATTCGGTATTGCATCTGAAATTCAGTGTAGAGCTCAGAAATAATTTTTTTAAAAAAATTTTCATTAGTGCAATGGCAATTACACATTATGCTAATACAACAACAGACAAGCCGATTGACAAAGGTATCATATTCCCTGCACAGACTACTATGAAGCTTGTCTTGGTCAGGTGAAGATCTGACACAGATTGAATCCAATGATCTTAACCAGGTAAAAGTGAATATTTTAAGCAGCTGTGAATGGGGTGAAATGTTTTAGAAACAACTGGCAAAAGACATGTGACTGTTCAAATGTCTGCAGCTAATGGTCCCATAAAGTGCTCCATACATAGGAAGGGCTCAAAAAATGTCATTATGGGTGGTTAAAGACAGGCTGGTTTCTATGCTTCACAGCTCCATCACGTAAGAAGCAGCATAGCCTAGTGGAACGAGCAAAGGACTGGAAACCGGGAGTTCTGGGTTCTAATCATGGCTCCACCACTTTTCTGCTGTGTGATCTTGGGCAGGTCATTTAACTCCTCAGTGCTTCAGTTTCCTTATCTGCAGAATGGAGGTTAAATACCTGTCCTCCTTCCCCTTGAGACTGTGATCTTCAAGTAGGACAGGGACTATATCTTATCATCTGGTATCTACCCCAGGCTTAGTCTAGTGCTTGGCACAAAGTGCATAATAGAATTCTCATTATTACTGGTGCATAAAGCTAGTCTATTGCTGCCCAGTTGCTAGGTGGCTGCTGTTTTCCACTTCTCTCACAGTATTTGACCTGCCACCCTCATGGGTCTCCCAGAGGGCTTGTTCAGGATGCCTTTAGGAATAATAATAATAATTGTGGTATTTGTTAAGCCCTCTGTACCAGGTATTGTACTAAGCACTGGGATGTTTACAAGATGATTGGGTTGGACATAGCCCCTGTCCCACATAAGGCTTATAGCCTTAATCTCCATTCTACAGATGAGGAAACTGAGGCACAGCAAAGTTAAGTGACTTGCTCAGGGTGACACAGCAGAAAAGTGGTGGAGTCAGGATTAGAACCCAGGTCCTTCTGACTCCCAAAGGCCATGATGTTTCCCAAGTTACCATGCTAACCCTGACCTCTCTCCTTTTCTTCAATTTCTTATTTCCTCCTGCCTATATAGATGTCTCACAAGGGGTTTCAGCCTGGTATGTCCAAAACCAAACTTCTAAACTTTCTTCCAAATTCTCATCTCCATTTAACTTTTCCATAACAACTGACGCCACCACCATTTTCCCTATATCTCACGTTCATAACTTTGGCAGGTTCTTCACCTCCTCTGATAGGCATCTTTGACCAAATGCCGCAAAATCTTCTTCAACAATGCTTCCAGACACCATCCCTTCCTCTCCATTCAAACATCCACCATACTTGATGCTGTTACCTGTAATGTCCCTACTCAACTATTGCATCAGTGGCTTCACTGATCTCCCTGCCTCCAATCTCTCCCCTCTCCAGTCTAGATGTTCCTCTGGTGCCCAGACCACCTTTTAAAACAAGTTGCAAACCTCTTCCCATGCCTCAGAAACCATCAATGGTTATTCATTCTTCTCCACATCAAGCAGAATCTCCTGACCACTATCTTCTCTCTGCTTAGTCACTCTCTCCTCCCACTACACCTCAGACGGCATGTTTCTTCTCAAGATAACCTACTCACTAACTGGGTCGTGGTCTCATTTCTCCTGCTGCTAACCTACTTCTCTCCCCAAAATGGCATTTGATGAATAGTTCTAATTTCCCCACCCTATATTGCCCTCAGCTTCTATTTTAGTACTTCTGCATCACCTTAAGACTTGGGCACATGCAACCCCCAATCCCATTAACTCCACTGCTTCCTGCTATCTCTAATTTGTTTGTGTGTCTGACTTCCCAGCCATAGTAAGCTCCTTGGGAGCCAGGACCATGCCTACTAATTCTATTGTATTCTCTGAATCACTTCTGCAGGGTTCTGCAAACAGCAGGCACTCAATAAATACCTTTGATTGATTGATTTCAATGTAAGAGAGCTGCAATCCATTTTTTCTTTGGATTTGGGGTGAATAATCTCATATTACTAGGCCTAGCTTGACAAAGCTTCAAGGTAGATTCTTTACTTCCTATGAGGACACTTTATTATAAAAATAGGGCTGGTGAGCTAGAGGCACATGAAATATTTTCCCCTTGTGATGAAATATTTCAGCAGTTGGAGCTTGCATTGTGATTTAATGTTATAGTTTTGTGTCAGAGAATATGCTGTGCACTGAAGACTTCATTCTCAATCTTATGCTACACTGGAATAGGCTGAAGCGTAGGAAATGTTTCCCAAAACTCTCATGATGAATATAATTCAGATTTCACAAATTTTGAGTAATGCCCGTCATTCTGTCACTACTCACCCTACATTGTTTTTAAAGAAACACCCCAAGTTAAAGAACTTTTAAAGAACACCCCAAGGCACCCCAAGTCCTACTCAAAATGCAATGAACTTCAGTGATATAAAAGTATCTCTTAGAAAGTCTGGAAAATCATACTAAAAGTACTTTTTTACAGTACTCTGCACACAGAAAATGCTTAATAAATACCACCGATTGACTGATTCATCAACAACCTCAAACTTCAAAGTCAATTTTTTCATAATCTAGAAATCAAAAGTCACACGGATACTGGAGACCAAGGACTTCTTCCCTTCCCTACTAGATCACCCCCATCCCAATTTCCCAAAACCCAGGAGGTGGGCAAGAAATGTTCGGAAAGCCCTCTTCCACAGATACAATTAAGGTGGAAGAGGTATTGTCCTCGATTTTAGGGAGGATCTCTACCTGAATTTGCAGTCCATTATTCTAGGATGGGTGGTCAGAGCAAAATCTCTTGAGTTTCAATGAAAATTAAAAAGAAAGGTTGCAAACTGCTGTGAAAGAAACATTTCTAGCAAAAGTATATGAATTAGTTGTGGAAAAAAATAAAGTTAAAGTCCCCTTCCAGTCAACTAAAGGGAAAATACAGCTCACTCATGACCCCAAGTTGGTTAGCACTCTATTCTCCTTCTGATGTAGAACTATCCATCAGGATGATCCCTTCCACAAGGCCATACTGCTTTCACCATTAGCTTCTAGTAGCCATATAAACTCTTCAGCCAGCTCTAGCATTTAGGAACATATTTATACCCTCTCTTCAGCACTTCTGTGCCTAATGTTCTCAATCATACATTCAATCAGTAATCTCAACTACTCTATTTGTAAATGTTTTTATGACTTTCTCCTCCTTTTGGCCAGGGAACATGTCATTCATTTGCTTTGTAATTCTCCAGCTTTTACTACTGTATACTGCACTAAATGAACATTTGAGAAGCAGCGCGGCTCAGGGGAAAGATCCCAGGCTTGGGAATCAGAGGTCATGGGTTCTAATTCTGGCTCTGCCATTTATCAGCTGTGTCACTTTGGGCCAGTCACTTAACTTCTCTGTGCCTCAGTTTCCTCATCTGTAAAATGGGGATTAAGACTGTGAACCCTATGTGGGACAACCTGATCACCTTGTATTCCCCCCCAGTGCTTAGAACAGTGTTTTGCACATAGTAAGTGCTTTATTAACAAATACCATCATTATTATTAACTTAGTAAATACTACTACTGGTATCACTGTCCTTTTACAAATTCCTCTACAGTGAAGTTTTCTCCTTATAAAGATTTCAAATTCAAGTACTGCTATTTGTCCAATGAAAAAGCACTGCTTCAGAAATCAGGAAATGGCACTGCTTCAGAAATCAGGAAATGGCACTGCTTCAGAAATCAGGAGATGTAATTCTAGTCCCAGTTCTATCTGGGCCTGGTTAATGTGGGCAAAGACTACACACACACCCCTGCTGACTGTAAGCTCTTTGTGGGCAGGAATCAGATCTACCAACTCTGTTGTACTGTGCTTTCCCAAGTGCTTAGTTCAGTGCTCTGCACACAGTAAGCATTCAATAAATACCAGTGATTGGTTGATTCACTTGGCAATGTACTAAAACACTGATTGCAAACTCACTGGTTGCACTCCATGCCCCAGTGGCAACATGAATATTAGGGACAAGAGAATATGAATGGTGTTACACAACAACTAGCACTCTCATCGATTCCTCTGCACAAGTTCTCAGTTCTCAAATCTCAGGATTGAAGCTCATCCCTCACTTCTGACTGGAGACTCCATCATGGATAGAATAGGAAAATGCTTCTTTGGGAACTACTTAATTGGATGGAAAATGTTCTGGATAAGAAGACAGCAAATCCAGGGGTAAGGTAGCCTCCAAAAGCTTTGCTCAGTTCCACTTAGAGTTACTGTATAGACACAGTTATGTGAGTATGCACATAGTGTTTGCCTCTAGCTGCAAGCAATCATCAGTAGATTTCAGGAGGGTGACAAAGACAGAGAACTGGAAACAGACAGACCGATAAAGATATGGAATGAGAGACAAATGTTTACAAAGTTTTAAAATTCACTTAACATGTGGGTTTCACGAGTTTCTTGTGGTTTTTCATTATCAACCTAATTTTTTTTTTTTACAAGGCACAGCCACCAAAATGTTATCACTGCCGCAGTGTGGCCTCACTGACAGCCACCGATCTGGTTGCAGCTGAGAATGCCGTAATAAAGCTTGTCTACTGTGTTCCTAACAACTCAGAAAACACTTGTTCCCCTTGTGCATATTTATATTGCTTAGAGAGATTAGCCCCCACAGTTGAAGAGTTCAGTTGCTCATGATCTGTTTTAAATCAATCTAATCAGAACCTCGATGAGCTGTGCTACTCCAAATGCAGGCTATTTAAAAAAATGCAATTATTCAATGGGAAGAAACATTGGTAGTCTCAGCATCCCTGCTTTAAGTAGACACTCTGAGCAAAAACCTCTAAAGCAAACACTTGGTTCTTGATTGTGGAAGACAGCAGAGAAGATACTGTTCCAGAGCTAAGAATAAAAGATTTTGAATCCATCCCCATACACTCTAGCATCTGTCAATATTGAAACTTTCAAAATCATCCTGGGAAAACATTTTTCAAGACATGAAAAATTAATGAAGGAACTTCAAGGATAAAGCCTCAAAATTTTTTTAAAGATATTTTTTCTTCAACAGGCCTTTTTTTAAGATTGTAGAGCACATAGAACGAAGCAGCATGGCTCAGTGGAAAGAGCCCGGGATTTGGAGTCAGAGGTCATGGGTTCAAATCCCCACTCTGCCACTTGTCAGCTGTGTGACTTTGGGCAAGTCACTTCACTTCTCTGGGTCTCAGTTCCCTCATCTGTAAAATGGGGATGAACACTGTGAGCCCCCCGTGGGCCAACCTGATCACCTTGTAACCTCCCCAGTGCTTTGAACAGTGCTTTGCACATAGCAAGTGCTTAATAAATGCTATCATCATTATTCTATACTAAGCCCTAGGGTAGACACAGCCAATCAGAATGGTCACTATCCCTGTCTCGCTTGGGTTTCATAATCAATCCCCATTTTACAGATAACCGAAGCACAGAGGAGTGAATCGACTTGCCCAAGGTTACACAGCAGACAAGTTGGGGATCTGGGGTTAGAACGTAGGTCCTTCTGATTCCCAGGCCCAGGCTGTATCCAATAGGCCATGCTGTTTCTCAGCATATGTTTCTCCAATCTATGAAAACTTCCAATCACCCATCACCTTCCTCCTCAAACAAAAAACATCCCTGGACTTCACGATTTATTATGAGCTTCCCAGATCAGCAGTCATTATGTGCTATTCCCCACCTTGCTCCTCCCAAGCTTGCCTTCTTTTGTACTCTGCTCTTGTCTGCCTCTGATGCCCTTGCTAACACTGTTTCCTTGGTGAGGAACTCACTCCTCAGCCCTCTGAAATCTGCCAGACCTCAACCTTCCCCATCCTCAGTGTCCTGAATTGCCATCTTCTTCAGGAAGCTTTCCCCAGTTAATTCCTTACATCCCGTATCATATTAACCTATCAGCCTTAGAGCTTCATATTGTTTATCCATCCTCAGGATTTAAATATATCCACATATAGTCATTTGTGCATTCAATTATGTAGTCCTATTCACTCTATTTAATAATAATAATAATGATGGCATTTATTAAGCACTTGCTATGTGCAAAGCACTGTTCTAAGCGCTGGGGCGGTTACAAGGTGATCGGATTGTCCCACGTGGGGTTCACAGTCTTAATTCCCATTTTACAGATGAGGTAACTGAGGCTCAGAGAAGTTAAGTGACTTGGCCAAAGTCACACAGCTGACAATTGGCGGAGCCGGGATTTGAACCCATGACCTCTCACTCCAAAGACCATGCTCTATACCACTGAGCCACACTGCTTCACCCCGGCATGTCCATTCTATTCTGTATCTGGTGTTTATTTTTCCTATTCTTTCCTCTACTTGACATCATTTTGTACGTGTATCTCCCCCACTACAATGCAAAATCCATTTGGTCAGAGAATGTGTCTGTTACACTTTGCCAAGCACTTAGTACAGCCTTTCAGACCCAGGAAGGAGATTACTACATACGATTACTACTGCTATAACTAGTACAGTTGATAGGCCACTGGAGAGGGCAGTTTGTTGCCACTTTTGACCAGCTACTCAGAAAAACAGCGCTCATTTCCAAGAACCTCATTACAGTGATGGACACAAAGACATGGCTGAATCGCACAGGAGGAGAATCTAACACTTAGAGCTCTGTATTAAGGTGGAGTCAAAGAAGGATTCTGAAGAACAGAGGCAAAATGGCTCCAGCTTGAAAACCTTTATCCTTTCCCTCCTTCCTTTACCCACAGAAACATGCTGGCCTCTTCAGAGGTCAGCCTTCTATCCAGCTCTCTGAGAAAAGTCACTGAAGATGGCTTCTGCTCCTTAAGGAAAGCCCCGCGTGGCACAGATTGGATAAGGGAAAGAGCCTAGATGCATGTACTGCTTCCAAACCCATTTGGAAGGAATTCTGCTTTCCTCAGTTATCTCTCCCCATTTTCACTGGATGCTAATAGGGAACAAGATCCACAATATCTCCTGGAACTGATTTGAACTATGACATCTGGGATCCTTTTCATTCTCCTCATGGCCTATTAAAGTTTTGACTGGCCTTTTTAATTCATTCATTCAATCATATTTATTGAGCGCTTACTGTGTGCAGAGCACTGTACTAAGCGCTTGGGAAGTACAAGTTGGCCACATATAGAGACGGTCCCTACCCAACATTTTAATGTATCAGTCAGCCACAGAAGGTTTAGATAAGTCTGAATATGGTTGGGATAAGTATCTGAGTTGTGAGGGGCTAATCCAAATTGAAAAAATTCGATGAATTCTTTGAAGTTTATCCATCACTCTAAAAGAATCGATATTAATCCTCCTAGAAACTGACCAATCCCTCTTTCTTTACTATACACTGGAATGACTTTTTTTGTTGTTGTTGTGATTCTGATGCTCTGTAATCTTTCCACGTATCTCTGCGCTGGACACCCTGAGCATCTGAAAGATAATAAACATTTTTCTTCAAATGGCATCAATGTACTGTCTATTTAATCCCACAGTCACATAAAGGAGAGAAATTTTTCTTCTTTTACCATGAGAATGTAGCAGTCAGAACTCACTTGGGCATCAATCACACTATGTACATGTGCAGAGAGACAACTCTGTCCTTCAAATTCAAAGGTGATGCGACTGACCATAAGATCCATTAGCTGGCATTTCCTACAAATCAGTTCTTGTCTTTATAACTCCTCTGGAGGGCTTTAATAAAATAATTCAAGCAGCAATTTAGGGTCATTTTAAGTAAGGCCTGAGTTGTCCATTGAGAAGCCAGAATTGTTTATCAACAACTAGGTAACAAATGATAGCAGAGCCTATTGGAAAGAGCAGGGGCCTGTGAGTCAGGGGGATCTGGGTTCTAATCCTGTCTCTGCTGAGTGCTGTGTGACTTTGGGCAAGCCACTTGTCTTCTCTATGCCTCAGTTACCTCATCTGTAAAATGGAAATTAAGACTGCGAGCCCTGTGTGGGACAGGGACTACATCCAACTTGATTACCTTGTATCTACCTCAGGGCTTAAAACAGTGCCTACCTCATAGTAAGTGTTTAATAAAGACCATAAATAAATACACAAATAAATCTATATTAGCCCTGCAAATATTTTCAACTAATTCTCTTATGCCATACAAAATCTTCCCCACAGTGGCATTCCATCTCCACCTATGACTCTTCATTTTGCTAGGAAAAGTGAACAGAAACATCGGCCAGTATCAGATTCACTCAGAGTTTACCCTTTATAGAAACTAAACAAAAAGAAAAGAAAAAAGTGGCAAGGCCTAGATGATTTCTTATAAGCTTATGGGCTTATTTTTATTTAGCCAAATACCTGTTTTGTTTTTATGGCTGGGGGGTGAGAAGCGTAAGCTTGTTGTGGGCAGGTAATATGCTCGTCTATTGTTGTACTCTCCCAAGCATTTAGTACAATGCCCTGCACCCAATGAGCACTCAATAAATATGACTGAATGAATGAATCCTCTGATGATAGGGGCTAGTGACTATTTTCACGGCTCCCCTAAATCAACGAGAAGGCTCAGAAATTGTACGATAAATGCAGTGTCTATATGGGTTTTGTACAGGAGAAGAATATATGCATTTCTATCAGAGATTTGTTTTCCTCCAAATTCAAATTAATAATATCTATGCACACTGGAATATATCATTAGTCTAATATTGAGCAATTTTAACAATGGGATTTCTGGGCCCAAGATAGTGTTTTCTAGACAATAATAATACAAGGCAGGAACTTGGACATTATAAGCACGCTTGCCTCCTACAGCATCATCACACCTAGAGTTCCGACCTCCAACGATTCACAAACAGTTAAAACTTCATTTAATGGCACCTTCAATGGTCCAGTTTGGCCCCTAAATTGCTACTGGGGATTGAAGTCATATGTAGATTCTGTTTCTTGGATTTTAATCGAATTACAAGCTATTAAGAAAAAAATGCAGCAAAAAATGATCGTCTTTGACTATAACTTCTCAGAACCTGCCAGGTGAAAAGACAAAATGACATGACAAAATATGAAGTGGAACACAGTGGTTTCACCCAGTTCAAGAAAGTTGGCATGGTAAGAGGGGACCGATTTAGTAAATCTTTAAAACATGAGATCTTGAAAAATTCCAGGAATTAATCATTATGAAACAGAAACTAACAGCAATGGCTTTAGAAAAAAAATATCCTCCCCGTTTATGGCAAATGCAATGTTCTTTAATTGTCAATTTTTTATAGAGACATTAATTGGCCAGATGGACTAGGGAATTAGCTTCCAAGTTCTTTCAATAGTGGGCCATGTGACCAGAAATCCCAGAATTTTGTACTGGTAACAGTAGGGAAGTATAGCTTGTAAGCCATTCAAAAAGATACTTTTTAGCTGTTATTAAAAAAACTGTTTAATCAACTTTATTAGTATAAAAGTAGACAATAGCTACAAGCCTAGTGCTAGCCAGTGATCAGTTTTGATCTACCCTATGAGGATACTGACATATTTGATAGACTGAACTACATTGAAGAACTGCGGGGTATATTCAGAATATACCTAGAAGTTCATGTGTGCAAGCTAGTCAAGTAAAAAAAGAAAATGGCTAAAATTCTCAGAAGGGAAACACTACACATCAAGCAAGCAATGTTGCTTGCAACTGGGCCAGAAAAATTCTGCTGGCAAAAGGCATCCTTTACAATTCGCCTTCCCAGGTCAGACAGAAGTTTCTGGGCAGATATTTTTAGTTTTCAATGCTTTTGCCTGTTGCAGCTTTTGTTTGTGCCTTTTAATGGACTGTTTTTAATCTTGTCCTTTGTTCTTTGGGCAATTCAATTATCCTGGGCATCATTTCCATAAAATACATTTCTACAGAGGGGATAAAATTGGAATTGGTGTTGTGACAGCCACAACTACTAATTTTGGGGAGGTTTCTCTCAGTCTGTGATTGTGGAATATCTGTGGAGGAAAGAAAAGAAGGAAAACCTTCTCCAGGCTAAATCAGAAATGAACACAACTCTTAATTGATTGATTAATTTAAACAAAAATGGCTACTAGGTCCACAGTCAGCTTTTGGTGATGTAATACTGGAGTGTGAAGAGTGTTACAGAAGAATTACACTTCGGGGAAAAGTAAGGTACAGTCTAATCAGAAAGCACAAATGGGTTAATTGAGCATTAATTAACTGAACTGAAGACTTGCTGCTATGGGCTGGTATGTGGCACATATTCAACCAATGTTATTTACTGACAATTTACCATATGCACAGCACTACACAGAATGCTTGGGAAAGTACAATACAATTGGTAGACACAATTCCTTTACTCAAGGACACAAAAGACATTTCTGAATGATGGGGATTCAGATGATAGAAGTGAGACTACAGGATGACAAAATTAGTCTGCTATAATCATCAGGTTGGTTTCAAGCATCTAATCACATAACCCTCTTGTAACCTAGCTGCAGGTTCCTTGCCCTGTAGGGGCTTAAAATCTAAATTGGAATAAAACCTAGAAAGAAAGTCCTTCAGTTGCAGTGGATAGTCAAGCTCCAGTTGGGGGCTGCTAACCTTTACAAGAATCAGGGAGAGAATCTGGGACTCAGCTCTCTTTGACCCTGTGGGAATCCACATTCCCTGTTGCGTGCTTTTTGGTTTCACCTCTGGGCAGCCACTGGTGGGGAACCAGCAAGACATAAGGGTGGTTGCCTATGTCCAGGGGATGCTGGTTTCACCGTGGTCTGCATTACAGAGCAGGGCCAGGAAGGAGGAGACAAGGTAGCTAGCTGCCCAAGAGCCCAAGCAAGACAGGAAGACCTGTTCTGCACACTTGTAAGATCACCAATTCTGGGAAGCTGTAGCTGTGGTAAGAATTTTGCTGGGAACCTCGAAGTAAGACTTCTCGACAGAGGAGAACTACTGTCTTGGCAAGTAGTTCGGCTCCTTAGCTCCTCTTCCCGTGGTTGGAAGCAGACACTCGCAAAAGTGATATTTGTGCCCATACTTGACTTGCAGAACCCTGGCTCTGTGCCTTACCAAGGGTATTTAATCACTGTGGATAAATGGGGAAATTATGCCATCTGGAATCTGAGAGACGGGTTATTTTTCTATAGAAATGCACAGAAGTAATCTCTGTTAATGTGGTGGGGAGGAGGAAGGGTGGAGAAGGGGAAAGGGGGAGAGGGAGATGAATGGGGGGAGGAAATAAAACGGGGGAGAGGAGACAAAAAGGGGGCAAGATACAGAAGGGAGAAAAGGCAAAAAAGGGAAGGGATAAGGGACTGTGGTTAGCACCTAAGTATCTCCTTAGTAGGTAGAAAACAAAAATATTAAATCATTATTTGCCTTCAAAAAACAATTTCTACAGGTACTAAAAACAGGAAGGACACCTGAACCCATGCACTTACCAAGAATCCCCATCTGACATTTCCTGGAGAGGAAAGTGATTTTAACTTCACAAGGTTTGGATAACTGCTGCAAACAATAAAGCAAGGTGTTTATTGAGTGCTTACTGTATGTACAGCACTGTACTAAGAATTTGGGGAAGACAATAGAATAGAGTCATTATCTTTTAATCACCAATTATATTTCCCAAATATTTAGGAGTGACATTTCATTCATGAAGAAGCGTCTTTGGCAAAATATCTTTAGTCTTTCCATTTTAAGCTCTCTGAGTGAATGGAGCAGGGTCAGAGGAAATTCAGAACAGGAGATGGTTAATAATACCCTGCTGCTGTTCTGATTTTATTGGGATGCGTATTTTGCCTTGACTGGATCTAGTTCAGTTTTTCTCTGTGATTAGAAGTTCAAGTTATCAGCTGCACCGATTTCTTTTTAAGTTATTTTTAGGTATGCAATTCTCACTGCTTTATACAACACATTAATATCCCAGAGCAGATATTCTGATAAGACTACATTGCCTCCATTTACAAGCCCTCATTTGTGATTGAATTTCTTAATAGAAGCTGCAATTTTTGAAATGCCTCTCCTTGACATACACGGGATTGGGAACTAGTGGAAGGTAAAACCTACAATCCAGGTCGGCAGATTCGGTTTGACAAGACGATGAATTGAAAATCCAGCCAACCGAAGGGTTGACATTTTCAAAAAGTATTATCAGCATTTTCAACTGTGACCTATACCTCTGGAGAAGTCCTATAAGATGATCAGATAAACTGCTGCCTCATCCATTGCCTAAGTGGTTTGAACTATGTTAGTCACTGGCCTAAAGACAAGGGGGCAGAGCTGGGGAAGCGGGAGATGGGACATTCTGGTGAATCCAGCTTCTACCTCTCAGGACAAGACTCTCCATCCCCATCCACTGACACAACCTGTCCAAGAGCCCCTCTCAACTTTCTCTCTGACCCCCAAGAGATGGTAGCTGTAGGGGTTGGGTGTTACTGAGAAGAATACTGCGGGAAGACATGACTCCTAGCGAGAAGCTGGGACACAGCCTGCTCAGTTTCTTCTGCCCCAACCCAAGAAGCCACAATGCAGCAGTGTGAGGGTCACAGGGAAGGATACTGATTTTGCAGAAACATTTCCTCTCATAGTCTCAGTGGCCTACTATGATTTCACTGTGACAGAAGACTGGCAGACTTTTCAGTCCTGCATCCTGTCTGCAGGACCCAATAAGAGAACATACCTCAGGATCATGCCATAAATCAACTCCTACAACAGGGTGGAGGATAATCCATTCATTCAATCATTCAACTGTATTTACTGAGTGCTTAATGTGTGCAAAGCACTGCACTAAGCACTTGGGAGAGTACAGTATCATAATAAACAGACACATTTCCTACCCACAACAGTATGTTTGGTTTTTTTCTCTGTCTCCCCCTTCTAGACTGTGAGCCCACTGTTGGGTAGGGACTGTTTCTATATGTTGCCATCTTGTACTTTCCAAGCACTTAGTACAGTGCTCTGCACACAGTAAGCGCTCAATAAATACGATTGACTGACTGATTGATTACAGTCTCTGATATGGGCACCCAGCATGGCCATAATCCAATCAAAGATATCTTATGCAATTTGCATGAGTATCACGTCCCCAGGCTGACAGCCTATTTTGATTGAAATATTTAGCGTGAGCTCTTTTGCTCAAACTAATTCCAGCTCTGCTACTTGTTTGCTGGGTGACCTTGGGCAAATCACTTCACTTCTCTGTGCTTCGATTCCCTCCTCTGTAAAACAGGGATGAAGACCATGAGCCCCATCTGGACAGGGACTGTGTCCAATCCGATTAACTTGTTTCTTCGCCATTACTTAGTTCGCTGCCTGCCACATAGTAAGTGCTTAACAGATACCAGAATTATCATTATTATTAAGCTCCAAATAAATTCAAAGCTCTAAGGAATTCTAAAATGAAAGAATTGTGTTTTTGTACAGGTCATGTAGATACCAACTGCTGGAGTCTCAAGGGAGACTGGTCTGACTCGCTGCTTATTTAAAAAAATCCATTCTCCATTTTGAAATCTCAGGTTCTACTCAAGCACTTACATTTACAGAATTTAAAATAATTTAGTATGTCCATTATCTAATTTTAAATTAAATATCTTTCCCAGTACTCCAGCTCCCCCCAAAATTGTAGCTATGCTTCCTTAGGCTAGATGCTAAATGGCAGCTCAGAGCATTCAGTGAATATCTGTTCTGATGATTAGCATATGCAGGGACTGACACTTTTGCGCTTCATTCAGAATGATCTTAGAATAGATTCTGGGTGACAGTACCACCCACAGACAGTCAGGGCAGACTGAGCATGAATTGAATTAACTCATTTGTGATCTTATCTCAGTGTCTCCATGGATGTGGGGGTGGAGGCTTGGAAGTAGTCTGTAGCTTCGGCCACACTGAGCACTGAGAGCAGCCGGAAAGCCAGGTCTAAGAGAGAGTGTCTGAAGCTCTGGGAATGGTGCTTTTTCTGCCAGCACTGATGTCAGAGTGATTGAAACCTTGGAGCTATTGTGTGGGGAAGGGGTGGGGGGAGAACCCCTTTACGTTTATGACTGATTGGCAGCAAAAGATACCCTCTATTTGCTGTGTTTCATCAACATTCCACTGAACTAGGCAATATTTTGGTCCCCTTGAATCTCAACAAGAGAACAGGAAACAACCTATATATAAAGCAGTGACTCACCCAGCAAGGTACTGGATTTCCCTTCCTATTCTTTAAAATTAGTTCTCAAGAAATGCTAAATAAAACTGTCATGCAATTCATCACTTGAACCTTTACATATGGTTAATAGGGTAAAGAAAGATTAGTTTTAAAATACTTTAAGAGCTTAGGCTTGGGAAGCAGAAAACCCAGGTTCTAAACCCACTCCGCCAATACCTTGCTAGGTGATCTTGGGCAAGTCACAGTCTCTCTGGAACTCAATTACCTCATCTGTAATTTGGAAAGAAGACACCTACTCTCTCTACCTTTTGGTCTCTGTCCCATATGAGGCATGCCATCTCTGGTGATTACCTCATAAATACCCCAGCACCTGGCACAGTGCTTGACATGTGTTAAGCAATTAATACCATAAAGACATAGTTGATAGAAGGTTTTTTTATGATAACCTTGGTGTTTCCTAATAGGGAAGAACTGGGTTTTAAATTAGGCATCTACTCTGTGAAAAGACTAAGTAAGCATAAAGGTAGGAACTATCATATGTGGGAGGTAAAAAAAAATGAATGAGTATAGTTGTACATACATGTTAAGAAGATAAATGTGCATGCATATATGTAAATGTATATTATCATATTCAGTATATCAATATACTCAAGCATACCTAAAAGAGTAAATATACAGACATGAGATTCTTGGAGAATGTTTCTCCTGTTCTAGCTGTTTCTTCAAACATATCTTAACAAGCGTCTTCAATATTTTGTTTCAGCTTAAGAAAAAAAAAACATTTCTGTAAATTCCCATTGTCTGTCTTCTAGCACTGATATGTTTGCTGCAACTCACCATTCCTGACCGACATGAAGCTTGAAAGTGTAGGCTTGCTCACCCTATCATTATCCACCTGCTTTGGATGCATACATTGGCACAGTTCATTCTCCACCTCTATAAGTGGAAGCAAATGAAGGACTCAGAATTAAAATCTGAACCAGGCCTGGTGTACATAAGCAACTTCTCTTTCACATTTGTTAGTCATAGGAGTGGCAATTCCCCATTACATAGCCAATTAGATTTTCACATTAGAAACTTAATATGCAACATTATCCGATTTAAATAGCTCAAGATTTGATTCCCTCCATCTATTTGCTGTACAATGCTATGGGTTTTTTTCCATGCTACTGATTGGTTTAGCATGATAGGGCTGTGAAATGAAGTCAAGAATACCTTATATTGCGTATGAAAGTTACAACAGAAGCAGCGCGGCTCAGTGGAAAGAGCACGGGCTTGGGAATCAGAGGTCATGGGTTCTAATTCCTGCTCTGCCACTTGTCTGCTGTGTGACCTTGGGAAAGTCACTTAACTTCTCTGTGCCTCAGTTCCCTCATCTGTAAAATGGGGATTAAGACTGTGAGCCCCTGGTGAGACAACTTGATTACCTTGTATCCCCCGCAGAGCTTATAACAGTGCTTGGCACACAGTAAGTGCTAAACAAATACTATTATTATTATTATTAATAGAAGGTTTCTTACATTTTCCAGAGGATAAAATAAATATTCACATTTATTTTTGGATATTGGTATCTGACAGCAGAGCAAGCAACTACAAGCAGGAATCAGATGTAAGCCATTCCCTGTATCATTAAGCAATCTAAAAAAAGGAAATCTGAGGATATTCCTTTCAACTTAGACTGTGAGCCCCATGTCGGACAGATACTGTGTCCAATCTGATTATCTTGTATCTATCCCAGTGCTTGGCATATAGTACGTGCTTCACAAGTACCATAATTATTAGAACTCAAAACGAAACTATTATGATAAAACTAGTCTCTAGAAAATGCAAAAATGATTTCCCAATCTGTAAAGGGAGACCTAAAAAAGTATGGTGTGCATGTCCACAGAACAGATATAATTTCAGGTCTACTTCATTCTTGCATTAAACATGCATTCTATTTTTCCCTAGAGAAGAAAAAGGATGGATTTAAGCCTTCCTGAATAAGAAACCATCATTGATAGCGGTAATGAGACTGCTTCAGAAGGCTCTGCTAATGGATTTTCCAGCTATTCCAAGACACTTCCAAACTTGGCACTCTGTCCCTTAAATCCAGGAAAGCAATGTGCTTTGTCCATCCTGGCACACTGGCAACGAGAGGCCTTCCTTTGCAACGCTGACACATTAGTATTTTGCTGCCAACAGCCTGAAGAAGCTATCAACAGAGACTTTTATTTGTTACATCCAAGTGCCCAGACCAGGGCTAGGCTGTAGAAATGCCCAAGAATGAAGGATGATTTATCTCTTCATAGAGGAGGTGGAAAAACTCACAGAGGATCTTAATAAACTTCAACTGCCACCACAGGAGGGAAAATCCCTAAGTTAGGCAAAGCTAAGTGGATGAAGGAGAATTTTCAACAGTGGCTTGAGAAACAGGGTGGCTCAGTGGAAAGACCCCGGGCTTGGGAGTCAGAGGTCGTGGGTTCTAATCCCAGCTCCGCCACTTGTCTGCTGTGTGACTTTGGGCAAGTTACTTAACTTCTCTGTGCCTCAGTTATGTCATCTGTAAAATGGGGATGAAGACTGCGAGCCCCACGTGGGACAACCCGATTACCTTGTATCTACCCCAGCACTTAGAACAGTGCTTGGCACATAGTAAGTGCTTAACAAACACCATCATCATCATCATCATCCACCATCACTAAAGAGTTATTTAGAATAATTATAATAGGTATTTGTTGAGCACTTACTAGGTGTCAAGTGTTGTGGTAAATACTAAGGTAGATACAGTGCAATTAGATCAGACAGTCTTGTGCTAGGTGTAGCTCTTCAATCCGTCACTCAATCAGTAGCATTCATTGAGCAGTGTGTGCAAAACACTGTACTAAGCACTTGGGAGAGTGCAATATAAAAGAGTTGTTAATAATAATAATTGTGGTTTTTGTTAAACGCTTACTATGTTCCAGGCACTGGGGTAGATACAAGCAAATTGGTTTGGACATAGTCCCTGTTTTGCGTGGAGCCCACAGTCTTAATCCACATTTCGCACGTGAGGTAATTGAGGCACAGCAAAGTGAAGTGGCTTGCCCATGACCTTCTGATTTCCAGGCCCGTCTCTATCCACTGTGCCAGGCTGCTCCCCGAGACATGTTCCCCTCCCACTCCGAACTTGGATCAATTTTAAGGGGGAGGAAGAATGGGTCTTTTATCCTCATTTACAGATGAGGAAACTGTAGCACTGAGAAGTGAAGAGATCCGTCTAAAGTCACAGAGCAGACAAGTGGAAAAGCCAGAATTACAGTCTGGGTCTCCCTGACTGCCAGTCCTGTGCTCTTTCCACTAGGCCACTCTGCTTCAAAACTCCCAGCTCCTGACTTTGGGAATAGTATTTTTGAGACATCTGAGCTCTCGCTCCCTGTCCCAATCTATCAGACTCTGTTGTTTTGGAAACCCAGAGCCAAAAGCAGCTCTATCACCTGCCTACCCTGTAAACCTGCAGAATCAATCGTATTTATTGAGCACTAACTGTCTGCAGAACACTGTACTAAGCATTTGGGAAGTACAAGTTGGCAACATATAGAGATGGTCCCTACCCAACAGTGGGCTCACAGTCTAGGAGGGGGAGACAGAGAACAAAACAAAACATATTAACAAAATAAAATAAATAGAATAGATATGTACAAGTAAAATAAATAGAGTAATAAACACATACAAACATATATACAACATATATACAGAAGGAAGAAGGCTCTGTCTCTCTCGCTTTACTACTGCCCCATGTCGATGTTTGTGTTTCATCACTACGGTTTGACTAAAGGGCAGTTGAGAAGCTAAAATAATTTCCATCTTTTTATATCCCCTTGTGCTTTAGAATCTGACCTCCATGGTACCAAAGGACTTTATTTTACACACTGATTGAAGACTTTGGTACCGAGTTTCTGAAATTAAAAACACTTATGCTCACTCATTAGTCCACCGACACCACATGCGAAAAATACTGCATTTTAGAGCACAGCTACCTGATTATTTTAACAGCACTAGAGCGGAAAAAGAAGAAATGATTTCAAAACAATAATCCATCTGGTTACTATTGAGTGATACCAGCAATCTTTGCTCTGGGTAATTGCGGGAATCATTTCTCTGTCAGATAAATAATTACTTTTAATAATTGTGTACAGAATGCTTCCTCATGCAAATAAGATAAAATATGGTCAATGAACCACCCCGCAAAAGATCATCCCAATTTGGAGAAATTTAGTGGGTTATGTAGAAACTTTGTGAAAATCTAAACCACTTCTCTGTGGTGTCACTTTTCAACCTTTTCGTCTCCAGCCTATTTCATGATGAAAATCTAGGTTAACATGAGCAGTTTATTAAGCACTTACTGTGTGCAGAGCACCATTCTAAACACGGGGAGAAAATACAGAGGTGGGAATTAAACACGGTCCCGGGCCCCCATGGGGCTCGCAATCTAAAAATTAGTTATGAAAATTCCATCGTGATGAAATGCCTCCAGAAACCCCCTATTGTTAACCAGAAAAAAAGTCCACCTTAAGCTATTTGGGTGGGAAATTGACTAATTTCTATATATCTGTGACAAGTCACGGCCTCAAGTATTTTTTTTACTGATTATTTAAAATGGTGCTATCAGAAGCTATTTCATTTATAGACTTATAGGTTTCACAAGTTTTTGTAAAGATTCAGATATTTGAAATGATGAGATGAATCAATCATCTTTACTGATAACTTACTATGGGCACTTGGGAGAATACAATATAACAGATAACTTCCCAGCCCACAGCAAGCTTGTAGTCTAGAGGGGGAGACACACATTAAAATAAATTATGGATATGTATATAAGTGCTGAGGGTGGGATGAATAAAAAGGTACTAATCTAAGTGCCAGCGTGACGCAGAAAGGAGAGGGTGTAGGGGGAATGAGGATTTAGTCAGGTAAGGTCGCTGGGAGGAATGTGATTTTAATAAGGCTTTGAAGGTGGGAAGAGTGATAGTCTGCCGGCTATGAAGGTCAGAGGTAGGACATGAGCCAGAGGTCAGCGATGACAGAGATAAGCCCAGGGTTGGTGTTAGAAGAGTGAAGTGAACATGTTGGACTGTCGTAGGAAAGCAGCAAGATAAAATATGAAGGGGCAAGCCGAGGGAGTGTTCTAAAGTCAACAGTAAAGAGTTTACGTATGACGTGCAGGTGTATTTTCACTCTTTATTCACCCCTCCCTCAGCCCACAGCACTTATGTACATATCCTTAATTTATTTCTTTGTATTAAAGTCTGTTTCCCCCACTAAACTGTAAGCTCATTATGGGCAGGGAATTTGTCTACCAAGTCTTATTCTACTCTCCCAAGTCCTTAGTACAGTGCTTTGTACACTGATTGTAAGCTCACTGTGGACAGAAAGCGTGTCCGCTAATTCTGTTGGATTTTGCTCTCCCAAGCGTTTAGTACAGTGTGCTGTATATAGTAAGTGCTCAGTAAATACAACTGATGAGCAACTAATGGAGGTTCTTGAGGAGCTTCTTAAAGAGGAGTTTCTTAATTTAGAAGCATGGACTTATGTAGCTGCAAGATTTTCATTTAAGCCATACCTTGGCTATAGCATATACTGTTCGGTTACAACAAATCTTTTAGATGCGCATTATTTTTAACTGAACTAAGTGATGATGCTATAGGTAAAGTCGAGGCTTAAACAAAAACTTTGAGCAATGCAATATTATATGGATTATACATGCATACCTTATCAATCAATCGTATTTACTGAGCTCTTGCTATGTGCAAAGCACTGTACAAAATGCTTGGGAGAGTACATTACAATAGAGTTAGCAGACATGTTCCTTGTTTAAAATGGGTTTACAGCCTAGAGGGAGATATAGAGATATATATCTAGGTGGGAAATTACAGATTATAGTTATACCTATATCTAGGTGGGAAATTAGATAAATATCCTTCGTGGCAAGCAGTTACCTCACCAGGATTGAGGCAAGACTCACAGTAACCCCACTTCGCTTTGGAACATCTAAGATTTGGATTATAGCAGAATTCTGACATTTGTTTAGCGCTTACTCTGTGCCAGGTTCTGTACTAAGCACTGGGTTGGATGCAAACAAATTGGGTTGGACACAGAATATCTAGGCAGCTGCTGTAAGCAACTTAAATATGTAAGCTGCAAGCAGAACATAAACAGTACCAATACTAGATTACATCAATGGTCCACCTAGCCCAGTATTGTGTCTTCAACAGTATTAATAACAATATGGACAGAGAAGTATGTACTTGTATTCTAGTCCCAGCTCTGCCACTGGCCTGCTGTGTGACTTTGAATAAGTAGCTTGTTCTCTCTGGGCTTCAGTTCTCTCAGCTGCAAGTGGGGATCAGATTGATTGTGAGCCTCAAGTGGGAAAGGAACTGTGCCTGATAATGTTGCATCTACTCCGGTGCTGAGCCTATAGCTGGGAAAGGTAATATTATTACAATACGGGCACTGATTAAAGTGATTATTGCTTTTTATGGATTACATTCCTGAAGCTGAATGTAATTACTTCAAATTTTCTTAAATGAATAAAAAGGAATTTTAACACTGCCTATTTGCTTTTAATTGACTTGATGTAATGACACAAACGTGGTAACATTTTCTTAGCTCAATTGATAAATCATAATAATAATTGTAATAATGAGCCTCCTGAGTTTTTCAAGCTGAAAAACAAAGAAAAATATCATTTCAATCTTAGAAAGGATGGTCTTTCCTGAAAGAGTCTAGTATTGTGTTCAAACTTCAAAACGTAGCTATAGAATTTAGAGGAATCTGGATCCCATCAGAGAGTGGTAGATAACTGCTCCCATTTGGAGATAAATGGGCTCACTACTGGCACTGAAGCCATTTTTCTCATTATTGTCCTAGAAGACTCAGTGGAAAGAGCAGGGGCTTTGGAATCAGAGGTCACGGGTTCAAATCCCAGCTCCGCCACTTGTCAGCTGTGTGACTTTGGGCAAGTCACTTAACTTCTCTGTGCCTCAGTTCCCTCATCTGTAAAATGGGGATTAAGACGGTGAGCCCCACGTGGGACAACCTGATCACCTTGTATCCCCCCAGTGCTTAGAACAGTGCTTTGCACATAGTAAGCCCTTAACAAATGCCATTATTATTATTATTATTATTATCTAACAGAGTAGCAACCACCTTTCAGGACACCATCATGTTATGCTCCAAATCCACTGAGGGCCTAGTGCCAACAGCACACAAGAGAGACAGGTCTGGATTTGATTTCCAACTCTGCCAATGGCCTTCTGTATGACCTTGGACAAGTCACTTAACATCCTTGAGACTATGTTTCCTCATCTGTAAAATGGGGATAAGACAGTAAGCTCTGTATGAAACAGAGACTATGTGAACTCACTAACTCGTATCTACGTAGCACATAGTAAGGATTTAAGAAATGTCATTGGCATCACTACTACTGTGATCTTGCTTCCACAGCCTCAGTCTCATCATCATCATCATCAGTGGTATTTATGGAATGTTTACTGTGCACAGAGCACTGTACTAAACACTTGGGAGTACAATATAATAGAGGTAGTAGTCATGTTACCTGGCTGCAGTAAATTTACAGTCTCAATCCCAGTCCCTGAATCCCATGGAGTGGAACACACAATCTCAAAATGGGACCAGAAAATAAAATATTGGTTATTACATGTGCAACACGGAGCCACCAAAGCCCGCATTCTGCTCACATGAACATACACACACACACACACCCATAAACACAGATAAGTACACATTCAAACACATTTACAAACGTAATCATTAGGATTATCCCCAAGTGTTATACACAAAGCTAATAATTTCAAATTGTTCTTTTTCTTATAACAAAGAGCAATCACTCAAATTAGTTGCTTCTTTGAAATTTTAAGATTGCACTTCTCAATTGAAAGCCTCCCGATAGACAACCTTTATACTATTCTGAAATAATTAAAAATACCATATACTGTGCTTTTTTAAAAAACAAGAAAAGTGCACATACAGGCTTCCTTGCATCTGAGCAATGACATTTCTGTCAGGCTGAAATATGGTCTCTGTTATCCCTGTGGGGTTTTTTGGAGCTTGCAATATGTAGCTCAATGATAAGACATAAAAATACAATATTCATTACTTATTGTCATGCCTCAGTCTCCGCTGAGAAAATGAACACCAGCATAATGAAATTCGAAGTATGGAGATTAATCCCTGCACTTGTGTCAGAGAAATAAGAAGGACCCGTGTTCACTCAACTTGAAACACCTTCTTTATGTTTCAAGATAATCTTTTCTCAAGGCCTGATAAAAGGGATTTAATTCTCCTGGCTTTCTAGGCTATTGAGTAAATGAAGGAATGAGTGTCATAATTAACAAGGACTACACATGACACAACATCTTCAGTGTGAGGTGTTTACTAACCCAGCACAGGAACCTGAGGCAGTCATTAATATAGTGCTTCAAGTTTCTCATCAGAGTCACTCAGTATTTATTAATCAGCTCATGCAAACTTCTGATTGCTGAACAAAAGCAAATTAAACCACAGCTGCTTTGAGGGAAGTACTGGATCCGAGGCCAACATCGTCTCTAGAGTGTAAAGCTCAATGAGAAGGTTTATAGAGAAGCAACATGGCTTAGTAGAAAGGGCCCGGGCTCGGGGGCCAGAGGTCGTGGATTCTACTCCTGGCTCCACCACTTGTCTGCTGTGTGACCTTGGGCAAGCCACTTTACTTCTCTGGGCCTCAGTTACCTCACCTGTAAAATGGGGATTAAGACTGTGAGCCCCACGTGGGACAACCTGTTTATCTTGTATCTACCCTGCTTATCCTGTATAGAGAAGCAGTGTGGCTCAGTGGAAAGAGCACGGGCTTTGGAGTCAGAGGTCATGGGTTCAAACCCCGGTTCCGCCAACTGTCAGCTGTGTGACTTTGGGCAAGTCACTTCACTTCTCTGGGCCTCAGCTACCTCATCTGTAAAATGGGGATTAAAACTGTGAGCCCCCCGTGGGACAACCTGATTATGTCATATCTACCTAAGTGCTTAGTATTCATTCAGGCATTCAATCATTCATTATTGAGAGCTTACTGTATGCAATGCACTGTACTAAGTGCTTGGTAGAGCACAATGTAACAATAAGACACATTCTCAGCCCAAAACAAACTGCTTGGCACACAAAAAGCCCTTAAAAATGCCATCATCATTATTATTACTGACAAACAGTGACTTAGAGTAACTCCAACAAAAGGGTTATGTGAAAACGTAGACATCTGTCCAAGAGAGGACAGTATTTTAACACCTTCCTTCAGCAACATGTAACCTCCACCCCTTTAGCTACTGCTTGATCTGGTTTTAAACCCCTAAATCCCTCTAAGTAATCTGAATGTTGACAAATTAGAACTTAGTTTTAACCCTCAGAAGAGAGCGCACAATATCATTAGGATTTGGAATACCTTGTTTTTTTTTTTTACAAAAGCATTTCAATTTTTCCAGAGTGTTTTACATTAATAATCCCATTTTACTCTCACAATATAAATGTCGTTGGCTAGCATAGTATTAACATTTACTGAGCACTCACTTGGTGCAGTGCACTGTGCTAGACAAGTAATGAAGAATAATGAAGGTGACGTCAACAAGAAACTTCCACTTTAACAAGGTAGATAACAAATATTTACAACTAGAGTGATCAAAATTAATAAATTCAGTAGATATATAGGCATGAGCATTAAAGAGGTCATGAATAAATTCACAAGTGCTAGTGTTGACTGAAAGGATGACATTATAACCGAATATTTATTAATTGATTGAAATATGATTGACTCTGGAAGCTCATGTTCCTTATGGATTCGCAGTCTTTGAATACAGATTCCGTGTTCTCTATGTCAGGATTATAAACTTCTGTGTGACTCCTGGGGCATGAAAAAAATACCTCAAAGACTGAGCTTCAATTTCTAGGAGATCACAATGGCAATAAATACTCAATGGTGGAAAGCACAGCAGAGAAGAAGAAGCAGTACTTGTGAATCTCTCTAAACCTATCAGGTCAATAACAGAGGGCAATGTCTTACTTATTTCAGCAAAAGAGTGAGCCTTCAAGGAATAACAGCGGGATAAGTGAAATACATTTTAGATTCTGTCAAGAATGGAAAATGTGATAGTGTATTAATAGGAGTAAGCAAGAAAGAAAATAAGGTATGCCATCTCTATAGGCAACCAAGTACATTTGTTTCCAAAAAGAGCATGCAGAGACACAGTCCATTTCCTTTCTAAATAGTGCCTTGTTCTATTGCTATGAGAGCTATAAAGTCTGTATTTATTTGTATTGGAAACATTCATTCCCTATAATATTCCCTACTTCATGGTTTTATTTTAGTTATAATAAATCACGCATGAATAAAAATTACAAATATGTTCCCAAATATTCTATATCCTAACTAGTGGCATCTGATAGGCAGAATGGAATTGTGCTCTCTTTATAGTCACAGAAGGAATCAGAGAGAATAAGCCATTTGGTTAAGGTCATACAGCAAATAAGAACCATGGACAGAATTTTCCTTCTACCTTGCCCAGTGTTAAGCTCACAGGGCATGTTGTACCTGAAATGGTGGTGTTGTAAAAAGAAGGTATTTTCTGGATCTATTCTTATTAATGTGTAACCACTGTGAATTTAGGACTACTTAAAAATTGATACTTATTTGAACTAATATATCAGAGAAAAATGAGTAAGCATTGAGATAGCTTTATTGTATATTAATAATTGTCCATTTCCCTAATCACATTTTCTCTCACTCCCATAAAACTGTATTTTTCTCCTCTTGAGAGTGAATATACTTTATAATGGGAAAAATTCTAATAATCAAAACTACCAACTCTAACTCTGGAAATAGTCTCCATAGCTAACACAAATAGTTAATCATAAACGACAAATTCGTGAGTCTGGAAGACAAAGAAAACAATAGGCAAATCAAGTTCTACATGAGTGTTTTCTTGCTAGTCCATGTCCCCAACTTTGAGCATTAAAGGTGGGACAAAAATCCACTTTTTTTGAAAGAAATTTAATTTTCACAAGAAAATCAAACATAAAAGGATGAAGATCTATCTTGAAAAAAAATCACATTTGCTTCAAAGTACAATTAAGTCATTCTGTAGACATTTCCTTCTCAAAACTTTTTTTCACAGTAAGATCCCTTCCACTTTCTTAGGATAATGAGATCAACTCTAGAGGTCCCTGCATGGCTATATTCAATAAAGTGAGGCCTAGTTGAATCAAGAAGCGCACAATTCTCATTTCAGTCCTTGATGCCCTAGTAACATTCACTTCCCTCACAAAGCATCGAAATTCATTCTCCAAGATTTAGCTCATGGTGCTCGGCAGAAGTCCAAAACGAGGTGCCAATTATATGTGCTACAGGCAAATGGGATTAACATAGAGAATTGAAACCCAAGGTTAATTCGAAGCCTAATCCTTGACACTAATTTCCATGCCGTTCTGCATCAAAGCTTTCCTAGCTAGAACCTGTCAGAAGTAACAAGACTGAAGGATTTCCGAACAAAAAGGTGGAGGGGAACTGTGGGTTACCCACACACTGCCAAATCCCAAATCGGCTATATACAGGTCAAACATACGATCCAGTGTGGCCAGAGCAGTCCTGAATTTTTGTAAGCTATCTGGGGAATTCTAAAAAAACACATACAAATCTCTTAGAATTAGGATGTGTTTGCCATTTTCCCTCCCACAAGCACAAAACTTAAAATTGTTACCTGATGCAGGGGCCCACGGAGCCTGCATCAGTCCAGAATGGACAATCTGCTCATCTCAAACTACTCAAGGAGAAGATTTATGCATACTAGCATCAAAACAAAGATCTCTTGAGGAAAGTGTTCTGGCATAAAGTCAACAAAAAAATAAAATCAGCACTGTTTACATTATCAGGAGAGGAATTTCCTTTGAGAACAGATTACAGTACATCCCGACCTCCTAACAGCAAAACAAAGGAGGAACCTGGGTGCACTCTGGAATGAGGGGGCCAGTAGCACACTTTACTAAAGAGGATCCTGTCATAAGTTATGATCCTGGTGCACGGTGTCATCGATTTTGATTCACAAGGAGGATAGTCCTGTTACCGGAGCGGGGTAATGGTAACAAACGTTATTCCTTAATTTAAAACAAAACAAAAAGAAAGTGTTCTCCTGCATTAATGACTGCATCCCCATTGATCTGACCTCACTTCCAGGCAGATAGATAATGGTCATAAAAGAAATCCTGTGCCCTGTACTAAACTCACTTCCTACATCCATTTTTCAGTGTCGTTCAAATAGATGGAAAGACACAAACTGCAACTAAACATACATGCACAAAACCTTGCATTATTCCTATGAAAAGTATTATTTTTCTGAAAAATTGCCACCCCCAAAAAAATTTTGGTTGCTTTAGACTGGGAACTATGTAGTTTATTGGGATATATGTCACTTCTCACAATTGAAACCTGCCCTGCCTAAAATGATCATCTTACCGTGACCAATCCCAACAGCTCCTGCTCATTTTCAGTGCTTGAGCTTTCACATTAGCCTGGTAGGTGCTCAGAACATGACCAGTTTTGATCCCATAGCATTCTGGGATTTGAAGTACAAATGCTCAAGAATTCATAGGAACTTTTATGCTCTCCCTCCCCTCCTGCACATTCCCCCAACCCAACACACACAAAGTCAGTCTCTCTCTCTCTCTCCCTCTCTCCCTCAAATTTGCCAAGAAGAAAAAGGAAAGTATAAAAGCTTGGAATGAAGATCTACTATCCTAGTATTCACCAAAACAGGATCATTCTAGTTACGTGAATAGTATGTTAAAACACCTTTAGCACAACATCTACTGAGAAAATAGGGGAAAAAATAATTTCCTGTTTTAGAGTCTGCCTGGGGGGTTGTTTTCAATGTGCAGTGACCTTTAGACCAAACAGTTTCATCTGGTCGTGTGTGGGTCTGACATTATTTTTTGTGACAGCAGAAAAGACTTAGAATGCTGTACAAAAATCAAGGCAAATATTTCAGTAATGATACAAGATTGTACAGAATGATGGATTAATTCTTCTACAGCTAAAGTAATGCTAAATAACTGGATGTTTAAAAAGCTACTCCTGATGCAGTATACAATTACCTGTTTAAAGCATCAATTTGGGCTATCCCTATAGCAATTCTGCAACAGCAATTCACTGCCTTAATTTACCTATCTAGCTTCATCTCCCCTTATACAGCCTGATTTTGGCTCTTTGATGGAGTAGTAGTAATAGTATTTACCAACCCTATTGTATTGTGCTTCCTCAAGTGCTTAGTACAGTGCTCTGCATACAGTAAGCCTCCAGATATACCATTGATTAGTACTTATTAAGCGTTTATTGTTTACAGAGCACTGTACTAAACACTGGGAAAGAATACACAGGTGGGAAATCAGACATGAACTTTGGTCCTGATGGGACTGATGATCTGAAAAAGCTAAACTAGCCTATTTATCATTTCCTTCTGTTATCTCTTCTAATTGGAGTCACTGTTGCTGCTATTTTTCTTTCTTTTTTGCTCTCCCTTCAGAAAATTCTCTGGATCCACTACTGGAACGATCGCAGATGGAGGTGGGGCGTTCTGGGAGAGATTTGTCCATGGAATCGCTATGGGTTGGAAACGACTCGACGGCATAAGACAAATAATTCTTCATCAAACCATGCACTTACCCTTTCTAAGCCATCTAATCGCTCTAGCTCCCCTCAACACCTGATTAGCTTCATAATAATAATAATAATAATAACGATGGCATTTATTAAGCGCTTACTACGTGCAAAGCACTGTTCTAAGCGCTGGGGAGGTTACAAGGTGATCATGCATCTGGACTCTCATAAGACACAGTTTAGTGTTCAGAGTTAGACTAGCCCTGTGCAACTATTTCAATCACAAAATGAATTTCCACCCACCAAAAGCATTCTAAAACTACTCCTTGCTTACTAATCTTTATACTCAATAGTGTCATACCACGTGTTATGCATTTGGCTTAGAACTTTGTTAGAGAATAAGGGAATGTTAAACATCAACAGCCTGCTAAAATACAGACCTGCAGTGTCAGAAGGAACAGTTTGTTTGTAGATGTGTATGGTGTTGGTACAGCTGATTGTTCCAAAATAAGTTTTCCTTAACATGGAGTATGCAAGAACATTTAAGACCCACATTATAGAAAAACTGGGTATGCTATAAAGAGAATAACTGTCAGACATGCAGCAGAAAAAGACGATTAAATGCTTGTATATGAAATTCAAGCTTAAAATGAGCCCTGTGCCTGAAATTATCTTACAAGGTGTTTGAAATACTCCTTACTGGAATTCTATGTGGAAAAATATCAGGAGCATTAGACCGTATCAAAGAAAAGTTGTTACTTTACATGAAAGTCACTAATGTGAGATTGTGCGCAAAGAAAATTAAAACAGTGTTCAGGTTCTCCTCCCTGCATTTAAAATGAATCCCATCATATGCTCAGGAAATCTATTTTTTGTGACTTCATTGGCTGAACATGCACAGAAGATGCCTAATTTTTCGGTGTGAAATGACTTTAAAATGAATTTAAAAATATGAGATCTGAATGTGTGCAGCTTACTTTCTCACTTGAATGAAAAATGGGCTTAAACGACTGATAAAGAAACCAGTAGCTCAAGAGAGGCATTTGATTATTCAGTACTAATAATGAACTCAGCTCTCCCGTAATGCCTGAAGTCAGGGAAATCTAAGTTCATGTTCTTCAGTGGAACAAAGGTCTCAACTAGAATGTAGTTATGATTTGTGTATGATAATAATAATAATGGTATTTGTTAAGCACTTACTATGTGCCAAGCACTGTTCTAAGCACTGGGGTAGATACAAGGTAATCAGGTTGTCCCACATGGGTCTCACAGTCTTAATCCCCATTTTACAGATGAGGTAACTGAAGCACAGAGAGGTTAAGCGGCTTGCCCAAGGTCACACAGCAGACTAGTGGCAGGGCCGGGATTAAAACCCACAACCTCTGACTTCCAAGCCCATGCTCTTTCCACTAAGCCATGCCGCTGCTTCTCTAGAGATGCTTACCGTACCTATTCATTCATTCATTCAATCGTATTTATTGAGCGCTTACTGTGTACAGAGCACTGTACTAAGTGCTTGGGAAGTACAAGTTGGTAACATATAGAGATGGTCCCTACCCAACAGCGGGCTCACAGTCTAGAAGGGGGAGACAGACAACAAAACAACACATATTAACAAAATAAAATAAATGGAATAGTAAATATGTATAAGTAAAATAAATAGAGTAATAAATCTGTATAGACATATATACAGGTGCTGTGGGGAGGGGAAGGAGGTAGGGCGGGGGGACGGGGAGGGGGAGGAGGGGGAGAGGAACTAATCATACATCTTCTTTAGCATAGGGAAGAATTGAAAATACATCAATACCTCTGTTTGTGCATAATAATCAATCATAATATTAAAAATAATTTCTCAGGCCCCAGTAAAATCATGACCATAGGCACTGCCTCTATTGGGCTGTAAGGAAAACCATGCCCCTCCTGGGGTGGGGCTTGATGAAGAAAAGCCATTAAATTCATTCCCATAGTTCAACATGGCTTAGTGGAAAGAGCACAGACTTGGAAGTCAGAGGATTTGGGTTCTAACCCCAGCCCCGCCACATGTCTGCTGCGTGAACTTGGGCAAGCCACTTAACTTCTCTGTGCCTCAGTTAAATGGGGATTAAGACTGGGAGCCCCACATGAGACAATCTGATTACCTTGTATCCCCCCAGTGCTTAGAACAGTGCTTGGCACGTAGTAAGTGCTTAACAAATATTATTACTATTATAGGAAAGATGGAAAGTCACAGCTAGTCCTTCCTGCCCTGCTCCTTGGAGAAAGAAGGGATCACAGGTTGAGTAAATATGGCAACTCTATTTCTTGCCATGTGGTAGCAGGAAAGAGGATGCTAAGAAAGACTCTATCCCTAGTTTTCTGGTCTTCAGTGGGCCCTGGGGCTGGGCATGAGGGGACCCTGTTGCCCTTCCAGCCATGGAGCTAAACAGTTGCACTGATTATTTGCCAGGATCCACCGACCAGGGCAGTGGCAATGGAGTCATGATGCTTGCACAGCGGGAGTAACCAAGCCCTGGCCAGCAGATCTGGCTAAAAGGCATTCTGACTCCATTACCCTGTGTGGCAGCAGCCCTGGAGTTCTGACTTTCAACTGATTCCTAGTGGTTCCAACTGCTGGGAAGCACCAACTTGGAAAAATTCAGATTACTGGAAAAACACAGGACAAAAACTGTGTTATCTTTTGAAGAGGAGGCATGTAGAAACATTGTTTCCTCCTTGACTTTCTATTCAGTTCTTATCTAAATGATCCCCTGAACACTCAGTCTCCTGGGCATATGCAATTACTGTTTGGCCCGAGTCACTCCTTTCCAGGTAAATGCCAAATATGCTGCCTGAATCAGTTGTCTTCACCCTGACAGAAACCCAGATTGAATTTATAGTAACATCTGTCATCAAGAAGGCAGTGATGCATTTTGATCTTTCTTTAAAAAAATTATCTGAAAAGAATGTTCTTTTGGGTGGCTAAAAATACAGGCAGAAATGCCCCCCAAAATGGAGAAATAATGTTTGGCTGGGTTTTTTCTGTTTGTTCATTTTGTGGGGGGTTTTCCCAAATCTGTTGGAGAAGGCTGAAGACTTTATTTATTTTTCTTTGGCTGTTGACAAGGCCAGTCTCAGCACAGAGAAAAACGTCCCCTCCAATAGTCATTAATCAACAGTATTATGGACCACTTTCTGTGTGCAGAGCACTCTGCAAGG
The DNA here is from genome assembly GCF_015852505.1 of Tachyglossus aculeatus. Lineage (NCBI taxonomy): Eukaryota > Metazoa > Chordata > Mammalia > Monotremata > Tachyglossidae > Tachyglossus > Tachyglossus aculeatus. Next base: position 13,939,727 of record NC_052090.1, on the reverse strand, counting down.
TGATAGGGAGAGTACAGTATGAAAAAGTTGGCAGACAAGATCCCTGCCCTCAATGATCTTCCACTCTAGTTTAAAAATTGATAGCTTAAACTACTCTCTTAGCTTGACCCAAAACAGCTTCAGAGAATTGAGGAAGAAGGGGGCCCACGTCGATGAAGAACCTTTAAGAACCTTTATTTCCAAAAAGAATAACTGGATTAAAAATGAAAACTCAAGGGCAGTAACTATAACCACTTGAGCCAGAAGAACGTTAACTGGATGTTCGTAGTTTTGGATAAAAGACATCATTTGCTACATCACTTTAAAAACTTCAGTTAAAAGACATCAGAGTGCTGAAACAAAATCAAAGCAATTTAGAAAACCGCAAAAGCAATAAGACTAAGTCACAACATGGTCACCCACTGGAATATCGACAAAGGCCAGCCAGTCCTAGGAAAAATACAACTTTCTGAAAGGTACATTAAAATGGGTACAAACAGGGAACAAACTGTATTATTGCCAAGGTGATACCAGGTTCAGGGTTCCTGAGGGCAATTCAGGAGCGGGACTAATTTCACGCCGATCCAAACAAACAGGCCTATTTGAAATAAAATTGTCAGGCCGAAATGGAGAGATCTGTAACAACCATATGGTGTATTCTTCTACTCTGAGTAATCCTAGTTTCTTAATAGCTTGAAGGTAAATTTACAGACTTAGAATGCAACTGCAAGTTAAATGGTGTGAAAATTAATAGTTGAATCTGAAGTAGTAACACAGGTTTGGATTTTGTACACTGGAAAAAACCACATGTGCATTGAAGAACTTTCCAACTGGAAGAGCACTCCATCAAAGCAGTTTACCCCATAACTTCGCCAGATTAACACATGGCATAAAGAGGGAGCTCCTCGGGAAACTGCTTTACTGGGCATAAAGCAACATGTCTACTGTACTTTTTCTTTAAAACATCCACGGGTTACACTACAACAAAGAAAATTTAATTTGGAGACATAATCAGGAAATGAAATATTTTTGTAAAGTCCCATTCAGCGTTTTTCCATTTTCTAAAGGGCACAGGGGAATTTTGGAGACATTTTCACCACTGATATCTGTTCTCTTTAGCCTTGTAATAACACCCAATTTTTCTCTCCTGCTTTTTCCTGGTCCACTGGAACAAACACTTCTCTGTCCTACACAATAATGTACTTTTTAAAATCAACATCCTTATGTTTTTTTTAAGCGCTTACTATGTACCTGGCTCTACACTAAGCTCTGGGGTGTATATCCATCAGTCAGATCGGACACAATCCCGGTCCCACATGGTACACACAGTTTTAATCCCCAGATTACAGATGAGGTGCCTGAGGCACGATGAAGTTAAGTGATTTGCTGAGGTCACACAGCAGACAAGTGGCGGGGCTGGGATTAGAACCTAATTATTATTCTGTGGGGATTCAAATATTTTTTTCTTTGTTCCCATCTAGTTTTCAGAAATGGATAATAGGTATGTGCATTTTGGTCACTTCCCTGACCCCCAAGGAAAAAGAAAACCACATTAAATATGCCCACTTAGGGGCCTTGTTTTGTATTGCTATTCTCTGTGTTGCCTGCAAAATCTGTTTGGCTCATTTCACTCTGTGTCAGCTTCAAATCTGTTCTTCACGTAGTTAAATGATAAAAGGTGTTGCCTGGGATGATTGGCAACCATTACTTCACTTGCCCCACCGTAAATAAAGGCAAATTCCACATAAGAACTTTTTCTTCAGCCCAAACAGCCAAACTAGTGTAACCAGGGGAAATGTCCTTCTCAGACCAGGGCAATGACTCTCAGGAACTATTCTAGAGAACAAATGAGAAGCTCTTTGGCTTAATGGAAAGAACATATGGCTGGGATTCAGGAGACCTGGGTTGTAATTCCAGCTCCACCATTTCCCTGCTGTGAGACCTTGGGTAAGTCCCTTGACTCCTCTGTGTCTGTTTTCTCATCTATAAAATGGGGATTAAATATCGGTTCTACCTCCCATTTAGACTGTGATTTCCCTTGTGGAATTGTGACCTGACTGTAGCCCATCTACCCCAACACTTAGACAATGGCTAACAAATACCCTGATTATTGTTATTCGGTCTCTTGATCATGTTCAATAAGCAGCTGGGACCCAGAAAACTAAGCTTCTTTTAACTGTCAAACCTTGCATTTCATTTTTAAGATTAATGCATCACCTTACAGGGCTGGACGGTCCCATCAAGGCTGGGAACATCTGGCTAGATAAAGAGGATGTTGAATTAATTGAAAGGGTTATGAGTATTTGTGGCAAATATTTTTCATGTGCCTGCTGCTTTCTGAACAATCCTTTAGACACTTATAGTTTCCCTTCAAAGAAATGCAATAAGGAAATGAAGTAGTTTAGACTAACCTACACGCTCACATACAATTTAAAATGGTGTTTTGTAATTAGTGTTTTGTTTTGTTATTTAGGTAGATAGGCCATAAAAGAGGAAATGAGGGGAAGCTGTTTCAATAAGATCATTTGAATCCCTAATTAAAATGTAGTTCCCTCTCTTTAGCCTAACTGAGAAATCAAGCAGCTTGATACCCACACTTTGAGCCATGAAGTATCTTCAATTTAAATTTTAAAAAAGTGTTAAAGGCAAAAGTAAGGTTAGTGACAGTTCAGTTTTACAAATGATAACCTCCAGGTTCTACACCCCTAAGGTGAATTTTACTTTGTGCAAGTACCATATCTGAAAATTATATTCTAATCAGGGAGAATTATACATTATTTCTAGACTGTGAGCCCGCTGTTGGGTAGGGACCATCTCTATATGTTGCAAACTTGTACTTCCCAAGCGCTTAGTACAGTGCTCTGCACACAGTAAGCACTCAATAAATACGATTGAATGAATGAATTTTAATGAGTGTAAAATCATGATGATATTGGTATTAAGTGTTTACTATATGCCAAACACTCTACAAAGTGCTGGGGTAGATTTCTGTTACTGAATTGGACTTTCCAAGAGCTTAGTACAGTGCTCTGCACACAGTAAGCGCTCAATAAATACAAGTGAATGAATGGATTTCAGGTAATCGAGTTGTATGCTACAGTTCCTGGTCTCACAGTCTAAGTCAAAGGGAGGAGGATTTAATCCCCATTTTATAGATGAGTGGAGCACAGAGAAATGAAGTGACTTGCACAAAGTCAGAGAGCAGTCAAGTGGCAGCTTCAGTATTAGAACAGTTTCTCTGATTCCCGGGCCTGTGCCGTCTGCACTAGGACAAGATTTTTTCCCATTCAATGCATGAACTGATGTAGTACACGATTGAAGCCAGAAAAAAAATAGTTTGGGCATTTATGGAAACTTAAACATCTTGATTCCCATATTTGACATAGAACAACTGAGTTTTCCTTCTGTATACTTCATTCCTCGTAACTGTAATGTATACATAGTATACCACATGCATATCATAGGTATTTATATTGGAAGAAATATTGTAAATAACTCTGAGTAGTTGCTCTTCTTGAACCAAAGTTTGGAAAGTTCGGAAGAATAGGAGGCAGATTGGATAAAAAGTCCAGGTCCTGCTAGTGGCAAGCACAGCAAAATGTCAAATGGGCACTTGGGGTAGAATAGCATAAGAGACACTGTGTCCATGGATAAGATCTCAATATTGCTCACAATTATGGTTTATGTACTAAGAGCTTATTGTAACTTTTCTGTGCCTCAGTTACCTCATCTGTAAAATGGGGATTAAGACTGTGAGCCCCACGTGGGACAACCTGATCACCTTGTATCCCCCCAGCACTTAAAACAGTGCTTTGCACATAGTAAGTGCTTAACAAATACCATTATTATCATTATTATTATTATTATTATTATGCTAAGTGCTGGGGTAAAAGCAAGATAATCGAGTCAAACAGTATCTGCCCCACTTGGGGATCACAGCCTAATAGAAAGGAAGAGCTGATATTTTATCTGCATTTTGTGGATGAGGAAACTGAGTCACAGAGCTGTTAAGTGACTTACCCAAGGACATGCATGCATGTGATGGGACTAGAACCAGGATCATTTCTGAGCTAGTTATTTCCAAAACATGGGACAGCTAGATAGACCTACAGCATATACACAGCACATCTCTCACCACAAATACAGAATCACTCAGTCCTGGAAGTTTGCTGCTTCTTTGAACAATACCTAGAAAGTTACAGGTAAAGAACAATAATAATAATAGTTGTGGTATTCGTTAAGTGCTATGGGTTAATCACTCTACTAAGCACTGGGGTAGATACAAGATCATCAGGTCCCACATGGGGCTCACACTGCAAGTAGAAGGAAAGAGCCCGGGCTTTGGAGTCAGAGGTCAGGGGTTCATATTCCAGCTCCACCAAATGTTAGCTGTGTGACTTTGGGCAAGTCACTTAACTTCTCTGTACTCAGTTATCTCATCTGTAAAATGGGGATAAAGCCTGTGAGCCCCCCGTGGGACAACCTGATCACCTTGTAACCTCCCCAGCGCTTAGGACAGTGCTTCACACATAGTAAGCACTTAATAAATGCCATTATTATTATTATTATTATTATTATCATTAGAAGGGACAACATGTATGAATCTCCATTTTATACATGATATAACTAAGAGAAGCTAAGTGACTTGCCCAGGATCACACAGTAGACAAGCGGAGGAGTCAGGATTAGAACCCAAGTCCTCTGACTTCCAGGCTCATGGTCTTTCCACTGGCCATGCTGCTTCTAAGAAATTGGAAGTATGTAAAAGAAGAGACACATCCTTTGCCTTCAAGGAGTTTATAATCTAACTTCTTTCCATATTTTGATTTAGAATTAATTGAATATGCACTTTCTCATTTGTCTGTTTATTGTTACCCTGTACTCTCCCAAGCTCTCCAAACAGTGCTCTGCACATAGTAAGCACTCAATAAATATGACTGAATGAATGAATGAATTTGGGAGGCAAGAATCGAAAAAAATCTACTTTACCTAGGTTTGCTTTGAACCAACCCAGCAAACATTTGCTGACCTAAAAGTAAAGTGACAATGGGATTGCTGTACGGGAACCTCAGCAAAATTGAAGGGATGGATTTGGGACACCCAGGCCTATCTTTAGTGAGCATGGGCCAAGTTAATGCTTCGGGGAGAAGCTTCGGCTGCTGCTGCCAAATCCTGTTCCACCTTTGGGTTTGCTCCTTCCTTGACGTGTCCCATCTCTGACTTCAGCAGAGTCAGATTGCGGTTCTTGCTTCCTGACCACTCTATAGCCCTGCTGGGGACAGGCTTTGCTGTGTCCTTCCCCCGTTTTGCTCTCATTCATCTTCCTCAGATGTCCTGCTCAGATGAGCTGAATTAAATCGAGCAGGACTTCAGGGCTGATGGACTGTCCGCACTGAGGGAACGTGTTGGTGGTGATCTTCCTTTGCCCTTTGGGATTAAGTATGCACTGAAGGGGAGTAGGAAACCCTTATCTGAGGGCTGCATCTGTTTGGAGGCCCTTAGCAGAGGCTAGATGGATGACAAGTGTATGATTACAGACTTAATTCCAGGGAGTGTGAAAATACCTCACAAAGAAAGTCTGAGAGAGTGAGGTATTTAGCCTGAAGTGCAGCCTAAAGCAGACTTTAGGACAGCTTTCAGGTTTATGAAAGGATTTTATGTGAATGGTGTTCAGCAATTAGGGAAGGCTAGACAAGCAAGATAATGGGATTAACTGGAAAGGATTTCATGATAAGGGAACACATTTATGAAACTAAAATTATTAAGTGTAAGTATTAAATACTGGCAGGGCTCAGCGGCAGACACCAATTTATCCCGAGGAGTCTTTCTGAGAGACAATTCTTGGTTAATATGACAGAAACAGATGCTAAATTCAGAAAAAAATGTGCCGTTGACAATGTATTAAATTATTTGGAAATAATATTTACTGATTATTAGAAACAGAAGAGGTAAAAGTTCCTATTTCCTATTTCTTGAAATGGCTTTAGTTAAAACTAAGACTGTACAATATAGTCCATATATATGAGAGTATATATCTATTTATATATGTGTGTGTTTCATGTTGCATGCTTTGCATTCAAAGATGATTCTATTTTAGGTGAGCCTTATTAATGCTTAGGGATGTGAGTGAAAAAAACTCATGTCTGACACTCCCTCCACTTATTGTTTGCAGGTAAGGATATACCCTTCTTATTCTAAGGGTTTGTTCCACACCTCTTCTGCCTCTGTCTTCTACTCTGCCACTTCATATCCCTCCATACCTGTCTGTCTGTGGCAGTGGTCTCCTAGAATCCAGCTGCTAGATCATATTATTCAAATCTGCTTCTACAGATCTTTAAAATGTTTTTCCTCCTTGCCAGGATTCCTTGTGCCCACATACACTGTCATAATTCTGATATCTTCAATATTATCAATGACTTTTACTGGGCACTTACTGTGTGCAGCACACGAATTAGGCACTTGGCGAGGTCCAACAGATTTGGTCGACATTTCCAATCCTAGTTTGCTTTTCCTCTAGAATATTTTCTGGTGACACAAGGATTCAGCATTAAGAACATGCTCTATGAATTATAACTTGATGAGGATGATTATGAGGCAAACCATCATTGTAGAAAAAGAATGTTGAACAGCTGTTTCTGTAAACAGACTCATAGAATCATAAGCCTGAAATAAATCAATCAATTTGAGTGCTTACCGTATGCAGGACACTGTACTAAGCGCTTGGGAGAGTAGAATACAATAGAGGAGGTAGTCACAATCCCTACCCACAAGGAGCTGGAAGATCAACTTTCCCAATCCCCTCCTTCCAGGCAAACTAACATAAACCACTTCTCTGTGTATGTAATTGGTGTCCACCTTGTTTGGGGAAGGACGTATTTTTTAAGTTCTACAAAGAATGTTCCATAATGATTTCCATATCCTGTCCCACTGTTCAGTACCACACAGCTTGTCAATCAATCAATGGCATTTACTGAGCACTTATTGTGTACAGAATACTGTACTAGGCTCTTGGGAGAGTAAAATATAAAAGAGTTGGTAGACATACTGCCTTCCCACAATGAGGTTGTCATGGGGAAATCTGTGGTACCCTGGAAGACAGAGATCAAACCAAGTTTGGGCAGGAGGCAAACAAGATGGAAAGGATGTCAACATCAATTTAATATGGCTTTGTTGTTCTGTTCAGTGACATTGACAACATCAGAGCTCAGCACCACAATTCAAATCTCCTACTCCCCCCGAGTCCTGACCTTTTCTAATGTAGAGAAACCCATTAGAAACGTAATTGCAGAGTTCATGGGATCCTTTCAGCAATTAAACATATATTAGGAGCCATCTGCATTGGCATCTCCTGTGTTATCAAGCACACTCTGTGCTCCAGTTGCCCTGATATATTTCATACCTCCCAGGGGCCGATAAATGCTCAGATAAGGGCTGGCCAGGCAGGGTGCAGAGATGGTCAAATGGCTAGCTCAAGCCCATATTTCATCTGTTCTGATCCTAAACAATAAAGGATGGTTTTCCACACTGTTCTGACAATCCAAAATGCATGCCGGGAAAGTGAAAATCTGGTGTGTTCCTGTTCTCTCTCTCTCTTTTTTAATCCTTCTTCCTTCCCTCCCTCCCTAGTGTTGGAAAAGAGTCTACATAGAATAAAGCAATCAAACAAGATTGCCTACCTAATAATGAATCCTTTGCTTTCAGTAAATGATGGTCAAATATATCATCTATGGGAAAACAAAAGAATTATTGAAATGTATTATAAAAATCCTGGCTCCTTTTCTGTGGTGTCTAAGTTTTATTACCCTGAACACTCATTTTCAGTTTTTCAAAAATTTCCTGACGTTTTTTTCCCCTTAGGAAGGGCACTAAGAAAAGACCACTATGGCTGTAATCTCAATTCTCAGGGACAGAATATTTACCCAGGCATAGCCTCTCATTGCTTTCCAAACTAAGCACTGTGATCAGCATGTTTTTAAGGGAAAGAAGTTAGTGGTTGAGGGGATGGGGGCAGAGTGGACAAGATTGACCCTACTCCTGTTAAGAGAGGGCACTTGCCACCACTCACTTGCCTGCATTGTACTGTTTTTATTGGTTTGCCCTCCTGATATGTGACTCTACTCCACAAAAAGGTGGTGGCAATGCCACAACAACCAGCAAAACTGGAGCTTAAAATCAATATGCCCAAGTTTAAAAATGTCTCAGAGCTAGATATGTCTAGAAGAATGAAGTAATGCTTTAAAGAAAGACTGGAAATTAGACATTTCAAAGTTAGTTAGTCAAGAGAAATGAGCAGGCATTAGGAACAATGAGCAAGAACTGTACTAGATACCATGAGTCGCTACCAAGGAAGACTCAAACCTGACCTGTATTATTCCCTGACTTAAAAATAATAATAATAATGATGTTGGTATTTGTTAAGCGCTTACTATGTGCCAAGCACCGTTCTAAGAACTGGGGGGGGATACAAGGTAATCAAGGTTGTCCCACGTGGGGCTCACAATCTTAATCCCCATTTTACAGATGAGGGAACTGAGGCACAGAGAAGTTAGGTGACTCGCCCAAAGTCACACAGCTGAGAAGTGGCAGAGCCGGGATTAGAACCCATGACCTCTGACTCCCAAACCTGGGCTCTGTCCACTGAGCTGAAAGGAAGGGAGGGTCTTGTTCTGAAGGAAATAATCATCAAAGATAATAGTACTCATCAAATAACTATTCTTTGGATCACTCTCATTTCTTGGCAATATTATTTAAATTCAAGAATAAATTTAATGGGCAGTGTCAAACATTTTTAATAACAAATTGCTACGTTGTTGTTGTTTATCCATACTGATAATGAGCAATGCAGAAGCAACTACCAAAAGAGAGACTTTGCATTGCTTGGCAGAGATAGGCTATCATCTTTTTTATTCAATATTTGTTTACAGCTCATTAAAAGATATACGGTCATGTCATATGATAAATGTAGCAAAGAAAATGAAGCAGAGTTAAAATATGCAGCATTTGAATTATCGAGTATTTTTGAAAATGGGACGAGAAAGATAGAATGTGGATGAGAAATATCAAAATAGATGATCATATTAGAAAGATGAGGCAGAAATAAAATACAACCCAAATAAGACACAACTTAGATTGTGTACCATTTTTCCACATTAAGACAACTCATGCTAGATAACATAGGAAGGGAATATTCAGCTTTCCTCTGAGAAATTATTTCATGGATTTTCAATGAGGTATTTATAATATTCTACAACCATCTGTTGTTGTTTATTTCTCACAGATACCAGGAAGTTTATGAAAAGCATACAGCTTTGCTTCTTCTTTACCAGAAAGTTCATTTCACCTTCCTTTCCTGGTTCATTTAAGCTTACTTCATAGTCTTTCATAATCTAACACATCCCCAACTGGAAATGGCATTTATGAAACAACTTTGGCTTAGGATAACTAGTGGAATTTACTCGTATGTGATATTAGATAAGCTTTGGAATCAAATTGGGAAAAAACTGTGATGAAAGGTAGATCAACCTCTTATTACAGTTACATACTAATTTCCTATTTCACTTTTTGGTGAGAGGTTGGGACAGTGGGTAGGCAGCAGAAAGGAATGTTTAATAGCCAGTTGTATTCATGGACAGGACTAATTGGACAAAGATATGAAGGTGATAGTTTACTTTCAGTCAGGATACCTCTTGTATCCTGGTTAAACAATTGATGAAGATAGAATGCCTCAGCTGGCCTGGGGAGAGACCAACATCTGGAAAAGCAGTGTAGACTGGTGGATGGGAGAAGGACTTGGAAGTTAGAAGGCCTTGTTATGGGCAAGGAATGTGCCTGCTTATGTTATATTGTACTCTCCACATAGTAAGCACTACGATTGAATGACTGAATGATCTGGGTTCTAATTCCAGCTCTGCCACTCGTCTGCTGTGTGACCTCGGGAAGTCACTTAAATTCTCTGTGCCTCAGCTGCTTCAGCTGTAAAATGGAGATTAAGACCGCAAGCCCCCGTAGGGCATGGACTGTGTCCAACCTGAACAGCTTGTATCTACCCCAGCACTTAAAACAGTGCCTGGCAATAAGTAAGTGCTTAACAAAAACTACTAATGGCTTTTGAGGAACTTCCCTAAAGTTTATTTCTTATTTGTTTTTTTGGGAGGGTACAGTGCAGAGATGTGTGTGTGTGTGTGTGTGTGTGTGTGTATGTTTAATAGTAATAATGATGGCATTTATTAAGCACTTATGTGCAGAGCACTGTTCTAAGCACTGGGGAGGTTACAAGGTGATCAGGTTGTCCCACGGGGGGCTCACAGTCTTAATCCCCATTTTACAGATGAGGTAACAGGCATAGAGAAGTTAAGTGACTTGCCCGAAGTCACACAGCTGACAATTGGCAGAGTGGGGTTTGAACCCTTTACCTCTGACTCCAAAGCCTGTGCTCTTTCCATTGAGTGTGTGTGTGCGTGTGTGTGTGTGCGCACGTGTGTGTGTTTTATCCCTAGGCCTGGAATTTTATTTTTCATGTCCAATTTTCCACACTCTGTTTCTGTGGCTGGAGAGAGGTCATGTTTACACTTCCCCAATGCTGTAGCTTCATTTTCTCCCTTCCACACATCCTTATTCCCCCTTTCCCTCATCTCCTGACCCCCAAACTTCAAAAAACTGCTGTGCACTGCAACAGGATAACCTGAGGACAAGAGAGGTAAGCTCCACGGCCTGTAAAGCTGCACCAACAAATCAGTCCCATGTGCTCTCCAAAGTAGGATTGATCCTTCCTCTCTCAAAAGCTTGTAACCATGGCAACATCCTTGACTACTCTCTTTCACTCTAACAGTTCTTCCTCTACAATGTCTCCAGAATCTACCCCTGCCTCTTCATCCAAATTACCCTTACACCGTCCAAAGCACCCGTCATATCCCAACTCCGACTACTGCAGCAGCCTCCTTGCTGACCTCCATCTCCAGTCTCTCCCCTTTCCAGTTCATACTTTATCCCCCTGCCTGGATCATTTTCCTAAAATATCATATGGCACATGTCTCCCCCAATCCTCAAAAACTTCCAATCATTGACCATTCCTCTATACATCAAGCAGAAAACTCCTGACCATTGCATTTAAGGCACTAAATTCACTCTCTCCCTGCTACTTAGGTCCTCGCCAACTGCATCCCAGCTCACACACTTTGCCTCATTTTCAATTCTCAATGCCAAACTCCTTATTTTCTCCCCTTCACATCCAGCAGGCCACTTCTCTCCCCACCTTCTAAGCTCTTCTGAAATCACATCTACTTAAGAGGCATTCCCTGATTAATCTCCCTTCTCCACACCATATTTCCCCTCCGCTGGCCTCTTCAGGGTCACCTAAGGATTTCAGTAATCACTGCCTCTACTTCCAGTGAACATGTCTTCACACTTCCTCCTACCTGGAATTTATTTTTGTATTTGCCTTCCTTCTCATGCTGTAAGTTCATTGGTGGCAGGGACCATGTTTACTGCTCCTATTCGACTCTCCCGAATGTTTAGCTGATGCTCTGTACAAAGTTTGTTTTGTTTTTAATGGTATTTGTTAAGCCCTTACTAAGGTTCCAGGCATTGTAAAGTAAGTGCTCAGTAAATACTATTGAGTGATTGCTTATGGACCCAGTGAGAGTGCTGACATATGGATTCCTGAGCAGGCTGGAAGCAAGAGTAGTAGTTGATGGTGCCATAAACATAAGCTTATCTTCCCAAAGCAACCCCAACTCATGTTTGCTTGGCACTGGGTGGATCTGAATCAGAAATTTATGTCCTCTGGAAAACTCCTCATAAACACACCCTTTCCCTGCATAAACCTTGCACAGTTTATTCTCTCAGTTACAGCTGATGCATTATATGTGCTCCCAGCTATTGAAAGAATTAACAGCGGGGGAGGATTTGAAATATTATGGAATTATTTTAAGTCGGAGGTTGGTGCTGGGACATGCCTTTTCCTTTGTAAAAAGAAATAGCCTTAATAAAACGCAAGAAAGAAAAACAGGTGATTTTCTTACGTCCTACAATGGGTTCAGGTTGACTTCTGCTAAATTAATTTTACTTAATCTAATTTAATTCATTGGTAGGATGAGTCTCTTCAAGTTCAGGAATTAAGAACAATATACTATCCTCATCATACTAATTATTATTGCTATTGTATTTGTTAAGTGCTTTTTATGTGCTAAGTATTGAAGTAAGTCCTGGGGTAGATAGAGGTTAATCAGGTTGGACACAGTCCCTGTTGCAAATGGGGCTCACAGTCTAGAAGCAGTGTTGCTCAGTGGAAAGAGCCCGGGCTTGGGAGTCAGAGGTTATGGGTTCTAATCCCATTCCACCACTTGTCAGCTGACTCTGGGCAAGTCAATTCACTTCTCTGTGCCTCAGTTCCCTCACCTGTAAAATGGGGATTAAGACTGTGAGCCCCACGTGGGACAACCTGATCACCTTGCATCCCCCCAGCACTTAGAACAGTGCTTCGCACACAGTAAGCACTTAACAAATACCATCATTATTCTTATTATTATTAGATGAAAAGACACGATTGATTCCAGGGCCACCCTCTCTTCTTTGCCTTCACTCCACCATTGTCTGGTGACTGTGTGAGTTGAATGCAGATAGGAAGAACTTCTAACAAGACTGATTGTACAGTCTAGATACTTGATACTAAAGGGGAAATTAATCCCTAAAGGATACCATAAAAAGAAAGACTTAATCATCTAGCCATGTTTATTATGGGGCTTTTAAATGTCAGTGGTTGCATTATGATACATTAAAATAGGCATAAAACAAATGCATAAAATTATTAGATAACATTGCCCACATTAATGCTTAGAAGTTTCACTTAACAGTTCCACAGAATTGATATATATGTGTATATATATATGTATAATTTTATTTATTTATATTGATGCCTGTTTACTTGTTTTGATGACCCTCTCACCGCTTCGAGACTGTAAGTCCGATGTGGGCAGGGATTGTCTCTGTTGCTGAATTGTACTTTTTAAGCACTTAGTACAGTGTTCTGCACACAGTAAGTGCTCAATAAATATGATTGAATGGATGAAAATGGAGAAGTGAGTGTTTTAGGCAATTGGTGCCTGGTAAACAGCTAACCTAATATTAACAATCGTGAAAACAACATTTAGAAATAAAAAAGTTGACATTTAAAAGTTTGAACAGAATCCAACAATATGAATTCCTGGGTTTAGTTGGATGTTCCGTGTGTGGTTATTGCAGAATCCCTATTAATGAATTTTCATGAAATCACACTCCATTTCATTCTAAGATATTGCTTTTGGAGGTACTTTCCAGGGAGTCGGATCACCACATTTTCAAAGGTGACCCGATAGGACTGAAAATTCTCTAAATACAGCAACGCACATAGGAAACAAGATGCTAAAATGATCGGAACGCCATTTATCATTATCTATTAATAGTATCTGAATGCTTTCTGTGTGCAGAGCCCCCATTTCTGAGCTCATCAACAATGTGTTTGATGCACCCTGGATCATGAGAGACCAAGCATTATGAATGATCAACTGATAGAGATCGATTCCATATGAATGGAGCAACCATGCATCTGGAGCATGGTTCAAAGCTCAGGTCACCCTGGTTACTCTTTGTGACCAGATAAAAGTTGTCTAGGAAATAGCAGCCTGTGCTCCCGGAGCCCTAATCCAATTAGCCACCTTTCTGCCCCTGTTGCAACCACTGATGAAATCACGCCAATAAGGGACTCAAGTTCTATTTAGATTAAAGTTTTCAACAAGTTAATCCGTAGGCATTTTTTGAGTTTATTCATTATAAACTCATTTGTTTCAAAAGTCACATGTAAAAATAAAAAATAAAAAATTAAGATCACAAGAAAAGTCAACACCCCAACAATCACTGAAAATGTCTTACTTGTTTCATCGTCTTTGAGAGAGGATTGATTTTGAATTTAATGATGGCCTTTATTCGTGCACACATTTCCCCAACTATTTGAGGCCAAACCCTTTTACAAGGGTGGGAGGTTAGACCCTTTTAAAAGAAAACCCTAAAATCATGGTTACAACCTGAGTTGCACTTTAAGCGGGGGGGGTTCTTAAGAATATTGGTACTCACTGTCTGTGCTAAAATGTTTAAAACCTTAAAAGACCTGACAGATTCTGTTGAAGGGGGTAGATGTCAAGATAAGAAAATGAAGCCTCTTCTCTCATCTGCTTGATTTCCCTTCCCAGTGACCTTCATTGCACTTGTGGAGCAGAAATGTACTGGACTCCATCAAGGCTATTTCCTCACGAGAGTGAAGTTGGGGAACTCAGCTGTGTACTGCCAACCTAGGGCTAAATTTACTGACCACCCTGCATTTGATATTATCCTAGGCAGGTATGGGATTAAAAAATCCCCCCAGGATGCGGGTGAGTAGGCCTCGGAGACCACAACTGAACCACATTCCCCAAACAAGGTAATGAACAAAATTGGGATTTTATTAGTAATTCAAATAGGAAAAGACCACAACAGAAAATTCTAAAGTCATAGTTTTGAGGAAAGTGATGTCTAAAAACTTCTTCGGGCCAAGAGGAGGCTCCAACCGAAGTCACATGCCACATGCTGGCCTGAGGGCTCTGCTTTGGGAAAAGGCTAGGAAATAGGGTTTGGTCTAGTATAGCTCCCAGATTAAAATAATGACTAAATTAACTCTCTCTGCCTTCCTTTTTGCCCCAGGTATTTCTTAGGTGGAAAGAAATATGTCAATTCACATGACAGTCTCTTCTGGCTGAATCTCAAGGGAACAGCTGTGCACATGGCCACCTCACAGCCTACAGCGAGCTCCCAACTCCCTGACTCGTCACCACTCTGCCAAATGGGCAGAGGGAAAATGGGGATTCCCCACTATTTCTGGGGGAACAAGTTTCCCTTTGGATTGTTCCAAATGAGTCTACGCAGGGACTCTGCCCAACCTGGGACCCTCTGCTAAAAGGTGCCATTGTTATACTGTACTCTGCCAAGCTCTTAGAACAGTGCTTTGCACACAGTAAGCACTCGATACGATTGAATAAATGAATGCTAATGGAATTCCAGCATCTCGAAAAGCAGGTGGCCAACAGGCAGACCAGACTCTGGGTAGCAGTGACATACCATGACCAACATCTAAAATTTGTGGGAACGACTACTTCACCAAGAACTCACAACCACAGACACCAGTTCCTATCAAAATGAATGAGCAAATTGAGGGGATATTTAGTAATTTTAATAATGGTGAAACTTTATACTTCATCCTAACTGGATTAACTGAGCACCATGTATGTCAGTGCCCATTTTATCACTGAACTAGATTTTAGTTTTTTCTAAAAGCTAAATATCAACAAGTGAAATATGTTATTACTGATCCTACTACTAATAATAGTGGTATTCATTAAAAGGTACTTTGTGTCAAGCACGGAACTAAGCACTGGGGCAAAATAATCAGGCTGGGTCCCATCTTCGTCTTAGGAGGAGAGAGAAGAGATACTTAATCCCCATTTAACAAATGAGGGAACTGACACACAGAGAAGCTAAGTGACTTGCCCAAGGTCACACAGCAGACAAGTAACAGAACCAGGATTAGAAGCCAGGTCTAGACTTTAAATATGAACCATACTGGTGTACAGATTTGAACTTTCAGGCCTGATTCCCATTTCAGTTGGCACCTAATCATTCAGAGGAGAATTGGCTATAAAACCATCACAAAATCATACATATTCAATTAGAATTTTAAGAGCCAATGTACATTTTACAAGTAAGCAAGCTATGGTACTTAAAGTAATCTTCATTCTGGATTGAAAGGGTGCCAATCTTTCTAGATGTAAATTGGATTGTAAAAGACTGTTGCTTTGCATACTTTTTGATGCAAAGTTGCTCTCTCCTTAGTTTGAATTCTAAGTTTTTTTTATGGTATTTGTTATGCCTTTACTGTATGTCAAGTACTGTTCTAAGTGCTGGGGCAGATAGAAGTTTATAAGGTTGGACACAGTCCCTAGCCCGCATAGGGGTCACAGAGTAAATTGGGGGGAGGAGGATTTAATCCCCATTTTACAGATGAGGTCACTGAGGCACAGAGAAATTAACTGATTTACCCAAGGGCACATCAAGCAGTTGGCAGAGCCGGGATTAGATTCTCGAGCCTGTGCTCTTTCCACTAGGCTACACTGCTTCTCCTTAGTCTTATGAATGTCTGGCATTACACAAACATAAAAAATGTACATTATAAGTTAAAACATTAATATTTAATTTTTCGTATGCATGTGAGATCTGTGACACATCATCAAAGCTCAGCCAAGCAGCTCGACCAGCATTTCTCTGTATCAGGTGGCGGAAGATTATCAACAACAAAATCTTGGAACAGTGTCAGTTCACCAGCATTGAGTCAATGCTCGGAATGACACTGTTTTGCTGCATGGGTCATAGGAAGAGAATGGAAGATAGCAGGATACCCAAGCAGCACACCAATAGAAAGGGGGAAAGCCAAACCCAGAGAGCAGCAAAAAGAGTTAACAACGTGATTTAGCTTTCTGGGAGAACATCAGAAGAGACTTTCCAAGGTGCACATCACCTTTTATCAGAATGAGCCATCCAACTCTAGTAACTGAATCCTGGATTTAGCTACTAGGTGTTGGACCCGCCAACCACCACTCTCCATGCTGTAGTGTTGGATGTTTTTTGTAACTCCCATATGAGGGGCTAGCACGTGGGCTATTAAGTATAGTAATAAGAAAAGCAGGAGAAACTAAAAGAGAAAACAGAGAAGGAAAGGAGAAGCAGGGGAGTAGGAAGAGGAAAGGTAAGAGGGTACTTGAGACTGTCTCATACTTCTATTGCACTTTTCCCAACTGCTGTATTTAGTAAATTACAGTAACTCCCCCCATTTCTCCTCCTCCTCCTCCCCTAGAGTTCTCCCACCACTGAGACTCTGAATGTGAATCCTTCTCTTCCTACCCCAGAGTTCACACATTTCTAGGAGACTTTATCCATGGCTCTCTGACCCTACTCCCCTTCCTACCTGCATGCACCGCTGTCACTCCTTACAAAAATCATCCTTTCTTTTTTCCTCAAAAACCATGGGTGGGGGAACTAGGTGGTGAAGGCAATTAGGTGAGTAAATTGGTATATATTCATGATAAATCATAAATCAATTATGTCATATCACTGTGTTTGCCAGACTCTTTTCAGGAGTAATTCCCAAGTATTTCCCATTAATGGAGAGGTCAAAAATACATAATAGATGCTTACTAAATGTCAAGTCACAGCAAGATATAAAACACTAGTCTAGGAAGAGAGGAGTGGAGGGGAAGATTTTTCAAAGAGTCATTCTAACCTGGCCAACATCACAAACTCTCATTCTCAGATTTGGAAAAACAGTTCAAAATCATTTTAATAGGGAGCAAAAGCACTGAATCTCTGCCTATAATATATACCCCAGTATACAGATATGCTATTGCCACCAAAATACAAGTTTCAATTTAAGACTATGCCTAGTCAAAAAAGGAGCATTGCATACAAAGAACCTATCCTCAATATCTTATAGAATGTCCACATACCAGGGAAGTTGGAAAAATGGAATGAATTCAAAGTGCCACATGTTTGATAAGATTTAATAATTTATGCAGAAAATTAAAGCAACTAAAGATGTGCATCTTGACCAAACCCTGACTTAAGTGATCTGATCACTACCTATAATCGTTCATTCATTCGTATTTATTGAGCACTTATTGTGTGCAGAGCACTGTACTAAGCGCTTGGGAAGTACAAGTCGGCAACATAAAGAGACGGTCCCTACCCAACAACGGGCTCACAGTCTAGAAGGGGGAGAGGAACAACAAAAACAAAACATAGACAGGTGTCAATATCATCAGAATAAATACAATTATAACTATATGCACATCATTAACAAAATAAATAGAATAGTAAATATGTACAAGTAAAATAGAGTAATAGGTTTCTACAAATATATATAAGTGAGGAGGGGAAGGAGGTAGGGCGGGGGAGATGGAGAGGAGGAGAGGAAAAAAGGTGGCTCAGTCTGGGAAGGCCTCCTGGAGGAGGTGAGCTGTCAGTAGGGCTTTGAAGGGAGGAAGAAAGTTAGTTTGGTGGATGTGTGGAGGGAGGGCATTCCAGGCCAGGAGAAGGATGTGGGCCGGGGGTCGATGGCAGGACAGGCGAGAACGAGGCACAGAGAGGAGGTTAGCGGCAGAGGGTGCGGGCTGGGCTGTAGAAGGAGAAAAGGGAGGTGAGGTAGGAGGGAGCGAGGTGATGGACAGCCTTGAAGCCGAGAGTGAGGAGTTTTTGCTTGATTCGTAGGTTGACAGGCCACCACTGGAGATTTTTGAGGATGGGCCCAGAGCCTTTCTGTACAAAGATAATCCGGGCAGCAGAGTGAAGTAAAGACTGAAGCGGGGAGAGATAGAAGGATGGGAGATCAGAGAGGAGGCTGATGCAGTAATCCAGTTGGGATAGGAAGAGAGATTAATGAGAGATTAATCAAGAGATGTTAGCTCATTTAATACCCACTTTTAATAAGAAAATCACCAGCTGGATATAAAGAGTCTTTTTTCAGGGATCTATTTATGAGATCCATAATGATTCTAAGGATAGAACATGGATAAGTTTAAGCAGGACCTTAGTCACATTAGCTAAGGGGATCTAATGTGTTCACTGAACTTCACAATAGTCTTTTTTATTAGTGGCATTAAGTGTGCCCTAAAATGATGAAAGTGCCTTAGCACACAACATCTCTCCTCATATTCTATTTTTGCTGGCTTTGTAAGGCTCATATAGGGCTCGGCTTGGCACAACTTCTAAAGCCATAGAAGTTACATCATTATACACCACCTGCAGAGATCGTGAGGTGTAGATATAAAACCTGTAGCCTGTTTTTGCTGGGTTTTGGGAAAGTAATTGGAACAAAATTTTCATATCTAGACGCTCTGGCTAAAAATAAAACATTCACTCGGAGGTTAGCTTGCATATGAGATGCACATCGATTCCTAAGAAAAGTTGGTAAGAAAATCTGGGGTGGTTACAAGCAAATCAGGTTGGCCACAGTCCTGTCCCACATGGGGTTCACAGTCTTGATCCCCATCTTACAGATAACTGAGGCATAGAAAATTAAGTGATTTGCCCAAGGTCACACAGCCGGCATGTGGCGGAGCCGGAATTAGAACCCATGACGTTCTGACTTCCAAGTCCATGCTCTACCGATTATGCCATGCTGCTTCTCTTATCATCAGCATCTTGCTGCCCACTTCAGCAGTGGACATGTTCAGAGGGATTGTGGGCAGGAATCATGTCTACTATGTCTATTGTATTGCACTTTCCCAGGCATTTAGAAGGGTGCTCTGCACACATTAAGCACACAGAAAATGATGATTATGATGATGATGGTGTTTGTTAAGTGCTTACTATGTGCAAAGCACTGTTCTAAGCCCTGGGGGATACAAGGTGATCAGGTTGTCCCAAGTGGGGCTCATAATCTTACTCCCCATTTTACAGATGAGCTCACTGAGGCCCAGAGAAGTTAAGTGACTTGCCCCAAGTCACACAGCCAATAAGTGGCAGAGCCCACATTAGAACCCATGACCTCTGACTCCCAAGCCCGGGCTCTTTCCACTGAGCCACGCTGCTTCCCATGAATTGGCTGAAGATTGATTAAGGCAAGGCAGAGGCAGTGGAGCAAGTGAGAGGGTTAGAGTTCCCCTGGAAAAATGCCCTACATTTGGGTGAACTTGCCATACTTCTGCAAAATGGTGTACACAGTGTCAGCAGGTTATCCCAAGCATGTTAAAGTCCAATATTCTCAAGGGCTCCCCTTGCCTATCCCCAGTGACTCCTGCTCCATGTATCTGACAAATGTTGGGCTCCTAAAGATAGATGCGCCATTAGTGTAGAGGCACCAAGCCGGAACTCCAGGTTCTCATGATGCCCCTGCCATTGGTGAAAGAAGAAAATGAAGAGAAGGAGAGGAATGAGGAAGCTTGAATTTGGAGCATTTGTACTGGCACTTGGAGGAACTGTGAAGAGTGATGCATTGCCATCATCAGAGTGGGCCTTGGGAATCCCAAACAAATTCAGAAGAAGTGTTGCAATGACACAGGCATCTTATATGGTGCTCCCACCATCTGTACTTTATTTTAGCATCTGTCTCCCAGACTAGATTGTTAGCTCTCTAAGGGAAGAGATCGTGTCTGCTAACTTTTCCTCAATCTGGACCCTCCCACCCCTAAACATCACTCACATTTCCCCCACTCCTGGAACCCCTCCCCCATGTCCTGACCACTGACTAAAGGACATGGAATAATTTAAAGAAGCAGCATGGCTCGGTGGAAAGAGCACGGGCTTGAGAGTCAGAGGCTGTGGGTTCCAATCCTGGCTCTGCCACTTGTCAGCTGTGTGACTTCGGGCAAGTCACAACTTCTCTGTGCCTCAGTGCCCTCATCTGTAAAATGAAGATTAAGACTGTCAGCCTCAGGTGGGATAACCTGATGTCCTTGTATCACCTCAGCACTTAGAACAGAGCTAGGCATATAGTAAGAGCTTAACAAATACCATTATTATTATTATTATTAAACACGGACACCATATATCACAGTTTGCAAAGTTGCCTAGATAGGAGGGACTGAAGAAGCAATTTTATTTACGGAAAGGATTGATGGATCCCTATAGGATCTAACAGCTCCATTCACTGAAAGGCTCTCACCATTAGGTCCTCTCTGAACCCCAGTGGGCAGCTGTTTCTATTTTAATTGGAAAAGCACATATATCGCAAATCAAAAACAATTTGCAATTACAAATATCTTAACATCTACATGAGTCAGTATTAAACTGAAAGAATAAAATGATTCCTCAATGCTAAGCCAAATTCAACAAGCATGCAAGAAAACCCAATTAATTATTATCATTGTGGCATTTGTTAAAGTGTTTACTATTTGTCAGGTACTGTACTAAGTGCTGGGGAGATACAAGGTAATACAAGTTCCCACATGGGGTTCACAGCCTTCATCCCCATTTTACACATGTGGTAATGGAGACACAGAGGAGTGAAGAGACTTGCCCAAGGTCACCCAGCAGACAACTGCAGAGTCAGGATTAGAACTCAGATCCTCCTGATTCCAGGGCTGGGCTCTTTCCACTAGTACTCTGTTTCTGTTTCTCATAGTACTTTGTTGCTATGGGTTTATTACTTTTTATTCCTTGTTCCAAAACTTCCTTCTTTAACCATTCCTGCAAAGTTTCATGATTCAATTACTTCATTTAATGGAGTGAAGAGAAGGATTAAAATCTCTCTCCAACTTTGCAACTCATTAGGGAAGCAGGTAGTTGAGTTCTTCCAGACTTTCAGGATTATTGTTTGATAGCTCCTGGCTAGCCTTAGATCATTGCATTTAACCAAACCCTTAAACAAATAGCTTAAGGGTTATTATTATTATTATTGGCAATTATGTGGGGAATTGTAAAGTTTGGTCCTAGCAGTTATGCACTTCTTTATTCCCACTTTTAGTACTTATACATGCACACAAATTCAATTTGACATGCAATTATTTATTATGATTCCAATAGTTCTAAATATTTTTCTGGCTGTCTCTGCCATTAGAGTTTAAGTTCATGTATCATGTTTCTGTTGTGCTTTCCCAATCACTTAGTTCAGTGCAATGCACTGAGTGAGCACACTGTAAATAGCACTCTACGGTCCTCACCGTACCTCGTTCTCGCCTGTCCCGCCATCGACCCCCGGCCCACGTCATCCCCCGGGCCTGGAATGCCCTCCCTCTGCCCATCCGCCAAGCTAGCTCTCTTCCTCCCTTCAAGGCCCTGCTGAGAGCTCACCTCCTCCAGCAGGCCTTCCCAGACTGAGCCCCTTCCTTCCTCTCCCCCTCGTTCCCCTCTCCATCCCCCCCGTCTTACCTCCTTCCCTTCCCCACAGCACCTGTATATATGTATATATGGTTCTACATATTTATTACTCTATTTATTTATTTATTTTACTTGCACATATCTATCCTATTTATTTTGTTAGTATGTTTGGTTTTGTTCTCTGTCTCCCCCTTTTAGACTGTGAGCCCACTGTTGGGTAGGGACTGTCTCTATATGTTGCCAATTTGTACTTCCCAAGCGCTTAGTACAGTGCTCTGCACATAGTAAGCGCTCAATAAATACGATTGATGATGATGATGATGATGATTCTACCACTGTTGTTATGTCCCAACATGGGGAGTTGGAGAAAGGTAACAGGAGAGAGGAGACCAAGTGGGAGAGGGATAAATGCTTTCCCTGCACTAATTTAAACATGATGTGATCATGTCTTTCTCTGGTTTTGTAGCAGCACATCTCCCAGTATGATTCAGTTATAAATCTTACTCTTCAATCTTCAGATCACTGCTCTGGTGGCTCTTCTAAATTCTCATTTGCTCCCATATTTGCACAATCAAATAACAGTTTCTATGAAATTTAGACTTCTGCATTTGTTGCTTTCAGATATTTATTTGCTCCCAAAAGACAGCCCTTCATTGGTGCTGAGAATTCAATTGAAAAGATAAAACTAGAGGCAGCTTTATATTTCCTACCTTCCCATCTGGGTGTGAAGGCCTATAGAAAAGAAAATGTTTTTTTTTTAATGGTATTTGTTAAGCACTTACTACGTGTCAAACACTGTTCTAAGCGCTGGGGTAGATACAAGTAAATTAGGTTGGACCCAGCCCGAGATTCACAGTCTAGGTAGAAGGGAAAAGAGGAGAATTGAGGCACAGATAAGGTAAGTGACTTGCCCAAGTTTACACAGCAAGCAACTGGCAGAAATGGGATTAGAACTCAGGTCCTCTGATTCTCAGGCCCGTGCTGTTTCCACTATGCAACACTACTGTTTTCCCAGGTCAGGGCCTCCAAATATCCTTGTCCCATCAACTCAGTCTTTAGTTTTTCAGGAGAAGGTTTGTTTTTCTGAGAAGTAGGAAAAAAAAGCCTTAACACAAGTTTAGTCTCTATAGAACAAGATGAAAAGCACCATGCAGAAACCAGGACAGGTTTCACCAGATATATTGGTGCTGAGAATTTTTTCACACCCACATCTAGTGATAAGTCATATATTTAGTTAGCACCTTTCTATTACCTCAGGACTGTAGGTTTAGTGAAGAGAATGAAAAGGATCTGTACATAGAAAAAAACTATAAAGCCAGGAAGGGTGACAGAAGGAAAATTCAGCCCAGGGAATATGAGAAATTTGTTAACTAAAACAAAATGTCTGGGTCAATTCTGTTTCTTGTCATCTATTTTTCTGAATAGCATCTTCCTAATGGTTGCAATCTTCTAGGTATCAATGAATTGCTTAGCATTCATTAAAATCCTTATAAAAGTTTGGACTGACTTTCCCCTGAGACACCACTTACTAGTATGAGATCACTAACTACACTGGCAATTACATTTCAGGGATTGGGTCACTGATCCAAATTCGGAAGCAACACTCCTCTTAAAATGTTCATTTCGAACCACTCGAGCTTAATTTCTCTCGTCAGTCAACTTTGTCAGTCAAAAAATATATCAGTGACAAAAGTATCATGTAGCAGCTACAATTTTACTTGGTTTTGCTACTGAAAAGCCACTGCGATTGTGTAAACCACAAAAAATATTAAAATTATCGATGTGTTCAAATATTAGGGCAAGAAAATGATGTCACAAAGTATTAGCAGACATGATGATTCCTTTGACAAATGCACTTCTTTATACCCTTCCTCTACACATTTGTGTGTATATATAGTAAATATTGTGCAAGTATAATGTATTGCACACTGACATTATAGTATGCAATGTATATTATATGAATGTAACATACCTGTTTAATCAACTGTAATCAATTATGTATTCAATTACTTTATTTGTAGGTATTTTTGTACCTCTCTCTTCCATTAGAGAGTAAGCTTACTGTGGGCAGACAATGTGTGTTGCGCTTCTGTTGCACTTGCCCTAGCAGCTAGTACAGTGCATTGCACCCAATAGCTGCTCAGTAAACAGTATCACTATTGCTTTGTCCATAGCATGGGAAGATTGAAAAAAGACATTGAGGGAGAGGAAAAATGTTCTCTTTGCATTTCCTAGATCTCAAAGGGTTGAGATCATTTTTTCTTGTGCTGCGATAGTCAATTTGTCACACAAAGTCCCAAAGTGCTCAATTAATTGACCCACTGGCTGCTCAATAAAGATCATTACTACTATGACTTGGTTTTGTGGGTTTCTGCTGGGAGCCTTCCTTTTGTAACATCATACAATTTCCCTCCCCTTTCATATTAGACAGACGGCCACTATTCCCCACCTTCACAGTCCTCATTGGTTCATACCTCTTCTAAGAGGCCTTCCTTGAGTAAGCTCTTCTTTCCCCAATTCACCCTCCTTTCTTAAATATCTGTACATTTGAATCTGCACTCCCTATGTTCTTGATATTCACTTCACCGTCTCAGCACTTAATATTCATCTGACTCTCAGTCCAGAGTTCGTATGTACATAACCTTTCACTCTACCATTTACCCAACTTTAATTTATTTTAATATCCATCCCTCTCTCTAGACTGTAAAGAAAGCTCCTTATTGGCAAGGATCATGGCTACTACATCCATTGTATTGTACTCTCCAAAGCATTTAGTATAGGGTTCAGCATATAGTAAGGGCTCAATATCCCCGATAAACTGGTATTTAAATTGATAATCTCCTTCAGCAGCAGAATTACTTAAGAGAGTAATTGCATGTTTTTGGATCAGGGTGGTAGAAGTTTTGATGGAGAGGAAAGGGAGGATTTTAGAGATGTTATGATGCTAAAGCCCACATAATTTGGTGACAGATGAATATATGGGTTGAATTTTAGAGAGATGAGTCAAGAAAGGATCACGGCCAAGGGCTTTTGAGACAGGGAAGATGATGGCATTGCCTATAGTGATGGGAAAGTCAGGAGGAGGAGAGGATTTGGGTGGGAAGATGAGGAGTTTTGTTTAGGATATATATTAAATAGATGCCTCCACATCTGGCTATTAAGGATTTCAATGCCTGATCATGACAACACTAGACACCAAAGGAAAATGAAAGTAAGGTGGAATGCTTTCAGGACCTCTCCTTGATTTCAGCCTGTGTCTAGGACTTTAAAATACCTCTAATTAAATGTTGGCAACCCTGAATTATTATATATCAATCCAACAGTTTTCTGGAAAATCAGGAAGGGCTTTTGAAGAGGAAATATTTTTATACATGAAATAGTATATATACTCTATAAATATATTGCATATAATTATCTAAATATAAATAAAATAACCCTGATTTCCCCTATGCCCCCTCCCTTCTGTGTCACCTGTGCACTAGGATCTGTCCCCTTTAAACTTTTGATATTTACCCCAGCCTCTGCCCACAGCACTTATGTACTCGCCCATAATTAATTTTAATGTCTGTCTTACCCTCTCAACTATAAACTCCTTATGGGTAGGGGATGTATCTAGCAACTCTGCTGTATAGTACTCTCCCAAGCTTGTAGCACAGTGCTCACCCCACAGTAAGTATTCAATAAATAGTACTGACTGATAACTTGGTTCCATTACCAAGTAGACATACAACTATGACGAGCAGCACGGCGTAGCAGATAAAGCACAGGCCTGGCAGTCAGAAGGTCATGGGTTCTAATCCCAGCTCTGCCACTTGTCTGCTGTGTGACCTTGGGCAAGTCACTTCACTTCTCTGGGCCTCAGTTACCTCGTCTGTAAAATGATGGTTGAGACTGTGAGCCCCACATGGGACAGGGACTGTGTCCAACCCGATGTGCTTGGATCAACCCCAGCACTAAGTACAGTGCCTAGCACATAGTTAAGCGTTTAATGAACACCATTATTATTATTATTATTATTATTATTATTATTAACTATGTCATGCCACACAACCATATATAGGCTCAATCATTAAAAATCCTCCTCACTAAAATTTTCAAAGGCCTTTACAGGAGGCTTTTTAAAATGGCCCACTTTGAAGCATTAAGAAAGCATCTGTAATGACTTGCTTTCTTGGACACATTATACTCAGGTGGCAAAAGTGATTTTATGCAAGTTTACAGAAGGAAAATAATGTTTGCCATCTGTAAAATTAACAAAAGTGTGGCAACATTTAGAAAATGTGTGATCTTAGATATAATGGCCCAACTATCACCATTTCATTTTTGTTTACTGTGCCTGAGAGCTTGAACAGCAACTGCTTATTAGTGATAAAATGCACTCTCTCTGATTACAGGTAACCATCCTAATAAATCAGTCAGCTCATACATTAACAAAATATGCCACATACCAACCATCAGAAAATGAACTGCAACATCTTCTAATTATTTTGCCCTCAAAAGACAGGGTAATTTCTACTGAAGGCTATGATTGATAAGGTGAGGCTTGATGTTTCCTAAGCAAGGGAGAATTTTTCTAGAGTGAATCTGTGCTGGGATGTTTTTAATAAGTTGATTACAAATTCTAACATTTAAGATAGACATCTAGAGGCTAATATACAGCATAGTCATTCGTCATATATGCATGCTGAATTATTCATTTCTTAGGAAAATAAATATTATGCCTTTATCTCAGGAAAATAATACTTATCTGCACTTACTAAATTTGGGATAGCACATGAACTTCCTGGTTTATGAAAGCAGGCTTTTAGCAGTACTTTAAGTTGCAACGGTAGTGGAATGTAAAGTTATGAATGGCATGCAGGTCAGAGGAAGCATTCATCATCAACGGTAATATTTATTAAGCACCTACGGGGTGCAGAACACGCTATTAGTCAATTTGAAAGATTTCAGTTACTAGTGACTAGCTGCATTTTAGGATACCTGCAGTGATTTATTTAGGAGCTTGTTTAATCATTGATCAATCATATTGAGCACTTACTGTGTACAGAGCACTGTACTAAGGAAGCACTTGGGAGAGTACTGCATAACAATACTATAGACACATTCCCTGCCCATAATGAGCTTACAGTCTAGAGGGGGAGACAGACATTAATACAAATAAATAAATTATGGATATGTACCGTGGGGCCAGGGGGCTGGAGGGAATAAAGGGTAATGCAGAAGGGAAGAAGGGAGTGGAAGAAAAGGAAAAGAGGGCTTAGTCAGAGAAGGCCTCTTGGAGGTGATGTGCCTTCAATAAGGCTTTGAAGCCAGGGACAGTAATTGTCTGTCGGATATGAAGAGGGAGGGTGTTCCAGCCCAGAGGCAGGATGTGGGCAAGAAGTTGGTAGCGAGATAGATGAGATCAAGGTATAGTGACTAGGTTGGCATTTTAGGAGCCAAGTGTGTTGGCTGGGTTTTAGTAGTAGACTAGTGAGGTGAGGTAGGAGGCGGCAAGGTGATTGATTGACTGCTTAAAACCCAACGGTGAGGAATTTCTGTTTGATGTGCAGGTGGATGGAGAACCACTGGAGGTTCTTGAGGAGTGGGGCAACATGGACTGATTATGATTTTGTGAGCATGATCATAATTCCCCCTGCACAATCCAGTCCGTTTCTTTTCAGGGCAAACCTAAGAATAACTAAAAGGCTTGAATGCAAATTCCCATACATGAACTACTTAGACTATATGGAGGAGGCCCTTTACACCTATAAAACCCATTTCCATCTTGTAGTATCATAGAAGAATAAGTTTACAGTGATTATGTCCCCCTTAAATGGACTTCTATTTCAATTCACAGGGACTAAATTTCACCATTCAAAATGGGAAATTTGGGTCAAAGATAGGGCACAAATATAACCAATTCTGGGCCACTCAGGGCAGGGCAGAACCCAAAAATAAAGACTCAAGCTCAGCCACAGCCCATTCCAAGGTGATTGATTCCAGACTAAAGTTATGACTTTTTAAGCACTTTAAAGATTTGGGGTTACATATTGCTATATCTTTATTCTTCTTTGATATTACCAGAAGGAAATGAGGCTCTAGCTCAGGCAACTACATTGATACCAACCGTTTCTGAAAGTTCAAATGAATTCACCTCATGAATTTAGAAAAAAATTGACAACAGAAGAGTAACTTTTAAATTTGCATTTTACCAACGGAAAGAAGACTACTCTATAGTGCTAATCAGATAGGCTCCGAGAATGCAACCAGGCATTTGAGAGAGTAACATACTGCTGCCAGCACTAGTATGGAAGCAGAGAATTTCTAAATTTTCTTTTCTATGTTTTCTTCTTTTCCAAATCAATACTCTAAACCACATTTCAATGGAGCAGTAGAGCTAGGTATTGCAACAGGAAAATTTGGCTAAGCCCAGCTAAAGAACTCCTGGCCATCATCTTCATGTTCAACGCTCAAATGGAAAGCAAAACCCTAAATCTTGATGATACTTCCAAATTCAACTGAAAACCAATTAAAGTACAAATTACATCATAAATTTTAAATTGGAATTGTACACGGTGGATTAACCCCCAAATTGAATACTCTATGAGCAGGAATAGGTGATAAACCTTAATAATCTTTCATACATCAGAATTATGAGATTAAAATAAAATAAATGAAATTCCACTGCATCCATAATGAAATGAAGCTTTGAATAGTAACATGCAAATGCAATAAGATGCAAACTATGAGGTTTTAAAATGAATAATGAAAACATTTCCAACTCATCAAACAATTTACAAATGCCTACATTTGCTAGTTAAATGCCTTTCTGTTTCTCCTAAAATGCATTTATCTAATTCCCCAACTGTGACCAAAGATCTAATTAAAAATGAAAATGCCTTCACAAGGGTTTTCTTTTATTACTCAGAGAGAGATGGTGTAATTTTGAATTGTGCTGACAGATCTGATCATCTCCGGTCAACACTACCTTCAACAGTGTGGAGAACTGGATATCTTGTAATGGTGATAAAAATCAAGTGGTTGATGCCCAAATTCACTGAGAAATGAATGAACAGATTAAGGCCGCGTTAGGTCACATTAGCAATCTCCATTTTGGATCTGAAACAGAACGTTTTTTCTTCATCCGATCCTCTCAATCCTTACTAATTCAAACAAAAAGAGCACACAGTTATATCTTTTTGATAAGAGAATCACTCTTAAACGACAACTTAAACAGGCCTCATGTTACAAGTAACTAGGCAGTCTTTGATGATGAGTGAGAAGGAAAAATAATAATGAATGCAGGAGTTTCGTTATCCTTATTTGCTCCTGGACATAGAGAATAGAGTTATGTATTTAGCCTGAGAAAATGTTTGTGTTTTTCTTAGCAAATAATCAGGAGGAGGATTAGGTTCTTAATAAGGATGGGACAAATTACAGGAAATGCAATGTCCATGTCTGCATAGGGCAACCTAGTTGAAAAACTGTCCCAGACTCTTCCCATGTCTTCAAGATGCCAACCCTACCCAGTGTATTGGTCAACTCACCGTAGGAGGATTTGATATTAGGATTTGGGAACCATTCAAACTGGTAGGTAAGACAAATGCTCTGTTGGAGTTATACAAACACATTATTTTTAAAAATAGTATTTGTTGAAAGGTGTGTTCCAAGTACTGTATTAAGTGCTGGGGTAGATACAAGTTCATCATGTTGGCCATAGTCTATGTCCCACACTGAGCTCTCAGGTTGAGTCCCCAATTTTCAGATGAGGTAACTGAGGCAGAGAGAAGCCAAGTGACTTGTCCAAGGTCACACAGCAGACAACTGGCAGAGTCGGAATTAGAACCTAGGTCCTTTGACTCAGACCCGTACTTCATCCACTGGAATCTATGCATAGATGTCTTTCCTATTCGCCTGGAGGGATGGAGAAGGGGTGCGGAAGACACACATACGATCGACAGCAGGTGCTTAAGGTTCATTCACTCAGTCATATTGATTGAGCGCTTACTGTGTGCAGAGGACTGCAGTCCACTTTCCCATCCCTCTCAGTACACCTGCCTGGACTGTGGGGATGCCTTAAGCTTAGGCAGCAGCAGAGAAAGGAAAAACAACTAAGGGAGGTGAGATGAGGAATGGAAAAAAGGTGAAAAGTTTGAAATGCTTCCCGTCAGCAGACCTAATAACGTGTCCCTATTCTCTAATGCTGAGTACAGTGCACTGCACGCAACATATACCGCAAGCGATGGTGGTGGCAGCAATCACGGTATTTTAGTCCTGGATTCTGACTCTGTCTGCCTGGGCTAAGGCCCAGGGAACAAGGACGTGAGGTTGATGTTTAATGTTAGGTTTCCCCCAGAGAGATGTGAGATAGCTCATTTTTCTGCAGAAAGCCTCTTTTCCATATCATGCTTACATGAAACAGATACAGCCGGTGCTATCTGAACTCCTGAGAGTTTCTCTGTCAGCTTTCAAAGTGACTAATTCTGAATAAAAATAAAACCACGACATCTATTCATGTGGATAGCTGCCTGGGTTAAGCCCTGCTGATCTGAGTCCACCCTGTGACTCTGAACTCACACAGTTTAGTTGGGCAGGCAAAGGTCTGACTGACCATGGACAAAATGGATCTGGGTGGCCCATGAAATAATCCTCCCTTTCCCTCTTGCAGAAAGATCTTGGATCTGGGATCTAGAGGACCACCAGGCTGAACTTGATAGATTTATATGTGTATAGTTTTCTCTGCACCTTCTGGGACTACTCCCTGTAGTCTCTGAAGCCTTCAGAAAAGAGGAAAAGCATCTCCCGATTCCATGTCTAGTTCAGCTTGGACTCTGTTCTGATACAGACTCATCTTGGATGAGCTTAGTACAATGCCTGGCACATAGTAAGTGCTTAACAATGTGAATATAGGTATAATTCCATTCATTCTAACGGTATTGAGAAGCAAAACGGTATTAGAACAGTATTAGAGAAGCAGCGTGGCTCAATGGAAAGAGCACAGACTGTGGAGTCAGAGGTCATGGGTTCAAATCCCGCCTCCACCAATTGTCAGCTGTGTGACCTTGGGCAAGTCACTTAACTTCTCTGGGCCTCAGTAACCTCATCTGTAAAATGGGGATTAAGACTGTGAGCCCCCCGGGGGACAACCTCATCACCTTGTAACCTCTCCAATGCTTAGAACAGTGCTCTGCACGTAGTAAGCGCTTAATAAATGCTATTATATATTGACACCTGTCTACTTGTTTTGTTGTCTGTCCCCTCTTCTAGCCTGTGACCCCATTGCTGGATATGGACCGTCTCTATAAGTTGCTGACTTGTACTTACCAAGCGCTTAGTACAGTGCTCTGCACACAGTAAGCACCCAATAAATATGATTGAATGAATGAATGAATAACAAATACCATAATAATCAGAAGCAGCTTGGCATAGTGGATACAGCACAAGCCAGGGACTCAGAAGGTCATGGGTTCTAATCTCAGCTCTTCCATGTGTCTGCTGTGTGAACCTGGGCAAGTCACTTCACATGTCTGTGACTGTTACCTCATCTGCAAAATGAGGATTGAGACTGTGAGCCCCATGTGGGACAGGGACTGTTCCCAACTGATTAGCTTGTATTCACCCCAGTACTAATAATAATGTTAATGATTATGGCATTTGTTAAGCACTTACTATGTACCAGGCACTGTTCTAAGTGCTGGGGTAGACACAAGCAAATCGGTTGGATACAGCCCCTGTCCCACTTGGGGCTCACAGTCTCAATCCCCATTTTACAGATGAGGGAACTGAGACCCAGAGAAATGAAGTGACTTACCCAAGGTCACATAGAACACAAGTGACAGTGTCCGATAAAGTGGAATGTGCTAATCAAGGGCTTAGGGAAATTCCTAATAGGCAGATTTAAGCAAACAGTATCGATTGATCTTCCCAGGATAGCCCAATTAAAGTTTCAACTGGATGGATTTTGTACATAGGATAGACATGGCTTTGTGACATAATTTACTTACTGTAGTATTTGATAAGAATTGACAAAAAATGTAGAGTAATTACTAAATCAGTGGTAATTATTGAGTGCTTACTATGTGCAGAGCACTACAATAGCCTAACATAATATCCTAACCTAGAATTAAGTACACACACTCTCAAATATGGGTAAAATCTCACCATCAGGAGGGCCATTTCCAAATACTAAGGAAATCTATATAGATATTTAAATCTGCATTTTTCAGAAACAGGGTGGACACAGAGTTTCATAGTTAATGTAAGGCACATTTTTTTGTACCCACAGAAAAAGTATTTGTGAAAATGGTTGAGTGAAAACCTTTAAAATCTTCTCCAAAGATATTCATATTTTTACTACCTCAGCAAGAAAGCAGTTGTGCTAGCAGAAGAAAATCATTTGCCCTTTGTGAAAATCTGCACCCCAAATGAATATTTTTGCACAACACCAGAATTGATTCCTGAGACCTTGGTAATTGGAAACTCCTTGCAGTAGTCTAATTTACCCATCTGGGTACATCTCTCGGAGAATATCAGGAGATGGTGTTTACTCAATTTTCCCAGGAGGTCAGTATATTTTACTGCCTGCCTAGAGGTTGCCAGAGGCCACAGCAAATAACACTGTGACCCATCAAAAGAAAAATAGTGCACCGATTAATCCCTGAGCTGAGGGAAGAGTGGCAGCAGCCAGGCCTGCACATCGCTCAGATACATGTTGGATCTTTGAAGTAGTACAATGTAGTGGATCGAGCATGGCCCTAAAAGTCAAAAGGACCCGAGTTCTAATCCCAGCTCTGCCACTCGTCTGCTGTGTGGCCTTAGACAAGTCACTTAACTTCTCTGTGCCTCAAGTACCTCATCTGTAAATTGGTACAGACTAAAAGACTGTAAGCCCCATGCAGGACAGGGACTGTGTCCAATCCTATTTGCTTGTATCCACCCCAGCGCTTCGTACAGTGCCTGGCACATAGTAAGCACTTAACAAATACCCAGTTATTATTATTATTTTAGGGTCTGCGTGTCTCTGTCCTGGTCCCTTGGTTTGTTCATTCATTCAATCATATTTATTGAGTGCTTACTGAGTGCAGTTCTAGGCTCCCACAGAACTCTAAGGATCCCAATCATGATGATCTATTTTAGTGATCCCTCTTCCTTCCACATCAACTTCCCCTGGCTCCATCAACTTTCCCAGGGGTTCTGATGTTCTTTAGAAAGGGCACGGGGTATGTCTGCAAGTGCTTCCGAATCTAGGGCTTCCCCTCTTCTCCCCTAGAACTGCCTGACCTGCCTAGCTGGGCACTATGCTTATCAGTGGCCTCATCCTATGCATCCTCTTCATTCCCTTACTTTACAGAATTTGTTAAGCGTTTATTGTGTGCCGTGCACTGCACTAAGTAAGAACTGTGGTAGAAGTCCACCTCCTAAAGATTCTTCACACTCAGGTTTCCTGCTTCCAATCCATTCCTCACCCTCCCCCATCACCTTTGTCAAACCCTGTCCCCCCACCTCCTTTAAAGCCCCCTTAAAGAAGACAATTCCCAGGAAACTTTCCCTGTTTTATCCCTCACCCTCCTGTTCATGCCACCCCATCACCCATATCAACGCTCACGCGTGTGTCTATTTGCTATTCATTTCTTCACTTGTATTTCTTACTCATAGCTATTCTTTTACTAAACTACTGTCTTTTCATCAGTTTGTCTGTCCCACCCCCATGCGACTGAAAGCTTCTCACAAGAGCAGGAATCTCATCCTCTTCTGTAAGTTCCTGAAGCAACAGTGCTTGCATATATAATTGGTGCTCAATTAATACAGCCAGTCGGTTCTTTTATAGAACAAGGTTCTTGAAGAACCTCATGTTAAGAAAAATTCTGGTTTCAGTACTCAATGGTCAGGGCTGTTTCTATAGCACACACTGTTTCTTCTAACAGGCAATCCCTGTGTTCTGTCCAAATGGAAGCACACTCCTGGGAAGACATTCTGTAACTCTCCAAATGCATAGGGAAAACACACATTCTGACATAACTGACTGGATACTGTTTAGACCCATCGTAGAGCAATTCCAAACTCACTTTTTTGACCCGAACCAATTACTACAGCACTCACCTAAATACCGGCTTTTCGTTTTCTAATCTGTAAATTATGTTGGTTTCTGTCTTCCTCCACCTAGACTGAAAGCCCATTGAGACCCAACAACCTACTGCATTCTACCAAACACTCACTTAGTTCAGAGTTGAGCACACAGTAGGGCTCATTAAATATTATTGATTGATTGGCAAAGACCTCTACTCCCCTCCAATTCAGAGCGCATCCATGAAATCCACCTGGGCCTCGGGATGTAGAGCACAGACACATGAATGTCTGATTTATATTATCCAACTGGTAGCACATTAGGTAAGTATATCCACTAAAACACTAGCCAATATAACCAAAAAGCAGTGTGGCCTAGTGGATTAAACCACGGGCCTGGGAGTCAGAGGACCTGGGTTCTAATCCTGGTTCCACCACTTGTCTGCTATGTGACCTTGGGTAAGTCACTTTACTTCTCTGTGCCTCAGTTACCTCATCTGGAAAATTGGAGATTAGGACTATGAGACCCATGTGGGCATGGGCTGGGTTCAACCTGATCAGCTGGTATCTACCCCAGCACTTAGTACAGTGCCTGGCATTAATAAATACCATTTTTTTAAAAAACCAAACTTTTCATTTGAAAAAAAATCTCTGAAATCTTGGTGCTTTCTGAAGCACTGAAGTGTTGCCCTAGAAAATACAATTTCAGTTCCCATCATGGAAAGAGTAGCGAGGTACCTCAAAAGTCAAGTTTTAACGTCCTACAAACAAGGTTATTTCTTTTAAAACCTCAAAATAATTTGCAGTGATCAGATTACAGAATATTGCTTTCCACCATAAGATTAGCAACATTCTGGGATTGCTTAATCACCCTTAATGCTAAAAGTAGTTTTATTTCAGGCATATAACGAAAATGTAATTATCTCTGGATTCTGTCTATGTTGTGTTGAAGCTAAAGAACCTCCCTTAGGATTTCCTAAACCATCTGCAGAACAACAAATTTCTTTAATGCAGGCAACTTACTTTAGCTAAGCAGGCCTATCTTTAAACAGATTCAAGTAACATTTCTTGCTTTTATTTGTAAAATATGTTTAATAAAAGCATGGTAGGGCATGGAGAATGGGCCAAAAAGAAATGTGATTAATAATTGTGTCTTTTAGAATTCCATAGCAGTAGCAGATTAGAAGGAACTTGTTAAAGGTGGAGACATTCCCAAATACCAGTCAAATATTCAATAATGTTAAAGTTTAAAAACCAAGAATCTCAGACTGAAAAGCTGCACTTACATCCAGTTAATTAGAACATCTGTAGAAAAAGAAGCATGACAGTGGAACAATCTCCCTTGTTTAATGGGAAGTGTGCTAATAGAAAAAACCCTCACTGTGGAAGTCAAAGGAAAGGTTTGTAGATCAAATTGAAGCTCAATTTAAATAGCTCCCTCAAGTAGATCTACTAATATCAGGGACACCAAAATAAACATCTTTCTTTTTTTTTCTAGAAAAGCATTCAAATTAAGCAGGGGACTCCATTTACCAGGGAGTTAGTTAAGCACATTTCAGACTATCGAATGGCTGTTGAATCTTTATGGGGCTTCATTCTCTGTCAAGGTGAAAAAGCACACAATTTTTAAGTTAATCTTCCTAAAAACCATAATCCGCCTGATTTCACATACCATTTGGAATCACGCATTTTTTGGTTTCCCATCACCTCTACAGTACTCCTTTACTTTCCTGGTCAAATGGGAAAACCATTTCTGGCAGGTTGCCTAAAGGAAGTCAGACAATGGACGTAAAATAAATGCTGATACATTCTGATTTTTCTTTTGATTTGGTTTTATCAGATTTTATATTTGCAAGAGAGCTGAGTGTTGCAGGCCAGGGGCCTTTCCTTTCTTGCAGAAAAATGTGAAAATATCTAGGAGTCAAAGAAGGGAAATAACTGGTATTAATATAAATGAGGGGCAATGCAAGTTTTGAAGTCCTGTGAGCATTCCTTGCAGTTTTAGAGAAGCTTTGAACCTACTACCTTCGTGTCAGAACTTAGGAAAATAAATGTCGTATAATGCTTTTTTGGTTTTACAGTTCAATATTCCTGGTAAAAATCATAACTGTGCTCTTTGTTAAGTGTTTATGGCATGCCAAGTACTGGGGTAATAATAATAATAATGATGGCATTTATTAAGTGCTTACTGTGTGCAAAGCACTGTTCTAAGCACTGGGGAGGTTAGAAGGTGATCAGATTGTCCCACGGGGGGCTCACAGTCTTCATCCCCATTTTACAGATGAGGTAACTGAGGCCCAGAGAAGTGAAGTGACTTGCCCAAAGTCACACAGCTGGCAATTGGCAGAGCCGGGATTTGAACCCCTGACCTCGGGCTCCAAAGCCCGTGCTCTTTCCACTAACCACGTTGCTTCTCTAGATGCAATATAAACAGATGCAATATTGGGTAGATTGGGTAAATAGATGCAATATTGGGTAGATGTAATATAAATAGATAAATCAGAATCACCATCTAACAAGGACTCACAGTTTAAGGGGAAGGGAGACAGGTATTTAATCTCCATTTTGCTGATGAGGAAACTGAGTCACAGTGCAGTCAAGCGATTTGCCCAAGATTGTCCAGTAGGCAAGTGTGGAGCCAAGATTAGGACCCAGATCTCCAGACTACTAGCCCTGTGCTCTTTACTCTAGACTATGCCGCATCTCTAGTATGGTGATGTGTACCATTTAAGTCGCAGTATGGGTCCACAAAAATCCTTTAAACTGTCTTTAAAACTTCCCATTGGCATCCAAGGGATTAGTTTTGCCAAAGCAGCCAGGCTAAATACCCCTTGCCACTGCTGCAGAAGAGCTACCAAGAAGAAGTGCCGAGTGCAAGGAACCACCTGTTTCACCCATTTAAGCAATCCCAAACACTAGAGCATGTGGTGCTCTAATGTCACTCTAAAAGCTCTGTCCCTCTCGCTGTTGCCAGCACTTTCCAGTGAGTAATGACAAATTCCAGTCATTACAGTGGCAGCCAGGAGTGTGGCTCTGCTCTTCTAAAAGGAAGAGGCCGTGGGGGCAGGGGAAAGCAGGAAGTGTTAAGGGATGACAGGAAGGGTAGAAGGATTTCTAGGAAAAATCCATTAAGGGAGAGTAGGAAGCATTTCAAGTTAATTCCCGTATGAGGATTTCAACTTAAAATCAGTTTAAATCAACTTTCAGTTTAAAATCGTGAAGCAGCGTGGTCTAGTGGACAGAGTGTAGGTCTGAGAATCAGAGGGCCTGGGTTTTGATCCCAGCTCTGTCTCTTGTATGCTGTGTGAAATTGGGCAAGTCACTTAACTTCTCAGTTATCTCTAAAATGGGGAGTAAGATTGTGAGCCCTATATAGGACATGGATTGTATCCAACCTGATTAACTTGTATCTTCCTCAGCGCTTAATAAAGTGCCTGATACTGTGTAAGCACTTAAATACCCACTCCCCCACCCCCACGCTCCACCCCCTCAAAAAACACACAAAATTGGCAGATCTGATTTCACCCCATAACCGGATATCCATCTTCACTCCAACAAAGGAATGACCCTCTCGCTATCAGGCAACTACTGATTAGCATACAGACATAGCCAAGTGGTTATTTAGCCCCTTCAATGCCTAAAGTTGCTTTCCTTTTGATAAATAAGGGAACTACAAGTTTTTAAGTTTTAAAATAGATTTACACTGTAGCTTCGAAAGTTCGCTTATTAGTGCCTCTCCAAAATTCAGAAACTTTGGATGCTAAGATTAGGTCAAAAGGAACAACTGTAATTTAAATTAGTAATGTATTCATATTAATGTCTGTCTCCCCATCTAGACTAAGTTGGCTGTGGGCAGGGAATGTGTTCGTTATATTTTTATATTGTACTCTCCCAAGCACTTGGCGGTTTTGCACACAGTAAGAGCTCAGTGGGGGCTCCCTCACTCATTCTGTTCACCCTGTTTGGAACTTCTTCCCTCCCCAAATCAACCAGACCACAACTCTCCCACCATGCAAAGCCTTCCTAAAATCCCACCTCATCTAACGAGCCTTCCATGATTAGTTCCCAGAACCCTAAACTGTATATGCCCATCTAGCAGCTCCAGAACTTATGAGTTTACTCATTCCCATCATCAGCACTTACTCACATTCATCCACCTACTCATTCAACTTATTTAGAGTACTCCTGTAAATATCGTTTATATTTTTCTCCCCCTTAAGAGTGTTAGCTCCTTGTGGGCAGGGAATGTGTCAGTTACTTGTCCAGTACTTCTTATGCACTCAGTATAGTGTACTTCATCAAGTGGGAATTCAATAAATCTAACAACACTACTTCAAAAATGGTCCAAAAATAGCCTAGAACTGGGATTCAAAATTTAGCTTACTCTTGGGAAAGAAAACACCTCACAGCATAAATTTGAAAAGACCTTCATCAATAAATCCAGTTGCTGAATGCCACTAGCGTAAACTCAGGAATACTAACCAGAATGAGAAAGGCACCAGTTTCAAACTTACATCTAACGGATTCCAAACATTAGAGACTGCTTTTTGAAGATTTACATCCTAGTTGCAGAATTACAACCCCAGGAATGATTGCCTATTGCACTCAATAGAATTCCAGGCTTGGGTACACAAATGACAGTGATAACAATGCCACTATCTTAATCTGGCCCAGAATGGCAATGTTCAACTATTCATGCAACCATCTGAACTGATACGTTTTTGAATTTTCTTCACTGATTACTCCATCGTGTTCATCCTAATAGCCCATAAGAGGTGGAATCTGTGTTTCTGAGGGGGTGATTCAGAATGCTGATGATCATATATAAGATCTTAGGTAAACTCAAGCAATATGAAGCTAGTTAGCTGCCACTGGGCACCTGGAGCGGTAGAACTACTAGTTGGGCATGCAAGAATGGAGAAGATGGGGAGACCCAAAAAGAGCCAGCTGAGGAGATGGGCACTCTGGCAGTGTCTAAAATATAGCTCAAGGTGATATTATCCAGTTTCGAGTTTTTTCTTTTTTAAATCCACACAGATAACTAAATCAGACCTGTCAAACCAAAAGAGAGCTTTGGAATTATCCAGATAACATTCCACACTGATCCAGGTAACTGGATAATTGCTAGATCTCTGCTTCTCTCTGAGCCCTGCAGACCAGATTCAGTGTGGAAAACATCCTCTCTAGAGTGTGAGGAAAAAAAAACCCAGCACAGCCTTCTTCCCAATGTCCCAAGCACCAACTCAGTGCTTATGAAAGCTGACTGACATTTCCATCACAAAGCACCAGATTTAGATGGTGGAAAAATATAGTCGTAAATAAAATTCTATGAAAAGGACTATGAGCTGTAGCTATTTTTTTCCATTCACAACTATACAATGTGTACATGTGCCTGGCTGGTGGCCAAGAAAATAAGCAAGTGCATAAAATTATTTATAAATGCTCTTGGTTACATTCTGTAGAAGCAATGTTGATTGCATTATTTCATTTTTGTAGGCATTTCATTAAATGGAGAATATACTTTTAGAACTATACCCTAAGTTATGTTTGTGAATTAACAGCTGATGCAATCCATAAACCATAACTGTTCTCTTTAGTATCATTAACATACGCAACTTGCTATTGTTCCTCAAACTTTGGTAAAGAGCCTTAATCAAGTGAAATGTTCTCTACTCTGCCCTTCCAAGTAAGAGCAGAGAGCTGATCTAAGTAATTTTAGATGCACACTAACCACGGTTAAATTCTATCCAAACCTGTTCATTGTTTTTAAACAGCGCTGAATGCTCATCTCCAGCCACCCACAGTTTTTAGGAACATTTTCCCTCACACTTATGGAACATGATCACCAACAATACTGTGGACTTGGCCATAATTTAACCATCAATGAATCGATTCTGGAAACAAAATAGTGTCCAATCTCCAGAATCAATCTGGAAAGTGGCTGAAGATGAACTGCCTCAACTGTGGAACTCTGGCCTGGGGAATTCAGAGCAGTAAAAATATTGTGACTACCTTTATCATATAAGGATTCAAAGGACTCAGACAACTCAGACAACTCTGCCATTCCCATAAATCCAAAATGACTACTAAGGCAGAGTACTCCCTAGTATAAAAGCCTCAAAATTTTACCCAAATGTGTTTTATAAAGACATCTCTATAACCAAATAATCAACACTCAGTTATCCACAAGAAAAGAAGATAATGATGAGATAATATCCTAAATCTAGGATAAGGCAAGAGTTATGGTAAACTAGAGTAAGCTATATTCTCAATATTCATTTTCAAAAAATTAATATAGTAGCTAGCACTTTATATTTCATCTAGCCATACATACATTGCTGTATGGAAACTATTAAAATCAGTTGGGCAGACTTACCTTAAAATTGAAGCCTGTTCAGCTCCCGATGCAATAATCTTTATGTACAGCAGTTCATTTTTCATTGCAGGGTGTGGAGATCTCTTTCCAATCTGAAAATCAGGTGACATACACCTATTGTTTCACAGTGTAATTTAGGTCCCTCAAGCTCCAATTTCATCTCTAATCAATGAAACATTCTCACCATTAGACAAAACATTTACACTATTATAGTCCGCCAGTCTTAGATTGCAAATGGAAGTTTTAAGGGGGAAAATGACTACTTGAATCTTCACTGGGCAAAAATAACTTTAAGAGCCAACCTATCATTAATTAGCAAGGGGTGCCAAACACTTTTGGAGTT
Organism: Tachyglossus aculeatus; assembly: GCF_015852505.1. Lineage (NCBI taxonomy): Eukaryota > Metazoa > Chordata > Mammalia > Monotremata > Tachyglossidae > Tachyglossus > Tachyglossus aculeatus. Next base: position 13,899,114 of record NC_052090.1, on the reverse strand, counting down.
AAGTAACACTAACTGTTCCTCAGAGTCCATTTCAGTAATGCTTACAGCAGTGATTCAGCCTTACAGATATGACACATTTTATTCTTTTCCAAATTTCAGTCACCCTGAAAGAAGGTTGGTGGGGGTAGAGGGGGCAATGGGAGGGAAATACCACACTCAGGGCTTCCTCCAGAGCTCAGGCATCTTGGGACCGGGGAGAGAGAGAGGGATAGGGATGTTGAAGAGCTTCCAGTTCACCTTGACAGAAGCTGTCAATCCAGAATACTTTCAGGTCAATCAGGCAACTAGCACAGGAAGTTAGCAATTAAAATGTGAACTTTTAAATGAGAGAGTAATGTTATGTTTCTTTATCTTTTGGCACATCTTAATTGAAATCTACAAGATGTTCATCCTTCCTTGACAGAAAGCAAAAAGCTGTTCAGATGATAGAGCCTAGCAACAGAGGGGACAGTCAGAAAAATCTGTGGTAAAGACTGGGAAATCTGTGTTGCAGAGATGGTATGCACTATGGATTCCATGAGCTCTGGGAGGAAGGTCACTTCACCTGTGTGAGATTCTAGTTTCCTCATTAATAGGCTCTTGTAAAATCACGTTTCTCAACAATTTTGACAACCTAGATGAGAGCTAAGGGAATAATGAGATGAATGGAAAAAAAAAAGCTGATCCTAGGGAAAAATCTACTCTAAATGGAACAGACCATGTTACTTAATCTCTGTGATGATCTTATCTGTGCATTTTCATGAAAGAAATTAGTCTGAAGGAACTCAGGGGAAATGCACAGTCTGTGAGTTGATGTTGGCTATACAATTTTATATACAGATATTTTGGGATTGGGAAAACAGAAAACTACCCTTTGATTGATACCCAAAGCCCGCCAAGCAATTTCAAATATACAGGAAAAATGGGTTTCCTTTCCATTTGAAAATATTGCTTCAAGTGTTCTTTCTTAAATTTGGTTTCTTGCCTCTATTGGTAGGGCTTTCATATGAATTCTTCCCTATGTAAATAAGTAACCCAGACAAGAAAAAAGAAGAAGGTTATTCCATAGCTTTTGAGATGCACTTGAATTTTAATGGTACATTAAACTACTGAGTTGTATGTTCTCCTGTTACTAAATTATTTTTGGATAGTTGCAAGAGGATTTATCTTCGATGCATTATTTTTATGAAACCTCAACAATTTCATTTGCAGGTGATTTAAATATGTGCTTACCTTTTGGGAAAAAAAAGGAAGGGGGAGCTTAAGGAGGTGATAAGTGTTTGTTTTTTTTTAAGAGTCTCCATTTTCAAGATTACTAGAGTGTTGCCATTTTAGAAGCAAAATGTACATCCCATACATCCCACTGGGGATCTTCTCACATCCTGAACCATATTATGGGACTAATATCTGTATTAGAAAAATCCAAAATTTTAAAAGACTATAATTATAGCCAGTTCTTGCTTATCGCCACTTTTTACTATCCGTTTCAGATAGCAGGATTAGAAAACATTATTCCAGCAAAGTATATCTGTCTGGATAAATATGACACTGAATGGGAAGACATGGTTATTTTCATTATTATTACTAATATTATTCCTATCAATAGTAATAATAATATAGTGCTTACTTTGTTCCAGACACTGAACTAAGCTCTGGTATAGATATGATCAGTTAAGACATAATTCCTGTTCCATAGGGCTCACAGTCTAAGGGGGAGAGGGAAGAGGTATCACTTCCCAATTTACAGACTAGTCAACCAAGACACAGAGAATTCAAATACTTGCCCAAGATCACACAGCAGGCAAGTGGCAGAGCCAGGATTAGAACTCCCAGGCCACTCTCCACTTGGCCTTGCTGCTGCTTCTGTTCCCGTGTGTGGCATCAGACTTCGTAGTCCTAAAGGACAGGATTTGCCTGATACAGGGTCTGCAGGAACCCAACCCCTTTGATACAGAACTAACCTTTCTTCCAAGTATCTATTCCCCTGTCTTCCTGAATAACCTAGTGTGATCCAAACTAAATGAGAACAGATAAACTTGTCCATTTTTTTTGTAAAATATATTTTCAAAAAGCAGTTTTTAGCCAGGTGAATGAAACTTCAGCTATTTTTTCCCACTGTATGTATATAATAATAATAATGGCATTTGTTAAGCGCTTACTATGTGCAAAGCACTGTTCTAAGCACTGGGGGGGATACAAGGTGATCAGGTTGTCCCACATGGGGCTCACAGTCATAATCCCCATTTTACAGATGAGGGAACTGAGGCTCAGAGAAGTTAAGTGACTTGCCCAAGGCCACACAGCAGACATGTGGCGGAGCTGGGATTCGAACCCATGACCTCTGACTCCAAAGCGTGTGCTCTTTCCACTGAGCCATGCTGCTTCTGTGAAATCATAACTACTATATCCCACACTCAATTTGGGTTCTTTCTGAGTTTCTCAATCCAGATTCCAGAGAGGTAAGTAACACCACTTTTACACGGTATTTGTTGATCTGAAAATGAATTTAATGGTGCCATGCCTAATCACAGACCATTAGATTGTAAAGTTCTTTGGAGCTGGGATTGCTCCTACCCTCTTCTGAATGTGACCCAAGAGCCTGTGTATATAGCCATCCATCTGATACATTGCAGATGGTACGATCTACCAGGGTAGGCAGGCTGGTTTATGACAGAAGTGCATGACTGACAATCCCTCTGCACTTTGCATTTCAAATGATTGCCCTTTGCTGAACTTTTTCATTTGGTAATCCACAGGCCCTGATGCTGGTTTCATTTCTCCTTATTGGTATCAAGAGCTTCCAAACCTTCTGTTCTAAGACACCATTTCTGACTACTGCACACCAGACTGACTTCATCATAGTATCTGTTTAGGACATACTATGTGTTACGCACTGTACTAAGCACCGTTGTAGATACAACATAATCAGGTCCCACATGGGGCTCACAGTCTAAGGAGGAGGGATAATAGATACTGAATCCCCATTTTGCAGATGAGGGAGGGAACTGAGGCACAGACAAATGTGCCCAAGGTCACACAGCAGACAAGTGGTGAAGCCAGGATTAGAACTCAGGTCTTGCAGGCCCGTGCTCTATCCACTAGCCCATGCTACTTCCCTGCTTGCCAACTGCCCTAAGATGCACATGTAGGGAGCAATGGTGGTACTGTTCTAAAAGTTAAATGGGATAGCTAGAGATCCTGGTCTTACAGCCAAGAAGAATGTTGGAAATTACAATCGTCCTTATGGTGATAATAATAGTAATGATGGTATTTGTTAAGTGCTTACTATGTGCCAAGCACTGTTCTAAGCACTGGGGTAGATACAGGGTAATCAGGATGTCCCACGTGGGGCTCACAGCCTTAATCCCCATTTTACAGATGAAGTAACTGAGGCACAGAGAAGATAAGTGACTTGCCCAAAGTCACACGGCTGACAAGTGGCAGAGGCAGTATTAGAACCCATGACCTCTGACTCCCAAGCCCGTGCTCTTTTCACTACACCATTTTGCCTGAATATTGATGCCACACTATCAGGCTCCCAGAGGATATACTTGTCTTTGGATTCATTTTGTGACATCCTTTAATATTCATGAATCATTTGACAAATATGCCTCTCAAGATACATAATTCAGGAACAGCACAACTATTCCATCAACAGCACTGATGGAAATTACTGGTGGTCCATAGGGTTATCCTGGTGTGGTTTTCTGCTAATTGTCAGTTGTAATACTTTCCTGACTCTAAGAAACAGTTCATAATAATCTTTGTATGTTCTTGTACTCTCAAAGCAGAGTTATCAGCACACTGTAGGGAATAACAGCACCAACAGCACTAAACGGAGCAGAAAGACCTTACAAAGGCCTTTGATCCCATCAATCCTCTGGGAAATATTCAACTCAACAGGCCAAGGCCCTGCACAGAGAAAGCAGTCAGTCAACACTGATAATACTGATACTGGGTGCACATCATGAGAAGGAAGTACATAGATTAAGAAAAATACAGAGCTTATTGGGGAGAAAACGAAACCAAAGTGAAAAACTTTGGGCAATAATTCTTCCTACTGTTTCCAAAGAGAATTCAATCCAAAAAGAAGGGCCAGATCACCTTTTAACATGTGAAACCTTTCCAGGGAGAAGCACTTTCCTGAACTGCAGCTATAGCAGTTACATTGTTTTAAAAAGATGAAACTTTTTCTCAAGTTGAAACTAATAGCTCTTCTCTTGTTGAATGCAGATGATTTATGGGTATAGAAAAACTGCCTGCTCTGATTAGTGGAGAGCCATCTCAAAATTCCCTGGATCCCCACAACAATTGCCTTCTCTTTTTGGTCCGCTCAACCAGAGAATGTCTCATATGCTAGCCTCAGGAGAAGAAGATGGTTACACAGTAAAATCCATATGCTGACAAAATACTTACAGAGAAGTATCATGGGGGCTTAATCTGGGTATTTGGAATCTGAATTTTGGAAAACTCAATGGACTTAAAGTAGTCAATCATTTATTGAGCACTTCCTGTGTGCAGAGCACTGGACTAAGTGCTAGGGAGAGGATAACAGACATTTCCAGCCCACAATGAGCTTAAAGTCTAGAGAGGGATACAGACATTAATATAAATAAAGTTACAGATATGTACCTAAGTGCTGCGGGCTGCGAGAGGGGATGAATAAAGTGAGCAAGTCAGGGTGGCACAGAAGGGAGTGGGAGAAGAGGAAAGGAGGGTTTAGTCAGGGAAGGCCTCAGAGGAGATGTGCTTTCACTAAGGTTTTGAAGTTGGGGAGAGTAACTGTCTGAGGGCTACGAAGAGGATGTGCATTGCAGGCCAGTGGCAAGATGGGGACGAGAGGTCAGCTGCGAGATAGATGAGATTGAGGTACAGTGAAATTAGCATTACAGCAGTTTAGTATGCAGGTTGAGTTGTGCAAGAGTAGCAAGGTGTGGAGGAGTAGTGTGTCTATAATGGTGTATTTCCTTAATGCATAAGCCTGGGAATCGAAGGTCTGAAAAACTATCTCTTTCCGCTTTACCCTACTGAGAGGACTCTTTCTTTCTAACGTTCTAAAATATGACTTAGACTTTATCACCGAGAAAAACTCTGTTGCACTGTTTGAAAAATATAGATCAATCATTAGTAGCTTTCCTCTTCAAAACATTGTTTCTTGATCTAATTACTTCTTTCTAAATTACACAAACCACATGCAAAAGTTATAAATTCTGTCACACCCTAAAAGTTAAAATCAGGTATGTGAACAAAAGGCACATAGATCCATTACCTCTAAATCTAAAGGGCCAATACCTAGTCATTTTGAGAAGACAAGTAACATTGCCCCCGCCATATAAACATGACTGAACACAAGTGGCTTTGAGTAAATTAAAGCAAATCTTATTAGATAAATCTAAACTATTCCCTTCTGGCTGAAGGTATGGGGTGGCAGTAGTCCTTTTCTGTAACCCCGAGAGGGCTTTTTCAATGTATCACCAATGTCAATACCATTCACTGAGCACCTTCTGTGAAGCAATGTACTAAGTACTTGGAAAAGTACAATAGAAACAAGAAACATACTCTATGCATTCAAAGAGCTTCCTTCTAGGCCAATCCCACACTTATTAAATGCCATCATCTAGTCTTCCTATTCATTTACACTTCTACTCTGTTTCCTCATATCATTAGGTAAGCAGAACTAAATATCTGCCTGAAGTGAGTACATTCAGACCCACCACCAACCTAGATTCCCATGGAAACCCCACTAAAGGCTAATCAAAAGGAAACAGGGAATACTAAGTGTCTTTACTTGCAGGCATCTTTTCTTGTCCTTTGACAGGCTGGTGTTGAAACTGGGAACCATAACGGTGTATTTCGACTCCTAGTTCAATGCTCTATTAGGCCATTCTATTCCTACTGCTTTGGTGAGAAGCAGCATGGCTTAGTGGATAGCGCACAGGCCCGGGAGTCAAAAGGACCTCAGTTATCCAGCACCTCCACATCTCTGCTGGATGACCTTAAACAAGTCACTTCACTTCTCTGGGTCTCAGTTAAGTCATCTATTAAATGGGGATTAAGAGCATGAGCTCCACTTGGGACAGGGGCTGTCTCCAACCTGATTAACTTGTACCTCCCCCAGGGCTTAGAACAATGCTTGGTGCAGTAAGCGCTTAACAAGTATTATCATTATTATTATTCTATAAATCTTGTCAGCATTAGTTTATGATTAAGCAGAACACAAAACAAGATTTCCATTAAAACTGAGAAAGAGTGATAAACAGTTGATTTGGTCTTAATGGGCTCTAGGTCAGCAGGACAAAATGGGAAAATACGTCGATTTTTCTTCTCCACAATTAACGCTTTGGTGGGTTTTGGGTTTTTTTGAAATAATTAAAGAAAAAATCCCAAGTCTTGCACAAAGATTTAAACAAATCCTTTTCATGACTTATGGGTGCTTCTGTTGCAAGCATTTATGCTGAAGTCACCTGGTGATAGAATGATTGCAAATAATGGTGCAAAATAGAAATTAACTTGAGAAATATTACATTTCTGCTTGGAAAAATAACTTTTGCTGCTGGGAGCCTATTAGCCAAAAGTAGATCCTAATATGGGCTAAACATAATTGAGAATGACTTCTCCAAATAGAGGGAAGTAGACGCACACACCCACCCTCTGGGAGAATGGGAGGTGAAGGAGAGGAGACTGTTCCAATCTCCAAGCATGGATTAAGTGGTTCAGACTAAGGTGGAAATCTAGATTTTCTACTACAACACAGAACAAGGATTGAAAACATCCAAGTCCAAAGTCTGATTATCAGGCTACATTTCCTACAAAGATTGCCACCACAGCCTCAAGGGCATGAACTCTAGGGGAACTCCTACTCTTGATCTACATTATGCATGGATAAATTGAGTTGTCCTTTATTCAAGAAAGCAAGCCTGAAAAACTGTAAAATGCTCCCTGCTGGGTCTCTCTGAACATGTTATCTGCCAATCTGCTCTATCTAGACAGAAAAAGAAAATAGGGCAGGATGGGAAAATGGATTTTCAACAGAATAGACAGCGGTACGGTTGTAAGGGTAGATGTCATTACTCAATAAAAATGGTAGGAGCTCAACTTCATGGAAGCCAAGGAAAAATCTCCTGTCCCAGCTACAATTGTAATCACTTTTAGTTGGGTTTTTTTTTTAACTTGCCACACAAGAAGTTACACTGAAGGAATCCCTTTGTTGTGGTAATTTGATTTCAGGAATCAAAGTATTAAACCCAATTCTCACTTAAGGTCAAAGATATAAACATCTTTCTTGGAGTGATGCTGCAAACCTATATCCATTGCTATGATGGTCTGTTAAGACACTTAAGTGTTTCACAGACTCATATACCTGAGCCTCATACTCCGGCATTCTGGGAAAATCTTACTCATCTATCAGTAATACAAAATGATCCTTAGAAAAGAATGAGTAGAAAATAGGTCTGTTCCCCACTAGGAGACTTATTGGAAGTTAAGGAAAAGCTTAGGGGGTTACAGTGCTGGATCACAGTTTAGGTCCCTAAGAATAATAGCAAAATGGATCAGAATCTGAGGAAGTATAGTAAAGTGTTCCCTAAGGTGTAAAAATCTGTAGAGAGAAATTGTCAACTCATCCAAGATAAAGTAAGAGCTTCTTCGGTGAAAGAAAACAAGTACAGCTATTTTAAAAGAATTTGAGAAACCTCCTGAAATACAGTAGGAGTTATTCATAATGGAATTGCAAGTATCCAGGGCTTAATTAGCTTCACACAGCAAGAGAGTTGAAGCAACTGTTTTAAAATAGTCTCCAGTCTCTGACGCAACCAGTAGTGAAACCTGCAGATAATGCCCATTTAGTGAAGAGAGTTTCCTATAAGGCAAGACGCCAACTATGTCATAAACCGGGATTTTGTCAAATGCCACAATAAATAATGACAGAAATGAGAAATTATGTGGTATTAGGCTGTAAGGTCCTTGTGGGCAGGGAACATATCTACTAACTCCGTTACATTGTACTCTCCCTTGCACTTAGTACAGTGCTCTTCGCACAGTATGCACTCAAAAAATAATTGATTAGAGTGATGTACACAATAATCCCTGGTATCAGCAGTGAAAATAGGCAGTAGTTGAGTGAGTTCAGACGCTTAGGTAAATCAGAATGAGCCTAACAGCAAATGGGCATGCAAATAGAACAAATGGCTATAGCGAACCTAATAGCAAAACCCCATGTCCACACACAAAATATCGGCAATACTTGAAAAATGTCATGCAAAAATGGATTGTTGCTTTATCTTGGGACACTGCACTGATAGGGAGCTCAATCATTTCTGTAGAGAAGGGAGTTAGTCTTGGAACAATGCAAGTGTGGCTAGGTGGAGAGAAATGTGTGGGCCCGATGGATTTTAATAAACTTGGAGAGACTGACTAGTATTCAAAACTAATCTCTCCCACATGTCTCAAGGGGCTTTATTGAATTTCTGTTAATGAACAACATCAGAAATTTTCACATATCTACATATGCTAGCCATTAATGACAAGAAATTTGAGTATTAATACATTGTCCCTTAATGCAATCAGTTTCAGGGTCAGACCTTCTTATAAACAAGACAGGAATAGAAACTATCTCAAGAGAAAAATGAGTCAGTATTCAAGACTTCAAAAAGACAGCAAGTATCTCAAGGGATTTTAAGGTACTTCCCTTATCTTGTCCCAGTTCAGATTGTGTCCATTACAAAGATTTTGAATTCACTGCCCAAGCTCCTGCCACTCCAAAAGCTACTCAGATTGAAAGAAGAGACATTTTCCGTATTGAAAGTGTGAATAATCCTCAACCACATTTTTTAGTCTCTCACTGCACAATTTTGATTAAATGAGACAAGATTGTGAATTATGGGCAGCCCAGTTCTCAGGAGGAGGCAAGAAAAGAGTAGAACAGATTGGTACTAAAAGTAGCTCCTGCATAGCCCTGAATAATTAAACCAGGAATTCATTCCTTAATTATTTCTTCATGTCTGCTCCAGCAGCTAGAGTTCTCCAGGTGTTTACTCGGAAAGATAAAAGCAGGTAAAAACAGAGGCAGTGATGAGGATGTTGACTAAAGGTGACTATACTTGTTCCCCCTTTGTAGGTAAATCCTCTTTACTGTTCTTGCATATCAATGCACTTTCAGGGTAATTTCCAGGAAAACAATAAGCCTTAATATCTTATCCTCCATGGAATCTCATTTCTTTCAGCCAGTCTTTTGCCTCCATGTCATCTACAGCAGCTTTAACATGAATCTCCAACCCTGACATATGATTAAGAATCATCAGTAACAGCTTGATCATTTAGTGCAATCCAAAAATTCAAATAGTGTTTGGGGCAAGAAGAGCACCACTTGCACTTCATGCTTCATCGTTCAATATGAACTGATAATGAAAATGTTTATTGATGACCAGGAACACAATAAAAGACACAGATATGCAAATCTTGTGATAGGCATCATTCAAGAAGTAGATCTCATACATGTCTAGAAATTGATTTATTGGAGGCATGATACTGGACTGGATTAACCACTGGTTTGACTCAATATAGCGTTTTTCATATTTTGGGTTGCTTTGGATAAGGAAATGTAACTCTTTTGTATTCACCAAGATCCATAGTACAAAGAAATGTTTGCAACTTATGGTGAATTGATTTCATCGCACAAAAAAATACTGCTAGTAAATCCCTCAGCTAGTAAAGCTATAATTAAACAGTCCAGAAAATGACACATCCTCTGATTTTGTTTATTTATAGACTATCACAACCTCCCTAGAAAGTGTTTCAATGAAACATCCCACACAGCATTCATTCATTTTCTCTTCTTTTAACAAGTCACCTAGAGAAGAGCAGAGTCATAGTGACATAGTTCTGAAAGATTCATGCAACATGCCTTTCATGTATTTGCACAGGGTTAGAATGAGGCAACCTGCCTTCCCAGTCAATCTTTTGCCCTCCCATCCCTCTCTCTCAATGCTTTAATTCATCTTTTCAAGAGAACATAATAATTGCCATTTGTGGGGAATAAAACAATGTTCCCATTCCACCTAGGCAATAAGGTAGTGCTCCCTTCTATGCTATCTAGGCATTTAGATCTGTACCCCGTAAGTACCTGCAATTCACCCACCTCCAACTGCAGAGTACTTAATACATATCCCTATACTCTCCCATTAGAAATTTTAATGTGTGCTTCCCCATCTAGATTGTGAGGTCCTTCTGGGTAGGGAGAGCATGTCTACCAACTCAATTGTATTGTTCTCTCCCAAGCACCCAGTACAGTCTTGGGAACACAGTAAGTGTGCAATAATTCCATTGATGGATTGACTGATTAGAGGAATACTGTGATAGTTTCCATCCCTGACATTCCATTTTCAGGGTAAAGGATGAACAAATTCATCTGGCTAAGTATTTCCTCTACATTCCCAACTTGACCTCTACTATTTCATTTTGAAGATCTCAACCATGAATGTCTTCAAAATCACCTTCAATGCAATGCTACTTATAATCACAATTGCTTCCAAGTTTATAGTTTCAAGTGCTACTCACTTAAAGTTGCTTAAATTGAATGGTGGACTCCAATAGAATAAGAGAGGCAAGGAACCTCACAAAAATTCAACAATATGAGCTGAGGTGGGTAAGAAAGAGGCTCATTCTAGTAAGAATGATTTAGATGGAGTGGCAAAGATTTTAATGATCGATAACCACCCATTTTTCCCCATTGGATTATAACCACATAGCAATTCCCAGAAACCCACACCTTTAAAATTACTCTATTGTTACAGAGTAATGGTATCACTGAGTCCCAGAATGTGTCAAACAGCAGTTTGTATTCTCCAAAATACTTTTCTGTTTTCCAAATAAGACTATGGATATGATAAAAGTGATTTATCAATGTTCAGAACAGGGTTTTAGAAAAATGAACGGAGAAATTGCTATCCGAGATGCCAAGTGTTGGATTGACCAATCTGCAATGGGATAAATTAAGTAACTTGTAAGGAATGCTAGGACAACGACAGCCCTATCAGAGCAAGGAATGCCAACTGTGAATACCATTGTTACCGGTGAATGGTTTGCACTCGCTACTTGTCATAACTTCGACTTCTCCGAGACTGGTTGAATGACAATTATTTTGGGATCAAAATACCAAATGTCACTAAGCAAGCAAAGCACTGCTAAACACCTTCATCTCCTCACAATCCTAATTAATAGGAAGCTTATGGAAATCATATGATAAAGTTGAGGACACGTACGACTAGTGATGGTGAACAAGAGAGAAGAAATTCAGTACTCTGCAGCTTGTTCTCAAACTAAGGCCTTGAGCGTGTCTGAATAGTGTACAGTTACAACTGAATCAGACAGAAAAATCTATTGCTAGATCTTGATTATCTGTGGCAGTGATAAATATAATCCATAAGCATGAATAACTGAAATTAATCAATAGCATTCATTAAGTGTCTGTGCACAAGCTCCGTACTAAGCATTTGGAAGAGGCAAAAAAGACAGTGTATTTGATCCCTGCTCTGAAATATTTTACAATCTAGCAGGCCCATATAATCCAGAAATTATCCAGTAATTTCAACCTCCCTTCTCACCATTCGAACACAAGATCTTCATCTATTTTTCATGTCCCTTATATGAATAAGAAGCAGGACATTCTGAGCAGAGAATTTTTGAAAGTTGGAAATTTATGAGGTTCAAAACCTGGCATTGACACTTACGTTTCCTGTGTCTTAAGATTTTCTCATTGATTAATGAGTACTTCAATTTCTTTGCTTACAGAATGGTGAATGTGAGCCTGTTGTTGGGTAGGGACCATCTCTATATGTTGCCAGCTTGCACTTCCCAAGCGCTTAGTACAGTGTTCTGCACACAGTAAGCACTCAATAAATACAACTGAATGAATGAATTAATGAATCTTTGCTGCACAAACCGCATCTACTCAAGTAAAGCCAAGTGGATGGGTGTGCAATTTTCTAATAAATTCAGGACTGGTCTCATAGACAACCTGGATAATTCAGGCAAGGTGTTTTGTTTTTTTTTTCCTCACAAAGAGCCAAACTGACTGTGGAACTGATTCTGAATTCCCTGGACATGTATTAAACTTGGTTTGTTCTGGCTGTAAACATAACCTTCTGTTCTGGTGAACACTTGGAAATGATGAGAATAATAATCATGTGAGGTAACTCAATCCATCAGGTTCTACAGTGTAGTGACACCTAGTCAGGATATCAGAAATTCACAGGAAACTCTGGGCTTCCTTGAACCAAGGGTGTGTGCTAAATAAATAGTGACTTTGCAAGGCAAGGTTGCAGAGGTGTGTTTTTTTTTTTTAAATAAGAAAGATCTATCCAATTTTTTTAATAGAATAGAAATTTGGTGTGGAAGAGAAACATGCCAATCAAGAGAAGTCAGCAAGAAAAATTACATTAAATTTATAATTACAAGCTTGGATTCTGTGATTCTATTACCATGTGCTTGAATCAGGTTTGAGGGCTCCTGAGTGCCTATGGGCACTGCAGCAGGCGACACTGATGTAAAACTCTAATCCTATAAATTGCTTTAATTTCTCTAATGAAGCAATGAATTATGGACCCTGGACAGTGTTACAAATGTTTCAGCAATCCAAGTTATTCAATATCTTTTGCAGTCTGTCTAATGCTCTTGGTCACGCTTTCCTCAATCCTTTTATCAAAGTGCATTTTGGAAAGGAGAATGTTAGGCTGTTAACCCTTCTCTTGTAAGTCAACAACAGTTTTAACAAAAAGTCCATTCAAATCAATGGATGCTAATAAGTACCTGGTATACAAATCACAGTAATACGTTTCCCCATTGACATGAGTGGGTAATGAAAAGCTTCAGGGTACACATTTGTCAGTCAATTTCTAATTGTAAAAGCTTTGAACCTTGTCTTTCCAATATACTGTGCTCAGGCAGTAAGGTCTAAGTTCCATTATGAAAATTCAACAAAACTCTTATCACTGACATTAAAATTATGATGGAAAGCTAAAATTGGGCATTCTCGGAGAGACTGTAAATGGACTTGAAAAATCCTCAACTGAAATAAAAAGTACACATATAACACTGCATTAGAGATTCCTGCAGTTGGAAGATGTAGAAGTTTTACTTTTTTAGAGTCATTGTTGAGCTGATTAGAAGAATGTTTTAACCAGGTATCACTGGGTATTTTAAAGATGGCTTTTTGTTCAGTGCTGTTGCCTGCCTTCCTCTACTTCTGGTTCAACAGCTGACAGCATTGTCTCTTAGCTCCTGTTCTGTTGTCAACTTGGATGAGCATAATCTGTGCTGTATGGAATAGGCCTTCCAAAGCAGTCAATCCGATGTCACTGATAGGTGTGCTCTGATCTCAGTGGCCTCCACTCTGAAGTGGCGTTGAGAACCTCAGGGGCTCAATGGAGGGAACTGATACAACAGTGCTTGGCACATGGTAAGCGCTTAACAAATACCATCATTACTATTTTTTATTATTATTATTATTAGTTCTCCATGGACTTTACCCAAAGGGGCAGGATGTGTCCAAGAACTGTTGTCAGGACCACCTGGAGGCCCTGGAGAAAGAATTAACCTGGCTCATCACAGTTACCCCTTGTGGCCCCTGAAGCCCCAGATTTCACTGATTCCTGGCAAATCCGGGGTACTCAATCAATCAATCGTATTTATTGAGCACTTACTGTGTGCAGAGCACTGTACTACGCGCTTGGGGAGTACAAGTTGGCAACATATAGAGACAGTTCCTACCCAACAATGGGCTCACAGTCTAAAAGGGAACTGCACTTTCATGGAACCACTACTCCCCAGCAGTGGTTCCATGAAAGTGCATTTTTATGAACAGTGATCCTGCTATTTGGTGACACTGTCACCACTGCCCTCCCCCCAAAAAAACCCAACACACACACACACACACACACACACACACACACACACACACACACACACACACAATGGAGTGGCACCTCAATGGGCTTTTGATCAGCAGGTGGACCCACCAAGCATAACCTTTCTAAAAGAACCAGTCAGAGGAAGTGACCCGTGAGTGGGCCATAAAACAATAGTTTTAACTGATAGAGTTTCATCAAAAAAGGTCACCTGAAAGTTTAAAAAATTTAGCAATTTGTAGTTTACTGGAACACACAGCCATATACACAATCATGAGGTGCAGCCACGTGTACCATAGTGAGGTACTGTCTCTAATGCACCGATGTTTACCTTTTATTTTAGTTTAGGGTTTCGCAAGTCCATTTACAATCTCTCAGGGAATATCCAATTTTAACTTTCCATCCTACTGTGCACCACTGGTAATTCACAGGGGTGATGTTTCCTGCTTAGGGCCTAAAGGAGGGCTACACTCTCCCTTCATGTTGAAGGGCAGGAGTGGGGTTTGGGCAGGGGGGTTGCAACTCTGACCATGACAAGGTTAAGCATAAGGCCATTAAAGTCTATGGCTGGCAATATTCCCATGAACTCCCAGTTTTCTCAACACATTACATGACCAAATCTCTTTTAATGGCCTCGTAACACCTACTAAATATAGATTCACATATGTTGTATAAAGAGAAGATACATTCTGTGACTATTTTAAATACATTCATTCATTCAATCATATTTTTTGAGTGCTTACTGTGTGCAGAGCACTGTACTAAGCACTTGGGAAGTACACATCAGCAACATACAGAGACGGTCCCTACTCAACAACGGGCTCACAGTCTAGAAGGGGGAGACACAACAAAACAAAACATTTTTCCTCTCACTTCTCTCTTTGAATCAGTGGGAAGCTGCCGGCAGTAAGCAAAATATCGAGATTCATCCCCAAACTAACTACCATTTGAAAATAATGTACAACCAAACTATTCTGATGCTGATGGGTTTCAGAACAGAACAAGAGTGAGCCAAATGGGAGAGTGTTTTTATGAGAGGATGAAAGAACACGCACCTACAACAGAGTTCTCTTCTCTCTTGGCTAAAAATGGTGTTTTCCAAAACAATGTAAAATATTCTTTCCACACTAGACCAATGTTACAATTTGTTTTCTTGCTTTAAATTTGTTCAAAAGAGCAGAGTCCCAGAAAATGGAAAATAACCTTTCTTGAGTGAGTTAACTTGTGTTTACAAAAATGTAGCAATGCTCTCCATTTGATAGCACCCTTGACAAATACCAAGCAACATTTTAATCATTGAGAGTTATTCACTGAACGAGAAACAAATGGAAATGAAGTAAAATAATTCAAGCAGATTAAAAAAATTGCTTGCGGCATAATATTTCTGTCTCTTTGGGGATTTTTTTTTTTTGCCTGTGGCTAAAACTTATCTGGGAAGCATCCTTCAAAATTTCTCTCAAGTGAACTGAAGTCAGTTTATACCCACTCAATGCTTTTGGAGGCCTAGGTTCCAGAAAATAAAGTATTTTACAGTAAATTCTAGGTATGAATATTCTTCATTCCTTTAGTCTTCTGCAAGACTCTCCCATGGAAGCACAGAGATGCCACTGCTTCCTCTCCATGCTTAGAGTAAAGGCAGCCCAAATACCATTAAAACTGATTAGTTCTACACAACAGACTGGCAAATAAGGCTCCCAGACTGACCGAACATAATAATAATAATAATAATAATAACATTTATTAAGCGCTTACTATGTGCAAAGCACTGTTCTAAGCGCTAGGGAGGTTACAAGGTGATCAGGTTGTCCCACAGGGGGCTCACAGTCTTAATCCCCATTTTACAGATGAGGGAACTGAGGCACAGAGAAGTTAAGTGACTTGCCCACAGTCACACAGCTGACAAGTGGCGGAGCCGTTTAACCCATATCTGCAATACAGCCAACTGCCGCACTGTAGGAACCATGCATTTTTCAAAGTGATTTACTTTCTTTCTTTTGAGCACTTACTATGGGTCAGACACTGTATTAAGCTCTGGGGTACATAGAAGCTGATCAGGTTGGACACAGTCCATATCCCACATGGGGATCAAAATCTTAATCTCCATTTTACAGATGAAATAACTGAGGCTCAGAGAAGTGAAGCGACTTGCCCAAGGTCACAAAGCAGAGAAGTGGAGGAGATGGGATTAGAACCCAGGTCCTTTTGTCTCCCAGGCCCCTGCTCTATTCACCAGACCATGCTGCTTCTCTACTTTCTGTTAGAAAGGACAGTTTCTAATTAAGAATGTTTTGCAGGGGCTTTAATTCTGAATGAATATTAAGGTAAATCCATAAGTTTAGAAGACAAAAGGAGATCCTTTCCCTGTCCTCCCTGAATATGAAATTTGAATCTGAATTATTAACAAAGAGAGCAACTTGGCTGTCAATGACTTTAAAAAAGGATAACAAAAGATGTCTTCCTTTCTAAAGCAGATTAACATACAGCTTAAGGTAATACGGCAATGACTTCACTTGCAGTGTTTTTGAATATAGTGCATGTTTTAAAACTAAAATGTGTTACCATGTTTTATCTGTAGATCTCACACCATTTTTGGATTCACAGTGCGGTCAACTTAGATTGCATGTTCTCATTAAGAGGGGAAGGCGGTGCTTGCCTTTGCTTTTCGACACCCAAAGGAGAATTAAAGCAGACTGTCCATCTACGCTTGACAAAAGAGTTTCCATCACAATGAAGATGTATTTTAGAATATTAGTCAATGATGAGTTCAACCATAAAAATGTTTGGAATATTCTAATAATTAACCAACAGAAATGTATCGGTCAGGAGATTGAAACCCTGCTCCCCTAGACACAGTGTCCTATCTCTCTGGTTGTATATATTATTCTCTCTGTTTCTTATGCTTTTATGGTTTCATCTTTATGTGTCACTCTCTGGTCCCCTCTGCAATCCCTTGTTCTTAAATTGCAATTCCTTTGAGGGACCATGTCAAATTTTCACCTGCACTCAGTACAGGGCTCTGCACATAGTAATAAAATGCCATTACTATTCTTCACAAGAGTTGCCTGAGCCTTTGGAAATGCAGTTACTTTAGGCTTATCCCCTATTTTAATATTTTTCATTTGCAAGCAGCTTTCTTGAGAAATTATAAACAATAATACAGTAGTCATATGTGCCTTCCAATGGCAAATTAACAATCAATCGTATATAGTGAGGGTTTACTGTGTACAGAGCATTATTCTAAGCACTTGGGAGAGTACAAAGCCACATAACAGATACATTCTCTGACCAAATATTCTACCCTCTGGTTGTTGGAGATTCCAAACAGCAAATGAAGTTCTGAATACCAACTGATCGCAGGATGCAAATTATGCCAATTTTGATTGCTACTTGGGCCAATTTTGAAGATGTGCGGCAGGTTCTGAGAAAACCTTTGACCTCTTGTCGAAGATAGGTTCAGTGCAGTCATTTCTGTTTCCCTTTCAAAAAGAGAACATTGTATGTTTTGGTACTGATCCCTGAGGAAATGGAATGTGGCAGCTGCAGTTACTTACATGATTACAATCACTTTTCTTGGCAGGCTGAAGGTATTGAATGACATTGCCATTTTGGCCTTAACCTCCTAATCCATCAGGTGTATTTATTGAGCCCTCACTGCATGTAGAACACTGAACTAAGATTTGGGGAGATTACAACAGAAGAAGCAGATATAAATCCTTCCCTCAAAGTGCTTCTGTACCTATGTGCTACCGATTCAAGCGCACAGGTGACACAATGAGGAGGGACAATAGGATGGAGAGATGAGAGATAAGTCAGATAAGGCTTCCTGGAAGAGATGTGATCTAAGTAAGCCTTTGAAGATGGGGAGAGTGGTGGAAGTGCTGATATGATGGGAGTATAGCATTTTTCCTTTAACTCATACGTCATTATGAGAAACATATGGCTCCCTCCTGGGAAAACAGCACAACAATGTTAAATACCATTTTCTACAGCCTTGCCATGTGGGCAATCCTGACTAAAACAGAAAATTCTACAGGAAATTTCAGGAGGAAATAATACTAGTTCATGGTGTAGGCACTTTGCTTGTTGAACTTCACGTGTACTGAATTTCCAGAGACCATAAAACTGGGAAGCAAAGAGCAGCACATATATGGTTTGCATTTGCTTTATGGTGAAAGATATTATATAGAATGAGTCTCATGAGGGACAGGGACTGTGTCTGACCCGATTTACTTGTATCTTCCCCAGCTCTTAAAACAGTCCTTGATACATAGTACACGCTTAATATAATAACAATGTAAGAGTCTCCAAATGATGCAGAGTAAGTAACTGGTGCTACTTGAGTTCCACATTAAATCCAAACAACACTTCACTGCCTTTTATAGGGGCGTTTACCATGTTCTTGAAGACATTTAGAAATAAGATGTTATTACCGCATTTCACAGATCAAACACAGAAACACCACAAACAAAATTGAAATCATTTCACCAATGTCAAAGCCTAACTCCTTTCAGGATTTGTAATCAGTCATGCATCCTTGCATTGGTGATAGCTGCATCACCATTAAAGAGTTTCTGAACCTCCAACAGCATGCTTCTTCAAACAACCTTTAAAGGAAAGACTTTTACTGACCTTCCTGCCTCCTGTCTCTTCCCACTCCAATCCTCACATCACTCTGCTGCTCAGATTACTTTTCTAAAAAAATAAAATAAAATTAAGTTATTTTCTCCACACTCCTCAAAAATTTCCATTGATAACCCATCCACGTCACCATCGACTTTAAAGCACTCGATCAGTTCACTCCCATCCTATCAACTTCCTGATCTTTTACTGCAACCTACCCCTAAGGCTTCTTACCTCTAAGGCCAATCCAGTCATCATACCCCAGTCTTGTCTATCTGACCACAATCCTCCTACCCATGTCCTCCCATGGCACAAGAGGTCACAAAGCAGACAAGTGGTGGAGCTGGGATTAGATCCCATGTCCCTCTAATTTCCAGGCCTATGTTCTATCCACTATGCCATGCTGCTTCTCTTTTCTTAATGGAGGGGGAAATACATATGAATGAATTCTTACTGCCCTTCAAGAGCTTACTGTTCCCTAGAAGCATTGAGCAACACTCTGAAGGGAGTAAGAGCCTAGGGCCTGATGGTGTACTCATTATGACTTGTAAAATGTTTACATGACATATAACAGTCACATTTCAGAAGAACACAAAGCTAAGAAGTGTCAGGGGTAGAAGCAAACCCTACAGCCTTAAACGACTAGGAAGGGCAAACAGGAAAACATTTTTTTTTTAAGAAAAGCATTTGAGCCCAATTTTTATTACAACCAAACATGTTTTTCCAGAGAAAAGCAGGAAAATGTACGCTAAAGAGACTATAATTTATACATTAAATAAATGGTTTAGATACCCCTGAGTAACTAGTCAATTACATTATAGTACTTAAACTCCAGAAGATTTCTAATTATGAATCGCTAAAATTGCTTTTAATTTACAAATCCTTTATGCACAGGATTCTCAAGTTGAAGGGTAAAGGCTAAAAAATATAATAATATGGAAGGCAACTTAAATTGGTTCAGTAATTCCATAATTATAAGGGCCAATGCAGGGCAATTTCTGTCCTGTAAAGGCAGCATAATATGCTCCAGTTAACATTTAGATAAATTTGTGAAATTGCCAGGTTATTTGGAAAAATTGAGAATTACAAAAGAAACTTAGCAACAAAATCAGTGGTTCCAGATTAGTTATGGAGGAACCTCTGCCAAAGGGTAATGATAACTTCATCCTTTAGCAGTTAAACCAAGATCTACCATAAACTCTTTCCAGGGGGCAGGTAGAATGCTCCAGATTCCCAAGAATCTGCTCTCAACTCATGGAGAGTCAGGAGAAATTCAAAATCTACCCCAGATGCTCAACAGAGAGTAGGTTTAAGAGGAGTTCAGATGAGTGGAAAGAGCACTGTCCTGGGAGTCAGAGGACCTGGGGTCTAATTCCAATTCTGCCAATTGCTATCTGTGTGACCCTGGACAAGTCACTTAACTTCTCTATGCCTCAGTTTCCTCAACTGTAAAGTGGGGATTCAGTACCAGTTCTCCCTCCCACATAAGACTGTGATCCCCATGCAGGACAGGGACTGTTGTCGATCTAATTGACTTGTACCTATCCCAGAACCTGGAACAGTGTTTGACACATAGTAAGTGCTTTACAAGTGATAATAATACTTCTGGTATTTGCTAAGTGCTTTCTATTTGCCAGGTACTGTACTAGGCACTAGGGTGGATACAAGCAAATTGGGTTGGGTACAGTCCCTGTCCCACGTGGGGCTCACAGTCTGATCCCCGTTTTACAGGTGAGGTAACTGAGACATACAGAAGTTAAGTGACCTGCCCAAGGTCACACGGCAGACGAGTGGCAGAGCCAAAATTAGAACCCATGACCTTCGGGCTCCCAGGCCTGTGCTCTATCCACTAAGCCATGCTGCTTCTCATAACATAAAACAAAAGATGAGAGATACATAGTGGGTTACTAGAAGGCAACTTAGGAATGAATGCAAAGAGAAAATACAGAGGCTCTAAGAAGGCACGCAGCGTTATATAACATTAAGATGGGTTTCACAGAATGCAATCATCACAGTGTTCCTCCAGCTAACCTAATGCTATTATCAGAGACACAAAATGGACTAAAGGCACCATTGGTCTAATTCAGTTAGCGACAGGGCTTATGATTTTAAGATGCAAGTAAGAAATGAAAGCATTGGGCGTAATCACGCATCCAGTGAAATTTTTAAGGAGAAAATTAAGTTATTAAAAATTTGAGGTTTTTTTTTCATTTGATTCTAATGGTCCAAAAGATTCTGGTAACTTGGGCACATTTTATTCTATGGTGATATTGAATGGTATCTTACAACGTGGCTTATCGGCAAATGGATTTTGCTGACTGATTGACTATAAGCCTCCACCGGGACATTAGAATAGATTTACTGACAAAACTTGAAAGTGTTGTTAGTGGAAATTTATGCTTAAAAAACATGAAAAACAAGAAATAAGAAAAAAAGGATCTGGAGTTCCAATCAGGAAGACCTATTGATTAAATCAGTCTAATTGAGGTCATCTAGTCCATCCCCCTGCCTGCATCTCTAATATCTCATAAACATAGCCATTTACTCTCTTTCCAAACACCCCCAGAAGAGAACACCACTATGACCACCGCTTCTTCCCTTGGTATTATACTCCACAATCTCACAATCCTTAGAGCCAGACAGTGTTTCCTCAAATTGAGCCTGAAATCCCTCCTGCAAAATTCATCTTATTCTCTCTTACCCTGAACAAGCAGAAACAGAAGAGTGGCTGACCGCTACCAACACAATACCACTTGATAGACTTTCAGTGTCATTAGTAATTAAGCCCTTACCCTTCTCTTTTCAGGATAAATACCTGTGGTTCTTTCCATTTTTCTCAGAGTGCCTATTTTCTCCCACAGTCAGTACTACACAAACACACATCTCTAGCCTCTGCCTTTGTGGATACTAAAAAAGGAAGAGGAGAGTAGGAGAGGAGATTTCTCTGCAAAAACAGAGGAAGCACACATATTTCAGAAAGATTCACACAGGTCAAATGCCTAAGTAACCTACTCAGAAATCTCTTTATTTTGCTCCCGCAGACCAAATTTGCAGAAGTCACACTTCAACAGTTAAGGAAGCAAAGAATTAGACTGGATGGAAGGAAAGCCCACCAAAAGCCTAATGTGAAAGAATAAGTGAACAGGTTTGCTGGAGCAGGAAAATAGCACAAGGGTTTTCATTGCTGTCCCTTGGATTCTTCATCCATATTTCATTCTGGGCAATACCTTGAATTACCTAAACCACGTACCAAATAAAGATGATCTAGTGTTCTGCATGCCTGAACATCTACTCTGGAGTGAGGTAAAATGAGATGACCACAAAGTATACAGAAATACAGCAAAAGATTCAATGCATGACATAGCATTGCGCTGCAGCTACTGAAGGCCATGAATTGAGAGTTCTCGGTAGGCATGTTAGTCAACCATAAATCAGTCACGAGGTATCTAATTAAATCAATCCATAGTATTTGTTGAGTGGCTACTGTTTTCAGAGAGAGCATTGTACTAAATGCTTGGAAGAGTAGAGTTAATATTCATAACTCCTGCACTCAAGGAGTGCATAATCTAGTAAATACTATTTACTACCACTACTATAGTATGCCACAAGTAAACACCAGTAGCAGGGTGTTTTCTCATAAAATTATATCAAATTTCATTTATTCAGAATCCACAGCCAAGTAGGGACTAAGGAGGCATCCTGTTTCTAGAGAAATCTGGCTCAACACTCTGATCATATCTGGGGTCAAACCTAGGAAGCCGCTGCTTCTGCAATTAGAATTTTTTTTTTTTGTTATTTGTTAAGAGTGCCAGGCACTGTAATAAGCACTGGGGAAGATCCAAGCTAATCATGTTGGACACAGTCCATGTCCCATGAAAGGCTCACAGTTTTAATCCCCATTTTACAGATGATGCAACTGAGGTACAGAGAGGTTAAATGACTTGCTGAACAGCAGACAAGTGGTGGAGCTGGGATTAGAACCCAGGCCCTTCTGACATCTATCCAGGCTTTGGCTCTATCCACCAGGCCATGTTGCATCTCAATTTATGCCTTCTCTGCTTCCAATTATGTTTCTATGATGGTTCAAAGTTTTTACCTGCTGTGTGACCTTGGGCAAGTCACTTAATTTCTTGGTGCTTCAATTTCCTCATCTGTAAAATGAGGATTTAATATCTGTTTTCCCTTCCCCTTAGACTGTGAGCCCCATGTGTGACAGAGCCGTGGCCAACCTGATTATCTTGTATCTACCCCACTATTTAGTACAATGCTTAGCAATTGTCAATGCCTTAAATATACCACAATTATTACCTTCAATGAAAAATGGTGGGAATCTAAAGAATTGGCCGTACTGAAAAAAATCATTCCAAAAAGCACCTTGGGCGTAGAGTAGGTCATTGCGGCAATAAAACCTACGAAGCAGGTTTTATTGGTATAGTCCATTCGTTAAGCGTAAGATTTAGGGGTTTTCTGGGGATTTTGTCAGTTAATCAATCATATTTATTGAGCACTTACTGCCTGCAGAGCACTGTACTAAGTGCTTGGGAGAATAGAATAGAGAATTGCTAGACATATTTCTTGCCCACAAGGAGCTTAGAAAACAGTTTATGTGGAATTTTTTAAGGTTTTGAAAACAACCAAAACCTTAAGGGTGGAAAAAATAAAAACTTTAGAATGAGTGGAGGCATACTGGGTAGAGAACAAGACTTTTGATGTGTCGGATGGGGTATTTATTTTTTAAGCCGCACTTATTTAGAGGGGAGGAAGACTGAGTAATATGTGCCCACTTGCATTAGGGTAACTAGATAAAATGTCATTAAAAAAACTCTTTCAAAAATTGCACGGAGTATTATCACACCCAATTTCATTTTACGTGTTTGATATATTACCTTATTCAGAGTGGGACACTCTTCTCAAACATTTGCAAGACAATTTTTACAAGTCCCTAAATTGGAAAGACTATGCTCTTCCTTCATAATTTTCCAAGAGTTTACCACAGTCTCCTGCTCCCAGTTGATGCTCAATAAATTCTAGGGATTGACAGCTGGTGAACAATTATAATTCCCCAATGGATCAGAGCAAAGATTTCTTCAGCAACACGGCGGCCACACACCAAGCAGATCAGGTCAACGTTACAAAGTCTGCTTCTCTAGCTAAAGTTTCATCAATTGAGGTCAGTCAGGTTTTAATGAAATTTGCAACTCTTTGATTCAGACTTCCAAAACATATTTGCAGCGCTTAAGTATAAAACTTTAAAACCTACTATAGCATAAAAAAGTCCCTTTTGGAAAAACTGCAATTAGAAAATAGCTGACATTTTCAGTGTGTGTTGTCATGATACACCAATTCTCTATATGCACAGTGAAATGAGATACAACGAGACAGGTACTATCAAAACAGGAGAGTGGGCACCAGCTTGACCCTTACAGTCATTATTCATCAAGAGGGAACATAGAAAACTTCCACTTTGCTCATTATATTCCTTCTGATAATGCAGTTCATAAATTAAATTATCCAGATAGCAGGCTCGCTAGGCATGAATTATTATTCCTTTTCTTTCTGTAGTTGTGACATGAACATCTTTCTAGCAAGTTTAGTTTTTGTAGGTACAATTTTCTAATATCTATGTATAGCAAGGAAAGAGTACAGATTTTTTGGATAACCTTCAAAACAATCGTACTAATTGAACTTAGGGGAATCACAAAGCCCACGAACAATTTCTGAACTTCGAGAGTGCTAGCATTATTCAAAGTCAGTCTATGCTACTTGCTTCATCATAGACACTATTTCAAATCGTATATGTGTAGGTAAGAAATTCAGAGAACTTTCCAATCATCTAATCCATCCTCACTATCCAAGTGTTGTGTACGAAACTAATGCCTGGAGCATGATGGAACTTTACTGAATCTATGTAGAAGGGCAGCAGCAGCAGACAAAATTGCAATTGGCTAGTCCTCCTTTCTTACATCCAAATTCTAGACCCTCACTATTAAAACTTACAGTGCTTTTTCCGGTCCCTGCTAGGAGGTAAATTTAAACAATTCCGAAGGTCTTTGTGGGCAGGGACTGTGTCTACCAACTCTGATCTACTATACTTTCCCAAGCATTTAGCACTTATAATACTCTGCACACAGTAACCACTCAATAAATATGGTTGATTTATCGATTGCATTAAAGAAAACATTTTTCCCCATTCCTCTAGGAGACCACTGTATAGAATGAAAGCAGCAAGGCTATTGTAAGACTTCACATTTCAAACTCCTCTTAGATTCCATGTGATTTCTGAGTTAGGAAGCCTATTATATAATTATAAATATTGTAGACTATTGCCAGAAGCTGTGCTTTTCATTCCAATGATGATAATGATCATGATGATGATGCAGCTAAAAACCACAGAGCTTTATCAGCAACAGGCTATAAACTGTGCCATTCACTTAAACAATGTACTGAGATGGATTGGATATCACTTTATAGCATACTAAAAAATTACTTGAACTGGAGGTTTACATAGACACATAAGCTGACAACCAACCAATATCTATATCTCATGACACCCCCTGTAACTGCGTGACTTAACATCATCTGTTAATCATTCATTACTAATGCATTTTATAACATCCTTTATAAAAAGTCATTAAAGGCTGCAGCTGCATGTGGTAATTGTTTCCTAAATAGAAAGACAGCATTTATAAATGACCTCCTTGTTCAAATTACTGACATGCAGCCTACAGACTCTTTGTTGAAAGCCAGAAATCTTTTATTCTTTAAAAACATGCTAAGTAATTCACTGGATGCCAAGTAGCATCTCAGGCCTTCCTCTGGCCCGGCTCCAAGCACACAACTCCTGTGTGCATTTGTAATCTTTCAAATATGGACTCGAAACACTCAGAAATTTTATCTATTCAAGTGTCAACTTGCTCTCAGGAATTCAATTTCTTAAGAAAGATCATGACTGATGATGAACAAACCTTAAAAAAACCTAAGCCAAATCTTTTGGGACCTCATGCTGAAGCTAAGGATCTCCTAAGAGCCAGATTTCTCTTGACACTTCTCTTTGATAGAGCCATATAAAGGTGAAACACAAGATTACAAGTAGAGTCGGTATACTAAGAGCTTAGTCCTCCCATTACTGGATTGGAGGGGGGATAGCTATGTAGCATTTGGCCATATAATTTTCTCTGTATAAAACTGAGATGCTGTGGAAATGTATAAATCCCCTTCATATTGGAGTGGCATCTAGAGCTGCTATCTCCATGGAAGCAATAGGGGCTATTGTCCATGTGAATTTCCATTTGGTAAGGCCCTATTCACCCCCACAGCTTTTCTGAGCTAGATTCCTAGGGCTGCTCAGTTTGGGTCTCTGTCTCTGATAAGACAAGACTGCTCCTCAACAGAGCTGAAAAGAAAAAGTGTGGCCTGGTGGAAAGAGCTCGGGCCTGGGAATCCGAGGACCTGGTTCTAAATCCCAGCTCTGCTACTTGCCTGCTGTGCTACACCGGGAAAGTCACTTAACTTCTCTGTGCCCCAGTTTCCTCACCTGTAAACAGGGATTCAATATCTGTGCTCTCTCCTTAAACTGTGAGCCCTATATGGCACAGGGACTACATTCAATCAGATTGTTTCATGTCTCCCCCAGGATTTAGTAGAGTGTTAGGTGCATGGTACTTAAATACTATGATTACAATTATTTAAATTCACAGTAATAATGATAATAGAAGAATCAAAATCAGGTCTTTCTGACCCTTTATCTAAAGCCAGCCTGTCAAACTGAAGTCTCTTCCCTCTTACTTTTATTTACCTCTAGAGCCCCCTAAAACTCCTGCCTGCTTTTCATCCCATACTCAGTATGGCAAGTTGGTACCCATGGATACCAACTCTTTTTCAATATGGTATTTTGCATCATTACCATTTTGAAAAATAATATGTGAACAGAAAAGGGACAATAAAAAGCTAGACTGGATTTGAGGGGCAGGGGTTAATTTATTACTTTGACCAGAGTCGCTCATCCATTCATAACCATTACTGTCAAACCCTTACTATTACTGAAATTTTTGGCACTGTGACTTCAAAGTCACTGCTGTGTAATTTGGACTCTTTCTATATTTAAATGAGTAGAATAATATGCAATATTGCAAATGCTGTCATTAGTTGTGAGAACTGAGTAGTAATTCTGAAAGGGAGAGATATCCTTAGATATTAGTACAGGGAAAGAATGGAGGAACAGATTCTGAAAGTAGCCAGGGGACTGGACCTGGTGATTTTCATCAAGTCTTTACATTCTCTGAAAGAGACTAAAGGTCTCTAATCTAATTAGCTCTTCCCCTCCCACAACATTCCCAACCGGGGAAAAAAACCCAAACCTCACCATTACTACTTTATCTTTGAATCCCAAGGAAGGTAAAAGAGGGGAGTAGCATGGCCTAGTAGAAAGAACATAGGACTGAGAGTCAGGAGGCATGAGTTATCTCAGTTCTGCCTCCTGAAAGCTCGGTTACCTTGGGCAAGTCACTTAGCTTCTCTGTGCCTCAGTTTCCTTATCTGTAAAATGGACAAAAACATCCATTCTCCCTTCCCACTAGATTGTGAGCCTCATGTGGGAAGTGCATCTGATCTGATTGTATCTATCCCAATGTGTGGTTCATAGGAGGTATTTAGCAAACCCCACAATTACTATAATACCATATCTCTCTCTTTTTTTTTTTCCCAAAGATCATCCTACCAATATGGAGGTCTAGCTATATGGGTAAGTGTGGCTGAAAAGAGAGGAGCCAAAAGCAGAGGTTAAAAGAAGACTCAGTTCTTCCCCTCAGAGGACTTACAAGGACATTTTGTCACACAATTTAAGGAAAGAAAATAGCCCAAAATGAATAAAAAAGGATTAGAGGAAAAAGCAGACATGTTTCTACTTCACCATAGTCCCTCAAAAGGGACTGATGTGGTAGGTCATCACCATTTCTCTTCAGAAGTAGACAAGCTAAATGTTTTCCAAAATTTATGTGCAGAATAATTCTCAGCAGGTGTATTTGGGTGTTCTGAACAATAGCTGACCCAACTAAATTTGCTTACAAGTGACATCCCTTCGGTATCACCCCTTTCTTTTGTTAGCATAACTTGATAGGGAAAAAAAAGGCCATGAGATTTATAGGCTTAAGGGAGTTTCACTTCTCTGTAACCCAGAAGAGGCCTAAGAAACAAACGACCCCACTGAAGTGGTACAGGCTAATCATATGACAGACCATTTTGCACCATGTCCCCCCCAAGATCCCTCTAAAACAAATGGTACAATAAGCAGTGGCTCTCTTGCATAGCTACTGCAATGGTCTCCTTGGCCACTGCATATGTCCTTTTGATGCTAGCCATTTCTGAATATGAAAGAAAAAAACCCACAAAATGTTCTGATACTGAAATTAAATTGAAGGTCATACCATGAATATTTCATCTTAAGATAGTCTCTGGGTTACATTAACATCAAACTTCTAGGAGCAAGTAGCTAAATGAAATCGAAGCCCAAGAGCAATCTCCTGAGAATGCTGTCACATACAAGCAGGTGTCGGACTTTTGGTTGTGAGGAACTACTCTGCTATCCCATCATTTGAGTTGATAATCCTATGGGAACAATTAACCATACAGGTGCATTTATCTTTCACTATCTAAGGTAAAGATACCTCCTGGGCAACATTTCCTTGCTATACATTCCACTGTTGACTAGGGCTTTTACTTGCAATTCATTCGTTCAATCACATTTATTGAGCACTTACTGTGTGCAGAGCACTGTACTAAGCCACGTCCCCTTACCCCACAGTGAGAAGATGGAGCAACCAAGAAGACGGGGAGTACTTGTTCAGGTTAGGTCATCAGTGGTGAAGATTTCTGGCCGACAAACCACCCAGGGCATCAACTCACATGGTGGGCAGGCCTAAGTGGCAATCCGAAAATAGCCGGCAGCACACCAACTATAGTCCTTATGGCATGACAATATTCAGAATGGGATGACCAGAAAGTGTGAGGTTACCATATCTGGTAGCCTTTAAAGGAGGATCCTCCATGTATCTTCTAAAGCATGAATTTAGCAATTTTTCTGACATGGAAATTCATACCATTGCTGCTACAAATTATTATTTTTGTCAAGTTTGAGAACTTTGAATGAATTAGCTTTTTCAGAGTCATCTTTATTTTGTTGTTGTATCATGTTTCCATTATGCTTCTCTGACACACTCCAGAATACCCGGTAATGTCTGTCCCAAATGGAATAGTTCCCCAATTAAATTTTACTGAGAAACTAAGTGCTTTGTACAATTAGCTCATGGGTAGGCTCAGAAATCCTCCTTTTTGGTGTTTAAATGAAGTGCAAGTATATGAAAAACTCAAAAACCTTTGTTGCTCTTTTTCCTGATGAGAATGCCTTTAACCCAGCATTTTAAGGACCAGTTAAAATATAATCTTAGAAATTAATTCTATATTCACCCAACTAATAGGTAATTTCTATTCTGTTCCAAGAGTTGGCGAAAAGTAAGACAGCATGAAGGGCCTTTGTATTTGAAGTCCATAAATAAGCCACCATCCCCATGTATAAAGCTCTCTTGCCCATTGGACATCATAATTATATAAACTCAAGCTTCTAAACATCTTTACCTTTCAAAACCCTATAGTTTCCTCCATCTCTTACTATATGAGGAATATTTTACTATCTCCTTTCTAGCCCAATATCTTTGGGGTTTTAGGATGCAACAAACCGTATCCAAATATTCAAGATGAGTAGAGCGCAACTTGAGTTCACGCAGTACTGATAGCCATATCATTTGTAAGGAATGTTACTAAAATACTTTGATTTTATGTAGCTTTTTCAAAAAAGCTCCAAATGCTTTAGAAAGGTTTTCTCATTAATCCTCAGCACTTTTATGCTTTTGCTGAAAGATGCTGGACTATTTTCTAAGGGTTGGTGTAGTTCATTTAATTGCTCAAATTACCTGAATACATGAGATCTGTATACTGTCTTCGGCAAATGGTAAGCACTCAACCACTTATTTTAATATATTAATTTTTGTACTCTAAAAGCAAAACAAGTAGAGTACTATTTCAAGACTAAATTGGACAGTTGCTGAGGCATTCATATAAAGCTAAAACCATTCCCTGACACTTTTAGGTGCCATAAAATATGTTTTGTTGATTACATGTGATGAATTTGTTCCAACAAACTGTCGCTTAGTGATGCAACTCCTTTTCATTAGCGTTTCACTTCTAATGGAAATTCTCTCCCTTTCAGAAAGGCATCGATAATGTGAAGCAAGTAATTGTTTTCAAAATTACAGCCCTTGCTGAAACGGTTTATATAATTCAACACTTAGTGAAATTAAACATCTTGGCCACGGCATCCAATGAAGAGCATTAGATTACCAGGTAATATCTTAGTGGTAGCTCTCTGAGCTGCACCCTAACTGTACTTTGCAGTGTCAATGCACTAGTTAAAACTGAAGTATCTAAAAGGGCAAGTTATAGTCACTGATGAAATAATGTCAGCGGGTCTTGTGAAACTAGCAGTCCAAATGGCTAGAAATGTAGGCTTCCCTAAGGAAGTTTGACTAACCTGGGATGTACCAAGGATACAAATGCATGCTTGTTTGTATCCAACTCAATCTCTAACTTTCCCTGCTTTTCCAGTCAAGCTACACTCAGGCACTCCCGAAAATCCCATGGGCTGGTAGCCACGAAAAGTAGAACATATTTTGCAAATGTGGGTTCGATTCCATTATTTTATGGTATTTGTTAAGTGCTATTTACCAGGACTGTACTAAGAGCTGGGGGTAGACACAAGTTAATCAGTTTGGTCACAGTCCATGTCCCACATGGGGTTCACAGTCTTAATCCCCATTTTAATCCCATTTTGTAAAACCTAGATAATTCTCAGACGATCATCAAAAGCGAGACTAAGAAAGAAGCTAAGAAAGAATCCAGAGGCCATGATCAGGATTTAAGGAAGGAGTGGAGTAAGCCACTATGTGCAACAATTACAGCTCAGCAACAGCTACTCCACCTGGAGTGCTGAAGAAAGCACTTCTCTGACGGCTCAACTGTGCTGTGCCCTGTAGCTGAAAACTGCCTAACCAGCAGAGCAGGCTAAAAAGGAAGAGAAAAATGTCAACAAGTTGATGTTTCACAAAGAGTTTAAGTAACTTTGTAGGCAGAAGGGAAAGAAGGTAGAGAAGGGATGCTAGAAGGTAGAGCCAGTAGCATTAGGGTGGACATACAACTTGCATTCGGCCTCTCAGGGTCGCACCTGCAGAGTTTCCAGTACTCTCCCAGTCTCGACCATGGGAGGGAGAGTCAAGCAGAAGCATATCATCATCATCAATCGTATTTATTGAGCGCTTCCATTCTACTCCTAGCCTAGGCAGTGGCTAACGAGTGGAAGGCAATCTGCTACAAGTCAAAACTCATCTGTGCTGGACAGCAGCAGCATGGGAGAGAGTCAAGTGTGGAGACTCAAGTTTACCGCGCAGAAGAAGGCAGTGGTAAACCACTTCTGTATCTTTACCAAGAAAACTCTACCGATACATTACCAGAATGATTGCAGATGGAGATGGGGCATTCTGGGAGAGATGTACCCATGGGTCAGAGATGACTCAACAGCATAAGACAAGAAAAGGCCACTTGCATTGCAAATAAAGGAATACTTTTTAGACTCTTTAGCACTCTGGCAGGCCGGTTCAATGTCCCAAACCCACAAGTCTCCCAACATCCTCAATTTTGGAGTGGTTTGGCTGCCATTCCAGCTTCTTCCTGTCCTACTCATTCATTCAATCGTATTTATTAAGTGCTTCCTGTGTGCAGAGCACTGTACTAAGCACTTGGAAAGTACAAGTCGGCAACATATAGAGACTGTCCTTACCCAACAACGGGCTTACAGTCTAGAAGGGGAAGACAGACAATGAAACAAAACATGTGGACAGGTATCAAGTCATCAGAATAAATAGAAGTAAAGCTAGATGCACATCATTAACAAAATAAATAGAATAGTAAATATGTACAAGTAAGATAGAGTAATAAATCTGTACAAACACATATACAGGTGCTGTGGGGAGGTGAAGGAGGTAGGGCACGGGAAATGGGAAGGAGGAGAGGAAAAGGGGGACTCAGTCTGGGAAGGCCTCCTGGAGGAGGTCAATTATCTCTATATACTCCAAACTTTTCTGCCTACCAGTTTGTAAACCTCCATTTCATCTTTCTGAAACCCCAGATTACACCAACTAAATTCTTCTCTGAAAATTTCTTGGATGGGGGGAGGTGCAAAGACCATGCCAAGGGCAGTCATTGGGTCAAAGTGCCTTCTGTGGGATAGCTGTGAACTTCTGGGTAGACAAGCTCAGCCAATAAACCATCCTATGGCATAGATTGAGCATTGAGGCTGCTATTATACCTTGCGTGGGC
Organism: Tachyglossus aculeatus; assembly: GCF_015852505.1. NCBI lineage: Eukaryota > Metazoa > Chordata > Mammalia > Monotremata > Tachyglossidae > Tachyglossus > Tachyglossus aculeatus. The sequence continues at coordinate 13,867,192 of NC_052090.1, read as the reverse complement.
CACCCACTGGTCCCCTCCTCCAGATAATAATAATAATAATAATAATAATAATAATAATAATGTTGGCATTTGTTAAGCGCTTACTATGTGCCAAGCACTGTTTTAAGTGCTGGGGGTGGGTACAAGGTAATCAGGTTGTCCCACATGGGGCTCACACTTTAAATCCCCATTTTACAGATGAGGTAACTCAGGCATAGAGAAGTTAAATGACCTGCCCAAAGTCACACAGCTGACAGTGGCGGAGGTAGTATTCGAACCCATGACCTCTGACTCCCAAGCCCGTGCTCTTTCCACTGAGCCACACTGCTTCTCTAAGGAGGCCCAGGGTTCTCCTGGGGATGCCAGGACTGGGCCCCCGTCGGTTCTGCGAGCTAAGCGTGGATCAGTGGAAAGAGCACGGGTTTGGGAGTCAGAGGCCATGGGTTCTAATCCTGCCTTCACCACTGGTCAGCTGTGTGACTTTGGGCAAGTCACTTCACTTTGTGCCTCAGTGCCCTCATCTGTAAAATGGGGATTAAGACTGTAAGCCCCATGTGGGGCAATCTTCTTAGCTTGGCTCTACCCCAGCGCTTAGAACAGTGCTTGGCACATAGTAAGCGCTTATTAATGGGTGATGAATAAAGGATGCCAAGATCAATGCATCAGAGACAAAGAGGACAGCCTCTGGGGAGCTGTCCCAGCAGGGATCCAGGCGTGTGAGGCCGGAGCAGGGAGAGTGCATCCGCTTTGCTAAGCAGCCAGGAGGGACCAGGGATTTGGGATTAAATCTCCACCTCTCCCCGCATCCTGCACACACACAGGGAAAGACTGCCCCTCTGCCCCCAGAGAGGGAATTGCCGCCATCCTCGGGAGCATCTTCCACTGGAATCAGGCAGGAGGGAGGTGGAGCTGTGTGCTGCAGACAGGGATGAAGACCGTGGGCAGCCAGGGGCAGCCACTGGGCACCCATCACCCCTGTTCGGTGGGAACAGCAGCCCAGGCTTGCTTGGGAGAGGAGGCGGGAAGGTTTCCCCCCGAGGGCCCATCTCCCATCCCATTAGTGCTGCCAATCTTTTCTTAGTGACATACAGCACTTGTACATATTTAGCACTCTATTTTATTTGTACATAAATACTATATTTAATTTATTGATGATGTGTATATAGCTATAATTCTATTTATTCTGATGGTATTGACACCTGTCCACTTGTTTTGTGTTGTTGTCTGTCTCTCCCTTCTAGACTGTGAGCCCGTTGTTGGGTAGGGGACGTCTCTATATGTTGCTGATTTGTACTTCCCAAGCGCTCAGTACAGTGCTCTGCACATAGTAAGCGCTCAATAAATACGATTGAATGAATAAATAGGACAGAAGCCCATGATTCACAAAGATGCTTGCTTCTTTTCAGGCTGCTGCTGAATAGATTTCATAGCGTGGACAGCCGCCACATCATTTTTTTTTAAATGGTAGTTACGGGCTTACCAAGTGCCAGGCACTATTTTACGGGGAGGGGTAATAATAATAATAATAATGATGATGGCATTTGTTAAGCACTAACTATGTGTCAAGCACTGTTCTAAGCACTGAAGGGGATACAAACTAATCAGGTTGTCCCACATGGGGCTCACAATCTTCATCCCCATTTTACAGATGAGGTAACAGAGATAGAGAAGTGAAGTGACTAGCCCAAAGTCACACAGCTGACAAGTGGCAGTGCCAGAATTAGAACCCATGACTTCTGACTCCCAAGCCCGTGCTCTTTCCACTGAGCCATGATGCTTCTCAGATACAAGGGAGATCCAAAGTACCAAGTTGGACATAGTCCATATCCCACATGTCCCTAAACAGAAGACAAATAAAACAAGAGCCTTGTGCTACAATTAGATATTTGAAAATAGTTCCCCACTTTACAGGTGAGGGAACTGAGGTACAGAGAAGTTATGTAGTAATAATAATAATAGTAATAGTAATGTTGGTATTTGTTAAGTGCTATGTGCCAAGCACTGTTCTAAGTGCTGGGGTAGATGCAAGGTGATCAGGTTGTTCCATATGGGGCTCCACAGTCTTCATCCTCATTTTACAGAAGAGGAAACTGAGGCACGGATAAGTTAAGTGACTTGCCCAAGGTCACACAACTGACAAGTGGCACAGCAGGATTAGAACCCATGACCTCTTGGTGGGGCCGGAATTAGAACCCAGATCCTATGAGTCCCAGGCCCGTGTTCTACCCACTAGGCCACGCTGCTTCTGTGACTTGGGCAATTTCAAAAGCAATTATCTTCTAATCTGTGAAATCCAATTCACATTAAAATAAATTTGGGTAGTAACTCAGGAAGCAGGGTGGTCTAGTGGATAGAATATGGGCCTAGGAGCCAGAAGGATCTGGGTTCTAGGATTTGGGCAACATCCGACCAACCTCAAGATCCAACCGACTGCCACTGCTTCTGCTCCCACCCCCACTGGCTGGTTCCTAGGTAGTTTTAAAACAATAGAATTGGTATATTCATTCAATTGTATTTATTGAGCACTTACTGTGTGCAGAGCACTGTACTAAGCGCTTGGGAAGTACAAGTCGGCAACATATAGAGATGGTCCCTATCCAACAACGGGCTCAAAGACAGCAACAAAACAGAACATGAAGACAGGTGTCAAAACTGTCAGAATAAATAGAATTATGGCTATATGCATATCATCAATATAGTAGTAAATATGTACAAGTAAAATAAATACAGTGATAAATCTGTACAAATACATGTAAGTGCTGTGGAGAGGGGAAGAAGGCAGGGTGGGGGGGGATGGGGAGGAGGAGAGGAAAAAGGGGGCTCAGTCTGGGAAGGCCTCCTGGAGGAGGTGTACACGGAACAGTCAGGGTTAAGGTGCTTGAATTTTGGAGGGCACACACGTTCCTCAGAATGAAAATCACCTTGCCCACAGAGTTTGCAATGGTCCAGCTGAGTTGGGCTCATCATTCCGTCTGCACTGGTAAGGGCTTCCCAGTGGAATGAACGCTCTCCTTGGAATTCCTCAACCTGCTAGTGAAATGCCAGGGCTGGCTATAAATCTGTATTACCCCTTGAACCCCGGGAACGCTTCGGGTTAACGCAAATTGCAGCTCATCAAGGTCACAGAGAAGTGGAAATTTACAATCTCTTAGGGAAAACACGGGGTGGGGCGGGGAGGGGGGAATCAGTACAAAAAAAACCCAAACACCCTTGGAAGTTTACACGTGGCCAAAGCCCGCACTAGCTGCCCCCATTAATTGGCAAGTTTCAGGGAGGGATGTGTCTTGGGGATTCAGGAAGGCGAAACCGAATTCCCTCCGAGCTAGACGGAGAAAGTGATCTGAAGCTTTTAGCATCTGCAATCTCCGGGAGAGCCATTAGCGGTGCATACCGGAGAGAGGTCCGGTTAATCAGAGCGCGATGTTGACTACAGTCAAAGGCTACAGCAGTCAACTTCAGTCTTCTGACAAAAACTCCGTTCTACAAGTGGGTTTACTCGGCCTGGAAGCGCAGAGCAGAACACCACTAAGGGAGACAAACCGAATTACCCGCAAGGAGTGTGGGGGAGGGAAATAACTGCCACTTTGCAACTTTTTTCCTCCCCCCAGTGTGATTCAGTGTTTTCCAGAAGGGGCACGGATCATGAATATTCGTCCACCCACAGCACCGTCATGAAGACTGCATGATACCATCTGAAATTAAGCAGTCCCCAGAAGGCAGCTATCAAGAAGAATAAAGCAGCAGCCAAACTACCCCCTCCCCTAGTTACAGAAGCACACTCTCAGTTCTCCCTCTCTTTGGTACCATTTTGCAAGCTGCAGGCCGTTCGGTCGAGTTGGATGCGGGGAGCCGTATTTGAACCGAGTTTCCACGGGGATGCGGTATCGGGGCAACGTAAGGCATGAAATCGCTTACCGTCTCCCGGGGGAAATGAAGAGTTGCTTTATTCATTCATTCAGCCGTGTTTACTGAGCGCCTACTGTGTGCAGAGCACTGTCCTAAGCGCTTGGAAATTACAATTTAGCAACAGATACAGTCCCTGCCCTACAACGGGCTCACAGTCTAAATACTTTAATACCTCCAACCTCTGCAAAAAGTCCAGACTGTGAGCCCACTGTTGGGTAGGGACCATCTCTATATGCTGCCAACTTGTACATCCCAAGCGCTTAGTACAGTGCCTTGCACACAGTAAGCGCTCAAATACGATTGATTAGCGACGTAAATAAATGGCGGTAACCCAGTTGGCTTGGATCCACCCCAGCGCCTAGTACAGAGTCAGCGTTTAACAAATACTACTATCATTACTATTATTAACTTAGAACAGTGTTCCAGCGCTTTGAACGGTGCTTTGCACATAGTAAGCGCTTAAGTGCCATCATGATTATTAACCGAAGAAACCGTTATTACTCACTTGCCAATATGCTGGGATGGAGAGACTTCTTGGTTTCTCCAAGGCGGTGTCCCCTGTGAGCGTCGCCTCGCAGAGCTATTTCCCCAACATGGGCCATCCACTCGTGACCATCGTGCCCGGGTGGGACTATTTGGGAGCCTGGTACACCTGGCTCCCGCCCGCTGGGCCCATGGTGTCGCCAACTTCGTCTTCTTTCCCTCCTTCCCCTCCCCGGCCCCCGGAGAAGGGCGTCTTCCAAGTAGCCGGGGGGGGGGGGCCAAGGTCCAACTCTGGAGAGAGGGGCAGTGGTCCGGCCTGGCTGGTGGTCGCCACCGGAGGCGGTGAGGGGGGGTGACTTACTCGCCGTCCATCGGGGGAGGGGGGTGGGCGAGGGGGGTGCAGGAGGAGGAGGGATGAACTGGGAGTCTTGGGGTGCCAGGGGAGGGGGGCAGGGGGTCGCGGCAGGAACCGGGGCCGCTGTCCATCCCCTCCGGTGTTGGACCGAGGGGACTTGGGGGGGGCACAGGGGGGGGATCGGAGATGCAGAGCGCTTCTCTCAGCAGGTCCTTCCCCGGGCTGAGCTCTTCCCCGGAGCCGGTCCTTTTCCCGCTGCTGCTGAAGAAGGGAATGGGGCTCAAATTAATCCCACAAAGCCTGGTCCTAGCTCAGTTAGCCCAAGCGAGCTCCGCTCCTGGGATCCAAGTCCACTGGGGAAGAAATAGGGTGGGTGGGTGGGGGGGGGGGGGGACAAAACAGAGGGAGAGAAAAAAAGAGAGAGAGAGAGATCAATTCAGGGCGAGGGACTCTTCTCCTGGGATCCAAGTCCACTGGGAAAGAAATGAGGGAGGAGGAAAGCAAAACAGAGGGAGAGGAGAGAGAGAGAGAGAGACAGATCAATGCAGGGCCAGGGACTCTTCTCCTGAGATCCAAGTCCACTGGGAAAGAAATGGGGGAGGAGGAAAACAAAACAGAGGGAGAGAAGAGAGAGACAGATCAATGCAGGGTGAGGGACTCTTCTCCTGGGATCCAAGTCCACTGGGAAAGAAATGGGGGAGGAGGAAAACAAAACAGAGGGAGAGAAAAGAGAGAGACAGATGAATGCAGGGCGAGGGACTCTTCTCCTGGGATCCAAGTCCACTGGGAAAGAAATGGGGGAGGAGGAAAACAAAACAGAGGGAGACACAGATCAATGCAGGGCGAGGGACTCTTCTCCTGGGATCCAAGTCCACTGGGAAAGAAATGGGGGAGGAGGCAAACAAAACAGAGGGAGAGAAAAGAGAGACAGATCAATGCAGGGCGAGGGAAAGATCTTGGGAAACGGAGGAGGAATAAAAGAGAGAGAGACAGATCAATGCAGGGCGAGGGGAAAATCTTGGGAAACCTCGAGCTCGCACGAAACCAAGGCAGGGCTGGGGGGAAGAGTCGGGTGTTTCCGGATCCCACGGGGAAAGGCCGCCTGGCAATCCCCAGGTTGGGCGCGCAGGATTGCAGGGCGGGGACCCAGGCGTCCGGGGCCCGCCTTCCCCCCCCCCCCAGGCCCCCGCCTCTTTCCGCGGGGCAGATGTGAGGAAGGACGGCCAAAGCTGGACCAGGGCCGAGCGTCCCCCCCCCCCCCCGAAGCGGAGAGCCCCCGGGGTGGGGGCGGCTCTCGGCCCCAACGTTTACGTGAGTGCCCATGCCAGGGTGGGGGCGGGGGCAAAGAGGGGGGAGGCCCCCAAATAACGAGCCTCCAGAATGGCATCTTCTGTCCCCAGGCTGGCACTAGGGTGGGCAGGCGCGCCCCTGTCTTCCCAGGAACCCGGGGCTTGCTGCAATCCGGGTGTGCTTTCGAGTCATTATAAGAAGAAATAATGGCATTTGTTCAGCGCTTTGCTCTGTGCCGAGCACTGTTCCAAGCGCTGGGGTGGATAGAAGGTAATCAGGCTGTCCCCCTTGGGGCTCACAGTCTTCATCCCCATTTTACAGATGAGGTCACTGAGGCGCAGAGAAGTCAAGTGACTTCCCCCAAGTCACCCAGCTGACAAGTGGCGGAGGGGAATTAGAACCCACGACCTCTGACTCTTGCCACTAGGCCACGCTAATGGTATCTGTTAAACGCTTACTATGTGCCAAGCACTGTTCTAAGCGCTGGAGTGGATACAAGGCAGTCAGGGTGTCCCACGTGGGGCTCACAGTCTGCATCCCCATTTTACAGATGAGGTCACTGAGGCACAGAGAAGTCAAGTGACTTCCCCCAAGTCACCCAGCTGACAAGTGGCGGAGGCGGGATTAGAACCCACGACCTCTGACTCTTGCCACTAGGCCACGCTAATGGTATCTGTTAAGCGCTTACTATGTGCCGAGCACTGTTCTAAGCGCTGGAGTGGATACAAGGTAATCAGGGTGTCCCACGTGGGGCTCACAGTCTGCATCCCCATTTTACAGATGAGGTCACTGAGGCGCAGAGAAGTCAAGTGACTTGTCCAAGGTCACAAGTGGCGGAGGCGGGATTAGAACCCACGACCGCTGACTCTTGACACTAGGCCACCGCTAATGGTATCTGTTGAGCTCTGACTAGGTGCCAAGCACTGTTGTAGGGTTTGGGGGCAGCCCGCTCCTGGCCAGGGTCGCCCCACCTCCCCCTCGCCAATGCGGAGCTGAAGCTCTCCCCGTGCCAAGGATGCCCAGGAACTCCCCAGGTGGCACGGCCCGGGGGGCTCAGGAGCGACTACCACCTGCGAGGCGGGGCCAAAAGAGAAGTTCGGAGGGGCAGCGTCAGCAGCCATGCCCCCTCCGCCAAACAGACCGGCCAGGGAGGGCCCCGGAGGAAGGCACGGGCTGGCGAGGTGCCCGCCGTCACTTGGGGATTGAAGGGAGGGGGCGGGGGGAGAGGAGTAAAGGGGCATCGGGGAGAGGGGGAAATGAGGGCAGGGGGCACCGGGGAGGGGAGGATGGAAAAGAGGGGGTACCGGGGACGACGACAGAGGGGAAGGTAAGGGGGCACAGGGGAGGGGGCATCGGGAGGGCAGGGTGGAAGGGACAGGAGGATGGAGGGAAAGGGGTATCAGGGAGGGCAGAGGAGAAGGTAGGGGGCATCGGGAGGGGAGGGGGGAGGGTACTGGGGAGGGGAGGATGGAAGGGAAGGGGTACGGAGGAGGGCAGAGGGGAAGGTAAGCGGGCACCGGAGAAGAGAGGGCAGAGGGGGGAGGTAAGGGGGCACCGGGGAGGGGAGGGCATAGGGGGAGGTAAAGGGGCACGGGAGAAGGGAGGCTAGAGGGGGAGGTAAAGGGGCACCGGGGAGGGGGGAGCAGATGGGGAGGTAAGGGGGCACCGGGGAGGAGAGGGGGCCCCGGGGAGGGGTGGGCAGAGGGGGAGGTAAGGGGGCACCGGAGAAGAGAGGGTAGAGGGGGAGGTAAGGGGGCACCGGGGAGGGGAGGGTAGAGGGGGAGGTAAGGGGGCACCAGGGTGGTAAGGGGGCACCTGGGAGGGGAGGGGGCGCCGGGGAGGTAAGGGGGCACCAGGGAAGGGAGGGGGCACCGGGGAGGGGAGGGCACAGGGGGAGAGAGAGGGCACTGAGGAAGAAACGGCCCCCCGCCCCCGCCGCTGGCAACTCACGTGTGGGCGAGGGGCGCCGCGGCTTCCCCGGCCGGCCAAGCTGGGCTCCGCGGGCAGCGCTGCCGCTTCCTGGCCGCCCTCCTGGCCCGCCCTCCGGCCCCTCCTGGCCGGCCCTCCTGCTCTGCCCGGCCCGGTCCGGCCGGGCCCCAGAGGGGGGTCCTGGGCGCGGGGCCCGCCCGCCTCGGCCACACTCACTTCTTAGCGCTGACGCTGCGGGGAGCCACACACCCGCAGGAACACTCCAAAAGCCCCCGGGCCGGCGGCCAGGCCTCTGCCATCACAGCGCCCCGTGCCAACGGCCAGTCCCGTGCCATCAGTCAGCCCGGTGCCATCAGTCACTCCCGTGCCATCAGTCAGCCCAATGCTATCGGCCAGTCCCGTGCCATAGGCCAGTCCTTTGCCATCAGCCAGCCCTATGCCATCATCAGCCAGTCCCGTGCCATCGGGCAACCCCGTGCCATCGGCCAGTCCTGTGCCGCCAGCGCGCCCCGTGCCATCCACGGGCCCGGCGCAATCAGCCAGCCCCGCACCCAGCTGGAAAGGCGCAATTTGCAAACCCCCGTCAGGTGCGCCCTCTCCCCTCGCCCTCCCTCTCCAGGACGCCGGACCCCGGCCGTTTAAGGCTGGCCCCAACCAAGAAGACAATCCGAAGAGCGAGATTGCTCAGGATGGTGTTCCATGGACTTATCTCCTCGTGTACTGAGTGCAAAGACGGGCCCGGTCTTCGGTTCTGGGTGTAAAGGCCAAGAAAGGATGTTCAAGTTTTTCTCTTCCACCAAAACCTCAGTTTTAGCGGTTTTATGCCTGGGTAGGGACTGTATCTGTTGCCCAATTGTACTCTCCAAGCACTCAGTAAAGTGCTCTGCACACAATAAGAGCTCAGTAAATACGACTGAATGAATGCCGATTTCTAGAACCAAAAATAATCAGAAAAACGGCAACTGGATAAAGGGATTTTCTAGAAAAAAAAATCAAAAGGCAAAGATGGGGCTTCTAATTGAAAGCATCTGCCATTGCTTATTCAGACCTAGAGGAACAGATTCTGCTTTCTGAACATTGATTAATGATAACTTTTAGAGAGGTGTCTGTAAGGCTTAGAAAGGACTCTATCATGCAGCTGGTTAAGGGTGCTGATTAATTTGAACTGTCAGTTCCTGGAGAACTATTGCTGTTTCACTTCTTTTTAGGAGGTACAACCAAATAAGGCCTTTATGAAAATGATATAGTCAAAGTGATGAAAATGAGTGTGCCTCTAACTTTTAACAGTGTCACACTGCAAGTCCATAAACCCAGTGTCACACAGAAAGAACCCAAAGAGCCCTTAAGACATTGCCAAATAATAAAAGTCGTCTCACCTTTCAAATAAGACATGAATATTTTGGGTTGGGGACTAAATGTCGAGAGCAGAGGGTTTTGTTAAGTTAGAGACATTAACTTTTACCAAAACACTTTCCCCAACTCATTTCTAATTTCCCCTCGTAATCAACCAGTCACTTACTGAGCACTTACTATGTGCAGAGCACTGTACTAAGCACTTGGGAGAGAGCAATGTAGCATAATTCGTACATGTGTTATTTGCCCACAAGGAGTTTACCGTCTATAGGGAGAGACAAAGATAAAATAAATTATGGATTTGTGTACTTAACTACCGTGGGTGGGGTGAATAAAGAGTACAGATCCAAGTGCAAAGGTGACACAGAAAGGAGAGAGAGTAGGGGAAATGAGTCCTTGCTTGCCCCGCTGCCCCTGTTTTGCCCCAGGTGTCAGAGGACTGTAGCCCCCGAGGCCGTGCCACTTCCTTCTATCTGTAACTTCTTTTGTTTGCCTACCCTGTTAGATTGTAAAATCCTGCTAGGCATGGATCTCTACTCTTCCAGGTGTTTAGAACAGTGCTCTATACACATAGATGCTCAATAAATCTGATCAAATATAGCTAATTTGGATGCAGACTCAGTTTGGAGAAGTAGAATGGAATAAGCATGTAATTCTCACGCTTTTTTTTTTTTTTTGCTTTAATTTGATCTATAGTCAATACCCCAACAAGGCAGTCATGGTAAAGGAGAAAACGTATATAAGTAGAATGATATAAGCAGGTAATCCTCATTCTTTTTTGCTTTAATTTAATCTAAGGTCCAATAAGGCACCCATGGTAATGGAGAAAACATTAGAATAGGTTCAGGGAATCTGTTCTAGTTCCAACTCTGTCCCTGATTTTTGGATTTTATAGTCATTCAATCGTATTTATTGATTGTTTATGATTATTTATTGAGTGCTTACTGTGTGCAGAGCATTGTACTAAGCGCTTATATGTTTGTCTGTCTATCTGTATATCCCTGCCTTATAGAGCTGCTAGTAGAGGGAAAGAATCAAAGAAGCATCTGAACGTTCTCAAAAGAAAGGTTCTTCAATGATTCAAGTACCTTTGAAAGATGATGATCTGACTGGAAAAACTCAAACCTGCCTACCAAAATTTGAGATAGGCAAATCCAACTAGGATCAGTTATTAGACATACTGATCATTTTAAAATGGCTTTGATATAATGCCTGTTGTGAAATTTGTGGGTGTGATTCATCAACTGAGGTCAAAATGATTAAAAAAAAAAATTCCCCACCTCCAGAATAAAGAGTCTCCATATCTGAGATTGTAGAGTAGGAACATCAATCACAGGCTAGATCTCCACCAGTCATATGACACAATTGCTCCTAAATACAATAATTATTACTATGTGAAGCAGGCAATCAAGTTGATACCTACCTAATTCAGGCCTTCCATAGAGGTTGGGGACAGAAAGAGAAAGGAGCATAGGGCCTAAATTTTCCAGCTCAGTGCAGCACTTCTCTGCTTCGCTTTCATTGAAAACTTAACTGCCATTGATCTTTTTTCATGAACTTATTTTTCATGGTATTTTAAGTGTTTACTATGTGCCAGGCACTGTACTGAGCACTGAGGTGGATACAAGCCAATTAGGTTGAACAGAATCCACATTTCACACGGGGCTCACAGTCTTGGTCCCCATTTTATGGATGAGGTAACAGAGGCACAGAGAAGTTCAGCAACTTCACATCAGATAAGTGGAGGAGCGGGGATTAAAACCCAGATCCTTCTGACTCCCAAGCCCGTGCTGTATCCAATAGGCAATACTGCTTCTTGAGCCCTTTCCTTTATTATTATTACTTCCTTTAACTAGCAGATAGTAGGAACATTTTCAGTCACATTTTTTGAGCACTTAGTGTGTGCAGAGCACTGGACTAAGCACTTGGAAGAGTACGGTATAACAATAAACAGACACATTCCCTGCCCACAACAAGCTAGATTTTGTTACTGTTGGATGCAATAGAGAAGCAGCGTGGCTTAATGGAAAGAGCCTGGGCTTTGGAGTCAGACGTCATGGGTTCATATTCTGACTCTGCCACTTGTCAGCTGGGTGACTTTGGGTAAGTCACGTCACTTCTCTGTGCCTTAGTTACCTCATATGTAAAATGGGGACTAAGACTGTGAGCCCCACATGGGACAACCTGATAACCTTGTATCTATCCCAGTGCTTAGAACAGTGCTTTGCACATAGTAAGCGCTTAACAAATGCCATCATTCCTTCTAGACTGTGAGCCCGTTGTTGGGTAGGGACCGTCTCTATATGGTGTCGATCAGCACTTAGAACAGTGCTTTGCACATAGTAAGCACTTAATAAATGCTATTATTATTATTATTATTATTATTATTATTATTACAGTGCTCTGCACACAGTAAGCGCTCGATAAATATGATTGAATGGATGAATGAAGGTCAAAGAATCAGATGGGTTCCAGAGGATGTTTGGATAAATCTTTGGTTATTAGAGGGACAGCTGTTATACAAAGGGTTATAGAAAGGGTTTAGAGAGATTCATGGACAATTGGTTCAAATTGAGTTGTTGGAGTTCCTAACCAGGAGGATGGGTGTCACTGGGAATAATCACCACACTCTTCCTCCACCCCTCTTCTGTTCCCTGAGATAGAATATATCCAGTGGACCATTGGTCTGATCTAATTTTGTACTTCTCATGTTATCACATTCTTCTGTGCCCCACTTCCCACCATTTTTACCTAATGATTCATCTTCTCAATTGACTGACTGTGACCCTACTATTTACCGTAGGGATTCAAAATAATTCCTTCTATCACTTTTGGATTCATTTTTTTTTTGTCTTTTGATCTTCAGTATCATTACAAATGGTTTCAGTTTTCCTAAACTTCCTACTTTTTCTCTGATTGTATAAGAACAGTTGGACATAAACTCTGACTCACAGGATGTGCCCATCACCCTTACAACAACCATCAGTGTTTAGAACAGAGCTTTGTACATAGTAAGTGCTTAATAAATGCCATTAAAAAACAAACAAACAAAAAACATTACAACTTCTAAGGCCCTTCCTAAAGCTGGCACTGTTTAAGACAAAATTGTATTGCTTGGGAATGACTGTTCTCAAGAATTCATCAAGGTGAAGCACCTTCAGTAAGGGTGAACACAATATCTAACATCTCCGTCAATAAGCCTATTTTTGTACCTGCACATACTTATCAGTGACCATTATCTCAGAGAGGCAGAACTAAAAACAACTATGAAGTCAGAAATTACAGAATAAACTTGCTTTGCAGGGTAAAGATTTCTCAGGGGATCTGAAATGTTTTGTGGCACTCCCCCAATCACTGGCTTGTATTACTCTGCAGTGTTTTTCTATCCATCTTGCAATCATTAAATGGATAAGTTAGGGGTGAAGAATCTTCAGCTCTGTGGAAGAAGTAAAGCAAGGCTCTGAGTTTGTACAAAATGAATAACCCTTTTTTGAAAGAATACAATTAAATTGTAAATGAGGGTGAGAATTAAAGACAGTTCTCAGGACTTTGGCATCATCTATTGACCAAGAAACAGATATCACTAGCAGAAGAAGAGTAGTTTTGCCCTGTGACATTTTTCAGATTAATCAAGACAATTAATTTTCACTGTATGAACTGACCAAGCTACTAGCTGTCTTCATCAGGAAAACAAGAGGAATGGGTTTAATTACTTCAGGAGGGAATTACGATGGACCCCAAAGATCTTTAAAAGTAAAAGAGATAGCTATTCGTCAGGGAAAGTTTAGGTTCAGCCCTTCCTAGAGGTAAGGGGAAAGAACATTTCTGAATGTCCTTTCAGACCTATGCATCTAGGGGACAGATTCCAAGGCAAGAAGAAGCTATTTCCTGATGGCAGGTAGAATTAGTTAAATGTTGTCTGACTGGTTTAATCTCCAGAGAATATTTTACTCTCATACCTATGATCAGACCAAACAAGTGACGCATAGAGGCAAAGTCTCCCAGCAATCTGGTAGGTTATACTTTTTTATGGTATTTAAGTGCTTACTATATGCCAGACACTGCAATAAGCACTGGGGTAGAGACAAGCTAATCAGGTTGGACACAGTCAGTCCCCATCCCACACAGGGCTCACAGCCTCAATCCCCATTTTACAGATGAGGTTACTGAGACACAGAGAAGTGAAGTGACTTGCCCAAGGTCACACAGCAGACAAGTGGCAGAGCCGGGATTAGAACCCAGGTCCTTCTGACACCCAGGCCCATGCTCTATCCACTAGGCCACATCATTTCTCATACTACATCAAGTCCCAGATCAACAAGGAATCTAAACTGAACATGTACAGAGCATGCTTCAGCCTAAATGTGGAAATTCAAGCACTTGAAGAGAGCAAGAAGAACTAGGGGTGGGTGTGAGTTTAGCTGAGACAGTTCCAATGCAGGGGCAACTGCACATGTTCTGTGAGCCGTTGTTGGGTAGGGACCGTCCCTATATGTTGCTGACTTGCACTTCCCAAGCGCTTAGTACAGTGCTCTTTGCACAGTAAGTGCTCAATAAATGACTGAATGAATGAATAAATGAAAAACTAAAACTCCTCCATTCAATCATTTGCATTTATTGAAAGCTAACTGCAGTAGTAATAGTATTTACTACGGGACTTGTGTGTACAAAGCTCTGGACTAAGCGCTTGGGAAAATAATAATAATAATTAGGATATTTGTTAAGCACTTACTATGTTCAAGGCACTGTACTAAGTGTTGGAGTAGACTGTACTGTGACTGTACAACTAACTGACTGTTTCTAGACTGTGAGCCCACTTCTAGACTGTGAGCCCACTGTTGGGTAGGGACCATCTCTATATGTTGCCAACTTGTACTTCCCAAGTGCTTAGTACAGTGCTCTGCACACAGTAAGCACTCAATAAATATGATTGATTGATTGATTGATTGATTGATTGATACAAGGAATTTGAGTTGGACACAGCCCCTGTCCCTTGTGGGGCTCCCAGTCTTTATCCCCATTTTACAGATGAAGTAACTGAGGACCAGAGAAGTGAAGTGAATCAAAGTCACACAGCAGACAAGTGGCAGAGAGGGAATTAGAATCCATGACCTTCTGACTCCCAGGTTTGTGCTCTATCCTCTATGCCACGCTATTTCTCAATACACAACAGAGTTGGTAGACATGATCCCTGCCTGCAAGGATCTTACAGTCTGGAGAGGGAAATAGACATTAAAATAAATAACAGGGTAAACAGCAGCACATAATGATATGTAAATTAATGCTGTGGGATTGAGAGTGGGATGAATCTCAACTGCTTAAGGAGTGCATAGGAGACGCAGAAGGGAGAGCAAGTAGGGGAAAAGAAAAAAAATATCCGTACTTGCCTCAGCCAACCAGACCATGTGGTCAAGCTGCCAACAGTTCCTGGAGGCCCTTAGGCATTAATGAGGTGGTTATCAATGGATGATGAGAAATGGAATGGGACCCCTAATCAATCCCTGGAAAATTTTTCCTTCCACTCCATTGTAAAACAGGATCTCTAGGTGTCTCAGAGAAGTAATCCGAAACAACAGCCATTCCAAGTCAAATCAAAATGTCTGCAATACTTTAGTAGACCTTGTCAAATTAACAGATGTTATGGAATTCTGATACCTTAACAATGTGATGCCAAATGATAGGCAAATTGTTAATATTTCCTCTCGACAAAACCAATCTGGATTTTGGCAGAGTGTCATCTGAACATGACATCCAATGAGGTACAGAAGAGAGACATTGTGGTGAATACAATAACAAACGATTAGGGTACACTGGGAGCACTTCCAAGAGACTGATTGCATCTTTTTCCTGAAATCTGAAATAAAATACACTCAACAGTAGTGATTTATTAAAGCTAAGGCTTCATAGTAGGATTATTGTGAAACTTCAGTTAATTTCAAAGTTTTAAATACAGCGCTATAGAAAATTATTTTACTAAATTATAGTTGCGTTCGATGCAGAATTCATGAATGTCTCAATCAAGTTTTAATCCACAAGATTGAAATCATTATTCATGTTGGCAATTGGCAAAAGTTAGCATATCAAAGTTTTAGGTAGCGAAAAACAGGACAAAAATTCCTAGTACCGCTAAACATTTCTCAACTTGGCACTAAAGTGTTGTTGTTTAGTTAAATGAACAGGGAGAGAAAAGGGGAAATCCTAATTGATTCACATACCTTCACACTGCTAGTTTCAAACAGAAACTTTTCAACATTGGCTTTAAAGCGCTCAATCACCTTGCCCCCTACTATCTCATCTAATTATTCTCCTGCCTTCTCAACCTCTCACCCACATCCTGCTTCTGGCCTGGAATGCCCTCCCTCCTTATATCCAACAGACAATGACTCTCCCACCCTTCAAAGCCTTATTGAAGGCATACCTCATTCAAGAGGACTTCTTTTCCTTTTCTTCACCTCCCTTCCGTTTCACCCTGACTTACTCCCTTTATTCAGCCCCACACCCACCACAATACTTATGTGCATATCTGTAATGTATTTATTTATATTAATGCCTGTCTCCCTCTCTACACTGTAAGCTCACTGTGGGCAAGGAATGTGCCTGTTTATTGTTATATTGTACTCTGCCAAGCACTTAGTACAGGGCTCTGCACACATTAAGCATTTTACAACCACTGATCTACCAAGTACAAGGAGATGTTTTTCTGATTTTACCAACTTTTTCTCATGAAACCAACCTTATATCAACAGCCCATACCCTTGGGAATTATGCATTTCTAAAGCCATATTTCTGCCTGTAAAGAGTTGTTTGCCTCAGGGAAATTTCCATCTGCTGAAGAAATCTGAGTTAGGTGGATGCCTGCACAAAAGGTTTTTGGTCTGTGGGACCAAATTGGTGTGACAGCTCAGCTTGAGGGCCCTAAATTCAATTAGACTACATTTTATCATACACGTGATCAGCCCATTTTGATTCTTAATTGGAATGCTATTTCCAACTTGACTCCCTGTACTTTCCTTTTACTTCCTATTCTTTTTTTTTTTCCAATCATGCAGTCTTACAAAAGGATGTTCATACTCTTAGTGATGAAGAGCTTTCATTGGATAATTTCAGTTCTATTCATTGGAAAGAATACAAAGACATAAACCACGCTTGGACACTGCTGGTTTGAAAAATGCTCTAGATACAAAGGAATTTTCAAAAAGTGCCTAACCATCTTATTAATACAGTTGTAGATGTCCTAAAATAAGCAGCTTAATAGAACGAGGAAAATGTAGGAATGTTTCATTTTAGAATGTTGGTGTACCTAGATCCAAAGGTCCAGAGAGTGGTCTTATTTATGTTAAGAAATAAAAACAAGGACAAGTGAAATCAACTGTGCACAATGTACTTATATGGCCTAGGGGGAAAAAAACATGGGATCGGGAGTCAGGAGATGTAAACTGTAATCACAGCTCTGTCACTGGTGATGGTGGTCTCCTCCTCCTCCTCAGAAAGGTTAGAGTGTTGGCTGGGACAATTAGAGCACAAATAGGAACATCAAGAAGGACATCTGTCACAGAGAAGCAGCGTGGCTCAGTGGAAAGAGCACGGGCTTTGGAGTCCGAGGTCATGGGTTCGAATGCCGGCTCTGCCACATGTCTGCTGTGCGACGTTGGGCAAGTCACTTAACTTCTCTGAGCCTCAGTTACCTCATCTGAAAATGGTGACTGACTGTGAGCCCCACGTGGGACAACCTGATCATCTTGTATCCCCTCCAGCGCTTAGAACAGTGCTTTGCACATAGTAAGCGCTTAACAAATGCCATCATCATCATCTGTCACACTGTTCCTCCAGCAAGCTTGTCTGTGTGAAGAGTCAGAGGATCATTTCATTCCTCAGCACCCACTGTCTGCACATTACCTAAATCCATTATTTGGCGGGGAGAATCCTTCTGTTGGGAGAATCACTCAGTGAACTAATCACTTAGTCTTTCAAACAGATTTCTAATATGCCAAGATGTTTGTGCGCATGACCTCTGTATTGTGCATCATTCACGCTGACATTTGCCCTGCTACTGGCAAATCCACTTTTTGTGAGAGATAAGGAAGAGAGGATTTAAATAGCAAACAAAAATGAGCTACTTATTACTTGAACTTCTTAGACTGTGAGATGCTTTCAGCAGTTACATAAGCTTTTTATGGGCAAGGAGCATTTCTGCAAATTCTGTTGTATTGTACTCTCCCAAGCAGTTAGTACAGTGTTCTGTACATTTCTGCAAATTCTGTTGTACTATACTCTCCCAAGCAGTTAGGACAGTATAGTAAGTGCTCAAATACCATTGATTGAGTACTTACTGTGTGCAGAGCACTGTATTAAGGACTTGGGAGTGCACAATACAACAAACCTGGTAGACACAATCCCTAAATCAGCTTTCGCATGCCAGACTCTCCCAATGAACAATCTTCCAGATTCTTGCGGTATTAAATTAGGTACTATTTTGGCCAGTAGGGCCTGTAAGGGGCTAAATAATCTGCTAGTGACTGAAATCATTCCTCTTCTGAAGCATATTCTACTTGGTGGAATTTAAGATGGCAAAGAATCTGGTTTAATGAGTCTTATGATTGGGAGTGATAGTATGTATGGCCCCAAAAATGTGTTCTGTCTTATGGAAGAGAACACATCTAAGATATGAAGGTAAATCAGAACATAAACTGACTCTAATCATGTCAGCAAACAGAACGGTTAAATATGTGTATAAGGAAGGAACCTGGGCCACTGAAAACAAAATACCTGGCATTTCTGAAGATTCCTCAAGTTGATATTTTGTTATGTTATTCAAATAAAACAAAATAATTGGAAAATAATGAATAGAAATGACATCTATATTACATTCCATCTCACTGCTTATTGCAGCCACAACTCATATCTGCCCTAAAGGTAATGATTCACTTATATTTCTGTACACAATTGCAAATTCCCACAAAGGAAGAAAATGATCACTGATAAAATACATCTCTCTGCAGCCTTCAAATGAGACTCCATCCATGCATCCACAATCTCCCTCTCCCCAGGGCATTCAGGACCGTCAAGGATCATGAGAGCCTGCCTGGAAGTTCCGTGTGGACTCTGACACGGGTTGGAAGAGAACGTAACAGAATTTGACGGTATCAGTGGCAGACCAAAGGAACCACCAATTTAGATGCTCATTTCTGACTCCTATCTCAGGTTTTCCTATTCCCCAACCAGACTCAGGCTCCCCTTCCTTTACCCTGCCCAGCTGAGACAAATGGAGCACATAGGGAAGAGAGCCCTGAGAGAGGAGTGGAATCAGTTTGCTGGCTGGACTATATTGGAATGCTGGGAAAATCCCTGTGGGCTGGGGCCCATGTGGACCAATCTTGGACACATGGGTGGTCACTGGGGACCCATCAGTAAAGTGGAGCACTCACTCCGTACAGAATCATCCAGGAGCTGCATCTGAGCCCTGTTTGGATACAGATAGCAGTGTCTACTCCTCATATTTCCTTCTCCCGCTCCTTCTCGAGCTTCCATGCTGGGGAACTTAGAGATTTCCGGCTGAGGCTTTCAGAGCCATTTTCGCTCTGGCTGAAGGAAACAGAGAGTTAAAGGCAGACAACAAAGAGTTGTCAGAAAGACGGAGAGGGCCAAGCGCAAGGAAGCAATCCCCTCTGTCACTGTCACAGACCTGAGACATCAGTCTTGGGCCACTTATTCAGCCACTAAAATGACAAGTGCTACCACCCTCCATGGGTGCCTACTCCTAGTTCCAGGCAACCTGGTCCAGAGGGATTACATTATGGCATCTGCAGTTTTCAGCGAAAGAAAGCCTTCCCCGTATGTACCTGCTATTCTTTTTCTTCACTGCTGAAGGAGGACTAGGTGGCTCTACTTTCTTCTCCCTTTGACAGTTCCTGTGTAAGTAACACACCTGACAGCCATTCCCTGTCCCTCATCTCAATTCATTTTTCTCTTTTTCTCCTTCTTTCCATCCCTCCACCTCCCCAGAGCAGCAAACCCTTTCTGCCAATAAGTGTCTGCGTCGACATTTTCACCTTTTCAAATTCAAACTCACTATCAGAGAACAGATATTAGGCCTTGTTTTTTTCATTAACTTTATTTAGCGACTACACTAAACTTGAGGACACTTAATAAGTGTGATTGTAATTAGGCTGATAGAAATTCACATGCTCAAATTTGAAGGAGCCTTTGAGCCCTAGGGTTTGGGCTCTCTGTAACTTGATGAAAATTAGGAGGCAGCAGAGTCTAGTGGAAAAATCACAGAACTGGGAATCAGGAGATCCATGTTCCAGTCCCAGTGATGACACTGACTTACTATCTGACCTTGGGCAAGTAACTTAGACCCTCTGCCCCAGTTTTCTAATAACAATGATAATTGTGGTATTTGTTTAGCATTTACTATGTACCAAGTACCATACCAGCCTGGGGGTAGATGAAAGATAATCTGGTTATCTTTCTATGTGGTTATTTCTCCCCCTTCTACACTGTGAGCCCGTTGTTTGGTAGGGACCGTCTCTATATGTTTCCAACTTGTACTTCCCAAGCGCTTAGTACAGTGCTCTGCACACAGTAACTGCTCAATAAATATGTTTCAATGAATGAATGAATGGTTAGACACAGTCCCTATCTCACATGGGGCTCACAGTCTAAATATATGGGAGTTGGATTTAATCCCCATTTTGCAGATGAGGAAACTGAGGCACAAAGACGTTAAATGACTTTCCCAAGGTCATACAACAGGTACAGGTCGGAGAAGGAATTAGAACCCAGCTCCTCTGGCTCCCAGGCCCCTGTTCTATCTTCAAGGTCATATTGTTCCTCATCCGCTAAATGGGAATAAGATCCCTGTTCTCCCTTCCTCTTAGATTGTGGAATGGGGAGAGAGGACTGACTCTCACCTGATTATCTTGTATCTATTAGGTACATAGTTTGTGCTTAATACCAGTGATAATAATTGGTTAGGAAATATGACAGCAAACACTTGCATGTCTGAAAATTAGACATCTAATATGAAAATGAGGTGCAGATTATATATATGCATATCCATATATACATATATATAACCAGACACACATACACATGCACACATATAATGGAGAGACAGAATCACACGTGCATTGTACAACAAAGTGCTACTGCATTTAAACTCCGTAATTGGACTTTCCTGACCTCATGGCATTATGTCCAACATTCTGAGAAAAATAAGCTTTAATGCATTTCCAACAGTGAGGTGGAAACACAGTAATTTATTCAGAATATGTGAAATCTACATCTTTTCTATTACCAGTAAGATTCACATGTAAACAAAGTACTTGTCTTCATTATTTAATGTTTTTAGACCCAAGGCCACTAGAGAAATAATACGCACCAGCATGATTTCTCCCTGTTACTGTAGCTCTCACCAAATAGCTTTTCCAGTAGCACCACATTTTTGCTTTCTCATTGTTCTTATTGTGTGTGAAAGTACTGCCATTGAAAAGAGTATTTCTGGGAATAATGCTTCAACACTTAAATGACTGAGCAGCCTTTATGTTGTTCTTCAGAAGCACTCTTCATGGTCCAGAGCTCTAACTTCCCTCACTCCTAGTAACACCTGTCAGGTTGGTGTCTTGCCATTCCCAGGAGGACACAGACTGAGGATGCTTAAAGGCACCTGAGTGGTTATTTCTCTGTGGAATCAACTGGAGGTGCACTTTCCTGGCCTTGATATTACCCTGAAGATCACTGTTCTCTTGGAAGATGATAATGGGTGGCACTCAAAGCTCAGTATGGGAGAGGAACCTTACTTGGGAAAGTATTACACTTCTAAACGTTGAATTTTCCTGGAAAGTCCCTCTTTGTTGCTAAGTTTTAAAGGAAAGTTTATATATTTGGGTAAAGTACATTTTGACACGAAGTTCTGAAAAAAGACTGAGGAAACTGAAACCCACTAGTAGAATTATCTTGTAGGCAGCATTTATCTTCATGAAGCATGCACAACAGTTGAACTGACATTTAAATGCATAAAAGAAAAATGTTAGATGCTTTTCAGATGTGTTCTTATTCTCTTCCACATTATGCTAAATTACTCTGTTAGACCGGCCTTATTTTGAATTTTGTCCTTTTGGGCATATTGCCGCTCAGCTCCATCTCTTTCACATACAAGACTTCCTCAGAAGTGGCCAATCCTTTCTAAATTCCCAACTGTACAGACCCAATGTGCTGATATTTCTTTTTTTCTTTTCTCTCTCTCTCTCTTTCTTATTTGTAAAGTGTTTCCTATGTGCCTGATGCTGCACTAAGTGCCAGGGTAGATACAAGCTAATCTGGTTGGACACATGGGGCTCACCGTCCTAATCCCCATTCTACCGATGAGGTAACTGCCACTTGATTGCTGTGCAACCTTGAGCAAGTCACCTAACTTATCTGTGCTTGAGAGTTGGAATTAGAACCCAGATCCTCTAACTCTTAGGCCCATGCTCTTTCCACTAGACCACACTCTCTTCCATCCCTCATCTCCTCCATCCACCCAGGGAACTGGGCTCACTGAATGAGTGACAGATTGGGGATTTGACTTTTATTTCCTTTGTTTTCTGCAGGTCATTTAAATACCTTCTCACTGATCAGAAGACTGCCTTGGGATCCGAACAAGATCTCTAAACATTAGGAAGCTGATCTCATTTGGTAGTTCCTCATGACAGTTGAGAAATATTCAGTTGGAGCACGAGCTGATTTTTACTGCTTCAAGATGGAAGTTAATAGCATCGTTTCCTGGGAATTTTTATTCTGGAGGGTTTAAGGTTATTGCAGGCTACCAAGGGCAATATTGAAACAGTGAATTGAGGTTCATTGCCAGCATAACAGACATGGAAATCGAGGCTTTTGTAGTCAATCAGAAAGTCCAGCTTGAAGCTGGAGGGTGAGAAAATTCCACAGCTATGGGACCACTTTAGAAAGTGTTATAAGAGTGAAGATCTTTATTTGGAACTTAGCTCAGTTTTCTTGCCACCAAAGTCGGAAGTATTTAGAAACCTGACTTGACTAAATAGCATTTAGCAAGATCTCTCATCATAAATTATGTCTAAATACACTGTATTTTTGATAATGGCAAAACAAGCCCCACCTTTCAAGAAGCAAGGATAAATGATTTGAAATAAAGTCTCTCACAGTGAAGTGTCTTCTCAGAGACATCTAACATTATCCATATGCCACAAAATAGATAGCAACTTATTTATTAAATCACTTATCCAAAGCCTGTCAGGGTTTTGAAAAAAGAAATTGTTTAGCATTACACCAAGATGTATTTAAAAATAATAATAATAATAACAATGATAATAATAGTATTTGTTCAGTAATTACTGTGTCAAACACTGTCTTGAGTGCTGGGGTAGATGCAAGATTATCAGGTCCCACGTGGGGTTCACAGACTAAGTAGGAGGGAGAATAGGTATTGAACCCCCATTTCCAGATGATGGAACTGAGGCACAGAGAAGGTCACACAGCATATAAGTGGCAGAGCAGGGATTAAAACCCAGGCACTCTGACTCCTAGATCTGGCATCTCTCCACTAGGTCATTCAGTTTAAAATGATCATCCTACTTCATCGTGTTTTCTAAAGGAGAAAGAAACTGAGTAGTGATTTAATTTTGCCTTGGGATCATTACACCCTTCTAAAAATACCCTAAAGAAATTTTATAAGGTCCCTAAGCAACGATATTGCCCTGCCTTCAGGGAATCTTTCTGGCAACAGTGGACTCCGATGGGTGACAATCATGGTTAGTGGAAGATTTTCTTCCACTTCAGGAGCTGCAAGGTTCAGTCTGCATTATCTCATATCTGCTTCCTCTGCCACTTCCTGAAACTCACTTTAGAAAAGACAGAATGCCTACCTGATGGGACTTTACTCCATCCTCTCCCTATCCAATTTCCCCCTCCCCAACAATAAGGCCTCAATCCTCTGTATCACCCGGACCCGCAATTCTGAGCTCACATTTGCTATCTTTCACCGTACAAGTCTAATCATCACTGTCAACCACAAATATTTGTTGAGCACTTTGATTTTCCTGGTCACATAATGTAAAGTTGCAATACCTTCTAGACTGTGAGCCCATTGTTGAGTAGGGACCGTCTCTAGATGTTGCAGATTTGTACTTCCCAAGTGCTTAATACAGTGGTCTGCATGCAGTAAGCGCTCAATAAATACGACTGAATGAATGGTGTCTTATTGTACTGAGTAATTTGCATTTTAGGGCAGGAGTGGTCTTGGGGCTGCATACGAGCACACTCCATGATTGCATTATGACCGTCCTCCCGCCCCCCGATCCTATTACTCTTAAACCTGAACTCCCTAAAAGACATGAGAGGCTTCCAGAGTTCAATTCACCCACCCCACAACCTAAATGAGAAGCAGTGTGGCCCAACAGAAAGAACACAGCACTGGGAGTCACGAGAACTGGGTTCTAATCCCCGCTCTGCCACTTGCCTGCATTGTGACCATGGGCAGGTTACTTAGCTTCTCTATGCCTCAGTTCTCTCATCTGTTAAAGTAGATATTAAATACCTGTTTTCCCTCCCCCTTAGACTGTGAGCCCTATGAAGGACACAGGGATTGTACCAGCTCACATTATCTTGCATCTACCTTGGCCCTTAGCACAGTGATAGGTACATAGTAAGCGCATAATAAGTACAACAATAACACTCATCATCATAATTAGTATCATTATTATTATTAAAGACTGGCTGTTGAGGTTTGGAGGTGACGCCAAATATCTATCATGCTCCCTCTGCTAGTGATCTCTTCAAATATACAGGTTCCACAAACCCAGATCACTCAAGTACATTCTTAATGGTATTTTTGAAGTGCTACAACATGCCAGGCACTATACTAAGCACTGGGATAGATACAAGCTAAGCAGGTATCATTTGAGGTATCAGAGGCACCTAGAAGTTGAGTGACTTGCCCAAGGTTATAAACAGAGTACCAGAAGCACGGTTTAGTGGATAGAGCATGGGTTCTAATCCCACCTCCACCACCTGACTGCTGTGTGACCTTGGGTAAGTCACTGCACTTC
This sequence comes from Tachyglossus aculeatus, assembly GCF_015852505.1. Taxonomy (NCBI): domain Eukaryota; kingdom Metazoa; phylum Chordata; class Mammalia; order Monotremata; family Tachyglossidae; genus Tachyglossus; species Tachyglossus aculeatus. The sequence goes on along the minus strand of NC_052090.1, from coordinate 13,842,832 downwards.
TCTGTGCTTCAGTTACCTCATCTGTAAAATAAGGATTAACACTGTGAGCCCCATATTGAGACAGGGACTGTGCCCAACCTGATTAGCTTGTATCTACCCCAGTGCTTACTACAGTGCCTGGCACACAGTAAGCTCTTAACAAATACCACGAAACAGGTACCAGTATTTACCACGTTAAAGATTTCAACATCAACAGTAGTCGTATGACAGGTTCCTAATCTAGATCTACAATTAACGGTCTTCTCCTTGTTCCTAAATTAAGCCTAGTCATTACTGCCCTCCTGAAACCACTGCTACTATTTCCATTAGCAGCATTTCTGTGGGCATGTCATCCATAGATCCTCTCCAGTGGCTCATCCTCATGATCCACAGGCTTCCTGGACAACATCAATTTCCCACTTTAATTCTGTAGATGACGTAGCCAGATTAGATCATTGAGAGTGCCATTTCAACCACGTCAGACAAGGCCCCACATGGGGGTCTACCAGCCCACTGGAGGATCTCAAAAGATATAAAATCAGTTTCTCAATTATCAGCACATCACACTCTTCGGTTTGCCACCCCAGCACTTGCATATTATATTTCAGTTTAAGGGAAAGCAATACGTGCTGTGAAAAGAGTTCCAATTACAAATAAAGGATTATCCCAAGGCAGAGCTAAAGTACATATAATGTCTAAATCTTGCTAGAGTTATCAGAGCCATAAAGAAAATCAGTATACAAACAGAAAAGCAAATCCTTCAACTGTAAAAAAAAAAATCCAAATATTCAGGGACTGATCATTCGACATGTGGATTACCCCCCCCAACTCTCTTCTTCTCACTTCCACCTCCCTTTGCTTTTACACTTTTGGCCCTTTTGCTGCTTCTAAGCAGCTCTGTTGATAAGGGCAGAGAGAGGAAGGTGAGAAAGCTCATTAGAAACTCCAATGAAATCATTTGGATTGTTGGTGGACTTTAATATTCCATCCCATAATATCCCATTATTATACATATGCTGGCATGAGCTCTATTTAGAACAAATAGGACATTCATAGGTAGTATTACTGTGCTGACATTTCTTTCCACCCAAGCTGATGCTAATTTTCACCATATGTCAAAAGTGGAGCGTGTTGGTGGATGATAACACTGTTGTTTCAGCATTTTAACGCTCATATAGTCTTTCACAGTAGTATTTTGGGGCTCAAAACCTAGGAAGGCAAGGGAATCCCTTAAGAAATTCACACTTGGAGTTTGTACTTCCCTCAGGGGTTAGCAGTATCAAGACAAAAATAGAAGTCAAAGTGGTGGGGAGGATCAGGATGGTGTGGGAAACTGATCCTTCTAACAATCTGTCTTCAAAATCTGTTGCTATATCTCCTCTGGTTCTAGAGTAGATGAGCAGGCCACTCTGAAATTGTCTACTGATTGCAAGGAGAGATGAGTGCAAGGTCATTGTGAGCCAGGAATGTGTCTGTTTTATTGTTGCATTATACTCTTACAAGTGCTTAGTACAGTGCTCTGCACACAGGACTTGCTCAATAAATATGGTTGAATGAAATGAATGAATGTCATTGCTTGAAGAGGCAAAAGGCAGAGTGACAAGTGAGAAAAATATTGTTGGTTCTCAAAAACAGCAAGTATTTAAGAATTAGTGTACCATAAAGGGAAGGGCATTTCCTATTGGGTTCATAATGGACAATTTTTTATGTGGTGTTCAGTTTGTAATCTAATGAAATGAGAGAATTGCTGAGAGAAGAAAACTGGGCAGGTGGCAAGGTCAGTATCTAAACAAGAAAGAGAGGAAAAAAACCACTTTGGCCCAGAAGCACAATACTGCACAATATTGTCAAGAGGTCAGTACTGGAAAGCAGATCAGTCATCAACCCAGACTGAAGTCCAAACTTCCCTTTGCTATTTCTCTATTGGAACAACCTCTGAAAAATATTTGACCATAATGGAAAGACACCACTTTTTATAGTTTCCATCTATACACGGAGCCTACTAAAAGCATGTTCATTCAGATAAGGGCTATGCGATGGCTCTCTGCGTCCCAGGCAATCTACAGTCAAGTCTGCAGACTGCCACATCTGTTAGATGCCTGGGTCACGACCAAAGTGGCATGCTTTCTACCCTTCCAAATAGATCTGGTTGAAAGCTGGCAAGGGAATGGCAGAGGACAGAAAAAAAAAACAAACCCACATTACCTAAGGAGAAAAGTGACTGTTCTGCCTACATTTCCCAGAGGCTATTAGGGAATTCTGTTTGGAGTTGCCTTCTCTGCCACAGATGGGGTGGGATTTGGTTTTTCCTAAAGCATTCCCCTGAAGAAAAAGGCAGTTTCTCTCTTCTTCCTCTCTCTTTCACCTGCTCTTTCCAGTATACCCAGTGACAAAGCAGTAGAATGGGCATTTAGAAGTTGAGAGTTCAGTCACTAAATGGTTATGAAATTCACAAGAAATCATGGGATTTCAGTATAGTTTCTTCACCTGTGAAAAAGGTGAAAGCACTTTATCAAGCATAGTAAACTACGGTTGAGGGTCAAAATCAGTAAACTCTTCCTTGAGTTCCTCTGGTAGAAGATGGTTATAGATAATGATTCCTAACTAGGGGACTCACCATCTCAACCAGATAAATATATAAACCCTGGAAAAAAATGTAGGAAAACTAAAAATAACAGGCTATTCTCCATTTTCTGTTAGTGGTTTAGCACCTAGTGACCTAGAAAAAATATTGTAGCAGCATAATTTATTGTATATCTAATGAAAATTTCTTTCCCAAGCCTAAGGTATGGTCCTCAATTCCTGATAAATATAGTGGAGTTCTAATCCATTCATATGAACATCTGTCCTATAAAATACCAGCAGGGCATGATCCAATAAATGCAGAAAAATTGATTTCTGTGGCCAGCCTCTAAGACACTGAATCATTCAGAAGTCACTTTTTAAAGAGCTAGCTAAGTTGAGATGGATAAAAAATAAAACTGCTCTCTAAAGCCATTACCTGTCAGTCTTCAAACACCAAAGCAGTATGGTTTTTCTCCTCCCTTTGTGATAGTGAACTTGAAATCTCTCTACCAAAAAACCTCTAGATGAAGCCTAATGCAATTTCAAGTATCCAAGCCAGTTATATAAAATAAGTTTTCTTGAACACAAGTTGAAAGTCATAGTAAATTCTTCCAAATAAAACAGAAAATACTGACTTTGGATACCTCTTTGTAAAGCAAATAAGATAGGGACTGTGTTCAACCTGATTTTATTGCATTTACATCAGCACTTAATATACTGCCTGGTATATACTAAGTGCTAACAAATACCACAATTGTAATTATTATAATTATTATTACATATTGTACCCTCCCAAGTAGTTAGTACAGTGCTCTGCACACAGTAGGCACTCAGTAAACACAACCAATGGATTAACTGATCCAATGAAACATAACCAGACTGTGTTACATTTTACTGAGGTCCTGATTTTGTTTTTGTTTTTCCCCATGGTATTTGTTAAGCGCTTACTATGTGTCAGGCACTGTTCTAAGTACTGGGGTGGCTGCAAAGTTGCCCGGTTGGACATAGTCCATGTCCCAAATGGGGCTCTCAGTCCTAATCGAACTAAAGCTCCGTCCAGTCATGAAGATTTCAGGGGCAAGAACCTGCCCAAGGGGACTGATTACAGTGCTAGTGGTTTGCAGACAACCACTTGTACCCTGCCCATCCTGCCATTTGCAGTGAGGGCAGTCCACAAATAGGCAGGCAGGGGTACAGTACTCTGTGTTGTACCTGTAAAAGGTTTACATACAAAGCTCATTTTCAGCCAAAATTACCACACCACGGTCCAGATGCATAAGGAAAAGACAGCCTGATTCTGGAATGATCACTAGGAAACCTAGGAATGGGAATTTTCATTTTATGAAATGTCAGAAAGATGATTATCCAACCCAGCCGCCCATCCATCTTAATTTCAGGGGCTAGTGTGACTGAAAAGTACAAAGGGATGAAAGAAACCATTCATTCATTCATTTAATCATATTTATTGAGTGCTTACTTTGGGCAGAGCACTGTAATAAGCGCTTGGAAAGTAAAATTTGGCAACAGATAGAGACAGTCCCTACTCAACAATGGGCTCACATTTCAAGTCGGAGTGAAATTCTACATGGCGACATACAAAAGAGCATGACGAACTAAGCACTGCTTTAAGAGTCTTGCTATGTCATATTAGCAAGCATCGTGAAAATAAAATGTAAATTAAAACAAGACACAGAGGAAACAAGGATGTAGACCCAATTATATATTACATTGCTTGTACTTTTCTCCCTTCTTCCCTCTGGAGAAATGTATTATACTGAACTCTCAACACAGGCAGTTTGGGGAAGAATGAGCTGCCAGCATCTACTGACACCCACATCCGAAGCCTACAGTTTCAGTTCTGGCTTGTCAAAATCCTGCTAAAAATAAAAACCTATTTCAACCACAGAAAATAATCAGTCAACATTCTCCTTCCCCGTGGAATCTTCTCAAGACTGCTGTGATAAGAAGGCAACAGCTCCCTCCAAATTAGATTCATTCATTCAATCGTATTTATTGAGCGCTCACTGTGTGCAGACCACTGTACTAAGAGCTTGGGAAGTACACGTCAGCAACATATAGAGACGTTCCCTACCCAACAACGGGCTCACAGTCTAGAAGAGGGAGACAGACAACAAAACAAAACATGTAGACAGGTGTCAAAATCATCAGAACAAATAGAATTAAAGCTATATGCACATCATTAATGAAATAAATAGTAAATATGTACAAGTAAAATAGAGTAATAAATCTCTACAAATATATACAAGTGCTGTGGGGAGGGGAAGGAGGTAGGGCAGGGGAGGTGGAGAGGAGGAGAGGAGAAAAGGGGGCTCAGTCTGGGTAGGCCTCCTGGAGGAGGTGAGCTCTCAGTAGGGCTTTGAAGGGACGAAGAGAGCTAGCTTGGTGGATGTGTGGAGGGAGAGCATTCCAGACCAGGGGAAGGATGTGGGCCGGGAGTCGATGGCGGGACAGGCGAGAACGAGGTACAGTGAGGAGGTTAGTGGCAGAGGAGTGGAGGGTGCGGGCTGGGCTGGAGAAGGAGAGAAGGGAGGTGAGGTAGGAGGGGGTGAGGTTATGGAGAGCTAGTGATAGATATAACAAAGGACAAAAAAGAATGTCAGGCAATCATATCTAAAAGTGGCTAAGACTATAGATTCATAAATACATGTTTCCTCTGTGCACTGCTGGTTAAACAGCACATATTTCTTCTCTCTTTCTCCATCCCTGCATTGACCCTTTGGAACTTCAATATCCACACAGATGCTCCTGATGACCCTTCCACTACCCGCCTTCTATCACTCTTCAACTCCACTGAACTCCTGCTCCAGCCCAGCTCTCCCGCTCACCAACTTGGACACAAAATTGATCTCATCATCTCTAGTCACTGTACAATCTCTACCCTCACAAACTCTGAAATCCCTCTGTCTGACCACAACCTCCTCACCTGCCTTCTCTCCCACACACCTCCTCCCTGCAAATCTGTCCTGTTCCCCCACAGAGACCTCCAATCTTTTGACCCCATCCAATTCTTCTCAAATCATCATGCTCCATTTAGCCTTCATACCCAAACTACCTTCCCTTGATGACTAAAATGGCGTCCTCCACGCCACCCTCTCTGCAGCACGGTGTAGTATATGGAGCATGGGGCTGGGAGCCAGAGCAACCCAGCAACCACTTTGGATTACAATGCCTAGGGTGACCAGTAATCTGGTTTTATACTTGATAGTATGTTTTTCACCCATTCTGTCCCCTGTCTGACCTGGATCGGATACCACAGGCTTTTCTATCTAGGATTTTTATTTTCCACACACAGCCTTTCTCCAGCAAGGCAGAGTGGCCTAGGTGATGGAGTGTGGGCCCCGGAGTCAGAAGGACCTGGGTTCTAATCCCAGATCCTCCACTTGTCTGCTGCGTGACCTTGGGCAAGTCACTTTACTTCTCTGTGCCTCAGTGACCTCATCTGTAAAATAGGAATTAAGACTGAGCCCCATGTGGGACAGGGACTGTGCCCAACCTGATTAGCTTGTATCTACCCAGTGCTTAGTATATATAGTGCCTGGCTATGTTGCTTTCTCCACTTCTGAGGAGATTCAGGTGATATCTTTGTGTGACTAGAGTTCATTCTGATTCATGATTCACCTTGACTTGCTCCTTTTATTCATCCTCTTCCCTGAGCCCCATAGCACTAATAGATATATCCATAATTCATTTACATTCATGTCTGTCTCTCCCTCTAAATTGTAAGTTCGTTTTGGGCAGGGAATGTGTCAGTTACTATCATTGTGTTGTACTCTTCCAAGAGCTTAATACAGCACTGTGCACTTGGTAAGTGCTCAATAAATACTGTTGATTGATGATTGATGTTTTTAATGATGGTTCAACTAAACAGTCTCCCAGAAAGTAAACTCTGATTGTGTTTAACTCAATCACCAAGTGCACTCTTATGTTAATTACAATATGGGAAGTCAGGCAGAAATAAGATGGGAGAGCCCCCATGGATGTGAGGTTCATGAGAAGGTTTGGAAGGAGGGCAGACAGAAGACTGTGAGCCCACTGTTGGGTAGGGACTGTCTCTATATGTTGCCAACTTGTACTTCCCAAGCGCTTAGTACAGTGCTCTGCACACAGTAAGCACTCAATAAATATGATTGATTGATTGATTGATTGAAAGAAGTGAGGAGGAAGAGTGAGACACGGCACCTCCCACGTAAGCCCTCAGCTCTGCTTAGAGTTGGTTAGTCGCTCAGCTAAAGATGGATGGTATCTGTGGTTTGACTAAAGTCCACTGCCAGATTCAAATGTTAAGCAAGTGAGACAGCTGCTTCAGCGTTCCCCAGGAACACTTGAGTTCTGGGGCTGTGGGCCGACTTCCATATCATATGATTACATCACGCCTTGTGTGCATGCAGAATAACACAGTAACATTCAGAGATGGGAGAGGGAACCTAGGGACAGTGCAATGGCTGACGTCCACCCTGATGAAACCCAATGCCACCTTCATTGAAGCAAGGCACAACAGCAGTATGACCTAGTGAAAAGAGCTCAGGATTGGTAGTCAGGAGAACTGGGTTCTAATCCTGCCTCCACCACTTACCTGCTGCATGATATTTAGGCAAGTCACTTAACTGTTCTATGCCTCAGTTCCCTCATTTGAAAATGTGGGGACACGCAGCAGACAACTGCCTGAGCTGGGATTAGAACCCAGGTCTTCTGACTCGCAGGCCAGGATTTCCTGAGTATAACCATGGGCCCTATCTCAGAATTCATTGTTGAAATGGCTCCGAGTTATGGATCAGACATTTTGCCTATATTCACCCTTTCACAGCAATGCCATCTGAAACTACAAAGAACAATGAAACATTCACTGGAATTCTCATCCCAAATGTCCTCCAAAGTAGAGTAAATCACTCTCATTTTATGCTTCTTATATTACAGTTGCTAATTCTTCCAACTCAAGTGCCCCTTCCAGAGTGGAGAAGGTTCAACAGACTGTGTTTCTGAGAAAGTCCCCAGCCTGATACCTGGATGTCACTGTGGAGCTACTCAACTTATATCAGATAACTTTAAGCATCCAGAGAACAGATTTTTATGAGCTGAAACTGGGGTGCAGAAAAACCAGGTCTAGGGAGGAGAAAGAAGAGGATCTGTGCAGAGCTACCATCTCCCTGCAATCAAAACACCACCTGAAGTGATGTGGCATAGCTGAATAGAGCTAGGAAGCTACAGCAGCAGGAAGCCTTGCCTGGGATATGGCAATCAGGAATCAGCAGGCAGTGGAAATGAAGTACTGACACTGCAACCAAATGCATCAGCCAACCCTTGGACACACTGTGAGAAGAGGGGGTAAAGGGACTTGGAGTTGGGCCTCGGTTTCCTTGAGCCATAGGTTGCAACCCTACGAATACCAAAATTTTCCTTGACCCCATACGAGATTATGTACATTCTCCCATTTGGGATATTAATCTTCAAGAAATCCAGTGAGTGGCACTGCAAGAACCCAATGCAGCCATGCCTGTACTTTCTTCCACCTTGGTCTTCCCAGTGGGAGAAGTGGAGGGGGAGGTAGTTCTGGGCTGTGCCTGCTGCTCCAATGGGAGTGGGAGCAAACTCACCAAAGCTCCCTTGATTTTACATCCTGTTTATTTGGGCCTGGGGCAAAAATGATCCAGTTTTACCCAGAAACCAATAACACAGGAAGCAAGTGCTTAGAACAGGCTTCTGCACACAGTCAAACACTCAATAAATACCACTGATTGAGATCCTGCTATATGAATACGTGTGCCCTCTGTCAAATGGGATGAAAGCCAAGTTAAACGTTCTAAAACTATGACACTTGAGGAGCTGTTTAAACCACCTATCCTAGATCAGCTTTGAAAACTTCTGGAAATTTGGCTTAATTTTGGAATACCATTTTCAAAGAAAACATACTTAAAAAGTCATAAAAGGATCAGAGGCAGAAGTGCTCTCAGAAAACAACATTTCAAAGAGCAACATGTAAATGAATTATAAATGCAGGCAGTATATTTGCATTAAAATACCCTTAGGCTTTTCAAAATTAAGGAGACTAGTACTTCAGCTACTAGATTTATGTTTCATGCTTAAAAGCACATGTCAGAGCATGCACGGAATTGTCTATTCAGTTAATAAGGATCTCTGAACTGAAGGATGCCTCTGTTAAGGAACTCTAAAGCACTAAAGCCTTAAAGAACAAGGCACTAAACAATATGGGGCATGAGAGTTCTTTGTTAGATTTCAAAGCATGCAGAGATGGTCAATCGGAAATCCAAGTGCACACATTTACATTACTGTAGACTACAATCACATGGCTGAAAGGAGAATGGGAAGGAGGTTAATGAGAGTGGATGGCAATTGTGAGGCATATAACCACATCCCAGCTGCAAACCCAACAGCAGTGGCACCTAAAGGAGGGAGACCAAAAAGAGTCCTTAAAACATTTCCAGCCAACCCCTAAGCCTCCTACCTACTTTCTGAGACTTATCAATCTTTGGAAATAATAATAATTGTGGTATTTGTTAAGCACTTATTATGTGTCTGGCACTGTACTAAGCACTGGGGTAGATTCAAGTAAATAGGGTTGGAAACAGTCTCAATCCTCATTTTACAGATGAACTAAGGCACAGAGAAGTGAAATGACTTGCCCAAGGTGACTCAGCAGACAAGTGGTGGAGCCAGGATGAGAACCCATGACCTTCTGACTCCCAAGCTCATACTCTTAAAGCATCCCACCTCAGGAGAAACCGTGTTACGATACTCCACAAGCCTATGCACAACTATTCTTTCCTATGCCACTTACCATTCTACCAGAGGCCTGATGTCCGATGAACACTGTGCTGTTAAACTGCTTTCTATACAAAATGCACAGTGAAAACATGTGTGAAAATAACTGAAGTATTACAAATTTTGGGCCATCCCTGCCCACAAAGAGTTTACAATCTTTGGGGAGAAGAAGGGGAGTGGTTGGGGAGGGAGGGGGTAGACAAGAGGGGAAGAAAGTGAAGAAAGTGAGAAGGGTGGGAGGTGGGAGAAGGAGAAAGGAGGAGGGAACAGATTGATTCCTCGTTCTTTCATTTGGGAAGGGTGGACTCAGTGCAAGGTTGGACTTGGGTCCTGCTTCTAGATTTCTCTGCTCAGCCCGCAGGTCACCCCTGCTGTACCAGGGTGAGCAGTAAATGGAGCTGGTTGAGAGTGGGTGGTCTTCTTCCCAGCCTGGTTTGTCTGGCACTCCCCTCTACTGCTGCTGCATTCATGGGTGCCGGAGACCAGAGCACATCAGACTTGCTCTGCTCCCTGTTGAGGATAGTGGGAATCCCAGGGGTCTCCAGGCTAGGTGGGGCTTTGTCCCGCCAGCAGAGGCTAAAGTGTGGAGCTGCCTTCCTGCCTCCCTCTCAGTCCCTTCCCTGAGGCAGGGTGGGCCAGCAACTTCCTCCCCAAGTAACTGTGAGGATGAAGCTAAATGATGTCCATCTGACTTGTCAACCCCTGGCCTAAGGCAACTAGTGGAGCACAAATCAGGTGAGTAAGGGACATAAAAGAGAGTGTAAAAATTGGATATAAAAGACTGCATGGTGCCTATGGAACCCTGATCAATCAATCAATCAATCATATTTATTGAGCACTTACCGTGTGCGGAGCACTGTACTAAGCGCTTGGGAAGTACAAGTTGGCAACATATAGAGACGGTCCTTACCCAACAGTGGGCTCACAGTCTAAAATTGTGGGGGGGAAAAGGCTAGCAACTCACAAAAAAAATATTTAGCCCTCTACGCTGTAAAGCTCATTGTGGGCAGGGAATGTGTCTGTTATATTATTGTGTTGTACTCTCCCAAGAGCTTAGTACAGTGCTCTGCACACAGTAAGGACTCAATAAATATGACTGACTGATTAGAGATAGTATAATATTAATACAGACTTGTCTATCATCAATAGTACTTTTTGAGTGCCTAGTAAGTGCAGAGGGCTCAACACTAAGTACTCTTTATGTGGAGCTGACCCTAAAGATGGTGTGATTTATGAATGAGTGACAGTGCAGCTGCAAAGAACGATGCAAAAAGGCCCATGTGAGTCTACCATACACAGTGCTTAGTACAGTGCTAAGCGTTTGGTACAGTGCTCTGCACACAGTATGTGCTCAATAAATACAATTGAATGAATGAACAAAGATCATTTCCTATTCTGCTGTTGGGGTTTTTGTTTTTGAACCTCTGTCTAATGATCCTCTTGAGGTTTCTGCTTGAAAAAGAACTGTTCATTCCTTCGTTTTGTTTGGGAAATATTTTAATTTTGGTTGGCCTATAAACTTTAACAGGGAGAAGTTCTTTTCTCTAGTCAGCCTTCTCCTGGACCAAAAGGAGAGAAATGGTTTTTTATCTTCTGATGACATTTATTGCCCAGAAATAAATTTTTCTAAAAAAATGCAGTCCTTTCTCAATAGAGAATGAAACATGGATCTGATTATGGAAAAATCGAGTTGCCAGCAATTCAGTTTCTTAAGGATGTATATCGAGCATCCAAAAGAGAGGAGAATAAATTTGGTTTATGATCATGGTATGAATCTTTTACTTAATACCACACAACATAGAAAGAGCCACAGGCCACTGACATTGAGTGGGTATATGGTTGGTTCCAAACTAACAGTTTTAGAGTCATATTTTAATAATGAGTAACGAGTTTAGTCTGGCACTCACAGTTATACGTGGCTCAGGACTGAATTCTCTTTTTACGATTACCAGCCTCCATGGCTTTGAGTTAGAGTTATGCAAATCTCACTGGACAAAACAATCTCCCTCTGGGTTAAGCCATGCGACATGTAAGCCATCTCTACTTATACTGGGAGTCCCTAAAAGGACAGGGACTGTGTCCAACCTATGTGAAAGTATGTTTCAAGCACTGTTTTAAGTGTTGGGGTAGACCCAAGGTAGTCAGTTTGGACACAGTACCTGTCCCACATGGGGCACACAGTCTTAATCCCCATTTTGCAGATGAGGTAATCGAGGCACCGAGAAGATGTGACTTGCCCAAGGTGTCACAGCAGACAATTGGTGGAGCCGGAATATGAACCCATGTGCTATCCACTAGACCATGCTACTTCTTATAGGGACTTGGACAAGAAAAAGAATGACCGAATTACAGGTTCCTGGCCTATAAGAAGCTTTCGTGCTCATGGGGTAAGAGTTAGAGGGATATAATGTGGGGAGAGCAGAAATTAATCAGGGAAATTTTCCTGAAGCAAAGCATACTTTTCTCCTCAGGCGTAGGTCGCCTCCCCTCCTCCTTCTCCCCTCCCCAACGCCCCCCCTCCTTCCCCTCCCCACAGCACTTGTATATGTTTCTTCATATTTATCACTCTATTTATACATATTTACTATATTTATTTTATTAATGATGTGTATATAGCTATAATTCTATTTATTCTGACAGTATTGACACCTGTCTAACTTGTTTTGTTGCCTGCCTCCCCATTCTGGACTGTGAGCCCGTTGTTGGGTAGGGACCGTCTCAATCTGTTGTCGATTTGTACTTCCCAAGTACAGTGCTCTGCACACAGTAAGCGCTCAATAAATATGATTGAATGAATGAATGAATTGTATCCTCAGCAGCCCTGAGTCAGGCTGTAGCACCTCACCCACAAGGCAATATACAACCATCTGTTGCAGATCTTCTCTTAGAAGCAAAACTAGGCAATCCAAGTTTTATGAAACTCATTTATTTACTGGATGAAACTTCTTCCAAATGAACTCAGGACCAGCTCGGCTCTTTTCTTATTCCCTGTGTTCTCCTCTACTCCCTGTTACAGTCCTTCCTGTCTCATTCTAGGATGTCCAAATGGCCATCAGGATGAACTTAACACATCTGGTTGTTGATCAAACAACAGTCTGCAATGCAAAGCTCTGATAAATTTGAAAATTAAACATAGAATACCTCAAAAATTGATCAGTCCTCCAACCATTTATTGACTCCAAAGGATATTTATGTTTTCTTGAATTCTGCCACCCTACACTCATCTTGATACATTATTCCCATAAATACCCTGGAATGTTTAAAGTGTATCCCCCAGAGTACTCTGTCTTAAGGATTTCAGCTGCTTCCTTGGGCTTGAGAAATTCAAAATTATTACTTGGAAATATATCATTCATATCACCCAAAAAGATTTTCTAATGATAATAGTTGGCACTGAAATCTACCATCACTGGATTACAAGTGACAGAGGTGATATTTTCTGCATTCAGAGAAACGATTATGACATTTAAAATGAAATTTGAAATTCATCTAAATTAATTCATTTTTCATCAAAAAGAGTGATGATCATCCAAGTTTATTTTATGACTCTGTTATGAAGGGTAGACTGCATTCTGGTTATACAATTTATGTGAAGCAAATATGGGTTCAACCATGCTGTAGAAATTCATTTTTGGTAGGCTTTATTGTTAGTGTGAATACTTTTCTTCCCCTATTAAAATTTAGAGCTCCTGGGCTCTTTCCTAGGACTTGATATATTAGTTTTGAGGGTAGCAAACAAGAAAAGGCTTTATGCATGGCATCTCTATTTAAGATTCAAAAATGTTTTAATTTGGGACAATCCCAGAAGATATGCAAATACCTACAGTTTGACATTTCTTCCATCATTAAACTAAAAATCTCAGATGTGAAATCATCCAGTGATTTTTTTCCATTGGCGGTCTAATAAAACTAAACTTTTCATCAAATGTTAAATTTATAACTGCCATCCAGATTCTTCAGAGGACTGTAGAAGGAGAAGGATTTCTCCACTTTGGGTTTTGCCAGAGCTTAAAGAGGCAGTTCAGTGGAGTGGTAAGAGCCCTGAGTTTCAAAAGATTTGAGTCCTTTTCCAGCTTCCTAAAATGTTTCCCTTTGGGACAACTCACGTGTCAGTTAACTTCTTTAGCTCAAATCATCTAGCTGTAAAAATAGAAACTATAAAACCTGCCCTTACCCCCTTCTCAGGAATGTTTGGAAGATGAATGATAATTACTACGGCAGAACAATTGACCACTCTAAGATACACTTATTTCTGCCATATTGCTTGCTTCCATTATGCAATTACGATAGGATGTCAAGGAAGCATGGGGGGGATAGTTCCCATAGCCCAGTTGTGAATCAGTATAACGTGATCTAGGTCTACTAAAAATGCTGCTTCAAGCAAAATGACAGAATCTACACTATGGAACTGGAAGGACAGTGAGAACAGCAGGCCTTCCCAATTAATCTAAGCTGTAGCTTGGTAACATAAAAAAGAGAGCTCCAGTTTCTTGTTTGGGGCTCCCTTTTTTGGCCACAAACACATCTCACTATGGCCAGTTTTAAATGAGGTACAAAATATTGTTTCTCCCTGATTGTATTTTTTGCCCAACTTTTATGCAAGTCACTTGAGAAGCAAATCTACCTAATTATCTTTGAAAGATAAGTGCTTTTGCAGAGAGAGTTTACATATATCCAAGAACTCCCTAATCAGACTGTGCAGCATTAGTGTCATTAAGGCCTGCTCACATCAGTCTATAACATAAGTGGTGAATGCTTCTACCATGCCAGAAAATGATTAAGAAACAATAACAGAGTCAGTGGATTTAACATACTTGAAACTGACATTATCTGCATCAGTTTCTCAGAAAATAACTTTCTGGATATTACTATGTTCCTGATTATTTTGGTGAGCCTGAAATGGATAACTCTAAGCTTTTCCTTGAGTCTTCTGTCGGCAAAAAAGAACGAATGCAATGAAAAGGACAATCCCATGAATTCCAAGTACACCATATGACCTTCCACAAAACATGTCTACACTTAGCCTGTGCCTACACAGTGTGGAGGGGGCAGGTGAGAATCATTTTAGGGAGTAAATCCTGGAGCATCTTGACATTAGATATGTTTTATTAATAGCAAATTTGACATTGATTTCAAGATGGTAGGTCTTGTTCTAGAAATCCACTTGCCAAATGGACAAATATAAATGATGAAAAGTCAGAAGTCCAAATCTAGTCAGGGCATTACAGTTAAGAAAGTGTCCGAACCTATAAGCTTGACTGAAATGCTGTTTTGTCCCAAAACACTTTTAAGCTCTTACACATTTTGAATCAAACAGCATAGCAATGAGTAGACAACATCTTTACAAAAGGCTCATTGGTCAACTCTGTAAGTCTGTAATGACTGTAGGCTTGTTGTGGGCAGAAAATATGCCTACCAACTCTGCTGCATTGTACTCTCCCAAGCACTCAGTACAGGGCTTTGCACACAGTTGAGTGTTCAATAAATACCACTGATAATGATGATGAACTCTGTACTTGTCCTGGGGCCTAAAATTAGATAATCCCTGAGTTTGACTCTGAGCCTCTGATTTTATTAGTATGTGGAGAAGGAACTCAGAAAACATTCAAGTCATTTTGGCCCATTAAGACCCCAAATTATCATCACAGAAGAAATACAAAGGCAGACTTACTGTGTTGTATCTTGGATCATTTTTCGGTAGAGTGAATGGGAAAATTCTCGGGCTGCCCAACTTCTTGTAGACTGTATATATCAACAAGCCCATTCAATGCAAATCTGTAAATACACAAAATACCCAAGTTTGCTTCCTTCTCAGTCACTCACACAATCATATTTTTTGAAAGACTATTATGTGCAGAAGTCTGTACTCCATGCTTGAAAGAGTACAACAGAGGTAAAGAAACTGTAGCCCTAGCTCAATAGGGGGAAAAGACACAAAATTACTTATAGTTCAAAGGAAAAAGAGAAGAAAAAGATTGATAAGTGAGGACGCAGGTTCTCCATAGCTGTTAGGAAATATTTCCCTGCAAGCCACAAACATGTCCTGCTCCACTTGCATTACATAGAGGTAGAAGCAGTATAAAAAGGCAGTAGAGTTGGTTACCTTAGAGGAAGAATTATTAGATAAGTATTCTTAATGTGTGAAGGATTGTTGTTCACAAACTGATTTTACAGGCATATTCACTCACACCAGTAAAAATCTCATTGGCAGTAGCTGGCTCTTTGAGTCCACAGAGGAGTTAATATAT
The DNA here is from genome assembly GCF_015852505.1 of Tachyglossus aculeatus. Lineage (NCBI taxonomy): Eukaryota > Metazoa > Chordata > Mammalia > Monotremata > Tachyglossidae > Tachyglossus > Tachyglossus aculeatus. Next base: position 13,827,242 of record NC_052090.1, on the reverse strand, counting down.
TCTAAATAGAATGGTTTCTAATATTTGGGAAGTTCTAAACATATTTTACTCATCTGGTTTCTTTTTTTTTTTCCACCTTGGTCATTCTGCTGGGTGAATATATACACATTCTATTAACTCCGAATGGTGGTTTAAATTTATGGATAGTAATCAAGGAGCAAACTATCAAATGAATCAAGGACCCTTGACATTTATACGCTATTAAAAATTTCCCAGTTATCATGGTAATCCATCCTGTCAATCACGGCATAAACAATTTATCCAAATCCCTGAATGAGTTTCAATAGTTTTGACTGACAGGCAAATTACGTACCATCAATTAAAAAAAAAAAAAAGATCTCTATCAATAGAGGTCCTCGAAAGTTACTGGATGGTACTTCCCTGACCTCTCTCTCTCCTCTTACTCTTCCATTTCCTACAGCCTTCAGGAAATCTTTACCTGGATGTTGCACTGACACCTTAAACTTAACATGCACAAAACAGAACTCCTTGTCTTCCCACCCAAACCCTGTCCTCGCCCTGTTTTCCTTATCACTAAAGACAACATCATCATCCTTCCTGTCTCACCAGCCCATAACCTTGGCATTATTCTCGACACATCTCCCTCATTCAACCCGTGGGTTCTAATCCCGGCTCTGTTACTTATCAGCTGTGTGACTTGGGGCAAGTCACTTAACTTCTTTGTGCCTCATTTACCTCATCTGTAAAATGGGGATTTAGACTGTGAGACCCACACTGGACAATTTGATTGCCTTGTATCTACCCCAGCACTTAGAACAGTGCTCGGCACATAGGAAGTGCTTAACAAATACAAAAAAAACCCCACATATTCAATCTCTCACCAAATTCTGTTGGTTCTACCTTCACAACATTGCTAAAATCCACCCTTTCCTCTCTATCCAAACTGCTACAGTGTGATTCAAACACTTATATCCTGCCTGGACTGTTGCATCTGCCTCCTTGCTGACCTCCCTGCTTCCTGTCTCTCCCCACTCCAGTTCATATTCACTACGCTGCCCGGATTATTTTTCTAAAAAAAAATTCAGTCCACATCACCCATGCCTCAAGAACCTCCAGTGCCCATCCACCTCCGCATCAAACAGAAACTCCTTACTATTGCCTTTATAGCACTCAATCACCTCACTCCCTCCTATATTTCTTTGCTGATATCCTACTACAACCCAGTCTGACACTTCACTCCTCTTACGCCAACTTTTCCACTGTGCCTTGATCTTGTCTATTTCACCTCTATCCCTTTGCCCACAACCTGACTCTGGCCAAGAAATCCCTCCCCATCCGTACAGGACGGACCACCTCTTGCCCCACCTTCAAAATCTTCTTGAAATTTCAGCTCCTCCAAAGTCCTTCTTCAATTAAGCCTTCTTTTCCTCAACTTCCTCTCCATTCTGATCACCTATGCAGTTCAATATGTACCCTTTAAGTACTTGATATTCACCCCACCCTTAGACCCACAGCACTTAGGTATATATATCCATAATTTTATTTATTATAATAGTGTCTGTCTTCCTCTCTAGACGTAAGCTCCTCTTGGGCAGGAAACGCATCTACCAACTCTGCTGTACTGAACTCTTCCACTCTATCCAGTAGGCCACGCGGCTTCTAGTGGTGTAGTGGATAAACCATGGGCCTGGGTGTCAGAAGGTCAAGGGTTCTAATCCCAGCTCTGGCACTTGTTTGCTGTGTGACCTTGGGAAAGTCACTTCACTTCTCTGTGCCTCAGTTCTCTCATCTGCAAAATGGGGATTGAGACTGTGAGCCCCACGTGGGACAGGGACTGTGTCCAACCCAATTATCGTGTATCTACCCCAGCGCTTAGAATAGTGCTTGGCATATAGTAAGCACTTAACAAATACCATAATTATTAAGTGCTTATTACAGTGCTCTACCCAGTAAGTGTTTAATAAATACCATTGATGGATTGATAGCTAAAATAAAGAAGCCAATGTAAGTCAAAGGGCTAAAAGGTCAATTTACTTTACTAATGGGGAAAAGACACAAATTATTTTACAGACCAAGTAGTGATAATAAATAGTTGGATATATAGATGAATATCAACTACATATAGTTGATATATAGTTCAATAAAGATGGATATTCATTGAATATTGAATGGATTGAAGTTGAATATTGAAGTTGAATGGATGGATTATTCATTAAGGACGGGAATAAATAAGTTTATAGGTGCTAGAGATGGTTGATAGGTTTATATGACAGAGTTCAGGGGTTAACTTATTGGGAAGCACTGGAATTTTAGGTTATAGAAAGAGACTCCCTATTCCTCTAATGTCCTCTGATCCCACCTCCAGGTCTTCTATGGGCCTGAACGTTTGCATAACCAGACTTCACCATTGGGAAGCATAAAAGGAAACACCATAAAAAACAGTGGGGAAGATAACAGCGGGAAAATGAAACCACACATGGGAATCAGAAGTTGAGTAAGACTGGTCTGTGCTTGGAGGCAGGTGGAAAGAGTAGAAGGAGTGGGGAAAGACAGTGGGCAGGAAATGGAAGAGAAATGAGGTAGCAATTTACTGGGACAGAAAATGTACCAGCTGCCACCTTGTTCTTAGAATCTGTTCTTCCAGGCCCAGCCACCATGGTAACTATTCAAAAAATGAAATGCTAAACTAAGGAGGCAGTAAGTGACTTTTAGCTTATAATTAAAAGCATCCTTCTTCAACTCATTTATGTCTGTGCTCTTTCTGTGAACATTACCATAGAAAAATGGCCTGCCACATAGCTCCAATCTAGCCGGGAATGTAAGACCGTAAGTGGTCTCAAACTACAGCTTCTATTTAAAGAAAGGGAAATTCTGAGATTTGGAATGGAAAACATCATCATCCAGCTATCAATTATCTGGACTAATTGGGACAGGAACCATAGAAATAAATGAAATCCATAGATTACCCCCAAGCTCGGTGTGAGGTTTTACATTCAACTTTTTGCTTCCACTTTATTTTATAAGAAGCAATATAGCTGGATTTGAGTTTCACCACCCTCCCCCATCATGTCTTCTTTTCATCCCCTTTTATACCTCTGTCCATCTTGGCTCCTCCAGCCATGTTTCTTGGCTGGGAAGTGTTGCTTGTATTCAGAGGGGCCTGGGTTTTGGGGAGGAATGCAAAGCATGTGGGAGGTGGGGGTTAAGGTCCCCTGCAAGAACAGTCTTGGTCCAGATGGCTCCAGGAACATTTCCTGAAATGGACAAGCATGGTCTCCTAACAATATGCTAGATGACCAGTGAAATTCATTTGTTTCCTCACCCATTATTTGCAAGGGACATTAGTAGACACACTTTTCACAAACAATCAAAGGGGCAAAAGGCACACATTGAATAAGGACGTGACGCCTGAATTCTCAGGCCCCTTAATCAGATTTATTAAAGAACCTACTGATTGGAGTGACTCAGCCGTGCCTTACATGCCTTTGACCCTGAGGTTCTAGATTTATAGACAGATTTATAGAAATATGGCAAAGAAACCAAAGAAAACAGATGATCTTGTTTTCCAAAAGACAGTATAAAAATGATGTCCTCTGTGCATAACCCACAAAGTAATACATTTACTTAACTGACTCCTAACACTCTGAGATACCATGATAATGTTCCAAACATTTGCCATGGGAGGAATGAGGCTATCAGTACTGTACTGTCAATTTATTTCTGGATCTATCTTGAAAATAGACCAGCAAATGGATAGCATTTACTCAAACTACAACTGTTGATATGTTGTGCTTTTTCTTCATGATGTGGCATTGAACTTCAGATGAACTTACACCACAATCACAGTGTTGGAATGATCATTTTCTAAAGAATAAGAAATGGTCAGCTGGAATCATCACTTGTTCACATTAAAACCCAATCTAGTTTAAACTTGGTAATGCCAAAATGTCATTTGACTGTATGTCTTTAATTAAATAGTAACATAAGAAGTTAGTCTTACTTTGGAAATTCCAACAGAAAATTACCACTCAAATTATTTGGTTTAATATGAATTCTGAATGGTGACAGTTCACCATTAAGACTTCATTGTATTATTTAAAGGCAATACAGTATGCATTTCTCCCAATGATTACAGTTAGCTTCCAAAGGGCTCTACCTTGTCCTCTGTTCAAAATGTAGTAACCCGTGGGTGACAACATGACAATTTAAAAGCCTTACTCTTTTCTTATGGGCTGTTGCACCGAACAAAGTATAATGTCTTCAGACAGGTGAACTTTCCTCTGTGAATGGGTAAGATTGTTTTTCTATTTTACCTTTGTGGAAAAGAGTATTACATAACATTCTCTGTCATATTTGAAAACGGTACCACTACTGTTAATAACTACTGGGCTCTGAAATTGTTTCAGTGACTTTGTAACACGCATTAAGAAAAAAAAATTAAAAACAACAAAGTCAGCCAGAGAGAACCTCAAATAGCATTTCTGCCCTAAGGTGCTGTTATACTTTCAATGGCAGGTACAATTACATATTCAAACATCTGTCACAGAACCTAACTCATATACATATCCCCTTCCCCTTCTTCTTCCTGTCAGTCAATTAATTTATTGTTTATCTCAATGCTTTGTAAGTTCCTTGAGGGCAAGGATTATATCTACTTTATTGTACTCTTCCAAGGATTTAGGTCAAAGCCTAGCACAGAGTGAGTTTTTAATAAATGTTACTGAGTATTCAAAACATGTGGGATCACTAGAAAGAAGTGGGTAGAAAATGCTCAGCATTAATTCATTCTAGGACTAAGAATCCACTGACGAATCAATCAATCAATCAATCAATCATGTTTATTGAGCGCTTACTGTGTGCAGAGCACTGTACTAAGCGCTTGAATCTCTTCCAGGGTACTAAATGAAATCTTAGTGATTTGAAAGAGTAAGGACATTAGTCTCAAAGTATAGTAAATGTTCTCACATTTACAATCCACTGAAATGAGATTTATTTACACTATAAAAGTAAGGTCTTTGCAAGTTTTTTTTACAGAGTGAAAGCTACATTCAGGTGACACGGTTGTAAAGTAAAAGAAAGTGATAATTTTATCATCAAAGTACTGCTTATCCATGAAGTTAATTAAAATGGGACATCACAAAAAATGAAGCACTTTGAATATTATTTAACTTTAATGATACACACTCTCATTCATTAATAATTATTTTTATGCATGTTTTCAATTTTAAAATTTTTCTACATTGTGCTTAAATGAATAAACTGCTGGTTTCCTTCTACGTTTTTGTTTTGTTCTGTTTTGTTTTTTAAATGGTATTTGCTAAGCACTTACTATGTACCAGGCACTATACTAAGTACTGGGGTAGATACAAGACAATCAGGTTGGACACAGTCCCTGTCCCCTATAGGGTTCACAGTGTTAATCCCCATTTTACAGATGAGGAAACTGAGGCACAGAGAAGTGACATGACGTGCCCAAGATCACACAGCAGACAAGTGGCAGAGCTGGCATTGGAACTAGGTCCTTCTGACCCCTGGGTCTGTGCTCTATCCACTGGGCCATGCTGATTCTCTGTTGTGCAATACCATGATACTTCTCAATACCTGAAATATTAGTAAATATATCTAAAGGAATAACCAGAATTCAGCAGAAGGGTTTAAATGTGATTGGAAAAGCTGAGTTAATCAATCAACCAGTCAATAGCATTTATTGAGCACAGGGTCACAGGAAGACCTAGCTCAGGGTCCTAGGCTAAGAATCATTTAGAACTTTCTGGGAGGAGATTGGCTTCCAGACAATTAGTGAAATTTGGGAAGCAGTGTTCCCTAGTGGATAGAACATGAGCCTGAGAGTCAGAAGCACCTGGGTTTTAATTCCTGCTCTGCCACTTGTCTTCTCAGTGACCTTGGGCAAGCCACTTCACTTCTCTGTGCCTCAATTACTTCATCTGTATAATGGGGATTAAGGCTATGAGCCCCATGTAGTACATGGTCTGTGTCCAACCAGATTAGCTTGTATCTACCCCAGGACTTTACAGTGCCTGGCATAGAGTAAACTCTTATCAAATACCATTAAAAAAAAAAACCAAATACGTCACCCCTGCTGGAGGTGGAGTTGAGCTGAGCTGAGGAAGAGACATTCAGTTTGGTATCAGATGGTAACGGTGCTGCTCACCTGACTCCTGCCCCTGAGATCCAGCCACATTAATCTCCATGTGGAAATGTAGTTCTCTCTAACCATGCTGTATCTGGGATAAAAAGACAATGTAGGCTGGGTTAACTCAGTCACGAGCGTAATTTGTGGCTGAATTTAGCCTACATTTGTTTTTTTCAGTTTTCCTCACGCAGACTCTTTGGGGGAGTACTTTGGAGAGTACATGTACATAGAAGAGATGCTCCCTGACCTCAAGGAAGGGAGTACAACCAAAAGCAGGAGAGAAACGCCAAATAATTTCCAGATAGAAGGAAAAAACGGCTAGAGTTCCTTTTAAATAATCCCTGTCAATTGATAAATTGTATTTATTGAGTGCTTACTGTGTTTAGAGCACTGTACTAAGTGCTTGTACAACATAGAGCTGGTAGACCCATCCCCTACGTATGAGCTTACAGTCTAGATGGGGAGAAGGCATTAATTTCAATAAATGAATAATGGATATGTTCATAAGTGCTTTAGGGCTGAGAGAGGGGTAAATAAAAGGACAAATCCAACAGCAAGGGTGACACATAAGGGAATGGAAGAGGAGGAAATGAAGCCTTAGGGAAGGTCTCTTGGAGGAGATATGCTTTTCATAAGGCTTTGAAGGTGGAGAGAGTGCCTGTCTGTCAGATATGAAGAGGAAGGACATTCCAGGCCAGAGACAGGACAAGTTTAATGAGATTTAGATACTGTGAGTAGGTTGGCATTACAGGAACAAGGTGTTTGGGCTGGATTGTAGCTGGAAATCAGGGAGGTAGGAAGGGGCAAATTGACTGAGTGTCTTAAAGTCTAGGAAAAGGTGTTTCTCTTTGATGCGGAGGTGGATGGGCAACAACTGGGGTTTCCTGAGGAGTGGGGAAACGTACTGAATGGTTGTGAATCTAAGTCAACTGTCCCCAACCAGTTTGTACAATGAGGCACTGAAAGCAACAGTGAAAGAATTTGAACGGTCAATAAAATGCACAAAATCACTTCCTTTATTACTGAGAACTTGCTTTGCCTTCTATACTGATCCGCCTCCACGTAAAACAGAAACTCTTTACCATCAGTTTTGCCGTACTCAATCAGCTCACCCCTCCAACCTCACCTTGCTGATTTCCTACTACCATCCAGTCCACGCACTTTGCCTCTCTAACGCCAACTTAGTCATTGTACCTGTGATCTCCCGCCAACCCCTTGCTCATATCCTCCTTCTTACCCGGAACTCCCTCCCCTCCATATATGGCAGACCATTACTCTCCCTTTTAAATCCTAATTAAAATCACATCTCTTTCTCAAGGCAGCAAGGGATCCCAAATTAAGCCCTTTTTTTCCCCTACACCATCTCTCTTCTGTGCCATCTATACACTTGGATCGGTACCCTTTAAGAGCTTAATAATCACCCCAACCCCAGACACACAGCACTTCTGCACACAGCCATAATTAACTTATTTATATTAATGCCTGTCTCCCCGCTAGGATGTAAGATCCCTGTGGGCAAAGGAACATGTAAACCAATTCTGTTGTACTCTACTGTTTGCTTAGTACAGTGCTTTGCACAAAGTAAGCACTCATTTTTTAAAATGATATTTCTTCAGTAGTTACTATGTGTCAGGCACTGTACTTAGCACTGGAGTCAATACAAGATAACCAGCTAGGACACAGTCCATGTCCCACATGGGGCTCACAGTCTTAATCCTCATTTTACAGATGAGATAACTAAAGCACACTGATTCATTCATTCAATCGTATTTATTGAGCACTTACTGTGGGCAGAGCACTGTACTAAATGCTTGGCATTGTACTAATGATTGACACCACTGATTGGTTGGTGCCTTCTTTAGGATTAGAGAATCACAATAAAGGGTGTCAAAGGGGCATTTTATATAATATATAAATACACAAATAGCTATCCATCCACATTTGCTCACTATTAGATATATTTAAAAGCATTACTGTGGGCCTTAACATTGACTGATGCCTTGTTAAATCCATATAATGAAACTAAGATCCTCTCTGGAAGAATTGGTTTGGGATTCAATTAGCGATAATAATATTGTCAGGCAGATGGCTGAGATGATGAACTTGGAGATTTAATCTGAGAGTTCAAATGAAAGCATTTGATCAATCAATCAATCAATCAATCGTATTTATTGAGCGCTTACTATGTGCAGAGCACTGTACTAAGCACTTGGGAAGTACAAATTGGCATCACATAGAGACAGTCCCTACCCAACAGTGGGCTCACAGTCTAAAAGGGGGAGACAGAGAACAGAACCAAACATACCAACAAAATAAAATAAGTAGGATAGAAATGTACAAGTAAAATAAATAAATAAATAGATAAATAGAGTAATAAATATGTACAACCATATATACATATATACAGGTGCTGTGGGGAAGGGAAGGAGGTAAGACGGGGGGATGGAGAGGGGGACGAGGGGGAGAGGAAAGAAGGGGCTCAGTCTGGGAAGGCCTCCTGGAGGAGGTGAGCTCTCAGCAGGGCCTTGAAGGGAGGAAGAGAGCTAGCTTGGCGGATGGGCAGAGGGAGGGCATTCCAGGCCCGGGGGATGACGTGGGCCGGGGGTCGATGGCGGGACAGGCGAGAGTGAGGTACAGTGAGGAGATTAGTGGTGGAGGAGCGGAGGGTGCGGGCTGGGCAGTAGAAGGAGAGAAGGGAGGTGAGGTAGGAGGGGGCGAGGTGCATTTCTCCTGCATTTCAGATATGTGCCACAACTAAAATAAATGTGCATTTAGTATACGTTTCATATGAAGTATACAGTTCATACCCTGCAGCATCATGAGAAATAATAATGATAATAATAATAATAATGGCATTTGTTAAGCACTTACTATGTGCAAAGCACTGTTCTAAGCACTGGGGAGGATACAAGGTGATCAGATTGTCCCACATGGGGCTCACAGTCTTCATAGAGAAGCAGCGTGGCTCAATGGAAAGAGCCTGGGCTTTGGAGTCAGAGGTCATGGGTTCGAATACCGGCTCTGCCACATGTCTGCTGTGTGACCTTGGGCGAGTCACTTCACTTCTCTGAGCCTCAGTTCCCTCATTTGCAAAATGGGGATGATGACTGTGAGCCCCACGTGGGACAACCTGATCACCTTGTATCCCTCCTAGTGCTTAGAACAGTGCTTTGCACATAGTAAGCACTTAACAAATGCCATCATTATTATTATTATTATTCATCCCCATTTTATAGATGAGGAAACTGAGGCACAGAGAAGTTAAGTGACTTGCCCAAAGTCACACAGTGACATAGAAAATAAAAAAGTGGCCATCTAAGCAGTTGTTAACATCAAGGTTAGGTGTCTTTACATCATTCAAAACTGATGCTTTTAAAGGTCTCCAAGAAAGGTGTTTCCACAACCAATAATAGGAACCTTTTCTAATGCCTTGAACCCAGTAAGGAAGTTCTGGTGGGAAGGGAGCAGTTCCTATTAGAACTAGCACTGGGGCTTGGGAGTCAAAGGATCTGGGTTCTAGTTCTGGCTCCTGGTCATACCTGCTGTATGACCTTGGGCAAGTCTCTTAACTTCTGTGCCTCAGTTTCCTCAGTTGTAAAAAGGGGATTCAATACCTAATCACTCTCCTGCTTATACTGTGAGCTCCATGTGAGATAGGGACTGGGCCCAACCTGATTAACTTGTATCTACCCCAGCCCTTAGAAGAGTGCTCGGCACATAATAAGTGCTTAACAAATACCATAATTAATTAATTCGTATTAAAAGAAAAAGCTGGAATCCTGCTCTTTCAGACTGTCTTCTGCTTTGGGTCCCAAAGCCATTCCAAAGAAAGATACTCTTCTCTTTGGATTCAATGGGGGAGAAAAGTTAACAAAGTGCAGCATTTATAAAAAATGACCAGGCTTCAAAAAGAACCCTCCCAAGAAATCCATGACACTGGAACCCTATTCCATGTCTGTGCCCCTTCCCCTTCATCCTTGAAAAATGCAATCCCTCCACATTCTGTGATATTGTGGGATCTATGCTGGGCAAAGACTAAGCCCACCATACATACCCCACCTTGGAGGTGGAAGAAATAAAAGTATTTAAAGTAACAGTAATAGCTGATGGTCAGTGCAAGAATAGCAAGCCGGTTTTACCTGGAAGAGGCTCAATTCTGGGACATTTGGATGTTTTTCTATGAAGTTGCCTACACCTCAAACTTAACATGTTCTAAACAGGACTCCTCAGATTCCCACGCAAACCCTGTCCTCCCCCTGACTTTCCCATCACTGTAGACAGCACCACCATCCTCCCTGTCTCAAAAGCCCATAACCTTGGCGTTATCCTCAATTCATCTCTCTCATTCAACCCACAGATTCCTTCTGTCACCAAATTCTGTTGGTTCAACTCTCACAACATCGCTAAAATCTGCTCTTTACCCTCCATCCAAACTGCCACCATGTTAATTTAAGCATTCATCCTATCCTGCCTCCTTGCTGCCCTCCCTGTCTCTCCCCACTCCGGTCCATACTTCATTCTGCGCACAGATCATTTTTCTACAAAACCATTCAGTACGTGTTTCCCTCTTCCTCAAGAACATTCAGTAGTTGCCCATCCACTCCCACATCAAAGAAGAACTCCTTTCAAGATTTAAAACACTCAACCACCTTGTCCCCTTTGACCTCACCTCCTTGATTTCATACTACAACTGAGCTTGCACACTTCTAATGCTCCTCAAATGCCAACCTACTCAGAGAACCCCAATCTCGTCTATGTCACCACTGTCCTCTCTTCCATATCCTGCCTCTAGCCTGGAATGCCCTCCCTGTTAATATCTGGCAGACAATCACTCCCCTCACCTTTAAAACCTTATTAAAAGCAAGAGGTCTTCCCTGACTAAGCTCACATTTCCTCTTCTCCCACTCCCTTCTTTGTCACCCTTGAACTTGGATTTACACCCTTTATTCAGCACTTCCTCAGCTCCACAGCACTTATATACATATCAATAATTTTTATATATTAATGTCTGTGTCCTGCACACATTAAGTGCTCAATAAATATGATTGACTGACTGATAACCTGCAGGTACATCTTCATAGTAGTAATTTTTTATTATCTCTGTAATGTGTTTATTTATATTAATAGCTGTCCCCTCTAGATTGTAAGCTTATTGTGGGCTTATTGTACTCTCACTGCACACAGTAAGCGCTCAATAAATACTATTGGCTGACTGATTGACTGGCTAAAGACAGCCTAGGAGGTATCATCCTTCCGTGGTTCATGGTGTCACTATCATGAATCCTGTCATGATGAAATTGAAGAGCCAAATATTACAGGAAAGAGGAAAATGTATCATTCCAGGGTTGCTTCAATTTTCAAGCCAGGGAAGAATGCTCACTTTTAAAACCTGTGATCATGTCACTGGCAGTGAATAGAGACCGGCAACCATTACATCTCAAGTCAGTTTTCCTGTTTGCTCAGCAGTCTCAAATTCATTCATTCATTCAATTGTATTTATTCAGAGCTTACTGTGTGCAGAGCACTGTACTAAGCACTTGAAGTTACCTTTCACTTTCTCCCTTGTGCTTCCCCCAGTATAATGATTTAATATTGTTAATTAGTACCTGGGTTCTAATCCCGGCTCTGCCACATATCCACTATAACTTCTCTGCACCTCAGTTCCCTCATCTGTAAAATAGGGTTTAAGATGGTGAGCCCCAATGGGGGACATGGACTGTGTCTAGACTGATTAGCTTCCATTGAGCTCAGAGCTTAGTACAGTTCCTGGCACATACTAAGCAATTAATCAAACAATTGCATTTACTGAGTGCTTACTGTGTGCAGAGCACTGTACTAAGCTCTTGGGAGTGCACAATATAACAAGAGTTGCCCTGCTCACACTGAGCTCAGTCTAGAGGGGGAAACAGACATCATTATAAATAAACAAATTATAGTTATGTACATAAGTGCTGTGGGGCTGAGGGAGGGGTGAATAGAGGGAGCAAATGAGGGTAACACAGAAGGGAATGGGAAGAGAGGAGATGAGGGTTTAGTCAGGGAAGATTTGCTCCACTAAGGCTCTGAAGACAGGGAGAGTAATTTTCTATAGGATATGAAGAGGGAGGGTTTTCCAGGCCAGAGATAGGATGTGGGCGAGAGGTCTGCAGCAAGATAGAGGAGACTGAGGTATAGTGAGTTGGCTGGCATCAGAAGAGTGAAGTGTACAGGCTGGTTTGGAGTAGGAGAGCAGTGAGGTGACATGGGAGGGGATAAGGTGATTGAGTGCTTTAAAGCTGATGATAAGGAGTTTCTGTTTGATGAGGAGGTGGATGGGCAACCACAGGAGGTTCTTGAGGAGTGGGCAACCATGGACTGAATGATTTTGTAGAAAAATGATCTGGGCAGCAGAATGAAGTATGAACTGAAGGGGGAAAAGACAGGAGGCAGGGAGCAGAGCAAGAAGGTTGATACAGTGATCAATGTGGGATTGGATAAATGCTTGGATTAATGATGTAGCAGTTTGGATGGAGGGGAAAGGACAGATTTTAGCGATTTTGTGTTGGGTGAATCTATAGGATTTAGTGATAGATTGAATATGAAAGTTGAAAGAGAGATGAGTTAGGATAATGCCAAGGTTGTGGGCTTGTGAGATAGGAAGGATGACAGTGATAGTGACAGTAAAATCAGTAAGTGCTTAACAAATACCATTTCAAACAATACAAACAATAGGGATAATGGCAATGATTAACCGTTTGGGCAATTGAGGGCTGGATCACTCTGATTCTTAGTTCAAGAGAGTTCAGGCTTTAGTTCAGAGTCCAGGTTGACATGGGGTGGGAAGGGCTATATAAACTCAGGAAAGTGTTTTTTTTTTTTTTTCCTTCCAAGACAGAAACAATTAAGACAATGATTTAAAATAGGCCTGGACTCTTTTACTTATCCAGTGGAGCTCTTTCAGTTTCCAAAGAGCTAAGCAAGTAAGATATGTCAAACACCATGGAAGCAAAAAGGGATGGGGGGGAATTACTAAAATTGGGCAGTGCAAAGAACTCCTTAAGGTCATTTTGCCAACAGTGGGGCATTCTCCAATGTACAATGAATCACATTTCAATATGAGACAGCAGAAGAAAAAAGTAGCAGCATAAGGTGAAGCATGGGCCTATTGGAAAGAGCACGGGCCTGAGAGTTAGAGTACCTGGATACTAATGCTGGTTCCACCACTTGCTGTGTGAACTCAGCCAAGCCACTTAACTTCTCTGGGCCTCGGTCATCACATAACCTCGCCGGGACTCAGTTCCCTCAGCTGTAAAATGGGGTTTCAATACCTGTTCCTTCTCTGACTTAGATTGAGGCCCATGTGGGACCTGATTACCTTGAATCTAAACCAGCACATAGTAAGCACTCAACGAATACCAATAAAAGGTAGTATGTTGTCTTTGGACAAGAGGCACTTTTGAAATTTCTGATTTCATTATTAGAAGTTAGACTATGCACACATTCAACATGCACCTAAAAGCCCACTTCCTCTAACAAGCTTTTCTGGTTCTATATACTCTCCCAAGCATGCATGGCCTAGTGGGTTGCACACGGGTCTGAGTGCTTAGAACAGGGCTTTGCATATAGTAACTGCTTAACAAATGCCATCATTATTATTATTATTTGTCTTCTGGGTGACCTTGGGCAAGTCACTTCACTTTTCTGTGCCTCAGTTACCTCATCTGTAAAATGGGGATTAAGACTGTGAGCCCTATGTGCGACATGGACCATGTCCAAACTGATTACCTTGTAACTACCCCAGCATGTACAAAAGTGCCCGGCACACAATAAGTGCTTACAAATACCATAAATAGTAATAATAAATAGCATTAATGTGTACACAATTATATATTTTGATCACTCAAACATTTTTTTTTCTCTCTCATTGCAGAGTAAACCGTTCATGAGCTGGTTGTGTGCCACTTCTTTATTTTGTATTTCCTAAGTAGATGTTCTGTAAATGTTGCTTCTACCACCACTACTAGTTCTGGTTTAGAAACACTGTGTATGATGGGGAAAATGAGACTTCCAAACAGAGCTGTGTTGGAGGGAAGAGGAGATGTAGCATTGCGGGCCAGAGCTAGAGAGAGAGCACTGGGAGTCATGGCTGAAGCTGTGTGAATTCATGAGCTTCCCCAAGAGAATGTAAAAAGTAGGGAACCCAGAACAATATTTCCTGTAAAATAATAATAAAACTCAAATTCTGTCATCCTTTTGAGAAAAATGAAAAACAAAAACAAAAAAACCAAATGCTGCTAATGGCAAACCAATTCATTAAAGATCTCCCTGGAGGAGAGAGCATGGATTAGAGAGCAGGTTATTTTTCTGGATTGCTCTGGGGATTATTTTAGGTTTAGCCTCCTCCCATTTTGCATGTTTTTAAAATTCATTTCCTTCCAGAACTAAGGGATTCTTCAGTCTGAAATTAGATAAACACTGGTAGGATAATGTTCTGCTTTCATATGGAACATTCTGCATTTTCTTTTGTGATAGTGGTATCAGTTCTGAGACTATTACTTTGGCCATTGATATGTACTGCGAGGAAAAATAATGTTAGCATTATATTATTTTTCAGTTAGCAATCAGCATAGATGTTGTTCTGTTTTTCAGAGGGCATCAATTTGTTGCATAGTAGACCAGTGGAACGTAGCAACAGCAGCAGCAGAATTAGTTGCAAAAGGGATAAGAACAGCATGTAATATATGACTGAATGGTCTAATTTCTTATGCCGTGTATTTTGAGTGACATTTTGGGTGAGCATCTAGAAACAATATATATTCTCAGTGCTCTTGTAGATTTAGGAGAAAAGCAGTGAAGAAAATCACTGAGTCCACTGAAATCCTACTTATTTGATTAACGGTTCTAATTTGAAAGAGTTTTCCGGGATAGGATTTGATCACACCCTGGTTCTAGAAAATAATAATAATGATAATAAGTATAGTATTTATTAGGTATTTTTAAAAGCTGTACTGTAGTCTCCCAAGTGCTTGGTAAATACCCATTACTGACTGATTGATATACATGGTACCTGCATATAAGGTGACACCATGCATTTGCTTAGACTGTGCTGTCTCTTCAGCAGTTTTAAAGGGAATGATTATTAAACTTTCGCTGCTTAAAAACAGCCATCTTCTCTATTACTTTTTAATGCCCTCTAGAATTGACCTAAGGACCTCATAACAGGATTTTAAGCTTTCCCTCTAGACTTTAAGCTTATTGTGGGCAGAGAATGTCTCTGTTATATTGTACTCTCCCAAGTGCTTAGCACAGTATTCAATAAATGTGATTGACTGACTGATTGATCAGGAGGATATACAGTGCTGGAAAAAGAGGAGGTGAGTGGGCAAGGACACTGAAATTTTTTTCTGGGCCAGGGTTGGGAGAACATTACCTTAACTGGAATTCAAATGGAGTTTTCCATCTACTGGGAGAAAGTTCCTATTTCCGGGCAATGAGACTGTTCATTGGAGAAGCAGTGTGGACAGTATTCATTTGGGAAGCAGAATGGTATTGTGGAAAGAACACATGCCAGAGAGTCAGAGGATGTTGGTTCTAATTCCACCTCTGCCACATGTCTGCTGCGTGATCTTGGGCAAGCCACTTCACTTCTCTGTGCCTCAGTTACCTCATCTGTAAAATGGGGATTAAGACTGTGAGCCCAATTTGGACAGGGACTGTGTCCAACCTGATTACCCTGTATCTACCCTGACACTTAGAGTAGTACTTGGCACATAGTAAGCACTATTAAGCATAGAAAGCATATAAGTAAGCACCATTAAGCACATACGTAATTATCATTATTAATATGAATTGCCCAGTTGATCACTTTGAAGCCCAAGGTCAGTATGTGCAGTGCCTGCCCTAGGGAAACAAGTAGTGAGTTGTTTCATGAACCTATGAAGGCTCCATGTTAGGCTCAAAGAAAGAAGTCACAGTTTGCCTTGAACTTCAATAGCTGAGGTTCCAAGGTTGTATAATATTTCCTTTTTTGAGATTGCCTATTGTTACCATTTTTTTCTCTTTGAAGTAAATGGAAAGAGAAAAGACTCTCAACCCCTGAGAGATGTATGACCCTGGACAAGTTATTAAGGATATTCAACTTTCTCTTTACTTCACTATCTCAATTTGTATATACTTAAGCAACTTCAAGTATTAACTTTGAATTTTCAGAGGAAAACCATTCCATAAATTTACAGGACCCATAAGTTAGTCTTCATTCTCCACCTCTAGAGGTTAACCTCCTTGTGGTCAGGAAACATATCTCTGTTGTATAGTACTCTCCCAAGCACTTAGTGCAGTGCTCTGCACACAGAAAGAGTTCAACAAATATCAATGATTGATTTCACATACATTTTTGTGAAAACTCCACCGTAGTTGACGCTACTGTGTGGCTCACTGTGGGGCCGGGCTTCTTAAGCCCCATCTTCTAGAAGCCTCTGTTTGGAAACAACCACCGCATTCCTGCATTCCAAAAGCCAAATTGGTCTTTCTTCTCCTATGGTCTTTTAACAATTCCCTAATGAATTGCTGGAGATCGTGTATCTCAAAACCTTTAAAACATCTATTCTGCCCTTCCTTCTTTCAGTCATCACCCTTCAGCTCACCACAAAGAAGCATAACTTAGTGGAAAAAGTATAGGCCTGGGAATCAAGGTTCTTGGGGTCTAATTCTGGTCTTCCACTTGCCTACTGTGAGACCCAGGGCTTTCCTGTGTCTCAGTTTTCTCACCTGTAAAATGGGTATCAAATATCCATTCTTCCCCCTTCTTAGATTGGGATCCCAGGTTGGACAGAACTGTGTCTGACCTGGTGATCTTATATCTACTCCAGGACTTAGCACAGTGCTTGGCAAATAGAAAGCACTTATGAAAGAACACAATTATTGAGATGCTTGTGGATTCTACTGTTCCAACACCTGTCGCTCAAATGAAGCTACTCTGTTTTGAATACTGCTTCAAAGTTGGCAGCCAATTTGTATTCTGGTTGGCTGTCATCCTGCCTTGCCCTCCACCATTAAGTAGAGCACCCAGGAAGCTGTTGAAAATGCCTACCAATCTGGATATGATGCGTCTGGCTTTTCTCATAAAGGAGAAGCAGCCGTGGCCTTTGTAGAGCGTGGGTTTGAAAGTCAGAAGGACCTGGGTTCTAACTCTGACTCTGAGACTGTGAACCGCAGGTGGGACATGGACTGTGTCCAACCTGATTGGCTTGTACCTACCCTAGTGCTTAGTACCAGTGCTGGGCACATAGTAAGCACTTAATAAATATTATAAAAAAGGAGAGAAAAGGAATTTGATCCAACATGCTCAAATTATCACCAGTATCTGTAACAGTTGTGCCCCTCCATAGAAAACATGGCAGTAGATAACAATAATAATGATGGCATTTATTAAGCACTTACTATGTGCACAGCACTATTCTAAGCGCTGGGGAGGTTACAAGGTGATCAGGTTGTCCCACAGGGGGCTCGCAGTCAATCCCCATTATAGAGATGAGGTGACTGAGGCACACATAAGTTAAGTGACTTGCCCAAAGTCACACAGCTGACAATTGGCAGAACCGGGATTTGAACCCATGACCTCTGACTCCAGAGCCCGGGCTCTTTCCACTCAGCCAAGCTAGTAGATATTAGATGAAGCTTGGGGAGGTTATTTAAATTGTACTACTAAATGAATGAATTACTTGGGATGTTGTTTCTGGAGTTTATATCCTCCCTAGTAACTTATGACTGCAGAACATATGCAGCTGAACTTCAAACGAACCATTTGCTATACTACTGCTAAGATTCATTAGGCAGAATTCACTGCATAATTATGAATTGAACCTTTATTAATATCACTTTGTAATGAAGAGCTACCTTGGCAATATGATGACTTTCCTAATGAGCCCCTTCACAAGAAAAACAAACATATTTTATTCGTACAAAAAATTATCTCTGCTGGAGCGAGAATCATTTTTTTTTCCTTTAGCTGCTTTTTTGGGAGTAGTAACTCTTTTAACATATCGTCAATTTGGTCTTAAATTGCTTAGCAACTAAAATTGGAAAACTCACCTGAGTAGCATATTTTTTAGAGAATCCAATACTGTAAGCTAGATATAAAATGCATATGTATATAGATAAAAATAAACTTCCTTTGGGATTTGAAGATGGTACCTACTAGTGGAAAGTTTTTATGAGTGGGTTTGTGTAGCAATTAAGACTGTTACATGACTGACACTCTCTTCCACACAGTGAACCCAGAAAGATTGCCCCTTGTGCTTTGTTGCACTTGTTACCCACAGTGGATGCTGCTATTTCTATGTCTCCTTCTTGGTCCAAAGACTTTTCTGAAGTCTCTGCCCTAATACTTCTTAAAGGAGCTGGCCTCATTTGTCTTCCACCATTATTTCTAAGCATGCCACATGATCTGAAGTTTTCCCCTATTGTGTCTTAAAATACTCTGATTACTTATTTTTACTTTACCATTGAGCAGCTGGTTAGGTATTTTGCTTTCATCGATTTCCCTCAAATATCCAGTCCAGTTGTCATGAGCACTCCTTCAGTGCTACTGAATTACTATATTCCAGAGAGTAATTATCAGAGTGGTGACTTTTATTTTTGGTGGCAGCCAAGTTAAATATACCTTAATGTGTTCCTCAAGGAAGCCGTTGAATTCAGTCAATCGATCATATTTATTGAAAGCTTACTGCGTGCAGAACACTGTACTAAGCACTTGGGAGACTGCAATAAAACAAAGTTGGTAGACTGATTTCTTGCTTATAGCATAGAGGTGGGGGAGACAGACATGAATATCAATAAATGACAGATGTACCAAGTGCTGTGGGACTGAGGGAGGTGTGAATGAAGGTTGTCAATCAGAGTGCAAGGGTGATGCAGGAGGGAGTGGGAAAAAGAGAAAATGAGGGCTTAGTTGGGGAGGACCTCTTAGGGGAGATGCACTTTTAATAAGGCTTCGAAGGTGGGGAGAGTGATCGTCTGATGGATGTGGGCTTGTGAGGCAGAGAGGATGGTTCTGCTGTCTGCAGTGATGAGGAAATCAGGGAGAGGGCAGGGTTTGGGAGGGAATATGAGGAGTTTTGGACATTTTATTCATTTGTCCTGCCTATTTAGCTGACCATGGCCTATGTAGCATATTTGCCTTTTGATGTCTAATATACCTTGTAAGGGGCCTCTAGAATTTACATGTGGTGACAGTGTCAACACTCATTGCTGTGTAGAAGATTGGACTATTCAGTTTCTATCAATTAGATGAAGTCTGGGGCTCTATTGGCACCACATTTTATATTAATCTCACAAAAGTCATGCTGATCTCCTTGATTCAGTCCTCAACTTCCTTTTCTCTCCTTGAATTGTTGAACATATTGAGAAGCAGATTTAATTCTGAATCATCACTGGAGATGGTTAGCCGCAGGTCTCCTGTGTGACCTTAGGCACGTCGCTTCAGTTCTCTGTGCTTCAATTACCTCATCTGTAAAATGGGGATTGAAACTGGGAGCCCCATGTTGGTGAGGGGCTGTGACCAACCCAATTTGCTTGCGTTTAACAAGTACCACAATTATGATAATTCGTATGACATGTGGACCAGGCATTGGCAGGCATATAAGCTTTCCATCCTTAGATTTGGTTTCAGCCCCTATCATCCTGCTGATTCTGCAAATCATTTCATAGCCACTCATATGTCCTTCTTGTGTGTTTCCATATAGCTGCCCTTCGTATTTGACAGTGACTATATTGAGGTGAGAACCTATGCATATGTACGGATATGGCTGAAGGGATCTATGCATGAAGACTGCAAACTAAGCCCCTTTTGTGCAGGGATCACGTCTACCAACTCTATATTATTGTACTTCCCCAAGTGCTTAGTATAGGGTTCTGCACACAATAAATGCTCAAAAAATACCACTGATCAATAAGTGCCACTATTCAACATTATATATATATATATATGTACATATATATGTACATATATATATATATGTAAATATACATTCAAATAGTCTTTAGCTTATCTGATGTGCTTGCTGCTTTCAGTGTTTTCTGGGTTTTTCAATCTGTAACCTGGTTTCTCAATCACTCAAATTTTTGCTCAGGGAGAATAACCCTCCTTTCCTGATTTCTCCACGCTCAAATTAATCTGTGTCCTGCAGTTGTGTCCAGCAACCAGCTGACAAAAGGCATAATCTTAAACAGTAGCTAAACCATTCTCTCTGCCCTCTGGAATTGTGAATGCCCCATGTTGGCTTTGGAGCCAACATCTTCTTTTCTTCACATAGCCCACCCACTGGAATTGGGTTGTAATGAAAAGTGACTTAATCTTGGTAGGTCAGCTGCAGTCAGGACCTCCTTGTTGCTACTTTTGCTTTATATTAATAATGATGGTAGTTGTTAAGCGCTTACTAGGTGCCAAGGACTGTTCTATAATGATGGTATTTGTTAAAAGCTTACTATGTGCCAGGCACTGTACTAAGCACTGGGGTGGGTCAAGTAAATCGGGTTGGACACAGTCTTCGTCCCCATTTTACAGATGAGGTAACTGAGACACAGAGGAGCGATGCGGCGTGCCGAAGGCTACATGGCAGACAAGTGGCGGAGTCAGGATTAGAACTCATGACCTTCTGATGCCCAGACCCATGATCTATCCACCATGCCATGCTTCTCCTTTATATCTGATGCTGAACATAGCTCGTGATGCTGTTGAAATTGCTTGTGAAGGCAAATGTGCTTTCCAAGTCTCATAGTCACATAAAACATAGATCTCAATTATGATTTTCTACATTTTCGATTGCTACATAGCTTGATGATCCCTTGTCCCCAAATTCTGTTAATGTTCCAAAGGACACCTTGACCATCGAACTTCAGTTGTCTTATTCTTAATCTTCCTATGCATGACTACATATGATACTTCTTAGGGAACAGAATTTGGTGACACTGATCATTTCTCCACTATTAATTGCAATCCTTGACTGAATGTAGGTTTTAATGGAAGCTTCTCCAGATTTTCCCTGAACTCTTCACACCTTGTTTTAAAAAGTGACGTTTAGTATGACTTTTCTAACTTCACAACATATAATTATTCCCAAAATCATTTGGCAGAAGCCAATTCACTGAGTTTATCGTTAGTACCTCTCAAATGATATTTTGAATTCATATAAAAATTAACTGCATTGTTGTTTCATATCTTGGCAGTTGCTTTCGAGAATCGTTTGGCAGTATCTGCATTTCTATTTTTCCCTTAGCTGCGTAATGATGGCATTTCTTTAGGACAGAAAACATGCCTTTTAGCCAACCCAGCGACTCAAAAGCAGAGGAGACCTAAAGATTTTTCAAGGTAGTTTTTCGCTCTCATTCTGTGCATCAGAATACCTGAGTTCTAAGATTAAACCCCAACCTAAAACTAACAGTTTAACAAGGCTTTAAAATAAAATAATAATGAGAAAATCAATCAGAAAACTGCCTTTCATTTTTAAGGGTTAAACAATCTGCCAACCAACCACACTAAGCTTACTCTTTAATCTCACTGTTCACTTACTGTGGTGACAGTTTGCAATTTGTGGAACTTTTTGTACCAAGCAACATCCTGTGGTAATCTGTTCTAATGGTTATGTTAAAAGAGTCATTTTCCAATTAGAGTAACCTTCCTTTTGTAATTAAAACATAATTGAAGTTGCAGTAATTTGCAGGCATATGATGCTAGCTTGTTGCTGTGTCCCTGAGGGCTAAAGGTGAGGAAGTGTCATCCAACTTAGAAAACCACTGTAAGTACAGGTGTTGATACTCCAAGCAGCTAAGACTGATGTAAGCAGAAAATATGGCAATCTCAAGGAATAAGTAATAATGCATCAATTTAAATTCCACTTTAATGCTTCTTTATAAAAAGGAAGTTTGTTGCAAATGAACAGGTGGCTGCTTTACAGTCATTTACAAGGACCATCTTTTAAAATTTCTAGGTTTATATTCATGGCCCTGTGCAGTACAAAATCTAGTAGTTCCATCATTTAGGAATATGCATTTTTCTTCCAGAAATGTGGCTTTTAGGCAGGGAAAAAACTAAGTTTAAGGGTCCACGTAGCATGATTTACATGGTATGAAAACTCTATCGCATAAAATCAGATGGACTCTGAGGGACAACTGGCCCTGTCTACTCATCTCAAAGGTATCAAAATAAAAAATGAGGGGGCAGATACTGAGCAACTAGTAACACCCTGGTTTATAACAATCTTGTATCAGAAAAATTCACAGATCAATGTGATTAATTTACTATTCAATAGGCGAGGACTTAGGAAATCATATTTATTGAGTGCTTACTTTGTGCAGAGCAGTGTATTAAGCACTTGGGAGAGTATAATGGAACAGAGTTGGTAGATGTGTTCCCTGGTCACAAGGAGTTTTCAGTCTAGAGCTTCCAGCCTAGACATCAGGAGTGTTATTAACAAAAATATTCCCTTTTTTTCCCTATCAAAGCTACACTCCTTTTTCCTTAAAAGTTGCAGTTAACCTCCTCATACAAAAATACAATTGTATTATTCTAAGTATAATGAAATTAATGAGGAAAGCAGTTCTGAGTTGTTATATATTGTAAAAATTAAATATTTTACAAAACTATATGATTCTTAGATGAACATTCAACAAACCCTGTGATTGAGGCTAAAATTAAGTTGCTACCTAATTGGGCATATTATACAATATGGACAGGATGAACACTTCGTAGCATTGCGGTCCTCCCACCCCCCTTTCCCAAATATTTCTGCAGTTACCTTTGAAACCCACTAATTTATTATGGTAATCAGCCGTAAAGTGCTTCTAATCATTCACACAAATGAATGAGAGCCTAAAGTAACATTTGCAACTATTGAGACAGATTCTAGGGATAGAGATGAGATGGGCATTACCTACCAAATGTAGTCATTATACTGTCTATAATTTTGCAGAGCAGAAATTTAATGTGTTTAGCTATGGCAGTTTGAAAGAAAAAATGCATAGAGTTTCCATTTCCTTCACATTCCTTAGTTGATGGTTTTTTCTTTAAAGTTGCAGTTAATCACAGAATGCATTATGGGAGATTATTATGGCCTCCTAAATACAAAATATAGAATCCATTTATGAAAATATACCCAACATGGCACTTGCTTAGGCTTTTGGCACTGATATAAGAAAAGTAACAATTATAAGGGTAAATTTTCTTATTTCCCCCAAGAGTACCTTTTTAAAAAGTTACTGAATAGTTGGAATTCAAATTGCTTCATAGGTTCCACATCTAGAATTGTGTCCTGGTCCTCCAGGTGAATGGCAAAAGTACATCCTACCTCATACCCGGATTCAATGACGCAGGTGCTAAATTCCTATCACCACTAGCTTAATTGAAATCTTATTTTTAGCAGTCATTCTCCCTGTTTGATAGGATTTTTGATAAAGCCAGATTTATTGTTTAAAAAAGCTACTAATGAATCAGGACTGGACTATGTATTACAGGACTAATCAAATTTTTTCAGGGACTAATTGGCCAAAGTGATTATGCTGAAATACAATTCTCGCTCTTTTTTCCCCTTGAGAAGCAGTGTGGTCTAATGGAAAGAGCACAGGTGTAGGAATCTATCCTGGCTCTGCCAAATGCTTGCTATGCGACCTTGGGCAAGTCACTTAACTTCTCTGTGCCTCAGATCCACTGGGACCCAAACATTATCGTTCATATTTTCTGAACTAAAGTCTTCAATTTCATGAACTCTGGATACTCAAGCCTCATGAACGGGTAATTTTTCCAATTTTTTATCTAGCACTCCCAACCACAACCCAAACAGATGAGAATAGATGCTATTTGATAATGATGGCTCTGGTTTTAGATTATCCAAGCACTTATTCTACCCCACCTTGACTACTGCCTCTGTCTCCTCACTGATTGCTTACCTCCCTGCCTCCTGTTTCTCAGCGTGGCTTAGTGGAAAGAGTAAGGGCTTGGGAGCCAGAGGTCATGGGTTTTAATCCCTGCTCCACCACTTGTCAGTTGTGTGACTTGGGGAAAATCACCTAACTTCTCTGTGCCTCAATGACCTCATCTGTAAAATGGGGATTAAGACTGTGAGTCCCACATGGGACAACCTGATAACCTTGTATCTACCCACCCCAGTGCTTAGAACAGTGCCTGGCATGTAGTACGCACATAGCAAATACCATCATCATCATCATCATCACTCCACACTTCACATTGCTGCCCAGATCCTTTTCCTACAAAACATTCAGTATATGTCAGTATATGTCTCCCCACTCCTCAAGAACAGTGGTTACCCATCCACCACTGCATCAAACAGAAACTCCTTACCATTGACTGTAAAAACTCAATCAGCTTACTCTCTCTTTCCTTACCTCCGTGTAATTTATTTTATTTTATTGCCCGCTTCCCTCTGTAGACGTTAGGTTGTTATATTGTACTTGCCCAAGCAGTTGGTACAGTGCTCTGCACACTGTAGGTGCTCAATAGATACCAGTGATTGACTGATCGATCGTGACTACAGCTCCCACTGTCTACAGGATATGAACCATGTCGCCATTGGCCCTATTTGCATGTCTTTATCAAGTGCTTAGTACAGTGCTCGACACACGGTAAGTGATCAATAAATGCAAATTGATTGATTTATTCTTCCCTACTGATATATAGCTAAGGCTCCTCCATCATGTGACGTTCATTTTTAAGTGACTTTCCCGACCTGCTAAATCCATTGCTAAATTTGCAACTTCTCCAAGATGCCTTCCCTGACATAACCCTTATTTCCCCTACTTGGATGAGGAGCAACATCCTAAGAGTCAGAGAACCTGGGTTTGAATCCTAGCTCTACTAATTGCTTACTGTGTAACTTTGGGCAAGTTACTTAAATTCTCTGTGCCTCAGCTCTTCTCTTCTCCGGCCTACTTAGACTGTGAACCTCATCCAGGATAGGGACTGTGTCCAACCTAATTAACTTGTATCTGCCCCAGTGCTTAGAACAGTGTTCACCACATAGAGCTTAACAAAACCATGAAAAAAAACAATAAATGGTACCAATAAATGAGCACCTACAGTGTGAGCCCATTGTTGGGCAGGGACCGTCTCTATATAATAATAATTATAATGATAGCATTTATTAAGCGCTTACTATGTGCAAAGCACTGTTCTAAGTGCTGGGGAGCTTACAAGGTGAAGAGGTTGTCCCACGGGGGGCTCACAGTCTTAATCCCCATTTTACAGATGAGGGAACTGAGGCCCAGAGAAGTGAAGTGACTTGCCCAAAGTCACACAGCTGACAAGTGGTGGAGCCGGGATTTGAACCCATGACCTCTGACTCCAAAGCCCGGGCTCTTTCCACTGAGCCACGCTGCTTCCCTGTTGCCAACTTGTACTTCCCAAGTGCTTAGTACAGTGCTCTGCACACAGTAAGGGCTCCATAAATATGGTTGAATGAATGAATGTGCAGAGCAAAATACTAAGTGCTTATGAGAAGCAGTGTGGCTCAGTGGGAAGAGCCCGGGCTTTGGAGTCAGAGGTCATGGGTTCAAATCCCGGCTCCACCACTTGTCAGCTGTGTGACTTTGGGCAAGTCACTTCACTTCTCTGTGCCTCAGTTCCCTCATCTGTAAAATGGGGATGAAGACTGTGAGCCCCACGTGGGACAACATGATCACCTTGTAACCTCCCCAGCGCTTAGAACAGTGCTTTGCACATAGTAAGTGCTTAATAAATGCCATTATTATTATCATGAAAGTACAATACAACAGATTTGCCAGACATAATCTTGCCCCTAAGCAGTTTACAGTCTACAGGGGGAAGAAAGCATTAACATAAATTACAGAAAGGGGAACAGTTCATCAGTCAGAACAGATGATATTTCTAAAAGCTACAGTGAAGTCCCCCATCTCAGGGTCAGCACCTGGAGAGTTTCCAGGTACTCTACAAGTCTTGACAATGGGAGGGAGAGTCAAGCAGAAGCAGACCCATTCCATTCCTAGACTCCTAGCTTGGGCAATGGATAGCAAGTGGAAGGCAATATGCTACAAGCCAAAACTCCCGTGGGATCGGGCAGCAGCAGCGTGGGAGAGAGTTGAGGGCAAAGACTCAAGTTTACTGCACAAAAGGAGGCAATGGTAAACCACTTCCCGTATTTTTACCAAGAAAACGCTATGGATACACTACCGGAGTGACTGCAGACAGAGGTGGGGTATTCTGGGAGAGATGTGTCCATGGCATCGCTACAGGTCGGAGACGACACGAGCATAAGACAAAACTTTGTGAAGTCATTATTGCAATTCACCAAGAAATTCTAATTCTTAGTTAATTCATGAATAAAAAACAATGCAAAAATTAATTTGACTGATTAGCATGAAACACAGATAAGAATGCAGATTTCTCCTTAATGAAGAATATTGGCCTTAAAGCGTATTTCTGTTCCTTTGTCTTTCAAGGAATGGTAACATTCCCTTGCTCCTGGTTTTCCCAAAATCTGAAACTGCTTGGAGAAAATGAATCCTTTTCTTTTTGCAGGCCTAGGCCAATGCATCAGATTCATATGACATTATTATCCCATTGCCAATTGTCCAAAATAGATACCTTAAAACTTCTGAAATAGAGCAGTCAAATATTTTGATAAGAAAATTCATAGCTGAACACATTGCACTCTGAGGAAATTTTTTTCTCTCCTCAGTGAAACATGAATTTTACAGCCCACAAAATATAGCTTTCATAATATAACCACTGCATAGGATGTGAACATGAGCAAAAATAACTATATGTATTCCCCACTTTCTCATTTAGTATATAGAAACAAATCTTCCTGCCCTCAATGCAGAGAAAGGGAGAATCTAAATAGACAGAATTTGGAGCTTGGGTCAAAAGTCAGCCTGTTAGATTGCTGTTGAAATAGCAAGTATCTTGCACACGGCTTGTCTTAGTGATTGTTATTAATACATTTTGTGCATCTCAATTTTGATGACTTTATTCATTCCTTCAGTGTCAATGCTTCTTCACCTCAATTATTCTGGGCTTCAAACCTTTCTGTCTTGTTCCCACAAGTAGTGAGAAGTCGCATGTCTTAGATCACAAGCCTGGGAGTCAGACGGACCTGGGTCCTAATCCCAGTTCTGCCACGTACTTGCTGTGTAACCTTGAGCAAATCACTTAACTTCGCTATACCTCAATTACCTCATCTGCAAAATGGGAATGAAGATTGTCAGTCCCATGTGGGACAGGAACTGTGTCCAAACTGAATAGCTTTTATTTATCACAGCACTTAGTGCAGTGCTTGGCACACTGTAAATCCAAATACCATAAAAAAGTAGTTACCATCTCCTGCTCCTTTCCTTTCAGGATACTTTCAGTGGGCTCACACTGTAGGTGCTCATTTATTGGTTCCATTTATTGTTTTTTTTTTCATGGTTTTGTTAAGCTCTATGTGGTGAACACTGTTCTAAGCACTGGGGCAGATACAAGTTAATTAGGTTGGACACAGTCCCTATCCTGGATGAGGTACACAGTCTACTACCCTCTGCTACCCTTGGTTTCTGAGGACCCTTACATAAATCACCTACTTCTCCTCCTTGCTGGGAAAACACTCTAAAGCAATCCAATAGCTTCTTGCCACTGAGTCTGAGGGATGAAAGACAGGATATTCTGTGCCAAATGCATTATGAATATGGTAAAGGTTGCATTTTCATTTTTGTGTGAATGAACTAGAAAAGCTTTATGTCTTTTCAGTTTCCCAAAGGCTTTGGGCCAACTTGTACTTCCCAAGCGCTTAGTACAGTGCACTGCACACAGTAAGCGCTCAATAAATACGATTGATTGATTGATTTGGGATTGATCCTTACTCCTGGAAGGTGAAATTCTTGTTATGTTAAGTGTAATTTGCTGTATAACTCATTTGGATACAAATCAGAGCACCTGGGAAAGAAAGACAAGGAGAACGCTGTTCTCACATCTGCGAAACCATATTTTATTGCCTGATTGGGCATATTAGAGATCTTACTGTAGTTTCTAAATTTCAGTAAATTTGTCCTAACTTCCCTTCCCACCTTTTACAGACATCACTCATTCACACAGTGCTAGAAAGGAGAATTCCACTGTACAAGGATGCCAACTTTGATTCCAAGAATTAGGTATAAAGGATTCCTAAGGGAATAAGCTGGAGGCTTGAGAACTATTGGGTCAGAAAGGGCTCATTTGAGATCTTTTCAGCTCTATTCACTCAATAAGTATTATATATTGATTGAAAATTGCTGATCTAATTTCAAAGGGTGCCTCTCATTTAATCAGAATCTTGTAAAATAAACTCAACACTACTTGCTTTAGCTTTGTGACACTAGAATAGGTTTTATTTTTACTTATTTAAAATTTGTGAGCCAGCTATCACCATGAAAGTGACTCCACTTTTCCTTTTTAAAGAATAAAAGTGAGAAAATTGCTGCTATTTAATGAAACCATAAATCCAAAGAATCACATCATTATAGAAACACATTTTTTAGCAAAACGACTCTTAATGAAAAACCAAAAGACCTAAAGTTGGCTTCCAGAAAGTGACAGACCACTGACATTTTGCCTTCAATAGCCATTGAGAGTCCAATCCTCTCCGATTTTGAAGCTTATCTTTTGGAATTATGTGGGGCAAAGAACATATGGAAATGATTTCTTTGGTCTTATAGATTGTGGTCCCGTTGCCTCATATATCCTCTTGAATTTAACCTTACATAGTCTTCATAATATTATCATTATCATCAGGCTCATTGCTATTTTTAATTAATCCCAATTAATCTCTCTCCTTATGGATAAAAACTACGATTAAACCATCACATTAGATAGCTGTGGTACTGGGAGGCAGGGATCACTAGATGAAGGAAGCTAATTACACAAAAAAATGGTGAAAAACACCCCAATAAAGTGAGTTAACAATTTCCCATAAGGCACATTATTAAATACAGGTGCTTATAATGGAAATGGTTCCCTTTAATGAAGATTCAGTTTAACATCTTAGACAAATATAAATTACTAATGTTCACCTTAACATAAATTTGAAAATAAAACTGAGTTCAAATTATTCAAAATGAAGTTTGTTCTAGGTTGGTTATTATTAATTAGACTGCTGCCAGGAGCAAAATAAAATCATTGCATGGGCAGGAAGGGAAAAATGTTTGTTATAAGCACAGCATCATTTTTTGTAACAACTGAGAAAATTACAGTCTTTCACCTAGAACATTTTTATGGTATTCTGATAACTTTCCCCACAGGGGGCTACTTGAAGTTTTTGAAGAAGTTTAATAGTTGCCGAGAAGGGCACCGAGTTCTCTATGTCCCTGGATTATAAGAAGTCATTATAGTTGTACTTTCAAGTGTTTTTCATCACTTAAAATTGGCAAACACAGGGACCGAAAAGTATGTACACTAGGAAGCATCTATTGTTCAGGTCTTTGAGTCCTGAAGAGGTTATGCTATATAATTAAAGTTGACTGGTGAACGAGGCTTCAGATTTCCAGAAGTTCCTTTTGCTGTATAAAAACTGCATTTCAGAGTAAGCTAATTCTTGGGCCATTTGCCCGGGCACATTGAACCGGCCTATCTCAGGTCCACAGCTCTGGTGGTGATTTTCCCCAATGGGCCTAGGGGAATCAGGGTGATGTAAAGAGGGTAAGGAAGCCCAGAGTGACCTGTAGAAAGGGTCTGGTCTTATACAGGACTGCCTGGTTTTCAGCAGCTCTATCTCCTGCCCAGGATTGATTTGGTTCTGAAAGCCCATAAAGCTGGAAGGGAAATTACTTAACAAAGGGTCAAGGATAATAGCAGAGCATTCTAATTAAATTAAAATTTATGGCCTGTACATTGGTGTGCTCTCTATATAGCTATGCTGTCAATTAAGAGTTCAGGTGATATTATTTACATACTATATTTCCATTTTATTTAAAGAGAAATATGAGCTAGTATAACTCCAAGCTGTTGACATTTATTCTCTAGTAGTATCTGTTGTCCCATGTCTCCAATTTGGGATCCCTATTGGGTTTCACGACCGTTGCCCTTTTCAGTTGCACAGTTGCATAAATCACTACTTTTGGTTGAGTCTTCCTCAGTATTTAATCATGTTCCTTATCCAGTCGCAATCAATTTTCTAAACAACAGTGTATTATAGCACCTTGTTAAAAAACTTGGATTAAAATTTTCAGTGAAGCTTCAGGATAAGGCCACCCTGCTGTTTCTATATTGTTTTATATAATTGAGTGCAAATGAATTTGTTGGTGATTATTGCTTTTACTAATTAACATGAAATTCATTAACTTAGCATTTGGGTCAAAATAGGAAATACACCAAAGCACAGAGGCTATTGTCACCGCTAACTTCCCCTCATTACTCTTTAATATGGTCATCTCCTTCTGCTTCATCAACTTTGGATAAGCTTTGGGGAATTTTGGGTGTATATATATTCAACATCAAATACTAAGACAAGATCAACAAAAATGTAGTACTGGCACATGCTCACTGGCATTGAGACAATTCTCATTTCAACATGACTTTACTTGGTAGGATGTGTGAAGAAAATGGATGCCATTCTGGTTTTTCTGGGGGCTATGGAACGGGGAAAAATAGTAATAGGATTTAGTACTAAAAGGATCCATGAGGTACTAAAGGAAATGTCACACCCCTCCCTACCAACAAGCTTGTATCAATCAATCAATCAATCATATTTATTGAGTGCTTACTGTGTGCAGAGCACTGTACTAAGTGCTTGGGAAGTACAAGTTGGCTAGGAATCCATGGACAGAACTATGTTCTATGGTTTCTGGAGGTTATAAAAGTTATACAAGATTCCCTCTGTGCAGGAGTTTCCAGTATGGGCTTCCTACTTTCTGCATCCCAGCAAGGGTTCAAATGCATGGATTTTGACTGGACAGAGTAACACCTCCTCTCTAGGTGTTGAGAATCCACGAAGGAAATTAACATTTGCCCTCTCTTGGCCCCTTGGAAGCCATCTTGCTAATTCCAAGATGGAGGGGAACTGGAAATCATGTAAATTAAACCTTGCACTAAGACCAAGGAAACATTGTTGTATAGACCAAGAGTCTGTGTCTACAGTGGATAAGACAAAGGATCCAGGAACAGGCAGGGAGTATCCTTTGATCCTGGGCCATTGCTTCCAGTCTGATTCTCTTTCCCCATACTTCCATCCCTTACCTCAGCTTTATCCTCAACTTTGAAATATAGTATACAAGGGAAGTCTCTAAGCAGTGTGAAAATAACTCTTTTTTGGCTGAAGAGCCTGAGGCGGGGTGGAGAAGAAGAGACAGTCATACCCTCATCTCAATGCTTCTCTGTTCCCTCTCTCTCTTCCATGGGGTTTTGGTCACACTACAAGCCCTTTCATTCATTTATTCATTCAGTCATATTTATTGAGTGCTTACTGTGTGCAGAGCACTGTACTAAGCGCTTGGGAAGTATAAATTAGAGGGGAGGCAACTGAGGCCAAGCACAAAACTTAGTGGAGGAAACAAAGACGATGATGCTAAATGCGTAACAACTTGGCAATTTTTTTAGAGATGGAATGAAGCTGGGAAAATGTACACTGATACAGAAACCATAATCCATCTCTTTTTCTTCAAATCTGAGTGAAAATCTCCTTTGATTCTTTCCGAGAGAGTTGTCCAATCCCAGCTTAAGAGCCAAGGGACTGGGAGCAGAGACAGTGTGAAGGACCCAGAATTCAAGAACAGATGGACATTACCCTTTCCCCACCCTCCTGCAAGTTGACAGAGGCAGAATTCAATTTGGGAAGCCTGTCATAATCCTCATGGGGCTACAATATCCCGTGCCTTGGCAAAACGGCTATCAATGTGTTTCATATTACAGTCTGCTTCCTGCTAGATAGATAAGGCCTCAACCAGCATAAATAATGTCCCAGCTTGCCTGGCAGTGGCGGTTTAGTTGACAGAACAGGGCGTTTCACGGCATCAGAGGACCTTTTAAAGGAATCTAAGGCAATTGCACTACATTTCTCACAAGGATGAAGTTAGGCAAAAATTTGGTTAGTCAAATTGATTGCTGTTATTTAGGGGATTCAGGGCTGGCCTGGAGCCAAATGACATTGTAAGAAACCTTCAGTGGATAAAATGTTTCCATCCACATGCCTTTTTCTGTGCCGTTCAAGGGGAGATAAACAAAATCCAAAAGATGTTACTTAGCTCAGAAACTGATGGATTTTGAGTAAGACCTATTCAAGATTGCGGATTATGATGATACTTAAACTCTTTGAGCATTTATATCCCCAAGTGGAGTTTCACTCTAGACAGGAAATTTGATAAAACAGGCAACCTCTATCCTACTGGGTATGTTTTCCCAGGCACCCAGAAACCTAGGAAAGGTGGTGAAGAAGAACAGTAATAATAATAATAATAATAATGGCATTTATTAAGCACTTACTATGTGCAAAGCACAGTACAGTACAGTGAGTAGATTCTTGGGAGGGATGCCAAATGTCAAGGTATCTATCCTGGCTTGGTTGCATTGTCCGAATCCTGAAGTTCCTTGAGTTGGTTTGAAGCAAAGTAGCTAAGTAAATACAAGCTCCACTATTACAACACTGCAACGATATCCACTACTTTGGAAATCATTTTCAAGGATCTGATGGACTTTTTTGGGTTTCTGGCTTAAATTCATTCAATCATACTTATTGAGTGCTTACTGTGTGCACATCACTGTACTAAGCGCTAGGGAGAGTACATTGTAACAATAAACAGCCACATTCCTTGCCCACAATGAGCTTAAATGTCCCATTATACTACGATTTTGTTTGGCACCCGATGATACTGATAATATACATTCCTAGGCACACAAGGGATTCAATTTAGGATTATTGGGAAGGAAATAAAGAGGGAGAAAAGAAAGCAGGAGAGAAAGTGAAAAAAGCTTGTCAAGGAAGTTTGCCAAGCACTATTTCTTAATACTACTTTTAAATAGCACCCTTCTTCCCCACCAGTGTCTTCATTAGCAATTACAGGGGAGATTATTTAAATTGCTTGCAAATTGCATTGTTGAAAATGTAAGAACATTATATAAAAACCAGTTTAAAGAACAGTCACCCTCTCCTTTTATCTCCCTGTGCCCACTGTGCCATCCTTGTCCATGTTTGTTTTACAAACCCAGTTTAATTATTTTCCTATCATAACTCACTGTGGGAAATGACACACAATACTGGCACCTAATGGGCAGGGGTCTGGGAAAATTAATTAGTGTTTATGAAGTGCTTTGAAGACGAAAAAGGAAGATAGAGTGCTTTACATTTTCATCATCGTCCAAGAAAACCAAATTCCATGCTAGTTAAAGTTATTACCTGGCTATCTAGCATTCATAACTGAGTGGGTTTCACTTTACTTACAGAATCAAGGCTTAACTCCTATGATCAGTCAATCATATTTATTAATAATAATAATGGCATTTATTAAGCACTTACTATGTGCAAAGCACTGTTCTAAGCACTGGGGAGGTTACAAGGTAATCAGGTTGTCCCACGGGGGGACTCACAGTCTTCATCCCCATTTTACAGATGAGGTAACTGAGGCCCAGAGAAGTTAAGTGACTTGCCCAAAGTCACACGGCTGGCAGTTGGCAGAGCCAGGATTTGAACCCATGATCTCTGACTCCAAAGCCCGTGCTCTTTCCACTGAGTCACGCTGCTTCCGCTGAGCCCTTACTGCATGCAGAGCACTGTACTACGTGCTTGGGAGAGTCCAATATAAAATACAATAATAATAATAATTATGGAACTTGTTAAGCACTTACTATAGACTGTTCTAAGAGCTGGGGTAGATAAAAGTCATTATTCAGGTTAGACGTAGTCCTGTCCCCCTCTGTCCTGTCACACTCTGAAGCCTTATTTTACAGATGAGGTAGGAGAGTACCAATGGTAAGGAGTTTCATTCGGAGGTGGCTGGGCAACCACTGGAAGTTCTTGAGGAGTGGAGAAACATGGATTGAATGTGTTTGTAGAAAAATAATCCGGGTAGCAGAGACAGGAGGCAGGGAGGTCAGCAAGGAGGCTGATACAGTAATCAAAGCAGGTTAGGATAAGTGCTTGGATTAACATGGTAGCAGTTGGGATGGAGAGAAAAGGGTGGATTTTAGTGACACTGTGAAAGTAGAACTGGCAGGATTTAGTGATGGATTGAATCTGTGTGTCGAATGAGAGAGAAGAGTCAAGGACAACACCAAGGTTACAGGTCTGTGAGACAGGGAGGATGGTGGTGCCGTCAACAGTGATGGGAAAGTCAGGGAAAGAATGGGGATTGTGTGGGTAGGTAGGAGTTAGACATGTTACTTTTGAGGTGACAGCAGGACATCCAAGTAGCGATGTCTTGAAGGCAGGAGGAAATGTGAGACTGCAGCGAGGAGATGTAGATCTAGAGGTAAATGTAGGTCTGGGAATCTGCACAGAGGTGGTAGTTGAAGCCACGTGAGAGAGTGAGTTCTCCAAGGGGGTGGGCATAGATGGAAAATAGAAGGGGACCCAGAACTGAGCCTTGAGGGCTGTCCACAGTTAATAATAATAACAGTACTTGTTCAGTGCTTACTATATGCCAAGCACTGTTCTAAGCACTGGGATAGATACAAGCTAATCAGGTTGGACACAGTCCCTGTCCCACATGGGACTTATATTCTTATCCTCATTTTACAGATGAGGTAACTGAGGCAAAGAAAAGGTAAGTGACATGCCCAAGGTCACCCAGCAATCAAGTGGCAGAGCAGAGATTAGAACCCAGGTCCTTCTGACTCCCAGGCCGGAGCTCTATCCTCTAAGCAATGCTGCTTCTTAGAGGGCGGGAGGCAGAGGACGAGCCCATGAAAGAGGCTGAGAATGAGACCAGGAAGATTTTACAGACTCTCACATGGGATGCTTTTTTTTTTTTTTTCCTGAGATACACTTCATTATTTTTTGGTTCATTCAGTCAATCGTATTTATTGAGCACTTACTGGGTGCACAGCACTGTACTAAGCGCTTGGGAAGTACAAATCAGAAGCAAATAGAGACGGTCCCGACCCAACAACAGGATCACACTCTAGAAGGGGGAGACAGACAACAAAACAAAACCAGTAGGTAGCCTCTGGTTGGAATCCCGGGGCCGTGGGGTGGGGAGGGGGCTGTCCTTCAGGCCTCCCCTGAAAACTTTCCGGGGACCCCCCCATCTTCCCCTGCCCACCCTCCGGGGAGCAGCATGAAGAAGAGGCTTGGCTGTTTCCCCACCCCCTCCCCAAGGTGGACCCCAGAACCCCTCCCCAAATTGGCCCCCGCCCGGGCCCAAGCAAGCCGAGCCATGTTTGAGGCGGCAACAAAACCACATCTCTTGTCTCCCAGGGTCCCTGGCCCAAACCTCTTTTTTTTCCTTACGTTCCTCAAACAAGATAAGGAATATTAATTCATTCAATCATATTTATTGAGCGCTTACTGTGTGCAGAGCACTGGACTAAGCACTTGGGAAGTACAAGTCGGAAACAGATAGAGATGGTCCCTACCCAACAACTGGCTCATGGTCTAGAAGGGGGAGACAGACAACAAAACAAAACAAGTAGACAGGTGTCAAAACCATCAGAATAAATAGATATTAGATAAATAGATAAATAATAGAATTATAGCTATAGGCACATCATTAACAAAATAGAGTAGTAAATATGTACAAGTAAAATGAATAAGGTAATAAATATGTACAAAATGCTGTGGGGAAGGGAGGGGGAGGGCAGAGGGAGGAGGGGGGTTATGGGGAGGGGAGGAGGAGAGGAAAAAGGGGGAAATGGAGTGGTTTTGATAGTAACAGTGGAGTGGCAAATGTGCTCTTGGCTGGAGTGAAGTAGGGAACATGCTTCTATCTTGCAAATACCTCAGTACCACAGCACTTATGTGTATTTCCTTATACTCTACTATTTCCCCCATCTGTAATTTATTTTAATATCTGACCCCCTGTAAGCTCCTTGTGGGCAGAGACGTTGTCTACCAACTCTATTGCACTGTACTTTCCCACTCTGTGCACAGCACTATACTAACTGCTTGGGGAAGTACAACAGAGTTGGTAGACACGACCCTTACCCACAAGGAGTTTGTAGTTTACAAGGGGAAACATATATTAAAAACTTACAGATAGGCAACAGTAGAGTATAAGAATATTTTCGTTAAGTACTGTGAGGCTGGGGTCGTTATCAAATTGTTTACGGAATACATAGCCAAGTGCACAGTTGACACAGGGGAGGGCACTTGGGGAAAATCAGAGTCTTAATCTGGGATGGATTTGCCTCAAAAAATACCACTGATCGTTTGAACAGTTGCTCTAAAAATAAATGAGCTCATGACAAAAGATTGTCCTGTGGTGTTTCAGGAGCCAGGTTTAGCCTCTTCCAACCTTAGCAAAGTGACGGGTCACTAGGGTGGGACGGGAACAGCCGGAAAGACAGTGTGTCCATTAGAAATTAAAACAGCCCCACAGCAAGCAGCGTGAGGCTATGCATGACCTTTCATCCACCATTCCCAAAGAGTGTATATCTGGAAAGGATAATTTAACAAACCCCAGGGCCTAAAAAGGACTCCAGGATAAAGACAGCATCTGAATTTAATATGCAACTAGGAGGCAATCTGTAAGAAAATGTTTGCTTGGAACAATCTCATGTCTCTTTGCAGGTATTCTCACTGGTAGCAAATTACAACTCCCAATTTCAAAAGTGTTCCGGTGACCCAGTCTCCTATTTTTCCTCACTCGATTTTATTTCAAGCTGGCCTTTTACATTTGTAAAGACTTTAAATGCTACTAAACAGACTGTATTTAAAAGGATAACCTCTCTCCTGAAATTCCCTTTCAAGACAATATTAGATGTTAGGCTATACTCCCAATTTGTTCTCATCGTCCAACTAAAGAAGGACAAAAATAATCTAGACAATTAAGGAAGTGCATAATATGAGACCTACAAGAAGCTAAAACTCCTCAATTGCAGGGTGCATTCAGTGATCTAATAGAAAGAACTGAATTTTCTCACAATTGAAGGTCACATGTGCCCAGCGGACATCTTGCCCAGAAATAATAATAATAACGATGATGATGTTTTCCACCGTAAGAAAAGGGATTTCATGTCACCTACCGATTGTAAAACTGATCATGATGTTGAGTAAATTACATATACACAACTGAAGAGTAGATACAAAGGGGATTTTGTTTTATCCTTTGGCACTTCCACAGATATGTGCTTGAAAACCCATTTCTACTTATGACCTAGGCCAGTGCCTGCCTCAGGCCACTGAACAAATATGTTTAGTTCCACCAATAAAATTAAAATGACAAGAATCGAATTCCTCAGAAAATTGCTTTCTGTATCCTTTTCAGTTAAAAAAAGTATTTTTTGAATTAAAAGAATTTTTGAATCATGTTTCGTTGGCCTGACCATGTCACTAAATACTTGCAAATTTCCATTTCTTCTTATAAAAGATACTTTTTAAAAATCTAGCACATTAAATTGAGGTCCCTGGGAGTATTCAATATTAAAAAGCAGATTACATCAAGCAAGGATTTACCGGGCTTGTCATAAAAGAGTCCATGTTGCGAATCCTTGAAAGGTTCAGTTAGTTTTGCTTTGATCTGTTTGACCGCGATTCTAACTCATAGGCTTTCAGATCATAAACAGCTAATCCAAGCAGAACGTGATTTCCTTTGATGTCCTGTGTAAGATTCTTCTGTCTGTCCCAAGACAGCAGCATTATGGACCCTAATAGAAGGTCTAAAGCAAATATACTCCAATTTCTGACCAAATATCCAACAGCTACCTACAGGCCTCGTGGATTTTATGGTATATAAAACAATAGTGGATGTAGTGATATGTCATCTTCCTTTTCAGCTAATTTGAAAGCCAGAATCTTTTTGATGTTTTCAAGCAAGACATTTTGTTAATCACCTTTGTGCACCTGATTAGAAAAATCAGCCCCCAAATGCATGTGAATTCTGGATACCACACACTTCTAAATCCTCGTAAGACCTCATGCCTAATAAATTTGTCTAGAAATGCAGCTAAAGTTTTCTTCTCCTGACTGCTGAGTTTCGTATTTCCATTAATTGTTTCCCTAGGACAGTTTCTTCATCAGCATCCATTTGTACAGAGCACAGCAGTTTAAATTATACTTCCGAAAGGTGCTTCTTTTTTACTTTCATCTGAGTAAAACATTCAAATTAGCAGTATTACTGAAACATTTACTTGTAAAGAATGACCTTGTTACAATTGTTTAAAGGAGAAATGTTAGTCAGATCACATATTGTAGACTGTGAGCCCACTGTTGGGTAGGGACTGTCCCTATATGTTGCCAATTTGTACTTCCCAAGCGCTTAGTACAGTGCTCTGCACATAGTAAGTGCTCAATAAATACGATTGATGATGATCTCCACCCAATGATTCAGAGTCATTTGGAATATTCTGGGAGCATTTTGGCTTTTGGCCAATATGGCAAAAGCTGCTTCTCCCCATCTTGGGGGCAGAGATTAGCTCTAACAGGCTAAAAGCAATCAATCAATGAATCATATTTATGGTGTACTGTGTGCAGAGCACTGTGAGAAGCAGTATGGAGCAGTGGATAAAGCATGGGCCCGGAAGTCAAAAGGTCATGGGTTCTAATCCCGGCTCCACCGCATGCCTGCTGTGTGAACTTGGGCAAGTCATTTTACTTCTCTGTGCCTCAGTTATCTCATCTGTAAAATGAGGATTGAGACTGTGAGTCCCACATGGGACAGGGACTGTGTCCATCTTGATTGGTTTGTACACGCCCCAGTACTTCGTACAGTGCTTGGCACGCAGTAAGCATCTAAATACCACAATTATTATTATTATTATAACTGCTTAGGAGAGTACAGTACAACAATATAACACACACATTCCCCGCCCACAACAGGTTTACAGTCTAGAGGGGGAGATGGATATTGAAAAGCAGCATGGCTCAGTGGAAAGAGCATGGGCTTTGGAGTCAGAGGTCATGGGTTCAAATTCTGGCTCCGCCAATTGTCAGCTGTGTGACTTTGGGCAAGTCACTTAACTTCTCTGGGCCTCAGTTACCTCATCTGTAAAATGGGAATTAAGACTGTGAGCCCCCCGTGGGACAACCTGATCACCTTGTAACATCCCTAGCACTTAAAATAATGCTTTGCACATAGTAAGTGCTTAATAAATGTCATCATTATTGTTATTAATATAAATAAATAAATTCCAAGCTTATACATAAGTGTTATGTGGCTAGGGGTGGTGAATAAAGGGAGCAAGAAAGGACGATGCAGAAGGGAGTGGGAAAGAGGAAATGAGGGTTTAGGCAGGGAAGGCTTCTTGGAGGAGATGTGCCTTCAATAAGGCTATGAAGGTAGGGGGAGTAATTGTCTGTCTGATATGAAAAGGGAGGGTGATACAGGCCAGAGGCATCATGTGGGCTAGAAGTCAGTGGTGAGATAGATGAAATCGAGGTACATTGAGTAGGTTGGCATTAATGGAGTGCGTGTGCTGGGTTGTAGTAGAAGAGTAGTGAGGGGAGGTAGAAGGGTGGCTCAGTGGAAAGAGCCCGGGCTTGGGAGGCAGAGGTTGTGGGTCCTAATTCGGGCTCCACCATTTGTCTGCTGTGTGGCCTTGGACAAGTCACTTAACTTCCCTGGGCCTCATCTGTAAAATGGGGATGAAGACTGTGAGCCCCACATGACAACCTGATTGCCTTGTATCTCCCCCAGCACTTAGAATAGTGTGTAGCACATAGTACGCACTAAACAAATACCATCAGTATTATTATCATTAGAAGGGGGTGGGGTGATGGAGTGCTTTAAAGCCGATAAAGTAGGTAGCAAGAAAAACTGAGTCTTTTATGGAGTAAGCTGGGTATGAGAAGTATGCCTGATTCTTGTTCCGAGAGACCAATCCAGAACCATTTCATGGAGTAAATTATTCTCTCTCTCCAAGCTACATCTGGGTTTTAATGATAGTTCTGCAACTTGCCTGCTGTGTGACCTTGGGCAGTCACAACTTTTCCATGCCTCAGCTCCCTCATCCCTCATCTAGCCCATCTGTAAAACAGAGATTCAATACCTGTTCTCCCTCCTATTTAGACTGTGAGTTCCATGTTTAAACTGATGATCCTGTTTCAACCCCAGTGCTTAGTACCATGCCTGGGAAATAGTAAGCACTTAATAAAAATTCCAATTATTATGGGAAGCTGTGTGACCCGGGAAACAGAAGCCATGGGTTCTAATATCGGCTCCATCATTTGTCTGCTGTGTGACCTTGGGCAAGTATTTGCCTTCTCAGTTTTCTCATCTACAAAATGGGGATTCAATATCTGTGCTCCCTCCTACTTAGACTGTGAGCTCCAAGTGGAACCGGGGCTGTGTCCAACCTGATGACCTTGTAACTACCCCAGTACTTAGTACAGTTCTTGACATACAGTAAGCGCTTGACAAGTACAATTATTAAAAAGGAGGTAAGGTTGGATAAATTTGGTCATATGCATGATACGCGGACAATTTTAGATCAAAACCCAGTATCAAAGTTCCCTAAACAGTCAAGCTGGTCACTGCATGGTCTGCTGCTGCTCAGACTAACTTCTAGGTGAGTGGTCTGTTAATTAGTTTGAAAACCCATCAGGAGCTGCAGAGAGTTACCTTGCAAACCTTCCATCCTCTGTGGTGCAATTTCCATTTGAGTTACTAATTAAATCCTGATTGTTTACTTTGCCCATTTGTGCTTATAGCTCAATCATGGCCACTGCTGCCTATACAGCCTTAAAAATGGAATCCTAGGAGGAATCGCTAGGACCACACTTCCTTCCCTTGACACTAATAGATACAAGATGGGTGCCATTGGCCACAGTTTGTGGACATTAGTACAGCGCTCTGCACACAGTAAGCACTCAATAAATACGATTGGTTGACATTAGAGCAATGCGACACCAGATTCAATGCAGAGAAGTGAACCCCAATACTTGCCTGGATAGCACCAGGAAAATGAATTGTTTTTCACTGTTGTTTAGTGAAGAGGTAGAATGGAACATGATAGATGGAAATAATGAAATCAGGATAACATGGGGAACTGGGGTAAGATTCATTGTGGCTTTATGACAAAGAAATCGTGCCTCACGAGTGTAATTGGTCTTTAACTCAGAATAGCAGGGAAGGAATAGATGTAATATACATTGACCTTAGCTTTTTTTTTTTCCAAATCTCCGTGACATATTAGATAAAACAAATTAGCCTCTAGGTGTTTGGTTTTTGATAGTGATTGACAAATCAATGATCTTATGTCAGTCTTTGACAGTCTAATCACATAAATCATAGTCACCAACCCATAGCTCTAATCTATGGGGTTTGTACTTTAAATCTGTTTTCTAAATCCTAATAGTAATCTTAACTCCAAAGTTACCCCTGTTTTTCAATGATTAAAGCCTAATTTAAATCCTATCTCCTCCAAGAAGCCTTCTGCAACTAAACCCCCATTTCCTCTTCTCTCTTCCTTTCTATACTGCGC